>NC_090437.1:1144714055-1145914055 GCF_031143425.1 Pleurodeles waltl | reverse complement strand
GGCTGCACTTTATCAGCAGCATTTCAAGAAACGTACTGGCCATTACTTGTTCGCGCTGACAGGCACAGCATTTTATCGGGGAACCGTGAACTTCATCGGCGGCATTCTGGCCTGTTGCCTGCTCGCGCTGACAGGCACAGCACAACAAAATCAAGCCTTGGATTGGACTCCACAAACCTCAGTCATTATTTTATCAAAAAGTAATGGGAATATATTGAAAGAGGAAAAACTTTCTTACCTGTTCCCAATTCAGATGTATTGCTGTTGTACAAACTTCGAAGTGCATGTTGGGATTGATTTGCTACTAATGTCTTTTCTCTAATTTTTTCTAAAAATTCTGATTGAGTTGTGGGTTAGACAATGTAATGATGCATGTTGGGATAGTCTTGTTGCCTATGTCTTTCCTCTAATTTTCATTTCCTGGGTTGTGAGAACTTAGTATTTTACACTTCTTACAACAGTTACTCCATTGTAATTTATTATATAGGTAATTAATTATATAGTTATTTTCTTTTATTCAAAAGGAATAATCATTAAATACATTTACTTCCTCAGTGAAATGATGGCTGCTGCAGGGATATCCCAACGAATCCCCTTCTTGAATGAAATGGGGGAACCCAACATTCCGTGGAAGGATTGGTTTAAAATTTTTGAATCCTATTTAATAGCTATTGGGGGGGACAAATTTAATCCCATAAGGAAGCAACACATATTGCTTCATAATTTAGGGACTCATGGAAGGAAAGTTTATGATTCCCTTCCAGATCCTAATAATCCTGATGGTCTGGTTCAGGATGAGTATGTAACCACATGTATGAAACTTGAGAAACAATTTGGAGACCGTGTTAATGTTGTTCTGGAACGACACAAGTTTTTCTCTCGATGTCAAGGCAAGCAAGAGAGTGTCATCAACTATATTGCTGCTCTTAGAGGGTTGTGCACGTTATGTAATTTCGGGGATCTCAATGACTCCCTCATTAGAGACCAATTAGTCCGGTGCACTAATAATGCCAAAATTCAGGAAAAACTTCTGCAGAGACAACCGGATCTACAGGAAGCCATTGAGATTGCGAAATCTATAGAACACACTGAAATTTGTCTACAGGAAATTAGACACACACCCGTTGAGGAACATGTAAATGAAATTACAAGTGATCCCAGAGACGATAAAATCCTTAAAATTAGAGGCAAAGACAAACAACCCCAACTGCACGGAAACATTAAACCTAACTTTTCATGTTACCGCTGTGGTAGTGGTAATCACCTGGCCAATTCTACTCAGTGTCAAGCCAGATCTGCAATTTGCAGAAGATGTAATAAAAGGGGCCATTTTGCAAGGGTGTGCAAGGACACATCTAAACTGGTAGATAACAAAAACCGGAAGATACTTCCCAATTGATCAAGAAGATTGTATTACAAGTAAATTCAGATAATAGTAACTTCAATCGTTATCCAGAGTGTACCATAACCATTAATAACAGGTAAATTAGGGTATATGCGGATTCATGCTCTCCATTCACAATTATCAATTCTCGTGATTTATGTGAGATTGAAAACGAAAGTAAAATTGAATTATCACTAGCAGACATCTGTCCCAAAGGGTATAATAGGGATCCCATTTGTTTGAAGGGAATGTTCACAGGCATAATTTCTTTTAAAGGACGATCCACCGTAGGTAAGATATATGTGGTGGAAGATGGTTCCAGTTTGCTGGGGTGGCAACACCAAAAAGAACTGGGAATAAAACTTGATCCAAACAACCCTGAACAAGTGATTTGTATTGAGAGCCCTAATGGAGGTGAATTTTTTGTACATGAGTTCCCAGAAATTTTCTCTGATAAATTAGGGCTTTTAAAAAATTTCCAACACAAGATTAAGATCAAACCTAAAGCTAAACCAGTTGCACACAAGACTAGACCGATACCGCATCTGCTAAAGAGTGCGGTCAAAGAAGAATTGAACAGGTTAGAAAATTTAGGGATAATACAACCGGTTGACTGTTCGGAATGGTTGGCCCCCATCGTGGTGGCAAAAAAAAGTAACGGTAAAGATATCAGGCTGTGTGTAGACTTGAGGGATTTGAATAGGAACATATGGGTCGAGATATACCCCCTTCCTAGAATCCATGAGATCCTTAGTACTATGGGCAAGGCGGCATACTTTTCAGTTCTGGATCTTTCAAATGCATACCATCAAATCGAATTGCATCCCGATTCTAAATGGCTCACAGCTTTTACCACCCCTTTTGGCTCTTTCATGTTCAATAGAATGCCCTTTGGGCTCGCATCAGCAGCAGCTGTCTTTCAGAAAGTCATGCAAAGCATCCTGGGCGACTTACCTAACACCTTATGTTTCCAGGACGACGTATTAGTTTATGGTGTCACGGAAGAAGAGCATAATGAGAAGTTAAGAGTTGTCCTTCAAAAGTTGAAGACAGCGGGGCTCACATTAAAAAGTGAAAAATGTCAATTGGGGGTGAGTTCAGTAGAGTACTTAGGACACATTGGGGGTCATTCTGACCCTGGCGGTCGGTGCTAAAGCGGCGGCCAACCCGCCAACAGGCTGGCGGTGCCAAAAATGGAATTCTGACCCTGGCGGAAACCGGCAACACAGCCCGCCACATTACCACTCCGACCGCCACGGCGGGACAGACAAACAGCGCGGCGGTCACCACCAACAGGCAGGCGGCAGACAAAGTACCGCCCACCCTATCACAACTCACCAATCCGCCACCTCATCCGGGGCGGGAGCCCCGCTGATAAAAACACGGCGAAAACAGACTACGAACGGGAAAACGCTCACCTCTATACATTCCACGAGGACGGAGGACAGCATGGAGCCCGAATTACACATCCTACCCGCTCTCGTCTACCTGCTCATCTACCACGAGTACGAACTCCGGCGCAGACGACAACGGTGAGTACCGCACCTACGACACAGGGGAGGGGGGGGAGGAAGGGTTACGGGCACACACATACGCATCACACCCACCCCCCCAACTATCTACACACCAATGCAGAGCACCAAGTCAAAGTGACACCACCCAAACCCCCCGGAATAACGAAAAGATTTGATTCAAGTGAGAAACAACATTTATGTACAAAATAGGTTCAATGAAGACATGGCAAAATAGGAAAATGATGGAAAAATTATCTAATGTAAACATTGCGTGACCGAGAAATAGAGCCAGAAAGTCCCGCACAGTCACAGAAATTGCAAATGTCCGTGGGCCGAAGTGTATCAACACATGGGCAAAGCCCACACAGGAGACCTGAGTCCGTTGGAGAGAACACTGCAGGGGCATCACATGACAAAACTACAGGCACCTCAGGGGGAAGGGAAGGGGGGGCACCACAGCCACATGAGTCCACGACGCCAGATCCAAGAAGGGGCCACCATGCCCACCGTCCAATCCTGGGGAGTGCAAAGCCACAGTCTCTCAAGTCTCTCCAGTGGGTGGATTGCCCACTGTCATATCCTGGGGAGTGCAAAGTCACAGTCCATCAAGTGGATAACAGTCTCCACAGGCAATGGAGGAGGCAGGGTGGGCTGAGTGCAGCGTGAACATTAGCACGACACAGAACCGGCACAGTCATTGGCCCAGCGGTGCATGAGACGGCGGGGCCCAGCGGAGCGGTGCTTGAGACGGCGGGGCCCAGCGGAGCGGTGCTTGAGACGGCGGGGCCCAGCGGAGCGGTGCCTGAGATGAAGGGCCCAGCGGAGCGGTGCTTGACAGGAAGGGCCCAGCGGAGCGGTGCTTGAGACGGCGGGGCCCAGCGGAGCGGTGCTTGACAGGAAGGGCCCAGCGGAGCAGTGCTTGAGACGGCGGGGCCCAGCGGAGCGGTGCTTGACAGGAAGGGCCCAGCGGAGCGGTGCTTGACAGGAAGGGCCCAGCGGAGCGGTGCTTGAGACGGCGGGGCCCAGCGGAGCGGTGCTTGACAGGAAGGGCCCAGCGGAGCGGTGCTTGACAGGAAGGGCCCAGCGGAGCGGTGCTTGAGACGGCGGGGCCCAGCGGAGCGGTGCCTGAGATGGAGGGCCCAGCGGAGCGGTGCCTGAGATGAAGGGCCCAGCGGAGCGGTGCTTGACAGGAAGGGCCCAGAGGAGCGGTGCTTGAGACGGCGGGGCCCAGCGGAGCGGTGCTTGACAGGAAGGGCCCAGCAGAGCGGTGCTTGACAGGAAGGGCCCAGCAGAGCGGTGCTTGAGACGGCGGGGCCCAGCGGAGCGGTGCTTGAGACGGCGGGGCCCAGCGGAGCGGTGCCTAAGATGAAGGGCCCAGCGGAGCGGTGCTTGACAGGAAGGGCCCAGCGGAGCGGTGCTTGAGACGGCGGGGCCCAGCGGAGCGGTGCTTGACAGGAAGGGCCCAGCGGAGCGGTGCTTGAGACGGCGGGGCCCAGCGGAGCGGTGCCTGAGATGAAGGGCCCAGCGGAGCGGTGCTTGACAGGAAGGGCCCAGCGGAGCGGTGCTTGACAGGAAGGGCCCAGCGGAGCGGTGCTTGAGACGGCGGGGCCCTCTTCAGCGGTGCCTTCCTGCACGGCGGGCCCTCTTCAGCGGTGCCTTTCAGGACGGCGGGCCCTCTTCAGCGGTGCCTTCCTGCACGGCGGGGCCCTCTTCAGCGGTGCCTTCCTGCACGGCGGGGCCCTCTTCAGCGGTGCCTTTCAGGACGGCGGGGCCCTCTTCAGCGGTGCCTTCCTGCAGGCACGGAGGGTAGGCTGAGGGGCTGCTGGGAGGGCGGAGCTGGTGCGCTGGGTGGCGGCTGTACCTGTAGAGGCGGGGGCACGGATGTTGCCACCACCGCTAGGGAGCTCCCTTCTGAGGACGTGTCGGTGTCGCTGGTTTCACCACGGCTCCCCGTTGTGAAGCTCCCCTCGCCCTCCGTATCACTGGTGGCCTCGGTGTCTGTGCCATGGCCCACCGGGGCCTTGTGAGTCGCAGCTCCCTCGTGCTCCGGTGCCAAGTCTCCTCCGCCTGATGATGCTGAAGCACACATGCACAAGAGGATAAAGAAAAAGGGTGGGGGGAGACATAATAAAAGGTTGAGTACATGCATTGTCAACACCGTTGGCGGAGAGGACAGACACAGGAGCCTCATGCACTAAGCCGCGCAATCGGGGTACACTACTGAGTACTTGTGACTGGGCCAACAGGTCTAGGGACAACAAACGCGCACATGGGTGATGCAGGACCATGGCTAGCTGTACCTGGCACAGTACAGAGGTTGGGGGCGGGGGCACAGGGCCATGCCTAAAGGAGGGGACTACACTACAGAAAGCGCCCTGGCCTAATGTCACCCACAGCCCTCCTCCCCCACCCAGACGCCTCCACTGCGTGTAAAGATAGCTGAATGTGCTGGTACTCATCCCCTTGTGTCTGCTGTGATGTCGTCACGCGCCCATCCAAATCGGGGTAGGCCACCGCCAGGATCCGGGACATCAGGGGGGTCAGGGTACGACTGGCACCCCTCCTAGGTTGGGAGGCCATCCCCAGCAGTGACTCGGCGGTCTTCCTGGTCCCGCGGCGCATGTCCTCCCACCTCTTGCGGCAGTGGGTGCCCCGTCTGTTGTGGACCCCCAGGTTCCGGACTTCCTTGGCGATGGCACGCCAAATGTCGATCTTCTGATGGGCGCAGACCTATTTGACATGGACAGTGTGGAAATTGAAATATCATCAATTTTCCGCATGATAGATGCGATTGGCCCCCCCTGCCCAACCTTGCCATGTGGCACATGCTCTCATCTGTCGTGCCTTGCACTCGTCATTGTCTCCCCACCCCACCATCTTACATCCACCATACACAACCCAGGCATAGCCCATTCAACGTGCACACAGTGTACTTACCTGTTGGTCTGGAGGACCGTAGAGTCGCAAATGCTGGGGCAGGACCCCATCCACAAGTTTCTCCAACTCTTCTGTCGTGAAGGCAGGGGTCCTTTCCCCAGTCGCAGCAGCCATTGTATCTCCCAGACCGAGGTCACAGCAGCACTTGCAGTATAGGTACTCTCCTGTGGATGATCAGGTCTCGAGTGATTAAACAGATAGAAAATGGCGGTCACGCCCGCGGCGGCGCGTACCACCGCGGTGCGTTCCGCGACCGCCGGCGCAGCTAGTCATTGGCCCGTGAAACCCATAGGGTTCGCTGTTAACCAATGCGGCTTTGCGCCGCGGTCTTCGACCGCCTACCGCCACGGTGTGTCACGCCAGCGCATTGACCTCACATCCCATTGTCACACTTCTCAGGTCAGGCAGCCGCCATTACAAGGGACCACAGGGCTTAATTACTACTGCGTCACACAGGCCTAGGCCTTGCATTGCCACTCATACAAGCCATTCAATGCATTGAGAATCGTGTACTGTGCAAGCTGTAGTTACGTACCTGTGGGTTGTTTGACTCTGTGCTCCATGTTGTCCTTCCTAGGCACCGTCCGCTGGGACTTGCGAGGAGAAGGATGAATCCTCCCGTGTACCGACCGCTGGTGGACCTGTCGACAATGGAGGAACGTCATATAATACTTCGCTACCGACTTGACCGAGCCACTATACATGAACTGTGTGCCCAGCTGGAGCCAGCACTGATGTCCCCCATCCGCCAACCCACAGGAATTCCCCCTCTGGTGCAGGTTCTGTCAGTCCTCCATTTCTTGGCAAGTGGGTCTTTTCAGACAACAGTGGCCATGTCATCAGGGATGTCTCAGCCTATGTTTTCAAAGGTTTTGTCCAGAGTGTTGTCTGCCCTGACGAAATACATGCGGAGCTACATAATTTTCCCTGAGGAGGGTGATTTGGCCACTGTGAAGGCTGACTTCTATGCCCTTGGACATATCCCCAACATCATTGGTGCCATTGATGGGACCCATGTGGCCTTAGTACCCCCAAAAGACGATGAGCAGGTGTACAGAAACAGGAAAAGTTACCATTCTATGAATGTCCAGGTGATCTGTTTGGCTGACCAGTACATCTCCCATGTAAATGCCAAGTTCCCTGGGTCAGTGCATGACGCGTATGTTATGCGAAATAGCAGCATCCCCTATGTGATGGAACAGCTACAGAGACCCCGTGTGTGGCTAATTGGTGACTCTGGTTACCCCAACCTGCCGTGGCTACTGACCCCAGTGAGGAATCCCCGGACCAGGGCAGAGGAACGGTACAATGAGGCCCATGGGCGATCTAGGAGGATCATAGAAAGGACCTTCGGCCTCCTGAAGGCCAGGTTTAGGTGCCTGCATATGACAGGGGGATCCCTAATGTACTCACCCAAGAAGGTGTGCCAGATCATCGTGGCCTGCTGTATGCTTCACAATCTTGCATTGCGACGCCAGGTGCCTTTTCTGCAGGAGGATGGTCCAGATGGTGGTGTCGTAGCAGCTGTGGAGCCTGTGGAGAGTGAAGAGGAGGAAGACGACGGGGACGACACGGACAACAGGGACACGGTCATACAACAGTATTTTCAGTAGCACCCAGGTAAGAATCCCCCACGTCATTTTACATTTACTTCTGGCCTCCTGCATCTCTACTTTCTGTGTTTCCCCCCAGTTCCTTTCAACTGAATTGTGACTTTCCCTTGGCTTTTCAGAGCTGTATGACCCACTGCGTGACTTCTGGTTTGTTCGGCAATGGAGTAAAGCAAATTGACATTGGTATGTTGTCATCACAAAGTAACTGCACATTTTTGACCCGTTATGCATAATACATTTGTTAAGAATACAAGCAGACTCCTGAGTGTTTTATGTGCAATAAGTGATTTATTTAAAGTGCTACATATAGGTCCATGATAGTAAAACGGTGATGGGTGGGGGTGGAGTGATGTCCATGGCAGAGTCCAGTTTTCGGTTGCACAGGTGCATTGTCCATATGCCTGTGGAAGGATGGAGCAGGGGCAGTTCAAGGTTGGACAGGGTGACGATGTGGGACAGTGGTATGACATCCGGGGGGATCTTAGGCTGGCGGGGGTCTTGGCATCCTACTCTGTCTTCCTTTGTGATCTCAGGCTCCTCTTGCGGGGTGGTTGATCTTCAGCAGGAGGTGGGGTTCTGGTGGCCCGTCGTTGTGTGGGGGCCTCCTGTCCACTAGCGCCGGCGGAGGTGGTAGGCTGTTCCTGGTCCGGGCTGGTGACAGGGGCCCTTTGGGGTGCCACATGGTCCCGCAATGTGGTGACTATTAGGTTCAGGGCCTGGACGATGTTCCTGAGCTCCTCTCTGTACCCCATGTACCGTTCCTCCTGCTGTGCCTGGATCTCCTGGAACCTGGCCATTACCGTCGCCATCGTCTCCTGGGAGCGGTGGTATGCTCCCATGATGGTGGTGAGGGCCTCTTGGAGAGTCGGTTCCCTGGGCCTGTCCTCCCCCCCTGTCGCACTGCAGCCCTCCCAGTTGCCCTGTTTCCCCGGGCCTCTGTCCCCTGGACGGTGTGCCCGCTACCACTGCCCCCAGGTACCTGTTGTTGTTGGGGTGTTGGGTCAGCCTGGGTGACCTGTAGTGGCGGACACACCGCTGATTGACCTGTCCTGGAGACAGAGGCATGGGCCCGCTGGGTGGGAGCAGTGCTGATATTCCCAGAGGGGGTTAGGTCTGCTGTGGCCTGTGTCTGTGTGTGGGGAACCGACTGTCCAGAGGTCCCCGATGGTCCGGGCTGGTCATCAGGTTCCAGGTCGACAGAGCTGCTGTCCTCACTGCGGGCCTGTTCTGGGGGTGGGATGGACATATCTGGACCCTCCTGGCCGGTGTGTTGGCGTTCGGGCCCTGCAGGGGTGAAAGAGTATGGTTATTGCTTCTGTGTGTTCCATGGTGTGCGATTTGTGGGTGCCCTTGTCCCCCAGTGCTGGCATCCCCTTGTGGCAGGAGTTGTGAGGGTGGTTTGTGGGGGGGATGGGTATGTGCAGTGGTCATGCATAGGTGATTGGTGTCCATGGTTTGTGTTGGCATTCAGGGTTTGGTTTTGGGTTGGGTGGGTTGTGCTGGTGAGACATTGGCAGGGAGGCTGTGTGCTAGGGGTTTGGGGGTGAGGGTGGGGGTGTGGGTTGGCATGCTGGTGGTTGGGGGGGGAGTAGTTGAGACTAGACTTACCAGAGTCCATTCCTCCGCCTACTCCAGCGAGGCCCGCAGGATGCAGGATGTTAAGGACCTTTTGCTCCCATGCTGTGAATTCGGGAGGGGTGGGTGGGGGTCCGCCGCCAGTCCTCTGCACAGCGATGTTGTGTCTGAAGACCATCGACAGTACCTTCCCCCGTAGGTCGTTCCAGCACTTTCTGATGTCTTCCCGGTTTCTGGGATGCTGTCCCACAGCGTTGACCCTGTCGACAATCCTCTGCCATAGCTCCGCCTTCCTGGCTACGGTGGTGTGTTGCACCTGTGTGCCGAAGAGCTGGGGCTCTACCCTTATTATTTCCTCCACCATGACCCGGAGTTCCTGGTCAGAAAACCTGGGGTGTCTTTGGGGTGCCATGGGGTGGTGTGGATGAGGTGTGGGGTGGTGTTTGCGGTGATGTGAGTGGTGGTGTGTGGTGATGTGTGCGTAGATGTGGTGTGGTTGATGATGTTGGGTTCCTGTGTGTGTTGGGGTTTTCGATTGCTGTTCTCTCTCTCTCTCTCTCTCTCTCTCTCTCTCGCTCTCTCTCGCCTTCTCTCTGATTTCCAACTAGTGGGGGTTTGTGGGTGATGTGGGTGTGTGTTTTATAGTTGCTTGGATGTGTGGGGGTGGTGTTTGTATGTGTATCAGGTGTGTGTATTTCAAATTGTCCA
Source organism: Pleurodeles waltl (assembly GCF_031143425.1). NCBI lineage: Eukaryota > Metazoa > Chordata > Amphibia > Caudata > Salamandridae > Pleurodeles > Pleurodeles waltl. The sequence goes on along the minus strand of NC_090437.1, from coordinate 1,145,904,324 downwards.
ATGTGGCTGGGTTTTGGAGCCTGGGTGTGTATTTTGACTGCGGCGGTGTGTACCGCCAATGGAATACCGCGGCTGAAAGACCGCCGCGTGGATTGGTGGGTCGTAATGGCATGGGCGTGTTTGTGTTGGCGTGACGGTGGAGCTTTGGTCATCTCCAGTTTATCGCTGCCCGCTGATGAGGCGGCCTTCCTTGGATGTCGGGTTTTTGGCGGCTTGGCAGTTGTTGGTCAGAATTACTGTGGCGGGTTTCCGCGGCCGTGGCGGTAGAATGGCGGTCTTCTGACCGGCGGTAAGGGCCTTTTACCGCCGAGGTCAGAATGACCCCCATTATCTCTAAAGACGGATTCAGACCCAAGTTCTCCTTAGTAGATGCGGTGAAAAAAGCTGATTCTCCAAAAAACAAAGACGAGTTACTATCATTTCTGGGGTTGGCTGAGTTCATGTCCAAATATGTTAAAAAAAATTCATCTATCTCGTATAAACTCAGAGAGTTATTAAAAAATCATGTACCATATATCTGGACTGATGACCATGATAGTGCATTTGAACAAATCAAATTAGCCATAGTAGAAGCTCCTCACTTGTGCAATTTTGACCATAACAGAAAGACAATCCTCACAACCGACGCCAGCAAACTAGGCTTGGGCGCCACATTATCTCAAATTGTTGAAGGGGAAGAAAGAATAGTAGCTTTTGCATCCAAGGCCCTAAGCAATGCAGAATCTAATTACTCGGTTATCGAAAGAGAGGCCTTGGCGGCCTTCTGGGCCATAAAACATTTCAAGTATTTCCTTTGGGGAACTCAATTTGCCTTGAGAACTGATCATAAACCCCTGGTATATGTGTTCTCCACCAAAGGATTCAGCAATAGCACTCCAAGAATAGCCAGGTGGATCTTAGGGCTTGAAAATTTTTGTTTCAATGTAGAATACATTCCCGGTAGTAAGAATTCTACTGCTGATTTCCTTTCTAGGTCTCCTATGAACATTAAAGAGGAGGTGGAGATTAACGAATTTCCTATACTGTTAGTGGACCTACCTTCCATTAGTAATAACGAATGGGAGTCAGCATATAAACAAGACGACGCCTTGTCCTTATTAAAGGAAAAAGCTAGAGAGGGGTGGCCATTAATGAGAAGAGATTTGGAAGAGGCCATCAAGGATTTTTGGGAAGTGAGGCTGGAGATAAATGAAAAGAATAATTTTGTACTCAGAAATGACAAAATCATACCTCCACAGAGTCTTAGATTAAAAATAATAAAACTTGCCCATGAGGGCCATTTAGGACGTAGTCTCACCAAAGCCAGAGTTAGAGAGTGTTTTTGGTTCCCCAATATGGATTCCTTAATAGAAAATGAGGTTAAAAGATGTTCTGTCTGTGCTGCGAGTGACAAATCTAAAATAGTTCGCAAAACACCCATCTCTCCAGTCCAAGTTCCCAATAAACCATGGATTAAGCTAGCTTTAGATATTATTGGCCCTCTTAATTATACAAGTCTCCAAAAAAGATTTGCTTTGATCCTAATCGATTACCATTCCCATTGGATATCCACGAAATTTGTAAACCAAATTACCACAAATTCTGTTATTACCTTCCTTAAGGACATATTTGCTGTGGAAGGAATTCCTGAAACACTTATTACAGACAACGGTGTACAACTAACGTCTTTAATGATGAAACAATTTCTGGACTCGGTGGGCATAAAACATCTCACTACTGCCCTATACTGCCCTAGGGCTAATGGCCTGGCTGAACGTACCAACTGTATGATTAAAGAATGCATTCAATTGGCCTCTATTAACCATGTAAATGTAGAATGTGCAGTCAGGGAGATGCTGTGGGCTTTACACACTACTCCGAATTCAATTACTAAGATTTCCCCTTTTGTTGCTTTACGTGGCAGGAAACCATGCACCAAATTCTTTCCATCGTGGCTTGGGAGTGGTAACAAAAACGAAAAGTTAGTACCTCACAACAGTACAAAAGTAATGATGCACCAAAACAAATATAAACAAAGATATGATATTAAACATGGGGCAAAAATGCAAAATTGGAAGGTGGGAGATCAAGTCTTAGTAAATAGACCATTGGGTCAAGCAAGGTCTTATATGAAAGACTCTAAGTTCACAGGTCCCTTCTACATAACTAAAATAAAGAAAAATGTTGTTGTTTTAAATAATGGCCAATGCTGGAGTATGGATAGAATTGTTAAATACCATACACATAGCCTTTTGGCAATGTTCGATAGGGTTTCACGGTGAGTGGACAAAAATCTGTACATTCTATCTTTCATCCAGTTCACTCCAAGGAAACCTGCAAAGTCAAGGAGAATAATGTTTTTTTTTTTTTTTAAGTAACAGTGTAACAAATTAGCTTTTGTTTGTCATAAAGGGGAAGATGTGTTGTAAGGTAGTTTTGTGTATTAGCTCTGTATAATAGTTGCTAGCAGTGTAGTATAACTTTTACTGTAGTAGGTCCAATTAAGGAGTTATATTATTTAGTAGTTATAGTCATAATAGTAATAATATGTATTAGTTATAACACAGGTCTAAGAATGGTTTGTTCTTCTCCCCCGTGGGAAGTGGAAACATGGAACATTCAGACTGTTGAGGTGGGAGGTTGAGATAGAATGTTGGGTGAGGCGAAGGCGGAGAGAAGGCTGGAAATAAGTTGGGAGGAAGCTGGGGAGCTGAAGAAAAGGGGATTTGGAAAACTGTATGAAGGCTGAACAGTGGAGATGAAAATAAAGTCTGGAGTTAAAAGATAAGTACTGCGTGTGGTGGACTTTATAATAGGTATGTTACATTCCAGGTCTCACGCCAGGCAGGATACTGTCACTCATAGCTCATGAGGAGTTGGGGCAGCAGGTCAGAGCAGTTCCTGTTGACATAGAGGCTTTTTTGCATGGCATATATGCGCACAAACCAGCGCTGGGGGGAAAGACAGTTCAATTACCAAAAGAAGTACTGTTCAAACCTTACGAGCCTGTGGATCCTCTAATAGACCCTGAGATGGTATTGGAAATATCAATTCTTGAAATAAGACCAACATATGCTGTGCCAATAGGATTTGACAGGAGACAGGAAATGTGGGCATCAATTGTGTTTACAGATCCCGGGGTCAAATTTAGAAATAGATCAGATGAAGAAGTGTTTGGTGATCGCCCACTGATTGAGGCAGCTGTATTTGAAATGGACATCACCAATAAAGTGCAGTTGCAATACAAGACAGTGCCAAGACACGCACAAGACACTACGCAAAAAGAGATTTGGCAAAAGTACCAGAAGTGTTGTGGACAAAGGGGTCACACGATGTGGGACTAATTAAAGGAGCTGAGCCTGTGAAAATTACATTGAAACCTGGAGCGATACTGCCCAGGACACGTCAGTACCCCTCGTCCAAAGAGGCAGAAGAAGGTATCTTGCCTACAATTCAGGCATTACTTGAGAAGGGAGCAATATATGAGAGGTCGAACCATGGAATACGCTGATGTTTCTGTAAAGAAGGCATGAGGGGGTTGGAGGATGAGTCAGGATTTGGGCTCCTTAAACAATATATTAATAATAGAATTTCTAGTAGTATCAGATCTGTCAGTCATACTGACAAATATCCCCAATGTCGCCACTTATTTCTCTGATGATCGATTTAAAAAATGTATTCTTTAGCATTCTGTTACACCCCGATAGTCAATATTTGACGGGGTTCACATTTAAAAACATTCAACAATGCCACAGAAGGCTCCCACAAGGCTTTTGTGAGTCCCCGAGTATTTTTAACAGGACAGTGAAAAAGGATTTAGTGAACACAGAAAGCAGGTGTACCCTTTCACAATACGTGGATGACATTATGGTTTGTAGCGCCGCTGAAGACATATGTAGAGACAACGTCATCAGTCTCCTTTGCATGCTTGCAGAAAAGGGATTTAAAGTGGACAAAAATAAATTACAATACGTGCAGACAGATGTCAACTATTTGGGGCAAATAATATTCAAAGACGGGAGGAGGTAGGCACCTGACAGAGTAGAGAGCATCAGAAACATGCCTAAACTCACCACTACAAAACAAATGCAGCAGTTTTTAAGACTCTGTAATTATGTGAGGCAGTGGCTATTTGATTATGCCACTCTGACTACACCACTTCTAACCACTTTAAAGGAGTCCCACACAACTGCAAACAAAATCAACTGGACTGATGAAAGGGAGACAGCATTCCTGGAGCTAAAGAGAGCAATCACAAATGCTCCAGTGTTAGGTACACCTGACTACAATAAATGATTCTACCTCTTCTGTCATTGTAATGGAATGACGATAACAGCAGTACTGACTGAAAAGAAATCATTGGGGGAACAAGCAATTGCCTACTACAGTAGGCTACTAGATCCTGTCATGAAAGGTCATTATCCATGTGAGCAAGCACTACCACAGTAGTATTGGGATCACCTTTAAACTTATGTAGAGCATGCAGTATTTGCTACCTTCCAAAGAGGCAAGAGTACCCTCAGAACTCAGAGAACATCTGGATACAAAGTAATACTTTCAGTACTGTCCATGCAAGTGGTTTGATGTCATACTGTTAATCCAGTGACATTCTTTTCACACCCAGTTACTGATTACGAACAAGTACATGACTGTCCCAATTACAAACCAGAAGAAGGGAGCAAGGTTGCAGTAGTCCCCATACCTGGGAGCATGTTGCTCTTTGTTTATGGGTCCTCTCTCATAGATCAAGAACCTGGGATTAGGCATTCTGGAGCACCCATTGTACGGGCTGAAAAGTAGGGATCATCTGATACCTTACATATAATTAGTCAGACACCGCTACATTCTCATTGCCATCATTGAAGCGTTGCAGTGAGCTGAGGGACTAGAGGTCACTATTTACTCAGATCCAGCATATGTCACTACTGCTGTACATTCTAGCATTCACAGGTGTGAAACGAGAGGATTTCTTAAATCTGATGGATCCCCGTGATGTACAAAGATTTATTGGCACAATTGATAAAGTTTCTAACTCTACCGTCCAAGTTAGCTGTGATAAAATGTGCAGCACACACCAACCAGCAAGACCTTGTCTTCAGGGGTAATGCTTTGGCAGACCGGGCAGTAAAAGAAACAGCTAAAGTATCCCTAAATTATAATGAACAAGATGATACACATTAGGGATGATGACAAGCAGGCAACAGAATGCTACTGAATTTGATTGAAAGGCACAGAAAGATTTAAGTGCAAAGAAATGCTCACCTTCTAAAAGTGGCATTTCTAGAATAGTAATATTAAATTCGACTTCACCAGTCAGCAGGATTTTGTATTACCATTCTGGCCATACTAAATATGACCTTCTTGCTCCTTTCAGATCAGCAGCTGCCACTTCAACAATGTATGAGGGCAGCCCCAATGTTAGCCTATGAAGGGAGCAGGCCTCACAGTAGTGTAACAACAAATTTAGGATTTTTACACTACCAGGACATATAAACTGCACAGGTACATGTCCTGCCTTTTACCCACACAGCACCCTGCTCTAGGGGTTACCTAGGGCACACATTAGGGGTGACTTATATATAGAAAAAGGGGAGTTTTAGGCTTGGCAAGTACTTTTAAATGCCAAGTCGAAGTGGCAGTGAAACTGCACGCACAGGCCTTGCAATGGCAGGCCAGAGACAAGGTGAAGGGGCTACTTAAGTGGGTGGCACAACCAGTGCTGCAGGCCCTCTAGTAGCATTTAATCTACATGCCCTAGGCACATATAGTGTACTCTACTAGTGTCTTACAAGTAAATCAAATAGCCAATCATGGATAGACCAATCAACAGTACAATTTATACAGAGAGCATATGCACTTTAGCACTGGTTAGCAGTGGTAAAGTGCCCAGAGTTCAAAAGCCAACAAGAACAGGTCAGAAAAAATAGGAGGAAGGAGGCAAAAAGTTTGGGGATGACCCTTTCAAAAAGCCAGGTCCAACAATGTCATACTGTTAATCCAGTGACATTCTTTTCACACCCAGTTACTGATTACAAACAAGTACACGACTGTCCCAATTACAAACCAGAAGAAGGGAGCAAGGTTGCAGAAGTCCCCAAACCTGGGAGCATGTTGCTCTTTACTTATGGGTCCTCTCTCATAGATCAAGAACCTGGGATTAGGCATTCTGGAGCACCCATTGTAAAGGCTGAAAAGTAGGGATCATCTGATACCTTACAGATAATTAGTTAGACACCACTACATTCTCATTGCCATCATTGAATAGTTGCAGTGAGCTGAGGGACTAGAGGTCACTATTTACTCAGATCCAGCATATGTCACTACTGCTGTACATTCTAGCATTCACAGGTGTGATAGGAGAGGATTTCTTAAATCTGATGGATCCCCGTGATGTACAAAGATTTATTGGCACAATTGATAAAGTTTCTAACTCTACCGTCCAAGTTAGCAGTGATAAAATGTGCAGCACACACCAACCAGCAAGACCTTGTCTCCAGGGGTAATGCTTTGGCAGACCGGGCAGTAAAAGAAACAGCTAAAGTATCCCTAAATTATAATGAACAATATGATATACATTAGGGATGATGACAAGCAGGCAACAGAATGCTACTGAATTTCCACCCTCATATACAGAGACAGCACAATTACCTTTACGCGAATTGCAATAACAAGCACTACCTCATGAAAGGGAGCTGTGGGAACAGAGAGGGTGTATACAGTCACCAACAGATTTCTATTTATAAGCAAGAGCACTGTTTACTCAGATCCAGCATATGTCACTACTGCTGTACATTCTAGCATTCACAGGTGGAAAAGGAGGGGATTTCTTAAATCTCATGGATCCCCGTGATGCACAAAGATTTATTGGCACAATTGATAAAGTTTCTAATTCTACCGTCCAAGGTAGCAGTAATAAAATGTGCAGCACACACTAATCAGCAAGACCTTGTCTCCAGGGGTAATGCTTTGGCAGACCAGGCAGTAAAAGAAACAGCTAAAGTATCCCCAAATTATAGTGAACAAGATGATACACATTAGGGATGATGACAAGCAGGCAACAGAATGCTACTGAATTTCCACCCTCATATACAGAAACAGCACAATTACATTTACGCGAATTGCAATAACAAGCACTACCTCATGAAAGGGAGCTGTGGGAACAGAGAGGGTGTATACAGTCACCAACAGATTTCTATTTATGAGCAGGAAATAACAGGTAAACCAGTAATGCCACAAGCTCTGTTATACACAGCTCTGGAGCAACTACATTTCCGTGCACTGACACGGAATATCTTCTTGCTCCATTACAGACAGATTGGTTCATTCCACAACTATCTGAAATGATTACTATGTATATCGCAGAATGTGCAGTGTGCCAACAATACAGTCCTAATTCCACACTGAAAGTGATTACCTCAACAATATCTTGTCCAACAGGTCCATTTAAACATCTACATTTAGACTTTGTTGACATGATTGAGAGATGTAACAATTACAGGTACCTTATTGTAGTAATCTGCCCTTCTCAGGGTGGATCAAGGCAGGACCATGTATTCATAATGATGCCAAAGCAGCAGCCAATTTTCAGATAAGAGAGGTAATACTCAGGTTGGGAATTGCAGACGCAATCCCCTCAGATAATGGTAAACACTTCATAAATGCAATGTTCCTGCACATCTGCACCTCCCTGGAATGAAACATGAGTTGGCATCTGTTTATCACCCCCAAAGTAATGGTATAGTGGAATGGCCTAATGGCCTCTTGAAAAAAATAAAAAAACAACTGTGTGTTATGTTACAAAAGAAATGGTTATACTGCCTTCCACTGGCTTTGTATTCCCTCAGAAATCAGCCAGGAAGTGATCACCATTTGACCCCGCACCAGATAGTGACAGGGCATCCTGTGCCGACCCCCTTAACCATAGCAAGACAAAAGACAGATGCCCATAAGACAGCTGAGGTTTTGGGGAATGAGATGAGCTGTTATTTATCTCAGCTGTTGAAGTCTGCCAAGTTCCTCTCTAAACAGGTGTTGCAACAGGAGAAGTGCACCACCGCAGCCCCGCAGACCAGTCCAGTTCCTGTGGGCCAGCAAGTGAACATCTGCAATTTTGTACGACGATAGAAAGACAGCAAGTTTGAGGGCCCCTATTCAGTTACCTAAAGCACGCCTACTGCAGTGAAAGTGGAGGGCAGCAAACCACAGATACCCCTGTCAGACATTCAACTGGCCCATGCTTAGTGTCAAACATCACCATCTTTACTGGGACATATGCAAGAAAACAGAAAGAAAGAACAATAACAACGTTTCCTTTCAAAGCGTGAGTGGAGTAACTCATTGACTTTGCTAGCGGACAGTTATGTATTGGTTTTGTGTTCATGCCTTATTATGTTAGCAGTTGCATTGCAATGGTATTTTAGCACATGTATGTCATTATGTCAATATGTAACGTGCTTGCAGAGAGAAGTATACGAATATAAAAATGCATTTCATAGTATTCATGGTAGCTTATTAGATAACATGTGGTACCAGCATTTGACAGAGATAGGCATGCAGACTACTAATAAATCATGTGTTGTGTGTTCCTTGATTCCACCACATGCTAGTGACTCAGACAGGCTACATTCATCTAAAGAGGTACTCCTGAATATTACTCAGTGTCTATTATATATTTTTCTTTGGAGAATGCAAGCATGGATGCAACCCTTGTGCCAGGAAAACTATTGACAGCGTTGTTAAGGTTGTTAAGTTCTTCCCTCAGCAAACACAATTCCCCTTTTCCTTGAACCCATGTTGGTTGCAGCAGCGTACTCACTCCCGGTGGCTCTTGTGGAGGCTGTTCTTAGAACTAGCTTCTAGTTTAACTGCCACTCAAGATGGTGGCCGCAAATCCTAGTGAGGTCAGCGCTCTGGTGTTTCTACCTTAATCTCGTGCTGAAGCTTCCCTCAAGCTGTTTCTCTCTGGGAACACTGCACTTCAACTGTCATCCTGAGGAGAATGAGCAGTGTTTCTGAGGCACTTCGTTTCATAGAGAATTCTTCAGGTTTTGAGTAATTCATTCTTTTTCCTGTTACGGTGTGCACACCAGCTACTTTTTCCCTTTTGAAGAAGCTGAATTTTTTCCTTCTTCCAACAACTGGCTGTCGGCTTTCTGAGGAGAATTCGTTTTGGCCTAACAGAACTTCAAGCAACTGCAGTAAGGAATATTTTTGTATGATTTCCAGACTTGCTAATATATATATGTGCATATATATTCAAGAACTCTTTGCTTTGCAGACTTGTCAGTCTTGGAGACAAACCTCACTGCTCAGACTAATTCCTAGAGACTGTGATTGAGGAAACTGAACCTTGAGAAGGAATTTTCGTTTCCTGTAAAAGACATCTGTACTTTGTATATTTGTGAACTTTTGAACTGTTCTCCAGAGAACCTTGGAAACCTCTGACTCCTGGAGAAAAGAAGATATTAAGTTAACATTGTTCTCTTAGAGAGAGGCTAGTCTCTCAAAAGATCCAGGTTAGGAGAACGATTGAATTGGGTGAATGGGAATGGCTGAACAGTTGAATGCGAAGTAGGAATGTACTTATCTATGCTCTTATCACCCGACTGCAGGTCTTTCCTTTAAAGAAATCCCAATAAAAAGAAAGGTGCAGGTTTTCAGAGACACACACTGAATATCCTATCTTCAAGTGGGAAACACAGGCTGGAACTGGATCTGGAGGCGGTCTCTCTTTTTCTATTCCCATTCCCCTTTCCCTCTAGCGGATGCAGAGTTCAGATAATCAATTAATGTTTGAGCACGCATCTGTTGGAGGGAGTTTGGTAAAAGGAATTTGCTCCTGTGGAAGTTTGATTTAATGGGTAATCTTCTGACACCTTGCAGGTAAAACAGGGAACATTCTTAGTAAACACCAAACAATATGAGGAAGAGTTAGCAGACACAAAGAATGTCCAGACAGACCACAAAGGGCTAATAGTGAAGTTAGAGACAATGGCCAAGACAGGGTTATGAGGTATAAGGGTAAGGAGTACAAAGCTAGAATATTGGAGCTGGGATTCCTAGGGATATCACGACCTACACTTTTTGCAAGAACTACTTAGCCACACCTCGGCCCCATGATTGTCAAGAGAGGCTATATTTTAAGTTAAATGGATCAGTATACACCTATGGTCAGTGGCACCATGGTGCAGAATTTGCATGCAGAGCTCTGTCCTCATGGAAAAGGAATCAGAGTGATAATGTCAAGCAACAAAAATGTCAGGCTATATGGGATGAGAATATATCGAGGTTAACATGGGTAGAAACATCTTCAACTCTTCGAGCAGGTAGAATACCCATCATTTTTTCTTAATGTTTCAGGGGGAATGGAACAGTCCCGGTGGGTAAGAACATCAATTGCATCACCACAAGGTACAATGCAGACATGCAATGGGGCACCTATAGTCTGATGGACTATTATTGGCAGTGCAGAGTGGAGTATACGCGACTTCCTTCAGGATGGAGAGGGCTCTGCTCTTTAGTCATTGTGCACACTCCCTCCCTGGTGATTCCAGGAGTGGACATTTCGAAGTTACCGACCATCCCATGAGCTGTCCAACAACCTTGCCACACCATTATCAGAGGAAGAGAGCTGCAGATTATTTTGGTACTACAACTTGGAATGACATCCCACAGGAGTGCAGGTTGTTCAACAAAGCCCAGTTGTTCTTCGGAAGCATCTTCCGATTTGTCCAAGCAAAAGCGACTGCCCATTGGCTGCAAATAACCCAATGGAAACTGATGAAGACCATTAACGCTACTGAAGATGGTTTCAGTGCAGTAAATGTAGGGTTGCGGGCTATGAGAGTGATGCTTATGTAGCACAGGTATGTGCTAGACTTAATGGCGGCTATGAAGAGAGGGGTTTGTGCTAAAGTCAGAACTGCCTGCTGTACGTACGTGCCAGCTAACAATGCGGAGAAAGGAACATTAACAGAGGCCATACAAACTCTATATAACCAGGCAGAAGAACATAGTGGATGAGGGGTGCTCCCGATGAGTGGTTCCCAGGGTGGTTTGCTTGGATGCCGTCCTGGATGTCAGTACTGTTTAAGTGGTTACTTCTAATCCTTGTGGTGACACTCTTGATGTACTGTATCTTCCTGATGGTGTTAGGATGCTTAAGGGGGTTAGCCAGAGGTTGGGAGGGATGTTCACCACTAGAGCAGTCAGCAAAGTGCAAGAGGATGAGGAGAACATATACACAGTGATGAACGCATGCAGCAGGGAAGGTGAGGAAGTAGTTGAAAGCTCAACTAAAGGGGGGAATGTAATAGTGTAGGAGGCTGGACTGGCTTGTAGTGAGTACCAAGGGGTACTTACACCTTGCACCAGGCCCAGGTATCCCTTATTAGTGTAGAGGGGTGTCTAGCAGCTTAGGCTGATAGAAAAGGTAGCTTAGCAGAGCAGCTTAGGCTGAACTAGGAGACGAGTGAAGCTCCTACAGTACCACTAGTGTCATATGCACAATATCATAAGAAAACACAATACACAGATATACTAAAAATAAAGGTACTTTATTTTTATGACAATATGCCAAAAGTATCTCAGTGAGTACCCTCAGTATGAGGATAGCAAATATACACAAGATATATGTACACAATACCAAAATATGCAGTAATAGCAATAGAAAACAGTGCAAACAATGTATAGTCACAATAGAATGCAATGGGGGCACATAGGGATAGGGGCAACACAAACCATATACTCTAGAAGTGGAATGCGAACCACGAATGGACCCCAAACCTATGTGACCTCGTAGAGGGTCGCTGGGACTGTAAGGAAACAGTGAGGGTTAGAAAAATAGCCCACCCCAAGACCCTGAAAAGTGGGTGCAAAGTGCACCTAAGTTCCACAAAGAGCACAGAAGTCGTGATAGGGGAATTCTGCAGGAAAGACCAACACCAGCAATGCAACAACGATGGATTTCCAGACGAGGGTACCTGTGGAACAAGGGGACCAAGTCCAAAAGTCACGATCAAGTCGGGAGTGGGCAGATGCCCAGGAAATGCCAGCTGTGGATGCAAAGAAGCTGCCACCGGATGGTAGAAGCTGAGGATTCTGCATGAACGACAAGGGCTAGAAACTTCTCCTTTGGAGGATGGATGTCCCAAGTTGTGAAGAGTCGTGCAGAAGTGTTTTCCCGCAGAAAGACCACAAACAAGCCTTGCTAGCTGCAAGGGTCGTGGTTAGGGTTTTTGGATGCTGCTGTGGCCCAGAAGGGACCAGGATGTCGCCAATTGCGTGAGGACACAGAGGGGGTGCCCAGCAAAAGAAGGAGCCCACTCAGAAGCAAGCAGCACCCGCAGAAGTGCCAGAACAGGCACTACAAAGTGGAGTGAATTGGTGCTTACCCGAAGTTGCACAAGAGAGTCCCACGCCGCCGGAGGACAACTCAGGAGGTCGTGCAATGCAGGTTAGAGTGCCGGGGACCCAGGCTTGGCTGTGCACAAAGGAAATCCTCGGTGAGTGCACAGGAGCCGGAGTAGCTGCAAAACATGCGGTTCCCAGCAATGCAGTCTGGCGTGGGGAGACAAGGACTTACCTCCACCAAACTTGGACTGAAGAGTCACTGGACTGTGGGAGTCACTTGGACAGAGTTGCTGAGTTCAAGGGACCTCGCTCGTCGTGCTGAGAGGAGACCCAGAGGACCAGTGATGCAGTTCTTTGGTGCCTGTGGTTGCAGGGGGAAGATTCCGTCGACCCACGGGAGATTTCTTTGGAGCTTCTAGTGCAGAGAGGAGGCAGACTACCCCCACAGCATGCACCACCAGGAAAACAGTCGAGAAGGCGGCAAGATCAGCGTTACAATGTCGCAGTAGTCGTCTTTGCTACTTTGTTGCAGTTTTGCAGGCTTCCACGTGGTCAGCAGTCGATTCCTTGGCAGAAGGTGAAGAGAGAGATGCAGAGGAACTCTGATGATCTCTTGTATTCGTTATCTAAGGAATTCCCCAAAGCAGAGACCCTAAATAGCCAGAAAAGGAGGTTTGGCTACCTAGGAGAGAGGATAGGCTAGCAACACCTGAAGGAGCCTATCAGAAGGAGTCTCTGACGTCACCTGCTGGCCCTGGCCACTCAGAGCAGTTCAGTGTGCCAGCAGCACCTCTGTTTCCAAGATGGCAGAGGTATGGAGCACACTGGAGAAGCTCTGGGCACCTCCCAGGGGAGGTGCAGGTCAGGGGAGTGGTCACTCCCCTTTCCTTTGTCAAGTTTTGCGCCAGAGCAGGGCTGAGGGATCCCTGAACCGGTGTAGACTGGCTTATGCAGAGATGGGCACCATCTGTGCCCATCAAAGCATTTCCAGAGGCTGGGGGAGGCTACTCCTCCCCAGCCCTGACACCTTATTCCAAAGGGAGAGGGTGTAACACCCTCTCTCTGAGGAAGTCCTTTGTTCTGCCTTCCTGGGCCAAGCCTGGCTGGACCCCAGGAGGGCAGAAACCTGTCTGAGGGGTTGGCAGCAGCAGCAGCTGCAGTGAAACCCCGGGAAAGGTAGTTTGGCAGTACCCGGGTCTGTGCTAGAGACCCGGGGAATCATGGGATTGTCTCCCCAATACCAGGATGGCATTGGTGGGGCAATTCCATGATCTTAGACATGTTACATGGCCATATTCGGAGTTACCATTGTGAAGCTATACATAGGTAGTGACCTATGTTTAGTGCACGCGTGTAATGGTGTCCCCGCACTCACAAAGTCCGGGGAATTGGCCCTGAACAATGTGGGGGCACCTTGGCTAGTGCCAGGGTGCCCACACACTAAGTAACTTAGCACCCAACCTTTACCAGGTAAAGGTTAGACATATAGGTGACTTATAAGTTACTTAAGTGCAGTGAAAAATGGCTGTGAAATAACGTGGACGTTATTTCACTCAGGCTGCAGTGGCAGGCCTGTGTAAGAATTGTCAGAGCTCCCTATGGGTGGCAAAAGACATGCGGCAGCCCATAGGGATCTCCTGGAACCCCAATACCCTGGGTACCTCAGTACCATATACTAGGGAATTATAAGGGTGTTCCAGTATGCCAATGTAAATTGGTAAAATTGGTCACTAGCCTGTTAGTGACAATTTGTACAGAGAGAGCATAACCACTGAGGTTCTGGTTAGCAGAGCCTCAGTGAGACAGTTAGGCACCACACAGGGAACACATACATATAGGTCACAAGCTTATGAGCACTGGGGTCCTGGCTAGCAGGGTCCCAGTGACAAATAACAAACATACTGAAAACATAGGGTTTTCACTATGAGCAATGGGCCCTGGCTGGCAGGATCCCAGTGAGACAGTGAAAACACCCTGACATACACTCACAAACAGGCCAAAAGTGGGGGTAACAAGGCTAGAAAGAGGCTACTTTCTCACAAATAGAAAATGTGAAAAATGGAGAAGTCTCATTTTTGCTAATGCATGGATTAGGAGGGAAACATTCAGAATTGTACATAGTCAGGGACGAATACAAGCCCAAGTTGTTTACACTGTCAGAGTAGAGAGCAATGACAGAGAGGAGAACTGGGGAAAATTCCAGAGGCGAGTTGGAGCAGCTACAATCATTCATAACGCAGCTAAAATAGAAGATCACAGCATGAAATCCTGAGCAACATTTTGATACATGTTTCTGTGGGAAAGCATACACAATGGTATTTTTTAAAAAGGGAGACACAATATGCTTTTGTGCTTCAAGGCCGGTAGACATGGAGAGAGGACATGCTGAAATGTTTCAAAGTGTAGAACCAGCATTGGGAGGACATACTGATAGGTTTCAGAGCGTGAGATCAAAAGACACTGTGCTTATTACTAAAAATGTACCCATGAACGATGTGCAACAGACACATTCTTGTAACCAGTAGTTAGATGTTTGCCAGAGAATTATTGCTTTGTGCTAACATAAGTAGAGATAACAGTGTACTGAGCAAGTGCTTAAATGAATATGCATGACAAGTGATGAGAAGCATCTATTGTATTTTGAGACTATAAACGATACTGTCAGTAATGATGTAGTTGAGTGCGGATTCAGTTACAGAGCTGAACTGCCCTCCCAGTCATATTTCATAAAAACAATACTATATTGACAACCAGAATTGTGTTGTCTCATCATTTATCCAACCCAACAACATACATCGGTGAAATCAATTGCATTTACCATTGCTTGTTTATCTACTTAGATAGGTGTTTTAGTCTGGATCTACAGTTCCTTTACAAGGGTTTAAGTACAGAATAAGGGAGGCAGTTTTTAATCTCTGGAAATAGCAAAAGATCACACTCCTCATCATCTGTACAACTAAACTATAGTGTTAATCATCTCGAGGAAGATGCTTAAAATCTGTATTTAAAGTAGAGGGCATCCGCTCCTGCAAACTATTCTGCTTGAAGGACGAACATTTCCAGCGTTTGTGCCAGTTTGTGAAATTTACGATGGATGGATTTATAATGGAGATTTCTCACACTCGCCTATATGAGTTTATGAATTATTTGACAAGACATGGTACAAATCTGAAGTTTCACGTTCTGCGATTTTGCACAGATTGGAAGTCTACTTACATTTTTAGTTTCTGTATTGTAGACTCCAGTTGGCTGATAAAAATTATGGTTTGACTTCTGAAACTGTACATTTATGTGATTTGTCTGTGTATAAATGATGAACTGAAGTTTATACTAGGTTCTAAGGAGCTTTTCCATAAAGGCATTTTGGAGTAAGTAAAGCAATACTCCTGCAGGACTCTTTTAAGTACTCTTACATGCCTTTGAATTGGCCCCAAAACATCGTAAATTGGGCTAAATGGGGATATTCAAGAAATATTGACATGCGATTAGTAAAAATATAAAGGATTGTGTCCGCTCTGCACTTTTTCTAATATTGAGCTGGACTTTTTACAGCCGATTCACAAAGGCATGTAAGAGCATTTAAAATAGTATCCCTGAAGTACTACTTAACATACTCATATAAATGCTTCTGTGACTGGCCGCAATGCTTATTCTTAATTGTGATATGAAAATTTATCAAAACAATAACAGTGCTTATTCACTATTAGTGTATCAGAAAAAAATGATGGGTCATTCATCAGCCTGAGAAAGGCAGTGACATCTAGGTGATGGCCAGAACAGGAGCATGAAGGTGGCAGCACTAACATTCAGACAGATTGTCCAGGGCTGGTGAAGTCCCAGCCTCACCTCTGGGGCCTGCTATGCTTCGTTGCCTCTACATAATTGCCTCTATGCAGCAACATTGTTTCAGGTAGCCCTAGGCTTCTGCTCTGCAGTACCTGAGACCGTCCTCCAATCAGTCTGACACACCATCCTTTGCCAACTCATCACAGAGTTAGGAAGGAGTGGCATGAGAAAGCAAGAGGCTGAAAGATGAATCTCCAGAGTACATCAGCATCATGGCCATGCTGATGCACTGTGCAGCTTCAGCTTCCTGCTTGAATGCTTGAGGTGGGAACTGGAAATGGAGCAGTTGAGAGGCTGAAGCAGGACTTCCTGAAGCATTTCTAATTGAGGGTGTGTGTGTGTGTGTGAGTGACTGGGAATTAGTGTGAGAGAAAATCTGTGTGACAGT
The DNA here is from genome assembly GCF_031143425.1 of Pleurodeles waltl. Classification (NCBI taxonomy): domain Eukaryota; kingdom Metazoa; phylum Chordata; class Amphibia; order Caudata; family Salamandridae; genus Pleurodeles; species Pleurodeles waltl. Next base: position 1,145,887,760 of record NC_090437.1, on the reverse strand, counting down.
GTATGGAAAGTGAGATTGACAGTGAGTGCCACTGTGAGTGAAAGAGTGAGGATGTGAGTGAGACAGCAATTAAGCATGTGAGAGTTCATAAGCATGCAAATGAAACTGTGCGCATCTCAGTGAGAAAGTTGGAGCATGAGAGAGAGAGGGAATTGAGAGTGAGTGACAGTGAGGCAGTGAGAGTGTAAACCTGTGAGTGAGACAGTGAGTGAGAGAAAGTCAGCCGTGCAGTGGGAGAATAAGCATGAAACAATGAGTGAGATAATATGAGCATGTGTGTGGACCAGTGAATGCAATGGAGTGAGACAAGAAGAAATACTGTGAGACAGTAAGTGAGACAGTGGAGGCCTGTGAGTGGGACACCGAGTGAGATGGTAAGTAAATAAAACAGTGTGAGCATGTGAGAAAAAGACAGCGAGTAAGACAGTGAGTGTCAATAAGTGAACTAGTGTTAGTATGTATGTGAGACGGTCAGTCAAAGTGAGTGAGACAGAGAATGAGACAATGTGACAGCTCTGACTGTGTGTGATTAGAAGTGTGTGTGTTATTAAGCTAGATAGTCTGCTGCTGGCCCTATCTCAGTTGAGGTCATTCATGGCATACCAATACACCCATTTCAACATGCTGGTGCTGGTTTATTGAAGATAATTATTTACATTGGAGAGTGGTCACGTATGTTAAATTCACACCATGGAATAATGGAGATATGTAGTGGTATGGGGGCAACCATAACAAAATACTTCTGTTGGCATATTGGAAGAATCACTGGCATAAGGAAGGGCAACCATGCCATATGGGGGTGGTAACTATTACAAAACGCTGGAAAATCATTAAAGTACTTGACTATTTGACAATTGCCTTTTCAGCACCTACTATTGTTTTAGAAAATTCATCTGAATATTACGTTTAAAAATGCACTATTTGACCCACTTTTTTTCAAAACTTCCCTTGGGGGAGAACACCCCACTCCCATCTAGTAAAAGTCAGAGTCACTTGCATCGCTTATTCACTCACTGGTTTTCAGAGACGTGTTGTGTTTAATAACCTAGATGGATGTAAGCAATATGTACATTATATGATGTTAGATATGCATTATCAACAAGAGTAACATAAGATCAGTACATATCTATTCCTGTTACTTAGACATTGAGACTTGAGGTTCAGATGGAGAAGAATGCAGTGCAAGGGTTTAGAAGTTAATTTTAGTGTTTCTAAGTTGACAGGGTCTCAGATTCAGATGCCCTGATTCCTAATTCAATAGTACTAGACAACTGGAAGTAGGTGAAATTATATGATTTGGATAGAAGATACAGTAACAGTTTGGTTACGTCATCCATGCTAAAATACATGCTGATGTTGTCATAGTTAATTATGAGACTGAGAAAAGATGAGTGTAATAATATCTCTTACGTAGTACAACTCAGCAATAAGAAGTAATAAAGAATATGGGTGCCACTCCTTGAACCATGGAGTCTAGACTAGTGAACAAACCAAAGGTCGCAGATATCCTGCTGATTCTCCCCATGCTATTGTAATTCCATTAGCTCTTCCTTCGTATTATATGCCCCAAAGGACAAATGCAGTGCATATCTAATAATATTAAATATAAGGATGCAGATCCCTAGAATACGAGGAGTAGAAATAGGGAGTGAATTCTGCCTCTCGGCGATGTAGTGCATTCACAGACTTACTGCTGTAATGTGGTAACAGAGAAATGAGAAGGGCTCCAAACTGTTAGAGAGCATAATCATGGAATACACCGTGCATGCCCATGAACATATGGTTTAGAACTGCTTCAACTTTCTGAAGTCATCATTCCAAGACTATGCTTTATCTGGCGAGACTGATTCATCTAAAAAATCAGTTCATTGTAAAACAAGCCTATTTATCAAAGCTCCCTTGTTTATAATGGGTTTAGGACCGGACCACATGCCTCTACGATACTAAATAGAATCCTGGATGGTTTTCGAGGCTTTAAATGCAGCCTAGCCCAACCTGCCCCTTACCTCTGGCATTAGGTTACATGTTAATTTGAACTTTTTTATTTTACCAACAGTGATTCTGTTGGCTTACTCCACAATGAAGCAGAATGATGCGTGCTGACTCTGCAAAAGTGACTGTCTCTTCTACATCTATCTGTTTCAATCAATACTTAAGTGCAGCCACAAGTTATTTCTAACATGATTGGAGCACCCCTCTGAACCTCATGTACGACACCTAATGCTTCCTAAGTAGTCCAATCTATAAACCCACTACCTTCCAAACCTGCATAAAAATCATACAGACTCTTACTTGACCACCTAAGAGGGCCAGGGCTTCAGGGTATCATCAGGGTATGAGGCTACAAAAGGCACAGTCTTATGGAATTTTATAACACTGGCAGATCATTCACAAGGCTTTGGCACCAGGGTGGACCAGGTTTGACCACCATTAGGGTGGCGTGCACACACATACAGCTACAAAGTGTAGCCATGTGGCAGGACAGAGCACGTCTGTACCTCCTGCAAAACAGTATTAGTGAGTTCCAGCGCATGGACCCAGAGCATTCTGTGCATGTAGGCAGATCGAATGAGAAACAGATGTGGCTTTGTGTGCTACAGGGTCTTACCACCACTCGAGTGCTGACCATGCATTTAATTTTGTGCACCACAAAGGGCACTTCACACGAAAGGTTAAAAATGCTCTTCTATGGCTCAAGAACTAATGGTTTATTAATTTGCTTCGGTACAAACTACTGGGATGTAGAGATGTATTTGTCTTAACTAGTAATATATGTTTTAAAAGAACAGGGGTGGTAACATGGTCTTAAATTTGTGATTATAAACAAAATCGCATTCCTAAATCTTTTCATCGATGTTTGTAGTAAAATATCCCTTTTCCTGAGATGTTAACAAGTCTTACACCAAGCGTTCCTTCTGCCATGTCCTTCCTTAATGCCCTTATTAATGTAGAGGCGTATGAATTGTGTGAAAAAGAATGACTTTCAAAGGGAAGCCTAGTCAGTTAAATAAATGACAAGCTTTTCAACAGATCCTTTTATAAAGCCCTGAATCTATGGTTGTGTGATTTAATTTAAGATATGTCACTTCAATGGTCTTTTAAACTTGAAGGTCATCTGAAAGAAACAGACGTAGATCAAACACCCACCATATTTCGTTTGCTCCTCGTTGTCAACTATTATTAATACAAGCATTTGCAATGCAATGGGTCTCGCGTTTGCTCCAGTTAGAGCTATTTGCGTTGAAAATTACTAACTGGACTTTTCTTGCCACACAAAACTGAAAATAAAAAGTATAGCAGTTAACCTAAGCAAACCAATTCAAAGCGCCGCTGTGACCGTGAAGGAGACACACAAGAGGAAAAAGAAGTTTGCGCGTAGTCAAAGTTATCGGCAAATGTGCTGTAAGAGGTTCGAAGGCCAAGGCCGTAACAAAACCACCCTAAGGAGGAACAAACGTAAAGCAGTTACCAATGAAAAGAAAGGGTTTTTTAAATCAAGCCCACAAACGAGTGATAGTGATGGGAGTGCAATGGGCGTAAAGGCCCAGATACAACCCAACAGGTTGGAAAAGCAACGCTTGCTATGCTCGACCTAATAAAAACTATTAATGGCCTACATTGGTTATACAAATACTGTTCAGGTATTTCCCAAGTGGGAGAAAAGGTTCATGGTTGAGGTGTTGCATGTGCTGGTTAAAAACAGCCTATGTGATGTATCCTAACCTGTGCTTTCCAGGCATAGGTTAGGATACATCACATAGAATCAATCTTAACATTTTTCCTAAAAGCATAGGTAAGTTGTATGACATCTTTTTTTTTAAAGAAACAATTACCGCAGCCGAATTGTGCAACTGTAGACAAAGACAGAGCAGAGATGGAGCAGTTGGCTTTCTTAATGTTTAATAAAGAATGTATTTACTTGTAAATCACTGACAATAACTTGTTATAAGAATAACTGCAGATGACTCCACTGCTGTTTATCACTTGCTGTTATGACGATTCCAATGCATGGATGCCATGGACAGTGAGCTCCAAGCAGTGTGCACTGCTAGGAACAGTAGCCTCTGGCCCTGCGGTATGTGTGCAGTCAGATGCACGTTTCTTATCTTTTCCTTCTTCACGAATGCACTATTTTGCGGCCTTAACCTGAATCTAAAACTACTGTCAGAAAGTGAACACTATTTGCTCAAACTTGTAATGAGCACAAATGGAAAGGCGAGCAAAAATGACACATTTTAAACTTTGCAGATACGTCAAAGGCGCACGTGAGAGGGTGAAAGCAGCACAAAAAAACAGTTACTGCTCATCTTATTTAACCAAATTTTAGATCTTGTTTAAATTGCCTTGAATAGAGACAGCATATTAAGCTAAAGAAAAACAATCAGCATTGAAGAAAATACAAAAACCAATAACAAGTGTGGCTTACAGCTAATCCTTTGCAAAAGGTTATTAGTTGCAACTAGTGGACGTTATTGCGTTTTTCAAATGTTACTGGCGATTAAGGGCCATATTTATACTCTGTGTGCGCCGGAATTGCGTCGTTTTTTTTTACGCAATTCCGACGCAAAACTAACTCCATATTTATACTTTGGCGTTAGACGCGTCTAGCGCCAAAGTCCATGGAGTTTGCGTCATTTTTTAGCGTGGACACCTACTTTGCGTTAATGATATGCAAGGTAGGCGTTCCCATCTAAAAAATTGACTCCGAGGCATGTGCGCCGTATTTACACTCCCGGGCAAAATTCACGCCCGGGAGTGGGCGGGTAAAAAAAAATGACGTCCAGCCGCTTTTGCGCCGTTTTTTAGCGCCTGGTCAGGGCAGGCGTTAAGGGACCTGTGGGCTCGGAAGGAGCCCAGAGGTGCCCTCCCATGCCCCCAGGGACACCCCCTGCCACCCTTGCCCACCCCAGGAGGACACCCAAGGCTGGAGGGACCCATCCCAGGGACATTAAGGTAAGTTCAGGTAAGTATTGTTTTAAAAAAAAATTGTGACATAGGGGGGCCTGATTTGTGCCCCCCTACATGCCACTATGCCCAATGACCATGCCCAGGGGACAGAAGTCCCCTGGGCATGGCCATTGGGCAAGGGGGCATGACTCCTGTCTTTGCTAAGACAGGAGTCATTTCAATGGGGGTTGGGAGTAGAAAAAAATGGCGCAAATCGGGTTGAGGCGAAAAATTTGCCTCAGCCTGACTTGCCCCATTTTTTGGCGCCCAAGCTCCATATTCCGCTACTCCGGCGCTGCCTGGTGTACGTCATTTTTTTTCACGCACACCAGGCAGCGCCGGCGGCTAACGCCGGCTAACGTCATTGAATAAATACGGCGCCCGCATGGCGCTTCAGAATGGCGTTAGCCGGCGCTAATTTTTTTGACGCAAAACTGCGTTAGCGCAGTTTTGCATCAAAAAGTATAAATATGGCCCTAAACATTTATATATAATGTAAAGAGGTGATACATTTCTCTTAGAGAGGAATTAGGTAATGCACTATAACAGTGATCACAGTTTGTCAACTAACTTCTCCACGGTTAATGTTCAATCATAATTTTCGTTTGGATCCACATCTTTATTTGCCTATGACTCAGTTTCATCTGATAGAATCAGCGTGGAATGTTACTCTTTTTCATACAGTTTTATGCTATTTTTATGGGAGTGATTTGTTAAGATTATTCAAAGCGATGCAGTATTCTGTAAAAAGGGCAGTTTTGAACTCTCTCCGATGTTGGAGCATCATTGGGGGGGTCCTGATGGATACTAGGACGCTGTTCCAGATCCTAGGTGCAGAGATGGGAAAGGTCTGTTTTCTTTTCTTCTGACTCCCATGCTGGAAGAAATACCTTGTTTACTTCCCCCTAACCATGCTACCATCTTTCCAATTCATCTTCTTGTCTGTGAGACCACTGCCAACTCTTAAAACAAAGGGGAGCGGATCCTTTGGGCTCCATTCATGTTTGGAAATTGGGTTACCACTAACTTTGTGTAGCTGGTAAAAATATTCATATTTTGGAACTAGTTTTCGTTCACAAAACAGTAACACATACCATATGAAATCGGTATTTGGAAGGGATGCCTGAAACGCCTCTTCCAAATACCAATCTGGTATGGTTTCCTAAACCCATTTAATGATTCAGTAAACCTTTTTAAAATCTTTAAATGGGCCTAGTACACCTGAAAAAAGTTTTTAGCATTTGCAAAACCTCTTATATACTGAATCAGTGGGTTTGCAAACACTGAAACCTCTTGTACATGAGGACCCGGTGTCTTGCCACCAATCCATTCTACTTTCTCTTCTGTCTTCCCCTTCTCCACAACCATATTTATTAAAAAAACCACCCTGGCCTTTTGCTATCCACCCACACCCCACTCTGCACCTTGCCTCACTCTGTCCACTAAAGTAGTACTCTCTTCATTCCGTGGAATAGACACCACCATAGGCACTGTGCTAACAAGCTTTCTGAAAGCTCTGTCAGCACAGCTTTGAAATGGCTTTGTCAGTGTGGGTCTACAAAGTCTCGGGCTGACAGGGAGATATGGAAGTCAGCATTGGGGAAGTGAGGCCTTTCCTCTCCAATATCACATATCCAATATCACATAAGTGAAAAACAACTTTTGCTCCCTACAGTTGTGACGTAATAGCATAGAACAATGGACATCCCCAGACTTTATATATTCCCATGTATTAACAAATATCAGGCAAGGCCTTCCAAGTATCTACTAATTTAACGTCTCCCATCGCATCACACGATGTAACCAGCTCAGACGCCACTCTCCAGTAACCCAAAGCACCCCTCTATCTATATACATTTTGTATACACTCATCTTGTACTTCAATATGTATGGTTTGTGTGATTTTTGTCTTTTAATTGGGTGTTACTGTGTGATCTTTCCCAAGATATGGTTGTCAGTGTTTTGTATCACATCCCTGTAATTTACTAACAATCCCCCTGCATGCCAATTTACACCCTATAACTTCTATAAAGCACTCTCCCATACATTGGTGAGTTGCCTGTGCTATACATAACTTCAACTAATAATAAAATAATATTATTTTCAAAGAAAAAAGTGCACATTGCTGTGTTTGATGCCATAACCCCCTCATAGTGCAAACCAGGTAGACTGATTGTACAAATATATAGTATGGAGCACACTGTCCATACTGAAATAGGAGACATTCATTCTAGGCATTAGGAACCTAGTATCTGCAATCAGTAATTTAACAACATTGTGCTGTGAAACAGTCTGAGAGTAATGTCAAAACCAGAGTACCTATAGTTACTATACTTAAGTGACAATCATAAAACCATTTTACCAGAGAAGAATCCTGGCTCTCAGTATGTGTTAGGGGTAACCTGTGTAAGTTGTGAAAGTTCTTCCATCACAACTACAAGGAATTGGAATATTGTTTGGGATAGGTGACTTCCCAGCTCAAGCAGTGTTCACAAATCTTATCAGGGCGAGCCCTTAAAATCTCTAACTTAACCTGTTCCTAACCCCTTAGTAGCTATTACATATAGATGACAGGCTTAACAAAGGCAATAAGAAAATAAGGGGAACCAGACAAAAGACCAGCTTTGCGGTGACGGTCGGACGGCCGCAACTGTGGCGGTCTGCCCACCACATTACAACACTGGGGGGCAGACACGCCTAAACACTGCCATCACCGCCATGAACATGGTTCCCGACATGGTGACAGTGGCCTGAGTTGTACTCAGCCAGGGCAGCGCTAAACTCAGTGCTGTCTGACTGATTACAACTCCGTTTTTTGCCAACCTTTCCATGGTGGGGACCCCGCCATGGAAAGGTTGGCGGAAAGCCAGTGTTGTGGACCACCAGGGGGCCCGCACTGCACAAGGCATAGACAGTGCAGAGGCCCCCCTGCCCAGCACCAATGGAATGCACACTGTCTGCAGTGCAGACAGTGCACATTACGATGGTGCTGGTTTGTTTTGGTATTGGCCTTGGCTCTCTTATAGGAGCTGAGGCCAATATCCTAGCACTGTTCCTGGTGGTCAGCCCAGTGGGAATGCGTAATACAATGTTCTTGCTGGTCAGCCCAGGGGGGAACATTGTAATACGGTCAGGGGGGATGCCACCGGTAGGATGGTGGTGTCCTCCCCACGAGTTCGGCGGTTGGCTCGTCGGATCACCCATCTCGTAATGAGGCCCGCATTTTTAAGTACAAATAGCAACAAAAAGTTCAAAGCGCTTATGATAGTCTATGGAAATGGTACACTGGGACCTAGGTGCAATTTAAGGTCAACCGCAAGGAAGCAAACATTTGTCAAAGCTTCCAAATGTTCTGGTGGTGATCAAACAACCTTAGATTACATTTCTATGACCCAGAGGTCAGCCAACTGACCAATGGAGCCAACTTCTTTGTCCTACATACAAGAAGTAGCACGTCCAGACCTTCGGGGCTCTTCTCAAGCCACTGACAGTATGTCCATTCCAGTTCTGTTCTTCTGCAACTCCAAAAAGTATTCTCATGGGTTACCTTGGGTGCCACATTTATGTCTGGAACTTACTAGTGGGTGCGGTAACCCTGGGAACCCTCTAACCAAGGGGGCAAATGTTTGTATGTGCAAGCTACCTACTTTTTTGGTAGTACCTGTTTTTAGCATTACTGCAAACAGGCCCAAAAGTTCATGTCAGGGCATTTTCAGGCCACACTAAACATGGGCCCTGAGGGTTGTGGGTGTGTACAGGAGAGCACCATTGTAATCACTAGTGTCCCCTCACATCTAACACTAAAAGACATTTTTAAGTAGTTCCTGTACCCACAACAAGCTAGGAGACAGAAGCCTGCAGGGTGCCATTACACCCAGACAGGGTACGCAATAATTGTCCTATTTTCCTACTCTCTCCCTTTCAAATGCGTCAACGTGTTACATGTGGTTCAAGCAGACCTGTCAGGTAGGATTTGACATGGTGCTGTGTGGGAAATGGCCCTCTTTACAGGGTCAACCCTGAACATTTTTCCTTACTCCTCCTACTTTTTGCTGTATTTTTGCTTGTTGGCCCTAGGACTCTGTGCACTTCAGCACTGCTAACCAGTGCTAAAGTGTTTGTGGTCACTCCCTTAAACAGTTTGATTCGCATATACCTGATTGGCATATTTCATTTATATGTAAATCCCTTGTAGAGTGGTATAACATATACCCAGGGCCTATACATTAAGTGCTACCAGGGGGCCTGCAGCCCTTACTGTGCTACCCACTGAAGTCACACCATAAAACTTTGCAGCCTGAAGGCAGTGGCCCTTTGCCATGTTGACTTGGCATGCATTTAAAACCTCTCGCTAAGCCTTAAACTCCCCTTTCATTACATATAGGTCACCCCTAACTTAGGCCCTAAGTAGCCGATAGGGCAGGGTGTAATTAGAAGGTAGAACCTGTATTTGTCAGTTTTACATGTCCCGATAGTGAAAACTACCAAATTTGTTTTTTTCACTTCTGAGAGGCTTACCCCTCCCATAAGGTAACGCTGGGGATTCCTTCTTAAAATTAATAAGTAGTATTTCCAAAATCAGAAGTGGTACAGATGTCATGTTTGGTACGTATGATCTTGTTTTGATAAACCCTTTTAATGGTAAAGTCGGATTTATCATCACAAGTTTGAAAATGTCACTTTTAAAAAGTTGGCATTTTCCTGCCCTCAGACCTCTGTGTCTGTAACTTGTCTTAGGTCACATGACTGGGTGTAACTGACAGTTAGGACTTTGGGACTACACCCCAGGCAGTCACACAGTAGAGGGATTAGCAGAACCTGAATGGGCCATTAACTGACTTGACGGAGCTAAGCACAGCCCCACTTGCAACTGAATAGGCTGGGCTCTGCCACCACACAATCGGCTTATCGACCCTGTATTGATAGTGCAGCCAGCCAGGAGCCATAGCAGGAGAGGCAGGAAATTCCTGGAACTTCAGAGAACATTTCTGGGAACTTCATCCAACTTCTAGAAGCAGGGCACCAGTGTGTAAAAATAGGGCTCTCAGACCTGCTGCTCAGTTCACTACTGGACCTGGGGAAGGACTCTCTAAGGGCTGCTTGCTGCTGTGACCTGCGGTGCACTCTGCCAGACTACTGATGTACCTGGAAGGACTGCTTTGCTGTCTGGAGCCTACTTGGAACTTTGAGAAGCCAGCGCTGCTGTGGAGCCCTGCATCACCACCTGCACCCACGCCTTCTGAAGTGACTCCAAGGCCTATTTTAGCTGGTCTCTTGTTCTGAGCCACTGGGACATAACAGGCTCCCACTATCTTAAACCTGCACCTGGACCCATACCAAGTGAGTCTTGCACCCCCAAGAGGTCTCCATCTGCTTCTGGACTCTTGGTTGTGGTACTAAATGTGCCTTTGGTGTCAAATAAGATATTAGAATGTTCTTATGTTGTGGTTTGGGATTTTTATTGTGTTTTCTTTTCATTGTGTTGCTCTTTGTGTACTGCATAAATACTTAACACATTGCCTCTAAGTTTAGCCTGACTGCTTTTGTGCCAAGCTACCCAGGGTTAAGCGCAGGTTAAATCAGTGACTTTTTGTGGTTCACTTTGCAAAGGAGTGTGGCTGTTGCTTCACCAGAGCTAGCACACCAGTCAACCAACAACCCAATTTCTCACATGCTGTCAAAAGTGATGCCCATATCTTCCTCCATATTAAGGTCACCAATTATGTAGCTCCTGGGAGATATTTCACATGTTGTTCACACAATATTCAAGGCCAAACACATATTGGAGCTGGCTAAGCCCAATGCTAATTCAACTTCTGAAAGAACTGATGGGTAAAGGGTAACTTTCTAAATGCATGCTACTTTACATTAATATTTATTAGAAATCTGACTTCACCATTGAATTGGGTTATAATCACAATTAAAAATTGTGGCTTAATTCTTTCTATTTTGTCCCTTTTCCATGTCAGCAGTATTATTAATTTAATCTACTGTGTGGGCTACAAGGCATATATAGGGGAGACTTAATAATATTTCAAATGGAAGCATTTACCTTTCAGAAAGAGTTATTTTGATATATCACACTGTTGGATTTATACTGCAACAGTCAGGCTAACCAGGGTAGGCCTGAAGGGATGTTTACACTGTCACTATAGTTGATGGCACAATAATTGCTGCAATCCACAAACAGCATTTCACCATCCATCCTTAGAGTGGTCTTACCCCAGACTTGTAGCCTTTTTACTCCTGTTTTTTTGCTGTATCTTTTTTTCAGCCTTGGTACTCTGAGCACTTCCCCACTGCTTACCATTGATAGAGTTCATGTGCTTCTCCCCTAAACATGGTAACATTGGTGTAACCCCAATTGTCATATCTAATTTACTTGTAAGTCCCTTGTAAAGTGGTATGCCACATACTCAGGACCTGTAAACTAATTGCTACTAATTGCTACTAGGGGGCCTGCAGCACTTTCTAAAAATGGTATTTCTAAAATTTCTAAAATAATAATGTAGAATCCAACTTCACCAGTAAGTAAAATTTCTCACTACCATTCCAACCATACCAAACATGTTAAGGCTATACCTCTCAGATCAGAAATTACTACTTAAAAGCATATAAGGGCATTTTTAATGCTGGCCTATGAGAGGAGCAGGCATCACAGTAGTGAAAAACGACTTTGGGAATGTTTCACTACCAGGACATGTAAAACTTATAAGTCATGCCTTTTACTTCCATAGCACCCTACTGTATGTGTTACCTAGGGCATACCTTAGGAGTGACTTCTGTGTGATAAAAGAGGAATTTAAGGCTTGGCAAGTGATTCTAAATGACAAATTGAAGTGGCAGTAAAACTGCGCACACAGGCCTTGCAGTGGCACACCTGAAACATGGTTAAGGGGCTACTTATGTGGATGGCACAATCAGTGCTGCAGGCCCATAGAAGCATTTCATTTTCAGGCCCCGGGTACATCTAGTACAATTTACTAGGGACTTATAGATAAATTAAATATGAGAATGGGGTATGAGCTAATGTTACCATGTTTAGGGGAGAGACCACAAGCGCTTTAGCACTGGTCAGCAGTAGTAAAGTGTGCAGAGACCTACGACCAGCAAAAATGAGATCAGAAAAATGTAGGGAGGCAGGCAAAAAGTTGGGGAAAGAATACCCTAAGGCAGTCAAGTCTAACAAAGACCTTGTGTGCATTTTGTACACCATATACAAAGAGCAAGTTAAATGTATTGATGAGGAAAAGGTCAATTTAACCATATTAAAAGGGGGACTTGGGATTTTTTTTCCGGGTTAACAGATGTAAATTGCACAGAGTTCGAAAGTCAGGAAAGCAGATAGAGCAAAAATCTGGGGTAATGCAACACAAAAGATAGTAATTTCCTACAAAAACTTTGTGTTTTTTAAAAAATATTACAATATTCATGACCTTTTTTAGTTTAATACACGTTCTAAAAGTATGTTTGTAGAAAAAAATACTCAGGTATTTAGAGAATTGATAAGCATAAACATTTAATAGAAAATATTCTGTAGATCCCTATCTAAGGGTAAAATTAGAAAACATGGCACACTCCTGAAACACTGGAAAGTGGAAGCTTGCCAACTTCAAGACTGATGTATAAAATTTCACCTCCACCTCACACAATGCCAGTAATGAGTCAGTTTGACCACTGGTAAACACTGTCAAAAGATATATACTTTATATCCCCATTTCACAGGACACCTAAGAGAGAGGCAGGCTTGTTTTTTTTGTTTATTATTTGCTCAATTTAAAGCAACGCCACAATTTATGTGTTTTCAAGCACTTTACTTTCTCAAGTTCTTTTATTAAGACAAAGGATTTACAAAAATAAAATGAAGAATATTTGGATGATCATCAACTAAAGATATATGATAATTACAAGAAATGACTGTGAGATATGTTGCATCCTCTCTCTTTAACAGAAGAAAGAAAATATCTATTAAATGCACCATTTGTAGATTATTTCATGTATAAAGGTTTACTTTAGCATGTAATGCACTTCTAATGACCATTTATATAACATACAAACTGAATTATGATTGAGACTTGAGGAGTCGTACACACAGTAACACGTAGAAATATTTATTCATAGATAATGCCGACCAACATGCTAAGACTTCACGCTCAATCACTGGATATGTTGCTTCAGCTCCTCTCAAACCCCTTGATGCAAATGCTACCAACTCCTCTTTGCCTTCCCTTCTTTGCAACAATACAGCACCCAAACCTTTCTGGCTGGCATCAGTCATTATGATAGTATGATCGCTGGTGTCAAAAGGTTTCAGAGGAATGGCCTGAGTAATATCCTTCTTTATACTCTCAAACTCACTGTTGCAGCTGGCATCCCACAAAAATCTTGCATTCTTCTTCAATAAATTCCTTAGATTGTAAGTTTTTTTCCGAACAATTAGGTATAAATCTGGCATAAAACTCTATTAAACCCATGAAAGACCTCAATTGATCTTTATTGTCCGGATACACAAAATCCTCAATCGCATTCACCAAGCTTACCTTGGGTTTAATACCATCCGCTGACAACTCAAAACCCAAATAATTCACAGAGGATACACAAAAATGACACTTACTGGGACTGGGAGTCACACCCTTCAACTTCAACACTTCCAATACATGACTCAATCTGTCGTCATATTCGCATACATCCTTACCGTAAACCAAAATGTAATCTTGAAATGCCTTCACTCCACACATATTTTTGAACATGCTTTCTACTGTTCTCTGAAAAACAACAGACGCTGAGGCCAATCCGAATGGCATCCGTTTAAATTGAAATGAACCAAAAGGCGTAATAAAGGCTGTGTAATGCCTTCAACTCGGATACAAATGATTCTGACGATACGCCGACGACATATCAAGTAAGGAAAATATTTTCCCACCCTTGACAGATGATATCATTTCTGATGTGTTGGGTAGAGGATACCAGTCCACCCAAGTTTGATCATTTTATCACGTAAATCCACACACATCCGCAGCGAACCATTGGCCTTACGAGCAAAAACCACATGCGCAACCCAATCAGACAATTCAAAAGGTTCAATAATGTCTTCAGCACACAACGTATCCAGTTCCTTCCTGAAATCATCTTTCAATGTGAGAGGAACTTTGCGTACCTTATGGACCCTTGGTTGAGCATCCTCCTTGATTTTGATCTTATGAGCAAACCCTTTGTATAAACCCACACCGCTCATAAATATCTCAGGATACCGAAACTCCCACTTATCGCACATAACAGAAGACACATGCATGTATTCTCTTCTTACCACCACTTGTTCAGGGTTGTTAGGATCCAACACTAATTCCAATTTGCCCTGATCAAACCACCCAAGAAGACATGCATCATCCTTGGCCACATAAATTGTTGCTGACGTTCCATTGTTCTTGAATCTAAGTTCAGCATTAAATTATCCAACCACATCAATAGATTTCCCTCCATTCCGTATAGGCTGGATCAGTGACTGAGATAAAGTGAGCCCTTGACTCTTGAACAATTCATTCCACTTAGCTACACTTAAAAGTGTAAATGGTGATCCAGAATCCGCCATCACCTTAACTTGAATACCATTTATCTCAACTAAGCAAAAAGGTCTTTTTATAACACTTGGCACACATTTTATCAATAGCTGGACAAAATTTTGCATTCCCCAAGTGAGCTGTGCTGCCACATCTCTCACACTCCAAGGATTTGTTACTAAACTTCTTTTCAGTTGTACTGAATGTAGATTGTAGTGAATTTCCATTCTTCTTGTTCCCTTTCTTGTATTTGTTTTAACCGCAAGCACATCCAGCCGTAGAGACTGACACTTGTTGTCGGAAATAGACATTTGTTCCATAAATGGCACAGTGCTTTCAATCCTGGTGGCAATTTCTAACGCTTTTTGTAGAGTTAAATTGGGCGTAGGTAACAAAGCCTCCTGTACTTTTTTTGTTATTCGTCTTTTCCACCAACTGGTCTTTAATCATTTCTTCCTCAAACTCCTTGTAGTCACAAGAGACCGCTAAAAGTCTCAAGGCTCCCACATAACTGGAAGCAGATTCACCATCAGCTTGGACCCTCTTGTAAAATTTGTGTCTCTCCAATGTGACATTTTTACACTTCTTGAACCTCACATCCAAGGACTTAATCGCTGTCTCATACTGGTCCTCCACACCATCACTTTCACCATCAGTAACTAAAATTACCACCTTTGGAATATATTTAAGAATTTTCCGCCCTTCATTCCCCAAACAATGCCCTAAAATCGCAAATTTCCTCTTGTGGGTGAAAGTTTCACCCTCAAGAACATCCAAATATGCTTCAAAAGCTTCTTTCCACTGTTCCCAATCAGCATCTGGCAAAGCAGGATTAGGAACAAAAGGAGAAGGTGGAGAGACAGACTGGCGCATAATGAACAATCTAAACAGCGTTATAACGATAAACCAAATTAAAATGTTAAAATATACTCTCAGTTCAAAAGGTGTGCATGTCTATAATCATCCGAGAATGTCACAAGATGGTGTGCGTATCACCGCATGCGTTAATCTCTTCCAAGAATTGGCAGTAATGACAGAAATACTGCACCATGCAGTGTTCTGAAGATTGCAGTAAACACAGCAACCATTCAATGTGCCAGGTCAAAATGACACACTCAAAATGGCCGCATAAATGGTGCATGTGAATGATGACCAAAACGTGCTAAACACACACTAGCATGTGGAACAACTAAGTGCAACACTCGAATATGGCAGGACTGGTGTGCGTGTCACCGCGGCACGCAAAATCCACAAAATGGCTGCCAACGAGTGCAACGAAACATCAGCACGCCAACACTTAAAATGACTGCAGTAGGTGTGCGTGTCTCTATGACACGCAGAATCGCCAATCCCAATATGGCCGGCGGGCAGTGATGTGAAAGGCCACTACTGAGATCCTTTACTCACTTGACGAGTGAAAAATGATTAAACGCATCTCAGAAATGATGCGTCTGGCAGCAGCACGTCCCCAGAAACCCGCAGCAGCTACACATCCAAGGAAAATCTGCAAAGGTGAGACGCACGGAAGCGCGAAGGCCACACTCGTAAGGAAGAAGAAGCTGTTTGTGCTCCAATTACATCCACAACTTGGGAGGAATATAAGCGAAGACCATCATCGCCACTGAGCAGTCGTACACACGGTAACATGTAGAAATATTTAATCATAGATAATGCCGACAAACATGCTAAGGCTTCACGCTCAATCACCAAATAACCTCTCCAGTTCTCTCTGATTTCTCCGAATCACCACTCCAACCTTCATCTGACCAACTGTCCCAACCCTCAATCAGAAGTCAACATCCCTGTTCCACCGCGCATAGCGCGTGGCAAAGCACAAGATCTACACAACCCAACACAACTTAAGGCCTGATTTGGAGTTTGGCAGATCTGTACTCCATCAAAAACGTGACCAATATCCCAGCTGTTTTATTAAAAGTGCATTATATCCAAATGCACTTTTAATAAGCTAAAGAGCATATCTGGTTATCAAAGGATATCAAAGATAAAATGAAGAATATGTGTATGATCAATCAGGGATTTGTAAAGCGCCCTTCTCACCTGTGAGGGTCTCAAGGCGCTGAGGAGGGGAGGGGGAGAAGGCAGAGGGGGAGGTGCTGCTACTGCTCAAACAGCCATATCTTGAGAAGTTTCCTGAAGGAAAGGAAGTGTTTGGTCTGGCGCAGGTGGGTGGGAAGAGTGTTCCAGGTTTTGGCAGCGAGGTTGTAGTTCTGCAGACGTGTGGGACATTTGTGAGGGCGAGGTCGGCGGTGTGGAGATGCTGGGTCGGGTGTAGAAGGAAAGAGGTCTCTTGAGGTATTCTGGTCCGGTATTGTGCAGTGCTTTGTGCACGTGGGTGAGGAGTTTGAAAGTGATTCTCTTGTTGACTGGGAGCCACTGCAGGTTTTTCAGGTGGTCAGGATGAGGTGTGTGGAGGCGTTCTGGATGCGTTGCAGCCTCTTCTGGAGTTTGGCCGTGGTTCCTGCATAGAGGGCATTGTCGTAGTCCAGCTTGCTGCTTATGAGGGCTTGGGTGACTGTTCTTCTGGTTTCGGTGGGTATCCATTTGCAGATCTTTGCATGCGGATGGTGTTGAAGCAGGAGGAGGAGATGGCGTTGACATTCTAGGTCATGGATAGTGAGGGGTCCAATATGAATCCTAGGCTGCGGGCATGGTCGGTGGGAGTCGGAGCGGTTCCGAGAGTTTGTCTCTTTAAAGACAAATGACAAATAATAGAAATTACTGCAAGATTAGTTGCATCCTCTCCTTAGCACAAGAAAGAAAAATAATAGATCTATTAAATGCACATTGTTTCTAATTTATTATATGTGTAAAGAGTCACACTATCATGTGATGCACTTCTAATGACCATTTTTATAACATACAAATTGATATTTGATTGACACTTAGGGCCTGGTTTGGCGTTTGGCTGATGGATACTCCATCACAAACATGTCTGATATCTCACCTGTCTTACTGCAAGGATATCTGTCATGTTTGTGACAGAAAACCAATCCACCAGGTTCACAATTAGGCACTTAGGGCCATATGTACGAAGCATTTTCCATGTCCCAAATGGAAAATCGGGCCGTTTGCGACGTGGAAAATGCTGTTTGGGATGTACAGACCCATTATTGCAATTCGGTATTCTATTTACCGAATCGCAAAAAGGGTTTACAAGTCGCAATTAGGAAGGGGTGTTCCCTTCCTAATTGCGAGTTGCAGTCCCATGTATGACTGTTTTGTCACCGCTAACGCGGTGACAAAACAATCGCAGTTAGCACCAGTTTCAAACTGGTGCTAACCCATTCGCAAACGGAAGAGGTCCCTTCCCCTTTGGGAATGGCAGCGAAAATATTTTTGCAGAGGAGGCAGTGGTCCTACAGACCAATGCCTGTTCTGAAAAAGTCAAAAGAAAACTTTTCATTTTTTGTTTTTGAAATGCATCTCGTTTTACTTTAAGGAAAACGGGCTGCATTTAAAAAAAAAAAAAAAAAGCTCTTTTTACAAGGAGCCACAGGCATGGTGGTCTGCTGTTTCCAGCAGGCCACAATCCCTGTGAGGGCAGCCATTCCCAATGCTGTCGCAAATTGCGACCTACCTCATGAATATTCATGATGTAGGTCATTTGTGACCCTATTGGGAATCGCAAACAGTGTCATTGACATTGTTGTATATCAGGTTTTGCGACTCGCAAATTGCGAGTCGCAAAACCTGAAGTTCATACATGTGTCCCCTAATTACTAGCTTACCATCTTGGAGAGATTCCAACATTATTCCAATATACAAAAAGGGTGACCGCCTTAATCCAGCCTGTTACAGGCCAATCTCCCTGCTGGACACAACAGCTAAATTAGCAGGGAGAATAATCCTGAATAGGCTGCAAACATGAGCGGAGGAAAAGAACGTTTTATCCCCGGTCCAGTATGGATTCAGGAAAGGAATCGGAACAGTGGAGCAAAGTTTAAATTTAAGTCTCATTATTGGAAAGTATACTAAGATCAGAGCAGGCAATATCCACCTGGCCTTTATTGATTTATCATCAGCTTTCGACTATGTAATTCATGACAAACTATGGGACATTTTAAATAGCATGGGGGTAGAACCGGCCTTAACTCAATTTATCCGTGAAATGTATACAGGGTGCAGAGCAAGAGTGAGATATGGCTTAAAAGGGGAATGTACTCGCCCCTTTGGTTTATACAGAGGAGTGAGCCAAGGCTGCGTTCTCGCTCCGCTCCTGTTTTCAATGTATATAAATAATCTAGATAAAGGATTGGCCACTAAGTGTAAAGATCTACCCCAAATAGACAACCGGCCCATTCCGGCATTACTCTACGCAGACAACGCAGTACTAATGGCCAGGACCCCAATAGCTCTCCAGAAACTCCTAACAACCTGCATCACATACATGTCACAGCTGGGTCTTACTGTCAATCGCTCCAAAACTTTTATCATGAACTGTGGAGGGAAGCGCGGTAAGACTTATAACATCTCTATTGCAGAAAGCAAGGTCGAAACCGCGCAAACCTTTTCGTACTTGGGCATAATGTTCGATAAGCTGGGTTCCTGGGCCAACTGTAAGAAGATGAAGGGAGTGCATTTGATCAAAACAACGATGGCATTACGACTCTTCTCCAAAAGGCTTGGGGGGATTACACCGTCAAACATGATAAAGATCTATAAAGCCAAGTGTATTCCGGCAGCCACGTATGGGGCAGGAATTTGGGGACATACAAATTGTGATTTAATGCAGACAGTGGAAAAAAAAAATTAAGACATCTGCTGAGGGTGCCAAATGGCACCTCATCGTATGTCATTCATTCGGAACTCGGGGTTCCCTTTATTGTAGACTTGATAAAGATCCAGCCACTGTTATTATGGCATAAAGTTTGGACCTCGGAACATACCGGTTTTAATAAGGTCATCCTGACCGATTGTACGAAGTTATTATATACATCAAGGGTACCATGGTTAAAATACATTATGACCTTTTTCGAAAAAATGGGCAATAAAGACTATTACACAAACCCACTTTCGCTGGGGAAGATATCCAGGAAGGACCTGAGTATTCTGGCATTAAAGTATCTAGAAGACATACGTTGGAGGGCTGAATAAAAAAAAAACACCGTCATTCATAACCAAACAATTTTGACACCTTCGCCATCATTACATTCTTACTAGATTTAGGCTAGATACGTTTCATCGTCTAGTTTCTTTTCCAATTATGAACGACTGGTCTACCTCGCTAAAACCATGCCCCTGTGATGCAAAGACACCTCAATCCACAATTCATGTGTTTTTATTCTGCAATTTCTATGCCCACCAGAGGAAGCGCCTAGTAGTTCCACTTTTAAGGTCAATCAATCTCCCCCAATGTCGCACAGCCTACGCCTGCCTTCAGTCACTATCTTCTCTAGAGATCTGTGGAACTTTGGCTAACTTTTTATGTACCGTATTAAAGATAAGGAAATCTATGGGGACGGTAATGTAATTGTAATTTACTGTGACAGGGCTTTTTATCTATCCACCAGACAGTTTATTGTTGTGTGCTTTTTATTCTTTTACTATTCTTCTTTTACTCAACCTTCTTATTATATATTGAAATGTATTATAACTGGAGATTTTTTATGACTTGTATTACTTTTATGACTTGTTGAAAGTCGAATAAAGTTTTGTTATTATTATTATTATTACTAGCTTACTGGTATATGTTTTATAGACCTAAGAAAAAATAAAGTGTGACCCCTGCTTAGATTCAGAGACGGCCTATGACTTACACTCGGAAAACAGATAGCTTGGTGGGCTACCTGTGTAATTCCATACAGGGGTGTATAGCTAGCTTGACTATATATGCCCAATGGTGCAGCTGATAGAATTGTAGAGTAGTACCAACAGAACCTCTTATCCACTAAGCCAACAGAGCTGACAACGGCTTCAACTTTTACCAATAATCTCACTGAGAAGTCTTCCCACTCCTCTGAGCCCTTCACTAGGTCGTGAAGATTAGAAGACCAGTGATTGCATGGGTAGAGTACTGTATTGTACACATTACAGTTACAAAAAAATCTTATTAATCAGATACCAAGGCTTTAAAACCAGACTGTGAGGATATGCTTGTCTCTTCAAAGACAACTTACAAACACTTTTAAAAGCGTATTACTGGCTCCTGATGGATGTGAGCATTAAGTAGTAAAACCTTAAAACTCTTTATAATTTCTACTGGAGTGCAGGACAAGTAAAAAGCCAAAAGCTAGCACTCTGGTACATGCCCAATGGGACAGCACCAATGGCAAAGGCCTACTCATCACACAGCAAGTCTTTAAGTGTCTTACGCATGGTAGCATCATCATGGAGGTCTAGGACCCTAGGGTGTGGAATGTATTGAATTCTGCCTGGGAACAAAATCAAAGTACATATGTTTCTGACAAAGCCTAAATACTGATCTGCTCCAGCTTGCATGCAAAAGAATTTATTGAAAACGAGGGCAGCAACTGAAGAATATCAGATTTTGTAATCTGTAGGAAGTGGAGTCTAACTTGCCCTTGAATACAACATTCAGAATTCCAGCTTACCTAGAGGTCTGAAGTGAATGAAAGGGCACACACAAATCTCTTGATGAATAAATGTATGTCTTCAAATCCAATTTGGGAAGGACCTGCTCCACACTATTACAAGAACATGTGTTACATTATTGGCTTAGCATGTAAAAAAAGAGAGACATTTATGTATGAAAAAATACATTTTACATGGTCTTGGTTAAATGGAACTGAGCCAACTGTTAGAAGTTGACTTTTGTGTAATAAGATTTATGTTACAGCATCATCAAGATGACAAATATGTCAAAGTTGGATCCAGTGTATAAGTTAAGAAATTAGAACTCCTTATGATTTTCATTTAAATCACAGACACCTGACCCAGATGTATTAAGGTTTTGCATCACCCTTGCATCACGCAAGGGGAAGCAGGTTGATGCAAGCCTAGAATGAGACTTACCAAGCCACACAAGCCCACCTTGTGTGGCCATGCATGGCTTGGTAAATCTGGAGTAAAGCAAGGCAGCACGATTCACTGTCTTGCATTACTCTGTGTGGTCAGGGTATTACACAGGTGGAACGTGGGTGTTCCCATACATCCACCCATGTATTTTGAAGAATTTCCAGATTTACCAACACTGGTAGACCTGGGAATGCATCAGAGTTGTATGCCTTCCCACCAGAGGCACAACAAGGAGAAATATCTTTATTTTTCTTCATTGTTTACTCTTTTTAAGTGTGTTGCATTCTGAAGCACACTTAAAAAGAGGAAAATGCCCCTAATAATTGTTTTTATACACAAAACAACCTTGCCTGTAATGCAGGCACCCCTGCTCCATGGTGCAAGTGTGTCTGCGTTGGTGCTAGACTACAGATTGTGCTCCAGCGCAGGCAGAGGACAGAAATGTGCCATATCTTGATAGATATAGTGGTTTCCTGCCCTCTCACCTCCCTTTCACACAGCATAGTGTAGCAAGTTTTCTTGCTACCTTGCATTGAGTGGAAAAATATTAAGGGGCATATTTAAGATTCCTGCGCCCCTTATCTCCCCCTAACCCCATCATGTGTGCGCCATTTTTAAAATACGGCGCACCATAGCGGTAGTTCTGGCACTAGCATCAGAATTCTTTACGCAAGTCCAGCGCTTTGCAGGATTTGCATAAAAAATCTTACGCTAATCCTTCAAAGCACCCAGAGGCCCATTGTAACCAATGGAAGCCTCCTTTTAACGCCTGCTCTGAGCAGGCATTAAAAGCGCTATTGTCTGCCTCCCCTAACAGGGGAATGCCCCTTTTGTATACATTATTCCTGGAGAAGGCATAATATCGCACAAAGGGTTACAAAGTGGCCCAATGCATGCACTGCGCCACTTTGTAAATATGGTGCAACATTTTTGGGCTTCTAATACCGTATTAGTGTAAAAAAACGACCCTAATGTGGAGTTGGAATGGTGCTAGGGGCTCTTAAATATGTCCCTAAATCTGGCCCCTGGAGTCATACGTCATTTACAGACTAAATAGGACAGCTAATAAATAATCTCTGACAGAAAGAAATAGGAGAGTTCACACAAACATGTGTCCAATAGTAATACTTGACTTATCAAACACTGCCCAGTCAGTGATTCTAAAAAATAAATGATGAATGGTAAATGAGGTACTAAGCAACAATCTGGAGATTCAGAATTTGGATTTGAAACACTCTGGAACACGTGCCCTCTTACAGAGTGCAACCAGATTATTGTCCTTGGCTATTGAAGAAAGTCTGCCTAATCCAATAAGAAATTCATAAATAATAGATAATATATACGTACATAAAGGGACTGTGGGTCACAATGTTTTTTATCCATGGGTCTGTTCAGCTGTCAATCATATTTTAACTCTGCCCACCACAGCCTAAAGAATCGAACTATCCTTCACTGTGGGCGATGGCATTTGTCCCTTATCATGTGCAAACCTACCTGAAAAGAAGTGGTCTAATGTGCCAGCGCTGGTGGGCCAATACCCTTTTTGACATTTTTTTTTCATTAACATTCTTTTAATTACATCTTCAGGTTAAAGTAATTCAACTCGAGGAGTATATTTTCTGTGCTAATAAGAATCATAATTTTTCTGTGAAAACTGAAAAGGATTTCTATACCTGTGTACCTGCCTGCTAAAAATCACACGCAACAGGCAAACAAATGTTTTTTCTGAAAATGTAATGTGTGTCGCAAGATAAGACCACCACATTTAGTCAGTAGAATATTTTCTTCTGCTAAATTGTTGACATATGTTTGAATTAGCACAATGAAAAAATAAATATTACATCATCTTGCCTAGTTCAGACCTCATGGTATTGCCAATGCTAGTTATTAATGTCATAAAAGAAATTAGCACCATTGCAAAAATGTATCCAGCAACATTGGCTGCATGACTTTGTAATGGATGACCTCACACAAGAGAACTTCTCCTATCTGATGCTGGATATACTGCTAGGAGAAAATTGTCACCCATCCTTTGCAGGCATTGGATATGACTAGGGAGAACATGATGCTCCTACTATTAGATTTGGTATTCAAAGTCCCCAAAAAATTCAATAATTTTTGCAAGAAGTTTATTTTTAAAAAGAGAGATACATTTTATGAAAAATGAATAATCATTGATCAGTACTGTTTTTCCCCGGATGAGGCTGTGGCATAAAAGTCATTATAAATTGTTCAGTTTTATGATCCTTCTGTTTTATCTCACTACTTGCACCAAAATGATAATACGTGTTAGTTTTTTCTGATGACATCTACCTTTAGTATGGATTGCATAGTTTACAGCTTTTCTATTCCTGCAGTTTTATGCCATTCATTTGTTAGCTTTATTTTCATAGTGTTGGTGTTTTGTATTGAACCTGAAAGAGCCTGTATCTCGGAATGCAAGAATGCGATGAGCCTAATTTGTTCACAAGACACAGGTAGAAACCAAGCACAACATATTGCCTAGTACTTCTTGCGTGAAACTGTATAAGCATCTAGAAAGGACCATACTTTAAAGTGACTGCTAAAGAGTACTTGTAGGGGGAGACAAAACAATAATGCGGTGAAATGGTGGCTGGAAACAGTTACTGTGTGGTTAATTACGTGCACTAGATAATGTCAGTTATTGGGCTATTAATGTGGGAGGGGCAATCTGTTTAGGCCAAGATACAGGTTTGAGAGAATCTCTGTGCAACAACTGGTAGCTATGGCACAAACGGCAGGCAATGCCTACAGAAGTGCATAGTAAGTTTGAGCAGTACCAACATTTTTAAATTAAAGAGCGTAACACAATAAAATCCATATCTTCAAATCCATTTAGAAAAAATGGAGAAGAATGTAATGCACAAATTGGCATCAAACTCATAAAACTAGGTTAAGGGCATATGGAGACATGGTTTTTGAAAGTCTTTCTTAAGTGAAAAAGCACCTAGAAAGTACTTTTGAAAAACAACAGGTTGCAAAAGTCCAGGACATAGGTACGATTTCGGGCTGACCGTAATGGAATAGAGGTTGGATACACCAAGAAGGTCATCCTGGTAAAAGATTTTACATTTGGACTTAGGCCCTCATTTTGACTTTGGCAGTCCCACCACAGGACCAATCAAGCGGTGGGGAGAATGCCACCAACATGGCAGTGACGCCCTCCACCCACTGAGAGTATTACAATGTTTTTGCCGGGCTGACCAGCGGGGGCATTGTAATACGTATTGCTGCCAGGCTGCCCTGCGGGAACAGTGCTAGGGTATTGGCCTCAGCTCCTTTAAGGAAGCTGAGGCTAATATCCTAGCACTCTGGCACCCTCGGAATGTGCACTGTCTGCAAAGAGGACAGTGTGCATTCTGACAGTGCTGGGCAGTGCAGGACCCCCCCCCGTGGCCACCAGCACTAGCTTTCTGCCAGGATTTTTATGGCAGGATCCCAGCCATAAGAAGGCTGGCAGAAAGTGTGGTTGTAATCAGCCAGGCGGCACTGAGTTCTGGCTGGTTACAGGGCCGACCGCTGTCACCACGTCGGGAACCATGGGCCAGATGTGTGAAAAAAGCCTTTTGCAAATCGGAAAGAGCGATTTGTAAGAA
This sequence comes from Pleurodeles waltl, assembly GCF_031143425.1. Classification (NCBI taxonomy): domain Eukaryota; kingdom Metazoa; phylum Chordata; class Amphibia; order Caudata; family Salamandridae; genus Pleurodeles; species Pleurodeles waltl. Next base: position 1,145,862,643 of record NC_090437.1, on the reverse strand, counting down.
ATCGCTATTTCTGATTCGCAAAATGCAATGTATCATATTTGCGATTCAGTAATAGCGATTTCTAAAAAATCGCAAATGCTATTACTGTATCGCAGATTGCGATACTGGCCCCCATTCGCAAATATGGGCCTGTCGGCCCATATTTGCGAATATTTTGCATGTCCCAAATTGCGAATTCCGAATTGGAATTCACAATTTTGGGAAATGCAAAGTCCAGGGTGCGGGGGCCTAAGGCCCCCTCTGCTGCACCCCAAAACATTTTTTAACAACATGTAAGGTGCACACATGTTTAAAAAAATGGCATGTGTGCTTTACATGTAAATTTTAAAAATGCATTTTAAATGCATTTTTAAAATTTGCACATGGTTACCACCAAGTTCAACTTGGTGGTAATAGCGATTCCGTAATGCCCAATTCGCATTAAGCAATTGCTTCATACATGTGCTTTAGAAATCGCAAATAAGGATTCCTTATTTGTGATTTCTTATTTAGAGAGTCGCAATTTGCGACTCTCTAAACAGGGTCGCAATTTTGAGGAATCGCTATTTTAGCGATTCCTTAAAAGTGCATTCAGAATGCCTTTGATACATTCTGAAAGGGCTTTTTGCATTTGCAAATGGGCATTCGCACCGTTTGCGAATGCAAAAAGCTTTGTTACATCTGGCCCCATGTTCCTAGCAGGGACGATGGTCTTGATGCGGGTCCACCTGCCAAAGATGTAATTTAGCAGTCGGACCGCCTGGAGTGTGGTGGTCCAACCGCCACCGCGAGGCTAGCAGTACTAGGACCACCATCCTCGTAAAACAAGGCTGTTAGTCTCTGGAATAGAAGTCAAATGTTTCAGCATAGCAAGGTTCAAGGCTGTGGCAGTGAAAGTACCTTGAAGTCTGGTATGTTATCACCAAGCTCCAACTGAAACCATTGGTTTTTGCACCAAAATCTTTAAGCAGGACAACAGTGGATTCCATGGCTAGCAAGGATGTTTCGTTGATATTATCCAAGGCTTTACCTTCAGACTTAGTTATTTTTTGGTTCTCAAAAGTCTCTAGTGTGGTAAGGCTGGAAGCTGTATCTTAACTGGAAGGTGCTGCTGGACATGTGTTTAGTGTGGTAAAATGGCTCCTCAGGGAATGAGCCTAGTTTTCTGTGTCTACCTTCAATGCAACCCCCTGGAGAAGGCTTAGCACCCTCTCTAACTCCTCCAGAGGTGGAAAAGATGAAAAGTCCTGATTTTCTCTAATGCTGAAAAAGCTCCTTCTGGTCTGTGTTGCAGTCCCTAGCTCCTCAGTACAGGCTTCAAGGCAACAGGTCTCTCTTCAGCAGGCCTCCTGAAGAGTTTGGACTCTGTAGTCAACTGGACCCTCTTGGAGTCAGAAGTTCCTCTGCGTTTTTGGCCTGGAAGCTGGCAAGCAAGAGGCAAAACAACTGACACTAGGATAGCAGATCCACTCCCTGGGTGTCAACAGGAGTCAGGAGTCCTTGTACCCTTGAATGAGTCATTTTATTCTAGCAGGAGCTTACAGTCTTTTTTCTTCCAGTAGGAGTTTCTTTTTCTGCTGCATACTTCCCAAGCGCATGAATGTTCTGCGGAAATATCTTGTGTACTAGCCAGTGATTGGAAACTTTCTGCCAATCAGTCCTAATTATTTTGGTGCAGCCCCACCTCCTTTTGCAGCACTTCCTCTTTGTCTTTCTGTAAAAAGACCTAGACACCCCTGTTTCAAAGAGATATAACCATTCTGCCAACAGTCAGGGCTGTCTTCAGCTTCATGGCAGCTCCCCTATTCAGATGAGCTCTCCTCTCACCTGCCAGTCCAAACCAGATGTCTCTCCCACTTTGACTGCAGCAATTGTTGTGTAGGAGGATCCTAGGAATGAACAGGAGTCACCCTCCCTAGCATGTCCAAGTCAAAATAGGTAGTACTAAGGAAATCCTTTGTTCTGCCAATTAATCCCTGTCCTTGCCGGCTTCACTGACCTCTGGTCAGCGCTTGCATCTCTTGCTCGTTCAGCACCACCTGTTGCTGCTGCTGCCCTGCGTCCTGTGAGCCTTCCTGCCTGTTCGAGGCCCTCCTCCACCCGCAGGCACTTGCCTGTGCCTCATCCCTGGTGGCCTTCGGTGGCAATTCTGTCTTCTCTTTGCTGCCTTTCTTCTCCTTTTTCTGCTTTTTCACTTTCCCCCACTTTGCTTGCCTCCTTCTTTCATTTTTTATTGCCCTTTTTCTCACATTTCCCCTGCTGCTGCTGTCCCTGCGGCCCTGTCCCCCTCTGTGTGTTGTGTTTCCCACCCTCCCACCTCCCAGCAGAGCGACCCCTTCCTCCTCCCTTCCCTTCTTTAAGGCGGCCGCTGAGCAGTGAAGAGGCGATTTTACTGACCTCTGGTCAGCGCTTGCATCACTCCCCCCACACAGCACCACCTGTTGCTGCTGCCCTACATGCCTGCCTGGCTCCCAGTGGTGAAGGCCCTCCTCCACCCGGAGGCACCCACCTGTGTCGCATTCCTGGTGGCCAGTGGTAGCCTTTTTGTTTTCTCTTTCCTGCCTTTCTGTACCTTTTTCTACCTTTTGCTTTTTCACTTTCCCCCTCTTTTTTTGGCTCCTTGTTTCACTTTTTCTTGCCCTTTTTCCCATGTTTCCCCTGCCGCTGCTAGCCTTGTGGACCACCCCCTCCTTTCACTGTGTTTCCCACCCTCCCACCTCCCAATTGAGCCATACCTTCCTTCTTCCTCTCCTTCTGAATGGCAGTCTCTGTGCAGCTGCGAAGCGAGCCCATGCAGTGGGTACACCAAAGGCAAGCCCGTCTGATCCCTTCTGCACTCTGACTATGCCCAGCACCACAGACGCTGGTTCCCGTACCATCCATTGATACCACGCCAGCACCCTGCATGCCCTACCCAGCACATTTTGCTCTTCATTTTGTGATGGACTACTGTCTTCAACCAGCCCTTTCTCTCCCCTTTGCTAATTCTCACTCAGATTTTTTTTCCAGTCTTGATCTCATCCAATCTCATTCCCCTTCTCACCACCTGAGTTCGGTTCTCCTGCCCTCCTGCAAAGTTCTTGAACTCTATTTTTTAAACTTTGTTAAAGCTGGTTTTCCTTGTGTCTGTTTTGTTTTCCGTTCATTACATTTCGGACTCTACATGACTCGTCCGTGCAAGACCTCTGGCCTGTTGTAATCTACCTGTGGGCTTTTACCTGGGCTTTTACCCACGCCCACCACATGCCCATCACTATCATTTGTTCATGGGCTTGCCTTTCAAACATCCTTTATTATCATTGCTATCTGCTTTATGTTTGTCCCTCCTTGGGGCAGTTTTGCTACCGCCTTGGCTCTCGACCCTGATACATGGATAAGTGCACGTTTACCAATACGTTTGACTGCAAGCGGACTTCTTTTTCTTTTGTGTCTCGCCTTCGCGTCCATGCTCATGGCGGCCATGGCGCATTCAATCTGCTTGCTTACGTCAACTAATGTTATACTTGTAATTTTCAATTTATGTGGCAAGAAAAGGCCAGTTAGGAATTTACAACGCTTGTAGCTCTAACTCGAACACTACATTGCAAATGCTTGTTTGTATTCCTATATTACCTCTTTGTCCTTAGAAATCCTGTAATGTTTTGTGTTTTCTAAACAAAGAAAGGCCTTTTTAAATTCAAAATTGTTGATGTTGATTTATTTCCACAAAATTACAAAGAAATTCCTCATGAAATTTCTGGACAGGGAGTTTCCTTATTTACGCAATTCCCGAAAATGACGATTCATCAGCAGGGGGTCTCCAAACTGGAATTATCTATTTCACATTTTCTCCACAATGGGATATGCTACCCTCCTTTTCTCCGAGAAATATAGACAAAATACAGCACCTCATTTTCATTGCAATAAAAAAGTTCTCCACCTAATGCATCTGATTAGTGGAGCTACATAACCTGCAATCCTATGCCACTCTCTGATCAACATTGCAACTCCGAGTGCTACTTCTGTAATATATCAGAACGTCTATTCACAGTAAGTAAAGGGGTGTGATTACAAAAAAATCCCACGAGTTCTAACCTGATCCAAGCCGCATCGATTCTAGCAAGAAGCAGTTCAGTCTTTATTCCAGCAGGTGGCAGTAGACATACACAAATATAGCTATTTAAAAATCCCTATTTCCACTTTGCAGAGCAATGTAAAAAGAAAAAAAAAACAATTTGGAGATTATATATAACCGTAATTAAGAGAAGTAGCTAGGATTCAAGTTTAATACACATCCTTTGTCATTAATTTTACATAAAAAAATGTGCCAACAGCCTTTTGTTCTTTTCACAGTTGGGCATACTTTTTTTTGCAGACTCTGCATTGAATAGAGGCCCTGTTTATTAAAAGTGGACTTTTTAGTTACTTCTTTACTCGGAGAAGGAACACTCAGTCCTACGGTGCGCTGCATAAGTAGCCGTATGATTTGCACTCCGGGACATAATGACGGAGTGGTGGACAGTTGGTGTGCTCCATTCATTCTCTGTAGCCTGCGACTCTTAAAAAGAGAAATTAAGGGCCAGATGTAGCAAAGGGTTTTTCCCATTCTGTGTCAATGGGAAAATGTGTTCGTACATATGGCCCTAAATGTGCAGTTCTAAAAAAAACAAAAAATACTGTAATAGGATGCTAATGACTAACAAAATCAAAGACATACACAAAAAGTCGGATATGGGCCCAACGGATTTATTTTGCACCTACCAATTTCTAGTCTTACTAAACACAGAGGGAAAAACATAACAATCACAGCAAGTCCCGAAACAATATTGTTGGCTCCTTCTGCAGGGTTGTCACCAAACATTTTTGCCTTCAACCTCCTGTTTTCTGAATTTTGTTGGCTTTTAGGTCTCTGCAGTCTTTACCACTGCTAACCAGCTCTAAAGAGCTTCTACTCTTTCCTATAAAAATGGTAACATTGGCTCAATTGAGGTATTTAATTTAATTGTAAGTCCCTAGTAAAGTGGTGCTACATGTGCCCAGGGCCTGCAAATTAAATGCTACTAGTGGGCCTGCAGCAGTTATTGTGCCAACCATTTAAAGTAGCCTTTTAAACACATCATGGGTCTATCACTGCAGCCTATATGAGCTGTTTAAAAGTGCCATTTCTTCCTGGTAAAATAAATGATTTGCCTGGCATAAACATTGCTTTTCAATACATAGAAGGCACCCCCAGGGAAGACCTTAAACACCCCATAGGGCAGGGTGCTCTGCTTTTAAAAAGCTGGATATGCACTTTTAACTTTACAGCTCTCAAATTCATTTTTACTACTGTAAAGCTTGCCTTTCCAATAGGGTTCCATTGGGGTATCGTTATATTTAATGAATGTTAATCTTCAATTGGGAGCAAGTTGGAATGCTGAGTTTGGTGTCTAAATATTTGTCATTTAAAAACCCTCTTTAATTATACGGTTGGATTTTAAGTCACAATTCAGAACATGCCACTTGTAGAAAGTTGGCATTTTCTTGTTTCAACTATTTGATGCCTGCAACCTATATCCTGTGTCACATGATTAGGTGTAACTAGGCAGGTGGTATTTGTGTATTACTCCCAGACAGTGAGGCAAAGGGGGAACAGGAGTTGGCAGGATGGGCCATCTTTGACTTCATAGCGGGGGGTAGAGCTGTCATGTACCACACTTGAAAATCACAAAGACTCTTCCTGAGCTCACAAAGGGTTTGACACTAGTATTGTGTGCCCCCAGACAAGCTGGGGCCAGGGCAGGGAGGCAGGACATTTCCAGACACCTCTGGGGCTGGAAACCTCCAGAACCTCCTCCTACTTCACAGCTGGCACCAAGGATAAACAGTGGACCCTCAGACCAAACTCTTCAGTACACCTCTGGATCTGTGGACACTACAGAAGAAGGACTTTTGTGCTGCTCTGCTGTGAGAAGGACTGCTGCTCTGGTGCCCTTCTACTCTGCTCCACTGCTTGTCAAGAAGGAAGACCGGACCTGACCCCTTCATCCCAGACTGAAGTGAAACCAGGGATCTGCTGACAGACATCGTGTTCTGAGCTACAGGGATATAACAAGCTCCAGAGCCCTCCCTTCATCTGCCCATCTAACCTGCTGCCTGGTCCTGCAACTGCACCTGAAACTGGACCTGCCTGAGTTCTGGACCCTTGGTGTGGCATCATTTGAGCTCCCTCTCTTAGAAAAAGAGAAATACTGAAGTGTTGGGCTCGTTGCTGCCCATGCTGCCCGCCAATGTGAAGCTTCGGTGAATCTGACTAACTGCGCCACAGCGACCACCAGCAACAACTTACTTCATCATCAACAAGCGGCAGTGACCACTAGCACAAATCTCCAGCAATGTTTGTACACAAAGTGTGACAGGATCTCTGCAGTACAGCAAGAATTGCCCATGACAGCCTGTCTGCTCTTTGTGATTCAGTGACCACCAACCATGATGCTCACCCGGCTCCTCGACTTTGACTTGCACAGGACTTTAGAAGGAAAGTCTATCAGTGGGACTAACCTGGTCCTTGTATTCAGCCTGCATTCCATCATCGTCAACATGAACTTGTTGTGAGTTTTACGGTGTCTTGCATGACCAGATAACTGTGAGTGGTGCTTTGTGCTTTTAGGAGCAATATCTACCTTAAATGTTTGAAATTGCATATCTCCGGTTCTACTGCAACTTGGGGCCAGATGTAGCAAACGGTTTGCGAGTCGCAAACGGCGAAAATCGCTGTTTGCGAGTCGCAAACCTGAGTTTGCTATGCAGAAATGCATTTTGCGAGTCGGGACCGACTTGCAAAATGCATTTCAGAGTCGCAAATAGGAAGGGGTGTTCCCTTCCTATTTGCGAGTCGGAGTGGTATGCAACTCCGCGGTCGCAAATGGAGTCGCAGTTACCATCCACTTGAAGTGGATGGTAACCCACTCGCAAACGGGAAGGGGTCCCCATGGGACCCCTTCCCCTTTGTGACTGGACCCCAAATTATTTTTTCAGGGCAGGTAGTGGTCCAAGGGACCACTACCTGCCCTGAAAAAATTCCGAAACAAAATGTTTCGTTTTTTTTTTTTAAGTGCAGCTCGTTTTCCTTTAAGGAAAACGGGCTACACTTGAAAAAAAAAAATTGCTTTATTTAAAAGCAGTCACGGACATGGAGGTCTGCTGACTACAGCAGGCCTCCATATCCGTGAGTGCCCATAGTCGCTATGGGGCCGCAATTTGCGACCCACCTCATTAATATTAATGAGGTGGGTCTTTGCGACCCCATAGCGACTCGCAGACGGTGTCTGAGACACCGTTCTGCATTGCAAATTGCGAGTTGCAATTTGAGAGTCGCTCGGACTCGCAAATTGCAAGTCGCAATTTGCAAAGTTGCTACATCTGGCCCTTGGCCTCAAATAATTTATTAAATTTTACTCTATTTTTCTAAATTTGTGTGGGATTTTTCTTGTGTTCTGTTTTCACTTCATTACTGTATGAAGTACTGCATAAATGCTTTACACATTGTCTCTAAGTGAAGTCTGAGTGCTTTTGTGCTAAACTACCAGAGGGTTAAACACACTTTAATCTGCTTTGCACATTGTCTCTAAGTGACATCTGGCTGCTTTTGTGCTAAGCTACCAGAGGGTTAAACACACTTTAAGTTGGGTTGCTTGTGACTTCACCCTCACAGAAATTGTGGTTTCTGCTTGACCAGGGTTTCAGCCCCCCCCAACCAGTAACCCAATTTCCTACATATCCCAATAACTAGTTGTTAGAAATGGGGTTTTTAATTTGGCAGTCAGGTTACCCCCTGTCCAAGCAAGGAACCCCTCTCTAGTCAGGGTAAGTCACACGCAATCCAAATTATCCTGTGCCCACCCTCTGGTAGCTTGGCATTGAGCAGTCAGGCATAACTTAGAAGGCAATCTGTAAAGTATTTGTGCAATACTTCATGCAATAACATAGTATAAACACCACAATAATACACCACACAGGTTTAGAAAAATATAGAATATTTATCTGGGTAGAATAAGGTCAAAATGATCAAGATTTGATAGGTACAAGTTGAGATATCACTTTTGTAATGACAAATAGAGTCTTTAGTTCTTAAAAAGCAATAAGTGTCTCTTGCAAGCACAAAGTACCTGGTTTGCGTCTAAATTATCTGCAAGGGACCGCAGAGGAGGAGATGCGTAAAAAATGGTGAGATATGCATCAGATTCTCTGGCCACACATGCGTCTATATTTTCCACGCAGCAAGGGATCTGCGTCGATTTCCGACACGCAGACATGGATCCTCTTCGGATTGCGGGGTATTTGGATGCCCCAGGGACGAAGCGGAGAAATCCAGGGCATGCAGGACGAAGTGACGGGGCTGTGTCGATCCAGTGGCCGATGCAGGGAAATTTCTGTCGCACAGCAGGTGCTGAGTCGATTCTTCTCGCAGGGCGTCAGGCTGCATCATTCCGGCTCAGCTATGCGTCGATCCAGTGGGCTGTGCATCAAAGTTCTGGTCGTAATGCTGGTGCTGCATTGATCTCCACTCGGGGAGCCGGGCTGTGTTGTTTCCGCGTGCGCTGATTTTCTCACCACGATGCAGGCTATGTGCCGATTCCGCCAGGCTGTGTGTTGATTTTCGCCAGACAAAGAGTTCTTTGCAGAGATAGATGAAGTCTTTTTGGCCCTGAGACCTCAGAAAACAGGAGGCAAGCTCAATCCAAAGCCTTGGAGATCACTTCTCAGCAGAGCCAGAGGGCAGCAAGGCAGCAGGACAACAGCAAGGCAGCAGTCCTTTTCAGCAAAGCAGTCAGGTGAGTCCTTTGGGCAGCCAGGCAGCTTCTCTTGGCAGGCTGCAGGTTCTGGTTCAGAGTTTCTTCCCCAGTGGTATCTTGTCCAGAAGTGTCTGAATTGGTAGGGTCAGAGGCCCTGTCTAAATACCCAAATGTGCCTTTGAAGTGGGGGAGACTTCAAAGAGTGGCTTAGAAGTGCACAAGGTCCCTTTTCAGTTCCATCCTGTCTGCAGGAGTCCCAGTAGGGGGTTTGGCAGTCCATTGTGTGAGGGCATGCCACTGTCCTTTGACATGTAAGTGTCAGGCCCTCCAGCCTCCCAGCCCAGGAAGACCCATTCAGTATGCAGATGTGTGCAGGTATGATGAGCATCCTGTGTTTGGGGTTGTCTGAGTGAAATGCACAAGGCAGCTGTCAACTAACCCAGCCAGACATAGACTGTAAGGAACAGAAGAATTTAAGTGCAGAGAAATGCTCACTTTCTAAAAGGGTAATTTCTAAAATAGTAATATTAAATCCAACTTCATCAGTCAGCATGATTTTGTATTACCATTCTGGCCATACTAAATATGACCTTGTTACTCCTTTCAGATCAGAATCTACCACTCAAACAGTATATGAGGATAGCCCTAATGTTAGCCTATGAAAGGAGCAGGCCTCACAGCAGTGTAACACGAATTTAGGAGTTTTACACTACCAGGACATATAAACTCCACAGGTACATGTCCTGCCTTTTCCCTACATAGCACCCTGCCCTATGGGTTACCTAGGGCCTACTTTAGGGGTGACATATGTAGAAAAGGGGGAGTTTAAGGCTTGGCAGGTACTTTTATATGCCAAGTCGAATTGGCAGTGAAACTGCACACACAGGCCTTGCAGTGGCAGGCCTGAGACATGGTTAAGGGCTTCTTATGTGGGTGGCACAACCAGTGCTGCAGGCCCACTAGTAGTATTTAATTTACAGGCCCTGGGCACATGTAGTGCACATTGTTAGGGACTTACAAGTAAATTAAATATGCCAATTGGGTATGAGCCAACGTCACCATGTTTTAAGGAGAGATAATATGCACTTTAGCACTGATTAGCAGTGGTAATGTGCTCAGAGTCCTAAAGCCAGGAAAAATTACGTCAAAAAAAGAGAAGGAGGAAGACAAAAGGTTTGGGTGTGACCCTGCAGAAAGGCCATTTCCAACACTGGCTTATTCCAGGTATGAAGGAATTCTCATATTCTAATCACTATAGCTGATATACATGTGTTCTTTTCTGGTATAATGGCAGTTGCCGTACCTAGGATTAGGGTGTCCATTTCTACTCTACTGTGGACTTTATTTGAATTGTCATGAGCACAACCTTCATTCATATTCGTATGGTCATGCTTGATATTGATATGACTATCTGGCATATGGTGGCCATCCCTTACATTCTGATATACTGGGCCATCAATGGCAACTGGCAATGCTCTCTGGAGTCTGGCTGTCACCCATGATATAGTGCGAGGATACATGAGCATGTGAGGCTGCTCAGGGAAATGTGAGGCAATATATGAACATGATGGACAGTAGCATATGAGAGTTCGAATTAACACTATTTTATTTGTAGACTGACTTAGCTTATTTACCGGAAATTAAAGTGGGTATTTTAAGGTAAATTAGAAAATTAACAACATACTTAAAGATTACCAACACGAGGCAGATAGCACCCCCAATTTTCAATGAAATTCTGCTGGTCTTAAAATTATTATGCAACTTGCCTATTTTCACCCACCCCCATCACATGGTATATCCTAAACACAAGCGGATCCCAAAAAACTCATTATTATCCACTCAGACCCCTGTCCTTTAGACCACCACTTCAACCTTAAATTGCCCTCTCCACAGCTGTAGGTCACATGCAAAAGAGTGGATTCGGAGTTTGACTAAGTTATCAAAACATTGAGCATGAAACCTGACTCAACAAACATACCAGCAGACAAACACACATCAAAGAAGGCGGTTGTAGATATCAATATTAGTAAACAATGACTGTCTAGTTTTCTACAACCCCATTCTGGTTGACTGGTCAGACCATTTTGCAAATTTCCTTGTTTGTTCCTTTGGAATTCTGTGATCAATGGCAAATGCAAATGAGCTAACATATGGTTCTGTGTCATGACCCTGGTTAAGTGGGGGGAAAAAGGAGGAGCAGCCTCTAATGCAAATCCACAGCTCTCCACTAAATAGGAGCTGTAGACTGAGATGTGAGCGAACTCAAGGCTCCAGGTTCTTGTGAGGAGTAAATGGGGTTAGGGCGAGGAAATTAAACATGCTGGATTCTGGTGAATTGTCATGCACCTGTACAGGTTAATACATATTCTATTTCACAAATATGATTCATCCTGATCAGTACCTTAACATTCATTGGTATATCAGCTCACAGTCAGAGAAGATAAGTATCTCAACTGCTAGTAACATCTGCACAGTCACCTCCGGATTGATGCTGCCATTAACATTATCATCAATTGCTGGCATGTTATCACAAAGGTCTATCATTCCAAAATCCTCTTCTTTGTTATCTTAAACATTATATTTTCTAATGCCTGAATTGGGGAAGGATAGGGAATATAGGATGGCCGTAGCGCCACTGATTTTAGGTATGGGTTTTGTGAAAAAACATGACATACGCAAAGGTAACTGCTTGTCTTTGTACAGTAGAAGCAATCTATATATAACATCGACACACACCTTGCCCCACACACACCAAATCTAGTTTCATCAGGTCATCCACTGTAACTATATTAATAGTGTCAGAGATTCTTGTAGAGCAAGAGTGCTCAAGCAGACAATTGCACAGCCCAAAACATAATGGGGGTCATTCTGACCCTGGCGGTAAATACCGCCAGGGTGGAGGTTGGCGGTAGCACCGCCAACAGGCTGGCGGTGCTCCGCCGAGCATTCTGACCGGGGCGGTACAGCCGCGGCCAGAAGCGGAAAGCCGGCGGTGTACCGCCGACTTTCCGCTGCCCATGGGAATCCGCCATGGCGGCGCAGCTTGCTGCGCCGCCATGGGGATTCTGACACCCCATACCGCCATCCTGTTCCTGGCGGTTCGCCCGCCAGGAACAGGATGGCAGTATGGGGTGTTGTGGGGCCCCTGGGGGCCCCTGAAGTGCCCATGCCAATGGCATGGGCACTGCAGGGGCCCCCATAAGAGGGCCCCACAAAGAATTTCAGTGTCTGCTTTGCAGACACTGAAATTCGCGAACGGTGCAACTGCACCCGTCGCACCTTCCCACTCCGCCGGCTCCATTCTGAGCCGGCTTCCTCGTGGGAAGGGTGTTTCCCGCTGGGCTGGTGGGCGGACTTTCGGCGGTCGCCCGCCAGCCCAGTGGGAAACCCAGAATGACCGCCGCGGTCTTTTGACCGCGGTACGGTCTTCTGGCGGTTCCCGCATGGCGGGCGGGTACCGCCGCCCACCAAGCTTAGAATCAGGGCCAATATGTGAAGGCACAATTGCAACGTTTTGGATAGAAAACAATGAATAAACGCATAAAGATATTCTCAGCAAAATGCATGAATTGATATCCTGAGTTTGTGCAGTACTCTAAGTGGAGCAGCATTATGCTGATTCTTGGCTGCTGGGGCAAAGCTCCTGCTTTCTAACATTCAATCAAAGCATCAAATTTCAGGGAATTGTCTAGCAATGAAAAGTACATCTCTGCTCAGCAGGCCCTCTGCATTCACCCATCTCGGTGCAGCTGTCAAAGATCTGTAGAATCTGGCACCCTGCGGTAAAAGTGATACAATGTGAATACAAGCACTCTTACAACTCCGCCTACCCAATTTAGGGAAATATCACCACATTTTCACCTTTTCTATTGCTGCAGTTACCAATAGCCTTGCTCAATATTGTTTCAATCATGTATAGTAAGTTTACCAGTCTGAGTCCTTTCTTCCTCGGACCTCTGCTGCCACAACTCTTCTCTCCCACAAAATCAGCGACATATTTACAAGGAGCTTGCGCCACCATTTTGTCACTTTGTTTGACGTAGTGGTGGTGCATTCTGTGATCCGTATTAACAAAGTGATGCATTAGGCCAAATGCGTCACTTTCTGTGGCCTGTGCCGGATTTTTCCTTCACCTGAACCGGCTGCGTCATGCAATGTTAAATATGCAAGGTAGGCGTGACGCATCGTTGACAAGCAGAGCGCTGAGTGCAGAGCGCAGAGCATGAAATGCATCAAAAGTTCTGCACATTGGCAGTCCACGCATAAGAAATGATGCTTTGGCACTGGCATATAAATAGAACATACCAAAAGCACTTTGTCAAACTCAGCTACCCCAGGGAGGTGCTCATACTTCAGCTACAAGCAGTGGGAAGACCACCACCTCCCCCACCATCACGGAGGTAGTCCAGGAGAAGGGAGTGATTATATTGCCAAAGGACTATCCTTGTTGACCTCATGGAGGAGGAGGACATCACTTACTAAAGGCTCAGGAGGGAGTCCATCATCCAGCTCCTGAACCAGATTGCTCAAAGGCTGCAGACAACACCACAGAAGTGCACCAACTTCCCTCCACAGGTCAAGCTGTCAGTCCTCCACATGCTGGCATCTGGGGCATTCTAGACCACCACAGCCAGAGTGGCAGGAAGATCACAGCCATCTTTTCAGCATTCCTACCCTCTGTCCTCGATGCCAACATCAGCTTGACAACCCAGTACCTCATGTTCCCTAAGATCCAGCATCAACAACTGGACAGCAAGCAAGGCTTCTATGCAATTGCTGGCTTCCCTCTTGTCCTTGGGGTAATGGATTGTACCCATGTGCAATTGGTACCTCCTGCTGCTACATCCCACCTGTACAGCAATAGGAAGAACACATATTCCATCAACGTATAGGGAATTGTGAATCATTTTAGGATGTACACCAATGTGATGCCAAAGTACTCATGGGAATGTTCATGATACCTGCATTTTCAGGAACACCTTCATCCATGAGTGCTTCCAGAATGGGAGATATAGGAATGGCCTACTGGTTGGTAAGTGCATCTGTAGTACATGACAGACCCAAATGTAGTAAATAGTGTGTGATAATATATCTATCTATGGGGTTGGTGACAGAGACAGTGCATATGTTTGAGGGGTGGGCCTCATGCTTGTGCCATACATCATGGCAATGTGCATTGCAACCCTGCAAGTGAAACATGTTAAGACCTGCAAAGCCACTATGTTTGCACTGAAATGGTGGTAAGATCCTGAGCAATACAATGATTGGAAAACCCCTTTGTTGCAACACTATGTGGAAGGAAGGGCTTCTGTGTCTGCTGTTTGTGTCTCCAAATGTAACTCCTATGGTCATGTGGCATGTCTTGTATCCAACACAAGCTAAACTTTGAAATGTTCCAAAGCATTTGTCCTCCCCAGGTCATGTGAAAAATCAAAAATTTACATATGTCAGCATAAACACTCTTGCCACCTCTGTGTGGTGCATTCTGTGGCACAATGACATACGCCATGAGGCCTCCAAGGGTTCAGGCTGTGCAGGAAGGTAGCCCCTCATGCACAAAGTGCATCTCACAGTAAATGCAGCCACACATACACCTATCTTGGTGCTGCACAGCCTATTGTGTGCCAGTGCAGCTTGAAAACTCAAGACTGTGTTGTGTGGCCTAGAATATGTCCCACACTGCCCTTACTTAATGAGGCAGTGCAATGCTGATAATTTACTAGCTGCACTGTGCAGTGTAAGATTCCTAAATGTATGTGCCTTTGTGTCCTGTCAACATAGCTGACCCAATGCACTACAATGTGTTGACAATGATGCCCCATATTTTTATGCACTCACTAATCTATTCATGGCAGAAGCTACTGAACAACATGCAAATCACATCCAAATCAGTGTGAATAAATGGGACCACAGCGTTTGCACTGGGAAACTGTTTTAGATTAAGACATGTAGTAGACCAGAAATGCCTAGACTAGACCCAACCCAATGAGAAGCGTGATTCAATGGTCTACTAACTCCCCACGTTCATGCTATTGCCTAATGCCAAGAAAAACGTTTTCAACAAGTAAGTGTATCACACACAAGTATACATGTATGTGTACTACAGTGTCAGTTCTATTTTAATACGAAGGGACATGTATGCTATCAAATGTCAGTGCAGATCCCATACTGTTGGGACCATGTATGAGTCATTTGGTGTACAAAACAGGCATATACTTGAATTTGTTTCCATCAGTCATCATGATCAATGACTGATTTCTCTTCTCCTGTCTTTTCGGCTGACAAAGGTTATGGGCTGTCATGACCCCATTTGCACATCCCTAGGCAGAGGCAGAATGCAAGTATAACAATGCACTTGACAGGATCAGGGTTATAGTGGAGCAGGCTTTCAGAGTACTAAAGTCTCACTTCCGCTGCCTCAACATGTCCGAGGGAAGAGATTGCTTCACCCCCCTTCTATGGTATACAAAATCATCCTTGTGTGCTGTATATTGCACAATCCTATGTGTGTAGACAAATGTACCATGGTAAGAGGGCCATGAGGACCAGGAAGGCCCAGATGAAAATGAGGAAGAAGATGAGGACCAAAGCCAAACTCAACCCACAATAGCCGGGACCCAGCTAAGAAATAACATTGTCCGGAACTTTTTTATGGATGCATGAAATAGCTTGATGGACACTAACATATTTTGTTTCTGGAAGATTGTTAAAAAATGTCAATAAATGAATTGATGTTATACATTGCATAAAAATTATAAAAGGCCCAACAGTAAAGCTGGAGTGGTGGAAGACATCACACAAGGACTGAACACACCTGACGACCGTGGACTGAGCTGTGCAACATGTGTGTGTTGTTCTCAAGTTGCATTTCTATGATGTGTGACTGGTCATGTGGCCATTTCCATCCCTTTCCCTTATGCTCAGCGAGTTGAAGTGCAGAAAGGTAGCATGCTGGGCTGCCTAACCTGACTTAATTGGTGCAATTGTCCCTTTTTGTCACTTATCCTGTGTGTTTTGTTAGTCTCATAGGCTGCACTCTCATGTCCTTCCATTCCTGCTTGGCTGGGATGACTGATGCCATCTGATCCTCCAAGGCCATCAGCTCCTCCTGGAGTTCAGGTCCTCCTACTCCAGTGCTCATGGCTGCCTTCAAGTTGCTTGTCAGTTTCTCCCTCGTCCTACACTTGGAGTCATACCAGCGCTTCTTGCAATCTGTCACTGCCCTCTTGACTTGCACCACACAGTTGATTTTATCCACTATGGAGTTCCATATGGCCCCTTTCTTCCCTAATGGCAATTTTGAGCTGACAAAGAGTTGATGTTGATGCTTTGTCACCTCTGTTACAAGTATTTTATTCTCCTCCTCACCAAAATTCATATTTTTCTCTTTCTCTTCCCCTGGGACTCTGGTCAGACATCCTGGTCGGTACTGGGGATGTTATCCTGGCTGCTGCTCTCTGCTCCATTTTTCCTTTCTGTTAATGGGGAAACCTTTTTTGGCAGTGTGTCACTTTTTGTAGGATTTCTGTTGCATTCTGCAGTCAAAAGTGACGCATGGCTGTTTTGCATTGACTTATGTTTCGTAAATCAGCCATGGGTCAGATGTCCTTACTACATGACGCCCACAGGTGTGTCACTTTTTTTAACGAAGCCTGGGACCTTACTCCAAGATACGTCATATTGTAGATCTGTGGAATGTCTCCAGTCTCCCCCAGGTTGGGCTGCCTCAGCAACCGTCAAGGAGAGAGGTTTTGTAATATTAAATGAGACGAGGAAGGATCGATTCAAGGAGACAGATTTGCACCTTAATATTTAAAACATTACATGCCCTTCCACTTACTCATTCCAGTCACTACATCTATGAGGAACATTGAAGCATAGTCCATGCAGATCAACCATCCAGAACCACTACTATGTACAGAGAGTTACACAGGCACAGAAATGATGCATCACCATTGTAGAACATTTATTACAGGCCGAAATCCAAGGAATCCTCAACTGTGCATATCACAGAATCCTACAGATAACACTAAGGGGGTTATTCCAACTTTGGAGGAGGTGGTAATCCGTCCCAAATGTGACGGATTTACCACCAGCCGTATTACGAGTTCCATAGGATATAATGGACTCGTAATACGGCTGGTGGTATATCCGTCACTTTACCGTCACTTTTGGGCCGGATTACCACTTCCTCCAAAGTTGGAATAACCCCCTAAATCTAAAATTATCAGAGCCCCTCCCTTCACTATGCAAGCAATAATGGCAAATGTGAAAGGAACCACCCATATACCAGCACTACACCTTTCTAAGAGAGAGATAGCCTTAGCCTCTACCCAGAAAGCAGACCTGCTCTGTGTAGAATGTCAGTAGATCCCCTCATGACAGGGAACCTAACTTACTCCACATTTTGAGGTGTTGACTGATTGAATCCACCAACTCAAAATAGGGGTCACGTTGCTTCTGTTCTTGATCAAAATTTAGAAAGTGAGGATCAGCACATGTAAAGGAAGCCACCCTACCCAAGTAGACCAGCACAAACCTTCATACACCCAGTGTGAAGCAGAGCTGCAGCAAGAATAAAGGACAGGAATGAACTCAAACATAACAATCTCTTGCTCAAACTCAAAAGGGCAACCAGCCACGGAAATGAAAGAGGGACCCACCTCAGAACCAGCTAATCAGGGAACTTATTATGGAAGAAAGGTCTGCAATACAATATCAGCACTTCACCCAACATCTAGGCCAACGTTTTTGCTACCCGGAAGAACACTTTAAAGTCACGAATCCAAATCCCTGCAATCCCAGTGGCTCGAATAGAACATTTTGTAATCCTCCAGAGCAGGCAGCAAATCCAAATCAGTAAGCAGCACCCCAGTCATAAGACAAGAATCCACAAAGCCCATCCATAGAGCAGAGCATGTGGCTGAAATATCTGAGGCCTTCCCAAAATTCCGAAACACATTTATAGATATACACTGAAGGTAAAGAGTAGTCAAGACTGAAATAAAAATATTGCTGCATAAATAACAAAACATGTGCCTCATCCCTGCACTTAGGATTCACACCCTTCTCATGACACTACATCTGAAATGATGCTCAATGATGCACATGGTATCAGCGACTAGACTATCACCTACTGCCAATACTGAAATCACTAACCCCTGAACTAAAGCCCTGTCCTTTCAATGCAAGTCTTCTGAAAATAGATTTGGAGAGTGGAGAAGATAATGGTGAGACATAAACAACAATACAGAATGCCTTACCAGTAGACAAAGGAGATTAGGGGAAGAAGAGCGAGGCAGATCAGGGACAACTAGAATCACAACAGCCCCCTCTCTTCTGATGTGAGGGCATTTCTGTGCTCTACTTACAGTTCGTTTTCCCTGTGTTGTACCAGGGGCACCAGCCTTTTCTAAAAACAAGCACTGATTTCAGTCCCAAAAGATGAGCAAACAGATTGGAAATGTTAATATTATGCCTTATACTGCAGGATCTACTGGTGACAACTGTCAATAGTAATATGTTATTAAACATCCTAAAGCTCCAGCATAGCAATTACTCCCATGTTAAGAGAAATATCTTCTGCAGGCAGACTATCTTAAAGTGAATCATCAAAATTACTCTCTTATGGGCTGGAGAAGGGCAAAAAATATGTATATCTTCTCCACTAAGAAAGCCCAGTTCCTTTTCCTCAGGGTCATCTGAATTTTGTCTCCCTTATGCTACCTTAAGGACCAAAACAGCAATCCAAGACCACAAGGCATCTACCTTGACCCTGTATCTGGGCATCAGATTAGGGATGGACCCCACATCTGCAGGCTTGGAGGCAAAGACTCACAAGCTGCATGTTGTAGTATATAAAGTATTATCCCAGTGGTATTACCTATGTATTATAACATATCTGTCTGTCTGTCTATCTATCTATCTATCTATCTATCTATCTATCTATCTATCTATCTATCTATCTATCTATCTATCTATCTATCTATCTATCTATCTATCTATCTATCTATCTACCTATCTATCTATCTATCTATCCATCTATCTATCTATCTATCTATCTATCTATCTATCTATCTATCTATCTATCTATCTATCTATCTATCTATCTATCTATTAGAAACGGGGTCTTTGGATGGCAGGTAGGTTACCCCTGTCCAAACAAGGACCCTCACTCTAGTCAGGGAAAAGGAGAAACATGGCCAGTTAACCACTGCTTACCCCCCTGGAAGCTTGGCACGCTCAGAAATGCATAACCCAGAGACAATGTGTAAAATATTTGTACCAACATACACAGTAATACAGTGAAAACACTACAAAATGACTCAATACTAGGTTAGAAAAATAGCCAGTATCTATCTGAACAAACCAAGACCAAATTGATATAAGAATCCAAAATACACAAGCAAAGTTCCCAACAATCTGATGCTAATGGTACCCGCCACGGAGTCACAAGGACCCCCAGATACAGTACCTTGTGAAAATTAGGATCTGATGGGACGTCCATTCCGGTGCTGCAGAGCGGAGGCGTCGGGTCCTTGCTGTGGAGTTGAGGTGGCATCGGTGTTAATCGTTGGATCTGCGTTTTCCTGACAGAGTCGATATCTGGTGGTCACGCAGTGGTGCGGCGAAGTCAGGTGTCACTACGTCGGTGACATGTCACTTCGGGACTCACGAAGCTGCGGACTTCGGCAAGGCTGCTGCGGCGTTGGGTATGCAAGGTCGTCAAACTCCAACGATACCATGACTTCAGTTGCAGGTGGCATCCGCGGAATCCGGCAGGGGTGTCAGCCCGGGGTTGTCCGAAGTTGATGCACTTGTTTTTCCTTGGTTTTCCATCAGCTTCTCCTTTCAAGGGCCCAGGGACTGGATTAGGCACCATTTGGCAGGGCAGGAGTCTCAGCAGAGAAAGTCTTTGATGGCCTTGAGACAATAGAACAGGGGCAAGCTCAGTCCAAGTCCTTGGAGATACCTCTTAAGCGTGAATGTCCCCTTTCTCAGGCAGAAGAAGCAACTGCAAGATAACCCAACAAAGCAGAATCACAGGCACAGGCAGCACTTCTCCTTCAGCTCTTCTCCTGGCAGAGGTGCCTCTTGAATCCTTGAAATGATCTAATGTCTGGGTATTTGGGTCCAATACTTATATCCCTCTATACCTTTGAAGTTGCCCCACTTCAAAGAAAAGTCTACGTTATTTACAGGACCCTGCCTTGCCCAGACCTGGCCCCAGACACACACCAGGGGGTTGGAGACTGCATTGTGTGAGGGCAGGCACACCCCTTTCAGGTGTAAGGGACCACTCCTCCCTCCAGCCTAGCTTAGATGGCCCATCAGGATATGCAGGTTACACCCCAGCACCCTTTGTGTCACTGTCTAGTGGAGATGCACAAACAGCCCAACTGTCAGTTTGACTCAGACAAGGAATCTACAAACAGGCAGAGTCACAGGCGGGTGCAAGCAAGAAAATGCCTACTTCCTAGAAGTGCCATATTCAAACTAACAATTTGTTAGAAATGGGGTTTTTGGTTGGCAGTCAGGTTACCCTCTGTCCAAGCAAGAACCATCACTCTAGACAGGGTAAGTCACACACAATCCAAATTATCCTGTGCCCACCCTCTGGTAGCTTGGCACGAGCAGTCAGGCTTAACTTAGAAGGCAATGTGTAAAGTATTTGTGCAATAAATCATACAATAACACAATATAGCACCACAGAAATACACCACACAGTGTTTAGAAAAATATGTAATATTTATCTTGATAATTGCAGGTCAAAACGATCAAAGATGCAATATGAAATTGTAGAGATATCACTGAAAAGTGATATAAAGGCGGTCATTCTGACCCTGGCGGTTGAAAACCGCCAGGGCAGAGTGCCGCAGAAGCACCGCCAACAGGCTGGCGGTGCTTCATGGGCAATTCTGACCTCGGCGGTAAAGCCGCGGTCAGAAAAGGGCAACCAGCGGTTTCCCGCCGGTTTACCCCTGCCTCAAAGAATCCTTCATGGCGGTGCTGCTCGCAGCACCGCCATGGGGATTCCGACCCCACTCCCGCCAGGAACAGGATGGCGGGAACGGGTGTCGTGGGGCCCCTGGGGTCCCCTGCAGGGCCCCATAATGATTTTCAGTGTCTGCCTAGCAGACACTGAAAATCGCGACAGGTGCCACTGCACCCGTCGCACCCCTTCAACTCCGCCCGGCTCCATTCGGAGCCGGCTTCATTGTTGAAGGGGCTTTCCCGCTGGGCCGGCGGGCGGCCTTCTGGCGGTCGCCCGCCGGCCCAGCGGGAAAGTCAGAATGACCGCCGCGGTCATTTGACCACGGTACGGTCTTCTGGCGGTTCCCGCCAGGCGGGCGGCTTCCGCCGCCCGCCGGGATCGGAATGTCCCCCAAAGTGTCTTAAGTGTTCAAGAAGCAAACAAAGTCTCTTTCAAGCACAAAGTACCTGGTTTAAAGTGGAAAATCTCTGCAAAAGGCCGCAGAGGAGGAGATACGTGGAAAAATGGTGTGTGCGTCGGTTTCGCCCCTTCACACACGGACTTGCGTCGTTATTTTTCACACGGGGAAGTTATGCGTCGTTTTCCGGCGCGCGGACAGTCTCCTTCTGTGGTTCGCGGGATTACCAGATGACCCGGGGTCTGTGCGTGGCATTCTAGGCTTGTTTTCTTGCTGCGCATCGTTCCGGTGGGCTGTGCGAGGAATCTTCTCCCTCACGGCAGGCGTCACGTTGATTTCCTTTCTGAAGTCAGGCGGCGTTGTCCAGGCAAGGCCGTGCGTCGAAGTTCCGGTCGCACCACAGGCATCGCGTCGAGCGGCGTCTTTCCTGAGCAAGCTGTGCGTCAAATTTTTCAGCGCACAAAGCGTCCAAATGAAAAAGAGAAGTCTTTTTAGTCCTGAGACTTCAGGGAACAGGAGGCAAGCTCTATCCAAGCCCTTGGAGAGCACTTCAGCAGCAAGGCAAGAGTTCAGCAAGGTAGCAGGGCAACAGCAAGGCAGCAGTCCTTTGTAGAAAGCAGTCAGGTGAGTCCTTTAGGCAGCCAGGCAGTTCTTCTTGGCAGGATGCAGGTTCTGGTTCAGGTTTCTTCTCCAGCAAGTGTCTGAGGTGGTAGGGCAGAGGCCCTGTTTTATACCCAAATGTGCCTTTGAAGTGGGGGAGACTTCAAAGAGTTGCTTAGAAGTGCACCTGGTCCCCTTTCAGTTCAATCCTGTCTGCCAGGGTCCCAGTAGGGGGTGTGGCAGTCCTTTGTGTGAGAGCAGGCCCTCCACCCTCCCAGCCCAGGAAGACCCATTCAAAATGCAGATGTATGCAAGTGAGGCTGAGTACCCTATGTTTGGGGTGTGTCTGAGTGAATGCACAAGGAGCTGTCAACTAAACCCAGCCAGACGTGGATTGTAAGGCACAGAAAGATTTAAGTGCAAAGAAATGCTCACTTTCTAAAAGTGGCATTTCTAGAATAGTAATATTAAATCCGACTTCACCCGTCAGCAGGATCTTGTATTACCATACTGGCCATACTAAATATGACCTTCCTGCTCCTTTCAGATCAGCAGCTGCCACTTCAACAATGTATGAGGGCAACCCCAATGTTAGCCTATGAAGGGAGCAGGCCTCACAGTACTGTAAAAACAAATTTAGGAGTTTTACACTACCAGGACATATAAACTACCCAGGTACATGTCCTGGCTTTTACCCACATAGCACCCTGCTCTAGGGGTTACCTAGGGCACACATTAGGGAAGACTTATATGTAGAAAAAGGGGAGTTTTAGGCTTGGCAAGTACTTTTAAATGCCAAGTCGAAGTGGCAGTGAAACTGCACACACAGGGCTTGCAATGGCAGGCCTGAGACAAGGTTAAGGGGCTACTTAATTGGGTGGCACAACCAGTGCTGCAGGCCCACTAGTAGCATTTAATCTACAGGCCCTAGGCACATACAGTGCACATTACTAGGGACTTATAGGTAAATTAAATAGTCCAATTGGGTATAATCCAATGTTACCATGTTTAAAGGGAGAGAGCATATGCACTTTAGCACTGGTTAGCAGTGGTAAAGTGCGCAGAGTCTAAAAACCAGCAGAAATTAGGTCAGAAAAAGAGAAGGAGGAAGGCAAAAAGTCTGGGGATAACCCTGCAGAAGGGCCATTTCCAACACAATCCAAAAATCAACTTCACTAAAAGAAGCATTTTTGAATTGTGAGTTCAGAGACCCCAAACTCCATAAGTCTATCTTTTCCTAAAGGGAATCTGCCCTTTAATAATATTTAAAGGTAGCCCCCATGTTAACGTATGAGAGAGATAGGCCTTGCAACAGTGAAAAACGAATTTGACAGTATTTCACTGTTAAGACATGATCACTACATGTCCTACCTTTAAATACACTGCACCCTGCCCATGGGGCTACCTAGGGCCTACCTTAGAAGTGACTTACATGTAGTAAAAGAGAAGGTTTGGACAGGTCGAATTGGCAGTGCAAGGCTGCACACACAGACACTGTAGTGGCAGGTCCGAGACATGTTTACAGGGCTGTTCATGTGGGTGGCACAATCAGTGCTGCAGGCCCACTAGTAAAATTGGATTACAGGCCCTGGGCACCTCTAATGCACTTTACTAGGGACTTACTAGTACATCAAATGTGCCAATAATGGATAAACCAATCACCAATACAATTTAGACAGAGAGCATATGCACTTTAGCACTGGCTAGCAGTGGTAAAGTGCCCAAAGTCCTAAAGACAACTAAAACTGGTCAGAAAAAAATAGGAGGAAGGAGGCAAAAAGTTTGGGGAATACCCTGCAAAAAAGGACCGGGCCCAGCAAAATGTTTTATAACATCATTGATAATGTCACTGTAACATTTGTTTTAAAATCATCATTAAAAAACTGTGCAAGGTGAGGGCGCAAGTTATAGTTACCGTAGGGCTCGAGGTACAGTTGCTTGAAATAACTATAACTTTCACTGGTGAATTTCTCTGGTTTTGTTTGTTTAAAATGTGAGCCTAACTATAACATCCCTGTAACCTTTTTTTTAAGTGAATTTTTATGTTTCTTTAATTCCATCTCCCAACTATAACATCCCTGTAACCTCTGTCTTTTTTAACTGAATATATATATTTCCATTGAAAAAAGTGCTATTTGACTTGCCTATTTTCTTTGGCACCGTTTGAAGATTCTTCACAAACTTTTCCCAAAAAAGTGTTGCAGTGATTCTTATTGCACACAGAAAGTTTCAGGGTGATCCATCAAGCAGGGACAGAGAAAAGGGGGGGGGTGAAAAAGTTGCATTTCCCACGTTAATTCCCTTAGGACCTTTAGACACGTCTGGACGGAATTACACCAAATGTGGCAGAAGGCTAGCTTTCTGTACGCAGATCACACTTTCTTTGTGTAAATCTGTTGGAAAAGGGATTACTGGTAAGGGCAGGTAAGTACCACCACTTAGCAATTGGCCACTTTCTCCCACTGGGTTTAGTTAGGTCTCAAATTAACCCCAGCTCAACCCTTGGTAGCTTGGCAACAAGCAACAATGCTTAACTTAGGAGACAAAGGGCCTGATTCTGACCTTGGCGGTCTTTTCGCAAGACCGCCGAGTTACCGCCGCAGTAAAGACCGCCAACCGCGGCGGTATGCCGCTGCGCGTATTCCGACCGCTGGGAGCGTTCCGCCGGAATACCGCCAGCAGCCACTCTGGCGGTCGGCGGGAAAGTGGAGACTGGTCAACCTCCACCGCCACGCCAGCAGAACACCGCCCCCAGAATTACGACCCACATTTCTGTGTGGCGGTCTTCTGTTGGCGGTCTTCTGTTGGCGGTCACGTCCCTATGGCTCCCGTCGCCTCCCGGAGGACCAACGCACAAGGTAAGTTGATCGTCCGTGAGGGGAGGGGGTGGGGGGGTGTTGTGTGATGTGTGCGTGCATGGGGGTGTGTAGAGGGGGTGTGTGAGTGCGTGCATGCGGGCGGGGGGTGCTGCTGTGCCTTTGGGCAATGTGTGTAGTTCGGCGGGTGCGCATGTCGGCATGTATGTGTGCGGGTATGTGCCCCCGTTGTGTATGTGTGTGTAGGGGGTGTGCATATGTGCATGTTGGGGGTGCGTGCATGTCGGGGTGCGTGTATGTGCATGTCGGGGTGGGGGGGGCAGGGGGTTCGTACCACCTCTGGGGGGTGGCAGGGGGGTGGAGGGTGTGGGGGAGGACTCGTGGGGGGCAGAGGGGGGTGGGGGAGACCCCTATCAGTGCCTGGGAAGGAATTCCCTGGCCCCGATAGTGCCTACCGCCATGGTTCGCATGGCGGTTCCCGACCGCCAAAAACCGCGGCGGTAAGCAGGGTCATGATACGGTTGGCGGTCTTGGGTCGACCGCCGGGCCGGAGTGTGCGAACTCCAGCCCGTCGGTCATGACCGCCGTGGCGGTCGGAGTGGGGAAGTGGCGGTCGATCGCGGCGGTGACCGCCGCGGTCAGAATGCCATTTTTTGGACCGCCGGTCTGTTCGCGGTCCGACCGCCGCCTCTCCACCGACCGCCAAGGTAAGAATCAGGCCCAAAGTGTAAAGTATTCAAGTATCACAAAACAGTAATTAAATAAAACACAGGAAACAGTTAAAAAAATCCAAAAACAAATGATAAAAATAGGAAATATTTTTAGCTGTAAAATGACACCAAAACAAATAACATTGGATGGAGGGAACCGGAGTTATGAAGTTTTAAAGAATTAGGGGGTGATGCTTCCCCCTCCAAAATACCGCTCCGCGGTCGGAAGACCGCTGAGGGTATTCTGGGTTTTGCACTGGGCTGGCGGGCGACCGCCAAAAGGCCGCCAGCCAGCCCAGTGCAAAAATACCTTCCCACGAGGACGCCGGCTCCGAATGGAGCCGGCGGAGTGGGAAGGTGTGACAGGTGCAGTGGCACCCGTCGCGAATTTCACTGTCTGCAATGCAGACAGTGAAATTCTTTGTGGGGCCCTCTTGGGCACTGCAGGGGCGCCCAGGGGCCCCACGACAACCCATACCGCCATCCTGTTCCTGGCGGGCGAACCGCCAGGAACAGGATGGCGGTATGGGCTGTCAGAATCCCCCATGGCGGCGCAGCGAGCTGCACCGCCATGGGGGATTCAAATGGGCAGCGGAAAACCGGCGGGAGACCGCCGGTTTTCCACTTCTGACCGCGGTCAAACCGCCGCGGTCAGAATGCCCAGCGGGGCACCGCCAGCCTGTTGGCGGTGCCCCCGTCATTTTAGCCCTGGCGGTCTTGGACCGCCAGGGTTAGAATGACCCCCTTAGTGTTTTTTAGCACATAGAAACAAATAGCACCGATCTGGTTATCTATCGCACATCGACCAGGACAAACTCAAAGTTTAAGGCCGACCACAATGGAGCCCTGCTTGGCTACAGCAAGTGGGAGGCCATGGTCAAAAGTTTACCTTTGGACTTAGTCGTTTTCTTGAAGATTTTCTTCAGCGAGAAAAAGGGGGTCATTTTAACGGGCTAAAATGACGGGGGCACCGCCAACAGGCTGGCGGTGCCCCGCTGGGCATTCTGACCGCGGCGGTTTGACCGCGGTCAGAAGTGGAAAACCGGCGGTCTCCCGCCGGTTTTCCGCTGCCCATTTGAATCCCCCATGGCGGCGCAACTCGCTGCGCCGCCATGGGGGATTCTCACAGCCCATACCGCCATCCTGTTCCTGGCGGTTCGCCCGCCAGGAACAGGATGGCGGTATGGGTTGTCGTGGGGCCCCTGGGGGCCCCTGCAGTGCCCATGCCAATGGCATGGGCACTGCAGGGGCCCCCGTAAGAGGGCCCCACAAATAATTTCACTGTCTGCATTGCAGACAGTGAAATTCACGACGGGTGCCACTGCACCCGTTGCACCTTCCCACTCCGCCGGCTCCATTCGGAGCCGGCGTCCTCGTGGGAAGGTATTTTTGCACTGGGCTGGCGGGCGGCCTTTTGGCGGTCGCCCGCCAGCCTAGTGCAAAACCCAGAATACCCTCAGCGGTCTTCCGACCGCGGAGCGGTATTTTGGAGGGGGAGGTCTGGCGGGCGGCCTCCGCCGCCCGCCAGACTTAGAATCACCCCCAAAGTCTCCAGTTCGATCTGACCTCCCTGGAGCCCTTCTTCGGATACGCGTTGTGGGAGCCCTTGGTGAAGATTTCTACATTCTGACTTAGATGAGTTTTTGAGATGAAAATCCTTCAACAGGTGCAAACCTGAATCTTGATCCGACATCATTGGAACCCTCTTTGGATACCTTGCGCCGGAGGTCCCGGTTAACTTTCAACGTTCTGACTTAGTCACTTTTTGGCAGAAAGCTGCAAATCAGGCCAGGTCGCAGTTGAGGCAAGCTGGCTAGAGCTTCCGCAGCAGGTCGGTCCCTTTATGGAGCTTTTTCCCAAAACTTCTCCAAACTTCTGGACCTTCTTCCAGAAGGTCTTGTAGGGGTCCACAGCTCACCCAAAGGATCCAGAAGCTCTGAGTTGCTCTTTGAGGGCGCGGACTACAACTCCCAGAATGCACCAATCTCCAAATTGGCCACTGAACAGTGGTCACCTGGTCAGTTTCTTCAGGATTTGATGCAGGGGACTGTGGTTTGCAATTTGTCACCTGTAGCAAACAGGGAGTCCCTCCTTGAACCAGTTTAAGCCAGCCAAAGTCCTTCTTGTTGTGAAGCCGAAGTGTGCAGCTAGTGCAGTACTTCAGAGTGTAGTATCCAGGTGCAGGTTAGGGGTCCAGCAGGGCAGTCCTTCTTCTTCTGACATTCTTCTTTTTAGGGATCTGAGGTGTGGGTGCAGCTTTGCCATATTTATCATTGCTCCTGGGTGAAAAACAGGGGGGTCTTGATACTCCAATTAGATGCAGGGTCCTTCCCCCTGTGAGGACAACTTCCTGGAAAGTGTGGTAAAAATCTATCCCATAGAACAACATTCTTCAAAAAGTCATCATGGCTGAAACAGATTTTTGGACATTACATCTGTCTGAGCCCACCCGCTAGTGTGGCTAAAAATCATGATCACATCCCTCTCCTGCCCTCTCCGAATATAATTGAGAGGTCACCTGTTAGAAATGGGGTTTTTGGTTGGCAGTTAGGTTGCCCTCTGTCCAAGCAAGAACCCTCACTCTAGTCAGGGTAAGTCACACACAATCCAAAATCAGCCTGTGCTCACCCTCCGGTAGCTTGGCACGAGCAGTCAGGCTTAACTTAGAAGGCAATGTGTAAAGCACTTGTGCAATAAATCATACAACACCATAGCATAACACCACAAAAATACACCACACAGTGTTTAGAAAAATATAGAATATTTATCTGGATAATTGTAGGTCAAAACGATCAAAGTTGCAATACGAATTTGTATAGATATCACTGAAAAGTGATATTAAGTGTCTTTAAGTCTTTTAAAAAGCAATAAAGTGTCTTTCAAGCACAGAGTACCTGGTTTCTGGTGGGAAATCTCCTCAGAGGGCCACAGGAGAAGAGATGCGTGGAAAAAGGGGTGTGTGCGTCGATTTCTCCTCAGCACACACAGACTTGCGTCGTTCTTTTCCACGCGGGGAAGTCGGGCGTCGTTTTCCGGCGCGCAGACAGTCTCTTTTCGTGGATCGCGGGGATTACCAGATGTCCCGGGTCTGTGCGTGGATTCTCCTGCTTATTTTC
Organism: Pleurodeles waltl; assembly: GCF_031143425.1. NCBI lineage: Eukaryota > Metazoa > Chordata > Amphibia > Caudata > Salamandridae > Pleurodeles > Pleurodeles waltl. The sequence continues at coordinate 1,145,834,277 of NC_090437.1, read as the reverse complement.
CGGCTGCGCGTCGTTCTGCGGGGCTGCGCGTCGAAGTTTCGATCTCACGGTAGGCGTCGCGTCGATTTCTCCTTGGAAGTCGGGCGTCGTTTTCCTTGCGAGGCCGTGCGTCGAAATTTTGGTCTCACGGCAGGCGTCGCGTCGATTTCTCCTTGGAAGTCGGGCGGCGTTGTCCTTGCGAGGCCGTGCGTCAAAGTTTCGCACTCACGGTAGGCGTCGCGTCGATTTCTCCTTGGAAGTCGGGCGGCTTTGTCCTTGCGAGGTTGTGCGTCGAAGTCTCGATCGTCCCGAGGGCGTCGCGTTGATCAGCGTCGGTGTGCGGCGTTTTTCTCGCCGCGAAACAAGCTGTGCGTCGAAATTTTCGGCGCACGGAGCGTCCACGTGAAAGGAAGAAGTCTTTTTGGTCCTGAGACTTCAAGGAACAGGAGGCAAGCTCTATCCAAGCCCTTGGAGAGCACTTTCACAGCCAGACAAGAGTTCAGCAAGGCAGCAGGGCAACAGCAAGACAGCAGTCCTTTGGAGAAAGCAGACAGGTGAGTCCTTTGAGCAGCCAGGCAGTTCTTCTTGGCAGGATGTAGTTTCTGGTTCAGGTTTCTTCTCCAGCAAGTGTCTGATGAGGTAGGGCAGAGGCCCTGTTTTATACTAAGTTGTGCCTTTGAAGTGGGGGTGACTTCAAAGAGTCTCTAAGAAATGCACCAAGTTCCCTTTCAGTTCAATCCTGTCTGCCAGAGTCCCAGTAGGGGGTGTGGCAGTCCTTTGTGTGAGGGCAGGCCCTCCACCCTCCCAGCCCAGGAAGACCCATTCAAAATGCAGATGTATGCAAGTGAGGCTGAGTACCCTGTGTTTGGGGTGTGTCTGAGTGAATGCACAAGGAGCTGTCAACTAAACCTAGCCAGACGTGGATTGAAGGGCACAACAAGTTTTTAGTGCAAAGAAATGCTCACTTTCTAAAAGTGGCATTTCTAGAATAGTAATATTAAATCCGACTTCACCAGTCAGCAGGATTTTATATTACCATTCTGGCCATACCAAATATGACCTTCCTGCTCCTTTCAGATCAGCAGCTGTCACTTCAACAGTGTATGAGGGCAGCCCCAATGTTAGCCTATGAAGGGAGCAGGCCTCACAGTAGTGTAAAAACGAATTTAGGAGTTTTACACTACCAGGACATATAACTACACAGGTACATGTCCTGCCTTTTACCTACACAGCACCCTGCTCTAGGGGTTACCTAGGGCACACATTAGGGATGACTTATATGTAGAAAAAGGGGAGTTCTAGGCTTGGCAAGTACTTTTAAATGCCAAGTCGAAGTGGCAGTGAAACTGCACACACAGGCCTGGCAATGGCAGGCCTGAGACAAGGTTAAGGGGCTACTGAGGTGGGTGGCACAACCAGTGCTGCAGGCCCACTAGTAGCATTTAATCTACATGCCCTAGGCACATGTAGTGCACTCTAATAGGGACTTACAGGTAAATTAAATAGTCAATCATGGATAAACCAATCAATAGTACAATTTACACAGAGAGCATATGCACTTTAGCACTGGTTAGCAGTGGTAAAGTGCTCAGAGGTCAAAAGCCAACAACAACAGGTCAGAAAAAATAGGAGGAAGGAGGCAAAAAGTTTGGGGATGTCCCTGTCAAAAAGCCAGGTCCAACATGACCCCCCACCAGCCTAAAGCCAGGGGAGAACAATCACTATCCTGATGTACTTCCCTGTTTGAGGCGACAGAACAAGGACCCAGGCCCACAACAGCAGGGGCATGCTCCAGTTCTTCGCCTTCCTGACTCCAATTGGATCCCTCTGTCCATACTCTCAGGGCCCACTAAGCCCATCCATGGGGAACCTTTCTCCTTTCCTGCGGATCCCATCTGTGCAGCACCTAACCTTACTTTGCTCACCGATGTATCCCAGGAGCAGGATAGTACCCCCATGACCAACATAGTGGTGTTGCCCACTCTACCCCCGGGGTGTGACACTTGTCCCCTCCCCAGCGATAACTCTGTCCACCCGGACAGCAAGCCACAGTGATTACTGACAGCTGCCAGGGATGAGAGCCAGGCCCCAGGCCTCTCAAAGCTCTCCAACCACTGTGGCTGTGGAGAGTGGGGGGCGGTAGCCCCAGGTGCTGGGCACCCTTTAACCACTCTCCCTTCCACCAGGTCAGGGATGACAGCCTGAACCTGGTCCTCCCCTCTGGGGCTTTGTACCCTCCTTCCTGGAGCGGTACCCCCAGAGTCCAACATGGCCAGGGGGCTTACAGAAGTCGCCCTGTACCATTCCTCCACCAGTGCAGGGCTGTTAACCTGCCACTGGCCCTCCAACCTGGGGTCTGTACCTTCAGGTTGGACTAGGGCCCGGGGTGAGGCTTCCCTCCCCCTGCCCTCCCTTCTGGGGTCCAGCACCCTCCAACTAGGAGTGGCCTCCTCAGAAGACAACATGGTAGGGGCACTGTTATCAGTAGCCCCTCCCTCCAGGTCCGGGGGGACACCCTGAACCTGGTCTTCCAGCCCAGGGTCTGTACCCTCAGACTGGATCACCGCCTGGCAAACCAGGACTTCCTGGGAGGCACACCTACCCCCCACCAGGTCAGAGTTTAACCTCTGCACCTGCCCATTCAACTCAGAGTCACCACCCTGAAGTTGAACAATTGCCTGGCACGCCAGGACTTCCTGGAGGGCACACTGACCCTCCACCAGGTCAGAGTTTAACCTCTGCACCTGACCATTCAACTCAGAGTCACCACCCTGAAGTTGAACAATTGCCTGGCACACCAGGACTTCCTGGAGGGCACACTGACCCTCCACCAGGTCAGAGTTTAACCTCTGCACCTGACCATTCAACTCAGAGTCACCACCCTGAAGTTGAACATTTGCCTGGCGCACCAGGACTTTCTGGGAGGCACACCTACCTCCCACCAGGTCAGAGTTTAACCTCTGAGCCTGGTTCCCCAACCCAGGGTCACCACCCTGAGGTTGGGCAATTGCCTGGCACGCCAGGACTTTCTGGGGGGCACACCTACCCCCCACCAGGTCAGAGTTTAACCTCTGAACCTGGTCATCCAACCCAGAGTCAACACTCTGAGGTTGAACAATTGCCTGGCACGCCAGGACTTTCTGGGAGGCACACCTACCTCCCACCAGGTCAGAGTTTAACCTCTGAGCCTGGTTCCCCAACCCAGGGTCACCACCCTGAGGTTGGGCAATTGCCTGGCACGCCAGGACTTTCTGGGGGGCACACCTACCCCCCACCAGGTCAGAGTTTAACCTCTGAACCTGGTCATCCAACCCAGAGTCAACACCCTGAGGTTGGACAATTGCCTGGCACAGCAGGGCTTCTTGGGAGGCACACCTACCTCCCATCAGGTCAGAGTTTAACCTCTGAACCTGGGTATCCAACCCAGAGTCAGCACTCTGAGGTTGAACAATTGCCTGGCACGCCAGGACTTTCTGGAGGGCACACTGACCCTCCACCAGGTCAGAGTTTAACCTCTGAACTGGGCCATTCAACTCAGAGTTACCACCCTGAAGTAGAACAATCGCCTGGCACGCCAGGACTTCCTGGAGGGCACACTGACCCTCCACCAGGTCAGAGTTTAACCTCTGAACCTGGTTCTCCAACCTAGGGTCACCATCCTGAGGTTGGACAACTGCCTGGTACACCAGGGCTTTCTGGGGGGCACACCTACCCCCCACCAGGTCAGAGGTTAACCTCTGAACCTGGATATCCAACCCAGAGTCACCACCCTGAGGTTGAACCATTGCCTGGCAGGCCAGGACTTTCAGGGAGGCACACCTACCTCCCACCAGGTCAGAGTTTAACCTCTGAGCCTGGTTCTCCAACCCAGGGTCACCACCCTGAGGTTGAACCATTGCCTGGTATACCAGGACTTTCTGGGGGGCACACCTACCCCCCACCAGGTCAGAGTTTGACCTCTGAACCGGGTTAGCCAACCCAGAGTCACCACCCTGAGGTTGAGCCATTGCCTGGCATTCCAGGACTTTCTGGGGGGCACATCTACCCCCCACCAGGTCAAAGTTTAACCTCTGAACCCGGTTATCCAACCCAGAGTCACCACCCTGAGGTTGAATCCTTGCCTGGCATGCCAGGACTTCCTGGGGGGCACTCTCACCCCCCACAAGGGACACGCCGTCCCCAAGGGCCATACAAGAGTCTGGTTGGCGCAGGTCTCCCGACCTCTGCCCATCCGGCAGAGTCTGGGTTTCCCCCAAACCAGAAACGGTCTCACCTGGGTCATTCCTGGGGGGCTCTGCTCTCAGAGCTGACCCCTGACTTTCAAGATCCTCCACTGGGGTCTGCCACCCCCTCTCAACCCTATGTCTGGACTTCTGCACCCCCTCACTAGGAGTGGTACTGCCAGACACCAGAACTGTTGGGATGCTGTCTACAGTCATCCCCCCAAGTTCTTCTGACACTGCGGGGCTTCCCTCAAAAGGTGGCCCTACGGTACAGGTTAGGCTCTGAGACCTACCTGGGACACTACAATCCTCTCCCACCTCACTTGGTCGGGAACCACCTAGACCACTCCCTTCAGGAGCACCCCCAAATGCCTCTTCAGACTCTCTGGTACTCACCCAAAAGTCTGCCTCCACTGTAAGTTCCCTGGGGTCAGAGAACTCACACTCCACCTGGTGTTGGCGTAGCTCTGGAAAATAAGGACCAGACATATGCTCTCCAGCAATTACATCACTCTGCCCTTCACATGTATTAACCACAGTACCCTTCACCCAACCACCTAGTAACTCAACCTTGGAAAAGCACTCTACTTCACCCTCCTGAGACTGGTGAGACAGTATCTGCCTGTCCCTGACACTCAACCCAAACTCTTCTGGGATGTCTCTACACTCTATATCCAGGACGTCCACCAGGGGGGAACCCTTTTCTCTGTCACTCTCTGCTAGAGTCAGTAAAGTGTCCCTCCCCCCAGTAGGAATATGACTCCCTGTGCCAGTTCCCCAATCCTTCTCAGGGACCCTGTGCATAACGGGAACTACCTCATACCCTTGAACCGCCTGGGGTGTGTCAACTCTCTTCTTCAAGTTGGGTACCACATCTCTGGGCTTGTGCCCTTCTTCAGCAGTACTAGATGCAAGATTTTTGCTGCCACCATCTGAACTGGACTCAGCCCTTCCGGCCTCCAGTTTCAGCTCTTTACAGCTCAGCTCTTGAGCTGCAATCTTTTCTTCTTCCAGGGCTAAGAGACTTGCTGCCTCAGCCCTTTCAATAAACTCATCTAGCTCTTCCATCCACCGTGCTTGAGCCATGAGCCATTCTTTTTTCACTGGGTCTCTTTCCTCATCTGAGTCGTCCTCCTCCTCCTCTGAGGGGTACTTAGTCATTTGGTTTCTTGCTGCCTCTCTCTCTGCCCATCTGTCTTCCTCCCAGACTATGTAGGCATGTAGCATCTCTGCTTTAGTAGATCTCTTTGCTACAGGAAGGCCACATTCTCTGCAAAGCTTCCTTAGGTCAGCCTTAGTGAGGTGGTCAGTAGGCAAAAAGAATAAGTAGGTAAGCGATCCCATTCTGATAGGATCTTACCAGCAAAAACCAAAATCCAAAGTCCAAAATATCAATAGTATATCCAGGAGGACATCAGAGACCAAAAGTCAAAAAAGAGATAAAAAATCAAGTTGACCTTCAACTGTGGGTAGGTAGTGAAATACTTAGCTACTGTATGTCACTGCACAAACACAAGTCCTATCCTCACCGCTGATCACCAATGTTAGAAATGGGGTTTTTGGTTGGCAGTTAGGTTGCCCTCTGTCCAAGCAAGAACCCTCACTCTAGTCAGGGTAAGTCACACACAATCCAAAATCAGCCTGTGCTCACCCTCCGGTAGCTTGGCACGAGCAGTCAGGCTTAACTTAGAAGGCAATGTGTAAAGCACTTGTGCAATAAATCATACAACACCATAGCATAACACCACAAAAATACACCACACAGTGTTTAGAAAAATATAGAATATTTATCTGGATAATTGTAGGTCAAAACGATCAAAGTTGCAATACGAATTTGTAAAGATATCACTGAAAAGTGATATTAAGTGTCTTTAAGTCTTTTAAAAAGCAATAAAGTGTCTTTCAAGCACAGAGTACCTGGTTTCTGGTGGGAAATCTCCTCAGAGGGCCACAGGAGAAGAGATGCGTGGAAAAAGGGGTGTGTGCGTCGATTTCTCCTCAGCACACACAGACTTGCGTCGTTCTTTTCCACGCGGGGAAGTCGGGCGTCGTTTTCCGGCGCGCAGACAGTCTCTTTTCGTGGATCGCGGGGATTACCAGATGTCCCGGGTCTGTGCGTGGATTCTCCTGCTTATTTTCCGGCTGCGCGTCGTTCTGCGGGGCTGCGCGTCGAAGTTTCGATCTCACGGTAGGCGTCGCGTCGATTTCTCCTTGGAAGTCGGGCGTCGTTTTCCTTGCGAGGCCGTGCGTCGAAATTTTGGTCTCACGGCAGGCATCGCGTCGATTTCTCCTTGGAAGTCGGGCGGCGTTGTCCTTGCGAGGCCGTGCGTCAAAGTTTCGCACTCACGGTAGGCGTCGCGTCGATTTCTCCTTGGAAGTCGGGCGGCTTTGTCCTTGCGAGGTTGTGCGTCGAAGTCTCGATCGTCCCGAGGGCGTCGCGTTGATCAGCGTCGGTGTGCGGCGTTTTTCTCGCCGCGAAACAAGCTGTGCGTCGAAATTTTCGGCGCACGGAGCGTCCACGTGAAAGGAAGAAGTCTTTTTGGTCCTGAGACTTCAAGGAACAGGAGGCAAGCTCTATCCAAGCCCTTGGAGAGCACTTTCACAGCCAGACAAGAGTTCAGCAAGGCAGCAGGGCAACAGCAAGACAGCAGTCCTTTGGAGAAAGCAGACAGGTGAGTCCTTTGAGCAGCCAGGCAGTTCTTCTTGGCAGGATGTAGTTTCTGGTTCAGGTTTCTTCTCCAGCAAGTGTCTGATGAGGTAGGGCAGAGGCCCTGTTTTATACTAAGTTGTGCCTTTGAAGTGGGGGTGACTTCAAAGAGTCTCTAAGAAATGCACCAAGTTCCCTTTCAGTTCAATCCTGTCTGCCAGAGTCCCAGTAGGGGGTGTGGCAGTCCTTTGTGTGAGGGCAGGCCCTCCACCCTCCCAGCCCAGGAAGACCCATTCAAAATGCAGATGTATGCAAGTGAGGCTGAGTACCCTGTGTTTGGGGTGTGTCTGAGTGAATGCACAAGGAGCTGTCAACTAAACCTAGCCAGACGTGGATTGAAGGGCACAACAAGTTTTTAGTGCAAAGAAATGCTCACTTTCTAAAAGTGGCATTTCTAGAATAGTAATATTAAATCCGACTTCACCAGTCAGCAGGATTTTATATTACCATTCTGGCCATACCAAATATGACCTTCCTGCTCCTTTCAGATCAGCAGCTGTCACTTCAACAGTGTATGAGGGCAGCCCCAATGTTAGCCTATGAAGGGAGCAGGCCTCACAGTAGTGTAAAAACGAATTTAGGAGTTTTACACTACCAGGACATATAACTACACAGGTACATGTCCTGCCTTTTACCTACACAGCACCCTGCTCTAGGGGTTACCTAGGGCACACATTAGGGATGACTTATATGTAGAAAAAGGGGAGTTCTAGGCTTGGCAAGTACTTTTAAATGCCAAGTCGAAGTGGCAGTGAAACTGCACACACAGGCCTGGCAATGGCAGGCCTGAGACAAGGTTAAGGGGCTACTGAGGTGGGTGGCACAACCAGTGCTGCAGGCCCACTAGTAGCATTTAATCTACATGCCCTAGGCACATGTAGTGCACTCTAATAGGGACTTACAGGTAAATTAAATAGTCAATCATGGATAAACCAATCAATAGTACAATTTACACAGAGAGCATATGCACTTTAGCACTGGTTAGCAGTGGTAAAGTGCTCAGAGGTCAAAAGCCAACAACAACAGGTCAGAAAAAATAGGAGGAAGGAGGCAAAAAGTTTGGGGATGTCCCTGTCAAAAAGCCAGGTCCAACATCACCTAATTGTATGGGGTTGCAGGATGTGAGGGAGGTGCTGGGTTTCTCCAAATGTCCTTTCCTGCCTTTGAAGACTAGTTTGGCAGCCCTAACCCCCTCCTTCTTCCCCATCTGCTGAGGTAGTTCTCCTCCCCAGGCACATTCTTTGTGTTCAGCCCAGGCCACTTCACACCTCATCAAGGCAGCATGGCCAGGCTGCCAGAGTCTGGCCAATCAGAGAAGGGCACTACAGAGTTGAATTGGCAACTTTTTAGATATAACTCTTTACCTGAACTAGTTATATTAAATCCAACAACTGTAAGTTGTGGGATTTATTATAACAATTAATTTGATACCAAACTTGAGGTATCTGACACTTAGGGGGACCTTGTTAATTAAAATAAAGTCCCTCCATTTTAGTCTATGGAGGCCATTCACTACAGTGAGGGAAAAACGAATTTGGCTATTTTACCTCACCAGGGCTTAAAAGACTATTTTTATAAGGTCCTTGCATATAGTTACATGGCACCCAACCCTAGGGGCACATAGGGCACTCCTTAGGGATGGCTTATATGTAAAGATAAGGTAGTTTAAGACTTTGGAAATACTTTTAATTCCAAAGTAGAAGTTATATAACTTTAATTTAAAAGCAGCCAGCAGGACAGGCCTGCCTTTAAAATGACACTGTACACCTCAGGAGTGCGCCTATGGGTGCCTCACCTATACTGAGGTCCCTAAACCTACATGCCCTACCATATACTAGGGACGTATAGGTACGTTGACATAACCAATTATAATTAGCCCAATTTGCATATTCACTTTACCCAGAGCACTGGATCTGGAACTGGTAAGCAGTACCCAGGGCACAGCCAACAGTCAGCAACCACCAGTATCTGTCCAAAAAGTTTGGGTGTGACCAGGACATAAAGGAGGGCTTTCCTACAAAATCCTTTCTGTAGTTTTTGAGCTATTAAAGAAAAAATTAATTTGTACATCTCTGGCCGCAATGACTTTGCGAATACTTAGCTAAATTAGCACATTTGAAAAGAAGCATTTCAATTGGCAGACTGCAACCTGACTAGAAAGTTGTGGCCTCCATTGTATTTCACATTGCACTGTCTCCAGGGGTGAAAATCCAAACTGAAAGTGGCATAAGGGGTCAGGGTGAAGGTACCTTGACCTCAGGGGTGTGATATAGGTGTGTTTTAGGGGTGAATTATGGGTTTAAAATAATTTTCCGGCACCATGCACGATATTTGCGAAAATTCACGAATTTTCACAAATTATTTGCAAATATGAACAATTTGAAAGAAAAAACACAAATGCATTCATACACTAATTAATTCACTCATACATGCACTCAGAGACTCATGTACCCACTCACACACCCACTCAGACACTCATGCACCTACTCACACCCACTCAGACTCATACACCTACTTTCAGACCCGCTCAACCACTCACGCACCCACTAACAGATCCACTGACAGAGACAGGCATGGTGGTAAACCTGCGCTGCCCATGGCCAAAGGACATGCGTGGGCTTGTGTGGTTATAAGGGCTTGGATACAAGGCCTGGCTGCACTCCAGGCCTTGGAATCAACCCCTGCTATGCACGGCTTAAGGCCTTGCGCAGTGGGGTTTGGAATAACGTTTCGGAATTAAAATTGCTTCACGCTATAAAACCATAGATTTTCAGTGAAAAAAACAAAGGTTACAGGGATGTTATAGTTCGGTTCTGAAGTTACTCGTACAAAACCATAGAAATTCAGCAGTTAGAGTTAGAGTTCTTTTATGTAACTATAGCTCGTGCCCTAAGGTAACTATAACGTGCGATTTCGCAATGCAAGCAATGATGATGTGGATATGTGGACAAGTCAGAAGTGATGTTTGAGGACCATGAGAAAAACAAAGATAATTAAAATTTCACGTTGATAAGTGAGACACTTTTTTACCCACTTTGGAAGTGTAACTGAACTTGGTAATTGAACAAACAAATTACCTTAGGACTGGAAAATGCAGAAGATACATTGATAATGTTTTCATTAACATTTCATGAAATGTGATCACATTTGGTCTGGAAATATTGAGAGAATCCAAGAATAATGGTTACATGACTGATTGGACAATATGAATTATTGTACCTTGCTATAAAATGAAAGAAAATTAAAGGAACATTGATAGGTGGTAGTCCATTGTTTGGGCTTGTACCAAAGATGGAAAGTAGAACTAGGAAAACTTTCTGGATAGAAGATGACTCTATAAATATTAATGTTTTTCGCATTTATTAAAAAATCACCGTTATAATGTGTAACTTTCTATTAAATATCACCACTGGGGCTGAGGGACTTTGTCATGGTGAGTCTCATGTACATGGGTAGCCACTTGAAGGTCTTGCATAGCATGCACAGGGTGAAGAAGCAGGAAGAGGAGATGGTGCTGAGTGTGATTTCATGGTGAGCCTATTGTCAATGATGATTCAGATGATTTCTGGTGTGTTCAGTGGGAATGGGTGCCGGTTCTAGTTCTGAAGTCCACCAGGAGTCGCTCCATGTGTTGCTGCTCTTGCTGAAGATCAGAACTTCAGTCTTGTCTGTGTTCAGCTCCAGGCAGTTCTCTTTCATACAGTTAGCAATGCTTGTCATGCATCTGTGGAAGATGGTTTTGGTAGTGGAGGGGAAGTCAGTGATTGAGAATATGAGTTGGGTGTTGTCTGCGTAGAAGATGATGTTGAGACTGTGGGATCAGATGATGTTAGCTAACGGGGTCATAAATGTGTTGAAAAGTGTGGGGCTGATAAAGGATCCTTTGGGGACACTGCAGCCAATTTCTTCAGTTTGAGAGGTGAAAGGAGGTAGATAGATTCTCTGGGTTCTTCAAATGAGGATGGAGGTGATCCCGCTGAGTGAGTACCCTCGGCTGCCAATGCGGTGGAGTCTTTTGATTAATGTGGGGTGAGATAAGGTGTTGAAGGCTGCTAAGAGGTCAAGGAGGAACAGAACTGCTGTTTCTATTCAGTCAAGGAGGATTTGGATGTCATTGGTAGCTTCGATCAAGGCAGTCTCAGTGCTGTGATTGCTACGGGTGCCGGATTGGGAAGAATCAAGTAGCTGATTCTGCAGCAGGTATGTCATGAGTTATGTGTTGATGATTTTTTCCAGTACCTTCACAGGGAGTGAGAGCAGGAAGATTGGTCTGTAGTTTTCGAGTGTGCTGGGGTGTGTGGAGAGCTTTTTGAGTAGTGGTCTGACTTCGTTGTGTTTCCAAGCATCGGGAAATGTTGCGGTGGTGATGGAAGTGTTAAGTAGAGTGGTGAGTTCCTGCCTGATCTTTTGTTTTCTGAGATTGAAGATGTAGTGCAGGCAAGGGTCTGTGGGGGCTCCTGAGTGGATGGATTTCCTTGTGGTGTCCTGGGTGAAGAGGAAGTTCGAGGTGGTCAGTCTGTGGGTGGTGCTTTGTGGTGGTGATCTCTCTGTCGCTGAGGTCCGTAGCTGTTGTTTGGGCTTCCAAGTTTCTGTATTTGGTTGCAATCTTGTCATGAAAGAAGGTTGCAAGGTTGTTGCACAGCTCCTGTGAAGGTGTGATGTAGTTTTTGCTAGCAGCTGGATTGGAGAGTTTCTTAATGATGTTAAAGAGTTCCTTGGTGTTGTTGCAGCTAGATTTGATACATATGGCTAATGCTGTCTTCTTTGTTGGTATGAGCAGCTGGCAGTAGAGGTTGAGTGAGCTCTTGAAGGCTGCCCTGACGAAAGTGTCTTTGCTGGCATGCCACTTCCTCTCCAGCTGTTTGTGGACTTGTTTGGCTGTTCTGAGCTTGGTGAATACCAGCTGGCCTTTTCGGAGGGTTTTCTCTCGATACTGCACTTGATGGGTGCAATGCCATCAGGGAAATAGGTGATCCAGGTGTTGAAATTCTTTACTATTGGTTTGAGGTGCGTGGAGGTCGTGGGGTTGGAGGTGTTGATGGTGCCTGCCCAGCTGGCCATCTTGGGTGTTGTGGCCCAGGGGGTGGAGATGCTGAAGTGAATGTTGGAGTGATCGGTCAATGTGAGTTTGGTAACGTATCTTTATTTGATGTGGCTGCTGGAGATGGGGTCAATCGTGTGTCCAGCAGTTTGCATAGGGTCATGGAAGATCTAGGCCAGTTGGAGGCTGGTTATACTTTCAAGGAGGTTTGTGGTGTTGTTGTCAATGGGGTTGTTGATGTGGAAGACTAGGTTGCCTAGGAAGATGTAGTCCTTAGAGTCTAGGGCTTGTGGCACAATGCAGTCTGCGAGGATTTTGCAGAAGCTGGAGCAAGGACCTGGGGGTCGGTTTCCTAGGGTGCCTCTGATGGTAGTCTTGTCATTTGTACAGAGCTTGACGTTGAGGTCCATGGGGTGGTGGTGTTGTCGGTGGAGGATGTTCACTGTATGTTGTCTTTGTGGACTATGGCTGTTCCTCCTCCTAGGTTGTTGGTTTGGTCTTGGTGAGCGATTTTGTATCCATCGGGGATCGAAGAGGCAATGTCTTGGATGGCCTCATATCCCACAATTTGGACTGGGTAACTCCTCCTGGGTTGTTGGTGTGGTCTTGGTGAGCGATTTTGTATCCATCGTGGATCGAAGAGCAATGTCTTGGATGGCCTCATATGCCACAGTTTGGACTGTGTAACTGTAGGGATGTGATATCATTAATGTTCTTCATACCCCACTTTTAAATATTGTGACCCCACCTTATGTGTTTCAAGGCCTTCTTTAGGATGACTTACTAATATTTTAAAGGATGTTTGTTTACCTGCCAAACATGTTATTGTACCAGGTCTGTATAATCACTAAAGGTGTGGGGTAGTCGGAACTGAAGGTAAGACTAGGTCAGTCTTTTTTCGTGGTATTAGTAAGGTCGCTTTAGATCCTCGGGTAGGGAAGTCATAGTTGGAAAATGTCCAAGCTAGGGGGTGCTGTGTTGTCCTACAGGGGGAAGGGGGATTTCCCTTACGGACTAGGTGGTCTCACACACATAATAGTGTCTTGCTTCATCATATGACCACCTAGCCCCACCCAAGTGAGATGGTACTACTTGGGCGGACTCAACCTCTTGGTTAAAAGAACCAGAGGGAGTGCTGAAATTAAGCCGACTGGATAGTTACATTGATCCAGAAGGGGTGAATAATAAAATTACCAAACATGTCACCAGTAGCTACTGCTGGTTTTAATAGAGGTGCATGCTGGTAAGACTAAAACCAAGGGGGAAAGGCTCATTGGAGAGTAATGTCTCTTGGAGTCTAAAAAGAAAGATGGATGACCAACATGTTTCTGCCCTCACTAGGTGCTGGTAGGTCAGGGGCATTCGTCAGGGTCGGAGCACACGCAGTAAGTGGGGTGCTCAAGGTAAGAAATGTATGGCCTACCTGAACGGGTAGTTCACGGTGGGGTAGGCCTGTGGTAAATAATGATACATAAATAAATAAGCCACTATTTATTCAGAATATATTCAGAGCGAAAAAAAAACGTGGCACACCACTGCAAAACACACAGCAATAGGTGAACAAATGTAAAGGGCACACACACACGCATGCAAAAGCGACTTACCCGGGGGTAGGGGGCAATATGCCTCTGGTCTGGCTAGTGCCGGGGAGGGGTTTTTCCTTGTAGTCACACTCTAAGGAGATTGAAGGTTTAGCAGGGAAAAAAAAGGGGGGGGGTTGTAAGGAAGACAAAATACAGTAAGACAGGTCTGACAGCAGGTTAAAACTGCAGTAGCTATGCTACAATCATAGACCTAAAGCTATGTTTTCCTTGTCACACTAAAGAATGTCACAAGAAATGCTGCAGCCCACCGATTACATTTAATTCTCCATGCAAGGGGTGCACCTACACCGCTATATATAATATAGCTATATAAGAGAGTTAAAAACATCAACCCAAAATTAGCCAATTTCTACAACTGTGAGCACGGATACTGTGTAGCTGAACTACATTAAGCTTTCCTTGCTATGTTGGTTCAATAAATTGAACATTTTGTAACTCTGAGTGTGTACTAAGGGCGTACCCAGGGATATAATGGCAACTGAATCATTCTAATTGGCTGGCTTTATGGGACTTGGACCAGTCCTACAAGAAAGAGTGCTGAGACTAGCTAGCTGTAACATTAAGCGAAATATTGCAGCTGCCATTTTAAGGCTTGGTCCCCTTATCCTTAATATTAAAATAAAAAACATATAAGAGGGCAGGGTAGGGTGAGGTTTAGGTACCCTTACCACCTGGCCATTTGTAGAGTCCTAGATGGAGCTCCCAGGGTCAAAGTGCACAAACAATGTTGTTGTGTCACAGAGGGCTTGCGGGTAGCCTGTACATGACCATGGGGACTTGTAGTATATTTGCAACTGCAAATACATTTGAAAGGAGTCCACCCCTCATAGGGGGCTCTCATTTGTCAATCATCCACACTGACACAACATTGTTGAGATGATAACTAGGAAATCCACTGCATCCAGGTAATAAAGAGTACTGTGACTTCTGTTCTGAAGACAGGGCAGAGGAAGTGGACTTCCTCTCATATCCTAAAGGTTATAAATGCTTCCTTGAGGACCTGGAGAAATGTTACTATCATTAAAAAGCCTCTTGGGATCCCTAGGCTCAGACAAAATATACATTTCCTTCAAAAGAAAGGGCATGCTTCGAATTGTCAAATGCCTTTGTCACCATCTGCTCCAGCTAGCCACCAAGCAACTTCACAACAAAAAAATACATTTTAGAATGAGAGCCTCTCCACCCACTATGTTGTCCAATGATTTATCTACTTGTGAGTTCAGGCCATTATATAAGTGCCAAAAGTCAAAGCAGCTGCATGTAGCCCACCACAGAAAACATCTGATAAAAAACTGACTTCTGTTCCATGTAGGACATCAGTCCACAACAGTTCTCATTCTCCAGCATTGCCCCTGCCAGCATGTCAAAATACTTAACCAAGGATTGAGTACAGTAAGAAGCATTCACACCCACCCGTGGTGCCAGGTTATTGTTTGCACATGCCTTCTCCAAGACACTTTAGTACTTCGAATCTGCAGTCTTCTGAGTTGACAGAAGTATGACCCATCTACAATGAATGAGACAAGGCATTCTTTGTATATCCCACACATTCATCCACTGCATAAAACAGAGAACAGAAAGATGATTCATAGGCTTAGGGTTTTTTAAGTGATTATCACAAAGGTAATAAATGTCCAATCCACCGTTTTACAACCACATTTTAGTTTATGGTATTTGTAATATGGAATATGGCCACATTTTGACAGAGAATCCCAAGAGTATTCCATCAGCCAATTTCTAAATATGACATGTCTTATGGAGTGAGAGGCAGAATCTCAAAGGCATGTCACAATGAGGAAAAAACACAGTAGAAGAATCCTCATGCTACACTGCCTATGGAAATACATCTTTGTTGTGTTTGGGTTCCTCTTGCTCCTAGAGATCATGCACTTCCTCCATTCAGCCTTAACCCAATAAGTATCTTGGCCACTGCCTCACTGCCTAGAGCTGAACTTCAACCATCACCTCACTTGATGATTAACCACAAGAGCACCTGCTCTTACTTCCCCTCACCTATTCCCCATCTCAGGAGAATCAGCTACTGCATTCTTTCTTTTGGTAGACCTCTTTCCCTCCATATTGTCACAAATGAATCTTACCTGACAGGAAGACACATTATAAATACTCCTGAGGTCTCCCAAACCACATTACATAACCCCAAGAGCAGAGGAAACACATGCTCTTTGGCCAAGAATCGTTTTTCTTTCAATGTCTGAATTTTATTTATTTTTTCAATGCTAGTACATGTAGTGCCTTGTATGATTCCACACATGGACAGAAAGGGCAAGCTGCAGCCAGAGCACCATAATAAAAGGACAAATCTCCTGACAACTCAAGAAACATACTCTACACTGAAACTTAATTTCTGTGTGAACTTCATACCTCCTTGCTAGGGTTGCAGTCTGAAGGACATGCCGAATGTCAAAACTATGAAAGTATGAATAATACTTTCAAAGACTCTTGGCCACAGCATGTACTACTCCTGGAACTTTAGTCCACAGGATGTCCACTGTGACCCTGCCCCGGCAGGGACCGCAGCAAGCCTTGGCCCAAGCTGGCAGGAAGCAAGGAGTTGATAAATACAAAAGGTAATTAAAAAATTGTAAAGGAGCAGATCACGTTGTTGACAGATAACAGCTTTGACATACCAGGACCAGGGGTGCCTGCTCAGAAGACAACCAAAACAGGATGTCTTTTGCATAGGTGATATTTATATCGATCTGAAGGGAGGGGTGGGAGGCACTGATTTTGGTAAAGAACGTAGTTATGGAAACAGGGTGCCTTTCTGGGGAGTTGGACTCAACTCAAAAGTAAGAGAACGAGCATATGGCTGAGTGAATAGCTAATGTTTAATGTTCATTGCATAGCAGGGTTCTGGGCAATAATGACAGCAACGGTGTCCTCATTCATCAAAGCTTACTGAGAGAGTTTCTGACGAAGGTGTCTCTCAGCTGCCATCATCCTCCATTCCTCCTTTTCTAGTTAATTGACCACTCGTCTCACATCAGGTTTAACCTCGTTTCTCTCTTTTCATATCATTTGAGTATCTTTAATGTGTGGGCCTCAATTAACCTAACGAGACCTTGATTCTAAACTTTGTCTTTCACAGCTCCAATCTTGGTTCTGATGTTCTCATTCTATTGACCCTGTTCTCCCTTCTGTAACACAATTTCTGATGCCAGAATGCTGCTCTTAGTTGCATCTCATATCCCTCAGGACCTATTCATCATTTTCACACTATTCCGTCTGCTTTACTCTTGCTTCTCCATGCATCTCAAGAGCTGCACTGTTTTGAATTGCTTCTTATTTGCTTGATTCCCAAAGTCACTGCCACTTCTAGGTTGCAAATAGATGCTCAGGTGGCTGGATCTATGAGTGTAAATTCATTATTACATCAGTCTAAGGTATAGTTTACGTTTATGTATAATAATAATAATAAACATATAGGGGGTGATTCTGACTATGGCGGACGGCGGAGGCCGTCCGCCATAGTACCGCCGCCAAATGACCGCACCGCGGTCAAAAGACCGCGGCGGCCATTCAGACATTTCCTCTGGGCCGGCGGGCGCTCTCCAAAAGAGCGCCCGCCGGCCCAGAGGAAATGCCCCTGCAACGAGGACGCCGGCTCAGAATTGAGCCGGCGTAGTTGCAGGGGTGCGACGGGTGCAGTTGCACCCGTCGCGTATTTCAGTGTCTGCAAGGCAGACACTGAAATACTTTGCGGGGCCCTCTTACGGGGGCCCCTGCCGTACCCATGCCATTGGCATGGGCGCGGCAGGGGCCCCCAGGGGCCCCGCGGCACCCCCTACCGCCATCCTGTTCATGGCGGGTTTCCCGCCATGAACAGGATGGCGGTAGGGGCTGTCAGAATCCTCATGGCGGAGGAGCGCGCTCCGCCGCCATGAAGGATTCCCCCGAGCAGCGGTAAGTCGGCGGGAGCCCGCCGACTTGCCGCTTCTGACCGCGGCTGAACCGCCGCGGTCAGAATGCTCGTGGGAGCACCGCCAGCCTGTTGGCGGTGCTCCCGTGGTCGGTGGCCCTGGCGGCCACCGGCCGCCAGGGTCAGAATGACCCCCATAATGTACCAATTAATTATATATTTGCCTGCTAGATGCAAAGCGTGACCCACAAGGTGATGGTGACTCCATAATAGTGGCCAGCTAGAAACATAAAAGGAGAAGACAGCTGGACAACCCAGACAATTGCGGGGACCATAGTAGCACCCAGATTGTTGTCAGGAGAGTCAGAGAAGGTAAGTACCTGAAGGAACAACAAAAATAGCAAAGGTGCATACAAACGGAGGCCAGTTGTGTACAGGTATACTGTACCCAGATGCTTAAGTGCATTTTTAGCAGCCTTTGATAGTAGTGCTGACGGTTTTGCCCCAGAACTTCATATCTGAGAGGGTACTCATCATTATGGAAATGGAAGACATTCATGCTTAATTAAAACACCACTATCTTGGATTGGGAAAATGCTAAAACGATTACTAGTGACTAGGCTGGGCAGAATTTCGATTACAGCAGAGTAAAATGAGTAATTCCTGTTATTCTGAATTACTGTTTCATGCAGATTTACCAATATTACGTGAGTAGTCCTGCTCAGGTAAGAATAATTTGAGCAGAAACACCCCACTAAAAAAGCACATTTAACAAGAGTTAGCGCCTCTTTCACTGGCTATTCATGTGCTGCTGAAATTAGTGCTGTTTCTTTGTGAAAAATGCATTCTGGTGTTCATTTTGAATGCAAGTATGCATTTGCACCAAGAAAATAGCCCTAAATGCGGTAGTAAATTGTGGGAAAATCCTACTCAAGAACACATTTAGCGGGCGCGAGCAGCTGCTCAACCTAGCTGTTCATATTTTGTAGCATTTAGTGCTCATTCCTGGTGCAAAATGCATCCTCACGTTCATATTGGACTCAAGTGGCATTTTTGCTCTAAGGATTAGCCCTAAACACAGAATTACCCATCTCGAGTCATTCAACCGTAAACTCACAGATGTCTTAGGTAATTCTGTGTGATTATGGTACAATGTATGAGGGCAGCCCCAATGTTAGCCTATGAAGGGAGCAGGCCTCACAGTAGTGTAAAAACGAATTTAGGAGTTTTACACTACCAGGACATATAACTACACAGGTACATGTCCTGCCTTTTACCTACACAGCACCCTGCTCTAGGGGTTACCTAGGGCACACATTAGGGATGACTTATATGTAGTAAAAGGGGAGTTCTAGGCTTGGCAAGTACTTTTAAATGCCAAGTCGAAGTGGCAGTGAAACTGCACACACAGGCCTTGCAATGGCAGGCCTGAGACAGGGTTAAGGGGCTACTGAGGTGGGTGGCACAACCAGTGCTGCAGGCCCACTAGTAGCATTTAATCTACCTGCCCTAGGCACATGTAGTGCACTCTACCAGGGACTTACAAGTAAATTAAATAGTCAATCATGGATAAACCAATCAGTAGTACAATTTACCCAGAGAGCATATGCACTTTAGCACTGGTTAGCAGTGGTAAAGTGCCCAGAGGTCAAAAGCCAACAACAACAGGTCAGAAAAAATAGGAGGAAGGAGGCAAAAAGTTTGGGGATGTCCCTGTCAAAAAGCCAGGTCCAACATGACCCCCTACCAGCCTAAAGCCAGGGGAGAACAATCACTATCCTGATGTACTTCCCTGTTTGAGGCGACAGAACAAGGACCCAGGCCCACAACAGCAGGGGCATGCTCCAGTTCTTCGCCTTCCTGACTCCAATTGGATCACTCTGTCCATACTCTCAGGGTCCACTAAGCCAACCCATGGGGAACCTTTCTCCTTACCTGCGGATCCCATCTGTGCAGGACCTAACCTTACTTTGCTCACAGATGTATCCCAGGAGCCGGATAGTACCACCAGGACCAACACAGTGGTGTTGCCCACTCTACCCCCGGGGTGTGACACTTGTCCCCTCCCCAGGGATAACTCTGTCCACCCGGACAGCAAGGCACAGTGATTACTGACAGCTGTCAGGGATGAGAGCCAGGCCCCAGGCCTCTCAAAGCTCTCCAACCACTGTGGCTGTGGAGAGTGGGGGGCGGTAGCCCCAGGTGCTGGGCACCCTTTAACCACTCTCCCTTCCACCAGGTCAGGGATGACAGCCTGAACCTGGTCCTCCCCTCTGGGGCTCTGTACCCTCCCTCCTGGAGCGGTACCCCCAGAGTCCAACGTGGTCAGGGTGCTTACAAAAGTCGCCCTGTACCATTCCTCCACCAGTGCAGGGCTGTTAACCTGCAACTGGCCCTCCAACCTGGGGTCTGTACCTTCAGGTTGGACTAGGGCCCGGGGTGAGGCTTCCCTCCCCCTGCCCTCCCTTCTGGGGTCCAGCACCCTCCAACTAGGAGTGGCCTCCTCAGAAGACAACATGGTAGGGGCACTGTTATCAGTAGCCCCTCCCTCCAGGTCCGGGGGGACACCCTGAACCTGGTCTTCCAGCCCAGGATCTGTACCCTCAGACTGGATCACTGCCTGGCAAACCAGGACTTTCTGGGAGGCACACCTACTCCCCACCAGGTCAGAGTTTAACCTCTGCACCTGACCATTCAACTCAGAGTCACCACCCTGAAGTTGAACAATTGCCTGGCACGCCAGGACTTCCTGGAGGGCACACTGACCCTCCACCACGTCAGAGTTTAACCTCTGAACTTGGCCATTCAACTCAGAGTCACCACCCTGAAGTTGAACAATTGCCTGGCACGCCAGGACTTCCTGGAGGGCACACTGACCCTCCACCAGGTCAGAGTTTAACCTCTGAACTGGGCCATTCAACTCAGAGTCACCACCCTGAAGTTGAACAATTGCCTGGCACACCAGGACTTTCTGGGAGGCACACCTACCTCCCACCAGGTCAGAGTTTAACCTCTGAGCCTGGTTCCCTAACCCAGGGTCACCACCCTGAGGTTGGGCAATTGCCTGGCACGCCAGGACTTTCTGGGGGGCACACCTACCCCCCACCAGGTCAGAGTTTAACCTCTGAACCTGGTCATCCAACCCAGAGTCAACACCCTGAGGTTGGACAATTGCCTGGCACAGCAGGACTTCTTGGGAGGCACACCTACCTCCCACCAGGTCAGAGTTTAACCTCTGAACCTGGGTATCCAACCCAGAGTCACCACCCTGAGGTTGAACAATTGCCTGGCACGCCAGGACTTTCTGGGGGGCACACCTACCCCCCACCAGGTCAGAGTTTAACCTCTGAACCCGGTTATCCAACCCAGAGTCAGCACTCTGAGGTTGGACCACTGCCTGGTACACCAGGACTTTCAGGGAGGCACACCTACCTCCCACCAGGTCAGAGTTTAACCTCTGAGCCTGGTGCCCCAACCCAGGGTCACCACCCTGAGGTTGGGCAATTGCCTGGCACGCCAGGACTTTCTGGGGGGCACACCTACCCCCCACCAGGTCAGAGTTTAACCTCTGAACCTGGGTATCCAACCCAGGGTCACCACCCTGAGGTTGAATCTTTGCCTGGCATGCCAGGACTTCCTGGGGGGTACTCTCACCCCCCACAAGGGACACACCGTCCCCAAGGGCCACACAAGAGTCTGGTTGGCGCAGGTCTCCCGACCTCTGCCCATCCGGCAGAGTCTGGGTTTCCCCCAAACCAGAAACGGTTTCACCTGGGTCATTCCTGGGGGGCTCTGCTCTCAGAGCTGTCCCCTGACTCTCAAGGTCCTTCACTGGGGTCTGCAACCCCCTCTCAACCCTATGTCTGGACTTCTGCACCCCCTCACTAGGAGGGGTACTGCCAGACACCAGAACTGTTGGGATGCTGGCTACAGTCACCCCCCCAAGTTCTTCTGACACTGCGGGGCTTCCCTCAAAAGGTGGCCCTACGGTACAGGCTAGGCTTCCCTCCTGGTGTTCCCTCATGGAACCCTCTAGGACCTGGGACCTACCTGGGACACTACAATCCTTTCCCACCCCACTCGGTTGGGAACCACCTAGACCACTCCCTTCAGGAGCACCCCCAAATGCCTCTTCAGACTCTCTGGTACTCACCCAGAAGTCTGCCTCCATTGTAAGTTCCCTGGGGTCAGAGAACTCACACTCCACCTGGTGTTGGCGTAGCTCTGGAAAATAAGGACCAGACATATGCTCTCCAGCAATTACATCACTCTGCCCTTCACATGTATTAACCACAGTACCCTTCACCCAACCATCCAGTAACTCAACCTTGGAAAAGCACTCTACTTCACCCTCCTGATACTGGTGAGACAGTATCTGTCTGTCCCTGACACTCAACCCATACTCTTCTGGGATGTCTCTACACTCTATATCCAGGATGTCCACCAGGGGGGAACCCTTTTCTCTGTCACTCTCTGCTAGAGTCAGTAAAGTGTCCCTCCCCCAGTAGGAATATGACTCCCTGTGCCAGTTCCCCAATCCTTCTCAGGGACCCTGTGCATAACGGGAACTACCTCATACCCTTGAACTGCCTGGGGTGTGTCAACTCCCTTCTTCAAGTTGGGCACCAAATCTCTGGGCTTGTGCCCTTCTTCAGCAGTACTAGATGCAAGATTTTTGCTGCCACCATCTGAACTGGACTCAGCCCTTCCGGCCTCCAGTTTCAGCTCTTTACAGCTCAGCTCTTGAGCTGCAATCTTTTCTTCTTCCAGGGCAAAGAGTCTTTTTGCCTCAACCTCTGCAAGATACTCCTCTAATTGTTGCTCCTGTCGCCTTTGACCTCGGAGCCATTCATCTATTTCTGGGTCACTGTCCAACTCTGAGTAGGCTTCCTCCTCATCTGAGTAGTCTTCCTCCACATGTGCGTAGTCCTCCTCCTCATCTGAGGGGTACTTAGTCATTTGGTTTCTTGCTGCCTCTCTCTCTGCCCATCTTTCCTCCCCCCAGACTATGTAGTGATGGAGCATCTCCGCCTTAGTAGATCTCCTTACTACAGGAAGGCCCCATTTTCTGCAAAGCTCCCTTAGGTCAGCCTTAGTGAGGTGGTCAGTTCGAACAAAGAATGAGTAGGTAAGCAATCCCATTCTGATAAGATCTTATCAGCAAAAACCAAAATCCAAAGTCCAAAATATCAATAGTATATCCAGGAGGACATCAGAGAACCAAAAGCCAAAAAAGATGAAAAATCAAGTTGACCTTCAACTGTGGGTAGGTAGTGAAATACTTAGCTACTGTATGTCACTGCACAAACACAAGTCCTATCCTCACCGCTGATCACCAATGTTAGAAATGGGGTTTTTGGTTGGCAGTTAGGTTGCCCTCTGTCCAAGCAAGAACCCTCACTCTAGTCAGGGTAAGTCACACACAATCCAAAATCAGCCTGTGCTCACCCTCCGGTAGCTTGGCACGAGCAGTCAGGCTTAACTTAGAAGGCAATGTGTAAAGCATTTGTGCAATAAATCATACAACACCACAGCATAACACCACAAAAATACACCACACAGTGTTTAGAAAAATATATAATATTTATCTGGGTATCTTCAGGTCAAAATGATCAAAGTTGTAATATGAATTTGTAAAGATATCACTGAAAAGTGATATAAAGCGTCTTAAGTCTTTAGAAAGTAAACAGAGTCTCTTTCAAACACAAAGTACCTGCTTTCTGGTGGAAAATCTCCTCAGAGGGCCACAAAGGAAGAGGTGCGTGGAAAAAGGGTGTGTGCGTTGATTTCTCCCCAGCACACACGGACTTGCGTCGTTATTTTCCACGCGGGGAAGTCGGCGTCGTTTTCCGGCGCGCGGACAGTCTCTTTCTGTGGATCGCGGGGATTACCAGATGTCCCGGGTCTGTGCGTGGATTTTCCTGCTTGTTCTCCGGCTGCGCGTCGGTCTGCGGGGCTGTGCGTCGAAATTACGATCTCACGGCAGGCGTCGCGTCGATTTCTCCTCTAGACTTCGAACTGCGGGGCTGCGCGTTGAAATTACGATCTCACGGCAGGCGTCGCGTCGATTTCTCCTCTAGAGGTCGGGCGGCGTTGTCCTTGCGAGGCCGTGCGTCGGATCTTCGATCGTCCCAAGAGCGTTGCGTCGATCAGCGTCGGTGTGCGGCGTTTTTCTCGCCGTGGAACAAGCTGTGCAGCAAAATTTTCGGCGCACGAAGAGTCCAAGTAAAAGAGAGAAGTCTTTTTGGTCCTGAGACTTCAAGGAACAGGAGGCAAGCTCTATCCAAGCCCTTGGAGAGCACTTTCACAGCCAGACAAGAGTTCGGCAAGGCAGCAGGCCAACAGCAAGGCAGCAGTCCTTTGGAGAAAGCAGACAGGTGAGTCCTTTGAGCAGCCAGGCAGTTCTTCTTGGCAGGATGTAGTTTCTGGTTCAGGTTTCTTCTCCAGCAAGTGTCTGATGAGGTAGGGCAGAGGCCCTGTTTTATACTAAGTTGTGCCTTTGAAGTTGGGGGTGATTTCAAAGAGTGTCTAAGAAATGCACCAGCTCCCCTTTCAGTTCAATCCTGTCTGCCAGAGTCCCAGTAGGGGGTGTGGCAGTCCCTTGTGTGAGGGCAGGCCCTCCACCCTCCCAGCCCAGGAAGACCCATTCAAAATGCATATGTATGCAAGTGAGGCTGAGTACCCTGTGTTTGGGGTGTGTCTGAGTGAATGCACAAGGAGCTGTCAACTAAACCTAGCCAGACATGGATTGAAAGGCACAGAAAGATTTAAGTGCAAAGAAATGCTCACTTTCTAAAAGTGGCATTTCTAGAATAGTAATATTAAATCCGACTTCGCCAGTCAGCAGGATTTTGTATTACCATTCTGGCCATACTAAATATGACCTTCCTGCTCCTTTCAGATCAGCAGCTGCCACTTCAACATGGTATGAGGGCAGCCCCAATGTTAGCCTGTGAAGGGCGCAGGCCTCACAGTGGTGTAAAAACGAATTTAGGAGTTTCACACTACCAGGACATACAACTACACAGGTACATG
This sequence comes from Pleurodeles waltl, assembly GCF_031143425.1. NCBI lineage: Eukaryota > Metazoa > Chordata > Amphibia > Caudata > Salamandridae > Pleurodeles > Pleurodeles waltl. The sequence continues at coordinate 1,145,809,808 of NC_090437.1, read as the reverse complement.
TCCTGCCTTTTACCCACACAGTACCCTGCTCTAGGGGTTACCTAGGGCACACATTAGGGGTGATTTATATGTAGAAAAAGGGGAGTTCTAGGCTTGGGAAGTACTTTTAAATGCCAAGTCGAAGTGGCAGTGGAACTGCACACACAGGCCTTGCAATGGTAGGCCTGAGACAAGGTTAAGGGGCTACTGAAGTGGGTGGCACAACCAGTGCTGCAGGCCCACTAGTAGCATTTAATCTACAGGCCCTAGGCACATATAGTGCACTCTACTAGGGACTTATAAGTAAATTAAATAGCCAATCATGGATAAACCAATCAATAGTACAGTTTACACAGAGAGCATATGCACTTTAGCACTGGTCAGCAGTGGTAAAGTGCCCAGAGGACAAAAGCCAACAACAGATCAGAAAAAATAGGAGGAAGGAGGCAAAAAGTTTGGGCATGACCCTGTCAAAAAGCCAGGTCCAACAATGGGGAAGTCAGAATCGCAAATACTAGCAGCATTAAAACTGAGATGTATAGGGGATGTCTTGGTTATAGCTCAGCAAGTCTGTTGGTGCGGCTTTCATGGGCACTTCAACAAGTTTTATGATCGATGTCCAATTAATTCTTAGGTACAGGAAACAATCTTTGTTCTCAACTGATTATGGGAACGATGTTGACTGGGAACATGTGATGATTTTTACATTTAACTCGATAATGCTTTTGTACCTCATCAGTGATTTAAATAGGTAAGGTAAAAGCAACTGAAGCAGCAGAGTACTTTCATTTGCCACTGCCGGGGAAACAGGGCAAAACAACACATCCCGCGATGGTTTCATTTGTCAGCTTGTTCGTGAGACTCTGTACATCGCTTCACTGCCTTGCACAGCACAGCCTGAACTCTGGTATTTTAACTGGGAGCTAATGTCGCAGCTGCTATTTTTAACTTATCACTAATTAACAATGATGTGTCATCACCCTCGTTATTATCTGCCTAAGATCGGGACTGTCATGCCATAGTTTATGTTTGAAATAATGGACGTGATTTGAGGTCTCTGCTTTCACAGTAATGAGGAATATTTGTTGCATCCAGCTCTTGTTTTTTTTCCAACTTCTCAAACACTCGATAAGCATTACGAATGCGCTTGCGTTTTTCATACATTGAGAGTTCATCGTACAAAGATCCTAGGAGCTGACTACTCGTCTTCTTCTCCTCCATCCCTGTGTCTTCAGGACCTATAGACTGCCTGTCTGATCTGAAAAAAAATCAATGGAACTACTCCAAAAGGGACTCTATAGTCCAAACTGCTAGACCAACTCCCCCTTTGGGACAGTCCCCAGACTGATTTGCATAAGCCTTTTCCTTCCACTGACCAGGAGTCTGTAGGGGAACAAGGGTGTAGCGAGGAGGAGGTGCAGTGCTATGGTTACCTCTCTGCAGCTCCCTACAGGTGAAGAGACTTCTCTGCTAAAATCCTTGCCGTCTAGGTCCCACATTAGAGGATGAGACTTAGTATGAGTTGGCCTGCAACCTGAGATAATTCTTTTTTCTGGTATAGCTCTGCTGCAATTCTATTGTGCGAAAAAATAGACTGTTTGGGAGACCACAAGTACTGTTAAGAATACTTTCAAACGTAGGGTTATCCATTTTATGGAGCTCAACTCACCTTGATTCACCAATCAACACAATATGAATTTATGTCTGCTACTGGTCACAGTGTATGCCTTATGTGAGACAGCACTCCATATGCGACCCCAGTTATTATCACAGAGGAAACCTTTTGAGTTAATTTCACTTTCTTTGTCGTTCAATTTATGGTTTTAATTTTCAGCCAGAGTTGCTTGCTGTTTATTACTTTTGCTAAGTGAGAAAACATATGCTTTGCATCTTACAGGAAGTGCCCTCAGATGAGTGTGAGCCATGTCATGCAGGGCAGACTCTTCTGTCAGTCCTGTGTCCTACTACAAGGCCAGTGGCAGCTCCTCCACTATGGCGGAGGAGCGTCACCCACAGACCAGCAGCAACCACTTCAAATCCTTTAACAACAAAATGATATTAAACAAAGTTTATTATCCTTTCGTTGTTAAAGGGGCGGGGCATTGAGGATGACGAGCACTGAGGGGAGTGCACTGTGCACTCCCCTCAGTGCGCATGTGCCATCTCGGGCCGGCTAAACACACGCGCACTGTGCTCTCTCCAGACCGGCATTGTGCTGCTGGGCTGGAGAGAGCAGGTATAGGCTCCCAGTCTGTTTGGGAGCACCCTGGCTTGGTGCTCCCAGCCAATCCTAACACTGCTTTGAGCAGCGTCAGGATTGGCCGCAGGGAGCCTGTGCATGGCTGCTGCAGAGGAGATGGAGGAGCAGCGGTGCGGCACGGTGTTCAGGTAAGTTTTTTTTTCAAACATATATTTTTTCATTTTATTAAGATTGCCCCCCCCATGATGTCACCCTGTCCCCTGTAATCCTTGTGAGCCGTGACTGTAGAAGGCCCTGGGGACTTGTTTGGTGTAGCATGTGCTTCTGTGGGATTAAGACCCTGCTAACACCCCTCAATGAGAAAAGACGACTTAACAAAATAAAATAAAGTTAGCTTTAAAAAATAAAACTTAGCAATTTTGTTTGCCTTGCTGGGCCCGTTTTAGCATGTCACAAGCCTTCTGTTTGCGGGGCACTGGAAGTTAGAACAAAATAGTACCTTGATCACGTCGGGAGCTGCAGACGGGCACTAATTAAGTTGAAATCAATTAGTACTTGATCTCTGCTCTACACAGAGGAATGGAAATTATGCCATAAATGCCTTGACAAATTACAAGGCTGCACATAAGTGTCCCCTAGGCTCGACCCTAAAAAAGGTAACACCCCTTGGAAGCTGCTGGATGAGAAAGTTCCAGCGCTCTTACTGCCAGTAGGAAGAACTAGAGGCTGGTTCCATTAACTTGTGGCATGTTTAATCTGTAGGAGAAAGATGTATCATTGTCGCAGACTAGGCTACATTATATATTACCATAAGGAAAGTTGAATTATGGTAGGTATAGTTAATTAAAATGCACTTTAATATATTCTCAGCCAAATTAAATGCTGCACGTCCTTGTGAAAGTTAACCTAAGGATAGTTTGATTTTTTCATCTGCTGGCTCATCCAGGTGGGGGGTGCCCCTCCGCCACTGCGGAGGAGCCACCCCTGCCTCCAATAAATAAAATAAACATTTGATAGATGCTTGAGTGAGATACGAACATTCCCAATATACAAGGGCTTGCGAGCAAATGGTAACAGAACTGGACTTTCCAGCTATTGATACGTCAAAAAATTATCAATTTTCTTTGTCAAACAGTGGTGGTGCTGACATGTGTTTTGTCATAATTGATGGGATAAAGTGAAGATTCATGGGGATTTTACGTTGCCAGAAATATGCTCTAAAATTATCCGTAGGCTGAGTACGAGAGATGTTTTAACATTGAGTTGCGTGTGAGGAGGAAAACTTGGTTCTTGTCAACCATGCTCTGATTATACAGGGTTGTACCTTTGTCTGCGGGTCGGAGGGCTTTCACAGTCATACCTTGTTCGTCCACTAATATTTGTTTCTTTTTTGGATTTTTATGGTTGGTGATTGGGGGAACTGGACAACTCAGTACTGATATTTCCTAATACTGGATGTTGATGATATTTGCATTTATTATAAGATAAGAAATAGAGAAGAGCTTTTCTTTAAGTTTGAGTATGAACCTTTTTTAGGTAAGTGTTGAACTTTACATATATTCACTTTTACCTAGGAATAGGGAAATTGATTATGATGTTGTGTTTGCATTTTTACGATTCAATAGTGTATCTGCTTATATGTTTTACATAAATAGATGCAAATACGATGAGTTCTTCAAGTGTAAAGTGTAATACTTCATTTGTTTATATTTGATAACTTTTGGACGTGATGTATATGTATTTTCGATGTTTGGTTGTGTGCGGTTGCCTCTTGTATTGGTTGCATATTTTTATCTTTTATTGCTCTGGCTTTGCTTGGTGTGTTTTGCATCTGGTTGTGTGTCGAATTTGGATGCGATATATCTTCTCACTGACTGCATACATCTTTGTTGTTCATTTCATCAACTGCACAGTATGTGCATTGCGATTGTTGTTCTTGTATGGCCCCTTTTTTTGGTTTGATATTGGGAGCCAGATTTGAGAAAAGTGGCGCTGCACCAAGTGCAGCGGCACTTTTCTTACACCCCTTAACATCCCCCCAAACGCTACCATGTGTGTGCTGTATTTAAGATATGGAGCACCATGGCGGTAGTTAGGAAACTAGTGTCAATATTTTTGACGCTAGTTCTGAGCTTTGCAGGATTAGTGTAAAAAATTTTGACGCTAATCCTGCAAAGCCCATTGAGGCCCATTGTAAACAATGATGTGCCTCCTTTTAACAACTGCTTTGAGCAGGCGTTAAAACTGCAGAAAAAAATGATGCAAAGAAATCTCTTAGATTTCTTTGTGCCATTTTTTCAGGCCCCCCTAAAAGAGGAACGCCTCCTTTGCATACATTATGCCTGGAGCAGGCACAGTGTAGCGCAAAGGGTAACAAAGTGGGGCATACCACCACTTTGTAAATTTGGCGCTGCGATTTTGGCCTCGTTTGGCCACATTAGTGTAAAAACATTATGTAACTTTTGTCAGTAGGGTAAACTGACGTGGTGCGTGAGAGTGTAGGTCCAGTTTGTTACATGAGTACGAGAGTGTTTTGCATTCTAAGAACCTCAAATAGTCTGATACTCTTAGGGCCTTATTTATACTTTTTGGTGCAAAACTGCACTAAGGCAGTTTTGCCCCAAAAAGTTTTGCACCGGCTTGCACCATTTTTTAGCACCAGCTGGGCACCATATTTATGGAATGGTGCAAGCCGGTGCACAGGGTAGGCTATCTTAAAATAAAATGACGTTAGGCAGTTTTGAGTCAAAATAAATGATTGTGACCAGATTAACATCATTTTTTGACGCTAAGGGGCATAGTTATACTCTGTTTGCACTGAATTAGCGTCATTTTATTTTCTCTAATTCAGTACAAAATTAACTCCATATTTATACTTTGTTGCTAGACCTGTCTAGCACCAAATCTATGGAGTTAAAGTCATTTTTTGGAAGTGGAAACCTACCTTGCCTTAATGAGATGCAAGATAGGCGTTCCCGTGCAAAAAAATGACTCTATGGCCTTAACACCATATTTATACTCCCATCTAAAAATGGTGCAAGGGAGGGAGGAGGGGTCAAAAAATGGGGCAAAGCTTGCTTTGCCCCATTTTTTAAGACCTGGGTCAGGGCAGGTGTTAGGGGACCTGTCGCCCTATTTCCATGGTGGAACACCATGGAATAAGCCCAGAGGTGCCCTCCCTAGGCCCTAGGGGCACCCCCACCCACACTAGAGGGATTGCGAGGTTGGGGGACCCCATCCCAGGTAAGTACAGGTAAGTGCATTTTATTTTTGAAAGTGCCATAGGGGGCCCTGAAATGGGCCCCCATACATGGCACCGGGTGCAATGGTCATGCCCAGGGGACCCGTGTCCTCTATGCTGGCCACTGGGGTGGTGGGCATGACTCCTGCCTTTTCTAAGGCAGGAGTCATGTGGCATGGTAGGTTTAGCACCATAAAATGATGCTAATCTGGTTAGAGTCATTTTTTTTTACTCTAACCTGCCTAAAGCCATTTTTTGGTGCTAAACCCTCTTCTTCTATACTGCCAGCCCCACCGACTAAAGTCATTTTTTTAAACTCTAGCCTACCCTTTGCACCGGCTTGCACCATTCCATAAATATGGTGCCCGGCTGGTGCACAGAAATGGTGCAAGCCGGTGCTAAACTTTTTGGTGCAAAACTGAGTTAGTGCAGTTTTGCAGCAAAAAGTATAAATAAGGGCCAATATTTTGTAAGTTTGCGCCACTTTTGTGTCATAAAATGACGTTAATGCGGTGCAAAAAAAGTTTCAGTCAGGGCCTTGGTGCTAGATGGGTCTAGCACCAAAGTATAAATATGGAGTTAGTTTTGCACCGAATTAGAGTAAAAAAAAAATGACACTATTTCGGTGCAAACAGAGTATAAATATGCTGCGGAGTATAAATATGCCCCTAAATATGGCGTTAAGGCCATAGAGTAATTTTTTGCACGGGAACGCCTACCTTGCATCTCATTAAGGCAAAGTAGGTCTCCACTTTCAAAAAATGACTTTAACTCCATAAATTTGGTGCTAGAGGAGTCTAGTTTATGGAGTTAGTTTTGCACCAAATTAGAGTAAACAAAAATGACACTAATTCGGTGCAAACAGAGTATAAATATGGCCCTTAGTACTTCAGCATGGGTTATTATTAGCCAAGTGATTGGGAGGTGGCATGGGGAAGAGGCGGGGATTCCCTAAAGACACATATACAAGAAGAGTTGCTACCATATTCCACGCGGCTCTGGTAGTAGGCCGAAGAAGTTTGTGTAAGAGTGAAACCAAATAATAATGACTGTGTTGGCCAGGGCTGGAGATTCGTGTTGACATTTCCAGGGTAGAAAGTTGACAGAAAGGGACTTCATACTTGCTACAGTATTAAACAAAACAGTAGAGAATAAACCATATGTATTTTCAACTTCTCAGCAATTGAGGTTATCTTGCTGTGCATTACTGTGATGTCCTGTTTTGAGTCCCAGTTATAACATCCTTGTTGTCCATCACTGTACTAGTGAGGAAATTAATTTTGCTTCGTTTCATTCAATTCATGCCAAGTGTGAATGACAGGTTCTAGTGCGTCAAGTTAAATTGTATAATTTGCCTGTGTTTAATATATTTCGTGTGACGTAAGTGAAAAGTATTACGATGGTTAGCAATTATCCTTTAGCTGCCTGGCAAGCTCTTTTGACGGCACACAACATACACAACACACACCATGGGCGTACTTATGCAAAAGGTGCTTTTGTTTAGCCCTCTTCGGCCATTGGCTTGTTTAGAAAGTCCCCATCTTGTATAGGCTCGTTGGGCAGTCTGTAACATCAGCCCATGATACATCACAGCCCATGATATATCACAGATGTGTACACTTTCAGGCATTGCAGTTAATGAGCTGCATGGGACCTTTTAAAGCTCTTTCTTGCTGTATATGTGCCAGGGACAGAGCACTGCCATGAGGCTGGCAGCGGGACACCAGGCCCCAGTCCACTACACTCTAAGGGGGCCAGAAAGAGCCTACCACCTAGACACTTTCTTTATGAGGGCCACCTTTCTATATATTTGTCGGTCATAGTGAGATGACTAAATAAATTAGCTGGATTTAAAATTTTGCGGCCACGAAAGATATTATGAAGAAGATATTTTTTTCTGAAACGTTCATGAATGGAAGTTTTGAAATAAAACCTATTCTCTATTAAATTTCTAGGACAATATAGCACAGGTGAAAATGCCAGATCACACTGTAGTATATTTAAAACAAAGTTCACCCCCAAGGCAGTATATAGGTATGTTGACAGATAAGAGATGGTTATTGTTAACCAACGCGATGTTACTTATATAGATATGCACTTAAATACCTAATTAATTGTATTTATACAATGCTGTTACCTGATGGCCATACATTGCTCTGCACTTTAAAAGGAATAACAAATAACAACATTATAATCAAATTAGTTAATTTGAAAGCTATCACAATCAGCACCCATTATGTCTGGCAGCTCCCAGAAAACCCGCAGCTAGGTCTGAGGACTACGAAATGCAAAAAAGAACAAGACAGAAGGCCTTTTCAATCTATTCACTGAGGGTCTGGAATAACATCTACATATCTATCAGGGCGGCTCCAACGCTTGCCCAGTTAAGGAAATAGTTTTAGACTCACCTATTTAAAGAACGCTACATTGCAATGCGTTAACTACAAACCACAATCTAGCTTTCTCTCCTCTTGTCGATGGTATGCTTGTCTTTGGCCACTTACAGTCCTTAGCTGCCTTTTGCCTGGGTTTGCCCTCTAGAAATACCATATACATGTTTACATTTTGTCACCATTTCTATTCAAGAAAGGCAGAGAATATGGTGGAAAAGTAATGCAATGCAAACAATACTTTACTTTTTTTTTTTTTTAAAGGACAATGTAGGAGACAAACAAAGCTCAAGATACAAAGATAAATGTATTCCATTTGCTTGTTTTTCATAAACTACAATGTTTTCCTACAGGTTCTGGTTTCACTACTGCCTTGTGCATTACATTTCTTTAATCTTCAGGAGTGGTTCCTGAGATTCCAGTCCATGGATTTTGGTTGCATAAAGCTTCCCATGACTATTGTTCCGGTCTCCTGGAAAATACCTAGCTCAAACCAATTCTCAGGTCTTCTCCATAGAAGGTACGGGCTTCCTCGGTCCTCAAGACCGTCTTCACCTAACAACTACAGGAATGAAGTATCATAGGTAAAAACAGATTTCACTAGCAGTGTTAGACTTGGTATCCTTGGTGTGGTCTTCCTTCACATTGTGTCTCTGGTTCCCAGGTTGTTTCTGTGTGCTGGACTCTGTTTTTGCTGTTTTGTTTGCTCTGGACACTTTAGCATTGGTCAGCAGTGGTAAAGTGTCCAGAGCAAACAAAACAGCAAAAACAAAGTGTTCCCTGTATAAATTATATGTGTAAATTGGCTTATCCATGATTGGCATATTTGATTTACTAGTAGAATCCCTAGTAAAGTGCAGTGGGGTGCCCAGGACATGTAAATGAAATGCTACTAGTGGGCCTGCAGCACTGGCTGTGCCACCCACACTAGTAGCCCTGTAAACGTGGCTCAGACCTGCTACTGTAGTGTCTGTGTGTGCAGTTTCAAACTTTCCTGGCCTAACCCTTCCCTTTTTATACATGTAAGGCACACCTAAGGTAGGCCCTAGGTAGCCCCATGGGCAGGGTTCAGTGTATGTTAAAGGTGGGACATGTGTGTTAAATGTCCTAACAGTGAAATACTGCTAAATTCAGTCTTCACTGTTGCAAGGCCTATCTCTCTCAGAGGTCGTCATGGCAGCTGCCTTTAAATAACTCTAAAGTGCAGATTCCCTTTGAGAGGAGATAGAAATATGGAGTTTAGGGTCTCTGAACTCACAAGTTAAAATACGTCTTTTGGTGATGTTGGTTTTTAGATTGTTAGTTTGAAAATGCCACTTTTAGAAAGTAGGCATTTTCCTGCTTAAACCATTCTATGACTCTGCCTGTTTGTGGATTGCCTGTCTGGGTCAGTTTCACAGTTGGGCTGTTTGTGAATCCCCTTTAGACAGTGAGACAAAGGGAGCTGAGGTGTAGTGTGTGGTATTTTCCTGAAATGTTCCTGGACAAAGATTGAATGCGAAAATGTCAGATTCCACTCAGAAGTATGGTAAGAGGACTCCTGAGCAGATCTATACTATTGGCAAATCGTGCATCACTTCAGGTTTAATCAATAAGATATCTATTACATTGGAGGTTTTCATAGGAACCAATAGGAAAAGAGTATCTACATTACTGATTGTGCAATTTCAACATTTTCTGATGTTCCAATTCTTTTTTGAAGGATGCATTATTTGTCTGAAACACAGAAGGAAGTTGTCCAGCAATGTCTTGAAGTGAATGTCCAGAATGGTTTATTCACAAGTACCTCTACTCCTGCTGGGGCATCAATTTTTCAGTATCTACAAATTCCAAAGAACGTCATCACTGTACTGATTACTGGGCTGTGAATAATATCACCATTAAGGATAGATATAATTTGCCTTTTACCAAATATGTGTTGGACTCACTATGCACAGCTTCCATTTCTAGCAAGTTAGACCTCAGAGGAGAATGTCATTTGTTTTGAATCAAGGGGGTGGCGAGCGGAAAACAACATTTCAAACACCTTTCAGTCATTGTGGGTACAGAGTCATGCTGCAAAGAATCTACATGAAGTATGTCTACGCAAGCCTTCAGGCCATTGCCCCCTCTTCCGCTGGGGGTCAACTCACCTGTGCGGTGACAAGGAGTGCCTCTTTGCAATGGTTGGTACGTGGTTGCTGTCATCTTTGCAAGCAACTACAAAGTCAATGTCCTCTTCTCTATGGTTCAAGTGTACGTTTTTCAATTCTCTCCTCAGTCTACTTTGCCTATTGCTGTGGTCTCTTCACCTGGATGCTGAATTCATGTGGCTCTCCTGTCCAGTCAGTGAACTCCGGTGTCAATTTCAACTTCCTTGTTTTTCCAGAGCCTTTTACTCTTTCTCATCTGTTGACATTAGCTTGAAATCTGGCATGGGAGGTATCTTATGCCTGTTGGATCTTTCCTCCTTATCTGGTATTCCTTTTTCCAAACCCTACACTCCTATCACATTATGGCCACTGGAAGTTGTCACTGTTCCCCGGACAGGCCAATGATTGAATCAAGATGTATAGTCAGCATCCACCCATTGGTTTCTCAGTTTAACTATATGTAGAGGCTCATTTTCTGTACATTGCATGATAAAAAATATTGTAGGAGACACTCAGGTGTTCATTCTGACATTGGAAGTCTTTTCCTCAGACTGCCGAAGCCGTGGGTGCCAGAAGACCATCTGTGCTGGAGGTCTTCTGATCGCCATATTACTAGTACTGAAGGATTTCCACCACAATTTGGGCAGAAATCCTCCAGTAGTCGTCCTGGCAGTCAGAGGCACAGAGGCTGTTCAACCAACGGCCCTGCCCCGCCAAAAGGACTCCGCCAGCCGTATTACGATCGGTAATATGGTCTGGGGGTGTCGTGATGGTGGAGTGCTGCCGGCGGTGAAAGCGCTAGGTCCCGTCCCCTCAGGGAGGAGCACCTTGTCGGACAAGGTAAGTGTTTTCTGCAAGGGGAGGGGGCGGGGTGAGTGAATGGATGTGTGTGAGTGTGTGTTTGCATGTAATGAATGGGGGAGCGAGGGTGAATGTTTGTTCATGCATACATGTGTGTCTGTGTGTAATGTGGTGATGGAGATGCGTGTATGGGTGAATGTTGAAGCTGGGTTGGGGTGTGTGTGTGTTCATGCATGTAGACAGGGTTGGGGGTTGTGTGTGTATGTAGATTGAAGAAAGGAGGGGGTGGGGGATGGAGTGTGTATGCGTGTCAATACGGGTGAATGTAGTGAGTGCTTGTGTGAGTGGGGTTGTATGTGTATGTATTTGGGGGGCTGTGGCCTGTGTGTGCGTGTGAGTGTAAGGGTATTGTGAGTGTGAGTGAGAGTCAGGGTGTGCATGTCTGTGGGTGCGTGCGTGTATGTGGGGGGCTTGTACGGGGATCAGGTGGGGTTTCACTACTGGGAGTGGTTGGTGCAGGGGTTACTGGGGGTTCAGGAAGGTGGAGGTGGGCATGTTGTAAGAAGGGAGTGTGGGGGTTGCAATTGGGTAGATGGAGGGGTAGGGGAGTCATCTACTGGAGACGAGAATGCAAATTCCTGTCGCCGGTAGCCTTTCCAACAGGGATTTCATGGCGGTGCTACCGTCACAAAATCCTTGGCAGAAAGTGGACTTGTGATACCACTGACGGTATTGGGTGAACCGCTGGGTCAGAGACTCTTATGTCTGATGCTCTGGTCCGACCGCCCTGGTCACTCGTAATGTGGCGGTCTTGACTGAGGCCCATCGGCAGTGAGAATACCACTGCGGCAGGGTCGGAATGACCACCCCAATCCATGTTTATCAGGTACCACACAAAAATGATAACCTACATGACGCAGCTAACACTGGTGGTCACATGTCAAAGTGAGTAAGCAGGTGTGTGATGCTTATGGTCAATTTGTTGTGCATACTACCTACTGGCACACCCACACACACCTGTGCTCTCTTTCTCTCTCTCTCTCTCTCTCTCACTTTGCCACACTTGACTGCTAATTATTTTTAAGCATTTCTTTATTCTCACATTCTAGTTGGGTTTTAGTATTTGTGTATTTGTGTATCTAGCAGGGGTGGTTCCTGTATGAGTGCGTTGTGGGTGGAGCCCCACTAGTCATGGATGAAGGGGAAGAAGAAGATTGGATGACTAATCTGAGGCACCCACACTTCCCAGTCTAGAAGTAGCAGTGCAGAACAGCTGTGTACATGTGAGTTGGATGACTACAGTATTGCTACAATATTGCTCAAATCCTGCATGAGCAGTGTGAGTCTGGGAGGCAGTGGTGAGGGTGGTCATGCACTGACTAAAGCAACAGTTTTTGCAGGGCTTTGGTGGAGTAATGGGCTGGCCCGGATCTTACGCAGGTTGAGTATATCCTTCCAGGATCCCACCTCCTCCTCTGACTGGCTGACCCTTAATACTCTCAGTCTCTGAGAATAGGAGGTGGGATTTTGGTGTGGTGGGACAAAGTATTTGACATGTCCCTTCGTAAGTGTTGCTGAAGGCTTTTGCCTCCTGCTTGTCCTTCAGCTCTTTCACCTATGCATCCCTTTGTTTTCTCTCTCACGCCTGCCCATCGGCTTCTGACTCTCCTGCTATCTGAGCTAGGAGCATTCGGTGAAGTCTAGTACTGCTTCTTTAGGCCTGTACTGGGCCTGTATTTCCCTCCTTCCTTGACCAGCTGCAGCTGAGAGACACCTCACAGAGAAACGCCATCAGAGCTGTGAGCCAAAAGTAGTGAATACTAGTGTCCTGTGCCTCCTCTGTCAAGCTGCCTTAGAGGCCTGGGTCTCTGCCCCGCATCATCCGCTTTCAGGTTATGTCTTCGCCTCTTATTCCCCTGTCATGCCCTTAACATTTCCCTTCAGGACCCTTACCAGCTTATATCTCACGACCCAACTCCCCACTCCCCGTCAAAGCCTTTTTTTATTTGAACTGGCAACTAGGTTGAGGCCTAGCGCTTTGTGACATCTTCGCCAGCGCTAGATCCTCAGCTGGAAGCTGCCCGGGGCAACCTTGGGCCATAAACTATGATTAAAAAATAATTGCCTGCACATCGGGAGGGATAAGTAGCCTGGGTGCTAAATGTGTTGAGTGAATGTTTGTTTAAATACGTGTGTGTCACAGTGCAATGCAAAAATTCAAATGTGAATGTTAGCACTCGTGACCAGGCCTTTTGAATTGCTTTTCTGATGGGAGCTGGTTGGTCAAGGAGAGTGGAAAACGCTTTTCTTTAAACATTTTCAATAATGTATGTTAAAGGAAAAGCAAAAGTGTTTTTTCATGAAAGGACGGAGCTGTAAAATGCACATTTCACAAAAACTTTCCCAAAAACACTTACATGGGAGAAACCAAAGGAAGCCAAGCTAGGATAGTTATTTACACTGCTCCACTTTCAAAGTTCACCAGCTGCACCTGGTAGCAAACGACAGTGCAGCAAAAGCAGCCCATATGAGTTTATCTATTATAACAGAATGATCATTACATACATGCCGGCTCATTAATAAGCCAACGTGTGATTGGTGGGGAAGGGGCATAGAAGATAGATTTGATACACGCAGTTTCTGCACTGCATATCGTGTGCCTCTGTGCATTCCTTCAGCCCTTGCTGACATGAGCACGATACTGTTCATTATGTATCAAATTCATAGCTCACAAAACGTATTTTCGACGCCATGTGCACGTAGTGAGCTCGTGCACGTTCGGCACGTCCGGCACATTTAGCATTCCTGGGGCCTTGATAAGACATCGCTGATTCCAGTAGTAGCCGTGAGGCACAGCGGGATGGAGAAATGCTTTCCTGTGCCAGTTAGTGGCTCATGCTTAATTGACACGACCCTGAGTCCTGGAGACAAATTAGGTTCTCGGAATCATAGATCTTCATCCAACGGTAGCAGTTAACCACCGTTTCCTACTATTATCCCTGCCTGCCTTACAGATCATTAAAAACTTCTACAGCGGCGAGGCGGACAGCTGCGGGTTCTGTGTTTTGGTTTACCAAAATCCTGAATCTGTAATACTACCGTGGTATGCACTGGTCGGACAAGAAAAACAGCGAATGTTCTCAAGTTAGGCTTTGCCCAATCCTGCATGCACTAAATATTTCTGGAATGCATGCATGCCCCAGTCAATTTTAATGAGTTTTTGTGAACTGCACGTTCTGCGAACATTTCTCTTTTTGCTTGTTCTCCTGCATGACTGGAAATTAACTTGAATAACATGTTTGTCTGCATAAAAAAAACTCTTACCTGTTTCATGTATCCGTGGCCAAGATCTAGAGATAAAGGAAAGAAATATACATTGAATAAGGAATGTTTGAAACATTGATGTCTTGCCAATCAAACTCACTTCTACAATGATTTACCTTGGTAGAGACTGTCAGACATTGAATATTTAAATAGTCAACAAAAAGTAACTTTCAGGTATTTTTGAAAAGTGGGTCTGGATTTTACTATTACAAGAAGCAACAGGTCGGTTGGAACCACAAAAATCTTGCTTTTACATATTTTTGTAGTACTTTGTAGTGCTTAATTTGTAAAAGAGTGAGAGCAGGTGCCCTTCGCTCTGCTCAGAAGCCCGAGGCAGGTACATTTAAATATTGGCATGCCTAGTTCCTGGGTTGGATTCGCCTACAGAGCAATCAAGCCGTGCCCGATGGTCTGGTCTGAGAAATCAGTAAGTGGGACGTTTTTTTTTAGCAGTTTGGGGACAGGTTTATGACTGGGTAGGTCGTTTTTACTGTTCATTTGCTATACATTGCCACTTTTTAAAACTATATGCTTCGTTAATGTGGGACACTTTTATTTTGCTGTTTGCGCCTATTTGTTTGTCCAGTCCTACCCTGCCCAGTGCCCAGGCTCCACAGTGCTGAGTCAACCTCGTGCCGCTCATCCACTACTTGACAGGGGCTTTCTCTTTAACACACTCTTGCGGGCTCATGCTTTATCGGCTTTTCCTCCTCTCTATTCCCGTCTTTCAGCGTTGGTTATTTCTGTCTAGCGCGGAATAAAAGTCTGCTGCAGAAAGTTCGGTGCCTGTCCCCATAAAAACAGTTCCAGTGCCCCTACCAAGCAACCCCCACCGGCAACCACTCAGATTCAGCACTATGTATTCCAGGAGTACTAAACGCGTAAAACATACCTACAAGTGTGCACCTTGGGCGATTCCAACAACATACGACATTTAACACACTTCTTAGACCCTTCTTTGAATGTCTACATATACCATAGTGGTGCATAAAACCTTATCATGAAAAGAACATTTCTGTATCACGGATTTTGAAAGCGCAAAAAGGATCGCGAACACGGAAATTCCTTCGCTAAGGTGAAATTTCACCGTGATAAAATCTACAAATGCAGGAGTTCAAACGCAAGAGTTTCATACATGCCTACCAACATCAACGTTTATGGGTATTCGCATGTTTGCAACAGGTGTCCCTCTATGAATAAGCTCTTAAATTTACTCTCGGGTACAGGGATGAAATGTTTGTTCGGCGAAAGAACAGAGACGGAGTAACCTCTTATTTTATGGAGGCTTAGAAGATGGCATTTCTCCACGAAGGAAAATATTTTACTCATGGGGAAGAAAAAGAACATATTTTTCAAGTATAGACAAACTTTAGCGTGATATGTGCGTGTGTAAAACTGTATAGGCGTTATATGCAGTATAATCCTGTAATTATTTGTAAATGAATAAGAAGTCGCATATTTACTCCAAATATATACATACGCCTGCGTGCAGTGAACTTTGAGAACTAGGCCCTTGGGCATTATTAACGTAGCTAACCATTACTTCTGGGGTCAGTGCAGCTATCAATACAAGTTGCCACAGGACAATTTTGGATACAGGATAGGGTATTGCTGAAGTCCTGTAAATGGGACTATTAAGGGGTCGTGCTGGGGATAAGCCCCCTCAGGAGCCGGAAGTTTGTCATCCGGAAGTGGTAGTGCCTGGACCGTTCCTGATTAGCAATCACGATTATTAAAATGTGTTTATTAACACTTCTGAACGATTACTTTTCGTTTTCCTCACTGGTTCATCACATAGGTGGTGGAATAGAGTCTTTTTCTAAGGACTCCTCATTCTTTTTCCTGCTTCTTGTGGTCCTATATTGATGTTTAGTAACTTTTTTGTATTTTTCTCAATATGGCATCCTTGTCAACGTCTTTTTTGAGAAGAAACACCTATTGACTGTCAAATATGTTGGTGTGACCTGTATTGTCCAAAAAAGATCTTCCACAATACCCGAAGTGCTGAAAATAAAGGCAAACAGAAAATGCACAGGCTCTTCTCCTGATATTAATATATGCAGCACAAGCTTAGTATCAATAAGGATGACTCCTAGTCGTGGAGCATGGCACCGAAAAGAATTTTCATTCGGATGCTGTTTTACGTACAATGGCTATAGATCTTTGTAATGGGAAACACGTATTTTGCTGTAGAAATACTTATTTTATTATGTGTTAAATGGCTGCTCTCCCTATCGGTTTTCTAAGCACTTAGAAAACAATTCAAATAGAACATCTAAACTTTCTTGAGAAAATCAAATTATTTTCCGTTGCTTTGGGATACAAGGTACATTACTGCCGGTCAAAGAGTTCTGGACAGAAAAACGCGAACTCCCATTCCGGCCTTTCTAAACTTGGAAATGATCCCCAAATACTGTTGAGCTGAGCAAAGCGGTCTAGCCTGGAGCCAATTAATGAATCCATGTGCTAACTCTGTGAATGTCCTTGCTACCACTGGTTTCAGGGGTCCTGAAGAGTGTAGCAGGCACAGGAGGCAACACAGCCTTAAATGCCTGTTTACTTTCTGTAGATTCCACTACTCACAATTCTCCTAATTCCTCAATAGAATAGAAAGAAAGCAGTAAAGTAGTGTTTCCCAATCTTGGGTCGCAAACAATTTTTGATAAGTGTGAGTCTAAGTAATAAATCAATATACATTTCAATTCTGTATTTATCTAGTCACAGTTTCTGCACTTCAAAGACAGAGGTCAAATATCTATGTCTTCTGACAAATTGCTGCATATGTTTTTTAACATGTGGATCAGTGTTTAGTGTCCTCTCACTTTGCAGTCAGAGAAAGAACAGAAAAGTGAATTATGTGACAATCTTGCTGGGTATAGGGAGTGTAAAAGGAAAGGCTGTAAGATGTCATTTTTTAGAACTCACAACAAAATGTATATACCTGTAAACGAACTGTACGCATTTAGCAGTTAGGAAAGCAAAAATAAATTAAACACATTCTTTTAATTCTGAAGTGTGATGGAAACAAGTATTTTATTGGGATCAAAATAAGTCAAGATACTTTAGTTGGTGTTCCACAAATGATAAACATTTACTGAAACCCAATTATTATTCGAATTAAATGAATTGTATTTAAAGAGATCCTGCATTTACAGTTATGGTTACATATTTGGTGAAGAAGGTGATACTTGAAACAAGTACAAAAACGTATCTACTGATTTTGATCTCAATATGCTTTCTAGATGTGGATAAAATTTCTATTAACTTTTTTATTTTAAACATTTGTTTGGACAAGAAGAGTAAACACTGACATAGAGAATAGGTCTTGTGTATAACAAAATGCGAGCCAAACTTGTCGAGTTTTCCATTGTGGGAGTTATAAGCTGGCACCCAAACACATACTCCAGGGGCGACTCCTTCGCAATGGCAAAGGTACGTCGCCCCACTGGCTCAGAGCAGCAACTGAAAAATAAAACAACGTTTGATTATCATTTTATTTTTCAGCTGCTGGCTCTGAGCCAGCATGTGCAGGGAGGTGCTGGGCTGGTCAAGGGAGGAGGTAGGATGGGTGGTGTTAGTTCATCTAAGTGTGTATGTCAATTTGGCTGGCAGTCTTAGGCTGGCCAAACTGACAGGCGCACTTAGGTTATCCAACCCGGCTGTGTGGCACAGCCGGGTTGGAGAAAGAGCACATACTCCCATGCAGTGTTTGAGTGGCAGAAGAAGCCGTCTAGACTAATGCTGACACTGCGCTCATGCTGGGAATAGCATGAGAGCAGTGTCAGGATTGCTTGGGGAGCCTGTGCTGGTGTCCCAGGGACACCCTCCTCTTGAGATTTGTGGTGGCCACCACAGACACTCTCTGCAAATAGATACTTTGCAGCAAAGAAAGATAAGCTCTGAGGGTTTAGTGTACTGTCTAGTGATGTATGCTTCATGAAACTAGGGTATGGTGTTGTTTTTCTCGTGCTTGCCTGCAGTGCCTGCAGTTTTACTGTGCCTGAAGTGCCTGCAGTGTAACTGTGAGTGTCTCTTGGCACTGTCGCTCCGGCAATGACTGCAATGCCACTCCACCAGAACCTGCAGTCCAATTTGAGCAGATACTTTGGCAGTGGCCAGAGACTAGGTTAAGAAAATAGTGATGCTGTCCACTGACGCAACAGTGAGTGAGTGTAGTATTAGCATCTAGACAGTGTGCACAGGACACTGTTACCAGGGTATTGCTTGCGGTGCAACCCAGAAAGTATTTGTCTACAGTATCACTCAGGCTTGGGGAGTGCTTGGAGTGCCACAGTGGCAGCACTCCTGTGGGCATGTCAGACATTTTATTTTATAATATTCTGAGAAGGTGACACATATAGGGTAATACATCTATTACCCTCAGAGGAATGTGAAATCATCCAGTCAGGCACTATGAACCAATGAACATCAAATATAACATCAAATAATCAACATAATCAATTGGAGTCAGTAATTTAAACACACAATGACATATGTGGTCATGAATCAGCACACCAGTTTAGTAAAGTTTAAATATTTAGGCCCATATTTATACTCAGTTTGCGCTGAAATAGCGTAATTTTTTTTACGTTAATTCAGCGCAAAGCTAACTCCATATTTATATTTTGACACTAGACCCGTCTAGCATCAAAATATTGGGGTGAATGTTATTTTTTGGATGCGTGAAACCACCTTGCGTCAATTAGATGCAAGGTACGCGTTCCCATCCAAAAAATGATTCTAAGCCCTTAGCGCCATATTTATTCATGTGTGCACAAATGATGCACAGGTGGGAGGCGGACTCAAAAAATTACGTTAACCCCGATTTGTATAACATTTTAACTCCTGGTTCAGACCAGGCATTAAAATGAGGCCCACACACCACTACTTAAGGAAAACACACAGAAGCAACATTGGCAACCCAGAAGACAAGATGGAAGTGCTACTGCTCCAGCTCGGGAGATGACGCAGAGGACCACAACAGCAACCACCACCACTACTGCAGCAACCACAACCAGCACTATGCCACCCACAAAGGCAACACAAAAGGCAGGAGAGGATATTCAGGAACAGTATAACCCTCCTTGACCTCAGGGAACAAGACCTCATTAGAACATACCGACTCAACCGGCAAGCCATACTACGCCTGCTGCACCACAGTGAGCCATAGATCACAGCCATCCTGCAGACATCACATAATTTACCACCTATCACAAAGCTGCTAGCTGTCCTGCATATGCTGACAAGTGGCTCATTCCAGAATACGGGTGCACTGGTTTGTCACAGCAATCTTTCTCAGTATTCCTGCCAATGGTGTTAGACGCAATCATCTCTCTGACACCCCACCACATCTGCTTCCCCAACACCCAGCAAATGCAGCACGAGATAAAACAGGGATTTTACCAATTTGCTGGCTTCCCGCATGTGCTGGGTGCAATGGACTGCACCCATGTCTGACTAGCCCCACCTGCAGCAACAGAACATTTATACAGAAACTGGATGCATACGCATCCCATAAATGTGCAGGCCATAGTGGACCACCGTGGACTATTTACAAAATTTTAGCCAAGCATCCTGGTAGTGTCCATGATGCCTTCATATTCAGGCACAGCAGGATCAGTGGACACTTCCAGGATGGCCAATATGGCAATGGCCTACTAGTGGGTATGTCAACAAACGTAGCAATTAACAGACAACACACCAACCCTGTAGGACATACAAGACGTGCACCACTCCAAAAAAACATGGCCAGGGTTACACAGATGTGCAGGTAACAATACATATGCATCATGCTGCAGTACAGCACAATCATTACACAGCACAAACACATACATCCACATGTATGTAACGCACCCACAACTTGACAGGCACACCACGTGAATGACAGGTGGAGATATGTACCCTTTGCTATCAAAAGATGCCCACAGGTTGGCCACTACATACACTTCACACACATTACACCAAACAAAGTGTAGCACAGGAATTTCAATGACATACACCATGCTCATGTAACCAAAGTCACACATAGGCACAGACCCCATATTTCATGCTGTGCAATTCTCAGAACAAACATCCAATGCCAGACAACTGGTGTCAATACCAACTACATCTCATCAGCACATACCTGACTTACCTGTAGTGTGCATATACATCTGCCTAATGCATTGGGTCACACACATAGGAATACAATATAACGGCCATCACATACCATGTGCCAGATTTGTGAGAAGTGGCACCACACCTACTGGAGTGCCCCCTCACATTCACCACTTACTAACCCACAACACCATCATGTCTGTACCATAAACAATAAATGGCCCACCATGGGGCAGAGTCACTGTTAGACAGTACAGATCAATGAGGCTATAGTGGGACCCTGTAGTAATATTTAGGACATCATTGACCTTGCATGCACTGTGCTAAGGGACACATTTGCAAAGTAGCTTAGCCCCATCCCATAGCCTGCACTGTGCATGTGTTGACAGTATAACTGATGATTCATGTATTGGAAGATAGTAGAGGCACTGGTAGTAACGTAGATTATCCAGAAGCAATTGGAAACATACCCTTGGACACCTGATGGCTGGCACAAACATCAGCTGCCCCTCAAAATCACTAAGGGACATATGTAAGAGGCCCTAGTGCCATTGTCATGGCCTGCCCTGTCTGTACAAGTTGGGGGATGACCACTCTTTTGTGACTTGAAGCCACATTGGAAATAGGGTCCCCTCCCACGCTGCACTTTGCGTGGAAGGGGCGTGCACTGTGTGTTGCCGTAGGTGTGTCACCACAAGATACATAGCATGATGACACTGACTCAGATGTAGGTGTCACCTAAAACCTGAGGCAGTACCAACATCAAACACTGCCCCAGGGGTGGCGTTTGCTTGTTGCAATAAGGAAATTGACTGGTATTTGACCTCATATGACTGTGCCACCTATGCTTGCTGAATACTAATGTACACACAGAAAGAGCTAATTGCCCATGCAAATAGGTTATGTATTGGAAGGCGTACCTTCCTACACAGATAAATCCACCTCCACAGGGCATCCATCCAAGCACCCTGGTGCAAGGTTGGCAGTGTTGGTCCATAGTTGCATATTAGGCGCCAGCGCAGGGGACAACAAAGGGTTGCCTTATAACATATTACACTTGGAGCATTGCTGCATAGTGAAAATGATGCAGCAGAGCACTGCAAAATTTGGAGCTGTGTTGTGCACTGTCACTTACTCATTAAAATGGGACTTAGTGTTGCACTTCACCTGTACTGACACATGTCAAAATGGCTGGGATGTCCAGGCTTTATACGGCGCTACCATGTTGTCACTACATCTGACCCCATTGTGTTGCAAGGATGTGTCATGTCCCCTCTAGTGATAGATGCATTACACAACACATGGCACATATATACTGAGCATCAGTCAGGAATCCTAATTATATATTTGTTGCAGGGATGGCGCAAATAACTACGCAAAGCTGCATCTGGTACTCTGGTAGAGGTTAATTTATTGGTTGCATATAGTGATAATTAAGTATGGATGGCTTCTTGTGTTGTTTATTCAATATCTATACATCTTTTCCTGGTAGTGGTTCACAGTCTTTTCCTTGTTCTATCTCTCTGTTCCTTCAGGTCTCTCGGGAAGCACATGTGGAAGAAAGAAGAAGAGTCTCGGTAAGTGCTTGTATTTTACTTGGTTTACTGTTTCTGGCTTTCCCTTTTCCGCTGCTGTCTCTTTCTTGTCTCTATTTCCTCTCTTTTCTTCTCTTTCTCTCTCTGCACCTTTCCTGTGCTTTCCCTTTCTGATAGGAGGTTGCCTTTACTTTTCTTTCTCTCTTCTTTTCCTCCCGTTTCTCTTCCTGTTCTTTTCTGGATATTTCTAGTGCACCCTGCAATTGCCTTTCTTTTTGTTACTTTCTCAGTCAATACTGCATTCTGTGTATCACTTTTTCACCCCTCTCTGATAATCCCCTCACCTTTCCTGTGTCGGTTATTTTTATAGTGCAGCCCCCTCCCCCCCAGTCCCTCTTTAGTGATTCCCCACCTGTCCTCCCTACCCCTGCCCAGGCTACTCCCACGCACCTGGTGATGCCACGCTTCTCCAGAAGTGTGACGGGCTATTGGGCTCTGATTCCCGGAGTCTGGTTCTTCTTTTGTCCCTGATCGGGACAACCGACCTCCAGTTCTCTCCACTCCTCCTGTCCCCGATTGGGACACACCATTCCTCCGTCTCCCGGGTTTCTCCGTCCCCCTGGTCGCGCCTCCGTCTCCACTCCTCCATCTTCTTCCTCCTTTTGGAAACCCGACGTGGGTTTCTTAAGCTTCCGTCTTCCCGCCATGACCTCCTTGCCGCGTCCGGATTGGTGTGAAGGTCGAGGACTTCCGGGTCCTCAGTGGCAGCGCCAGCATCAGTAGTGGAATCGTGCGGGCCGACCCAGTCCGGCCCGTCACAATATTCTAGATCCTTGATCCAATTCCCAAGATTGTCCTGTCCAACAACATAGTGCTAAGAAAACTTAGCTCAAGGCCAGGAACTCACACCATACCGCAAACATGTCTGAGTCACAACCAACTCCAACTGACAACTGCCATGCAACACACTAAACCTGTTGCAAGCCTGAACAACAACTTACATCTTTCATCTTTTGTAGCAGATAAGGATTATGGCATACACCCCTGGGTGATGACCCCATTTGCAAATCCAAACACAGCAGCAGAGCGTGCCTACAATGAGGGGCACCATCAGACACGCAATGTGGTGGAAAGGACATTTGGCATCCTGAAATCTAGATTCAGATGACTGCACCTGACAGGATGCAGCCTCTTTAACACCCCACCCATTGTGTGTAAAAGTATCCTCACGTGCCATCTTGCACAACATAAGTGTGAGCGAATGAACGTGCCCATGTACGACCAGGTTCCTGACCTGCCTGAGGAGGAGGAGGAGGATGGTGCTGACGATAAGGAGTGGGAACAGCGCAACACAGCTGCTGGGGTACGACAGAGACAGCAAATTGTTGAGAACCTTTTCACATAAGAATCACTGAAATCTCCATGTTAAATATGTAAATAAACACTTCACATATACAACCAATCTTACTGTGGTCTATTCAATCTCAACTACATATACCTTAGGAATGTGAGTCTTACCTCAGGGAGTATGTAACAGTTACTAATCTGACAAGTGATGATGTGATATCACATGTGATGTGTAACATTGTACTGCCACCATCACACACATCACTTACAGCCTGGTCACTGGTATGTGACAACTGAAGGACACAATCCATTGATCACAACATATACTGTACATTCACATTGCCAACTTGCTAATCAATAACTCACCACACCCAACTACATCATGAACCAATAGTATGTATGCAAGGGGCCCACATCTGAGGTTGGAGGTGTTCGTAAATAGAAATTAAGTCATGTTGGAACTGAACACTGTCCCAACTCAGTGTGAGAGTGGCAATGGCTGCATGGAACATGTGTGATGGTGGGACATAATTGGTAACTATGGTCATCGTGACTTGCCCAGGGATATGCACCAATGGAAGAAGTTGAGCCTGCGCAGTCTGTCCATGGTAATCCATCCTGCCACTGCCATAGGCACAACCTTGACACAGGGTAAACATGGTATGGATGAGAACATATGCAGCTAGGGCTGCAGGTCCACCATACAAAAAGCAACAACCATTGGTAAATGCATTGAGTGCAATCCAAAATATGTGATTATACCATATTCTGGGTGGAATGTAGGCAGAGTGTGTCACACACACTATGCACCAAAGATGTACACATGTCGGGCAAATATGCTGTCTTCACACAGCTCTCCATAAACTCTAAATCCAAATACGGAGACAGATGTTGGGTCTCATTTCCCAGGTAGCAATTGTTTGCCCATCATCAACAATGCCTGACCTGCGTCTGCAGCTCCAAATAGTATGCTCTGTATGACATTACGCATCACATACCAATACACAATACACAATCAAGTATCAGAAGTATTGCATTGTACTGAATGCCAAACATGTGGATACACTGTTGTCACACATGAATATATATGCACAACATGCACAAATGTTCATGCTGTTGACTCATATTGGTGGAACAGACCAACCATACCCCTACCACATTGTTGCATGGACTACCACATGTGGCCATACCCAATATACCACACTGCAGTACGGCCCATGTCATATGTATGTTGATTCAGGGTGCCACTAAGGACAATGCAAAAAAACATGCAATCAGGAAATGAGTAAAAAAATATAATGACACATGGGCCCTTAGCGTGAATTCTACTTTCACACTTCTCTCAATGCAGCCTTCTGTGAAATCAACGCAAAACCATCATGTGTCAATGTAAACGATGCACGTGCGTTATGCACCTAAAAAAATCTACACAAATGTCAAATGTGT
Source organism: Pleurodeles waltl (assembly GCF_031143425.1). NCBI lineage: Eukaryota > Metazoa > Chordata > Amphibia > Caudata > Salamandridae > Pleurodeles > Pleurodeles waltl. Next base: position 1,145,785,317 of record NC_090437.1, on the reverse strand, counting down.
CAAATTAAAACATGCAGAACTGAAAAACATGACACTAGGGGACAGGAAGTGATGTAACAGGAAGTCCTGTCTACAAGCATGGTACAGTGGGTGTAGTTTCACTTTCTCTTTACAGTCTGTGCCTTTGTGACTGTGTGGTCCTGTTTTGGAGCTGGTGGTTGAGTCTTGGTTGTGCTTTGAAGTTTGTAGTGTCCTTTCTGTTGTGTCCTGTTGTATTTTATGTGCATTTCATCCCAGTAGTTGTGGTTTTGTATAGTTTTGTCTAGATGTGTATTGGTACTGTGGGGTGTCTGTCCGGGGTTGTTAGTCATTTAGGATAGTTGGGATAAGTTAGTGGGGTTAAGTTTTCGTTTATTTTTCCATTCTTAGTGTTAGATATGACAGCCTTAGGGTGGTCACCCCTAACTTTTTGCCTGCCTCCCTCCACTTTTTGGAGACTGTTTTTGCTGGTTTTTAGACTCTGCTCATCTTACCACTGCTAACCAGTGCTAAAGTGCATATGCTCTCTCCCTTTAAATATGGTAACATTGGATCATACCCAATTTTACTATTTAATTTACTTACAAGTCCCTAGTAGAAGGCACTATATGTGCCCAGGGCTTGTATATTAAATGCTACCAGTGAGCCTGCAGCACTGGTTGTGCCACCCACTTAAGTAGTTCCTTAACCTTGTCTCAGGCCTGCCATTGCAAGGCCTGTGTGTGCAGTTTCACTGCCACTTCGACTTGGCATTTAAAAGTACTTGCCAAGCCTAAAACTCCACTTTTTCTACATATAAGTCACCCCTAAGGTGTGCCCTAGGTAACCCCTAAGGCAGGGTGCTGTGTGGGTAAAAGGCAGGACATGTACCTGTGTAGTTTATATGTCCTGGTAGTGTAAAACTCCCAAATTCGTTTTTACACCACTGTGAGGCCTGCTCCCTTCATAGGCTAACATTGGGGCTGCCCTCATATAGTATTGAAGTGGTAGCTGCTGATCTGAAAGGAGAAGGAAGGTCATATTTATTATGACCAGAATGGTAATACAAAATCCTGCTGACTGGTGAAGTTGGATTTAATATTACTATTTCAGAAATGCCACTTTTAGAAAGTGAGCATTTCTCTGCACTTAACTCTTTCTGTGCCTTACAATCCACGTCTGGCTGGGTTTAATTGACAACTCCTGGTGCATTCACTCAGACACACCCCAAACACAGGGTACTCAGCCTCACTTGCATACATCTGCATTTTGAATGGGTCTTCCTAGGCTGGGAGGGTGGAGGGCCTGCTCTCACACAAAGGACTGCCACACCCCCTACTGGGACCCTGGCAGACAGGATTGAACTGAAAGGAGACCTGGTGCACTTATAAGCCACTCTTTGAAGTCTCCCCCACTTCAAAGTCACATTTGGGTATAAAACAGGGCCTCTGCCCTACCACCTCAGACACTTCCTGGAGAAGAAACTTGTCACCAGAACCTGCATCCTGCCAAGAAGAACTGCCTGGCTGCCCAAAGGACTCACCTGACTGCTTTCTCTGAAGGACTGCTGCCTTGCTGTTGCCATGCTGCCTTGCGGTTCCCTGGCTGTGGTGAAGAAGTGCTCTCTAAGGGCTTGGATAGAGCTTGCCTCCTGTTCCCTGAAGTCTCAGGACCAAAAAGACTTCTCTCTTGCAACAGGACTCCTTGTGCAGCGAAAATTTGACGCACAGCTTGCTAAAAACGATGTACAGCCTGTTCCGCTATGAAAAATTCACTGCACGCCGACCCGGGACGCCGCCGCTCGACTTCGCAAGGAAAAGATCGACGCGGCGCCTGCGGTGCAGCCGGAACTTTGTCGCACGGCCCACCGGAACGACGCAGAGCTTGCCAACAAGCCCAGGATTCCACGCACAGACCACGGGCGTCTGAAAACCCCACAACCAGAAGAAGAGGCCCATCCGCGCACCAGAAATCGACACAACGTTTTCCCCGCATGGAAAATAATGATGCAAGTCCGTGTGCGAAGGGGTGAAACCGACGCACACTCACCGTTTCCCATGCATCTCCTCCTCTGCGGCCCTTTCCAGATATTTTTTACTCAAACCAGGTACTTTGTGCTTGAAAGAGACTTTGGGGGTCATTCCGACCCCGGCGGTCAAGGACCGCCGGGGTCGGCGGGAGCACTGCCAACAGGCTGACGGTGCTCCGCAGGGCATTCTGACCGCGGCGGTTTGGCCGCGGTCAGAACAGGAAAACCAGCGGTCTCCCGCCGGTTTTCCGCTGCCCTCAGGAATCCTCCATGGCGGCGCAGCTTGCTGGGCCGCCATGGGGATTCCGACACCCCATACCGCCATCCTGTTCCTGGCGGTTCGCCCGCCAGGAACAGGATGGCGGTATGGGGTGTCGTGGGGCCCCTGGGGGCCCCACAAAGAATTTCAGTGTCTGCTTAGCAGACACTGAAATTCGCGACGGGTGCAACTGCACCCGTCGCACCTTCCCACTCCGCCGGCTCCATTCGGAGCCGGCTTCCTCGTGGGAAGGGGTTTCCCGCTGGGCTGGTGGGCGGCCTTCTGGCGGTCGCCCGCCAGCCCAGCGGGAAACACAGAATCACTGCGGCGGTCTTCAGACCGCGGAGCGGTGTTCTGTCGGGGGAACTCTGGCGGGCGGCCTCCGCCGCCCGCCAGAGTTAGAATGACCCCCTTTGTTTGCTTTTAAAAAACTTAAGGCACTTTATATCACTTTTCAGTGATATCTTTACATTTTCTTATTGCATCTTTGGTCGTTTTTGACCTGCAAACATCCAGATAAATATCATATATTTTTCTAAACACTGTGTGGTGTATTTTTGTGGTGCTATATGGTGTTATTGTATGATTTATTGCACAAATACTTTACACATTGCCTTCTAAGTTAAGCCTGACTGCTCGGTGCCAAGCTACCAGAGGGTGGGCACAGGATAATTTGGATTGTGTGTGACTTACCTTGACTAGAGTGAGGGTCCTTGCTTGGACAGAGGTTAACCTGACTGCCAACCAAGGACCCCATTTCTAACACTTAGTATTTGGGGTGAACTTTGATCATAATTCGACATGTCTGCAAGGGGGAAGATGACCAGAATGTCAGAAGATGAGCTTGGTGGATTTGTGTGGCTGGTATTCCACTGCCTGCCAATGATGCTTGAGATGTGTTGCTGGGTAATCCTCGGATACCGGACCGGGGCCAGGCAGCTGCAGTGGGTGCTCCACTACCAGAAGCAAATTTACAGGACTGGCAGGAATGACCACCAGCTAAAGCATCACTGGGCAGATCCGGTGGCCAGGGAGCAGGATCTGCTCGATCACCTTGGGATTGAGGTCAGCAGACCTGTTGGTGAGTCTCCCATTGGCATACTATTGACTGTTCACTGCTCTTGAATAACAGTAGCAGAAGAGTAGGAGTGCTGCATGCAGTGCTTGTGGACAGGTTGTATGCTACCAGAATGAAGAATATCTGCGCCAGTCTAGGCCTGGAGTTCACTTGTCCAACAATGATACGAATGCAGGACAGATGTCTGATGAGTCCTGCACAACCATCACAAAGGCACACATTTCAGAGCCCATAGTGTCACCTGTGCCCCGGCATAGTGTCATATATGAAATGCTGAGGAACCACCAGCCTACCATATTTTCCCTGGATTGTGTCAACAAAGTGACGCAATGCATGCATAGTGCAACTTTGTCAACATTTCACCCACATGACCCTTGCCCCAGCCATTAAGTTAGCAAAGGGGGTTTACCCGCCTTAAGGTATTTGATACCATTAGACAACTTTGCCATATCAGTCATGGATTAATCAACACATGATCATCGCAGACTTACAATTGAGCCGCATTTCGATAACAAAGTGCCCCAGCGTGCCTTGCAGGACAAGCTTGAGTACCTGAGTTATCAGTCTTGCAAAGTGCCTGGGTAGTGTCATGTTTTTTTACACAACTCCCCCTTATACCATGTTGTGTTGTCTTCTATCAATGGCCTACACATAGTGTTGTCAGGGGTGTGCTAAGGTGCACACATCATGTGAGACAGCAGTAGGGGCCGGAATAATGAGAGGGTAGCGCCGCCGATGCATCATTGTGTGACACATTAGTAGCACAAATTAAACCTCAAACACATAATTTGTAAATTAGCGTTGCATATGCGTTGGTAAATGACGCTAAGGCGGCGCTCACTTTTCATTATTCAAGTCCTAAGTGCTGCCCCACTGTTGTCCTATTGGCCCCTTTGTGTCATTAGGCAAGCCCATGTAAGGGAGACTGAACATGGTTTGGGAAGAGACTACTGGCGGTTCCATGTTCCAGTTCATGTTCTGTCACAGACTGCCTCTACTGCCCTCACGCCACACACATGTGCAGAGTCTGTTCCACTAGCCTGCAGCTCCTCACTGACAGTATGAGGCTGCCCTGCATCAGCTCCATCTCTGCCACCGCACTCACTAACCTGCAACTCCAGATGCATCCTCTGACCACAGAGCATGTGTATCTGTGTTGAACGCTTTGTCTACACCAATGTACTTCTCCCTCACTGGATTCACAATAGTGTAAAATGGCAACAGTGGCAGGCCAACTAGTATTTGCCATACATATATGTCACAATGTAGTCAATGTGCAGGTAGACAAAGCAACTGCACATGAGTCCACGGCAATTCCCTAAGTGTGTCTGTCTTGTGATGGAACACACATTTAACTCTGTTCATTGCAGGGTGTGTAATGCCAAATCCCCAACAACTTGCAATGCCCACACAATCCCAGGGTAGTATTGTGTGTGTGAGCTATGATGATTACACAGTTGTTACCTACATCTTTGGTAGGCAGAAATGCCATGGGTGTGAAAATGGTCCTGCCACTCCTACAACCATAGCATCGCCCTCAAATGGAAAATACATGATCAAACAGTCCCATTTGGCAATGGAGGTGTCATGCCCACAGACAGCTGCAAGACAATGCCACATATGGATGTTGCGGGGTGTAGCACTACATGAGTCTCTGGCCCAGTGCTAGTGTTGAGATGTGTGGCTCTTATTCACCTAAGTGTCTGTGTCATTGTGTGATCGTGGTGGTGTATCTGTTGCACTTGTTTCCACTAGGATAACTAGCTCACTCCTCTCAACTAGTTCAAACTTAAATTTGTTGTCCACTCACAGTGACTATGATTTGACCCTAAGCATTGTTTACCATTCATGTCTTACAGGTGGACCAGCCCCCTACACGATTGGTGAAGTGGCGAGATTTAAAGACCCAGATGTATCCAGTAAGTGTGATAATGTGTGTCCTGTGAAGTCATCCAGGGTTTGGTGTGAGTGACCCATGTGTGTTGAATTCAATGCCAGATGTGATAAGCTGTCCAATGAGCAGATATCAAAGTAGGGTGGATGATGACATTATGGCCCATTTAAAGGATCCCCATGTACCACCAGAGGGTCATATCTTGTGAGGCTTGTGGTGCACAATGACCAACACGGTGTACACAAGGTGGTGACAAGCCACATGTAGAGCCATATGTGACTAAGAATGACAGAGTGCAATGGCGTGAGAAAATTGGAAGTGGCGCACTCCATCATTCTCACAACACAGGGATGCACCATTTTGAACCCAATTTGGAGCATCCCTATATTGTCATGAAGATGGAGGACTGGGGTGACAATTAACCCCCAGAATGGCACTCCGTCTTTTGCACTCCATGTATGTTACACTTATGTGGAATGTAATTGGCTTGCATGGAGGTCGAGGCCAAAAGTGTGCTGGCATGGAAATGGGTGTGAAAGAATAGTAGTGGCAGATCTGGTATTGATGGGTGTCTACACCTGGACACACGAATGTAGATGTGATAGACGTATGGATACCAGCTTCCTAATTGTCAGCCCTCCTAACATATAGCCCACTCCTTGACTCAATGTATGAGTGGGCAGCCCTTGGTGGATGACCAGGACAGTTGAGATGATGGATTACATGGCCATCCCCCCTTAGGTTCAGGGGGAGAGGAATACCAAATTTGTAGGTAGATGTGATGCTCACAGTGTAGGTGACAGTTATATTTATCAGAATTGCATGTGTACCTATCAGCTGTGACCCCTTATGGTTACCAACAGCATCCCATCCTCCCAATGACATGTCCAGGTTACTGGTGATGTATGGTTGGAAATAGACACAGATGATGAGGAGGTTTGGCCTTGATCTATGTAAAGTTAGTGCTGCATTTGCATTATTCTTTTTTATGCAAAAGTGGTGCACACTTCCAAACGTTTGGTTAATTTTTTAGGTTTGCCTCGCTTTAGCATCAAAAATATGATGCTAAGGCAGCATTGACATTACATTTATCAGGGCCATTGTCTTTTTTAGAATGTGAGTTGGAGTGCATGTGTAATTAGATGTAGCAGTATAAGCTACTAATCTGTACAGACTCCAATCAATTCTGACACTGATGGTTGCCTGTCTCCATTTAACAGCTGCCAACATGACCAATGATGAGAAGCGTGCGTTTCAGGAGAAGGTAGTGAGGTAATGCCATATCCTGGCAGTGGAGTCTGGGTTCAGGCGAATGTCTCACCGCTACCGTGCAGAGAAGGCAACAGGGGAATGGCGGGCATTCGTACAAGGGGTCCCCACACTGCGTATGAAGTCTCAGCAGAGTCTTAGCTCCTCAGCAGTGCAGGGGAGAACAGCTGGTACCACACCCATAACATCTGCTGCAACTGTATTGACATCAGTGCAACAGCCCACACCACCTGCTGCCGTGGACACACAATTGCTGCAGGATCTGCAGAGGGATGTATCCCTTGTACTAAACCATTACGCAGCTTGGAGGAAGAGTTGGCTGCTAACACCAAGATGTTGAAATACAAAAAAAACAAAACTAAAGAAGGCCAGACTTTGACTCAGATGTGATAGCCCACCTCCAAGTTCTTTCTTTCCCCCATTTTCTAATATATTTTATTGTGCGTTTTAGGGTGTTAGTGTTAGGTTAGTGTAAGTTTGTAGACTAGATAAGATAAGTGGATTTGGGGGGGTGTTTTTTTTTTTTTACATATTATGGGGGTCATTACAACATTGGCGGTAAAAGGCGCTTACCGCCGTGCAGAAGACCGCCAATACACCGCTGCGGCGGCAGTATTCCACCACAGCTATTATGACACACATCTTGGAATCCGCCGAAATTCAGACACCCACACAACACCGCCACACCAAAGGTCAGTGAGAAACTGGCGGAAACAAATCCTCCACCTCCACGGCAACAGAAACACGCCCATGATATTACGACCCACGAATCCACGCAGCGGTTTTTCAACCGCGGTATTCCATTGGCGGTACACACCGCCGTGCTCAAAATACACACGCATCTCCAAAACACCGCCACATTGGACAATTCAAAATACACACACCTGATACACATACAAACACCACTCCCACACACCCAATACAATATAAAACATACACCCACATCACCCACAAACCCTTACGACAAAAAAAATCATGAACGAAGGCCAGAGAGAGAGCACAGAATAGACAACCCCATCACACAAAGGCACACAACATCATCACCCACACAACATCCATGCACAAAACACCACACAGCACTACACTCACCACACTCATCACCACATACACCACCCCACACACCACCCACAGCTCCCCATGTCACACCAAAGACACCCCCGCTTCTCCGAGGAGGAGCTCAGGGTCATGGTGGAGGAAATCGTCCGGGTAGAGTCACAGCTATTTGGCTCACAGGTACAGCACACATCAATAGCCAGGAAGATGGAGTTATGGCGCAGAATAGTAGACAGGGTGAACGCCGTGGGACAGCACCCAAGAAATAGGGAGGACATCAGGAAGAGGTGGAACGATCTACGAGGGAAGGTGCGTTCAACGTTCTCCAGGCACAACATCGCGGTACAGCGGACTGGCGGCAGACCCCCACCCCCTCCCCCACAACTAACAACATGGGAGGAGCAAGTCTTGACCATCTTGCATCCTGAGGGCCTCGGAGGAGTCAGTGGAGGATGGGACACTGGTAAGTCAAATCTTAACTATCATATCCCCCACCCTACCTGCATGCTATCACACACCTCCTCCCTCACCCCCTCCCCTATCACTACAATTCCTCACTAATGTACCCATGACACAAACCACCCATCCCAACACCAAGCCCTGCATGACACAACTAAGCATGGACACCCCTCACTAAAGCATGCCCACTGCACATACCCAGAACACCCCCCCAACCATCATCACACAAACCCACACACAGGAATGCTTGCACTGGGGTACACAAACACCCACCCATTGCACACCATTACACACACACATGCAATAATCATGCTCTTATGCCCCTGCAGGAACCAGAAGGACCGTCACCACACCAGAGGGTCCAGACAACACCACTCCACCCCCAGAAGAGGCCCACAGTGACGAGAGCAGCTCTGCCCTACTGGATCCTGATGACCAGCCTGGACCATCGTGGGCCTAGGGACAGTCGGTTCCCCTTGCACAGGCACAGCCCAACACCGACCTTCTACCCTCTGGTAACACCAGCACATCACCCACCCAGCGGGCCCAAACCTCCCTACCCAGGACAGGTCAATCAGCGGTGTGTCCACCAATATAGGGCACCCAGGGTAACCCACCACCCCAACAACAACAGGGACCTGGGGGCAGTGGTAGTGGGCACACGGTCCAGGGGACGGAGGCCCAGGAACACAGAGGAACTGGGAGGGCTGCTGTGCGACAGGGGGCAGACAGGCCAAGGGAACCCACTCTCCACGAGGCCCTATCCTCCATCATGGGAGCATACCACCACTCCCAGGAGACGATGGCGACGTTCCTGGGCAAGTTGCAGGAGACCTTGCGCCTGCAGGACGAACTGTATTTGGGGTTCAGGGAGGAGCTCAGGACCATCAGCTCCGCCCTGGGCACCATCATAGGGGTGCTGAAGGACATACAGCAGACCTTGAGGGACACCGTGGCACTCCAAGGGGCCCCTGACACTAGCCACGATGATGAACTGCCCACCACCTCCGCCGGTGCTAGTGGACAGGACGCCCCGCCACAGGACTACCACACCAGCACCCCACCCCCTGCAGACGGAGAAACACCATGCAAGCGGTCCCCGAGATCCAGGAACAGGACAGAGCAAGATGGCAAGACCCCCGCCAGGAAATGAGACCACCCTGATTGTCCTCCCACTGTCCCACTTTGTTACCCTGTCCATACTTAAACTGCACCAGCTCCACTTCCTATGCCCAGATGGGCAGTGCACCTGTGAGACTAATAGACTGGACTCTGCCATGGACATTCCTCCGCCATCACCCATCCTCATTTTACACACCCCTCACATTTCTGAGCACTTCAATAAACACCCTTGAAACACAAAACAATCTGGAGTCAGTCTGTGATTTAGAAAATATGTATTATCAATGACAGTGTAATAATGGGTTTACCATTGTAAGGCTAACATACCTATGTCACACATCACAAGCCCTTGAAGGATGCAAGCAGTTGACACGTAGGTAACCACACCTGTGAAACCGTAATGGAAGGGTACAACTCAGTTAACAAATAGAGATTGAATTCGAGAAACAGGATAGAGGTAGACGTGTGAAAGTGAATGTAATGTTAAACCTGAAAATGTTCTCACCTGTGTTTCACTGGAAATATTGCTGTATGACTGACTCCCTGTTGTCTTCTTCCTCAGCTTCATCCTCATCACTGTCCACGGGCTCCACAGACTCCACAGCTGCTACAACACCGTCATCTGGATCATCCTCCTGCAGAAAAGGCACCTGGCGTCGCAAAGCCAAATTATGGAGCATGGAGCAGGCGATGATGATCTCGCACACCTTCTTCGGTGAGTAGAATAGGGATACACCTGTCATATGGAGGCACCTGAACCTGGCCTTCAGGAGGCCGAAGGTGCGTTCGATCACCCTCCTAGTCCGCCCATGGGCCTCATTGTACCGTTCCTCTGCCCTGGTCCTGGGATTCCTCACTGGGGTCAATAGCCAGGAAAGGTTGGGGTAACCAGAGTCCCCCAATAGCCATACACGATGCCTCTGGAGTTGAGCCATCATATCAGGGATGCTGCTATTCCGCAGGATGTAGGCGTCATGCACTGAGGAACATAGCATTTACCTGCGAGATGTACTGGTCTGCCAAACAGACCATCTGGACATTCATCGAATGATAACTCTTCCTGTTCCTGAACACCTGTTCTCTCCTGTGGTGGGGGACCAGAGCTACATGGGTCCCATCAATGGCACCGATGACGTTGGGGATATGTCCAAGGGCATAGAAGTCACCTTTCACTGTAGGCAAATCCTCCACCTGAGGTAAAATGATGTATCTCCTTACATGTTTCAGCAGGGCAGCCAACACTCTGGACTACACGTTGGAAAACATAGGCTGGGACATCCCTGATGCCATGGCCACAGTTGTCTGAAAAGACCCACTTGCAAGGAAATGGAGCACTGACAGCACCTGCACGTCAGGGGGGATTCCAGTCGGATGGCGGATTGGTGACATCAGGTCTGGCTCCAACTGGGTACATAGTTCCTGGATAGTGGCACAGTCAAACCGGTAGGTGACAATGGCATGTCTCTCTTCCATTGTCAACAGGTCCACCAGCGGTCGGTACACCGGAGGATTCCGCCATCTTCTCATATGTCCCACCTGACGGTGCCTACGAAGGACAACAGCGAAGAACCAGTCATTATTCCTCCAGGTATGTACCCACAGTTACACACAAGACTACACCACTCACAAAACCCTTCCTGTATGTGTGTTGAGTGTAGGCCTAGCTACGTGTGACGCAGTAGTAAATGAAGCCATGTGGGCCCCTGAAATGGCGGCTGTCTGACCTCTAAACTGGGACAATGGGATTGTGGGGTAACTGCGCTGGCGTTGCACACCGTTGCGGTGGGCGGTCGTAGACTGCGGCGCAATGCTGCATTGGTTAACATTGGACCCTATGGGTCCCAGGAGCCAAAGAACAGGTGCGCCGGCAGTTATGATGCGCACCGCCGCGGATGTCACCGCCATTTTCTATCTGTTCACTCACTAGATACCTGACCTCCGACAGGAGAGGACCTACACTGCAAGTGCTGCTGTGACCTCAATCTGGAAGCGACGATGGCTGCTGCGTCTGGGGAAAGGGCCCCTGCCTTCACTGCATGGGAGTTGGAGAAACTGGTAGACGGGGTCCTCCCCCAGTACACGCTGCTCTATGGTCCTCCAGACCAACAGGTTAGTACACAGGGAGCACGTTGTATGGGCTAGGCCTGGGTGGAGAGGGCTGGTTGGAAGAGGGAAGGGGGCAGAGTTCATAGAACATTAATGCATGGGAATGAATGGGCCACATGGCCAGAGTAGGGAGGGGGCCACTCACAACAACGGTGCAGTTGGTAATGACTGTTCCTCTTCCCTTGTGCATGTCATGTAGGTCAGCGCCCACCAGAAGAGGGACAACTGGCGTGCCATCGCCAAGGAGGTCCGGACCCTGAGGGCCCACCAGAGATGGGGCACCCACTGCCGTAAGAGATGGGAGGACATTCGCTGCTGCAGCAAGAAGACGGCGGAGGCTCAGCTGGGGATGGCCTCCCAACGTGGGAGGGATGCCCGTCGCACCATGACCCCCCTGATGTTCCGGATCCTGGCGGTGGCCTACCCGGAGTTGGATGGGCACTTGAGGGCATCACAGCAGACACAAGGGGGTGAGTACAACCTCATTCTGTGGACTTTGCATGCAGTGGAGGTGTCTGGGTGGGGGAGGTGGGCTGTGGGTCTCCCTAGGCCAGGGCGAGTTAGGTAGGCAAGGCCCCTCCGTAATGTAGGCCATGTGGCACTCTACCCCACCTCAGCAGAGTGCCAAGTCGAGGTATAGTTGCCCGTGTGGCATCCATGTGCGCAGATGTCCACCACTGCCATGTAGGCCATATCCCAGAAATTGCATGTGCAGAGGGCAGGAGCACGGCGTAATGCAGGGGGCTGCTGCGTCTGTCTAGTCCGCCAACGGTAGCAGTATGCCATGCACTAAAACTCTCTTTCTTCTGTCTCCCCCCCTTTTTGTGCTCTCCCTGTCCTTTTGTACATCAGCATCAACAGGCGGAGGTACAGTGGCACCGGAGCACGAGGTAGCTGCATCCCACATGGCCATGGAGGGCCACACCACGGACTCTGAATGCACCAGTGGGACGGAGGGCGAGGGTAGCTTCACGTCGGCCACCGGATCACCAATCAGCGACACGGACTCGTTCGCCGATGGGGGCTCCCTTGTGGTGGTGGCACCATCTGTGCCCCCCACCTCTACAGGTACAGCCGCCACCTCCCCTACCAGCCCCACCCTCCCAGCAGCCCCTCAGCGTTCGCCCCGTGCCCACTCACCCAGGAGGGTGGGCATCACCTTCGCCCCAGGCACCTCGGCCCTGCCCCAGTCACCCCTGCTGCCCTCAGTGAGGAGGCCATTGACCTCCTCAGGTCACTCACTGTTGGGCAGTCTACCATTGTGAATGCCATCCAGGGTGTAGAACGAGAGTTGCAACACGGTAATGCATTCCTGGAGGGCATTCATTCTGGTCAGGCTGTCCTTCAGCGAACCCTGCAATCTCTGGCCTCAGCACTGATGGCAGCCATTGTCCCTGCGTCTAGCCTCCCCCCTCCAACTTCCTCCACCCAGACCCAATCTCCTGTACCCCAGCCCATCCCAAGCACACCTACAGACCAGCATGCACACAAGTCAACACACACAAGTAGCTCAAGCAAACATAGGCATCACACACACCACAGGCACTCACGCAAGCCTCACCCACATGCAGACACAGCAACATCCACTGCCTCCACTGTGTCCCCCTCCTCCTCTTCTCCCTCCTCCCTCCCAGTCTCGTCTACACAGACACCTGCATGCACCACATCTACAGGCACCATGAATCGCACCAGGACACCCAGCACCACAAGCCGCTCACCTGCACTCACCACATCCAGTGCCATTTACACGTCCCCTGTGTCCTCTCCCAGTGTGTCTGTGACGCCCCCTCACAAAGTACACAAATGCCGGAAATCACTCACCCAACATCCATCCACCTCACGACAGCCTCCAGTACCTGCACCTGCACCCAAAACACCTAAAGTGACACCTCCGACAACCACCTCCTCTTCCTCCACTCCCAGACCCCCTCCAGCTACCCATCCCAGTGTTCGTCAGAAACTGTCCCTCTCTAAAGTTGACCTTTTTGCCCCCACCCCCCCTTCCAATTCATCAGTCCAGTCGTAGCAACTCAGCCAAAAAGCCTCCAATACCAGTGGTGCCTGTTCAAGGTTTGTGGAGTGCACCGGCCACCAGGGCAGGCAGTAGGACCCGGAGCCAAGGCACTGGCAGCCCACCCCCTGTAAAGGCTCTAAAATTGGAGAGTGGACGACGGGACCGTGTTAAGACTCCTGGTGGGAAACAACTGACATGGGTTCCAAGGGGATTGGAGAGTCAGCTGTGACTCCACCAAAGGTGGGGAAGGGCCAGAGGAAGTCTGCCCAGCCTGTTGTGAGTGTCACGGCGGAGAAGTGCGCCATCATTTCCGGCGGTCGAGACACAACCGCCAGGACCGTCGTCACTGGTCCAGAGACCACTGCCAGAGTCACAGCCCAGGAGGGCCCAAGTATCGTCACTGGTCCAGAGACCACCGCCAGAGTCACAGCCCAGGAGGGCCCAAGTATCGTCACTGGTCCGGAGACCACCGCCAGAGTCACAGCCCAGGAGGGCACAAGTATCGTCACTGGTCCTGAGACCACCGCCATAGTCGCAGCCCAGGAGGGCCCAAGTATCGTCACTGGTCAGGAGACCACCGCAGGAGTCAGTGCCCAGGAGGGCCCAAGTATCATCACTGGTCAGGAGACCTCCGCCACCGCCGGAGTCAGTGCCCAGGAGGGCCCAAGTATCGTCACTGGTCAGGAGACCACCGCCGGAGTCAGTGCCCAGGAGGGCCCAAGTATTGTCACTGGTCAGGAGACCACTGCCGGAGTCAGTGTCCAGGATGGCCCAAGTATCATCACTGGTCAGGAGACCACCACCGGAGTCAGTGCCCTGGAGGGCCCCGGCTGCCACAGCCCCGCTGGGCAATGATGGAACGTCATGCCACACACCAATGCCCAGTGTAGAGAACGTCATGCCACACAACAATGCCCAGTGTAGAGAACGTCACGCCACACACCAATGTCCAGTGTAGAGAACGTCATGCCACACACTAATGTCCGTATCAGAACCGCCATGGCAAAGCACCGCTGAACAGGGCAAAGACCGCAATGTCAAAGCACCGCTGAACAGGGCAAAGACGGCCATGGCAAAGCACCGCTGAACAGGGCAAAGACCGCCATGTCAAAGCACCGCTGAACAGGGCAAAGACCGCCATGGCAAAGCACCGCTGAACAGTCCTGAACTGCCATGTCAAAGCACCACTGAACAGGGCAAAGACCGCCATGGCAAAGCACAGCTGAACAGGGCAAAGACCGCCATGGCAAAGCACCGCTGAACAGGGCAAAGACCACGATGGCAAAGCACCGCTGAACAGTCCTGAACCGCCATGTCAAAGCACCGCTGAACAGGGCAAAGACCGCCATGGCAAAGCACCGCTGAAAAGGGCAAAGACCGCCATGTCAAAGAACCGCTGAACAGGGCAAGCACCGGGTAGGAATGAATGGACCACCACATCAGGCATCCTTATCCCATGTGCAGCTGGGACAGTGACAGGACACGACCTTTCACGGGGAGACTCATCCAGTCTGGGAACCAGTCCCCCCCAGTACCAGTAGACACCTGCATCTACTTGAGAGACTGTGGCTTTGCACTCCCCAGGATGGTACAGTGGGCAAGCCACCCATTGGAGAGACTTGAGAGACTGTGGCTTTGCACTCCTCAGGATGGCACAGTGGGCAAACCACCCACTGTATAGACTTGAGAGACTGTGGCTTTGCACTCCCCAGGATGGCACAGTGGGCAAACCACCCACTGTAGAGACTTGAGAGACTGTGGCTTTGCACTCCCCAGGATGGCACAGTGGGCAACCCACCCACTGTAGAGACTTGAGAGACTGTGGCTTTGCACTCCCCAGGATGGCACAGTGGCCAAACCACCCACTGTAGAGACTTGAGAGACTGTGGCTTTGCACTCCCCAGGATGGCACAGTGGGCAAACCACCCACTGTAGAGACTTGAGAGACTGTGGCTTTGCACTCCCCAGGATACATCAATGGGCATGGAGCCCCGTTGTGGATCTGGCTTTGCAGTCATCCGGCTGAGGTGCCCCCCCTTTCCTTCCCCCTGAGGTGCCTGTAGTATTTCTATCTGATGCCCCGGCAGTGTTCTCTCCGATTGTGGTCAGGTATCGTTTGTGGGCCTCGCCCATGCATTTTTGGACTGTTGGTGCACGGACATTGTTATGTAAATATCTGCACTACTTCTCGTATTGTATATAATTATGACTGATTTTCAAATATATATCTGTATATTTTTGTATGACATGTATATTGGCACATAACAATGTTTGACCGAATTTTGCTTTGTGTTTTCATTCTTCCGGGGGGACTGTGGGTTGTTACTGTGATTTTTGTGAATGCTTTGGTGTGTATGTTGTAATATGCGAGGGTGGGGGTGGGGCTGTTTGGTGGGTGTCCCCCTAACTTTTGCCTCCCCCCTCCCCGTGTCGTAGGTGCAGTACTCACCGTTGTCTTCGGCGCCTACGTAGCTGTTGGTCGTAGAGGAGCAGAAACACAAGGGCAGGGAGTATTTGGAGTTCCGGCTCCATGGAGTCCTAGTTCCTCGTGGGATGTGTTCAGGTGAGCGTTTTCCCATAGCGAAAGCTGTTTCCGCTGTGTTTTTATCAACGGAGAATCAGCCCCGGAAAAGGTGGCGGATTGGCGGGTTGTAATACTGTGGGCGGTACATTGTCTTCCGCCTGTCTGTTGGCGGTGACCGCCGCGCTGCTTGTCTGTACCGCCATGGCGGGCGAAGTGTTAAAGTGGCTGTCTTTGTTGGCGGTTTCCGCCAGGGTCATAATTCCCTTTTTTTGTCCGCCGGACTGTTTGCGGTATTTCCGCAGCTTTAACACCGTCCGTCAGGGTTGTAATGACCCCCTATGTGTTAATTGGTGGGTGGGTGTGTGGGTTCTCATGTTGGGGTATCTTTGTGTTTTCCATAATAAAACATGTAACAAAAAAAAAGAATAAAATATTAAAAAATAATACAAACAATATATTTGATTAGAATTAGTTAGTATATGTGCAGTATTAGTGTATATTGTCCTGCATGTGTCTTGTAAATTAAAAGGGGGGGCTATGTTTGGAGTGTGGTGTTAAATGTGTTAGTTAAATTTAGCATAGGGTAGATAGCTTTAGTTGTTGTTGGCTAAGTATAGTTAGAATAAGTTAGTTTAGGATAGGGTAGGTTTTATTAATTGTTTAGGTTCGTTGAAATTTTAATACACATTTTTGCATACTCCTATACATTTTGTGTTATATGCTTGTGTCTCAGGTTCTTCCCATGAGTGCACAGTGCAAATTGTGCGTTGGCCTAGGGATTCTGCCCTGCCTCCGAATACCTCTCCTGACATGTGCATCACCTATAGGCAACTGAGCTGTCACATTGGCTGCAACAACACATCTACTTGTCCATGTATCTGCCATCCCATGTACCCACCACTCAAGGTGACTATGTTTGCTTTGAATTGAACAGGTAGGTGTGGTACTTCAGCTGTTAGTGTTGGGGTCATTGTGTAGGAATGTCATGAACTGTGGCGCATCTGACAACAGCCTATATTGGAACTCTATCCTGCAAAACTGACCAGTGGCAATCACTAATGGGGTTAGGTACCTCTGTATCACACCAATGTGTTGTACTGTTACTCCCAGCTGACGGTATTACCCTAGAACTGTTTCACAGCCATTCCTGCCATATGTAGTGAAGTATACATCTGTTCCTCATTTATGACATATTCAGAGAATTGCTTGTAGGGGATGAGCCCAGCATTAACATTTGTCATGTTAGGGACTTTGTACTGATATTCTGTGACTAATGACATGGTTACACACATAACAGTTTATTAATGTAGTAGATGGATTACAATTGACAAAGACATGCTGTTTGTGTAGGAGGTGTTTATTTACAAGTGTCGTAGTGCAATATTTATCCCGGTGGTAGGCAGCCATGTTTTTCCTGAGCAAGGCCATTTCCCAACTTGTTTTCAATCACGCTGCTGCCAGTTTGGGAGGGCTGTTGTTGTGGCCTCTCCCTCATGGCAGTAGCTATGTCCCTCAGACACTGCTGGACTCCATGCAGTGGGGAGTGTGTGCCTCTTTTGGCTGCAGTCCATTTCCCGTTTAGAGGCATGTGTGCATTCCCTCTAGGCTGGCTTCCACAGTCTCCATCCGCACCCACACCTGCTTGGCCAGCTCCCGCTGGACTCATACCACTGTCCTCTCAAAGTTGGTCCCTGGGTACTCGGAGTCCTGAGCTGTGTCGGTGTTGTCTCGGCGCTGGCAGGTTGTACTATTTGGGTGTTGGGTGGGGCATCTGGGATGGCTGTTACATTATTTGTCCTCCTTGCGACTGGAGGTGGTGTCCGGAGGGATACCAGAACTTCTTGGAAGGTCTCTTGGCTGATGGTTGTCAGCTGGTCATCCATGTCATTGGGGTACTCCAGGACAGGCAGATCAGCAGGAGAGCCATCATTCTCTGCAATGAGATGGTGTAAAATCAATCTTTCTGTGTTGTGGCAGTTGACATGTCACGTCACTGACTTGCTATTAGAGGCTCATTGTCATCTTACTTTCCAAACATTGTTCCTGTACATCATGGTTGCAGTCTATCAGCCCTTTGCCCCACCTGAGTGTCACATGAGAGGAAGCTCAGGTGGCACAATTGGCTGCGTCATATCTACTAGGTGTGCTGTCAACCCTTTTGGTGGCTTGACACCACCTTGTCATTGTCAACCCTCCCTATGCATCCATTTACATGGTAGGGCCTTGCAATGGGTGTTGCAGTGGTCAAGCCACAGAAACACACATTGCAAAATGCCCCTGTCCCAGTCTTTGATAGCTCCTCATGTTGACGTGTGTATGTGTGCTACATTGCACAGCACATAGAGACCTAGCATGTTTCCATTTCATCTTCTGTCTGTGCTGGACAGTGCTCCTTCCTACACAATTATGATCTCCCCCTCAATGCAGCCATCCTTGCACTATGATGCAAGAGATGCAGAATTGTGGCAGTGCAGCTCAATTGACACAGGCACAGGGGTGGACCCAGGGATGCCCAGCATGGGTAAAATTTGTTGCTTTGTACATAATTTTCTACATGACAGTGCATGATGGTAAATTAGTTTATGGATGTAGCCAGTTAACTGGAGTTGTACTTAGGTCAGGGCCTCAAGCTAGTTTGATGGTGATTTTGCAGGTAGTCATACTGGTGCGTACATGGACCCTCATTACATGGACCCTCATTACAAGTCTGGCAGTCCTATGACCACCTGACTGCCATTGTCTATATGACTACCCCCAACAGCACAGGTGGTAGTAGCACATGGTGTCCATGGGGAATGCTCAATGGGCCAATGGCCTTGCACTGGCAGGTTGCCAGTAGCTTACAGACTGGCAATGCCACCTGTCTTGTAACACCAGACCAGTAATACAATCAGAGCTACCATCCATGTATGTTCTCGCTTTTCCACCAGCCTTTGCATGGCGGTGAAACCTCCATGCAAAGGTTGGTGGTGATGTGGTGTGGTGTGTCCCTGCACAGCCCATGCACCTGGCATGGGCAGTGCAGGGGGCCCTTACCCTGCCACTTTGCCCTTTCCACTGCCTGATTTGCAGGGCTAAGAGTAGCATGTCCTGTCACACCCAATGCACCCCAAGACTGGCACTGACTCTACTTGATCCATCAACAATGTTGTGGTAAGTACCCCAGAGAGCTACCATGAGCACCCAGATTTCCACCTGCCATCCCAACGTATGACTCATACTGCCAACCGCAAAGGGTACACTGACCTGCCAGTCTTACCACCAGACTTGCCCATGCACCATCCCCCATCAATGTGAAATTGTAAACCATTATGTTCACAGTCAAACACCATGTGTTGTATATGTGTGGATTTTTCCCCATTCCTATGTGTCTCACATGGTTGTGTCAGAGTAACTGTTGGCTCAGCCTGTATTTGTTGTGACCTACAGTTTGCAACCTGTAGTATATATTTTCTGTAGTGGCACAGTTCTGCTCAGTGTCAAAATGTGTGGCTCCACACTACACCAGTTTAGCTGCTCAGGGTAGCGGCATGTTTCCAGTGATACAGGACTAATCTGCTATTCCCCCAGCATCTGCCCAGATTACTTTTCCCTGCACCCAGAGGGGCATCCTTACTGCATGATGGAGTGGTGGTGTTAGCAGCACATGTCTCGCTACTGTTGGGAAAGGTTGTAATGAATTGTGTGCTGTAAGATGCAGCACATGTGATTTGGCGATGAGACAAGGCAGTTGCAAGGTGTTACTGCAAGGGACACCATCATGATGTAATCCCAGGAATGATATTGACTGACTTCCTAGCCTCTTATGTCTTAGTTGTGTTGGTAGGGTTTGTTTGACTATATGCAAAGGATGTTTTGTTGACACAACCAGAGGCACAGTCATTAGGCATGCCTTCCATCATATGTGCTGCATATGTACATGTAGGTATTTAGCCCTGGTGATTGAAGTATGTCCAGGCTGTGTACAGTATGTGCTGTGGAGGATGGCACTATCAAGGAATATGTACATGTGTTGCTTACGTATGAATGGTGCAACTTGCTTTGTGTGCAATGTGTCCCACTTCGCTCCTTTGACATGCTTTGAGTGTGCACTTGACAATTTAGCATTAATTTCCCCCATGAAACTTACCCTACATTTGTGGTGTTTCAGGTAGTCTGTGCTGTCCTGCGATTCCAGTGACCAGTTCCTCTGGGATGACTGCTGCAACCATCACCTCCATCTTGTGGTGCTGGACTACCGCCTCCAGTTTGCAGTGCTGCCTTCCTGTTCCTTGCCATTTTCTCCATTGTCCTTCGCATTCAATCATGCCAGTATTTCTTGCACTCCGTTATGGTTCTCCCCACCGCTGCCACACTGTAGGTCTTGTCAACTATCTACAGTGCCTCTCTCTTGCCAATTGCCTCTCTCTTGCCAATTGGCAGTTTGGAGGTGACAAAGAGTTGATGTTGGTGCTCCGTCACCTTTCTCACAAGTATTTCATGCTCCCCCGCACCAACACAACACTTTCTCTTTTTCTTGTCTATCCCCTGGGACTTGTGTGTATCCTCGTGGCTGGTTCCTGGTTGAATGGGGTCAACCTGGGGTCTCTCCTGGCTTTCAGGGTGCATTTTGCCTCTCCTTTGCACTGTTTTCTCCATTAGCATCTGAAGTTGACTCTAATGTGGTTAAGAATGGTGCATATCCGTTTTGCAACAAATGCACATGCCATAAAACAGGTTAAAGTAATTTTTGCAGCATTCATAATTTTGCCTGTCGACAAGGCGCAAAGGTTAACATAAATATTTTTGACTCTAACCAGTTTTTAGTGCCTTCTTGCATCATGGTATAAATTTGACGCCCAGGCAGCACTAAAAAATAGCACAAGCCAGCACTGAGCTTTTTGAAGCAAAACTGCGTTTGTGCAGTTTTGCTTCAAAAAGTATAAATCTGGGCCTTATTGCCCTCAAATTGACAATGCTAAGATCATGTAAATCATGTGCAAGATCAAATGATATACATACAGAAACATCACAGGGTGTCCAAAACGCCTAAAGAATCTCAATCTAACTAAAATATTTAACATTAAACACTCCAAAAGAACAATACAGTATAGCAACACAATCAAGTGAAAAATAGAAACAACATACATTTAGTTTGTGCAGTTGAATACATGGTAAATTATTAATAAACAGTCAAATTTAAACATTGGATCAGACATCCCTAACTATTACTCTAATTAGAAAGCATGTGTTGGCTTCACGCAGAAAGAAAAATAAGAAAAAAATGAATTTGGAAAACATCTAATTAAAGCGCAAATCAAAATAAGTGGTTGTTAAAAGAAAAACCTCCAAGAAAGGCAAAGGCACATTCGTTATATCTCTCCTAAATGGATCAGCAATCAATAGAATCTTCTTCAGCAGAGTGCAGGAACATCAAGTTGTCCGAGAACAGCATAAGGACATGAAAGGGAAAGAGTTCAGTAATGTTGTGCCTAAATAACTGAACTGTTAGAATCATAGGCTTAGGCAGAAGCACATCTAACTCAGCACAAAACTGGAACAGAAACTAACTTCCATCACCTAAAGCTACTAGCTAAGCCTCTATTGGACATGACTATGGAGTGGTTTAGTTCACAGCCAATAAAACATCTTCTGTGCTACATATGTATCTCTTCACGTTATCCTCATCCAAGAATGGTTTATGCTATCACTCTCCTCTCTCGTCTACGGACATCAGCTTCTGTACAAATTACATTTTAAGCTACGTAAAAACATTACATGTGTTTCCTGCCAAAAGTGAAACTGGAACAAAAACGTACATGAAGAACACTACATTGAGCACTGAGGCTCTTTGTTAAAATAACAATTTTTATCTCAAGGAACTATGCAATACCAGAAGTGAAAGAAGGACAGACAATTTCACTGTGCAAGTCACACAGGATGTTTGAATAAATATTATTTTGCAAAGGTAACATTCTTTTAAACATTGTGCCTCTGGAAAATAACTAAATCGGGAGGCCTTTAAACTAATTCTTAAACAGGAAGAATAAAACATTTCAGTTACATTTAAACCATAAATATTTTAGTACACATTAATAATCAACGTTTTCAATACATTTAATTATGTTTAAGCAAAATATATTTTTAATAATCATTATTTAATTTCACGTCGAACTTCATTGTGGCTGACACCAGAGTGATCACATTTCAAAACGCAAGTTTTATTTTCTAACACACATTTTCAGTTAGGCCTTTTAATACATGTTATTTCACATTATATTTAAGTGACACAATTTTTATTAATAATGTTTGCATTCCAACAACCCTCAAGCATTGTCTGCAGTGTCTCTTGGGCAACATCCACAGTGACACCTTGGCAGTGTATACAGGCTCACCGGTCAGTATCTGCACAGTCACAGCATATTGTGCAGTGACTTAAGGCAATGTCAGTGCTGTTGCACAACAGAACCTGCAGTGTCATGCTAGCAGTGTACACAATTATACCTTGAGTGTGTCCAAAGAGGAGTGTGCAGTGTTACAAAGGCCATACTTGCAGTGACACTTGGGTAGTGTTTGCAATATCTCCTGGACAGTGGGTTTGAGTTCATGTCAGCACAGGGAAGGGGAAAATGCTAGGTGAAGTTTTAAGGAGACTCTCCTGCGAGCAAATGTGCTGTTTTAAATACACCAAAACCATTAAGGAACATTCTCAAATGCAGAGCTTTATAAGAGTGTGTGCCTGGCAGTAGCCTGTGGGTGGGTGTGACCTCCACCCCTCCCTGATCAATATGGAAAAGGTTCCCAGGGCTAACCCTACTCTCTTTTGCAGCAGTTTATGCAGGACCTGCTGCAAATAATCCCAGAGTGCCCCTCTCTACCAAATAAAACATGGCAGAGCATTTATTCCCCTGTGCAGAGCTCTGGAGCCCGTCCAAGGGGTGTGCCCAGCAAAATGTGCCTCCTCTCCTGGTCACTCAAAAAACAGTTCTGGGGGGAGCTCCCCTGCCCCTAGGATGAGTTTCAGACTGACTATGGGGTCAAAGGGTGGGGCAGGCATAGGTGTTAGGTACATCTGCCTGTGACACAGTAGGTCTCTCTGACATTGTTTAAGTTCCTGGGCACAGCCCAGATGCCCAACTCAAAATAGGAACAGAAACCCTCCCCACACCTAATGCCTTTTGTCTCAACTCTCAGAGCAAGTTCATTCCTCATCGAGGAGCTATTCAGCTCCTGGGTGACAATTGGAAGCTCATGCAAATAGGCTTCTAGAGGAGTTAGGCAGATACAAGGTGACTTTTTAAAAGTACCTTCTGTAAAATATTTATTACTGATCTGACTTTACCAGTAAATCGGGCTTGTTATAAATACTTTAAAAAAGTTCACAAATTAGATTTGTACTTGGTTTCTAGATGGGGATGTCATTAATAACTGTAATATGATATCCAGATGATTGCCTATGGATCAGTTAGCCGTGCTATAGTGAAAATAGCTTTTAGGGCCTTGTCACAGTAAGAACATATTAACCTCATTGCTCGCCCACACTACCTTCCTGGTGCAGGTCACGACCAGTGGCCGACACAAGGGAGGGGTTAAAAAATCCTCTGGTGCAATTTTTTATTACCCTGGGAGATGTGGAAGAACCCTCAGCGTGCCTCGAAGCGCGCTAATGTCACATTTTTCCCCACTGGAGGAGTGGAGGAGCAGGTAATCGTACTCTCCCTACTCCGGTGGGGAAAAAAAGGCCAAAACGGCCACCCCAGTTGCCAGGGAGGCATCGATGCCAGGAAGGCATCGATGCCTTCCTGCCACTGTTTCCTGGCCATGGGTCACAGCGCGGCTGCCATCCATGGCCAGGAAATGTCCCTAGACACAAGAGACAAATCTCTATAGATATACATGTGTATATTTTTTTTTAATGTGTTGTTTTCCGGGAACCACATTCGGCCCCCCAGGGAAACCACACATATGTAAAAATGACTGTCACACTGGATGCCACTAGCGCTAAAGACTGTGATGATGGTAATGTGGTAATGTGAAGTAATACTGTGTCTTTTTTTGTTTTTTTCAGTGTCTTCAGAGAATCTGCTGAATCAGAGAAGAAGCGAAGGCAAGGTGACGACATTTACTATTGGACACCTCACACACATCCACAAGCTATTTTGTGGATCTATCTGCCTTCTTCTTAGGCTAGTGCTTTAAAGAGACAGTTTAGCCAGTAGCAGAGATGGCTTCTCGTTGGATGACTGCTGCTCAAGCCCAAACTCAGGTTATGGAGGATAGCTCTGAGGCAGAATCAGAGAGACAGCATCTGAGGGAGAGGACAATGGGGCAGAATCTGGGAGTGATTTTTCAGTCAGCGGAGTCTCACCCGACGACTTCCAGTGATTCTGAAGGAGACAATGATGACAGCCGTGCTGTCCCTTCACAAGCACAGTCTGTGCAGTGGGACAGCATCGGGCTAGCCGAACCCAGAGAGCAGGTGCATACGGCCACAAGCACAGAGAGAGTGCTCTCTTGGCAGCCCCCCTGTTTAGTTCAGCCCCAAATTCCAACTTTTACTGGTGACGCATGATTTAAAGTCGGTACGGCCAACTTTTTGCCAGTCGACTACATCCATCTATGTTTGGATGTTGACTTCCTTCAGGAAATTGTGCAGTAAACAAATGTGGGTGCAGACTAATTTCTGAGGGAGCATCTCTAGGGCACACCAGTGGACTCCCACTTCGCTGGTGGAGTTGAAGATATTTTTGGGCCTTTAGCTCTAAATGGGGTTAGTGCAGAAACCCACCTTGCAGTCCTACTGGACGACTCACACGGTTTAAGTAACCCCCATCTTCTCACCATACATGAGCAGAGATAGTTTTTTACTACTGCAGCGCATGCTGCATTTCAATGACAATTCTGCTGCATTGCATCAGGACCATTCAGACCATTACAGGTTGTTCAAAATTCAGCCTGTCATGGAACATTTCTCTGCCAGGTTTCCAGAGATCTTTACTCCTGGAAAGAATATAGCAGTCAATGAGTCCTTGATCCTGTACAAAGGATGGCTGCTGTTCAGACAGTACATTGTGAACAAAAGAGCTCGCTATTGCATGAAGCTGTACATGCTGTGTGAGAGCTCTTCTGGTTGTGTGTACAGCTTGAGAGTGTATTCAGGGAAGGACTCTACCCTAAACCCTGTAGGTTGACCTCCTGTGTTATGGGTCACAGGTAGGATTGTGTGGGAACTTGTCTAGCCACTCCTTCACAAAGGTTATAACCTTTATGTGGACAATTTCTGTGCAGGAGTAGAGCTGTTCAGTGAACTCTACAAAGCTGGCACTGTGGCCTGCGGTACAGTTCATTGTAACCGCAAAGGATTTCCACAGGAGCTTGTTTGCAAGAAATCCCAGAGTACTGCATTGCGTTCCCACGAACTGATTGCAGACAAGTTCTTGGATAGGTGTGATGTTTATGTGCTCACTACAATTCATGATGAGAGCACTTCCCCATCACGGTTTGGGGTCAGATGGTTGAAGTCCACAAGCCCATCTGTATACTTGATTACAATAAGTACATGGGTGGAGTGGACAAGAACGACCAGGTTCTTCAACAATACAATGTGTGTCGTAAAACTTGCACTTGGTACAAGAAACCCTTTACCCACCTGATCCAGATGGCAACATACAATGCGTTTGTTGTTTACAATCAGACAACCACAGGAAGACTCATGACTTTCCTTGACTTCCAGTTGTCTGTAACTGAAAGCCTCACTGCTGTAACAGAAGCAGCAGCGGCTTCCACCTCATATGTTCTGGAGGATGTGGCAAGGCTGCAGGAGCGACACTTTGCCGATCGCATTCCTAAAACACCCAAAAAGGATCATCCATGTCATCGCTGTAAAGTGTGCTCGAAGCATGGAAAACAGCAGGAGAGTCGGTATTGCTGTTCCCAGTGCCCATCTCAACCAGGCCTCTGTGTCCCTACTTGCTTTACGTTGTATTCTACTAAAGCAAAGTTCTGGGAAATCGACTGAGGTGGAGCTGCCGTTGGGTAATCCTTTCAGTGGCTGTGCATGGATACCGTACGTCCATGGGTCATTGCTTCGTTAGGCAAGCAGCCACAGAATTTTACTTCACCTACTTCAGGAAATCGTGGACCCCCCATGTCTTGCTTGAGACCTATATCCACTGTCAGAACGTGGTAGGTATTCTGTTCAATTAACGTGCATTTTCGTCCCCATAATGCACATACTAGTGGACAGAACATATGCCACATTGTCATGGAGTACCCTGTGTAGCAGAATGGTAAAAGCATGCCTGAATTTTTAAGTGCTTGTTAGGGAACTTATGTATGCTACACAAGGACCACTAAGATTGCCAACGAGAACCAGAATAAGTGTAATAAGTAAAAAAAGAAAGTCCTGTCGGACATATTCACCAACATTACTACTTGCTTGAAAGTGTGCAAACTCAATTTGTAGCTTCACTTTCGAAGCAAAAGTAGAAGTGTAGGTAAAAGAGTCCTTTGTTTGACTTTTTACTTTAGAGACCTTAGGATTTCATCACCAGCATGTCTGCCTTAGTTTCAACAGTAGATATGCTCTCTCAGTTAGAGGAATAGGCCTCCCAAAGCATACTCGGACACCCCCAACTTGCATCCACAAACTAGTATAGGTTCACTTGGAAATTATACTGGAATAGTCAGGACTCTGATGAGAACAGAGACATGAATGGGTAAGGAAAGCTTATGGTAGGTGTGCCACAGGGATATTGTACAGGTAGAAGGCAGATAGTAAAGGTAGTACAGATGTACATCATCTATACCTATGGATTCAAACCCATTAGTGCCATCCCAGCACTGAAGGACAATGACACGTATGGGTCAGTGTTTGACCTGCTTTTCATGTTCATCCTCCAACTTAGTAGATGTTCAATTTGCTGTATGATAAGTGCATTACAATCACAGCACTGCACATATTGTTGGCTGGGACATATACTACGTTCTCATGGGCACCCCTGTGTGCCAAATAGCCTATGACCTTCTCTTTAGGGAATATAGCGAGAATTCCTCAGCATGTCTCCCTTAGTTTCAAAGGTAGATATGCTCACTCAGTTCGAGGAATTGCTTTGTACGGCATACTCGGACACCCCCAACCTGCATCCACAAACCGGAAGAAGTTGGATTTAGCACAGTGAGTGCGCTAAAGGCACATGAAAACATGTCTTCCTAAGCCTTGGGTGGCTGTAATGGGAGTCATTAGTAAAGGTTTGTTACGCATGCCTTCGGTAATGTTCAGGAGTTCAGGAAGAAGGAGGCGGTTACTTGACAGATGGTAAAATGTAGTCAAACGTATTCCGTGCTGTGGCGTATGAATGTGATGGGCCCTTGTCTGGTAGCAGTATGTTAATGTGAGTGCAGTGATTGATTGGATTGAGCCCGTGGCCGGCGGTATGAAAGGGTTGTTTGTTGTGCGTGAATGGTGTGTGAATGGACCATAAAAAGGTTGGTGCCTGGACGTGGCTTATGGTCAACCTTCAGAAGACTTAGTTTCAATAGTCAGATACTTTGATAAGTATTCATGCTTTGAAACCATCATTTCTGAAGGAGCTAAAACCAACCAATGTGAGTGGTGGATTAACTTTAACATACTAGTACCAGTGGAGTCCAAGGGTGCAGAACTTGCGTGGCTCTCACCAGTTTTCCTTCACCCAGAATCCCCTTGAAATCACAAAATTTGCTTAAAAAACACTTTTGCCTTACATTTCAGTGAGCGGAAGTCCTGGAATCTGCAGGCAGCAACACATTTTCTACCACCCAAAATTCCTCTAAGTCTCCAGAGAAAAACTGCCTCACCTTAGTGAGTGGGCAAGTGACCACAACAGGGAAGTACTGAAAACGGATTGTGGAGACATCAAAATTACCTACCACAAATCAGCCTTGTTTTGTAAGACGGTCACCTAGGTATTTGGTCCTGGGCTCGGTGACCATATAGGGAAACCTATCAAACCCTGACATTTCTGAAAACTGGACACCAGAGGCAGTCCACAGAAGTGTGGCGTGTTTCAATTTCTCTAAGTTTTCTTACCCAGAACACCCTACAAAAGTGAAACGTTGATTAGAAGCACTATTTAACCTTGCTTTTTCATCACAGAAACTACAGAAATGTGCAGGGATCCACAAACTTCCTACCACCCAGTGTTTCTCCACTTGTCCTGATAAAAACACAACCCGACTTGTATGCCTGTGCCAAGTGCCTGCCACAGGAATGGATCACTCCGGGGTTATCACTAGCCCTCATGCAAGGGTTATCATTGACCCTTGTGTGATCCATTCCTGTCGTGGGCACTAGCCTACCCACACAAGTGAGGTACCATTTTTATCAGGAGACTTACGGGAATGCTGGGTAGAAGGAAGTTTGTGGCTCCCCTCAGATTCCAGAACTTTGCAGCACCAAAATTTGAGGAAAAAGTGTTTTTTGTGCCAAATTTTGAAGTTTACAAAGGATTCTGGGTAATAGAACCAAGTGAGAGCCCCAAAAGTCACCCCATTCTGAATTTCCCTAGGTGGCTTGTTTTCAGATTTGTCCAGGTTTGCTAGGTTTTCCTATGTGCCGGCTGAGCTAGAGGCCAAAATCCACAGTTAGGCGCTTTGCAAAAAACAGGTCAGTTTTCTTTGGGAAAATGTGATGTGTCCATGTTGGGTTTTGAGGCATTTCCTGTCCTAGAAACTAGGCCTACCCACACAAGTGAGGTACCATTTTTACCGGGAGACATGGGGGAACACAGAATAGAAGAACAAGTGTTACTGCCCATTGTCTTTCTTTACATTTTCGCCTTCCAAATGTAAGACAGTGTGTAATAAAGAAGTGTGTTTGAGAAATGCCTTGTAATTAATATGCTAGTATGGGGACCCCCGAATTCAGATATGTGCAAATACTCATGCTTTTCAACAGCTTATCTTGTGCCCATTTTGGAAATTCAAAAGTTTCCTTGGTACCTATTTTTCACTCTTTATATTTCACCAATTAAATTGCTGTATACCCGGTATACAATTAAAACCCATTGGAAGGTGCAGCTCATTTATTGGATCTGCGTACCTAGGGTCCTTGATGAACCTATAAGCCCTATGTATCCCTGCAACTACAAGAGTCCAGCAGACGTAATGGGGTATTGTTTTTAAAAATCTGACATCGCAGGAAAAAGTTACAGAGTAAAACGTGGAGAGAAATGGCTGTTTTTTTTCACCTGAATTTCAAAATTATTTTTATATCAGCTGTTATTTTCTGTAGGAAAACCTTGTAGGACCTACAAAATTGACCCCTTGCTGAATTAAAATTTTTATCTACTTTCCAGAAATGTTTAGCTGTCCTGGATCCAGCCTTGGTTTCAAACCTATTTCTGTCACTAAATGGAAGGAAGCTAAAAGCACAAAAATAGTAAATATGGGGTATGTCCCAGTTAAATGCCAAAATTTTGTTGAAAAATGTGGTTTTCTGATTCACGTCTGCCTGTTCCTGAAAGCTGGGAAGTTGAGGATTTTAGCACCACAAAGTCTTTGTTGATGCCATTTTTAGGGAAAACACCACGTGCTTTCTTTTGCAGCCCTTTTTTCCCATTTTTTCTGATACACTTCAATCCGTATGACGTTATTTGGGTGGTTCTTTGTCAATGGGTCCATAATGGTACCATACACAATGACAAACCTTCTGTAGTAACCTGTCAGACCAAGGAAAAAGGAATCTGATTTTGGGAGTTTCCTTAGCCATAATTTTCTGGATCTTGGGCTGGAGAGACTGAACATGTCCCCTGCCAATTTGGTGGCCCAGGTACTCTACAGTCCCCTCCCTATCTGGCTATTGCTGGCCAGGATAGATCGTCCTGCCTGTTGCAAGATCTGAAGCAGGGTCTGAAGCACTTCCCTGAGGTGGGTCAGGTGTCCCTGCCAGGAAGAGCTTAAGACAGCAGTCATCTAGGTAGGTCTCCAACCTAGGCAATACCCTGATCACCAGCCTGGGAAGGTTGCAGAGGCGTTCATCAATCAAAAGGGCATTACTTTTTATTTCAGGTGGCTCTCAGGAGTTGAGAAAGTGGATCTCTCCTTTACTAACTCAGTCAGGGTAATGTACCAGTACCTGGAAGTCAGATTAGATCTGAAAAGATACTTGGCATAGGGAATGGGGTGTGGCCAGCCATGGTGACAACATTCAGTCAATTATAGTCAATGCCTGAATCCTGGGCCCACATCTTTTGGGTTGACCTTGGACACTGACACCAATGGGTAGGCCCAAGAAATACCAGAGGGCTTAATCCCTCCGAGGGACACAATTTGGAATCTTCTTTCTTGATTCTGGCCCTACTTTGTCTGACAACCTGTATATTTTGTTTTTGACAAGTACGCTGTCACCAGTAGCAATGCCATGAACACCCCACCCCCCGGTGTTGTTGAGAACAGCCCCACAGACTGCCCCAACAGTTAGTGAGAGTCTCTCTGCTGCTGCTCTGACAGTGTAGGGGAGAGAAGTACTTACTTTACTGAACTATCCTTGGCATCGTAGGATAGGAGACCTGGAAGAGGCTCTCTCTCCTCTTTTACTCCTCCCTCAGTGACCATGAGCATGGCAATTTCCTTCTTGTCAGAGTAGGGCTTCAGAGGGCTTCAGAGGGCTTCAGAGGTTTGACATGGAGTATTTGGTCAGGGGGGCACCAAGGTCTACCAGGTAGGTGATCTCCCTCATCTTTTTCAGTCCATTTATTCTACAGGGCCTCAGGAACTACAGGCTCTACACCCACACTTTTTAATATGACTGATATTCCATCAAAGTTAGTTTTTCGGTCATGCTCATGCTTAAACGGCTTCTGGAGGGCCTCCATGTCTATTTTTTATGCTTTTAAATGTTCTCAGCCATGCAGGAACGTAGGCCAAGCACACAGGGCACAATGTTCTGTTTGAATTTCTTGACAGGTTTCTCCCACCTTTCTTGGTCAAGACTTAATGGACCTCTGACCTCTGATTGGTGCCCATGTGAAAGCTCAACGTGGTTTAAGCCCACTGCCTTTTGTGGTACCTACCTGTAGGCAAATAAAAGGCATGGGAGTATGACATCCCACTTGTTATGGACATTCTCAGACAACCCCATAATATTACCCTTCAGGATCTTGTTGGAGCCCTTCACAAGCCCATTGGTTTGAGGGTGATAACAGTGGGTGAACTTATAAGTCAGCCCACACTCATTCAAAATAATATTCAAGTACACAGACATGAAGTATGTCCCCCTATCTGAGATTACCACCTTGGAGAACCCTACTCTGGTAAAGAACCAAGCAGGACCCTGGTCATCACAGGCTCAGTTACCATCCACAATGATATGTCTTTAGGGTACCAAGTGACATAGTTCATTACCACCTAGATGAACCTGTTCCCTGAAACTGTTTTAGAGTCCAGTGGCCCACAATGTCAACACTCATCCTCTCAATAAGCATCCCCACCATAGGTAGTGGGATCAGGGATGCCTTGGGTTGCTCTCCTGTCTTGTCACTGGCTTGACAAGTGTACTGGAATGATAGAATTCCTTTGCCATCTCAGACATTTAGGCCCACTCAAAGTGGTTGACAGGCCTGTTCCTGGGTTTGTTCTGTCTCAATTGCCCATTTGGGAGAATATCATGGTCTTTGTTTAAAAGGAATGCCCTGTACTTCTAAAGGACCATCAATCTCCTGGTTGCTCCAGGTTTTGGGTCCCTACCCTTAGGCAATAAGACAGTCTCTTCACAGTAGAACCTATGGCTACATTGGTATCCTCCTGGCTATTTGACTTCAATCTGGTGCTGAAGGCCATCAAGAGATAGGCAATCTCTGCACTGGGCAGAATTCCCCTATGGAGGGTACTCCAGCCCCCTGGTACTCAGAGATTTGACAGCTCTCTCAGGGTAGGCTTTCTTCCCCTTTATGCTCCAGATTGTCCCCCTGGGCTCCATATTCCTTTTAGGACAATGGAAATATCGAGATTGGTTTCCCATCCCTGTTGCCTTCCTTTTGGATGTGAGAACATGGGGCATTGTTCTAGACTTTTGGCTCCCTTGCCTTTCCTAATGGACACACACACACATGCAGACACACACACCCACACACACACACACACATATATATATCCAGGCAGACATTTTTGCATGAGTCTTCCTTTCCACCTCAGCCAAAGAAGAGGATTGTTGTTGCTTCCTAACAAACACTCACTGGAATGGCAGGGCAACCAGTTACCTTCTTGAGGCCTCTAATCCCTCCCCACTCAAAGTTTACCATTGCCATGTATGAAACGTATATGAGATAATCTGCTCTACAGAAACCAGTTGATTCACCATTGTGGTCATGCTGGCTTCTGCATACCTCAGAGCCTTTACTATGGTCCCTTTGATGATTGGCCATTGCTTGTCCTTTACCATTCTGGGACGCTTCGACATTTACCCACCATCTAAGGTAGCTTCAGAATTGGTGGCGGGTTAAACCTTAAGAATGCACCTGTCTTAGACTACCATAAATATTAAAACTCTGTGAACTATATTGTCGCCCAATATCAATGGCTATACCTGTGCACAAATTACGGCACCTGCCACCAAAGGGGCAATCCTGAAAGGATTACATACAAAAAGATATGGATAGTACACCACTGCGCAAAGTCAGTAAAGTCCAGTAACACAACGTTGTCTTTTTAAACATCTTAATTTTTTATTATTGCTTTTTCTTGAACAAACGAGCAATCAGCCAACGCATTTTGTCCTACACAAAAGGACTTCTTCAGGGCTTATACTTGGATGGTCTTTAAATTGATTGTCTTTCCATATTATTGGAATTAAATGTCCAACCTGTTATTACCCATAAAGTAAGGGATCAGCCATGTCCGTCCCTGTCGGGCACTTCCTTTGCCAACCGGGACGGACATGGCAGGATACTTGGAGTCCTCTTGATACTGGTGTAACACTTAATGATAACTACTCAAGATGTGCTCCTTCATGACAAGCAGTCGCTGTGTTTTCTTTCACCCAGTCCTCCATTGCTTTTATTTAAACATCTACAAAATCAAACTAGGATGGTTGTGTGTATACTTGAACATTATATATAGATCTCAGTAGTGGTCATCAGTGAGTAGTTATATAGTTAGTACAGCATTTCCATAGAAAACGTTTTATTTTTTTTTGTTAATAACTTTGGCACTGTTTGACAAATCTTCATGAAACTTTCCAAAGTGCTTCTTTTGTCTAGTTTTTTCATGCAAAGTTTCTGGGTGATCCATCAAGCAGGGGCTGAAGAAAAGGGCGGTCCCTAGTGGCAAAATCCCCATTAATTTTCCAGAAACATTTTTGAACTGCTCTACCCCAAAAACTCCTAAAAGAATTACACCAAATTTGGTGGGAAGTATGCGTTTTTTAATTTGTTATAAATCTGTTAAGCATTATTTGAGATAATAAGGGATACAAATATTTGTACATCTGGACAGTTGGGTTGGAGGGACTCCTGGGAAATCCTTTGAACCCAATTTTAAAAAATAGAGCGTTCTGATTGCCCAGGGAGTTTTTCTTCCCTTGAGCCAATTCGCTCCCATGAGAGACATGCTCTTGCAGGAGCAAATGCTTTGATCAGCTCCCAGCA
Source organism: Pleurodeles waltl (assembly GCF_031143425.1). Lineage (NCBI taxonomy): Eukaryota > Metazoa > Chordata > Amphibia > Caudata > Salamandridae > Pleurodeles > Pleurodeles waltl. The sequence continues at coordinate 1,145,751,949 of NC_090437.1, read as the reverse complement.
ACATGAAGAACCATTTTGCTGGCAGCCATTACAAGACTCAGGGACTTAGTCCCCCATCCCGAGTTGTGTTAAAAATTTTTGGGGGGCAAGGTAAGGATACCCTGCCTGCCAAGACCCTGTGGGGCGGTGTCAGATGGACCTCCCCAGGAACCAAAATGATGTTTAAAACAGACCCACCTGGACTCCTGCGGGATCATGAGTAATTCAAAAAGTAGAAAAAGCCTTACAGCATTTCCTTTTTATTAAAAAATAAATAAATATGAGTAGGGGCATGAGTGGGGACCCCTCCTTGAGCCAGGTAGGGTTCCACAGGGGCCCAACCCTTATCAGGCCAAAAATAAATATTAGGGGGGATGATGATTCCCTCCTTGAGCCTCAAATAGACCCCTGGCACCCGATCCCCAGGACCAAAGTTTGAAACATAGAATGGCATTGACCCTTCTCCCTATGCTGCCAACGTGCCCAGGTGAACCTATCTTCGGGGCTCAAATGATTATAAAGGGAAGGGGCCCTTGTTGGGCGCTGGGACTCCATCCCAATGGGCCACAAAAATTGGTGTAGGGTCATGTGCCACCCCCTGGAGAAGTCTGGCATACAAAAGCACCCGTACCTGCCAGCACACAATATGGTGCTGGCTAGGTTGGAGGCTGGGGAGCGTGCTGGGGCCCAGGGCCCTGGGTGCCTTGGGTGGACTCTGGAGCACCAACCACAGGATATGAGGGATGGGGTCCCTGGGGCCCTTGTTGGCTTAACAATGGTGCTGGGGCCCCCTCCACTTAATGTTAAAAGAAAGGCCTCATAATGGGGACCCTAGGTCATTTACTGGCTCACGGAGGGGATCAAACGCCCCTTCTCCCTATTTTTTAAAAAGGCATTGGGGAAGGGTCCTTGGGACACTAGTGATTTGGGGAGGTGGGCAGTGCAACCCTCTCCCCTTATTAGAAAAACCATGAACCTGGGAAATGGTGTCCCCGGGGCATTGAGGGGCTCAGGGAGGGATCCGCATGCATGCTTCTTGTACATAAATAATGTATTGGTGTCCTGGGTGGGCACCAGGAAACCCACAGTAACTCAGCCACTCATTTACTGTTCACTGCTCCTTTGACGAAGCACACCATAATGTCCTGAAAGTGTTTTATTATTTATATTTTATGAGCTTGGTAGTGCCCCTAGAATAAGTAGGAGAACCACCAAGCCTTTCCTTAACATTGTAGGTAGCTGCAGGGAGTCTAACAGCCCCCCAGACTCATGAAAATAAATTGTAGGTATCCTTAATCATTGAATGCCTCACCCCAGGAGAATATACCATAATTTTTAAAATCACATCTTGTTGGAGCTCTGTGCTATTTAGGGCAGTGTAAAATTATCTTTTTGTTGCTATTATAATTGCAATTTTCTGGGGTGAAAAATGTTAAAATAAAGACACAGAAATATGTTAGTTGGTTTATTAAATCTGTCTGTATTTTATTATTTTTCACCAACAAAAAACAATAATAAAAACTATTTAAACTTTATTAAACTTTTTGATAGTAATTAATAATAATCAACATTGCATTGCATGAATTATTTAATGAGTTTTGGAGAAAGATGATAGATCTTCTTTATATATATACAATGGTATGCTCACCACTTGATAAAGTCAATAAACTTAGATCCTCATTCAGAAGAAACTGGCTCATTGTGATCAATGTTAAATTTTCTTGTGGTTCTTAGTGCTCCCCTAACAACGCCATGTGTATTTACAGTACAGTGCTCCATGGTGCACAGTATCCACAGCTGCGTCAGCAATTCTGCTGTAGTTGTGGCACTAAAATTTGCTGGAGTAGCATTGGGGGGCCCATTGAGAGCAGCACAGCGTTACTTTCACACCTGCCCAGAGCAGGCATTAAAAAATTACGCCGTGACAGTGCAGAATGGCGCAGTGAAATCTTGTAGATTTCACTGTGCCATTTCTGCATCCCTTTTTGTGGGGGAGCGCCTACCTTGCATACATTATACCTGGCGCAGATATAATGTGGCACAAGACTTTACAAACTGTGCAATGGTACCATTGCACCAATTTGTAAATGCAGTGCTGTGTGGGACTGTTTGTGCTACTGTGGCGTCAAACAAAATGACACTATTGCTGCGTAAGGGGCTTGTAAATGAGCCCCTCACGTTTTTATATTTTGGTATCACAGAAGGCAAGGTGTGGCATAGGGTTGGCTGCTTGCAGAGCAAACCCTGCATTCAAACCCATGTCACACACAAAGGGTTGGCTGCACAAAGGGTTGAAAGGTTAGCTGAAGGGCCTGACTGGAGACCTTCAGCAGTGCACTGTGAGGGTTTAGCTTTATGTATGGTAATGACATATTACCTTTTATTTAAAAAAAAAAAAAAAATCACTGGAACATGAGAGCTTAAATTGGCATTATAGTTGGGAATTGTAATTTTATTTACCTTTATGTTACAAAAACTTTATAAATTCACTGAAAAGAAAACAAAGGTTAAGGAGACATTATACTAAGGTGAACATGTCAGTAACAACATAGCATTTTGAACTTTGAGCTTCACCTCCACACCCCTCAGGGGAGGAGTGGAAGGGGAATCGCTTCCCCTTCAACCCCCCACCTCCGTGGAATCGGATGACATCAGCGGGCGATTACGCACTGACCTCATCAGAGGCCACCTCCATTTCTATCGCGGATCGGAAGAGAAATGCTTTAGCATTTCTCCTCCAATCACGTGGAGGGGGTGAGAGTGGCATCAAAGAAAAGGAAAGTCCTTTCCTTTACTTTGATGTCTCTCTCAGCATTTCTGCTGCCCGATCGCAGTGCGATCGGGCAGCAGAAATGCCCAGTAGACACCAGGGAGTTTTGTTTTTGTAATCCTGAATTAGGGGAGCGACCCCTTGGGCAAGCGCCACTCCCCACGGGGTCAAATTATTTTTAGGTCATTTCTGCCCCCCCTGGGGGCACATCTGCCTATTATAATTAGGCCAATCTGCCCCGGGGGGGGGGGCGGCAGAAACCACTAGACACCAGGGATTTTTTTTTTAGGTTAGTTTCACATGAGGGGAGCGACCCCTTAGGCAAGGGTCGCTCCCCTGGGGGGGGTCAAATTTGTTTTAGGCCATCCCTTTGGGGCAGATCGGACTATTGTAATTAGGCCGATCTGCCCCCGGGGGGTGGGGGGGCAGAAACCTCTAGGCACCAGGGACATATTTGTTTTGTTTTGTTTTATTTTTTAGATGTGGGGAGGGACCCCTTAGGCAAGGGTCACTCTCCTGGGGGAAAAAATCTTTTTAGGCTATTTGGCAGATCGACCTATTTTTATTAGGCCAAAATGCCCCCAAAGGGGGCAAAAACTGGTAGACACCAGGGATTTTTTTTTGTCAATTTCACGCAAGAAAGCCCACCATAGACCAGGGAAGATTTATTTTTCCAAAAAAAGAGGCTAGGGGCATGGCCATACCCCTACCCAAATAAATGGGGCCAAAGTTGTTCTGCCCGCCGGTGGGCAGATGGGGCAATTACCCCAGATCCGCTACCCAGGGGGCAGAAAGCCTACTAGATGCCAGGGAATTAAAAATAAATAAAAAATAGTGGGGTGGTGGCTACCAGTATGGGCATGGTTATGCCCCCACCCCAACTGAAGGGGTTAACAGTCTTTCAGCTTTCCCACTGCACACTAAAATATCCTATCCCATGGCAAGCAAGAGGACATTTGATTATTTTAGGTTCTGGTTTTACATTTGGGCCATGAGAGCTTGTCTAACTCTCAAAATCGTCCCACTTGGAATGGTGAGGGCTGCACTTTTTGGACTTTGGTACGCTGCCATGTAGGAAAATCCATAAGACCTAGGCACATGTGAAAACATGCTTCACATGCACCCGCACCATTTTCTTACCCACAATGCCCTGCAAACCTCCAACTTTGCTAGAAATCACACCTTTTTCCCACATTTTTGTGATGGAACCTTCCAGAATCTGCTGGAATCCACAAAATTCTGACCACCCAGCAATGTCGCATCTATACTGGTAAAAATTCTGCCCCATTTGTCAGCCTAAAAATGTCTTTCTCAAACTGCCCTTTTGGACCCTCTTTGGTTCCCCCTCAATTTTGACATGTTTTTGGCTGTTTCCTGTCACTGGCACCTGGCCCACATACACAAGTGAGATATCACTTTTATCGGGAGACTGAGGGGAACTTTGGGTGATAGGAAATTTGTCCTGGTGTGGTGATCTCACATAGAAATGTGGGAAAAATGAGAATTTTTTTAGCTAAATTTAGAATTTGCTGAGGATTCTGGGTAAGAAAACACTGGGGGATCCACGCAAGTCACACCTCCCTGGACTCCCTCTGGTGTCTAGTTTTCAGAAATGTTTCAGTTTGGTAGGTTTCCCTATATGGCTGTTGAGCCCAGGAAAAAAAATGCAGGTGCCACCCCACGCAAAAACAGGTAATTTTGTATTTGATCATTTTGATGTGTCCACATAGGACCCCCATGGCGGTAGCAGCCGCCGGGCTGGAGATAACAATCTCCAGCCCGGCGGCTGCTATTGTACCGCCTCATGCATTTTGGCCCTGCCTACTGCCATGGTTTCTGTCGTGTTCGTAACACCACGAAAACCATGGCAGTAGTCACTACCAGTGACAGGGAATTCCTTCCCTGTCACTGATAGGCAGCCCACCCCGCCCAACACTCCCCAGACGCCCACCACCCCACCTGCATCCACGCTCACTCCCCTTCAAATCCCCCACCCCATACACACACACACGCATACACACACACAATCACACAGTCATACACGCATTCATACATGCATGCATCCATTCATTCTTGAACATATTCGTACCACATTCACACTGACACACAGACATGCATTCACATATTCATTCATACACGCATTCTCACACATACATACATGCACGCAAACAATACTACACATACATTTGCATTCTCACACACACTTACACATTCATGCACACACACACCCCCATACACACACATAACGCCCCCACCACCCCCCGTCGCAATGCCGACTTATCTGAATCCAGGGGTTCTTCCAGCAGGGGGCGGGACGGGGCGCTGCTACCGCCAGCGGCACCCACCAGCAGAACACTACCAGGCCATATTATTTCTCATAATATGGCTGGCAGCGGTCTACTAGTGTGGCGCTGTTGATGGTAGCAGTGCCACCTTACACCGTCCGCAAGCATGTCCATAGCCGGATTTCTGCCCTTCTTGTGGCGGAAATCCAGCTGTGGTCTAAATCTGGCAGACGGCTGTTAGCCACGGCAACGGTCTTTTGGCGGCAGTCGCTGCGGCGGTAGGCGGCACTTACAGCCATTGCCAAAATGAGGCCCATAGTGTTTTGGGGCATTTCCTTTCACGGGCACTAGGCCTATCCACACAAGTGAGGTACCATTTTTATTGGGAGACTTAGGGAAATGCTCGGTGGAAGAAAATGTGTGGCTCTTAGATTCCAGAACTTTCTGTCACCAAAATGTGAGGAAATAGTGAATTTTTGCCAAACTTTGAGGTTTGCAAAGGAGTCTGGGTAACAGAACCTGGTGAGAGCCCCACAAGTCACCCTATCTTGGATTCCACTACAAGTCTAGTTTTAAAAAATGCACAGGTTTGGTAGCTTTCCCTAGGTGCCGGCTGAGCTAGAGGCCACAATCCACAGCTAGGCTTCTTTGCAAAACACAGCTCTGTTTTCTTTGGGAAAATGTGATGTGTCCACGTTGTGTTTTGGGGCATTTCCTGTCACGGGCACTAGGTCTACCCACACAAGTGAAGGACCATTTTTACTGGGAGATTTGGGGGAACGCTGGGTGGAAGGAAATTTGTAGCTCCTCTCAGATTCCAGAACTTTCTGTCACCGAAATGTGAGTACAAAGTGTACTTTTGCCTACTTTTGAGGTTTGCAAAGGATTCTGGGTAACAGAACCTGGTGAGAGACCCACAAGTCATCCCATCCTGGATTCCCCTGTGTGTCTAGTTTTCAAAAATGTACAGGTTTGGTAGGTTTCACTAGGTTCTGGCTGAGCTAGAGGCCAAAATCCACAGCTAGGCACTTTGCAAAACACAGCTCTGTTTTCTTTGGAAAAATGTGATGTGTCCACATTGTGTTTTGGGGCATGTCCTGTCGGTCGCACTAGGTCTACCTACACAAGTGAGATACTATTTTTATCGGAAGACTTGGGGGAACACTGGGTGGAAGGAAATTCCTGGCTCCTCTCAGATTCCAGAACTTTCTATAACCAAAATGTGAGAAAAAGGTGTTTTTTGGCCAAAGTTTGAGGTTTGCACAGGATTCTGCGTAACAGAACCCCATGAGAGCCGCACAAGTCACCCCATCCTGAATTCCCCAAGGTGTCAAGTTTTCAAAAATACGCAGGTTTGGTAGGTTTCCCTAGGTGCCAGCTGAGCTAGAGGCCAAAATCCACAGCTAGGCACTTTGTAAAAAACACATCAGATTTCAATGTAAAAATGTGATGTGTGGATGTTGCGTTTCCTTTTGCAAGGAACTAGGCCTACCCACACAAGTGAGGTTCCATTTTGATCGGGAGACTTGGGGGAACACAGAATAGAAGAACAAGTGTTATTTCCCCTTGTCTTTCTCTACATTGTTTCCTTCCAAATGTGAGACAGTGTGTAAAAAAGACGAAATGCACTGTAATTCACATGCAAATATGGGGACCACGGAATTCAGAGATGTGTAAATAACCACTGCTTCTCAACCCCTTATCTTGTGCACATTTTGGAAATACAAAGGTTTGGTTGATGCCTAGTTTTCACTCTTTATATTTCAGCAAATGAATAGCTGTATACCTGGTATACAATGAAAACCTATTGCGAGGTGCAGCTCATTTATTGGCTCTGGGTACCCAGGGTTCTTGATGAACCTACAAGCCCTATATATCCCCACAACCAAAAGGGGCCAACAGACGTAACAGTATATTGCTTTAAAAAATCTGACAACTCCTGAAAAAGTTACGGAGTAAAACATGGAGAGAAATGGCTGTTTTTTTCACCTCAATTTCAATATTTGTTTTAGCTGTTATTTTCTGTAGGAAAACCTTGTAGGATCTACACAAATGACCCCCTGCTGAATTCAGAATATTGTCTACTATTCAGAAATGTTTTTTACACCCATTTCTGTCACTAACTGGAAGGAGGCTCTAAGCAGAAAATATGGTAAGAATGGGGTATGTTCCAGTAAAATGCAAAAATTGTGTTGAAAAATGTGGTTTTCTGATTTACGTCTGCCTGTTCCTGAAAGCTGGGAAGATGGTGATTTTAGCACCACAAACCCTTTGTGGATGCCATTTTCAGGGGAAAAAAACACAAGCATTCTTCTGCAGCCCTTTTTTCCCATTTCTTTTTTTTAAAACAACATTTTAGCTGTATTTTGGCTAATTTCTTGGCCTCCTCCAGGGGAAACCACCAACTTTAGGTACCTCTAGAATCCCTAGGATGGTGAAAAATAAGGACACAAATTTAGCATGGCTTACGTGGACGAAAAGTTATGAAGGCCTAAGCGTGAACTGCCCCAAATAGTCAAGAAAGGGTCTGGCACCTGAGGAGGAAAAGGCTTGGCAGCAAAGGAGTTAAATGCTGGGCCATTTCCCAACTGTGGTGAGCCTATTCATGGCTATTTGGGGTAGTTTGCGCCTATGGATGCATAGCTTTTTTTCCATATACGGTGTCCACGCCATATATGTGTTCTTTTCTCCAACATCCTGGGGATTCTACAGGTACCCAGAGTTTGTAGATTTCCCTGGAGCAGACCGAGAACATAGGCAAAATATAGCTATTTTGTTGTTGTTTGGGTAATATAGGAAAAAAGTGCTTTGGATAAAAGTGTCTGTTTTTTTTTTCTAAAATGGCATCAACAAACAGCTTGCTTTGCTAATGTCACCTCCTTCACAGCTTCAGGAATATGCAGAGATAAATAAAAGCAATTTCTTTTACCAGAGTTGTGGCACTTTTCAAAGAGGTAGCCCATGTGTTCTATTTTTTTGTTCACTCAATCTACTTCCATTTTGTGGTGGAAACCAGTCTGAAACCCATGGATGATCCATGAAAGTTATAGATTTCTGAAAACTAGGCCAAATTCCAATCCATTTGGCAATAAAAATGTTTCTACTATTCTGTGCTCCCACATGTCTTCTGATAAAAACGGTACCTTACTTGTGTGGATAGGACTAGTGCCCACAACAGGAAATGGGCCAAAAACCAACGTGGACGCTTCACATTTTTGTATTGTATTGTATTGTATTGAGTATTTATAAAGCGCATTCCGGCCCGAGGGCATCGAAGCGCTAACTGGGAGAGGCAGAGTCAGCTAACAAGGGGACTCCAAGACTTATTGCGGAAAAAGCCAAGTCTTGACCAGTCTCCTGAATTTTAGATAATTGTGTTCTTGCCTTAAATCCAATGGTAGTGAGTTCCAAATTTTAGCAGCCGCAATGGTAAACGCTCTATCTCCCCACTTCGCCTTCTTAGTGCGGGATGTTTGAATTCGATAGGCAGAGGCAGATCGCAACAGCCTATTGGGCCTGTACCATTGCAGCTTAGTGGTTAGGGCTTTAGGCCCAATCCCATGGACAGCCTTGTGAGTGATGCAGAGAGCCTTGAAAGAGAGCCGCTGGGCTACCGAAAGCCAATGTAAATCTCTAAGGCACCTCCTAGCAGAGGCCCCACGAGGCAGTTTCAGTAATAGCCTAGCCGCAGTGTTTTGCATCAACTGTAGCTTATTCAGCGATTCTTTATCCAAGTTGAGCAGAAGCGCATTCCCGTAATCCAATTTGGAAATGACTAGAGCCAGAATGTCAGTAGTTCTGCAGGATTGTGGAATAAAAGGAAATCATTTCTTTAATTTCTTCAAAGTCCACATACAGGTCTTGATTATCTGGTTGACCTGAGGTTTGAACGACAATTGATCGTCAAACAATAATCCTAAATTTCTCGAGGTAGACCGTGGTACAGGGAGAGTGCCACACTCTTCAGGCCACCAGATGGAAGACCAGTGTTCTCTCCTAATCCCAAAGCACAGAATCTCAGTCTTTTCACAATTAAGTTTTAGCCAATTGGCCTTCATCCAGTTATTCACTGCTGTCATACAAGCGTTGAAGCGGACGGCCACTTCCTCCATGTCTTCGTTAATAGGGATAATAATCTGAGTGTCGTCTGCATACGAAGTAGGGATAAAACCAAAAGAGCGAATTAGCTTTGCCAGCGGTGCCACGTACACATTAAATAACGTAGGGCTGAGGGAAGAGCCCTGAGGGACCCCACACGGCAAAAGATAGGCTGGGGATCTAAAATCACCGCTGCTAACTGTGGCCCACCTATCTGATAGAAAGGATTCAATCAGCTTGAGAGCCTGATCTCTAATGCCTACCTGATGTAGATGGTCTAGCAGAATATGAGGGGCAAAGGTGTCAAATGCTGCCGACAGGTCCAATAGAACCAGAAAGACCCCCTGCCCCTCATCAACCAATCTGCGTATGGTATCGGATGATGCAATGAGAGCTGATTCAGTGCTGTGGGATTTCCGGAAACCATGTTGCGAGCTGTCTAGGCCCTTTGAGGTTGACAAAAAGTCAACCAATTCTGTATTAAGATGTTTTTCCAGAATTTTGGCCGCATAGGGACCAACCAACGTGGACGCTTCACATTTTTCCACTCAAAACTGACCCTTTTTGTCAATGTAGGAAGCTATGGATTGTGGGCCCTAGCGCTCAGCCTGTATTTAGAAAACCTGTGCATTTATGTAAACTAGACACCTAGAGAAATCCAGGGTGGTGTGACTTTCATAGCTATCACCGGCATTTTGTACTTAGAATACCTTGCAAACCTCAAACATTGACAAAAAGCATATTTTCCTCACAATTATGTGGTGGAAAGGTTGGAATCTGCAGCCAGCCACATATTACCTTCCACCGAGCATTTCCCCAATTCTCCCGATAAAAATGGCACCTTACTTTTGGGGGTAAGCCTAGTGCCTGAGGGAGGAAAAGGCCAAAATGGAACATGGACACCACATTTTTTCACAGAAAACTGACCCTCTTTTGCAAAGTGGATAGATGTGGAATTTTGGCCGTAGCTCAGCTGGCATTAGGGAAATCTAGCAAGCACATTTTAAAAACTAAACAGTGAGGGGTGTATAGGGGTGCAGGACTTTCATGGTTGTCTTTAGGTAATTTTACCTAGAAGCCCTTGCAATATCAAACTGTGGTAAAAACATATTTTCCTCACATTTCTGTGCTAGAAGGTTCTGGAATCTGCAGGGAGCCTCATATTGCCTACCATGCTGAGTTAACACTTGTCCCAAGATAAGAACAGTACCCCACTTGTGTAGGTGGGCCACGAGAACACAACACAAGGTCCAAAATCACTACATTGAAAGATAAGCATTTGGGGTAACTGAGGTATTGGGTCCTGCAATGGTGCCACACATGTGAACCACAGATATTTTTGAAAACTAGACAACCACGGGATTCCAAGAACAGATCAAACTAAGGTCTAAACTTGACTTGTGTTTGATCTGTTCTTGGGGGGGGGGCACTAGTCCCAGCCATTCAAGTGGCACAGCACGTTTATGAGCACAAATGGGGTAACAGTGGATTGTAGGATTTTTGTGGATTCCAGCAGATTACTGATGTTTCCATCACAGAAATGTAAGGAAAATTTGTGATTTCAGACATAGTTTGAGGTTTGCGTCACATTGTGAGTAAGAAAGCTTCCTGGGACCCACATAAGACACACTAGAATGGAATTCCCTGGTTATCTATTTTTTTTAAATGTCTGTGGTTAGTAGGTTTCCATGGGGGGTAGCGAAGCACGGCCCTAAATACCACAGCTAACCATTGCTGATCCACATAGCTTTTTAGGGACTTTTGTATGAAGGTCTCTTGGCCTACACACAGAAGTGAGGTATTGTTGCTATTGGGATACTTAGGGGAATGCAGGGTGATAAGAAATGCGTGGCTACCCACAGATTGCAGATATTTTCCTCACAGACAGGACATTTGTGGCTACCCACAAATTCCAGAGGTTTTCCTCACAGATATGAGGGAAGTGTGTGTTTTTAATCAAAGTTTGCAGCTTGCAGGGCATTGTGGGTACAAATTTGTTTTGGGATCCACATGAAACACACCACCCTGAACTTCTTTGGATGTCTATTTTACAGTACTATCTGGGTGTGATAGGTTTTCCTAGAGTGCAGCCTACTCAAACCCAAAAACTGAAGACATTCACTATTGCAAGTGGGAAGACATTGAGGCCCTCTTCATGACATTGGCATTAAATCCCGCTTACCACCGCAGTGAAGGGTGCCAACATACCGCTGCAGAGGCGAACATCCGTTTGCCAAATTATGACACACACACACACCAATCCGACAGAATACTGCCACATAAACAAATCCACCAGCCCAAAGGTCCGTGCTAAAGTGGTGGTACGAACACCCATACCGTTACGCCAACAAAACAACGCCCACCACATCATGACCCACAAATCACCACGGCGGACTTTCAATGGCAGTAAACCATTGGCAGTACACACCGGGGCGCTCAGAATGGACACCCAAATACTAAACTACACAACATTGCCCAATACCAAAAACACACAGCTGACACTAATACACACACCAAACCCTCACACCCACAGCACTATAAAACACCCACCCACATTACCCACAAACCTTTGTGAATACAAATTTTTGCCACAAGACACACACACCACATACACCCATACATCCCCCATGCACCCCACTTCACACACCCAACGACAGTACCCAACACCCACAAATCTACACACAACACCCATGTTCTCACAAAGGCACTCCTGTTTCACACATGAGGAGTTGTGGGTCATGGTGGAGGAAATAGTCATGGTAGGGCCACAGCTGTATGGAGCACAGTTACAGCAAATATCCATTGCAAGGAAGATGGAGCTATCCAAGAACAAGGGACGACGTCAGGAAGAGGTGGAACGACCTACAAGGGAAGGTACGTTCCATGGCAGCAAAGCACCAACTCGCCATCCAGAAGACTGGCTTTGGACCCCCACCTCCTCCCTCACAGCTCACAGCATGGAAGGAGCAAGTCTTGGCAATACTGCATCCTGAGGGCCTCACTGGAGTAGCCGGAGGACTGGACAATGGTGAGTCAATATTTACTACGTATTACCCCCCATACATGCATCCCATGTCACCCCCTCACTCCACTCCATCCCACACACTGCACCTACACATATGACTAGCACCAATGCCAAGCCCTGCATGCTATAACAATGCATGGATACCCATCACAGAAGCATGCACAGCAGAGGGTAACTAACAATCCCACAATATATCATCATACACAAACAAAGGAGGCAGGGCAACAGCAACGATAAAGGGGAAGCTAGGGATGTACAATATGTCACAGACATGAAGCATAATACATCACTTACATCCCCACAGGTGCTCCAGGCAATGTCAGTGGAGAGAAGGTGCCACAACAAATCAGTCCCCCAACAGAAGATGCCCACAGTGATGACAGTAACTCTGGACTTCTGGATCTGGATGAACTACCTAGCCCATCAGGGACCACTGGTCAGTCAGTCACCCCAGCCCACTCCCAGTCAACCACAGAGCCTTCCCCATTAATATCCAACACCACAGCACACACCCAGCATCCCCACACCTCGGTCCCCAGGACACGTCAATCAGCAGTGTGCCCACCTGTACAGGGACCCCAGTCCACACCTCACCCCAAGACAATCAGGGACCTGGGGCAAGTGGCAGTGGGCTAACCGTTCAGGGGGCACAGGGCAAAAGGGACACTGGAAAGACCACTGTGCGCCAGGGGGAGGGCAGATCCAGGGAACCGACTCTCCAGGAGGCACTTACCAAGATCCTGGGGGCCTACCAACAATCCCAGGACACGATGGGCCAGATCCTTACCAACATGCAGGAGAACAAGCGGCTGCAGGAGGAACACCATCAGGCGATCAGGGAGGACTTGCAGCCTCTCAACACCACCATGATCGCCATAGCAGGGGTGTTGGCAGACATGGTCAACATCATGAGGGAATGGACAGCACACCAGCGGGCCCCTACCACTAACCAGTATACTGACCAGCCCTCCACTTCTGCTGCAGCTAGTGGGCAGGAGGCCCTGCCACAGGAACTACAGGCCACCAGCACCCCTCCCCCTGTAGAAGGTGAACCACCCCGCAAACGTTCCCTACAACCCTGACAGAAGCCAGAGACACTTGCCAAGAACAAGACCACCGCCAGGAAATGAGACTCTCCTGAATATCCCCCTTGTGTCCCACCCTGTCACCTTGTCCACTTTGAACTGCCTTTGCTCCCCTTCCTATAGCTCTCTGGACACTGGACCTGTGCTACAAACAGACTGGAACAATACCCTGGACTTTCCTCTACCATCACCCCACTCCATTGCACTTTTCCGTCAATTAGTTGTACTACAGTAAACACCCTTGAACACAACTTGAGTGACACTGTTTTATGTGCTGAAAATGTGCATTTATGGGAACAGTCACATCTAGTACAAATGATCTGAACACTGTGATAGCATACAAATAATGACCTGTAGCTGTCTGTAGTAAACACATCAGGGCACTGTTGTCATATCACCAACATCTGTAAAATGACAAGCCATAGGTGACAGTAAGTTGAGATGCAAAGGAAGTGAATGCTTACATGTTACAGCCACACAGATAAATCAATAGTCAGAGTAATGGTCAGTTCCACTGTCTCACCAGTGTGTCATTGGAAGTATTGACATATAACTGATCTGCTGTTATCCACATCCTCATCCTCTGCCTCCTCATCCTCACTGTCCTCTTGGTCCACTGCTGCCACAGGGTCATCTCCACTCTCCTCCTATTGCAGAAAGGGCACACGTCGTCTGAGGGCCAGGTTGTGCAACATGCAGCATGCCACTACTATCTGGCAGACCTTCTCGGGTGAGTAGCACAGGGATACACCTGTCAGATGTGGCCATCTGAACCTGGTCTTCAGGAGGCAGAAGGTCCTTCCGATTATTCTCCTGGTTTGCCCCTGTCCTGGCATTCCTCACGGGGTCAGGAGCCACCATAGGTTTGGGTAGCCAGAGTCACCTGCAAGTATTGAGGGACAAACATTAGCCTTACACAATGCTATGGGGATAACACCTGAAGGCATACACTGATATACAGTGGGTGGGGACTCTGGCTCACCTATTAGCCACACCCTGTGCCTCTGTAGTTGGGCCATCACATTTGGGATGCTGCTATTCCTCAGAATGAAGGAGTCATGCTCCGACCCAGGATACTTGGCAGTGATGTGGGAGATGCACTAGTCCACCAAGCACACCATTTCCACATTCAGTGAGTGGAAACTCTTCGGTTCAGATTCCTGAACACATGTTCATTCTGACGGGGGGAGGACAAACGCAATATGTGTATCGCCAATTACCCCAATAATATTGAGTATATGTCCCATTGCATAGAATCCTGCCTTCACAGTGGCAAATATTCCATCTGGGGGAAAGCAATGTAACTGCATGTGTTTCACCAAGGCAGACAATACCCTTGCCAGCACGATTGAGAACATTGGCTGTGACATACATGCTGCCAAGCCCACTGTCACTTGGAAAGAAGCAGTTGCCAGGAAATGGAGCACTGATAGAACCTACACACGAGGGGGGATCCCATTGGGTCGACGGATAGCTGATATCAGGTCGGGCTCCAATCAGGCACACAGCTCTGTGATTTTGGCCCCATCCGGTCTATAGAGGAATATAATGTGCCTGTCCTCCAGTGTAGCCAAGTCCACAAGGAGTCTGTACACGGGGATTTGTCTCCTCCTCCTATTCATTTGCAGTAGTAGGTATCTAAGGGACACAAGAGTGAGTAGTTTGTCACAATTTGAACAATGGAATCACCACCTCAGTGTGCATACAGCATTAATGTGATGGGACAGTGGGAATTGCAATGTATGTGCAATTTTCTGCAATGACGCAGTTATGGAAGATCTGAATGTAGTCGACCACCATGAAATTGCAACCGCCTGTCCTGTATCTAGGGACAGGTGGAAGTGAGGTAACTCTGCTGATGTTGGGTGTTGTGGCGGAAGACGGTCTTGGACCGCCGTGCAATTCCTCATTTGCTAATATGGGGCTCTAGGGAGTACAGTGGCCAATGGGGATCAGCGGGGGCAGTGAAGGTGTACACCGCCACAGATGTGGCCGCTCTTTTCTGTCTATAACCTCACTTGATTCCTGACTTTCCACAGGACAACACACACAGTGCGTGTGCTGCTGTTACCTGTGTCTGGAACCTACCATGGCCTGTGTGACCGGGAAAAGGGCCCCTGCCTTCACTTCGATGGAGTTGGAGCACTTGGTGGATGGGGTCCTACCCCAGTATGGACAACTGTATGGGCCTCCAGACCAACAGATGAGTACACCTTGGGCACGATGCATATGGGAAGGTTGCATTGAGATGTGTATGCAGGCATCGTGTCATTTGTGGGGGGATGTCTGGTGGTAGTGTACATGGTGTGCGCTGGGCGATGTGTGTGCCAATGGAGTTGGAAATGGGATTTGTGGCCCATATGTGTGACAGGCTGGATTGTATGTGTAATGCTGAGCTCCTTTCTGTATTACCTATGCAGGTCAGCGCCCATCAAAAGAAGGGATTGTGGCGTACCATCGCCAAGGAAGTGTGGACCCTGGGGGTCTACAGCAGGCAGAGCATGCACTGCAGGAAACATTGGAAGGACCTGAGACACTGGGCACAGAAGACCGCAGAGGCCCAGCTGGGGATGGCCTCCCAATGAGGAAGGGGTGCCCGTCGGAACCTGACCCCTCTGATGGCCCGCATACTGGCAGTGGCCTACCCATAGCTGTCTGGGTGCTTGCGGGCATCACAGCAGCCACATGCGGGTGAGTACAATGGGCATTACTACAATAATTGGTAGGTGGCATGGGATCCCGGTGGTGGGTGTGAGTAAGTGGGTGCCCCTTAATGCTAGGACAGACTTTGCAGCGTGATTCAGCTCAAGGGTGTGGTATTGTAAATAGTATTTACTTTTATCCTTTTGTAGTCATTCTCCCTTTGTTCCCCTTTTCCCTCCCTTCCATCTTATGTAATGTGGTATCTTCCAGCTACCCCTGCTCCAGCTCTTGGTTTAGCTGGAAGGTTGTGAGGATTCTAGGTGGTTGTGAAGATAGCTGGAAGCAGGAGTGGCTGGAGTTTCTTTGTTCACTTTTACTTGAAGAAATAAAAGAAGATTTTGGCTTCTGCATAGTCTAGTGTTTGCTGAGAATTCTTCAAAGGGTAATGGGTGTATGGCAAATGCAGGTAACCTAGCTCGGTTGCATTCCATGTCAGTCAGGGCTTTGTGGGTCCCAGGAGAGGTGCAGTTGGCAGTGTTTGGCCCTCATGTTGCTGTGGCATATAGCCAATTGAATGCCAGTGCAATGTATAGTGCTCAAGCCTGATGCCTGTGTGTGACGGTGCAGTGAATGCCAACTGTGGTCTTGGTGCTGTAATTGACCCAGTGCTCCCTTTCTCTCCCTCCCCCTTTTATCCTTCAGTGATCCTGTTCATGTATGAATTAGCATAATCTGTCAGAGGAGCAGGGGCAACAGCGACAAATGGAGCTGCATCCTACAGGACCCAGGAGGCAGAGTCCACCCACGCCGAGGGGAACCAGTGGAACGGAGGGCAAGGAGAGCACGACCGCGGAGACAGGAGGTGACAACACAGACTCTGATTCCTCCTCCGATGGAAGCTCCCTGGTGGTGGGAGACACCTCTGTGACCCCCCCAGCTGCAGGTACAGCCACCACCCCCCATACCGGCACCGCCCTCCCAGTAGCCCCTCAGTGAGTTGCCCGTGCCTGCTCACCCAGGAGGGTGGGCATCTCCTTTGCCCTAGGCACCTCAGGCCCTGCCCCAGTGAGCCCTGCTGCCCTGAGTGAGGAGGCTATTGGCCTCCTGAGATCCATCTCTGTAGGGTAGTCAACCATTGTGAATGCCATCCAGTGGCTGGCATCCCAGATGCAGCAATGCAATGCATCCCTGGAGGGCATAAACAGTGGATTGGCGGCCCAACAGAGATCGATTCAGGCTCTGGCCTCCTCTATGGTGACAGCCACTGTCCCTGTTCCTACTGACCCTCCACCAACTACCACTTCCCAGTCCAAGTCTCCTCAACCCCAACCCATCCCATGCACACATAAAAGATTTTGACGTTTCAACTCCATTTATGTAGGTCAATCTATCCGGGGTCATCATCAGGACTGTTAGTTTGCTATAGGTAGCACCAGTCAGTCATCGTATTCTGTCTTAGGGTGATTGTTTAAACATCTCATCCTCCATTGACAGGAGAGATGCAGGCAGTCGTCCTCCGGTATGAAAAACAAACCATATGGAGGTACAGGGAGTGGACAGACTACTAGGATCTAAAGTCAATGGAGACCAAACGTCGACCTTCTCATAGTGTGGATTTTTCTTGAGAGACTAAAAAGTGACTTCTGGACCTCTGGAGTAATATGACTCCACTTATGGAAGATCACAGAGACTTTGGGGGTCATTCCGACCCTGGCGGTCGGTGTTAAAGCCGCGGTCAACCCGTCAACAGGCAGGCGGTAAAAAAATGGAATTCTGACCCTGGCGGGAACCGCCAACACAGCCCGCCACTTTAACACTCCGACCGCCACGGTGGGGCAAACAAACAGCGCGGCGGTCACCGCCAACAGACAGGCGGCAGACAATGTACCGCCCACCCTATCACGACCCACCAATCCGCCACCTTTTCCGGGGTGGAAGCCCCGCCGATAAAAACACGGCGGAAACAGACCACGAACGGGAAAACGCTCACCTTTATACACTCCACGAGCAATCTGGACAGCATGGAACCTGAATTAAACATCCTACCAGCGATTGTCTACCTGCTCCTCTACCAGGAGCACGAACGCCGCCGCAGGAGACAACGGTGAGTACTGCACCTACGACACAGGGGAGGGGGGAGGAGAAAAGGTAACGGGCACACACATACTGCATCTCCACACACCAAAGCAGAGCAACAACTCAGATTTACACCCCCCAAACCACCCCGGGAATAATTCAAAGACACAATAAAATGATCATTAAAATAGAAGTATATTAAAGCATATTTGAACTGAAGTGAAATATGAGATATTTTAAATAAATAAATCACAACATGAACAATGTATACATAGTCCAAAAGTCCGGCACATATTGGGTACATGCCATTGTTCGTGGGCCAATGTGCATTAACACATGGGCAAAGCCCACACACGAGACCCGATTCCATTGGAGAGAACACTGCTGGGGCATCAGATAATAAAACCACAGGCACCTCAGGGGGAAGGGAAGGGGGGGCACCTCAGCCACATGAGTCCACGACGCCAGATCCACGAGGGGCCTCCATGCCCCCCACTGTACCATCCTGGGGAGTGCAAAGCCACAGTCTCTCAAGTCTCTACAGTGGGTGGCTTGCCCACTGTACCATCCTGGGGAGTGCAAAGCCACAGTCCATCTGGTGGATTACAGACTCCACTGGGTATGGAGGAGGCATGGTGCCCAGAGTGCTTCGTGAAGCCCTGCCCGACACAGATCCGGCACTGCCAATGGGCCAGCGGTGCTTGAGATGAAGGGCCCAGCGGAGCGGTGCTTGACAGGAAGGGCCCAGCGGAGCGGTGCTTGAGATGAAGGGCCCAGCGGAGCGGTGCTTGAGATGAAGGGCCCAGCGCAGCGGTGCAGAGACGGCGGGGCCCAGCGGAGCAGTGCAGAGACGGCGGGGCCCAGCGGAGCGGTGCTTGAGATGAAGGGCCCAGCGGAGCGGTGCAGAGACGGCGGGGCCCAGCGGAGCAGTGCTTGAGATGAAGGGCCCAGCGGAGCGGTGCTTGACAGGAAGGGCCCAGCGGAGCGCTGCTTGAAATGAAGGGCCCAGCGGAGCGGTGCAGAGACGGCGGGGCCCAACGGAGTGGTGCTTGAGATGAAGGGCCCAGCGGAGCGGTGCTTGACAGGAAGGGCCCAGCGGAGCGGTGCAGAGACGGCGGGGCCCAGCGGAGCGGTGCTTGAGATGAAGGGCCCAGCGGAGCGGTGCAGAGACAGCGGGCCCAGCGGAGCGGTGCTTGAGATGAAGGGCCCAGCTGAGCGGTGCTTGACAGGAAGGGCCCAGCGGAGCGGTGCTTGAGATGAAGGGCCCTGCGGAGCGGTGCTTGAGATGAAGGGCCCAGCGGAGCCGTGCTTGACAGGAAGGGCCCAGCGGAGCGGTGCTTGAGATGAAGGGCCCAGCGGAGCGGTGCTTGACAGGAAGGGCCCAGCGGAGCGGTGCTTGACAGGAAGGGCCCAGCGGAGCGGTGCAGAGACGGCGGGGCCGTGTTCAGCGGTGCTTCTCTTGGGCCCTGTTCAGCGGTGCTTCTCTTGGCGGGGCCCTGTTCAGCGGTGCTTCTCACGGCGGGGCCCTGTTCAGCGGTGCTTCTCACGGCGGGGCCCTGTTCAGCGGTGCTTTTCTTGTGTTCCTAGGGAACCAGATCTGGGCAATCATTCCCGCTCAGTCGCCATCCGACCTATCGCTTGCGGGGCCCTCCTGTGCAGGACTCCTGGGCCCCTGGGTGTCCTCCGTCACACCCCAAATGGGGCTGGTGGGGCCCTCCTGGGCAGCTTGCCTGCTGCCGGACTTGTCCGCCCTGCTGCCCTTGCCCCCCTTGGCGGAATCTCTGGGGCCCTTGCCTCCCTTTGTGGATGGGCCAGGTGACGGTGCAAGGGTGGTGTCCTTGGGGGCAGCCGTCTCAGGCTTGTCGCGCCGGCCCTTCCCTTTTTTGTTTTTTTCCCCGGGGTGGGCTGGCTGTCCCCTTGCTGCTGGCCGATGTTCCTGCCCTAGGAGCTGGTGGACTCCAATAGCCCTGAACGATGGTCCTAGTAGGTGCAGGGCTTGTGGTGGCTGAGGTGCTATTTGGACTCTTACGAGATGGAGGGGGTGGGTCAGGTGATGCAAAGAGGTTAATTTTGGAGAGGAACAACTTTTTAGGAGCAATGGGAAGGGTAGGTGCAGTGGGTATGGGAGTGGAGGGAGAGGATGTGGTTGTAGGAGAGTCAAGTGTGCTGTCTTTGGGTGCAGGTGCTTGTGCTGGAGGCTGTCGTGAGGTGGATGGCTGTTGGGTGGGTGACTGCCTGCGTTTGTGTGGTTTGGAAGAGGGGGTGACAGACACAGTGGGAGAGGACACAGGGGACGTGTAAATGGCAGTGGGGGTGGTGACTGCACGTGTGCGGACTGTTCTTGTGGGTGTGGTGGTGATGGACGTACTGGCTGATGGTGGTGTGCATGCAGGTGTGAGTGGAGACGTCACAGGGAGGGAGGAGGGAGACGAGGAGGAGGGGGACACAGAGGAGGCAGTGGCTGTTGGCATGTCTGCATGTGGATGTTGCTTGGGTGAATGCTTGTGTGATCTGTGGTGCTTATGTCTGGATGAGCTGCCCTTGGGTGTTGAGGTGTGTGCAGGCTGGTCTGTAGGTGTGTCTGGGATAGGCAGAGGAACAGGGGAGTGGGACTGGGTTGAGGAAGTTGGAGGGTGGAGGCTAGACACAGGGACAATTGCTGCCGTCAGTGCTGAGGCCAGAGCGTTGAACGATCGCTGATGGGCAGCCTGACCCGAATGAATGCCCTCCAGGTATGCATTGCTCCGATGCACCTCCCTTTCTACCCCCTGGATGGCATTCAAAAGGGTAGACTGCCCAACAATGAGCGTCTGGAGGAGGTCAATGATCTCCGCACTGAGGGCAGCAGGGGTAACTGGGGCAGGACCTGAGGTGCCAGGGGCGAAGGAGATGCCCGGCTTCCTGGCCGAGCGGGCACGGGGCGAACGCTGAGGGGCTGCTGGGAGGGCGGGGCTGGTGTGCTGGGTGGCGGCTGTACCTGTTGTTGCGGTGGGCACGGGTGGTGCCGCCACCACAAGGGAGCTCCCTTCCGAGGACGTGTCGGTGTCGCTGACGTCTCCACGGGTCCCTGTTGTGGAGCCCCCCTCGCCCTCCGTCTCACTGGTGTACTCGGAGTCGGTTGCATGGCCCTCCGGGGCCATGTGAGATGCAGCTCCCTTGTGCGCCGATGCCACTTCTCCTCCGCCTGATGATGCTAATGCACACATGAACAGGAAAACCAAAAAAAGGGTGGGGAGAAGAAAGAAAGACATGTTGAGTGCATGCATTGGCGGCACCGTTGGCGGAGAGGACAGACACAGAAGCCCCCTGCACCACGCCGCGCACTCGGGGTACACTAAATTATTGTGACTTGGCCTACAAGTCAATGGACGACAAATGCACACATAGGTGAGGCCCAACCATGGATATATGTACTTAGCACCCTACAGAGGTGGGGGGTGGGGGCACAGGGCCATGCCTAACGGAGGGGCCTAGCCTACAGAAACCGCCCTGGCCTAGAGATAGCCACAGCCCTCCTCCCCCACCCAGACACCTCCACTGTGCGCTAATATAGCAGAATGTGCTGATACTCACCCCCTTGTGTCTGCTGTGATGTCCTCACGCGCCCATCCAAATCGGGGTAGGCCACCGCCAGGATCCGGGACATCAGGGGGGTCAATTGCCGTGTGGCACCCCTCCAAGGTTGGGAGGCCATCCCCAGCAGAGCCTCGGCGGTCTTTCTGCTCCCGCGGCGGATGTCCTCCCACCTCTTGCGGCAGTGGGTGCCCCGTCTGTTGTGGACCCCCAGGGCCCGGACGTCCTTGGCGATGGCACGCCAAATGTCGATCTTCTGATGGGCGCTGACCTATGTGACATGGACAGGATGGAACAAGAAATATCATCACTTTACTGCATGGTCGATGTGAGTGGCCCCCCCTCCCCAACCTTGCCATGTGGCACATGCTCTCATCTGTCGTGCGTTTCACTCCCCATTCGCACCCCTCCCCACCATCTTACACCCACCCCACTCAACACAGGCATAGCCCATACTACGTGCTCCCTGTGTACTTACCTGTTGGTCTGGAGGACCGTAGAGTAGCACATACTGGGGGAGGACCCCATCCACAAGTTTCTCCAATTCCTCAGATGTGAAGGCAGGGGCCCTTTCCCCAGTCGTAGCAGCCATTGTATCTCCCAGACCGAGGTCACAGCAGCACTTGCAGTATAGGTCCTCTCCTGTGGATGATCAGGTCTCGAGTGATTAAGCAGTTAGAAAATGGCGGTGCGTACCGCGGCGGTGCATACCGCGCCCGCCGGCACCCATCGTCATTGGCTCCTGAGACCCATAGAGTTCAATGTTAACCAATGCTGCTTTGCGCCGCGGTCTTCGACCGCCTACCGCCACGGTGTGCCATGCCAGCGCATTGACCTCACATCCCATTGTCACACTTCACAGGTCAGGCAGCCGCCATTTCAAGGGCCCACATGGCTTAATTTCTACTGCGTCACACAGGCCTAGGCCTTGCATTGCCACTCATACAAGCCATTCAATACATAGTGAATCGTGTTTTGTGCAAGCTGTGGTTACGTACCTGTGGGTTGCTTGACTCTGTGCTCCATGTTGTCCTTCCTAGGCACCGTCCACTGGGACTTGCGAGGAGATGGAGGAATCCTCCTGTGTACAGACCGCTGGTGGACCTGTCGACAATGGAAGAACGACATGTCATACTTACATACAGACTTGACCGAGCCACTATACAGGAACTGTGTGCCCAGCTGGAGCCAGACCTGATGTCCCCCATTCGCCAACCCACAGGGATTCCCCCTCTGGTGCAGGTTCTGTCAGTACTCCATTTTTTGGCAAGTGGCTCATTCCAAACAACAGTGGCCATATCTTCAGGGATGTCTCAGCCTATGTTTTCTAAGGTTTTGTCCAGAGTGTTGTCTGCCCTGATGAAATACATGCTGAGCTACATTGTTTTCCCTGAGGTGGGCGATTTGGCTACAGTGAAGGGTGATTTCTATGCCCTTGGACATATCCCCAACATCATTGGTGCCATTGATGGGACCCATGTGGCTTTGGTTCCCCCCAGTGGAAGTGAGCAGGTGTACAGGAACAGAAAAAGTTATCATTCGATGAATGTCCAGGTGGTCTGTTTGACTGACCAGTACATCTCCCATGTAAATGCCAAGTTCCCTGGGTCAGTGCATGACGCGTACATCATGCGAAATAGCAGCATCCCTTATGTGATGGAACAGCTACAGAGACACCGTGTGTGGCTAATAGGTGACTCTGGTTACCCCAACCTGTCGTGGCTACTTACCCCAGTGAGGAATCCCAGGACAAGGGCAGAGGAACGCTACAATGAGGCCCATGGGCGAACTAGGAGGGTTATAGAAAGAACCTTCGGCCTCCTGAAGGCCAGGTTTAGGTGTCTGCATATGACAGGTGGATCCCTAATGTACTCACCAAAGAAGGTGTGCCATATCATCGTGGCCTGCTGTATGCTTCACAACCTGGCTTTGCGACGCCAGATGCCTTTCCTGCAGGAGGATGGTCCAGATGGTGGTGTTGTAGCAGCTGTGGAGCCTGTGGAGAATGAAGAGGAGGAAGACGACGGGGACGACACAGACAACAGGGACACAGTGATTCAACAGTATTTTCAGTAGCACACAGGTACAAATCAAGCACGCCATTTTACATTTACTTAAAGTCTCCTGCCTCTCTACTGTCTGAGTTCCCCCCCAGTTCCTGTTAACTGAGTTGTGACTTTCCCTTCCGTTTTCAGAGCTGTGGGCCCCACTGCGTGACCTCTGCTTTGTTTGCCCATGGACTACAGCTGTGTGACAGTGGTATGTTGTCATCACAATGTAACTGAACATTTTGGCACTGTTATGTCTAATACATTTGTTCAAAATACAAGCAGACTCCAGATTTTTTTAGTGCAAGAAGTGATTTAATTCAAGTGCTAAATTTAAGGAACATGATTGTCAAACGGGGATGGGTGATGGTGGAGTAATGTCCATGGCAGAGTCCAGTTCTCAGTCGCACAGGTGCATTGTCCATATGCCTGTGGAAGGATGGAGCAGGGGAAGTTCAAGGTTGGACAGGGTGACAATGTGGGACAGTGGGATGACATCAGGGGGTATCGTTTTCTGGCGGGGGTCTTGCAATCCTACTCTGTCTTCTTGTGAGATCTCAGGTTGCGCTTGCGGGGTGGTTCTTCTTCTGCAGGAGGTGGGGTTCTGGTGGCCCGTCGTTGTGTGGGTCCTCCTGTCCACTAGCGCCGGCGGAGGTGGTAGGCTGTTCCTGGTCCAGGCTAGTGACAGGGGCCCTTTGTGGTGCCACATGGTCCCGCAATGTGGTGACTATCTGGGTTAGGGCCACGACGATGATCCCCATTGCGGAACTAATGTTCCTCAGTTCCTCTCTGAACCCCATGTACTGTAGCTCCTGCATGACCTGGATCTCCTGGAACCTGGCCAGTACCGTAGCCATTGTGTCCTGGGAGTGGTGGTATGCTCCCATGATGGAGGAGAGGGCCTCTTGGAGAGTCGGTTCCCTGGGCCTGTCCCCCCCCCTGTCGCATAGCAGCCCTCCCAGTTCCCCTGTTTCCCTGGGCCTCTGTCCCCTGGACGGTGTGCCCACTACCACTGCCCCCAGGTCCCTGTTGTTGTTAGGGTGGTGGGTCAACCTGGGTGCCCTGTAGTGGTGGACACACCGCTGATTGACGTGTCCTGGAGACAGAGGCATGGGCCCGCTGGGTGGGAGCTGTGCTGGTGTTCCCAGAGGGGGTTAGGTCTGGTGTAGCCTGTGGCTGTCTGTGGGGAACCGACTGTCCCGAGGTCCCCGATGGGCCGGGCTGGTCATCAGGGTCCAGGGAGACAGAGCTGCTGTCATCACTGTGGGCCTCTTCTGGGGGTGGGATGGACATCTCTGGACCCTCCTGGGCGGTGTGGTGGCGTTCGGGTCCTGCAGGGGTATAAGAGTATGGTTATTGCTTCTGTGTGTGGCATTTCGTGTAATGGGTGGGTGGCCGTGTCCCCCAGTGCTGGCATTCCCTTGTGGGGGCTTTTGTGACGGTGGCTTGTGGGGGTGATGGGTGTGTGCAGTGGGCATGCTTTGGGGATGGGTGTCCATGCTTTGGGGACGCACGCAGGGCTAGGTTTTGGGATGGGTGGGATGTGATGGTGAGCCATTTGCAAGGAGTTGGTGTGATGGGGGTGGGGGTATGATTTGGCATGCAGGTGGGGTGGGGGGAATGAAGTAGTGGAGATTTGACTTACCAGAGTCCATTCCTCCGCCTACTCCTGCGAGGCCCTCAGGATGCAGGATATGCAAGACTTCCTCCTCCCACGCTGTGAATTCTGGGGGAGTAGGTGGGGGTCCGCCGCCAGTCCGCTGTACCGCGATGTTGTGCCTTGATACCATGGAACGCACCTTCCCCCGTAGGTCGTTCCACCGCTTCCTGATGTCGTCCCGATTGCGTGGATGCTGTCCCACAGTGTTGACCCTGTCCACTATTCTGCTCCATAGCTCCATCTTCCTGGCAATGGTGGTGTGCTGCACCTGTGCACCGAAGAGCTGGGGCTCTACACGAACTATTTCCTCCACCATGACCCTGAGTTCTGCGTCAGAGAACCTGGGGTGTCTTTGGGGTGCCATGGGGTGGTGTGGATGAGGTGAGGGGTGGTGTATGTGTTGTAGAGTGTGGTGAGTGTGGTGGTGTATGGTGTTTTGTGCGTGGAAATTGTGTGGGTGATGTTGTGATTTGCCTCTCTGTGATGGTGTACTCTATGCTGTGCTCTCTCTCTTTCTGTCCTTCACTCGCAATTGTGGTCGTAGGGGTTTGTGGGTGATGTGGGTGTGTGCTTTATAGTTAATTGGGTGTGTGGGAGTGGTGTGTGTATGTGTCTCAGGTGTGTGTATTTTGAATTATCCAATGTGGTAGTGTTTTGTAAAGGTGTGTGTATTTTGAGCGCGGCGGTGTGTACCGCCCATGCGGGTCGGAATGGCATGGGCGTATTTCTGTTGGCGTGACGGTGGAGGTTTGGTCATCGCCAGTTTCCCGCTGACCTTTGGTGTGGCGGACTTTTGTGGATGTCGGGTTTTTGGCGGTTTGCCAGTTGCGGGTCAGAATGACCGTGGCGGTTTCCCGCGGGCGCGGCGGTGTTATGGCGGCCTTCTGGCCGGCAGTAAGTGACTTTTATCGCAGAGGTCGGAATGATCCCCTTTATGTCTTAACCACATCTTGTATATATTGTACAGAGCACATTTGCACAAACGTTTTTCACTACATTCACTTTCACTGTGCCATCACTATAGGAGCACCGTAAGGATTGAATTCAAAATCAAGAATGACTGTGTTTTTTAGTAAAGATATAATAAAATATGAATTGTTGACAAAATTTGCACGTTTGAAGATTGTTTAAAAATTGTTTTCCAGGAAGACAAGGGTTTTACTTCCCTCATAGGACCATTGATTGATTACTTATTACCCTTGCATCGACTTATACCTGCCCCAAAAGAAGCAATATTGTCTTTCTACCTTTTGCCTAAGTAGGGGAAGTTGCCCCAAATATGCCACAGTTGGGGAGGGGTAGAATGTCCATCTCACACCTGGGACTTTACCTATGGGACAAAGGAAAGCGGTGCAGGTATTGGCAAAACTCCCACTTCAAATGGGATAAGCCAGAGTTTAACAGCATCACCACTTAAAATTACTAAAAGTGAAAAAACCATAGAAGTTCACTGAAAGAGCCAAAGGTTACAGGGATGTTATAGTTAGGAAATAAAATTTAAAAAACAGAAATTCACTTACAAAAACCCAGAGGCTACAGGGATGTTATAGATAGGCTAATGTTTCAATGTACAAAACCATAGCAATTCAGCAGTTATAGGTAGGGTTGTTTCAACTAACTATAACCTGTACCTTAAGGTAAGTATACCTCGCTCCCTTGACATGCATTGCTAATTATCCCATATATTACATTAGTCAGGACCACTTCTATGTCATCATCAAAAGCATCACTGCAACATTTGCAATAAAATTATTGATGTAGAAACTGTGTACGGTGGGCGCCAGTTATAGTTACCTTAGGGCACAAGTTATAGTTAACTTGAAAAAGCTCTAACTATAACTGCTGAAGTTCTGTGGTTTTGTACGGTTCAGATGTGAGTCCAACTATACCGACCCAGTAACCTGTGTTTTTTTAAGTGAAAAAAAGAAAGAAATATATATATATATATATATATATATATATATACATATATATATATAATAATAAACATAATATTGCAATATGCTAGCTTTGCTCGATAAGACAAACAGAAAGCTCTTTTCTTGAATGATCATTTTAGGAAACCTCAGACTCACACCCATCCCTAAATCACATTAGGATACACCCTTGTTCTTAGGAAAACATTTATTTATGCTGAGTCCTAAATCTATGTCTCCAGCGGATAAAGAAGATAATGCCATTGACAATCCTATTTCACCGTAATCCAAAAGTATTTTCTTGGACCGAACGGAATCCGTTCACTGCCCACATTTCCCCCAAGGGTTTCACTCAACCTCCTTCTCTCACGTCGCTGTGTATTCTGGGGGAGTAGGTGGGGGTCCGCCGCCAGTCCGCTGTACCGCGGTGTTGTGCCTTGATACCATGGAACGCACCTTCCCCCGTAGGTCGTTCCACTGCTTCCTGATGTCGTCCCGATTGCGTGGATGCTGTCCCACAGCGTTGACCCTGTCCACTATTCTGCTCCATAGCTCCATCTTCCTGGCAATGGTGGTGTGCTGCACCTGTGCACCGAAGAGCTGGGGCTCTACACGAACTATTTCCTCCACCATGACCCTGAGTTCTGCGTCAGAGAACCTGGGGTGTCTTTGGGGTGCCATGGGGTGGTGTGGATGAGGTGAGGGGTGGTGTATGTGTTGTAGAGTGTGGTGAGTGTGGTGGTGTATGGTGTTTTGTACGTGGAAATTGTGTGGGTGATGTTGTGATTTGTCTCTGTGTGATGGTGTACTCTATGCTGTGCTCTCTCTCTCTCTGTCCTTCACTCGCAATTGTGGTCGTAGGGGTTTGTGGGTGATGTGGGTGTGTGTTTTATAGTTAATTGGGTGTGTGGGAGTGGTGTGTGTATGTGTCTCAGGTGTGTGTATTTTGAATTATCCAATGTGGTAGTGTTTTGTAAAGGTGTGTGTATTTTGAGCGCGGCGGTGTGTACCGCCCATGCGGGTCGGAATGGCATGGGCGTATTTCTGTTGGCGTGACGGTGGAGGTTTGGTCATCGCCAGTTTCCCGCTGACCTTTGGTGTGGCAGACTTTTGTGGATGTCGGGTTTTTGGCGGTTTGCCAGTTGCGGGTCAGAATGACCGTGGCGGTTTCCCGCGGGCGCGGCGGTGTTATGGCGGCCTTCTGGCCGGCGGTAAGCGACTTTTACCACCGAGGTCGGAATGACCCCCTTTATGTCTTAACCACATCTTGTATATATTGTACAGAGCATATTTGCACAAACGTTTTTCACTACATTCACTTTCACTGTGCCATCACTATAGGAGCACCGTAAGGATTGAATTCAAAATCAAGAATGACTGTGTTTTTTAGTAAAGATATAATAAAATATGAATTGTTGACAAAATTTGCACGTTTGAAGATTGTTTAAAAATTGTTTTCCAGGAAGACAAGGGTTTTACTTCCCTCGTAGGACCATTGATTGATTACTTATTACCCTTGCATCGACTTATACCTGCCCCAAAAGAAGCAATATTGTCTTTCTACCTTTTGCCTAAGTAGGGGAAGTTGCCCCAAATATGCCACAGTTGGGGAGGGGTAGAATGTCCATCTCACACCTGGGACTTTACCTATGGGACAAAGGAAAGCGGTGCAGGTATTGGCAAAACTCCCACTTCAAATGGGATAAGCCAGAGTTTAACAGCATCACCACTTAAAATTACTAAAAGTGAAAAAACCATAGAAGTTCACTGAAAGTGCCAAAGGTTACAGGGATGTTATAGTTAGGAAATAAAATTTAAAAAACAGAAATTCACTTAAAAAAAACAGAGGCTACAGGGATGTTATAGATAGGCTAATGTTTCAATGTACAAAACCATAGCAATTCAGCAGTTATAGGTAGGGTTGTTTCAACTAACTATAACCTGTACCTTAAGGTTAGTATACCTCGCTCCCTTGACATGCATTGCTAATTATCCCATATATTACATTAGTCAGGACCACTTCTATGTCATCATCAAAAGCATCACTGCAACATTTGCAATAAAATTATTGATGTAGAAACTGTGTACAGCGGGCGCCAGTTATAGTTACCTTAGGGCACAAGTTATAGTTAACTTGAAAAAGCTCTAACTATAACTGCTGAAGTTCTGTGGTTTTGTACGGTTCAGATGTGAGTCCAACTATACCGACCCAGTAACCTGTGTTTTTTTAAGTGAAAAAAAGAAATATATATATATATATATATACAGGGAGTGCAGAATTATTAGGCAAGTTGTATTTTTGAGGATTAATTTTATTATTGAACAACAACCATGTTCTCAATGAACCCAAAAAACTCATTAATATCAAAGCTGAATATTTTTGGAAGTAGTTTTTAGTTTGTTTTTAGTTTTAGCTATGTTAGGGGGATATCTGTGTGTGCAGGTGACTATTACTGTGCATAATTATTAGGCAACTTAACAAAAAAAAATATATACCCATTTCAATTATTTATTATTACCAGTGAAACCAATATAACATCTCAACATTCACAAATATACATTTCTGACATTCAAAAACAAAACAAAAACAAATCAGTGACCAATATAGCAACCTTTCTTTGCAAGGACACTCAAAAGCCTGCCATCCATGGATTCTGTCAGTGTTTTGATCTGTTCACAATCAACGTTGCGTGCAACAGCAACCACAGCCTCCCTGACACTGTTCAGAGAGGTGTACTGTTTTCCCTCCTTGTAAATCTCACATTTGATGATGGACCACAGGTTCTCAATGGGGTTCAGATCAGGTGAACAAGGAGGCCATGTCATTAGATTTCCTTCTTTTATACCCTTTCTTGCCAGCCACGCTGTGGAGTACTTGGACGCGTGTGATGGAGCATTGTCCTGCATGAAAATCATGTTTTTCTTGAAGGATGCAGACTTCTTCCTGTACCACTGCTTGAAGAAGGTGTCTTCCAGGAACTGGCAGTAGGACTGGGAGTTGAGCTTGACTCCATCCTCAACCTGAAAAGGCCCCACAAGCTCATCTTTGATGATACCAGCCCAAACCAGTACTCCACCTCCACCTTGCTGGCGTCTGAGTCGGACTGGAGCTCTCTGCCCTTTACCAATCCAGCCACGGGCCCATCCATCTGGCCCATCAAGACTCACTCTCATTTCATCAGTCCATAAAACCTTAGAAAAATCAGTCTTGAGATATTTATTGGCCCAGTCTTGACGTTTCAGCTTGTGTGTCTTGTTCAGTGGTGGTCGTCTTTCAGCCTTTCTTACCTTGGCCATGTCTCTGAGTATTGCACACCTTGTGCTTTTGGGCACTCCAGTGATGTTGCAGCTCTGAAATATGGCCAAACTGGTGGCAAGTGGCATCGTGGCAGCTGCACGCTTGACTTTTCTCAGTTCATGGGCAGTTATTTTGCGCCTTGGTTTTTCCACACGCTTCTTGCGACCCTGTTGACTATTTTGAATGAAACGCTTGATTGTTCGATGATCACGCTTCAGAAGCTTTGCAATTTTAAGAGTGCTGCATCCCTCTGCAAGATATCTCACTATTTTTGACTTTTCGGAGGCAGTCAAGTCCTTCTTTTGACCCATTTTGCCAAAGGAAAGGAAGTTGCCTAATAATTATGCACACCTGATATAGGGTGTTGATGTCATTAGACCACACCCCTTCTCATTACAGAGATGCACATCAC
Source organism: Pleurodeles waltl (assembly GCF_031143425.1). Taxonomy (NCBI): domain Eukaryota; kingdom Metazoa; phylum Chordata; class Amphibia; order Caudata; family Salamandridae; genus Pleurodeles; species Pleurodeles waltl. The sequence goes on along the minus strand of NC_090437.1, from coordinate 1,145,721,081 downwards.
CTAATATGCTTAATAGGTAGTAGGCTTTCGAGCCTATACAGCTTGGAGTAAGACAACATACATAAAGAGGATGATGTGGTCAAAATACTCATTTGCCTAATAATTCTGCACTCCCTGTATATATATATATATATATACATATATATATATATAATAATAAACGTAATATTGCAATATGCTAGCATTGCTCGATAAGACAAACAGAAAGCTCTTTTCTTGAATGATCATTTTAGGAAACCTCAGACTCACACCCATCCCTAAATCACATTAGGATACACCCTTGTTCTTAGGAAAACATTTATTTATGCTGAGTCCTAAATATATGTCTCCAGCGGATAAAGAAGATAATGCCATTGACAATCCTATTTCACCGTAATCCAAAAGTATTTTCTTGGACCGAACGGAATCCGTTCACTGCCCACATTTCCCCCAAGGGTTTCACTCAACCTCCTTCTCTCACGTCGCTATGTGGTGAATGGCATCTTAGGTCAAGTTCCAGGAATGTCTGAATTTGAAAAAGAGTACCTTTCACAAATTGCACACGTTAAGGAACTCGATTTTCATTCGTTGTTTACGGTTATACTTCTATCCCTTGGTAAGACTGTAATTTAAACAGTGTCTAATCTTTTCGTTGAGGGAACATTTTTCTCACTTCCCCTAATATTTTCAGTGTGTCATTTCTTAAACACGTAATTTCCTCGGAAGCCTGGCCTTGCACCAGCACAATGTAATTTGGTGTAGAGTGATCGCATAGGGTGTGGTTGTAGTTACTCGGAGTGACACAAATATGCGCTATGCAGTTTACACATCCTGATGATCGGTCGTTAATTGCATCATGGCACACGTATTGATTGAATAGGAATGCCAGAAGCAATCGCACTCATGTCTGTGCTCGTTTGCAAATGACATCGTGAGAGACAATGTTACGGGGCTGCTGTGATTAGCACTCGGATAGTAGTTCGCGCTTAGATGTTAATAATCATTATTTGGCATTAGTATGTATGCTTATGTACGTTTGTAAAACTTGAACGTAGCTAGAGAGCACTAGAGCATTCTACAGTGGGCATATGTCCCTGGACTTCAATTGACCGAAAGGCCCCTTGACCTCCACTTTCGATCACACACACACACTCACACACTTACACATACGCACGCATTTACACCTACAGACACTCTCTCACACATAAACACACTCTCACTCACAAGCACGCACCCAACATATATTTAAAATCACTTTTTACTTACCTCATCTATTATGATAGGGCATTTTAAACCTAACTGTGCTCCGTTTTTATTACACTAATAATGAAAAATACATTACTATTCACTATTAGTGTAATAAAAAAATGACAGAAAACAGAGAGTGGAGCCCCAACTGACGTCCATAAGGCCGAGCTACCACTGTGTTCCTGGCACTTAATTTGCCACCTCTGAGGCCAGGGGTCACAAAGGTACTGCCAGGGGTCCCAATGGACAAGCTGGAGGTCGCAGCTGCTACCCCTGGCGACCTCTAAATGACGTCCATCTATTCGCCCTGGGATTCAATTTAGGATAATTTACAAATGATTCTAAATGTCGGGAACAGAGAGTGGAGTCGCAGTGACACGATCTGTCCATAGCAATGTAGATGCTATAATACAGTATATACTGACCTATAACACTAATAATTCATCCTACCCCCATTAGATATTAGACATTGACAAGCTCACTCATAACTGCAATTGGTTGTTTCTTTTCTATGATTCTTAAAGTACGTAAAATAAATATATTGAACAACATGAATCACTAAATGAGAACCCATATACCTATTTAAATAGCTTCTTATGCCAATTGAATATTGCATATATTCAGCACTGAGAATTACGACATATATCCTTGGTCTTATCCTCCTGCTTTCTCTTTGTCATTCACCTCACATTTTTATGCACCTTGATTTTCACAGAGCCAGGAAATTAAACCACTGAGGACAGAGGAAGAAAATATTTCTTGCCACTTCCTGTTTATCCTATGTAGAAACATCGGGGAATCTGGCCAGGACTATACAGTATTCATATTCCCAGTTTCTATGGTTGTATTGCTGTTGCGCATTGGGGTACATGTAGTGTTATGCTGCTGCATACTGTTGATGCGTATTTACTGAAGTTGGGTACTTCTATCACTGCTGAAAGAAGGGGTCTTTCTATGGCTTTGGGAGTCCCTCTGTTTCTGCAGAATGCCCTTTTCTTATGTATTTAAATATTTATGGGATTTGTTAACCACGAATGAGACTACTTTCAGGTCTTACTCAAGGCACTAGAAATGGCCAACAAAAAAGTATATGACATACAGCAGATGTACTCCACGAAGTCTGTAAACATCATATCTTTCACTTGCCCAGCAGAGGAATCAGTTATAGTGTGACCATCACATTGAGGCAAAGCATCACCTACTAACAGATAAAGTAGAACGGATTTATTCATCCCATATCTTGCATTGAAGAATCCTTGCCATCTGAGGATCTCATATTAGTCTCAACCATGATCAAAATCTCAGCAAGGAGGCATAAAAAAGCTATATCATGAGACATAGATCAAAGTCCAGAAGGAGGCTAGAAGTCCTCATATTTAAAAACCTTTGCAACACAGGGATAATTCAGGACCTTCATTATCAGCAGGGCTTGCTTAGTTACAGGGCCCACTCAGAGGCTTTGTTCACAGAATTTACTGGGTGCCTGCCTCTTTACATGCAGATGAAAAATAGGGTATTGGTAGTAGGAATGGTTGCAGAAGTGTGCTCTGGAGTAAGGGCTATTTGAAAGAATGGCACAATATATTGTTTGACCTATGACAGACGGGTTGCCTGTTTCTAGGGAACAGGCACACTTAATGCACTTTGACAATTATAAAGGATTATGTGTACCTAGGCACAGTGCAGCACATAAGAAGGCTTAGTTGACACATTTTGGCTCATTACTGTGATAACAGATTGATGGCAGTGTGTTGAAGAAGGTCCCGGTTTTAGATTGTTAGGGGTGCAACAGCGCTCCCTCATTATCCTCTGCATCACCTAGCCCAGGCTTGGGGTCCTGGGTCTCCTGCTCACATCACAAGGGGGGTGTGATGGTACTCCCTTTTTACCATTCTTCCCGGGGGCAGCCTCTGGGAACTGTCTCACCCTAGGAGCAAGGCTTAATATGGAGGGGGAGCCCCACATGCTTCATCGCCGGTGCAGACAAAAGGTTGCTAAACTTCACCAGGGCATATCTTGAGCCCCCACTTGGCTCTTGTTTTGCTCCTGGTGGGAGGCCCCAGGCACCTGGAGCAATCTCTTTAGGCCTCCTGGCCTCAACAATGACAGACTTTACAGGGGATGATATAACTTACTCCCTGCACCAGCCTTTTACTTTGTTTTCCCTCTTGGCCTCTCCTTCTCTTTGCACAGAAGCCCAATGTTTCCCTCAACTGGCCCTCAGGTGTTTCAAGGGGACCAGATTCCCTGGGGAGTTCCCCACTATTCCTGTGGTCAAACAGATTTGAAGTCTTCTAGCTAGATGGCAGTCAGGGGGTTCCTCCCTCCAATTGTCCATAGGGGCTACCTTCAGTTCTTATGCTGCTTTCACCTCCATCGGCAGCTTTCTTTCACTGCCTGCGGCCCTGGCCTGAATTCAGGCTAGGGCTGTAGGCAGCGGAAGCTGGCAGGCTTCTTGTGCATCAGCCTGCCCTGTGTGCACTGTACAGAGGACAGGCTGGTGCACAGGAGGCCTGATACGGCAGCTTTCACTGCTTACGGCCCTGGCCTGACCCTACGGCCCCAGCCTGAATTCAGGCCGAGGCCATAGGCAATGAAAACTGTTGTTTCAGTCCTTGTTTGTTCACCAGTGTGCACAAACAATAACAAAACAAGAAAGATACGAAGACTTACCTGGGTCTTCAAGGGGGTCCTCCTCTCCTCGACGTCGTCACTCCTCCCTCTGGCTCTGCTCCCGGGCTCCGGTGCACGCTGCAGCCAAGTTATGGGCTGCACAGTGCAAGCACAGACTGTTTTGCTTGCGCTGTGCAGCCCATAACTGGGCTGCACCGTATAGCGGGGTTAGCTCTGCTCCCCTGACGGGGCTAGCGGAGTTTTTGACTAACTCTGTGCTCCAAGCAGAATGCTGAGTTCCAAAAACTCCATTAGCACCACCACTACCTTATCACAATGTACATCTTGTATGTGACCCTCCATTACAGACATGTTGTCCAATATATTTTGATGTAAAATTAAGGCCTACCTGTTTCAATGAATAACCACCACTTTCAAAATATTGATCAGTGACAAACCATTGGAATTATGAACAAGTCAACACAAACTCAATTTTAAAATAGTGTGATTGTTAGAAATGTGGTTTCTGGATGGCTAGGTTATGTACCTAAGCCAGGCAGAACCCACCAATCTAGATGTGACGAGTAAATTACACACCAAAGATAACCTGTGCTCACCCTCAGTAGCATTGAACAGAGCAGTGAGGCTGGTATCCAGAGCCAATGTGTAAAGTATTGGTACACACACACACCGACACACACATACACACACACACACACACACACACACACAGACACACACACACACACTAATACAGTGAAAACACTACAGAAGGACTCCCCACTAGAATAGAAAAATAGCCAATATTTATTTGAATAAAACAAGACTAAAATAACAAAAAAACAATATACACAAACAAAGATACACATTTTTAAAGATTACATCTCAGTAAAGCACTTAGAATAATAGCTCCAACTGGGGCTATCAGGATGTCTTGACAGTGTTGTTCCCAACAGTCCAATGCCACTCGCTAGGGAGAGTGGGCCAGACACAGAGTCACACGGACCTTAGGTACAGCACCTTTGAAAAGCAAAGAAAAAAGACGTTGCATGGAGTCGGGAGGTGAAGTGTCGCTGGAACCAGAGTGACATTGGTTCCTTAGTGCTACTGGGGAGGTGCCTACTAATAGGCAGGGGAGTTAGGGGAGCTAGCGTCAACCTTTTTGACACTAATTCAGAGCTTTGCAGGATTAGCATAAAATTTGTTTTGTCGCTAATGCTGCAAAGCCCATTGAGGCCCATTGAAAACAGTGGCTCTGCTCTGAACAGGCATTAAAAGTGGCGAAATAGATGATGCAAAGAAATCTTTTGGATTTCTTTGCGCCATTTTTTCGCCCCCCCCAACGGCGGAACATCCCCTTTGCATACATTATGCCTGGTGCAGACATAATGTATCACAAAGGGTTATAAAGTGGCGAAATGTGTGCATATATCACTTTGCAAATTTGGTGCGGCGATTTTGGCCTTGTTGGGTCACATTTGTGCAAAAAAATAATGCTAATGTGGCGCAACGAGGTGCTGGAGGTTCTTAAATTAGCCCTTTAGTAGTCTTGATAGTGCCTGTTTTTTTCTGGCAACATTCTCTATCAAATCAGCTTAGTTTGCTTATGATGTTGTTGGTTGATATTGTTTTTTGCAGACATAAAATACCTGAAGGTCAGCACAAGGATTTTTTCAAAGGGTAGTACTACATTCCTCTTCCCCTGGCTCCCATCTTTTTTTAAACACTTTAAGTTGTTTCTTTTAATAATAAACAACAGTGCCATGATATTATCATTTTCAATGAGCAGCCTAATTGATTTTTGGCTTTATTTTATTATCAGCTATTTTGTGGCCCAAAGACTCAATAAACCGAGGTCCACTAATGTGAGAAGGGATGATGTGGGGCAGGCTGAGTACCAACAGCCGAGTGTCAAAGTTCTAGAGAGAAAAACCAGAGCTTTATTGCATGAACTTTACTCTTGACAAAGAAGCCTGTTCCAAAAGATGTTCTCCCAACCGCTATCCATCCTGGGCTGGCAGCACTATTTGTTCCCCTATTTATCAAGAAGTGGTAATGCCAATAGGTCTGGCTTATGAATGAAAGTGCCTCTTGTGTCACTGATGGATTTAGGCACTTAATACGCCATCATGCATGCACTTTGTCACTCATCTTTGTACCCATGCATTCATTCCTCCATCCATCGACTCATTCTTGTATTCTGGCACAATCACATTATAAAGCACACAAATTCAACAACATGAACAATAAATTAAAGGAATACAAGTAGAAAAAAGAAAAGCTGCTTCTGTCTAAATATGTCAGGCAAATGCCTGTAATAACAAAACTTAACATAGCAGTGTGTGTCCATCTTGCAGAGGTATTATAAATTACCTATCATTGTTCTAAAGTTTCCAGCATGGCCACCAGATTTAGTACTAACGTTTTGGTCACTTTGGAACGGTAAAGCAATGATAGTCTATGGACAACGGGTTTCCATCATGGTCTTCTTGTTTAGAGGAAGTGGCACCTGGGTTGAGGTGCACTGTAGATGAAATGAGTGGAAAGCAAGCTTCAAGTTAGTACTTCCCAGGGAGCTGTAGTATTGCCTTATGAAATATTAAAACATAAAGAGGAGAAGCAAAGAAATGAAAGGGGAACAATAGAAAGAAAACATTGAAAACAAAAGGATTGGGCAACCTAACTCGCTCACTGAAGCACATTCATTTTCAGGTGGATGTGCATATACGATCAGAAAATGTCATCATTCACAGTGCAAGAAACTAATGACTGATGTTGACGTAACCATTATCTAATACTTAACGCATGGAGTTCCTGGGGTTATCTTTCAGACCACACCAGCTACTGGATCTCTTGCATTGTGAATGAGGGCATTTTCTTATCACATATGTGCATCCACCTGAAAAGCGAAGTGTGAATGGCACTCAGACAGACCAATGAACGGAGCTGACCCAAATGCCCTCTATGCACCTATATGGATATAAATTATAGCCTTATCGCCTGCGGCTGAGGGCTATAGCGGTTGTTAAAGGCACTGAGCCCCAGTTATATGCTCGAGCTCCAGGCAAAAAAAGTAGAAGGACAGCCCTGATGTCTGAAGAGCCTGAAGGAAGACTGGACCTTCTTGACTTGAACCCAGCCCCACAGAATTGACTTTAATAGTCAGCTGACCAACCTCCTGTTTAAGCACAGGGCTACAAGAATCTTCCCTATGCTTTTTCCTGCTTTTCAGTTGCCTAAATCCAACTGGATCCAACCTGGTTCTCTCTGTTGGCCTCTGTGGGACTGAGTCCTGACCCCTAAGTACTGTACTCATGATCCTGGACCCTTTGTTGTAGCCGGAGGGCACTCCTTCCTGCCCCACTGAAAGCTTTACTGGACTTGACACTGAGCCTTGATGCCATCAACCTTAGTCAACTGCTTCTCAGGAGGGTACAATTGCCAGCCCATGGGTGGAGCAACGTCTGACCACATTCCATCCAATGAGGTAGGAGTTTGCAGAGGTGACCTGACCTACTTTTACAGCACTTCCTATGTGTTTTACTGTAAGCTATCCCACAGTGCCCCTCTCCAAGAGATGTGGCTATGAAAATGGCCATATCCTCTCTTATAGTCAACCCAAACCAGATCTTGGGCACATAACCCTGCAACCGATTTTGAAGCCAAGCTAAAAAAGCAACAAATATAGACTGCCTGTATGAAGTGTAAATAGTTAATTTGCATAGGTCATCATGTCAAGGGAAGTCCAACACCTCCACATACATAAACCCTGTGTCCTCTTTCTGGGAAAATACACACCTCTCCACAGGGGAGCCATCAGAAACCAGGCAACAGTTGAATAATGTCATGAAGGCTTCCAAAGGTTAAGGCAGGTACATTTTCTAAAAGGACCTTTTTCATTTTAGTTAGTCAAAATTCAATGTCATCATTAAATTGCAGTTTGATTAATTAATAAAATAAATAGATTAATTACATTTAAGCTGCTTACAAACAGAAATTATCTCTACAAGGTGTTATAATGTAATTCAGTGTTTTCTCATGGGGAAGCTCACCTTGCTATAGGGAAAAGGGCTTTTGGTCCTTTTAATTGTCCGGAATGTGCAACATTAATTTCTACTGGATCTTGTCAGAATTTTGATTATGCCAGAGTAATTAGAGCAGTTTTGATAATTCCGTGTTACTGTCTGATACAGAAATACAGAAAATTATGTGATAACTCCTCCTTGCATAATTAAGTGTAATTTGAAGAAATAAACCTTCCAAAAGAACCCATTTAGCGAGTTTGAGCTGCTGTTCACACTCACTATTTGTCTTTTGCTGCATTTTGGGCAGTTTCGAGTGCAAAATGCATCATGACTCAGTTCCACATCTAATTTTGCAACAGTTTTGTAGTATTCACATTTTGATTTTATGTTTGGCTTGACCTGTGTATAAAAGTTACCAAAGACAAATGATTGCATATATATCATTCATGCTGTCGACATGGGTTGGGTTATTTAGGTTAAAGTTTATTGGCCTAAATTGCACTTTTAAATAACTTATAATTAAATTTACACTTTTGAGTAGGTTTACTACTTTTCCTATGGGGCTTTATTTTAAGTCTTTACCTCTGTTATTATCTATAGGGAAGTTCTGCAGTAGCAGTGGTTGGCCAGGTGTAGTGCCCGACCAATTACAAAACTGTAAGTTACTACAAAAGTGTGTTACTATACAAAGTGCAGTTTGTTAATACTGAAAAGCACTAAACCTACTAAGAAGTGAAACCTATTCCAAAGCGTAAGTTACATTTAGGGATCAGGCCTTTAGTGTTTATACAATCACACAAACAAGAAGGGAGAGAGGTGATATGGAAGCGGTTCTCCCGGGCCCACTGATTCAGGATCCCCTGGGGATTGTTAAAAGTGCCCTCACTCACTTAATAGTGGCATGCTTCACTATAGGGTTAATACAACACTCTGGTACAGACCAGCACTTCACAGTGGAGAAACAATATAGGTCCTGAGGGTAATTACCCTAATCTTTAAAGGGATAATTTGTACAGCTTCCTTAAAACGGTTTAAGGGGATGCCCGCTTGCATGTTATTATAGGACCCTCTTGGCAGGATAAAAACACTCAAATTAAGGGTGGACTTTAGGAAATGATCATCCTGTCACCCAGTCTGGTAAAGCAAGGGAGTTTAATTCTAAAAATATGCAAGGCATAAATGTAAAACAGCATTTGTACACAAAATTAATGAAGTCAGTTGTGCCAGGTAAACTTTGGAGTGCGTTTCCATGTTTAATCTTTAGTGTCAGAAGTATCTGCTAAATACGTTTATTGAGCTTTGGAAATTATTTAGAACAGGCATACAATAACAGCATTGTGACACAACTTGCATTTTAGGAAGGATTTAATATGGACTGGGGCAGAAAAGGTCTTATTATCAGTGACTAATGTTAGTGTTATAAATCCATTATTTTTTTCGATCAATGAAGACCACAGCGACAATAAGAGAGTAGTGAAAAAGAAATGGCCAAGGCAAATTAGTATATGGAAAATAAACAAACAGTTTGTAGTGCAAAATGGGGCTGAATGGTGAAGTAGATGCAGAATTTCAAACTGGCTAGAGCAGAAGGATGTGTCTAGTAAGTCATGGGCAAATCAAAGTTTTACTCAAGTGAGAGTACAGTTGAATGTATAGTCGATTGTCATAAAATCATCAGGGTATTACATGTTCTTCGTCTTTCTCATGACAGTATTTGTTAATTAGGTATACCAAGCAACAATCAGAATCAAATTCATTGGTTTATGCAACAACTATATGTGAGGCACTCACCAGAAGTAGTAAATACAATAATCTTGTAATTATATAAGAAACATTGATGCCACAGTTCCTTCACAAATTAAACAACGTTGCTGAGAGTCCACAAAGGAAAGAATACGTATACAGCTCTTCATAATATTTTCCAGTCCTTGTAATTTATTCACAAAGTGCTCTGTATTCCGCAGAATGGTGAAACTTCTTCAGTTGAATACATTAGGTTCATATGATGAAACAAACAAACTCTCCGGTACACCATTGATAAAGTTCTTTCAACTGAGCAAACAGCCAACACGTGTTTCGTCTTAAGGGGAATACTGTACGAGAAAAGCATTTCCTTCTAGCCATTCAGCCTCCAAATCATCAGCCACAGGTATGGTATCATGGACACTGATGGAGGTAGAGAACAAGGGCCAAGTTTGTAAATAATGGCACCAATCTGAAGAAAAATACAGCATTGTTTTCTCAACCAAAACATTAACTAGACAAGCAATCTTCAACACCTCTTACTGCTTGGAAAATTCCACAACCTCTTCTTAAGGCAAGAGACCCTGCATGTTTGCAGCCTGAGCATCAGCCCCCAAGCCCTCCATGTTGATAGTGGTTAACACAGTGAACAGGAGCCACTGTGTTAAACCTGAAATCCTTGGCATGGAGTTCCCTGACACATTTTACCTTTGCTCCTGTTGTGTTGCTGAATTTGCTTATGTTGGCTTTAGGACTCTGTAAACTTTACTACTGCTAATCAGTGCTTACATGCGCTCTCCCTCAAACATGATTGTTTAATTGGCACATTTAATTTACGTGTAAGTCCCTAGTAAATTGTACTACATGTACCCAGGGCCTGCAAATGAAATGCAACAAGTGGGTCTGCAGCACTCCCTGTGCCACCCACTGAAGTAGCCTTTTAAAACATTTCTTATCCCTGTCTCTGCAGCCTGTAGTGCAGTTTTAGAATGCCATTTCAACCTAGCAAAATAAACTTGTTGCCAGGCCAAAAGCATCATTTTTCATACTTATGCATCACTTGCAAGGACTTAAAAGCTCATAGGGCAGGGTGCATTATATTTAAAGTGTTGTACATCTGGGTTTAAAGTTTACATGTTCTAGCAGTTAAAAACCCCTAAAGTCATTTTTCTCTGTTGCAAGGCATATTTCTTCCCTTGACTAACAATGGGTTACCACATTATATAATTTAATAAGTTATAACTTTTGATTGAGAGAAGATAAAGATTTGGTGCTTACACTCACATAAAGTGAAATTTAATAATCCTCTTTAATACTAAAGACAGATTTTAAGTGAGAATTCTGAAAATGCCACTTTTAGAAAGTCAGGATTTTCTTGTCCTAACCATTTGTGCATTCTGCCTGCATTCTGGGTCAAATGTCTGTGAATTGCTCTGCTGTTAGTGATTGTGTATTCCTTCCAGACAATGAGACTAAAGGGGACTAAATATACAAAGAATGGGCCATCCTGCAAGGATGGCTGGGAGGGCGGAGCTGTGCCTTGCCCACTTATATTTCAAATGGTTTGCCTCTAGCACATACAAAGGAACCTGACAATAATCTTTTGTCACCCACGACTTCATGGATCCTTGATAGGGGAAAAACAACATTCTCAGAACCAGATATGGGGTAGTATAGGTAACCCAACCACCTCAAAGGTTGGCCCCAGCCATTATTATTGGATCTCCAGGCCCACTCATCAGTACACTCTTAGACCTGTCGACATTATAGAATGGCTGCCTTGCTCCCCAAAGGATAAGGCATGCTTTGACCCCTGCAGGTTTCCCTACTTCTTGAGCACTGCCCTGCTCTGTAAGAAGGAAGACTGTACCTGTTCCCTTCATCCCAAGGTAACCGGTTCTGAGTGAATTCAAGTGTCAGTTGGCTGACCCCCTGTATGATCTATTGGGATACAACACTCTCCAGTGGCCTCCCGCAACTTCACAAGTGGCTCGCTTCACTGGACCTGCCTGAGCTCTGCTGGAATCTGCTGGTGTCAGTTCCTGAAACTCAAGATGTGCCTCCCCAGGTTCTGGAACTTTGGCTTGCATCAGCTGAGCTTCTCCTGTGAAGAAAGGTGAAATCCAGATGTTTTGGGCTGTTCATGACCACAAATGGGCCCACTTGCACTGAGACTGTGTTGCCTGCAATGACCGCCAACAGACGTTCCGCTGAACCAGACTTATCGTGCTACAGCCACCATCACCACCAGCAACACAAGATCTGCACTTTGCACTACAATAACAACATAATGACTGCCAACTTGAAGGTCCAGTAACAACCATTCATGATGCCCAACTGGCTCTTCGTGCTACAGCGATGACAGCCCATGCCACCCATCCTGCTCTTGATGCTACAGCGATGACCATTCACTATGCTCTCTCTGCTCCTTACTGTAAACAGAAATCTCTGTGCAATACTTTCAGAAGGTAACTGTTTCATTGGAAATAATTTAGTTCCTGAATCCAGCCTATGCTCCATCATGGTCAGCCCGAACCTGTGGGTTTCCTCTGATCTATCAAGAGCAGATGATTGTGAGTGGCCCTTTGTGCTTTTAGGTGCTATATCTACTTAAAACTTTAAATGTAATATCTCCAGTTCTACTGATTTAAATTCTGTTGATATATACTCCTTTTTATTAATTTGACTGTTTTCACTTTATTACTGTTTATGTGCTGCATAAATACTTTACACTTTGCCTCTAATTTAAACTTGACTCCTTTGTGTGAAGGTGCCAGAGGGTTGTTGCCTCTGTAGTGATTCTACCCCCTCCTTCAATAACTCTGATTTCTTGCACACCGACTTCCAGGGATTTTTCCCAATCAGCCATCTGCAGATATCCATGCAAACTAAATTGCAATTGTCTCAAAACTTGCTCCTCTCACAAAATAGTTCTCACTTTATTTACAATTTAAACTACTTTCTACACAATATGCCACCTCAAATTAATGCATGGCCACCAAAGATTCTCTGTCATATTCTGCTACAGCAAGGTCTGGCTAAAATGGCACTCATAATTTAAATGTAATAACCTACTATACTTCTTAATCCAAACAGAGGAACAACATTTTCACCTGTCACCAGTACTGTGTTCCTCAACAGAAAGTTTATCACCTGCATTAAAAGAAAGTAACAGAGACATTTCATGACATTTACCATGTTCTGTACCTCCTGTAAAATGTCATTCTCTTCAACTGCCTACAACCATTCTTAACCATTTATTTCCCAGACATCAGAATAAACACCTCCCAACAGTAAACACAACACACTTACCCTCACTTCTTTGTTTGTCTGCTCTAACATGCCTCCCCACCTCCAAGGTGCCCAAGATAAGTCTATTTAGTTTTGTAACCAATGACATGTTCAAGCAGTATTGATACTCCTGCATGCTTGCCTGTCAAGCAGAATAATTTGCTGCATTCACAAATTACTAGTCTCTTAGTAATGGTTTGTGATCAGTATCAAACAGCCTTCTCCACATGTACATGCAGGCCTTGCAAAACTGTTGCTTATTCCTCTTGATTTTGCTACATTCAACATATGCAATGCACACTCTCTACCTTCTCACCCTAGCACCCACTCCACATGGACTAGCATCAATTGTGAGCATTGTTTTTCTCCTTACATTAAGTAACTTTCAAATGAGGGCATCTGCTACACTTAGATTCACCCTTGCAAAATCTTCACGGGGGCATTCACAAAGGTAACGTGTGAGTTATTCACACATCTAATTTACTCTTCCAATTTTGAGAAACATTACAACATTTCACTATTCGCGGTGCAAATTACTCAAAAGTGTAGACTTACACTTATCCCCCTAAATAAAACGTATGAGTGTAAGTTATTATTGCCAAAACAGAAACAGTGGTAAGTCCAGCTGTAACACATGGTCATCCATTGATACTGCAACACACTACCATAGAATAATAATGGAGGTAAGGGCTTAAAATACCCCCTTCTCTGAAGGGTAATAATGTTAAATTATATATAAAAAATATAATTTAATTAATTGTTTCAATGCATACATTAATGTAACAATAATATTTATTAAAATATAAGTAAGTTACTTTTAGCAAATTCTATACATAACATTTAATAGTTAGTGATGCACAAACAACTATTTAGTTTTATTACTTTAGGTGGGAATTTACTTTTTTAATTTCAAAACTTCAAAAAGCAATGTTTATTAACTTTAATATACTCATATGTATTAAATTCTAATTCAGAATTGCTTTAGAAGTGCTGTATCATTTTTCAAAATTAGATCTACATTGAAATGCAAATATATAAAATAAATGTAAAATATTTAAGATAAAAATAGTCTTACTGTTTTTTTTTATTGAATAAACTTTTTTTTTTTTCCCAATAATTCACTAAAGAAAAACTCTTCTGTCAGCAGCAGATCTCCCTTTGGTAAAGTAGAGGAAAAATGTTAACTTTATATTGCTCAACTCATAATTGCAATGTATGCGGTAACATGCGTTACCACTAATGTTGCAGTTAATCCGGCCGACCTTACACATACGTATCTCACCCAATGCTATGACATGCTGGGAAGATTTGTGTGTGTGGGGAGGGGTGGTGTGGGGGTGTTGGCTAAATTATATTGCTCGACAATGCAATTTATGTAGTCTGCTGATGATTTCTTACATTGTGTTACTGTATTACAAAAGTTGTAGTGGCTTTTTGATCATAGACATTATGATCAATAAAATATAATGGAAACAAAAAATGAATTATAGATTTTAAGCACTGTGAGGCACACAGGGATGGGAAATGGAAATTGGGTTTTATGACTATTTCAGTCGTTATAAACATTGTTCTTAGCAGGTGAGGAACACTTTATGGTATGGCAAAACCTATCCTATGTTGATGAATATATTTTCTCAAATGGAGCCTACAAATAACTGTAATACTTTAATTAAGGGAATCTAACTGAAAATGTAAAGCTTTTACTTAAAGAGCTGCTCATAACTGTTGATTGATCACCAGACTACATACATACTAACTTGAACAACAATAGCAACACAGAACATTTATATTTGTGGGAAGTGCATACCATTTCCAAAAATGTCCTAAACAAGTGTGACAGTCTAAACTATGCTCCAAAAACAAGTTATGATCAGAGAGTTTCTAGTGGATGAGAGAGGCAGTGGTAGAAGATTTTATCGCTGGTTTGCCCATTGACACCTTCACCCTCTCTTTGCTGACACTGGTCTCAGACATTATGAAATGAAGAGAAGATGAAATAAAAAGGAATGCAATCACCTTGCTTTTTCTGTAGCTTCCTATCTTTGCCTTCACCCAGTCCTTTGTAGCAAACACGAAACAACTGAAAGGCTAATAGTGGGATATGGAGTGCATGGCTGTAATAAGATGAGTAATTGGTTTATGGGGGTGAGAACCCTTCTTGAGCCACTACAAATGTTGTATTACAAATTTGAACACTTTGCACCGGACTCGAAAAGGTAACTCTTCATGGGGTTTAACTTAGTCTCTGTTTCCAGCCCACACTCTATCATGGTTGGTCTGACCCTTGTGAGTTTTCTCTAGCCTAGTGCAACCAGATGACCATGAGTAGATTTTAACTCTATCACTGTTTGTGTGGTGCATAAATACTTTACCTATTGCCTCTAAGTGAAGCCTAAATGCTTTTGTGGCAAGTTACCAGAGTTTCAAGCACAGGTTAATTTACTGACTTTATGTGCTTCACCCTGACAAAGATTGTGGTTGTTGCCTGAGTGGTGCTTCCACCCCTCAACCAATAACCCAATTTCTTACAATAGTGTATACGAGCACCGTACCAGAATAAAGTAGAAAGTTAAAAATGATAACAGGTAGAGACACTGTGGCTGTTAATAAGAATTAAAACAAAAGCTGACCATCTGTGCAGGGTAAGTCACTCATGCCAAGCCCTGCGGACAATGTATGCCCCACATGGACAAAGTTGTAGGCACCACAGAAGACAGGGTACAAAATGATCGCACAGCAACAAATTCCTTCTAAGTTTTGAATAACACCATTGATAATGTACAATTCTTTGATTGATTATCAGTTAATGCACTCATAAACAAAGACATTTCAACAGAGACCTGTATCCTGTGCACAGTCTTTTTATATACAACTGGTCAAAAATAATTTGATTCATATACTGTACAGAAAGAATCTGCAATGAATAAAAAATGGTGCTCCGTGGGGTAAAGTGATCAGACACTGCGAGTGCAATGATACAAAAATATAAGGGAGATCAAAGAAAAACAATTAATGGTACAATGGCCGAAATCCGGGGTGGATTAATACAATGTCATTCTACCCTGTAGTATTGACAGCTTTTTGGCTCAGAGGATATTTATATGGTCATCATCAGACCAGTAACTGAATTACAGAGGATCAGTAGATCTCGAAAAATTCCTGGTAAGGATTCCTGAAACAAATTAAGAGTACACGTAATTTGGTGAGAAGCGCCCGTATAAGAAGCTCAGCAATGCCCTTCATAGTTCTGAAATCTCAAACCTGCTTCTAAGGCAAATAAACTGCATAAGTTCATACTTGTGGGCCGAATTGGTTCGTATTAAAGAATGGAATAGATGTATTCTTCAGCTCCAAGGGGAACGTTGGAAAGGTCACTAATCACAGGGTAAATCACCCATGCCCTGTGGCCAACTGATCCCACACATGGAAAAAGGCCATGCGTGGCGGGTGACTGGGTGCCCAGAAGCAGTTAAGTGCAAAACCTGGCTTCAGGCCAGGCCCTATAGCCAACACCTATGCCCTGCACAGCCTAAAGAAATACTCAGTGAAGGAGTTTGGTGAATATAATAAAAAATCCTGAAATGCACTGTGAAAATCAAAACTTATAGGCCATGCTCAGTGGGGCTGTTTGCTGAATATGGCAAATAATAGAAATTCACTGAAAAAACTAAGGTTAAAGACATGTCATAGTTAGGTATAGTATTATGGTCTTCACCTACGATACAAATACAGAAATTCACATAAAAAATACAAATGCCACAGTGACATTTTAGGTAGGTATGGTAATAGGATCTTAGCTTTCATTAAAAGGAATTCCTAGAAATTCACTGAAAAAAAGGTTAAACTGGCACATAGTTAGGTGTTGAAATGAGTTAAAAACTAACATTAAAAAACAATAAAAAACACTGACATTCACCAGCTGTAGTTTGTGAGCTAAAGCACTGCAATGCAATGCTGAAGACCTCACATAGTTCAACACTCATGACATGTTAAATGACATCATTGATATGTGTATATATAGCTATAAGAAAAAAAAAAGAAAAATATGTTATAACTATGTTATAACTTCTTGAGACTGATATCAGGTCTTAATCATATTCCTCAGGTAAAAGCTGTAATAACAATTATTATTGAGTGACAGTTACACTTGCCTTATTTGTAAGAGAAATGCTTGTCTTATTTGCTATGTGCCCTGCTATGTGACGACTGCGTAGGGAAGCAAGATACACCTGTTGTTATATTTTGCCAGTGGGTGAGCTCACTGTGTGCTGAAATGTGAGGGGTGTTCCCATAATGAACCCTCCAAACTTTCTCCCTATGGTCCAGGCCGTGACATAGGAATGCAGACCTTGTGGCAATGCAGCCACCCACTAGTGTCAGCGACTTTTTATTTGCTTAGCCGCGCTGCATAACACTCTAGGCTGTGCTGCGCTAAGCACCTAACAATGGGTGACAAGGCAGACAGAACCCACTGTCTCACCTCATCTTTCTACTTCGTCGGCTGCCTCCCACTGCACATTCTGACGGCTGAGCCGCACCCCAGCACTCTGCCTCATTTTCCCAATCCACCAGCCCAAACCATGCCACGCATTGTCCTGCTGCAGGAATTGTTGCGGCCCATCCCTAACGCACCATCTGTTGCACAGCCTGCACGTTCAGTGTGCTAAGGCTGCCATCTACTGGCGCTATTGTGGGAAAGCGCCTCCAGTAGCAACTATCTTTGGCCCCTTAGCACACCTGCCTATGACGTTATGTTTTCACTTGGATGTGGAGGCATCCTGAAGCCAAAGGCCAAGTCTGCTTCACTGGTGAGGTGATTCATATCAGTTACTCAGCAAGCGCACACTGTTTTCTTACCTTTTGAAGGTCAGTCATAAGTGGTTATTGCCTGATGCTCCGTGGGAGGCCCAGTATTCACACTGTTGTGCTATCTTTGTCTACTTAGCAAAGGAACACTGTTTATTGCTCATGAGAGGCCAGCTATACATGAACAATGCCTGATGTGCTAGGATATGTCTCTTACTGTGGTGGTGGTGCTCTATCCAGTTGACTGTTGGTGTTAAAGGAGAGCATGTGCCATGGTTTACCAATCAAACCGCACAGCGCATCATACAAAATGCTAGCAACTAAAGTTCCCATTATGACAGCCATTGCTCCCATTGAGCCATTTGTAGTAGATGGTCCCCACCTACCCAAGCTGCAAAGTGGAAAGAATGGCTGGCGCAACTCAAGACATAGTTTGCAGTTGTGTCACTAGGCAATGATAGATGATGTCCTATGCTCCTGCATTTGGGAGATGTAGCTATCCAAAAGCTAGGAAAATCTGTCACAGAAGCCAGACCACAGTTCACAAATGGCACACTGAAGCAAGCTCTAACTGCACACTTCCAGCCACTTGCAAACCCAAACTATGAACTTTTCCTGCTGTGCCAAGCTAGAAAACTACCCAATGAGTCAGTGGGCACATTTATGCCTGCATGAAAGATCTGGCTTGCACCTGCATGCTACCCAATGAAAACAATTAGATTTGAGCCCAATTCAGCCAGGGGTGTTTATCAGTAAAATTGAGAGAAAGCATTCTCAAGATCCCAGGATTGTTTATGGCGGACATGCTGACAATGGGTAGGTCTAAAAAACCATCCAAGGTGCGATCAGTACACATGGATACAGCATTACAATGCCAAGTAATGATGGAACCCCTCAATGCTGTTGCTGCCAAAAACCCTGAAAAGAGGAAAACGTGCAACAGGACCAATCCTGCACCCAAAACATGTTATGGGTGTGGATCTTCTTACCCACACCACGGGCCATGTCCAGCACAAGGAAAGAGGTGCTCAGGGTGCAACAAACAGAACCATTGTGCAAAGGTATGCTGCTCCTCAACCCCCCATATTGGACAGAAGACAAAGCCTGTCAATGCTATGTACGCATTAAACGTCCCAGAGGAAGACATGGATGATGATGATGACATCAAAGGGTCGGCCCACGTCATACATGCTATGCAACTGCGAAAACGCATCCCAAAATGTAATGTACTCCTCACTGGTCATAAAGTGCCAGCGCTGATCAACACTGGATCATCCATCAACAATATGGCGCAGAGAGTAATGCAGACACTCCCTGTGCAGCCAGCCCTGCAACCCACTTCCGCACAGGTGTTCGCATATGGGTCTACACCTCCACTCCCATTGGCCAGAGTACTCACATCAGAGATTGCTCATGAATCTCACCCCACTCATGCCAAAGTGTATGTCACCAAAGGAGGTTCAGGGATGTTACTAAGCTGCTGGACTGCAGAGCGTCTTCATCTTGTCACATTCACGTTCAGTGTGCATAAAGTAAGTGTGGATAATCTGGTGAGAGAGTTTGCACCTCTGTTTGAAGGCATAGGGTGCCTCAAAGACCATCTAATACACCTCCATGTCGACAACCTGTTGCATAGAAACACTGCAGAGTGTCTTTCCAACTGAGGCCAAAGGTGAAAGAGGAACTGAATACATTGGAACAGGCTGTTATCATTGAAAGGGTCTATGGTCTGACTTAATGGGTATCCCCCATTGTGGTAGAGTGCAAACCCAAACAACCTGGGGAAGTTCGGATATGCTTCGGCATACACCAACTCAATCTTGTCATTAAGTGAGAACGTCACTTGACACCCACCGTGGACAACATTGTGGCAAAAGTGAGTGGCTCCAAGTGGTTCTACAAGATGGATTTGCGAGCTGGCTGACCAGCTGATGCCAGACCCGGAGTCTTGAGCATCACTACTTTTTCCACCCAAGTGGGAGTAAGGAGGTACAAGCACTTCAGTTTAGGAGTTGGGGCACAGCAGAGGTATTCCAGGCCACTGTAAGTAGCATGTTGGCTGCCCTTAAGGAGTCCTCTACATCAGTGAAAAAAGCTTAGTACATGCCCCCACGCTGGAAGAACACCTTGATCGCATGTTTCAAAGCCTGTGGGAAAATGGTCTCATGCTTCACTTAAAAAAATGAACTTTTCTCCAGAAGAAAATAGTGCATTTTGGTTATCTATTCTCCCAGAATGGAGTACTACCCGACCCAGTCAAATTCCAGGACATATAGGCCTTCATTATGACATTGGGGGTAAATCTCACTCACCGCCATGCTGACTGCTGCAACATACCGCCACCGCGGCAGATATCCGTTCGCCATATTATGACACACACACACCAATCCGTCACTATCCACCCACACACACGTCTGCCACACCAAAGGTCAGTGAGAAACTGGCAGTATCAAAACCCACATCGTTACGCCAACAGAACCACGGCTTCCATATTATGACCCACGAATCACCACGGTGGACATTCAACCGCGGTAAACCATTGGCGGTACATACCTCTGCGCTCAAAATACACCCACACAAACAAAACAGCACCACATTGGACAATTCAAACTACACACACCTGAACCCCATACACACACCACACCCACATACCCACACCACTATAAATCACACACCCACATTACCCATATCCCTTTACAAATACAAATAATTGCCACCAGAGAGAGACAGCAAGACAATAGACACGACCATAGCCACATACCACCATAACCTATACACCACCCATGCACGTCACAACACACACCCCAACACATCACCCTATACACCCTCACCCACACTACTCACACAACACCTGTGGCACCACAAAGACACCCCAGATTCTCTGAGGAGTAGCTGAGGGTCATGGTGGAAGAAATCATCCGGGTAGAGTCACAGCTATTTGGAGCACAGGTGCAGCAGATATCCATTGCTAGGAAGATGGAGCTATGGTGGAGGATCGTGGGCAGGGTCAACGCCGTGGGACAGCACCCCTGAACAAAGGACGACATCAGGAAGAGGTGGAACGACCTACTGGGGGAAGGTGCGTTCCATTGCAGCAAGACACCAACTAGCTGTACAGAGGACTGGCAGCGGACCCCCACCTCCTCCCCCACAACTAACACCATGGGAGGAGAAAGTCTTGGCAATCATGCATCCTGAGGGCCTGGCAGGAGTAGCAGGAGGACTGGACTCTGGTAAGTCAACTCTATACTACTATCACCCCCCTACCTGCATGCCATCACATACCCCCACCCTCACTCCCATCACTCCACCACTACCCACTTACCCCACCATCACATCTCACCCATCCCAATGCGAAGCCCTGCATGCCATACCAATGCATGGACACAACTCACAGACCTGCGTGGACACCTATTACCAAAGCATGCACACTGGAGCGAATCAGCTAGGCCACTACATACCAACTCACACAAGTAAAAGATGCCAGGGAAAATATAACCTAAAAGGGCAACCCACCCATGCACAAAATGTCACACACAGAAACAATAACACTGCATTTACATCCTGTAGGAAGTTGGCTCTGTATGTGCTATTTCAAAGTAAGGAATAGCATGCACAGAGTCCAAGGGTTCCCCTTAGAGGTAAAATAGTGGTAAAAAGAGATAATACTAATGCTCTATTTTGTGGTAGTGTGGTCGAGCAGTAGGCTTATCCAAGGAGTAGTGTTAAGCATTTGTTGTACATACACATAGACAATAAATGAGGTCCACACACTCAGAGACAAATCCAGCCAATAGGTTTTGTTATAGAAAAATATATTTTCTTAGTTTATTTTAAGAACCACAGGTTCAAATTTAACATGTAATATCTTGTTTGAAAGGTATTGCAGGTAAGTACATTAGGAACTTTGAATCATTTCAATTGCATGTATACTTTTCAAGTTATTCACAAATAGCTACTTTAAAAGTGGACACAGTGCAATTTTCACAGTTCCTGGGGGAGGTAAGTTTTTGTTAGTTTTACCAGGTAAGTAAGACACTTACAGGGTTCAGTTCTTGGTCCAAGGTAGCCCACCGTTGGGGGTTCAGAGCAACCCCAAAGTTACCACACCAGCAGCTCAGGGCCGGTCAGGTGCAGAGTTCAAAGTGGTGCCCAAAACGCATAGGCTATAATGGAGAGAAGGGGGTGCCCCGGTTCCGGCCTGCTTGCAGGTAAGTACCCGCGTCTTCGGAGGGCAGACCAGGGGGGTTTTGTAGGGCACCGGGGGGGACACAAGCCCACACAGAAATTTCACCCTCAGCGGCGCGGGGGCGGCCGGGTGCAGTGTTAGAACAAGCGTCGGGT
The DNA here is from genome assembly GCF_031143425.1 of Pleurodeles waltl. Taxonomy (NCBI): domain Eukaryota; kingdom Metazoa; phylum Chordata; class Amphibia; order Caudata; family Salamandridae; genus Pleurodeles; species Pleurodeles waltl. The sequence continues at coordinate 1,145,699,032 of NC_090437.1, read as the reverse complement.
TCGCAATGTAAGTCAATGAGAGATCAAGGGATCTCTTCAGCGCTGCAGGCAGGCAAGGGGGGGCTTCCTCGGGGAAACCTCCACTTGGGCAAGGGAGAGGGACTCCTGGGGGTCACTTCTGCAGTGAAAGTCCGGTCCTTCAGGTCCTGGGGGCTGCGGGTGCAGGGTCTTTTCCAGGCGTCGGGACTTAGGTTTCAGAGAGTCGCGGTCAGGGGAAGCCTCGGGATTCCCTCTGCAGGCGGCGCTGTGGGGGCTCAGGGGGGACAGGTTTTGGTACTCACAGTCGTAGAGTAGTCCGGGGGTCCTCCCTGAGGTGTTGGTTCTCCACCAGCCGAGTCGGGGTCGCCGGGTGCAGTGTTGCAAGTCTCACGCTTCTTGCGGGGAGTTGCAGGGTTCTTTAATGCTGCTTCTTGAAACAAAGTTGCAGTCTTTTTGGAGCAGGTCCGCTGTCCTCGGGAGTTTCTTGTCGTCGTCGAAGCAGGGCAGTCCTCAGAGGATTCAGAGGTCGCTGGTCCCTTTGGAAGGCGTCGCTGGAGCAGAGTTCTTTGGAAGGCAGGAGACAGGCCGGTGAGTTTCTGGAGCCAAGGCAGTTGTTGTCTTCTGGTCTTCCTCTGCAGGGGTTTTCAGCTGGGCAGTCCTTCTTCTTGTTGTTGCAGGAATCTAATTTTCTAGGGTTCAGGGTAGCCCTTAAATACTAAATTTAAGGGCGTGTTTAGGTCTGGGGGGTTAGTAGCCAATGGCTACTAGCCCTGAGGGTGGGTACACCCTCTTTGTGCCTCCTCCCAAGGGGAGGGGGTCACAATCCTAACCCTATTGGGGGAATCCTCCATCTGCAAGATGGAGGATTTCTAAAAGTTAGAGTCACCTCAGCTCAGGACACCTTAGGGGCTGTCCTGACTGGCCAGTGACTCCTCCTTGTTATTCTCATTATTTTCTCCGGCCTTGCCGCCAAAAGTGGGGGCCGGGGCCGGAGGGGGCGGGCAACTCCACTAGCTGGAGTGTCCTGCGGTGCTGTGACAAAGGGGTGAGCCTTTGAGGCTCACCGCCAGGTGTTACAGCTCCTGCCTGGGGGAGGTGTTAGCATCTCCACCCAGTGCAGGCTTTGTTACTGGCCTCAGAGTGACAAAGGCACTCTCCCCATGGGGCCAGCAACATGTCTCTAGTGTGGCAGGCTGCTGGAACTAGTCAGCCTACACAGACAGTCGGTTAAGTTTCAGGGGGCACCCCTAAGGTGCCCTCTGGGGTGTATTTCGCAATAAAATGTACACTGGCATCAGTGTGCATTTATTGTGCTGAGAAGTTTGATACCAAACTTCCCAGTTTTCAGTGTAGCCATTATGGTGCTGTGGAGTTCGTGTAAAACAGACTCCCAGACCATATACTCTTATGGCTACCCTGCACTTACAATGTCTAAGGTTTTGCTTAGACACTGTAGGGGTACAGTGCTCATGCACTGGCACCCTCACCGATGGTATAGTGCACCCTGCCTTAGGGCTGTAAGGCCTGCTAGAGGGGTGTCTTACCTATACTGCATAGGCAGTGAGAGGCTGGCATGGCACCCTGAGGGGAGTGCCATGTCGACTTACTCGTTTTGTCCTCACTAGCACACACAAGCTGGCAAGCAGTGTGTCTGTGCTGAGTGAGAGGTCTCCAGGGTGTCATAAGTCATGCTGCAGCCCTTAGAGACCTTCCTTGGCATCAGGGCCCTTGGTACTAGAAGTACCAGTTACAAGGGACTTATCTGGATGCCAGGGTCTGCCAATTGTGGATACAAAAGTACAGGTTAGGGAAAGAACACTGGTGCTGGGGCCTGGTTAGCAGGCCTCAGCACACTTTCAATTGTAAACATAGCATCAGCAAAGGCAAAAAGTCAGGGGGCAACCATGCCAAGGAGGCATTTCCTTACACATCCCCACAGTTATCCCAGCCAATGTTGCTGGAGAAGAGGTGCCTGCACTAGCTAGTCCCTCCACAGAAGAGGCCCACAGTGATGACAGCGACTCGGCTCACCTGGATCTGGATGACTAACCTGGCCCATCAGAGACCTCTGGACAGTCGGGTACCAAGGCACAGTCACACACCACCACAGAGCCTCCCCCATTTGGAAACAACAGCACAGCACCCACCCAGCGTGCCCACACCTCTGTCCCCAGGACACGTCAATCAGCAGTGTGTCCACCACTACAGGGGCCCCAGGGCAGCCCCCATACCCAAGACAATCAGGGACCTGGGGTCAATGGCAGTGGGCACATGGTTCGGGGGACAGAGGCACAGGACAACAGGGAAGCTGGGAGGACTGCTTTGTGCAAGGGGGAGGACAGGCCCAGTGAATCAACTCTCCAGGAGGCACTGGGCCAGATCCTGGCCAACATGCAGGAGAACAGGCGGCTGCAGGATTGACAGTACCAAGGAATCAGGGAGGTCTTGCAGGCCCTTAACACCACCCTGGTCTCCATTGCAGAGGTGCTGGCAGACATGGCCAGCATTATGAGGGAGGCAGCCTCACAACAGCGGGCCCCTGCCACTAGCCAGACAATTGAACAACCTTCTACCTCCGCTGCAGCTACTGGACAGGAGGCCCCAACACAGGACCAACAGGCCACCAGCATCCCTCCCCCTGCAGAAGGAGAATCACCCCACAAGCGATCCCTGCAATCCAGGCAGAAGCCAGAGACTAATGCTAAACCCCCCACAAGGCTATAAGACTCTCCTCATTGTCACCCTTGTGTCCCACTCTGTCACCCTGTCCACCTTTAACTGCCATTGCTCCCCTTCCTATGCCCCCTTGGACAATGCACCTGTGCTACAAATAGACTGGAACTTTACCCTGGACTTTCCTCCATCATCACCCCAGCCCATTGCACTTCCCTCTTTTCTTCTTAGCACTGGAATAAACACACTTTGAAAAAATACAAGTATGGAGTATGTCAAATGATTTAAGTATGCATTCATTTAACAAGGTTCAAAAACTGCAATTTAACTGTACAGTAATGTGCACATAGGATAGACCTGTAGTTGGCTGCAGTGAACACACCAGGAGCGATAGTTGGGCACCAACAACTGCAAAAAGAGTTATCAAAGGATGAGTGGGCATAGAGTGGGAAATCACAGCCTGCCAGTGACAATCACAAACAATTAAATGACAATAAAAAGGGAAGCACCACTGTCTTACCTGTATGTTATTGGAAATATTGGCGAATCACTGCAGTTCTGTTGTCCTCATCCTCTGCCTCCTCATCTTCACTGTCCACAGGGATCACTGCTGCCACACGGGCATCTCCAGCCTCCTCCTCCTGCAGAAAAGGCATTCGGCGTCTCAAGGCAAGGTTATGCAACATGCAGCATGCAACGAGTATCTGGCAGACCTTCTTGGGTGAGTAGCACAGGGATCCACCTGTTATATGGAGGCACCGAAACCTGACCTATAGGAGGCCAAAGGTCCTTTCAATGATTCTTCTGGTTCGCCCATGTGCCTCATTGTGACGTTCCTCTGCCTTTGTCCTGGGATTCCTCTCAGGGGTCAGTAGCCATGATAGGTTGGGGTATCCAGAGTCACCTGCAAATATCAAGGGACAATATTTAGCCACACACTATCCATTATGGCCCACATCATACCCATACACCAACATCCACGGGGTGGACACCAGGGCTCACCTATTAGCCATACCCGGTGCCTCTGTAGTTGGGCCATCACATTTGGGATGCTGCTATTCCTCAGGATAAAGGCATCATGCACAGACCCAGGATATTTCACATTGACATAGGAGATGTACTGGTCCATCAGGCACACCATCTGCACATTCATTGAATGAAAACTTTTTCGATTTCGGTAGACCTGTTCATTTGGCTGGGGGGGGTACAAATGCAATGTGTGTTCCATCAATTGCCCCAATTATGTTGGGGCTATGTCCCATTGCATAGAAGTCAGCCTTCACTGTGGCCAAATCATCAACTTGGGGGAAAATAATGTAGCTGCACATGTGTATAATCAGGGCAGACAACACTCTTGAAAACATTGGCTGTGACATTCTTCCTGCCAAACCCACTGCCACTTGGAAAGAACCATTTGCCAGAAAATGGAGCACAGACATGGCTTTCACAAGAGGGGGAATCCCAGTGGGGTGACAGATAGCAGATGTCAGGTCAGGCTCCAGTTGGGCACACTGCTCCGTGATTGTGGCCCTGTCAAGTCTGTAGGTGACGATAATGTGCCTGGCCTCCATTGTTGCCAAGTCTACATGGGGTCTGTACACGGGGTATGTCTCCATCTCCTATTCATCCGCAGCAGTTGCAATCTAGGGGGCAAAAGAGTGAAGGAGCCGGTCATAAACTGTACATTGGAGCCACTACAGTACAATGCATGATGTAATTCTGAAATGTATTTGTTGCATTTTTCCAGATTGTACAATTGTAAACTGTTACACAGTTGTAATCCAGGGCCTGCCATCCCCCCTGAAATGGCGTCCTCCTGTCCTGTGTGGATGGACAGGTGGAAGTGAAGTAATTTCGCTGATGTTGTGCGTCGTTGTGGGAGGCGGTCGTGAACCGCCGTGCAACGCCTCATTTGATATTATTGGCCCCTATGGGGTAGAGTGGCCAACGGTGATATGCGCTGGCGGTGATGGTATGCACCACCGCAGACGTGACCGCCATTTTCTATCTGTTCTCTCACTTGCTACCTAACCTTCAGCAGGAGAGGACCTACACTGCATGTGCTGCTGTGACCTGTGTCTGGAACCTACCATGGCTCATGTGACTGGGGAAAGGGCCCCTGCCTTCACCTCAGAGGAGTTGGAGCGACTGGTGGATGGGGTCCTACCCCAGTGCTGACTGCTGTATAGGCTTCCAGACCAACAGGTGAGTACACTTTGAGCACAATGCATGTGGCATGAATGCATGGAGTGATGTGTGTGAAGGCCTCGTGTAGGGGGTGTTGGTGTATGTCCCCTGGGCGACAATGCAGCTTATGTGCTAGGCCATGTCTGTGAAACTAGGGATGGGAAGGGGTATGGTGGGCCATAAGTGTAACAGGCAGGATGGTCTGAGTAATATCTTTACCTGTCTGTATTTTCTCTGCAGGTTAGCGCCAATCAAAAGAAGGGTATGTGGCATGCCATCGCCAAGGAAGTGCAGACCCTGGGGGTCTACGGCAGGCGCAGCACCCACTATCGCAAACGGTGGGAGGACCTGAGATGCTGGGCATGGAAAACGGCAGAAGCCCAGCTGGGGATGGCCTCCCAACGAGGAAGGGGTGCCAGTCGAATCCTGACCCCAGGGATGGCCCACATCCGGGTGGGGGATGTGTGTCACTGGGTGCCCACAAGCCAGGCCTGACATCGCAGAGTAGGTCCCATGTTGGGCAGGGTTCAGAAGTGATATTCCTCCTACCTAGCTAGTAGGCATCCACTGCTGGGCAGGGCTATGTGGGTCCCAGGTATGCTGCAATTGGCGTTATGTGTCCCTCCCCATGCCCTGGTGACTAGCATTGTTACTGGTAGTGCACTGTATAGTGCGTAGGCCTGTTGCCTGTGTGTGAGGTTGCTGTGTACGCCAACAGTGGTGTTGGTGCAGCCACTGACCAAGTGTTTTCTTTGTCTCTCCCCCCCTTTTTGTTTTGTCATCCTGTCCTTATGTGCATTAGCATCATCTGGTGGAGGAGCAGAGGCACCGGCAACAGAGGGAGCTACATCCCACAGGACCCTGGAGGCAGAGTCTACCGATGCTGAGGGCACAGTGGGATGGAAGGTGAGGGGAGCACCACGGTGAAGACTAGAGGGGACAGTTCGGACACAGATACCTCCTCTGATGGAAGCTCCCTAATGATGGCCGACACTTCTGTGCCCACCCCAGCTACAGGTACCAGCACCTCCTTCCCAGCAGCCCCTCAGTGAGTTGCCCGTGCCCTCTCACCCAGGAGGGTGGGCATCTCCTTCACCCAGGCACCTCAGGCCCTGCCCCAGTGAGCCCTGCTGCCCTGAGTGAGGAGCTGTCACGTACTGCGCTGGACTTCTCACCTCTGGATTTCGGATTGGCGAATACACCAAGTCTTCTACAGGTCCTGGATACTCCCAGATAAGGGCGACCCCTTCTAGTAGCCACGGTGCCGCTTGACAGGCTACGCCAGAGCAAAACCTCTAACAGGAACTCCTGAAGGAAAACAAGAAAAACAGGACTTGACAACAGGAAACAAAAATAGGCCGTATCCAGGGTAAAAGGCAGGAAAAAAGGAACAGGTAAAAATCTCCCAAGGCAAAAGCAGGAACAAAGAACAGGCAAAAATCTCCCAAGGCAAAAGCAGGAACAAGGAACAGGCAAAAATCTCCCAAGGCAAAAAAGCAGGAACAAGGAACAGGAGCGAACAGCACAACCAGAAGGAAGTGTTTGCAACGCAAGGAGGAACAAGACTGACTGACTTATATACTGAGAAAAGGGAAGTGACATCACAGGAAAGGGAAGTAACACCATCTTGGATTGGGAAAAGCCCAGAGACCAGTATAGGAAAAAGGAAGTAGTATAAAAGAAAAACAGAGCATGCTGGGACAAAAACACAAAGAAGACAAGATGGACACAACATGGATAGAGACAGGCAAAAGGACCAACAAAAAAACCACCACCAACAACAAAAGAAGAAAAAAGGCTACAAGTAAGTGTAGCGTGTCCGGAAGCAAAATATATGCTTCCCGGAAAGCATAGTCAAAAAACATGGGAAACGGCGCTCCGAATATCGGTAGCGCGTTCCACCCGTGAGGACAGAAAGAGACGCCGCGTCAGAGCGCGGCATTACAGGAGCCTATTGACCTCCTGCAATCCATCTCTGTTGGGCAGTCAACCATTGTGAATGCCATCCAGGGGCTGGCAACCCAAATGCAACAAACCAATGCATTTCTGGGGGGCATTCACACTGGCTTGGCGGCCCAACAGAGATCAGTCCAGGCTCTGGCCTCCTCTCTGATGGCAGCCATTGTCCCTGTTTCCATCCTCTCCCCTCCAACTTCCTGTACCCAATCCCATTCCACTCAACCCTAACCTATCCCAAGCACACAGGCAGACCAGCATGCACATAAGACAACACACAAGAGTGGTTCAGGCAAAAACAAGCACCACACATCATCCCACAGGCACTCACACAAACACCATCCAGATGCAGACATACCAATATCCACTGCCCCCACTGTGTCCCCCTCCTCCTCCTCCTCCTCCACCTCCCTCTCAGTTGCGTCTCCACTCACACCTGCATGCACTACATCCTCAGCCATTACCACCATCACCAGCACACCTATCAGAACACACACCTCACTGGCAGACACCACCCCAGCAGCCATGCACATGTCCCCTGTGTCCTCTCCCACTGTGTCTGTGCCCCTCCCTCCCAAGGTAAACAAACGCAAGCACTCAGACACCCAACAGCCATCCACCTCACAACAGCATCCAGCCCATACACCTGCACCCAAACATACTAGACACCTCAAACAACCACTCCCTCTGCCATTGACCTCTTCCCTACCCCTCCCCCCATCCTTCATGTCTGTCCACAGTGTGCAAAACCCAGGCAAGCACCTCAGCCACCCAGTCCATGGGCCCAGTAGTGTACGCAGCAACTCATGGTGGTAGAGGATCCAGGCCACCAGCCAGCCTCAAGGAAAGGGTGCCTGCCCCAAGTGCTGCCAGGAAGGGCAAGGAGCCATACCCAGCTGCTGCCAGGAAGGCAAGGAGCCACCCCCAGCTGCTGCCAGAAAGGACAAGCGGCCTGCACCAGCTGCTGCCCTGAAGAGCAAGGAACCATCCCCAGCTGCTGCCAGGAAGGGCAAGAGGCCTGCACCAGCAGGCAGGAAGGAGAAGGGGCCTGGTGCAGGGCCTCAGTCAGAGCCCCCACCACCAACCATGGTTGTGCAGCCGTCCAAGGCTACAGGGAATGGGCTGGAGCTTCCCCCCACAACAACCACCCCCAGCATCACCAGCAGCACCACCACCAGCAGTGGGCAGCCATCCGAGGCTGCAGGGGATGGGCTGGAGCTTCCCCCCACAACCACCACCAGCATCACCAGCAGCACCACTGCCACCACTGAGCAGCCGTCTGAGGCTGCAGGGGATGGGCTGGAGCTTCCCCCCACAACCACCACCAGCATCACCAGCAGCACCGCCACCAGCAGTGGGCAGCCGTCTCAAGTTCCAGGGGATGGGCTGGAGCTTCTCCCCACAACCACCATCAGCATCACCAGTAGCACCACTGCCACCACTGAGCAGCCGTCACTGCCTGCGGATATTCATTAGATCTGCATCCATGGGCTGTTGTGCAGCCTGCCCCTTCAAATCCTGTGGGTATTACACCCACTTGAGAGACTGTGACCTTGCACTCCCCGGGATCAGAAGCACAGGGCACGATCCCCCCTCCAGAACCAGTGGGTAAGGCACCCACTCACCCCATCTTCCCCAATATCAGAAGCACAGGGCACAATGCCCCCTCCAGAGCCAGTGGGCAAGTCACCCACAGGAGAGACTGTGGCCTTGCATGCCCCAGGACCAGGCACAGGGCATGTTGCCCCCTCCCGAGCCTTGCACTCCCGAGGAGAAAGAGCAATGGGCATGTTGGCCCCTCCAGGACCAGTGATGTTGTTCCATCTGCCGGCTGAGGTGCCCCCGCCGCTCCCGTCCCCCTGAGGTGCGAGCCTATTTTTTAACTTATGCCCCTGCAGTTTTCTCTCTGTGTTGTTGCAGGAGACAAGTGGGGCCTTGGACTATGTGATGTGGCCCTGTGGCCCACGCATGTTGAGGACTGGCCTGTGCCCCTTGATTTGTGCATATGTATATACATTTAGATTTGATATACGCATTTTTTATGTATTTCTATTATTACACTCACTTTCATCTATTCCTGTAGTACTTGCATTATTCCTGAGGGGTACAGGGTAAATATGTTTTCTTACTGCATCTGATTGTGTGTATAGTGTTGGGGGGGGACGTGTGTGTTGTGCATGTGTGTGTCACTCTCTTTTTCCTCCCCCCCTCCCCTGTGTGCTAGGCTGCTGTACTCACCGTGGTCGTCTTCGCCGTTGTTGGTGTTTGTGGTGGAGCAGGACGTAGATGCTCATTGGGTAGATCTGCAGCTCGGGTTCCATGGCGGCGTGGTTGTTTCCTGTGTGGCCTAAGGTGAGTCTTTTTCCTTCTGTGCAGTCTTTCCACCATGCTTTTGATGTCGTTGGTACCGCCCCTGAAAAGGTGGCGGATTGCTGGGTCTTAATACGGTGGGAGGAACATTGACTTCCGCCTGCCTGTAGGAGGCTACCACCGTGGTGGCTATTGTAGCTGCCCTGGCAGTCGGTGTGGTAAAGTGACTGTCTACTTGAATTCTCACTGTCATGGTCATAATTTGGCGGTAATTACTGCCGGCCTGTTGGCAGTTTTGCAGCCACTTTATCACCGACTGCCAGGGTTGTAATGAGGGTCTTAGTCAGCACCGGCATTCACCATCGTTATGGGAGTGAGACGCTTCCTAGGTATGGTCACACACTGTGGACGGTTCATTCGAAACGACTTATCTCACAGCCCCGTTGAGGGAGCTAACAAAGACCAATGCAATCTGGAACTGGGGACGTGATCAGGAAAAGGTCTTCCAAGCAATCAAACCAGCATTGTCAGCTGACACTACCCTGGTATACTTTGTTCCTACCCGGGAATCAGAATTGTCAGTGGATGCAAGTCCCACTGGCCTCGGAGCAGTATTATCACAAAGGCAGGACATTAGGGAATGGGCTCCAGTGGCGTATGCCAGCCATATACTGCAAAAACTGAACAGCGTTATTTCCACATTCAAAAGGAGGCCATCACAGTGCACTGGGTTTGCCGTCATTTCCACCTGTATCTTTATGGCAAGCCTTTCGTTGTTCATACATATCACTAATCCCTCATCTGGCTGTTCACGGCATGGTCTTCAAAACCCTGTTGAGGATCAAAAAATTGATTTTACAACTACAGTAGTACCATTTCACAGTTATCTATCGCCATGGATCCCAGCAACCAGCAGATTATCTATCAAGACACGCACGGCCAGCCAGAGAGAAAAAAGAGTTGAATGCAGAAGAAGTGGAAGAGTATGTCCGGCTGGTTGAGGAACGTTCCCGACCACAACCCATTTCTTTCGAAGAGATCGTCAAGCATGGCTACTTGAAGTGTCTCCCGTTGGCCATCTCAGCTGTAGCTTCAGGAAGATTGTGCGCCTCAAACAACAAAACACCCTATCGTATGGAGGAATTAAGCATTGCATTAGCCTCCCTGCATAATGTCCTCTCAGAACTGTCAGTGTCTCCTGAAGGTTGCCTTATGAGTGGCCCCCATCTAGTGATTCCTGGGCCTCTACAAAAATGAGTAATTGACCTCACTCACCTGGCTCATCAAGGAATTGTCAAGCTGAAATCCTGACTGAGATGAAAGGTCTGGCTTCGTAGTTTAGATAACCTAGTCAAACAAACGCTTCACCAATGCCCACTATGTCAGGCTGCTGGCCGGGCAGAACACCCAGCACCAATCATCACTGAGAATATCCTGCATATCCTGTGGCAGAGAGCAAGTGCGGATTTTGGAAACCTCCCTGATGGTAGGCACATGTTTCTTGTTATAGGTGACCTTTCAAAATATCCAGAAGTTAAAGCCATGTACTCGGCAACTGCAAGTCAACCAATAGCTTGGCTGGAGAAAGACATGGCCACTCACAGGCTCCACAAAGATTTGTGCACAGACAATGGCCCTCCATTCTCCAGTTAAGAGTTTACAAAATACGTACGGTCCCAGAGAATTCATCAGCAGAAAGTCAAACCCTATTGACCACAAGCCAATAGTGAAACAGAACAGTTCATGCACACTTTAAACAAAGTGCTCTGAATTGCTTTGGCCAATGGACAAAACATGGAATGTGCTCTTTGTGCTTTCCTCAAAGAATACCGCCTTACACCTCACTCGACAACACAAGTAATTCCCAGCTCTCTGTGTTTGAACCAATCAGTGGGTGATGTCATTCCTCAGATTGAAGGGCCGTCAGTAACACAGCAACAAGTTGCTGAAACACTGCAGCAGTGGCAGACACAGAACGACCCCATGTCCAGCTTTCACAGAGCCAAACAAAGTTCCATCACAGTTGGAGATCTGGTGATGGCAAAAAAATAGACATCCCCAAAGTAAGTTTATGCTATCTTTTGAGATTAATCCTTGGAAGGTGCAGTCAGTGAAAGGGAGAATGATCACTGCTCAGAAGGCTGGAGATAACATCACAAGGAATGTATCCTTTAAGCACTACCAAGCTCCAGTGAACAGGCGCAGGAAGGATCTCTCCGCAACTCCAGGGGATGAAACAGAGAATGATGAAGAGGTTTCACTGGCCAGGCATCCCAGACCAACAGAGTGGACTCCGATTGTGACTTTGTCCCAAGAAGCCAGGAGGTGCAAGTTCTCTGAGCAGAACCCAGATGTGCCCTCTGATTCCAGACCTGCGGCCGGCAAGGTAAAATGAGATGAGGGAAGAAGCCGCCCACGAAGGGACAGAGAGATACCATCACCGACCGTTTCCTGCAAGATTGACTGAAGGATTTCATATTGAACTGAGGCCAATTTTTATACTTTTTTTACTGCCACGTTTGCGTCGTTTTTTGGTCTGGGACGCAAAATCGGCGCAAACTTACAAAATACAATGGTATTTTGTGAGTTTGCGCCGATTTGGCGTCAAAAAACGACGCAAATGCGACACTAAAAAAGTATAAATATGGGCTGGAATCTTTATGTTTTCACCTTTACTCTCTCTCTCTCTTCCTCTCTCTCTGATGCTGTCTATGTTTTTGTCCATGACCAGAGGCCACAGATGCATTATATCTAATTTGTCCCAAAGTTTTGTTTGGTTTGGGGTAAAGGAGGAATATTATGTTTTGTCGGTGGGTGAGCTCACTGCATGTTGAAACGGGAGGGGTGTTCCCTATAGTCCAGTCCTTGACGTAGGGATCTGCGCTAATAAAAGTGCCTGAGGTGCGGACCTCGGGGCAATGCAACCACCCACCAGTGTCAGCGACTTTTCATTTGCTTAGCCGCGCTAGATACCACTCCAGGCCGCGAGATGCAACACCTGTGAGGACCGAGCAGGACCGAGTCCCAAGGGGTTCTGCGTGGCCCACAGCACCCTAAATATGTCTGCTTGCATTAGAGACTGTGGTACCCTTACTACGCCACTGCATATAGAAACTACTTCATCCAGGCGCGAGGACGTCCCAAAGTAGAGGGAACCCGCTATATAGCAACCGAATAAATAATAGAGAAGAGGTCGCTAGATGTAAGCATCGAAACGCAGCGTAATTAAAGCAGTACTAATCTTCAAATGCCTGAGGATTGACGTCAAGGAGATGAATGTTCCCTCATGAGAATTCTATCTCATGCTTCGTGTCAGTACTAGAGGCTTTGTAATTACAACATACACTAAATGATGGTATTGTGTACGTCTTTGCTAAATGCTTTGCAAAGTTCTTCTTTAGGGTTTAAAACGTCTTTATAGTTCTACAAAGCCCTCGTTGTTGCAGGATTGTTATTAATTGAAAATAGAAACAAATGGTGTGTATAGGAGAAGATGTAGTGAAGGGAAACCAGACTCCCTGTGATGTTTTAACAGTCGTGAAGTTAAGGGAAATGGAGCAATCTGTTGCAATGGCCTTCGAAAACGCAGAAAGTCGGATAATACAGAATGACAGAATGGATCAATTAAAGGAACACATACCTTAGTTAAAGAGCTGTGCAGACAAGACAATTTAGTCAGAGAGAAAAACGTTTCCTTTACTTTTTTGTACTTAACACATTATTTAAACAGAAACCTTCATGCTAAATGGAATTTGCCCCCAGGTTTAAATTGCAGAGAATGTTAGAAGTATTGTCTCAGCTGAAGAGTTGGGGTGAAAGAGGTTTAGGAGAGAGAGAGAGAAAGAGAGATGTGTATGGTTGTCTGTCTCTTTTCTCCCTTTACGAAGTTTTCCAGTATTTTTCATCCTCGTCTTTCCTCTGTTTGTTTTAACTGGTGACGAAAAATAAGCGGCGGTCCCAAAAAATGAGTGCCAGCGGTCCGCACAGGCAACCATCAGCTCAAATTACGCACTGTGTGTGGGTGTGCTTGCGCGTAGATGTTCTTTTACACAGAAACCTTGCCACCTCATACCTTTTGTAGTCGGAAGAGGTGTACTGGTAGCTGAGGTGACCCCCCTCATTAATGAGGCATGTGCTAAAATGTGCACCTGGCAAATCTTCCATCCTCTTGAAGAGGTGCAGCGCTGCTATGGGGAAGATCAAATTGCAGACAGTTGACCCAAATATTCTTTCTATGTAATGCTGATTCGATACTCGTTATCAAGGTGATCGTTGATATGAAATTCCGGTGGAGTACAAAAACTCTAATTTATAGGTGGAACTGTAAATGTCAGCATTGACATGTATGGGTTCTTTTAGGCCCAAAGAGATCAATGTACATGAATGGATGAAGTAGGTAAAGGAGCTTACTGACATCACCAGGTCCATGTGGAAGCCCATGAATAAACAGATCAGAGGGCAGTTGTACCCTTCTGTCTTATGCTTGGCTGTCCGAGCTGAAACTGCAAGTACAGCAGCCATCAGCTGCTCTTGCATGTGCACGGAGGGGCGGGGCTTGGCCATGGGAGGGGGGTGGTGGAGTGGAGTGCACTCAAGTGAGCATGGCAGTTTGGTCGTCCGATTTAGGCCGGCCAAACAGACATGTGCACTTAGGTTTCACCAATCCAGTTGTATTTGAAATCAGGGTGGGCGAAATAGCACAGACTCCTTGTGCCTGAGCGAGCAGTAAACCAGCCCGCTCAGGCCAATCCTTGTGCTGCTCTCATGCTTGGTAATAGAATGAGAGCAGCACAGGGATTGCACAGGGAGTCTCTGAAATTACTGGGACTGCTGGGACCAGGAAGAGAAGAAAGAGGCAGACAGCAGCACCAGGTAAGTTTTTTAATTATTAAACCCCCCTGCACGCTTATTCCCCGCACGCTCCCACAGCACCTCTTTCACCCGCCCCACTACTTTTAAATTGCATGGGCCACCACTAAAACACGCTGCTTGCTGATTAGCCCTCTGACTATTTTTGCCAGATTCTAAATTGGGACCTACCCGCTCAGAAACTGCAAATGCCATTGCAAGGGTCTCTTTACTCATGACAATTGTGGGTCCATGGTTTTGTAAATCAGTACATATTTGACTGATTGCCCCTAGAGCCAGACTGGGGACCCCAAAACAATCCTGGCAAGTATGTTTAAACCCTTCCCCTTCCCACTCGCTTCGTCCCCAGGCCCTATCTCTGCCTTTCCTTCAATCCTTCTCTGCCGTTCCTTCTCACCTCTCTCTCTCCTCCCTCTAGGATTGCTTTCTTTCTATCACTCCTTGCTCCTTCCCATTCTCTCTCTCTTTTAAAGTTTCCTCGTGCCTGTTGCTGGGAAAAGTGACAGAGGCACCAGGAGCAGCAGTGGACTTTCAAAATCAGCTTCCACGGGCTCCCGTCTAATGGGGAAATGCCGGGTGAAATAAAAGGCCTGTCCGGCCCTGCTCCGCCTTGACTGCTACTACCGCCACAATTCCATGCGATTTTTCAGCTATTTCCAGTCAGGTTATTCCAAACCCTGAAGAAATCCTAGCAACTTAAAAGCAGTATTGCTAAACAAACCGTAAGAAATCATGGAGAAAAGGAGTTTAAAACAGAAATAATTTCTGGAAAACTGTGATGAAAGACGCTCACTTTGGTGGGCTGGGACAAAAGTTGTAACCAAAGTATTAAGATTAGTAGTATGTGAACAGTCCAAAAACAAGAGAAAACAGCGTCCTGACAACCTACAGGATGGACAAGAAACATTAGGCAACGTTAGGCAGTGACATTATGGTGAAAGAGAAGTTTCACTGCTCCTCATAAGTACTTGTCTGCAGTCCTTGTGGCCAGCGCTTTGGGGCCTCTATCTTCTGGCACCCTGCCCACTTTGTTGGAGATATGTTGAAAGAATATTCTTTGGATGTGTTCCTTCTATGGAACCTTGGCACGCTGATGGAATGTTAAGTTCTGTATGTG
The DNA here is from genome assembly GCF_031143425.1 of Pleurodeles waltl. NCBI lineage: Eukaryota > Metazoa > Chordata > Amphibia > Caudata > Salamandridae > Pleurodeles > Pleurodeles waltl. Next base: position 1,145,683,941 of record NC_090437.1, on the reverse strand, counting down.
GATGTTGGATGTTGGATCGGAAGAACAGGAGGTAATGGCTGTTCTGGGGAGTTCACCAATAAAATAATCAATGAAGGCTTTGGGTCTATATTGTGAATGAAGAGAGCATTCTACAGTGGTGATGATCTTATCACGCTCCAGATACAACAACTAAATATCGCTGAAATGTCTTTTTATTTATTTAGGGGAATCACAAATAAATAAATCAAGACCTTGAACTTCATTTGGTGAGTCTACTCAACCGAAGCTTTGCGGCACATATTTCCAGCAACTGGTAATACCTTGACATTTACCATATTTATACTTTTTTAGCGCCGCGTTTGCGTCATTTTTTGACGCAAAAGCGTCGCAAACTTGCAAAATACAATTCTATTTTATGTTTGAACCGTTTTTGCGTCAAAAAGCGGCGACAATGCGGCGCTAAAAAAGTATACATATGGCAATTAGTTTTTACTATTTGATGCAGCCACATGAAGTGTAACTGGTGCTACTCCATTGGAGCCTGTGTGCACTTTACAAGATCCAGAGCAAATTTGCTAGCATGATAGAGACATTGATTTTTTTAAAGCACCAGTATGCCACAAGTTTACAATTGTTGCATTTCACATAGAGCATGTATTTATTCAAGACATGTTTAGATTTCATATTTTGCACACTCCTTGCTTACTGCTTATAGTGCATATTCACAGCTCATGCAGTGTGACTCTGTGATGTTTCTCTACCTGTGTACTGATCACAGTCCATTTGCTATGTTTGTGACATCTCCATGATCTCTCCTCATCTGCCTGCCAATTACGACCTAAACAGAGTCTAATTTTCTGGTGTCTGCGAACTCAGTGTAGTTGAACGTTATTTGGTTATGGTGTCACATGATCTATCTTGATGTTTACAGTCCAACAATGTGAATGGTTACAAAACTGTTTTAGACACTGTTTAAGATCTACAAACTTATAACCAGAAATTGACATCTGGACAGAGAATGTACTCCTCGCTGCAATCCATTTGTTTTAACAATTACCCTGTGACTGTGACTAATTGTATTGTTTCAATATAGTATTTTGTTGCAGACTACAGAGACAACAGTGTTGAGTTCTCTTATGTTATCTTATTTTGTTTTTTATTACATTAAACTGTAGGCTATTATATATCCATATTGTTATATTCAAATTGCATATTTAAAAATGTCACAGATATTATCACCTACTGGTTTTCTGCCTGTACCTGGTGAATTTAAAGCACCGTGGGAGGAATGCATAGTTACTTTAAAGGTATTTATGTTGGCTTCTGGTGGTGAGCTTGTTTCCAATGATAGAAAACAAGCAACACTACTGCACTGTAGGTAATGAGAGTTTCAGAGTATTTCAAACTTTCCCACTATTAATGAATGTTGAAGCAGGTGATAATACATTGTAGGTGCAATCTTCCAAACAATTGGAATTGTATTGTATTGTAATTTGGAATTAGCATTTTACAAACAGGAATAATATTATTTTGGAAAGGTACAAATTATTTTTGAGAGTGCAGGCTAAAAATGAAACAGTAGATCATTTTGTAACTTGTCTAAGGGCCTTGCTAGTACACCGTGCATTTTCTGGGGCCCATGATATGTATATAAGAGATCAGTTGATGATGCATAATCAAACAATTTTACACAAGAAACGTTATGGCAGGCACACAATCCAACAATATCACAGGCACAAAATAAAACATTATTACAGGCAGATAAAGTAGCATGCAATGAAGGGTTAAATGCCTGAAAATAAGAATGAAAATAATTTAGATAATAATAAAGTAGCACACATGGCAAGGGAAGATGAAGTGGATTCTGTAAATGTTGTTCAAAATAAGAGTACAAAAGAATAAAGCAAAATCAATGTAATCCTATACAAAAGTAGTAATAGAGGGGTTTGTATAAGATGTGGCAGTCCAAATCACTGGGCTGATGATGAAGATTGTCTAACAAGGAGGGATACATGTATTAAATGGAGGGAGAGTGACCACTATGCCAGGATGTTGAAAGGGAATAAAGAAAATCAAGTAAATCAAAAGGAAGTCAATTATCTGACCAATATGGAAGCAGTAACGACAGAAAGATTGCTGCATCTAACTATTGATAATATGGAATGCACAGTAGATACATTGGTTAATGAAGATGTGATCAGAGAAAAGAACATGAGATATCTGAAATTGTTGGTGAGAATTGATGATTTTGAGATTGACGTTTTGATGATTTTAAGTGCAAGAAAAGCCATAGTTTCTCCACAGGACTGTGAAGGATTGCTTTAGAATGTAGAGAGGTAAAAATAGTGCATGTCAATCTAAACGGAAAAAGAACTGTGATGATGGCATGTTCCATAACCAATATAGCTTTCTAAGAGAGAAGAATCCAAGGAAGTTGTTTGTAGCCCAGAACGATGCCCCAACTTTGGGTTGGATACATCTGGCAGCTTTGGGAATGTTGTTAAGACCTGGCGCTAAAGAACAGATAATGTGGCAAACTCCAATACAGAAGACTTTTTTTGGCAGGAAAGGATTCCCACTGTTTGTAGTAACATATTGGGAAATCCATTATGTTCTAGCACAAAATTGTTTTTAAAAAAGTGAAGTAAACCTAAGGCATACAAAGTGAGAAACATCTTTTTAGAGCTGTAGGATCAAGTAAAACAGATACTTGAGTGTGAATGTGCATCAATCTACGTGATTTGAACACCTCAATTTTGTTTGACAGACATCCTTTGCATACTATAAATGAGGTGTTCTTGGTCATTGGTAAAGCTAAATGCTTCAGCACCATTGATTTATCAGTCGTGTACCACCAAATTAAACTTCATCCTTTGTCTTGTCATTTAACTTAATTTGTTACACCATTTGGAGCTTTCAGGTTTAAACATATACCACTGGGCCTAGGGTCAGCTAGCTCTGTGTTTCAAAGATTGAGCAAGCAATGTCTGGGGACATGCATGGCATGTTGAAATTTAAGGAGTTTAGAACAGTGCCAAATTCTGCTGGTCTGAAGATTGTCAAAAGGAGTTTGAGGAGACTAAAGAATGTATTCAACATACTGCACCATTAGCCATGCTCAATTTGAACTGTAGAACCATATTAGGCATTTACACCCAATAGGCAACATTGAGTCAAATTTGAACTAATGAAGAAGTAGTGATTGCATATGCATGTGTGCACTTGCTGTATATTGAGTTATTAAACATTTTAGGACATATGTGTGGGGAACACCATTTAAAATTAAATCTGATCACAAGCAATTGGTGCATGTTTTGACAACACATGGTTAGGTTTGCCTCACCAAGGACAGCAATGGCTGTCAAATTTAGAAGAGTACCATTTTGTGGTTGAATTCTTGGAAGGAAGTAATTTGTGGATTCTTCATCAAGAATTAAGACCACTGGTCAAAACTTCAGGGCGACAGATACTGATAAGTAGTTGAGTAGATTTGGGTGGCAGTTGTAAGTACTTTGTACAAAAAGAGTATTTCTGAGAATAATGGAATAAAGCATATGAGGGGCATTCAGAGTTGAAATGTTTATCACATTACATTAGGGAAGGATGGCCTTAGCGTTTGAAGAATTGTGCTGAAAGGGTACACATCCATCAAAGTGGTACTGAGCTTGTTGATCCTGCTGATCTAGGAAAAAGAATAGTAAGGGTTGTGCATCATATGGAGTGTAGTAGAACAAAAAATAAAATTGGTGAGTTATTTGGCGGTCCGGTATGGATAGGAACGTAGAGATGGTGATAGATTGCAGTTTGTGTGCAAATGATGGCAAACCGCGAAGAACATGCACGCAACCTTTTTCAATTGGTGGAATTTCCCATGAGACTTTGGGAGTAGACAGCAATATGCATCATGGGACTGATGAATATGTTTGGTATTCAGGAAAAGTACACTGTTACAATTGTTGACTAGTATTCCAAATGGTTCATCTTGAGTTTGTGAGGAAATTGACAACAAGGCTGATTAAAAGTTTTCTAGAAAATGTATTGAGTGAGGGCTATCCAGAGGAATTAGTGTCTAACAATATATAATAATTTTGTTCTGTGGAAATGTCTGAGAAAATGCAAGAGTAGTGCATTTTTTCATCAGAAAACTGCAGTACATAATTCCAGGGCAAATAGTCTAGTTGAGAGAGGGAATAGGATGGTACAGGATTTCGTTCAAATGGTAGTTGGTTACAGAAATCATGTTCTAGATCAGATGATGTGGTCATATAGACCTACTGTGCTTGCGGTTACAGGACACTCACCATTTGAGCTTTTGAGGAGTAAGTGATTCACACTGTGATGAGGATATAGAAAAGTTACCAGAATGGGTTAGGAAGGAATAAACAGTATACAAAAAAACTTTGATTAGAGAATGAAAGTCAAAAGTGTAGATGTAAAAGTTGAAAAACTTTTTTGGGTCATATCTCCACAATATGTACAGAAAACATTTTGACAATTTTTTAAACCCATGAAAATTACAAAATTGATCAGAACTGTGTAAAGGTAGATGATAGTACTGTATGGAATAGAAGCAGAATAGTGGTATGTGATGAATCATTTGAGCGTTTATCTAAAGATGAGGAAATGAGTGTCTCACACCGCACCCTCTGCTCCAGGCTTCATGCAGCTGGCATCTGCCCTACAATGGATACACTCGTTCCTGTCTGGCAGAACACGGAGATTCAGAATCCCACCTCTCCTATGAGAACCTATGGAGATCAGCTGCAGAGTTCTAAAGGGCTCCTCCCTGAGCCCCACACTCTTCAGCATTTACATGGCTCCGGTCGCATCCATCGTCAGGGACTATAGACTGAACATTGTCTCCTATGCCAACGATACCCAGCTGATCATCTCACTGACCGAAAACCCCACTACTGCCAAAAAGAATTTCCACAATGGGATGGAAGCCGTCGCCGCCTGGATGAAGGACAGCTGCCTCAAGCTCAACTCTGAGAAGACCGAGATCCTCATCCTGGCACCATCCACATCAGCCTGGGATGACTCCTCATGGCCACCGACACTCAACACCCCGCCCACTCCAACAAACCATGCATGCAACCGCAAGCTTCATCCTGGACTCATCGCTCGCCATGACCCTCTAAGTCAACTCAGTTGCTTCCTCCTGCTTTCACACACTCTGACTTCTCCGGAAGATCTACAAATGGATGCCAAAGGACTTCCGCAAAAATGTAACCCTTCCTGTTTAGGGTGATGATACTTTCAGAAACAAAAACCAGGACTGTCAAAAACAAGAAGTGGGATTACAATTTGGCACTGATCAAAACTATAAAGAAGACTACAAACAAAAAAGCCAAATATTGAAATTTTTTCATAATAGTATCCTATATACAGTGATAAAATGATTGTTGGCTGAAAATAAGCTTGAAATGGGCTGGATTTGTATTATCAAGCCGCATTATTTGTATCACTGTATATAGGATAATATTATGAAAAAATTTCAATTATTTTTTATTTTCAATTCTTTGCAAATTTTTCATTTTGGTTGTATTCTAATTGTTAATTCATATTGGTATCATTTCGATCAAACTTTTGATAAATATTTATATCAAAAACATATTGTATATGGACTGTTGTATCCTTAACAAACTGTGGGTTGATATTTCTTTTGAATGAGAGAGTTGCCACGCATCTTTTGTTCTCACCTTTGCTACATCTGTCCTATAGTCCCGTATTAATAATGGTAAAACATGAGTGCATATAATAAGAAGAGGCCTAAATAAGATGCCCAAGAACCTGCGATGAAATTATTTTCCTACTGCAAAGTGAGTCAAATGGAAAACATTCAGAGCATCTTTTCTGAGCTGATCAAAATATTTGTAAAAACCTCTGTTAGATTAAACCATTCAGAAAAAAAATCTCCCCCCTCCATGCTGTAAATAGAACTAGGGACAAGCTCGGACATAGCTGTTGGGCACCTGTAACACTGATTTACTACTCGTTCAAACCTCATGTGCTTCACAAACAAGGTGAGGTAGCTCTGCAGGGGACTCTTTAAAGAAGTTAACTTCTGCCAATGATATTATGAGAGGGTTGGTAGAAACGTGAGCATTCACAGCCCTGTAAATATTGTGTCTTCTACCCGGCCCTCTCTCAAAAACTGGGAAATGTATTTATTTTAGAAAATAGTAATGGGGCTCTGGGATTCTAAAACGGGGACTGACTGAGGAAATCTGGAATATCCGGTCACCATATTCATGCCTCATAAAGGTTTTTATTGACTTATCAATGATGATGATCCAGAATTATTTTGACATCCTTAGAAGCATTTCTCTCGCCAGTGTTGTAAATTACTACTTGCAATCACTGTTGTTATATTGTTTTCCACTGGCCTGCCCTTCATCCTTTCAATCTGTTCATCTCAACTGAATCCAGGGTCTCTCTCATAGCCCATTCCAGAAAACGTAGTTTGTCCCTTGTAAGTTTACAAACCTAATACTGTAGCTGTTGCAATAATTGCTTTACTGTCAGTGTGAACTATCTAGTTTAGAACCAGCACTTTGCTACCAACTGTTCTATCGTAGGTCATACAAGAAGGAGTACTGTCTATGGTTCTGTAAAGCTTAAACTGGTGCTTTGTTTTCACTTTTTTTTTATGATTCCTGCCATGCTCTTTAAGCATGGGCCCTTCTCTTTCTTCCAGGTCATGTAACGCCCCCCACACCTCAAGTCTACTTCATGTTTAGGTGTCTTGCTTGCTCATGCATCATCTTGAAGTGGGTCCTCCCTCCAAAATTATCATTCCTCAAGTCCTTCAGAGTCCCTATAAATGGCTTCCTAATAGGCTTCAATGGCAACACCTGCAATTTTAATATTGAGGCTATTGTCCTATTAATCACAGACCAGGGACAGAATACCTGGTATTTTGTCCTAAATAATTGTTTACTAGTTTAGCACTGCCTTATATCAACTGATTGTAATCATTAAAAGTAATAATTGTTTTGGGAAGGGGACTTGGTGAGTAACTAGATGCCTATTAATAGGCCACCTCAACTTGAGCAGTCTATTAATATTCAGTTCAGAACAGGCCAGGGAACTCATTCTCACCAACCTTTCACCTCTTAGACAAGCCTCTAACAGCAAGGTCATCTGCCATTGGTATCTGACAAGCTAGGAAAAGTGTAGATGAAGAGTGTTGCAACCAAAGACCAGTTATATGGACCTGCTTTGAACAAGTAGCACCACCTTCAAGGATCAATGGCATTTCACCAATGGCTGGATCATTCAAGTAACCAGATGTCCCAGCAAGTCAATGCTGTCTGTTCCTCCTGCTTCAACACCCTCTGCATGCTTCGGAAGATCTTTGAATGGATCCCCACTGAAACCGGAAGGGCGGTCCCCCAAGCCCTCGTAAGCAGTAAACTGGACTATGGCAATACCCTCTACGCAGGAACCACGGCCAAGATCCCGAAAAGACTGCAATGCATACAGAACACCTCTGCACGCCTCATCCTGGACATCCTCCGCCACAGCCACACCACAGCCCACCTGAAAGACCTGCACTGGCTCCCTGTCAACAAGAGAATCCTGTTCAAACTCCTCACCCACGCTCACAAGGCACTGCACCACACCGGACCAGAATACCTCAACAGATTGCTCTCCTTCTACACCCCGACCTGACACCTTTGCTTCGCTGACCTTGCCCTCACCACCGTCCCACACATCCACAGAACGACCGCCAGCGGCAGATCGTTCTCCTATCTCGACAAGATTTGGAACACTCTTTCCACCCACCTGCGACAGACACAGGACCTACTTACCTTCAGGAGACACCTCAAGACTTGGCTGTTTGAGCAGAGGGAGCCCCCCCCCCCCCCCCCTCAGCACCTTGGGACCCTCACAGGTGAGTAGTGCACTTTACAAATGCTTTGATTGATTGATTGATTGACTCACCACTCCCAGGGTGTACACTAACATACACCGCTTACCCAAAAACATTTAAAAAGAATGATAACCTCTCTACTGCTTCTGGGTTAATAATGTGGGTGTCCAAGTAAACATTGGTTAATTAAGGGTCGTCTCAAGACAACTTTTCTGTTTTTATCCCTTTTATGGCTTAGTAGAGTTTTTAGCCAAACCTCGGCCCACCTTCCACTCTCCTTATGACTAACTTTGGCCATCCCAAATACCTCTTCTGCAGCTCTACTAATACCTACCTCTGTCTCATTTTGTTTCCAGCATCACACGCATCACCCCTTTCCTAGACAATAATATCCATAATAACTTCTTTAATTAATCCTTAGACAAGAAGTTGCATATTCCTTTGTTGCTACTTCATCACCCCCAGGTGGACCTAATAATCTCTTGTAATTTTATTTTTCTGTCCTCTTGTCCTACACCACAACATCAGGTCCACCTCATGGTCTTCTTTTAGCTTGTTCATCGTGGAAACTGTGCCTTCTTAGTCAGACCTTAATTGCTCCTCGGCTGATCTCATAATCTTTTGTAAATTTAGTTTGTCCTTTAGGATGCTGCATCTTCCTTTGTCATACCTCGCTGCTCCTGGGTGAACATCAGAGTCCCTAGTAATTTTGTTTTTGCTTCTTAGAAGGTTGTGCCTTCCTGGTTGCACTTGTGTTTCCCCCAGTGTACCTCATAGACTCTAGGTTCACATTTTTATGAAGTTTCTTTTTAAGTTTGCACCTTCCAACCTTTTGTGAATGTATTTTGTCTTGTCTCCAAGTTGTAGCATGTCTTGCTCCATAGGGTGTGATTTATTTTAAGGAAGTAGTGTCTTCTTTGGAAACATCTTTGTGGCTTCTCGGTGTATCTCATAGTTACTGTTGAATTCACTTTTTAAGTCCTCTGATTGCACCTCACCACTCTAACAAGAACAGAAATTCCTAGGTTAATTTTGGTTTCCCCTCAAAGGAATGTGCATTTTCCAGTTATTCATTGGTGGAACTAACAGCCTCTGGTAATTTTAGCCTGGTCTCTTAGGAAGCTGAGTATTCCTTGTTCTTTTGGTGTTCCTGGGTGGATCCCCTAGCCTTTGTTAACCCTGATCTGTTATTCATGCAGCTGATTCTTCATTTGTCATACCCAGGTGGACCATAATCTTTGGGTAACTCTGCTTTCTTTCTTTCTGTTACACTCTTCATACTATTCGGATCTGCTTAAATATTGAACTGTGGGGAACATGCCCTTGATGGAGATTCAGAAGTGACAGAATCATAGTGGAGGCAGATTCAGGTGTGTGCAAATTAGTTGGGTGACTACACACCAGTGGTGAGACTTACAATGAGTGGGTAGTCAGGCTGATGACCAACCATGCGAACATATGCTGTATGCATGAAAATGCCCTTTAATATTTACAAAATGCAGCTTCTCCCCAGGTTGCAGTATCAAGTATCAACCTTGCTAATGCAGGAGGTCAAAGTAACCTTAATGGCAGTACCAGAAAAACCTGAGCCTTCATTGGCAGCCATAACAAGTTTGGTAATGGCTGTTGGAAAGGGGATTGTGGTGGGTTTCACATTCAGGAAAACAGAGGCAACACTTTCAGAGGAGTTGGTCATGCCTCCTTCGCATTTTTGTGCCTTTGCTCTCATACAGCACATCCTATATGGGTCTATAAGGTGTAGGCTGAATGAGGAGAAAGAATTAATCATGCATCTTGAGCTGGACAATGGTGATTCCAAGAGAATCTCAGACCATTCCAGTGAGCACAACCAACTGTTGGTCACCATTGACCAGGATGCCAGCTGATATTAGCAGACGGAAAATAGAGGTTTAACATCTGAGGAATACTACCAAGCTAAATCAAACCAAGGGGGTTAGAGGGACCGGGAGATTATGTGGTCCAGTGTACAGTCTCCCAAAAGTGATAATATAAATTAGAGTACACTGTTCCAAAATATTCTGGCATCCTAAGGAGACCAGGGGCCTCAGGAGCAAGGGCCCTCAAGCATCACAATGGATGACTGGCATCATCATCAGGAAATGCTCCTCGTCAGGCTGGCACTGCAATGCCTGACGGGCTCCCCGAAGGGGGCTCTTACGCCGTACTGTTCTGCTAGTATTAACAGATGTGAAAACCTACAACTAAGGTCTTCTAGAGTTGGAGAGAACAGGAAAAAATAAAGAAAATTAAAATTGGTTATTCATCACACCAAACGGCATAACTTTTAATTCATATAAGGTGGGTGAATGCGAGGAGCATTTCCCGACGATGATGCCAGTCATCCATTGTGATGCTTGAGGGCCCTTGCTCCTGAGGCCCCTGGAATACTACCAAGCTCCAGGTTGGGTGAACTGTCACAGGTTGCAGGAGGAAAACTCATCAAATCAGGTATGGCGAAAGTCAAAATGACACTTGCAAGTCTTTTGTATAACAGCCACCATATGCTCTAAAAGTAAATTAATGCAATAACTTTTTTCTAGTGCGGGTCGAGTCTAGGGTAAAGCATGCTTCATGGGAATAGTACAGGCAGAATCATTACTGCACTCTTTCTTTCATAGCCCACAAATGTGACTTATTGACAGTGTTTAGTAGACTTTGTAAGGAGACTTAGGTAACCAAGTTTCTGTATCTAATCTAAAACAATACTTACCACTTTTACTCTTCACTTCCCATTTGAGCCATGTCCTCAAACTAATGGATTTGTTCAATGATTAACCTAGGAGGAACCCATAAAGAGTCAGACTAAAGTTTGCTAAGAAGCACCCAAAAAACTTTAAGTCCTTAGCAGGTCCAATGGATTACATTGTTTATAAAAGTGCTTTATTTAATAGGATGGGTTGTCTAAAGTTCAAGAATCCCTTTAAAACATGTTGTTCCTGTGTCCATAAAGATTGCGCCTGACGATTCTCTAGGGATCCTGCATGTGCTGAGTTAAAAGAGATTTTAACCATTTCCTGCTAAAAAAATGAAGGATGAAGCGACAGACAATGGATAGTATTCACATTGATTTTACCCCCATGGCACTTCCAGTACTTTATTATTTTTCCCGTCTTATATTGTTGAACATTTTGGTTCCAAGAGCCATGATTCAGCAGACTTTTTTAATGGTTTTGTCAAGACTCAGATGCACCCCGGGGCCATACTCTATTATGGCATTCTACTGGCCTTTGTTATATTGCATGCTGAGACAGCACACACTACTCAACCACTCTCACTTGCCTTCCGGAAGGCTATCTTGTGGGTCAGATTATCTTTACCTACATTCATTTTCCTAAGAGATGCTGTGAATGTTGATGCTTTTAATTGAGCAGTGTGTAGTTTTCTAGTTTGTTTCACTTTGTCTGCTTCTACCAGCAGCAATACCAGCTAAGAATAGAGTACCTAGGCAGCAACAAGCGCTCTATCTTAACCCTCTGATTCTATCGCTATCCTGGGGAAGGGAGAGAACGACTATTCCAACATGGCGTCTGAGGGCTGAAATGCTTGAGGATGAGGCACTCAAACATCTTTTGCATTCAACCATAGTTGATTTCTTTAAACACAACGCACAAACTGCGTCCTCCAGATCCATTGAATGGGAAGCATTCAAAATAGTTATAAGAGGCACCTGTATTAGTGAGAACATTGGAGCCCGGAAATCTATGGAAAATGAGCTCCGTAGCCTGGAGGATTCCCTCAGAGACCTTGAGCGCAGATGCCTTACACAACATGATCTGGCCCCCCTCCTGAAAGACACCAAAAATAAGATAATAGAAGTAAACACCAGGCTGTAACGATATGATTATAAGCAGTACATAATCAAACAACACTCAGAGGGGTATAAGCCTGGTGCCCTACTGGCATGGAAGACACCACAGGTACCAGCGTTTATAGCCAAAAAGAGATTAACTCTAGCTTTAGCAACTACTATTCAACACTATATGCGCCCCCCACTGAGACACTAACTAACCTCCAACTACAAGACCTAGACGACCTCGCCCTCCCCAAACTTGGGGCAGAAGAGAGCTCAACTTTAGCAGCCCCAATATCGATTGCAGAGATTAAAACAGCAATCCAAGGCATGGCCAAAGGTAAGGTCCCAGGATCCGATGGACTTCCACTGGAGTTCTACCTCCTGTACCAGGACCTGTTAGCCCCCCATCTCAGCATAATTTATGCTGAGGCTTGGAGCGGGGCAACCTACCACAATCTACCAATGAGGCCATCATGATTCCCCTAATAAAACCCGATAGGCCCCCAACGGATGTCCGTTCTTACCGTCCATTATCCATGCTTAATATAGACTATAAAATATTGAGTAGGATTCTTGCGAACAGACTACTGCCCCACATGACCTCGTTAATCCACCAGGATCAGTCTGGCTTTATCCCGCAACGTAGCACCGCACAAAATATTAGACGCCTGGTGTCTGTTCTACGTTCTATGCCTCCGGAAATGACTCAGGCAGCGATTATCTCAGTCGACATAGAAAAGGCATTCGACTGCCTGAGATGGGACTACCTGGAACAGACCATGCTAAGAATGGGAGAGGGATTCACACGTTGGACTAGGCTGCTATATTCAAATCCCACTGCTAGGTTGAAAACAGGTAACACTATATCTGATTCATTTTTGATTGGCAGAGGAACTAGACAGGGTTGCCCACTATCCCCTCTCCTATTCGTAGTAGCAGTGGAGCCCCTGGCCCAAATGGCTAAAACCGGGCAGCACTTCCAAGGCATTTCAATTAACGACTGGACACATTATATCGCCCTTTATGCGGACGATATGGTGCTTTTTCTCCGTAACCTAGGAGATGATCTACCAGGTGTAATAACCATGCTTGAGAAATATGGAATGGCCTCCGGACTTCGGATCAACTGGAGGAAGTCCACTATATTCCCCACGTCAAGTAGCACACCAGAACCGAACGAGACAAGAGGGCTATCCTGGTCTCCTAACACTTTTAAATACCTAGGTGTAAACATATACCATACTGCAGAAGACCTTCTAGAAGGAAATATTCATAGAGGAGTTAGAACTAGCATGCGCTTCTGGGAGGCTCTACCATTAACAGTGTCCGGCAGAATTGCCCTACTTAAATTGATAGTGCTACCCCGAATGCTATTCTACTTCTTTACCATCCCATTGGTGATCCTGAAGGCAATATTCAGAAGCACTGACTCTATGATCGCGAGCTTTATATGGGGTCCGAGCAGGCACAGAATCGCACTAAATTCATTGCAGAGAACCACTGCAGAAGGGGACCTTGCTGCCCCAGACCTAGAAATCTATTACTGGGCAGGTCAACTACAATGGCTAGCCAAACTTATCAGTGAACCCCCAGGTGCGACAGACTTACGGATTCCACTGAACTGTCCATCTAAAAAGATACTAGGGATAGTGCTTACTCCTAGGAAACCTAGATCACAATTACCAGTAGAATGGGAATCAACTAGACACTGCTGGGAGCAATTTCTGAGAAGAACCCGTACAAAAACCCTATATACACCTGAGGCTCCCCTGTGATGCTTGATTTATGCTCTGGGAGACCACACTCTTAGAGGTCTCAACAAGTTAGAAGAACACAACATCACAAAACTAGGTGACATTTACAATAACGGGAGACTCCGCACTTACTCGGAGCTCCAAGATCAATTTAATCTCCCGTCAGGTTTGTTCCTTACATATAACGCAGTCACCAGAATGACACAAAAAATTTGGGGGTCGGCAGCTCTCGAACCTCCAACTCATAGTGGCTGTAACATCCTCTGTACAATAGGAGAAAGGAAAGGAATGATCTCAGAAATATATAAATCACTTCAAAGCAATTCGCACACACCCCTAAATAAACTTAGAGACAAATGGCAGACTGATTTAAACACAACTATTGAAGATGAGCAATGGACAAAGATCACCTCCCATACTTACTCCGTATCTAGAAACGCCAGATTCAAATTAATAACTGACTACTGAAGTATTGGAGAAAACGGCAATAGAAGAAAGGTGGTCAAATAAAGATATTCTGAAAGAAATGTTCCCTTATGAAGCGTCTACTCCAACTGGAATAAGGTACGTTTAAAACTTTGCCGCAGACGTATCTGTAAAAATGTATCTTTATGTATGAATATTTAATGACCCAAAACCTAAACATCAGTGGAATACAAGAGAGGTTTTTAAAGCAGGGAAATTGCTGGTAATTTTTGCTTTCGTATGTCTCTAACGTTATCTGCAGCTTGTCACATAGTATTGAGTTTCCACTCTCAAACCTTCCCATTTACATCCGTGAGTTGTAAACCCCTTTTCTTTGAGGGGCTGACAACAAATTGATATGGGAAAATGTTAGATTTCAGAATTGTTGCAACTTTTCGTCATTGAAATGCACCCGGTGAGGTAATGATGTTAAGCTGTTCTGTACCAGATACGGATAAATGTGTTCATTTTTTGACTAATCGAAGAATATGGTGGTAATCTTTGTGGTGTTCTGGTTTCCTTTTCTCTTTTGAATCGCCAGGAATCTGATCACAGGTGTGGGTCTTATGTTTTGTTTTCTTCATCACAATGGTTCCACAATGGCAGTGATCAAAATTGATGCCTAGATACCAGGGCTGGATCATTATAGATTGAAAGAGGTAGTTTGATTTCTTGCTCCCTACTACCCTGATTATTGCTGCTTCAAACATCCCCTATAAATGATAGCCTTTTTCGGCCCTGGAACCTTCCACACCCCAGCCCCCCGCCTCCCTCCAAACAGCTGATTTTGGTGCAGAGGTCCCTATCACGCAGGGCCTGCACAGTGAACAGTTGGCTGCTTACCCGGCAAAGGGACCGGAAGGGAGAGGGGTTGCATGGGGGCGTTGCAGACCTTATTAAGGAGAATTAAGGTTGGGGGGTGCTAAGTCAACAATAAACACCCCCATCTATCATCCTGTTATAATAATACAAAATTAGATTAGACAGGCATGTGAACATTTTTCATCATGTCTGTGATCCGTTTCCTTAAATGTAAAAATCTTTCAACAGAAACGACCAAAAAATAGAACCTAGTCAATAAACACTCATTAACACATTTTACGGTGTCCACATTAAAGATTTTTTTTATATTCATTAAAAATAAGTGACACACATTTGAAATTAAGTGTACCTAATCCATTAAAACGAATCGGTAAATACAATCCTACGTCATCACCTGATTCTTGTTCAAAACAAATTGCCCTTTCATGTGTGTCTCATGCCTTTGGTGTTAATGTCTATGGGTCGAATATCAAGGAGGGCAGTTTCTTTTTTGATAGCACCTGAACTATCCAATGTCTCTGCCTACGTGTTTCTAAATCCCCTAAGGACTTGATGCAACAAGATCTTCATCTGGGCCAAATCCTTGAAAAAGAATGTGCGAGTAACCCTGCCCCTGCCCTCCCTGCCCCTGCCCTCCCGAATCCCCCCCGCTCTACACGTGGCTGTGCTTGTCCCAGTATGATGTCAGATGACACCACCTCAGATCATCCTGTGCGTAATTCTTTTTTCTGACACTGGGTCTTGAACCCATAAAGGAATTCCAAAAGTTTTTCAAGAATAATGTTTTTATGAAAATCTACAGAATTGTCGAAGACTGCAAAGAAATGACAAGACAGAAGGGATCCCTTCTCTCCCTTTTTCCCCCCAATGAGGGACCTCACCAGAGCCAGCCACGTGGTGAGAATGGAAAGCGTGCCCCCTTTAAATTCGGTCTCAACTTCCACCACAAGTTTGCGCAGACACACCCCACAAGGTCTGTAACCCGTCCCCTGAATGACCATCCAGATGAGTTGCAGCAGTCTCTGAAAATTGATGTGCGTACTTGGCTGTCTCTGAATAATTGATGTTGCTAACTTTTTCTAACACAAGGAATTAAAACTTTTTGGATTCTTGCGTATTGTGGACTTATCATTTGGAGTGCCCTGGTACTTTATGTTTTCAGATGAGGACTGCGTTTGTGCCGAAGGGCCCTTGTAAGACAAATGCTGCAACATTACTCCATGGCCAGCCAGAGATCACAGGTATCATTGAAGGACGTCGGCCTGTCAAAGGACTAAAACATTGAGGAAGCCGAAATAGCACAAGGCAGGGAGTTGGACGTCGAAGCCTACGCAACAGATGCCAAGAGAAAGCAGATGGTGAAGAAAGCAGCGATGGAGGCCAAAAAGAAAACCCAGAAGTTAACTAAGCCACCGAAAGGCACCGAACCTAAATCCTTAAACAAAAAGTCTAAAAGGGCAACCTTGGTGATGAAGTAAATATTGATTGATGGTCAACCTAAAGCTGCCCATGGATCCCACGCACTAGATACTGATGCGAGCAAGACTCTGTCAAAACCATTTACGATCCCATTCAGTTGAGGGGGAATGAAAAAAGGCTCAAAACGATCGATGTCCAAGAAAAGCCCTTTGCCAATGCTCAGCACCAAATGGCAGCACTCCTGCAAAGAAAAAAGGGATTTCGACTCTGTAAGGCAATGCCTCCTTGGCATGGTTACCCCCTGACTTTTTGCCTGTGCTGATGCTAAGTTTTGATTTGAAAGTGTGCTGAGGCCTGCTAACCAGACCCCAGCACCAGTGTTCTTTCCCTAACCTGTACTTTTGTTTTCACAATTGGCACACCCTGGCATCCAGGTAAGTCCCTTGTAACTGGTACCCCTGGTAACAAGGGCCCTGATGCCAGGGAAGGTCTCTAAGGGCTGCAGCATATCTTATGCCACCCTGGGGACCCCTCACTCAGCACAGACACACTGTTTGCCAGCTTGTGTGTGCTGGTGAGGACAAAACGAGTAAGTCGACATAGCACTCCCCTCAGGGTGCCATGCCAACCTCACACTGCCTATGCAGTATAGATAAGTCACTCCTCTAGCAGGCCTTACAGCCCTAAGGCAGGGTGCACTATACCATAAGTGAGGGCACCAGTGCATGAGCACTGTACCCCTACAGTGCCTAAGCAAAACCTTAGACATTGTAAGTGCAGGGTAGCCATAAGAGTATATGGTCTGGGGGTCTGTCAAACACAAACTCCACAGCACCATAATGGCTACACTGAAAACTGGGAAGTTTGGTATCAAACTTCTCAGCACAATAAATGCACACTGATGCCATTGTACATTTTATTGTAACATACACCCCAGAGGGCACCTTAGAGGTGCCCCCTGAAACCTTAACCAACTACCGTGTAGGCTGACTGGTTTTAGCAGCCTGCCACACTCAAGACATGTTGCTGGCCACATGGGGAGAGTGCCTTTGTCACTCTGTGGCTAGTAACAAAGCCTGTACTGGGTGGAGATGCTTATCACCTCCCCCTGGCAGGAACTGTAACACCTGGCGGTGAACCTCAAAGGCTCACCGCCTTTGTTACAGCACCCCAGGGCATTCCAGCTAGTGGAGTTGCCCGCCCCCTCCGGCCACGGCCACACTTTTGGCGGCAAGGCCGGAGGAGATAATGAGAAAAACAAGGAGGAGTCACTGGCCAGTCAGGACAGCCCCTAAGGCAACCTGAGCTGAGGTGACTCTGACTTTTAGAAATCCTCCATCTTGCAGATGGAGGATACCCCCAATAGGGATAGGAATGTGACCCCCTCCCCTTGGGAGGAAGCACAAAGAGGGTGTAGCCACCCTCAGGGCTAGTAGCCATTGGCTACTGCCCTCCCAGACCTAAACACACCCCTAAATTCTGTATTTAGGGGCTCCCCAGAACCTAGGGACTCAGATTCCTGCAACCTAAGAAGAAGAGGACTGCTAAGCTGAAAAACCCTGCAGAGAAGACGGAGACACAAACTGCTTTGGCCCCAGCTCTACCGGCCTGTCTCCCAACTTCTAAAGACACTGCTCCAGCGACGCTTTCCCCAGGACCAGCGACCTCTGAATCCTCAGAGGACTGCCCTGCTCTAGAAGGACCAAGAAACTCCCGAGGACAGCGGCCCTGTTCATCCAAGACTGCAACTTTGTTTCAAAGGAACAACTTTAAAACAACTGTGTTTCCCGCGGGAAGCGTGAGACTTGCTACTCTGCACCCGACGCCCCCGGCTCGACTTGTGGAGAAACAACACTTCAGGGAGGACTCCCCGGCGACTGCGAGACCGTGAGTAGCCAGAGTTACCCCCCCGAGCCCCCACAGCGACGCCTGAAGAGGGAATCCCGAGGCTCCCCCTGACCGCGACTGCCTGACTCCCAGATCCCGACGCCTGGTAAAGACTCTGCACCCGCAGCCCCCAGGACCGGAAAGATCGGAACTCCAGTGCAGGAGTGACCCCGAGGAGGCCCTCTCCCTTGCCCAGGTGGTGGCTACCCCGAGGAGCCCCCCCCTTGCCTACCTGCATCGCTGAAGAGACCCCTTGGTCTCCCATTGATTTCTATTGGAAACCCGACGCGTGTTTGCACACTGCACCCGGCCGCCCCCGTGCTGCTGAGGGTGTACTTTCTGTGCTAACTTGTGTCCCCTCCCGGTGCCCTACAAAACCCCCCTGGTCTGCCCTCCGAAGACGCGGGTGCTTACCTGCTGGCAGACTGGAACCGGGGCATCCCCTTCTCCATTGAAGCCTAGGCGTTTTGGGCACCACTTTGACCTCTGCACCTGACCGGCCCTGAGCTGCTGGTGTGGTAACTTTGGGGTTGCTCTGAACCCCCAACGGTGGGCTACTTTGGACCCAAACTTGAACCCCGTAGGTGGTTTACTTACCTGCAAAAACGAACTAACTCTTACTCCCCCCAGGAACTGTTGAAAATAGCACTGTGTCTAGTTTTAAAATAGCTATATGTGATTTATTTGAAAACTGTGTATGCTATTTTGATTTTTCAAAGTTCCTAAAGTACCTACCTGCAATACCTTTCATTTGAAGTATTACATGTAAAATTTGAACCTGTGGTTCTTAAAATAAACTAAGAAAATATATTTTTCTATACAAAAACCTATTGGCCTGGAATTGTCTTTGAGTGTGTGTTCCTCATTTATTGCTTGTGTATGTACAACAAATGCTTAACACTACTCCCTTGATAAGCCTACTGCTCGACCACACTACCACAAAATAGAGCATTAGAATTATCTCTTTTTGACACTATCTTACCTCTAAGGGGAACCCTTGGACTCTGTGCATACTATTCCTTACTTTGAAATAGTGCATACAGAGCCAACTTCCTACATTGGTGGATCAGCGGTGGGGTACAAGACTTTGCATTTGCTGGACTACTCAGCCAATACCTGATCACACAACTAAATTCCAAAAATTGTCATTAGAAACTGATTTTTGAAATTTGTGCTATTTTTCTAAATTTTTAAAAGTCCTGCTAGGGCCTTGAGTTAGTCCCTGTTAGCATTTCTTTTAGAGTTTAAAAGTTTTGAGAAAGGTTGAATTAAGTTCTAGAAATAGTTTTAGATTCTTAAAAAGTATTCCAACTTTTAGAAAGATTGGGGGTCATGGACCGCCAGGGCCAACGACCGCGGGAGCACCGCCAACAGGTGGCGGTGCTCCCATGGCATTCTGACCGCGGCGGTACAGCCGCGGTCAGATACGGGAAACCGGCGGTGTACCGCCGGTTTCCCGCTGCCCAAGGGAATCCTCCATGGCGGCGCTGCAAGCAGCGCCGCCATGGGGATTCCGACCCCCTTACCGCCAGCCTTGTTCTGGCGGTTTTGACCGCCAGAACCTGGCTGGCGGTAACGGGTGTCGTGGGGCCCCTGGGGGCCCCAGCAGTGCCCATGCCAAAGGCATGGGCACTGCAGGGGTCCCCTAACAGGGCCCCACCAAGATTTTCAGTGTCTGCCACGCAGACACTGAAAATCGCGACGGGTGCAAGTGCACCCGTCGCACCCCTTCCACTCCGCCGGCTCCATTCGGAGCCGGCATCCTCATGGTAGGGGGTTTCCCGCTGGGCTGGCGGGCGGCCTTCTGGCGGTCGCCCGCCAGCCCAGCGGGAAACTCAGAATTACCGCGGCGGTCTTTTGACCGCGCGGCGGTATTCTGCCGGCGGGACTTTGGTGGGCGGCCTCCGCCACCCGCCAAAGTCAGAATGACCCCCATAATGCCTGGTGCAGAAGAGAATGTGGTGGAACTCGACCTCACACCTTACCTCCATCTTAATATGAGGGAGCTAAGGTCTCTCTGAAAAATAAAGAAAATCTCTGTTGGCTTAAGACCCTCCAAACAACAGCTCCAGGAGCTTTTGGCAGAGTTTGAAAAAGCCAACCCCTCTGAGGATGACAACCCAGAGGATGATGTTAGTGACTTGGAGGAGAATTCCCTCCTTCCAGTCCTAACTAGGGAGATCAGGGACCCTCAATCCCTGATTCCAACTGTGATAGTCAGAGATGCTGCTTCCCTCACAGGAGGGGCCAGCACATCTGAAATCACTGAGGATAGCCTCAGTGAAGATGACCTCCTGTTAGCCAGGATGGCCAAAAGATTGGCTTTGGAGAGACATCTCCTAGCCATAGAAAGGGAAAGACAAGAGATGGGTTTTGGTCCCATCCATGGTGGCAGCAACATAAATAGGGTCAGTGATTCTCCTGACATGTTGAAATTCCCTAAAGGGATTGTAACTAAATATGAAGATGGTGATGACATCAACAAATGGTTCACAGCTTTTGAGAGGGCTTGTGCAACCAGAAAAGTAAACAGATCTCACTAGGGTGCTCTCCTTTGGGAAATGTTCCCTGGAAAGTGTAGGGATAGACTCCTCACACTCTCTGGAAAAGATGCAGAATCCTATGACCTCATGAAGGGTACCCTGATTGAGGGCTTTGGATTTTCCACTGAGCAGTATAGAATTAGATTCAGGGGGGCTCAAAAAACCTCGAGCCAGACCTGGGTTGATTTTGTGGACTGCTCAGTGAAAACACTGGATGGTTGGATTCAAGGCAGTGGTGTAAATGATTATGATGGGCTGTACAATTTATTTGTGAAAGAACACCTATTGAGTAATTGTTCAAATGATAAACTGCATCAGCATCTGGTAGACCTAGGACCAATTTCTCCCCAAGAATTGGGAAAGAAGGTGGACCATTGGGTCAAGACTAGGGTGACCAAGACTTCCACAGGGGGTGACCAAAAGAAAGGGGTCACAAAGCCTCCCCAGGGGAAGAGTGTTGAGACATCCAAAAAAAAAAATAGTAAAGAGTCTTCTACAGGCCCCCAAAAACCTGCACAGGAGGGTGGCCCAGAGACTCTTCACAAAACAATTTTGGGTACAAGGGTAAAAACTTTGATCCCAAAAAGGCCTGGTGTCGTAGCTGTAATCAGCCTGGACACCAAACTGGAGACAAGGCCTGTCCCAAGAAAAGTACCACTTCTAACTCCACTCCAGCTAACACTGGAATGGCTAGTCTCCAAGTGGGATCAACAGTGTGCCCAGAGCAAATCAGGTGTCACACTGAAGCTACATTAGTCTCTGAGGGTGGGGTGGATTTAGCCACACTGGCTGCCTGCCCCCCTAACATGCAAAAATACAGGCAGCAGCTCTTAATTAATGGGACAAGTGTAGAAGGCCTGAGGGATACAGGTGCCAGTGTCACCATGGTGACAGAGAAACTGTTTTCCCCTGGTCAATACCTGTCTGGACAAACTTATTCAGTCACCAACGCTGAGAATCAGACTAAAGTACATCCCATGGCTATGGTAACTTTAGAGTGGGGAGGGGTCAATGGCCTGAAACAGGTGGTGGTCTCCTCAAATATCCCAGTAGACTGTTTGCTTGGAAATGACCTGGAGTCCTCAGCATGGGCTGAGGTAGAATTGAAAACCCATGCAGCCATGCTGGGTATCCCTGAACTGGTGTGTGTCAAGACAAGGGCACAGTGTAAGGCTCAGGGTGAAAAAGTAGAGCTGGAGCCTGGAAAAAGGGCCCAGCCTACCAAGAGAAAAGGAAAGACAACTGGGAAACCAGCTGCAACACAACAACAAAAAGAGAACCTCTCTTCTCAAGAAGAAGTTCTGCCATCTGAGGGAACTGAGCCTATGGAGTTAGAACCTTATCAGGTTGAGCTCTTAGGCCCAGGGGGACCCTCAAGGGAGCAGTTGTGTAAGGGGCAAGAAACCTGTCCCTCTCTTGAAGGCCTTAGGCAGCAAGCTGCTGAAGAGTCCAATGGCAAGAAAACTGGAACACATAGGGTCTATTGGGAAGATGGACTCCTTTACACTGAGGCAAGAGATCCCAAACCTGGTGCCACTAGGAGAGTGGTAGTGCCTCAGGAGTTTAGGGAGTTCATACTGACTTTAGCCCATAATATTCCTCTTGCTGGGCATTTGGGACAAACCAAGACGTGGGAGAGACTAGTCAACCACTTCTACTGGCCCAACATGTCCCAGAAAGTCAAGGAGTTTTGTGTCTCCTGTACCACCTGTCAAGCCTGTGATAAGACAGGTGGACACCCAAAGGCCCCCCTCATTCCACTTCCAGTGGTGGGGGTCCCCTTTGAAAGAGTGGGTGTGGACATAGTGGGTCCACTTCAACCTCCCACAGCCTCAGGGAACATGTACATACTAGTAGTAGTGGATCATGCTACTAGATACCCTGAAGCTATTCCCCTTAGGTCGACTACTGCCCCTGCAGTAGCCAAGGCACTCATTGGTGTTTTTACCAGAGTGGATTTTCCTAAGGAGGTGGTATCTGACAGAGGTACCAACTTCATGTCAGCATACCTGAAACACATCTGGAATGAGTGTGGAGTGACATAAATTCACTACACCATACCATCCACAAACTAATGGCCTTGTTGAGAGATTCAACAAGTCTTGTTGAGAGATTCAACAAGACATTAAAAGGCATGATCATGGGGCTCCCTGAAAAACTCAAAAGGAGATGGGATGTCCTCTTGCCATGTCTGTTTTTCGTTTACAGAGAGGTGTCTCAGAAGGGAGTAGGGTTCTCACCCTTTGAACTTCTGTTTGGCCACCCTGTAAGGGGACCACTAGCTCTTGTGAAAGAAGGCTGGGAGAGACCTCTTCATGAGCCTAAACAAGACATAGTGGACTATGCACTTGGCCTACGTTCAAGGATGGCAGAGTACATGGAAAAGGCAAGTAAAAACCTTGAGGCCAGCCAACAGCTACAGAAGTTTTGGTATGACCAAAAGGCTGCAATGGTTGAATTTCAGCCAGGGCAGAAAGTCTGGGTTCTGGAGCCTGTGGCTCCCAGGGCACTTCAGGACAAATGGAGTGGCCCTTACCCAGTGCTAGAAAAGAAGAGTCAGGTCACCTACCTGGTGGACCTAGGCACTAGCAGGAGCCCCAAGAGGGTGATCCATGTGAACCGCCTGAAGCTCTTCCATGACAGGGCTGATGTGAATCTGTTGATGGTAACAGATGAGGACCAGGAAGCTGAGAGTGAACCTCTCCCTGATCTCCTCTCATCAAACCCTAAAGATGGTTCAGTAGATGGAGTGATCTATTCAGACACCCTCTCTGGCCAACAGCAATCTGACTGCAGGAAGGTCCTGCAACAGTTTGCTGAGCTCTTTTCCCTAACCCCTGGTCAGACACACCTGTGTACCCATGATGTGGACACAGGAAACAGCATGCCTGTCAAAAACAAAATATTCAGACAGTCTGACCAAGTTAAAGAAAGCATCAAGGTGGAAGTCCACAAGATGCTGGAGTTGGGAGTAATTGAGCACTCTGACAGCACTCTGACAGCCCCTGGGCTAGCCCAGTGGTCTTAGTCCCCAAACCTCACACCAAAGATGGAAAGAGAGAGATGAGAGAGATGAGGTTTTGTGTGGACTACAGAGGACTTAATTCTGTCACCAAGACAGATGCCCATCCCATTCCAAGGGCTGATGAACTGATTGATAAATTGGGTGCTGCCAAATTCTTAAGGACCTTTGACTTAACTGCAGGGTACTGGCAAATAAAAATGGCACCAGGAGCAAAAGAAAAGACAGTATTCTCCACACCTGATGGGCATTATCAGTTTACTGTTATGCCCTTTGGTTTAAAGAAATCCCCTGCCACCTTCCAAAGGTTGGTGAATCAAGTCCTTGCTGGTTTGGAGTCCTTCAGTGCAGCTTATCTTGACGATATTGCTGTCTTTAGCTCCAGCTGGCAGGATCACCTGGTCCACCTGAAGAAGGTTTGAAGGCTCTGCAATCAGCAGGCCTCTCTATCAAGGCATCCAAATGCCAGATAGGGCAGGGAACTGTGGTTTACTTGGGACACCTTGTAGGTGGAGGCCAAGTTCAGCCACTCCAGCCTAAGATCCAGACTATT
This sequence comes from Pleurodeles waltl, assembly GCF_031143425.1. Taxonomy (NCBI): domain Eukaryota; kingdom Metazoa; phylum Chordata; class Amphibia; order Caudata; family Salamandridae; genus Pleurodeles; species Pleurodeles waltl. The sequence continues at coordinate 1,145,659,822 of NC_090437.1, read as the reverse complement.
CTGGACTGGGCAGCTCCAAAAACCCAGACTCAAGTCAGGGCATTCCTTGGCTTGACTGGGTACTACAGGAGGTTTGTGAAGGGATATGGATCCATAGTGACAGCCCTCACAGAACTTACCTCCAAGAAAATGCCCAAGAAGGTAAACTGGACTGTAGAATGCCAACAGGCCTTTGACACCCTGAAACAAGCAATGTGCACAGCACCAGTTCTAAAAGCTCCAGATTACTCCAAGCAGTTCATTGTGCAGACAGATGCCTCTGAACATGGGATAGGGGCAGTTTTGTCCCAAACAAATGATGATGGCCTTGACCAGCCTGTTGCTTTCATTAGCAGGAGGTTACTCCCCAGGGAGCAGCGTTGGAGTGCCATTGAGAGGGAGGCCTTTGCTGTGGTTTGGTCCCTGAAGAAGCTGAGACCATACCTCTTTGGTACTCACTTTGTAGTTCAAACTGACCACAGACCTCTCAGATGGCTGATGCAAATGAAAGGTGAAAATCCAACTGTTGAGGTGGTCCATCTCCCTACAGGGAATCAACTTTATAGTGGAACACAGACCTGGGACTGCCCATGCCAATGCAGATGGCCTTTCCAGGTTCTTCCACTTAGAAAATGAAGACTCTCTTGGGAAAGGTTAGTCTCATCCTCTTTCGTTTGGGGGTGGGGGTTGTGTAAGGAAATGCCTCCTTGGCATGGTTACCCCCTGACTTTTTGCCTTTGCTGATGCTAAGTTTTGATTTGAAAGTGTGCTGAGGCCTGCTAACCAGACCCCAGCACCAGTGTTCTTTCCCTAACCTGTACTTTTGTTTTCACAATTGGCACACCCTGGCATCCAGGTAAGTCCCTTGTAACTGGTACCCCTGGAACCAAGGGCCCTGATGCCAGGGAAGGTCTCTAAGGTCTGCAGCATATCTTATGCCACCCTGGGGACCCCTCACTCAGCACAGACACACTGCTTACCAGCTTGTATGTGCTGGTGAGGACAAAACGAGTAAGTCGACATGGCACTCCCCTCAGGGTGCCATGCCAACCGCACACTGCCTATGCATTATAGATAAGTCACCCCTCTAGCAGGCCTTACAGCCCTACGGCAGGGTGCACTATACCATAGGTGAGGGCACCAGTGCATGAGCACTGTGCCCCTACAGTGTCTAAGCAAAACCTTAGACATTGTAAGTGCAGGGTAGCCATAAGAGTATATGGTCTGGGAGTCTGTCAAACACGAACTCCACAGCACCATAATGGCTACACTGAAAACTGGGAAGTTTGGTATCAAACTTCTCAGCACAATAAATGCACACTGATGCCAGTGTACATTTTATTGTAACATACACCCCAGAGGGCACCTTAGAGGTGCCCCCTGAAACCTTAACCATTACCCGTGTAGGCTGACTGGTTTTAGCAGCCTGCCACACTCGAGACATGTTGCTGGCCACATGGGGAGAGTGCCTTTGTCACTCTGTGGCTAGTAACAAAGCCTGCACTGGGTGGAGATGCTTATCACCTCCCCCTTGCAGGAACTGTAACACCTGGCGGTGAGCCTCAAAGGCTCACCCCCTTTGTTACAGCACCCCAGGGCATTCCAGCTAGTGGAGTTGCCCACCCCCTCTGGCCACGGCCCCACTTTTGGCGGCAAGGCTGGAGGAGATAATGAGAAAAACAAAGAGGAGTCACTGGCCAGTCAGGACAGCCCCTAAGGCAACCTGAGCTGAGGTGACTCTGACTTTTAGAAATCCTCCATCTTGAAGATGGAGGATTCCCCCAATAGGGATAGGAATGTGACCCCCTCCCCTTGGGAGGAGGCACAAAGAGGGTGTAGCCACCCTCAGGGCTAGTAGCCATTGGCTACTGCCCTCCCAGACCTAAACACACCCCTAAATTCTGTATTTAGGGGCTCCCCAGAACCTAGGAACTCAGATTCCTGCAACCTAAGAAGAAGAGGACTGCTAAGCTGAAAAACCCTGCAGAGAAGACAGAGACACCAACTGCTTTGGCCCCAGCTCTACCGGCCTGTCTCCCCACTTTTAAAGACACTGCTCCAGCAAGGCTTTCCCCAGGACCAGCGACCTCTGAATCCTCAGAGGACTGCCCTGCTCTAGAAGGACCAAGAAACTCCTGAGGACAGCGGCCCTGTTCATCCAAGACTGCAACTTTGTTTCAAAGGAGCAACTTTAAAACAACTGCGTTTCCCGCCGGAAGCGTGAGACTTCCTACTCTGCACCCGACGCCCCCGGCTCAACTTGTGGAGAAACAACACTTCAGGGAGGACTCCCCAGTGACTGCGAGACCGTGAGTAGCCAGAGTTGCCCCCCCTGAGCCACCACAGCGACACCTGCAGAGGAAATCCCGAGGCTCCCCCTGACCGCGACTGCCTGACTCCCAGATCCCGACGCCTGGTAAAGACTCTGCACCCGCAGCCCCCAGGACCTGAAAGATCGGAAATCCAGTGCAGGAGTGACCCCCAGGAGGCCCTCTCCCTTGCCCAGGTGGTGGCTACCCCAAGGAGCCCCCCCCTTGCCTGCCTGCATCGCTGAAGAGACCCCTTGGTCTCCCATTGATTTCTATTGGAAACCCGACGTGTGTTTGCACACTGCACCCAGCTGCCCCCGTGCCGCTGAGGGTGTACTTTCTGTGCTAACTTGTGTCCCCCCCGGTGCCCTACAAAACCCCCCTGGTCTGCCCTCTGAAGACGTGGGTGCTTACCTGCTGGCAGACTGGAACCGGGGCATCCCCTTCTCCATTGAAGCCTAGGCGTTTTGGGCACTACTTTGACCTCTGCACCTGACCGGCCCTGAGCTGCTGGTGTGGTAACTTTGGGGTTGCTCTGAACCCCCAACGGTGGGCTACTTTGGACCCAAACTTGAACCCCGTAGGTGGTTTACTTACCTGCAAAAACTAACTAACTCTTACTCCCCCCAGGAACTGTTGAAAATTGCACTGTATCTAGTTTTACAATAGCTATATGTGATTTATTTGAAAACTGTGTATGCTATTTTGATTATTCAAAGTTCCTAAAGTATCTACCTGCAATACCTTTCATTTGAAGTATTACATGTAAAATTTTAACCTGTGGTTCTTAAAATAAACTAAGAAAATATATTTTTCTATACAAAAACTTATTGGCCTGGAATTGTCTTTGAGTGTGTGTTCCTCATTTATTGCTTGTGTATGTACAACAAATGCTTAACACTACTCCTTTGATAAGCCTACTGCTCGACCACACTACCACAAAATAGAGCATTAGAATTATCTCTTTTTGCCACTATCTTACCTCTAAGGGGAACCCTTGGACTCTGTGCATACTATTCCTTACTTTGAAATAGTGCATACAGAGCCAACTTCCTACAGACTCCTTAAGGGAATTTCAAATCCCAACTAAACAGTCAAACCTTTGATGTAGAAGACAATCAGTCTGCCTTACAGGCTCGTTCAACACTGGAGCCACAGAAGGAAGAACCAGCGGGGAGAGTTCTATGAAACCAAAGAGACCGAAGGGACTAAAGAGTTTGCGGAACAGTCGTGGAACAATCTGGACACCGATGCCCCAGAGGAAGCAGACATCTAAACTTCAAGGCATTCACCACCGGACAACCTCTCCAACCACAACTGTCTCACCAAGAAGGCTGTTGATACCTATTGTACAGTATACAGCTGGAGGAAGAAAAGGCAGAGTCTTGTGTCCTCCTGGAAACATTAATGCCAGCTGTAAGAAGCTGACCTTGTGTGTGGTGGGTACTTGTGGTACTTGCACCTTATACCTGGTCCTGGTATCCCCTCTTAGTGAAGTCTAGACAGTGTCTAGAAGCCAGGCTCTCTAGAGATAGCTGTGGAAAGCTCATGCAGTACCATTGTAGACACACAGCACTTACCCACATAAAAGAAAACACTCAGTTGTACAAAAAGAAAGGTACTTTATTTTTGGCACAAATCGCCACAAAATACTAGACAGGTGACCCACCCTGAGGAAGTAAGTAATGCACTAAATATATACACTAGCAATCAGAAATAGTCATAGAAAAGGTTAGAAAACAGTGCAAACAGTAATAACCAAAAGGTGGAAAAGAAGAAAAAAGACACCCAAAGACGACTGCAAGAAAACCAGTGGTGGATTCGTGAAAGAAGACCTGTGGAGGGAGGGGACCAAGTCCAAGAGTCACAATGGAGTCCAGGAAGAGTAGGAGATATTACCCACCCAGCTGTAAATGCAGGAGTTAGTTGGTCGACAGTTCTGAAGAACAGGTCAGCACTTCAGCCCAGGAGCCAGAAAAGAGTTCCAGATGGATGCAGAAGATGTCCCACACCGGAAGGAAGATTGCAGAAGGGTGTCTGTGCTGGATTTCCACCAAAAAGCCTTGGCAAAGGCAAACTTGCAGTTAGTGCAAAAGAGGTGCCGGGTACCAGCAAGGCCCAGGAGGACTGAAACCAGGAAGGGTAGTCACAGGGGACCCTCTGCATCGCAGAGTCCACTGAAGCAGAGCCCGCACCCATAAGAGTCCCACAGGACTGGGACACGAGTTGCTGCAAGAGCCCACGCAGCACTACAAATGAGGATCCCACGTTGCAGGAGAAACACGCAGGAGGCTGTGCTTTTCAGGATGGAGGGCTGGAGCTACACGTCGCCTGAAGATCCCTTGGAGGAGATGCAAACCTGTTCTGGCAGTTACAAGAAATGCGGTGCACAGGGGTGATGTCCTGCTTGGGAAGGCAAAGGCTTACCTCCAACAAAGTTGGACAGCTGGGAAGGAGGGCCAAGAGGACTACACCGGACCACAACCTGTGATGCAGGATCCACGCAGCTCAGCAGGAGAGGGGATCCACACAGCCGTTGTGATAGGTGCCTACGGTTGCAGGGGAATGACTCCTTCACTCCAAGGGAAATTCCTTCTTCTTGTGCAGGCTGAAGAGTTGCAGTTTTCTAAGGATGCACGGCAAGGAAAGTGTTGTAAAGCTGGCAGAAGCCCTGGAAACAATGTTGCTGAAGAGTCCTTTCTTCTTGGAAGCAGATTGTCTGGTCCTGGAGGTCCCAGCTGCAGTTCTGGAGGTCAGAAGTCAAAGTGAAGTTCGCAGAGGAGTCCTGCTGGAATCTTGCAAGCCTAATCTGAGAACCCGCCCAAGAGAAAGACCCTAAATAGCTCTGAAAGAGGCATTGGTCACATAACCAGGTAAGCACCTATCAGGAGGGGGCTCTGACGTCAACCGCCTGGCCTGGCCAAGATGCTCCCAGAGTTCCCTGCTAACCTTAGAATCAACGTGGCAGAACCCAGGGACTCTCTGGAGGAGCTCTGAGTACCACACCTGGGTTGGTGATGGATAGGGGAGTGGTCACTCCCCTTTCCATTGTCCAGTTTTGCGCCAGAGCAGGGACTGGGGGGTTGGGAGGAAGAGGGGGGGAGGAAGACGGGGGGGAGGAAGAGAGAGGGGGTCCTTGAACCGGTGTGGACTGTTTATTTGCACGGAAGGCACCAAATGTGCCCTTCAAAGCACACCAGTGGCTTGGGGAGGCTACCCCTACCAAGCCAGTCACACCTATTTCCAAAGGGTAAGGATGTTACCTCCCTCTCCCAAAGGAAATACTTTGTTCCGCCTTCCTGGGCTTGATCAGATCAAGCAGCTGGAAGGCAGAAGCCTGTCTGAGGGGTGGCAGTAGCTGGGCTACCCGGAAAACACTAATATTGGTGGTAGCAATGCTGGGGGTCGTCTAAGGAGCACCACAGTACATGGAATCATACTTCCAACAGTATTGGGGTATGATTTCGACAAGTTTGATACCAGACATTTCCAGGTTCGGAGTTAACATTATGTAGCTGGATATAGGTAGTGACCTCTGTTCAGTACACACTTAAAATGGCGTCCCCGCACTCAAAGTCCAGGAAAATGGATCTAGAGTTTCTGGGGGCTCCTCTGCTAGTGCAGGGGTGCCCTTGAACACAGGTACTTGTACCCTGCCCTCTGAGCTGAGAGCTCCTACCATAGGGGTGAGTTGGTGTAGTGAAAACAGGTGCATGCAACACCACCGACGAGAGCTCCTTTGGCTGCATCACAGTCCGCACGTCGCATGAGACCACCGTCGTCGAGACCGTCGTTGATGGAAAAATAATCCACTATAGCAGTGGCGTCGGCGGGACCATCGTCGTCGACACCATCGACGATGCCAATGGTGGCTGTGAGTCAAATGGACTTTATTCCTACTTCTTCTGGTCCTCCTGATCTCCGAGCCACAGTTAAAATCACAGCAGTGTCCAGATCGACGATCTATCCTAGGGATACTTCACCAAGTAAGGTGTCAACGTTGCTACCTAGTCATCTGCTGGGCTGGGAAGAGTCGGATGAGGGTCCATTTGGGAATGCGCATATCCCATCCCAGTTGAATGTTAGATACCAGGAAGAGGATGATGATGAGTATGATCAATATCAGCCTTATTACTCATCAGGGGCACTATTCTCAACCCCTGCCTCAACCAAGAGACTCTGTCCAGATGCCTATCTCGTTGATCCAGCACTTGCAGTCAATGTTGCACGGTTATAGGAGGAGGTTCCCAGCTACAGCAGAGGAACAACTGCCACCTCTAACTTCTCCTGTCAAGCCAAGGAGTGTACCTCCACCTCCAGCTGCTCCTAGGATGACTCCGCAATCTGTGTTAGCCGCTCCCCCTGGAGATGTTTCGACATCTGGGGAAGAGGAAGAAGGTGAAATATCAACGCCACAGCATCCTAGTGAGGAATGGGATGACTATCTAGCCCCTACTCCTTCTCCACCACCTCCTTGCCCTTCAGATTCTCAACTGGAGGATATAGGTGCTTTTCACAATTTAATGGATAGGGCGGCCACACGTTTCCACTTGCCAACATCGGTCTCGTAGTCAATGCTTCCTCCATGACTTTAAAGAACAAGCAAGGAAGTCTGTGAGGGCCATCATATGGAGTGAGGGGATCAAGATCATCACAACCCAGCAACAGTTCCACATGTCCACAAACTCGACAAATATAATGCAACTCAGGACTCTCGGCATGTTTGACTGGCCATCCAAAACCAGACTCTGTCATATCTCAAGCAGCTCAAAGGCATTCCAAGAACCCGTCTGCGCCTATATTTACTCTGAATAGAGAAGGAAGGAGATTAGATAACGTGGGCAAGAGATTCTCGTCCATGTCAGCCATAACCGTTCGGGCAGCAAATTTCCTAGCGATTTTGGGACAATATGATCGACAAATGTGATCGGATATGCAGGCTTTCATGGACCTCATCCCGGAAAGCAAACAAGCAGATGCACGAAAGATCCTCCAAGAAGGAGATCGTACACCTGAAGAGATAATTGATTGCACCCTAGATATAGCCTCCACCAGCTTTCGTCAATTGCTGGGAGCTGCGGTATTACGCCACCAGGGTTGGCTAAAAGCCACCTCTTTAACACCGGAGGTGCAGTCCAGAGTTCTTGACATGCCGTACGACGGAGAATCTTCAGCAAGCATGTAGATGACGCATTGCAGACCATCAAGGCTGACAGATACTGCACGGTCCCTAGGTACTTGGCAGTACCAGAAGCAGCCCTTTCGGGGTGCAAGAGGAAGGGGATTTACCACATTTCGAGGTTCCTACCACAGGCAGTATCAACAGCCTCAATATAGACCGATCTATTAGCAGCAGTATAGACAACCATCTACTGCCTCATATGCCAGACAGGAAGGAAGGAGAAAACAGAGTTCCCAAACCCGCGATCAACCTAGAAAACAATATTATCAGGCACCGGCTACCTAGCCCCACTATTTACAGAACCACCAACTGGGAGCGAATATCTCCATTTACCTCCAGAATTGGAAAAGGATAACATCGACAAATGGGTGCTGAATATAGTGCCACGAGGTCATACCTTGGAATTTATACAAAAAGCACTGCACCGTCTGCCAGGAAGATCCAAGCCGTTCCATCTTCGCTTGCTTCAGCAGGAGGTGTTCCTGATGCTCTCCAAGGGAGCGATAGAGGAGGTTCTGGTTCAGCAAAGAGGACCCGGTTCTTTCTAATAAAGAAGAGGTCAGGGGAATGGAGACCGATCCTAGATCTCAGGAAGCTGAACAAGTTCCTTCAGAAGCAATCCTTTCGGATGATCACGCTGTCGGCTATCCTACATCTTTTGAATCCTGGACTTTATGACAATAATGGATTTCCAGGATGCTTATTTCCACATACCGATACATCAAAAACATTGCCAGTATCTCCGCTTTACTGTTGTCGGTGCCCATTATCAATTCAAGGTTCTCCCATTCACTCTGAAGTCAGCTCCACGAACTTTCACAATGTCTTGCCCCAGTCGCAGGTTTTCTCTGCAACAGGGGTTTTCAGGTGTTTCCATACCTGGACGACTGGCTGATAAACTCCTTCACCACCACTGGCGTCCAAAGCTACTCAAGCCTGCCTAGAATGATTTCACTGTTTGGGACTAGCAGTAAATTTCCAGAAGTCAGTCATCCTTCCCACACGCAGGATAGTCTTATTGGGTGCAGAACTCAACACCATCGAAAACCAGGAAGACCTCACTCCGGCACGGCAGCAGAAACTAACCGACTTGGCTGTCAGTATTTCCATAAAACGGTCTGTTTCAGTACGACTGTTCAAGTCGCTCCTAGGTATGATTTCCTCAGCGATCGTCCTCGTTCACCTAGCAAGGTTGAGAATGAGACCTTTGCAGGAGTTACAGCTCCAATGGACCCAGTTGCAAGGATCCTTCGAGGATTCAATAAGTGTTAAACCAAGAATGCTGGAGGCTTTGCGATGGTGGTCTCAGGTCAACCATCTCTCAAGGGCTCACCTTTCTAACGCCAATATATGATTTTATCATTACGACAGAAGCTTCCGTGGAAGGCTGGGGAGGCCATTTACAGGACATGCGCATTCAGGGAAAATGGTCAGATGCAGAGAAAGGAATGCACATAAATCTGTTGGAATTAAAGGCGATCCATCTCGCGCTCATAAAGTTTCTTCTACGCATTGCAGGGTCATCAGTGTTGGTCCGACCGGACAACACAACAAGCATGTTCTATATCAACAAGCAGGGAGGAACAAGATCCCTCTCCCTCAAGCGAAGCTCAATCTCTTTGGGACTGGCTCACACTGCACAACATTTGCCTCAGGATGGAGCACCTGCCAGGTGTCAGCAATGTCCTGGCGGACTCTCTCAGCAGGACGGACGACAACTGCCACAAGTGGGAACTCAACCAGAAGGTACTGGACGGTGTCTTTCAATGCTGGGGACAACCAATCCTAGATTTGGTTTGCCACCAATTAGAATGCCAAATGCCAATTCTACACCAGTCGATACCCATTCCCGGGGTCATGGGGAAATGCTCTTTTGATGAGATGGTCCGGGATCTTTGCATACTCTTTTCCCCCATCCCATTGATCTCCAGACTCCTGAGGAAGATGAAGTCGGAGGGCTGCAGGGTCATAATCATAGTGCCTAGGTGGCCCAGACAGTATTGGTACACGGAGCTCCTACTCATGTCTGTGGCCAATCCTATGCGCCTTCCCTGCAACACGGGCTTATCACGAAGACTCTGGGTCAAATTCTTCATAAGGATCCAACATCTCTGCAATTGCACGCTTGGCTCCTGAGTTCCAAGGTATGAACATTGACCAAGAATGCTGATGGATTTTATCTAGGGCAGGACAGTACAAATAAGACGTACAAGCTCAAATGGAAGATATTTTGGGCCTGATTCTGACCCCGGCGGTAAGGAACTGCCGGGGCCAGGGTCGGCGGGAGCACCGCCAACAGGCTGGCGGTGCCCCGCAGGGCATTCTGACCGCGGCGGTGTTGCCGCGGTCAGAAGTGGAAAACCGCCGGTCTCCCGCCGGTTTTCCGCTGCCCATTAGAATCCGAGCTGCGCCGCCATGGGGATTCTGACAGCCCATACCACCATCCTGTTCCTGGCGGTTCTCCCGCCAGGAACAGGATGGCGGTATGGGTTATCGTGGGGCCCCTGGGGGCCCCTGCAGTGCCCATGCCAATGACATGGGCACTGCAGGGGCCCCCGTAAGAGGGCCCCACAAGGAATTTCACTGTCTGCAAATTCGCGACGGGTGCAACTGCACCCGTCGCACCTTCCCACTCCGCCGGCTCAATTCTGAGCCGGCGTCCTCGTGGGAAGGGAGTTTTACACTGGGCTGGCGGGCGGCCTTTTGAGGGTCGCCCGCCAGCCCAGTGTAAAACACAGAATAGCCGCAGCGGTCTTCCGACCGCGGTGAGGTATTCTGGAGGGGGGAAGTCTGGCGGGCGGCCTCTGCCGCCCGCCAGACTTAGAATGAGGCCCTTTGTGTCTGGTGCTCGCAGAACAAGTTCCATCCTTTACAGATTAAGCCGGAACACATTCTCTCGTATCTTCTCACCTTCTCAAAGGCTGGGCTATGCCAAGCATCAGTTAAGATCCATTTGGCAGCTATAGCCTCCTATAGACACATGGAAAGTGGCAACTCTGCTTGCTCTTAATTCCACCAGGATAGTCAGCGATATATATACAGGCCTTTACTATTAAGGAACCTTTTCTGTTGTTTTTCAGATGACTTTGTCCTGCTCAGGACTAACCCCAGGTACATTCCTAAAGTGCCCTCATCATTTCACCTGAATGAGCCAGTAATACTAGGAACCTTTTTCCCAAATCCGTCGACAATTGCAGAAAAAACTCAGAAGTTAAAATTTGAGGCATCTCTTGAGGTCCAAGGAATGCAAAGTACCAAGCAGCTTAGAAAGACAGATCAGCTGTTGGTATCTTGTGCTCATGGACGGCAAGAGGCAGGGGTCACTAAGGACACCATAGCCCGGTGGATTGCATCTACAATTCAGTTTTGCAACACGAAAGCAGGAAAACTGTTGCCTAAGTGCACTCCACGTGACCAGTCTCCACATCAGCTGTTCTGTTCCACGGCATTGCTCTGGATAAAATGTCAGGCTGCGAGACGTGGAAGACTACCCACTCCTTTACGCAGCATTACTGTTTGGAGTTGTCGCAAAGAACTGACTAGTTGGACAGGCTGTCTTACTTCATCTCTTTCACGAAGGTGAGATATTTCCTTTATTATGTCGAGACCATTCTATATGCAACAATATATATATATACTTGCTATGCAATATCGTTTCTGATTCTGTTTTTATATATATCTATATATGTGTATTTGTGTATACTTATAATACAAGATTTATAAGCATGTTATTTGGTAATGTTTTAGAAGATTTCAATGCTCGCACCCACCATCCACGGCTTGCATGACGTTTATTAAAGAGCACTGTTGACTATTAAGATTCAAGCAGGTGAATTTATGAAAGATCCAATACTGGATAAGAAAACAAGGTACTTACCTGTAACTACAGTTATGCTGTATTGGTATCTTTCATAAAGTCACATGTGACCCACCCTCCTCCCCTTAGATGCTCGCATTTCCTTCTCAGGCCATGGTCTTCACTCTTGTGCTAGAAAATCTGAGGGAAAGAGCCTCTCTGGGGAGTGTTCTAGATGGTGCGCGTGCCTGATTGGCCAGCAGCCAGGTGTTGGTCCTTTTCACCAAAGGACTCGGGCTATATGAGTGATTTGGGTTACCATTATAGCCTATAGGGAAAACATGTTTGTTTGTTTGTTGCTTTTCATGTACCGTGGGACTCCCACTTAGGGGATGAGTCAAGCATGTGAGTTTATGAAAGATACCAATACTGGATAACTGTAGTTACAGGTACTGGGTTGCTGCACAAAAGTTTCTCTGGGAGGGCAGGAGGGTTTCTCCAAGTTTTGTAAGACAGGGCAAGTTTGCTTTTCTGTGTTAAGTTCCTTCCATAGGGGGTATGTTTACCCCCTGGGAGCTCAGCTGTGATAGCTTTAGGCTCCTGTGGTACTGGCTCCACCATGGGGGTGGTATTTTCCCTCAGAGGAATGGGGTCCTTAGTGGGAGGATGGGCAGTGAATAATTTGTTATCCTGCTTGCCTGTGTTTTAGGAGTGTCCTGGGCGATTATTCAAGGCTCCAGGGCTACTTCTCTACTTTGCTCTTTAGTCTGCTTAGAGAGTAAAGGGAGCAAATGTTTGGGTTGTGCAAGGAACTCTACCTCAACCCAATCTGAGGTCTCTAGGTCATTCCCTAAGAGACACAACAGGTAGGTTAGGTGAGACTACCACCTGTTTAGGGCCAGTAACTCCACCCCAGCTAAAGTGTAATAGAGATTAGGGGAGGGGCTGAGTGGAGTTAGTCACATCAGTGACTTGGTACTGGTGACCAAGGAGGTGTTGTGCAGGTGACACTAAGGGCCAGATGTAGCACGCCGATTGCATGGCGCAAACTGCGAAAAACGCAGTTTGCGCCATGCAAACGTCCTCACGCGATGCACATTCCCAAATTGCGAGTCGGTAGTTTGGGAATGCGACTCGCAAATAGGAAGGGGTGTTCCCTTCCTATTTGCTACTCGCGTCGCAATTCAGAGTTGCTTTGTGACCACGAATGCGGTCCCAAACTAACTCGCAGTTACCACCAGTGTCACACTGGTGGTAACACATTCGCAAAAGGGGAGGGGTTGATGGGGATTTAAAAAAAATAAAAATAATTCAGAGCAGGCAGTGGTCCTATGGACCACTGCCTACTCTGGGGAAAAAATGAAACCAAATGATTTCGGTTTATTTTTCATTTTGCAACTCGTTTTCCTTTAAGGAAAACGGGAGGCAAAATGAAAAAAAAAAAACTGCTTTATTTATAAAGCAGTCAGACATGGAGGTCTGCTGACTACAGCAGGCCAACATCCCTGTGAGTGCAGGGACTCGCTATGGGGTCGCAAAATGCGACCCACCTCATGAATATTGATGAGGTGGGTCTTTGCGACCCCATAGCGAGTCGCAGAAGGTGTCTGAGACACCATTATGCATCCGTTTTTGCGACTTGCAAATTGCGAGTCGCTCAGACTCGCGGTTTGCAATTCGCAAAAACTGATTTTTCTACATCTGGCCCTTAGTCTTCAGTATCTATGGTGACACTGACACCTGTGTCCCTGTAGGCCTAAGCCTCAACACTATTTACGTGAATGTACTGCTTGTACTTATCCATATTTTCAGATTATATGTATATTTCTATTTATTTATAGTTTCTTTAGAAAATATGTATTGCTACTATGTCATAACAATAAAATACACACACATTCTTTAAACCTGTTTGACTAAGTATTTTTTACCCATGGTTCTAATTATGTATTGTATGTGTGTGTATTCATGTGTGTATATATATGTATATATATGTATATATATATATATATATATATATATATATATATATATATATATATATATATATGTATGTATGTTGTTTCTGTGCTTGGCCTGTTCGTGGATCCTTGCATGGCTCCTGGGTGGGTTGTTATACTAGATATCTATAAATTCCTGCTCTCGTCTTATCACACTTATCTACTCATCACTCTTATCTCATGTCTCTATCAAACTATCCTCCATTCTCGCTCTGACTCATCCCAAATCCATTCTACCACTTACATCTCCTAAATATCTCTGCCTAAGCTCTTCCCTCCGCTTCCACATCTAACTCACCAAACCTCACTCTACTACTGTGACCTCCCACACAACCCTACTAAATTCTCCTGCATTTATCTCACCCTGCTACTATGCTCTCCCTAACCCTTCCACATACTCTTCCCCCTCCGCCCCCCTTTACTCATCCCAAGCCTTTGGGTTGAGTAAATGAAGGATATACTCCCAATTAACATTTCCGGATTTCTTTTCTCCTCCACCCCTCCATTACTCCAGTCAATCTAACTAACAAACTCTCATATCCGCGGCTCAAATTAACTCATAACAATACTAAAACTGTACTCATTATTTAACGGTACTAATCCATCACTAATTCTTGTTGGGTTCCAGAGTAGCGTGCTACTCATCGAAAAGCGCTTTGACGCCTCGTATGGGGTAGTAAGCGCTATATAAATACGATTACAATACAATTACAATACAATACAATAAATCTTTACATTTATCATAGGGCCTACTCAACCCCGCAAATGATAACTAAAATATACAATACAAACGAAGCGAGATGCCCTAGATGTACGGAAACAGCTGCAGGTCTAGTTCACATGCTGTGGAGCTGTTCACAACTCAAATCATATTGGTCAGACATATTTAGGAGAATATTCAACAGCACTAGCAGGAAGATCACCCTGTCCCCACTAGTGGCCCTGCTAGGAGACTTCCCCTGCCCTACTGCCCGCAAAATGTCCAACAAATTTATTAACTTGGCTCTAGTCCTGGCCAAAAGAGAAATCGCCTCACACTGGAAAGACTCAGTAGGCCCGCAAGTTAAGAGGTGGCAAGAAGCGCTAGAAAAATGGGCAGAAGTGGAGGGGTCTGTGCTACACAATGGGACTCAATACTGGAAAGTCTGAAAAATGTAGACTCCCCGACACCCGAAAAGGATCAGACGACCTCAGACTCCGATCCAGAAGCACTCCCCACACCCACGACATTGAACTTTGTTAGCGATTGACTCTCTGCTTAAACCATCAAGAACTGTCAGCTCAGGAATATAATGTGTTGATTTAAGTGCAATATGGGGGGACTAACAGTGCTAAATTGGGGATTCACGGTTCATGGTTAAAAATCAATAAAAGCTATTTTAAAAAACAAGCGCTCTATTTTGCTCTCTCCCCTTCTGCCCTCGCTAGAACTCTGTCTCCATCCTCATCCTTCAGTCAAGCTCCACATAACCTTCTCTCCCTTGTTTGAGAGCTCTCCAGTTATCCTCACTCTTCCTTTCTTTCACCTTGCAGAAACTCCTCTCTCCATGCCCCACTCCCACTCATGAGCTCTGCTCCTCTCTACTTTCCCCAATCCTCCCTCACTTAATCAGCTGCCCTTCCTACCACTTTGTAGGAGCTCCCTTCCCTCAATTTGTCTCCTATCCTTCTCATGTCTCCTCATCGGAGTTAGACTCCTTCCCTCAACTCTGCAACCTTGCCTGGATCTCCATATCCTTGTTGTTCCATCTCCCCTCTCTTTACCCCTGTCCTGGACGCCCTTCTCTCCTTCATAAGAGTCCCACTCCCACCAACTCTCCAGGTGTTCTACCATCTACACCTTTGCCCTTTCTTTGCTCCTATCACAGATTTACTTTAAAAAACACATCAGAATAATGTAAAACAATTCTCGTTTTATTTGTTTGCACTGCAACTGTCACAGTGGCATGCAACCTGCCAGTCACTTTGGATAGTGGCTGTGGCAGTCGGCATTGTAACGCCATGACTCAACTGTAATAACTTATTATAGGTGAGCAGATACATCACTCATTTATTACAGGTGAATAGACATGTGACAATTGTAATAATGAAATTAAGGAGATGGATTTTTTAAGGAACTGCAGGCCCCCATGTTTTATATCTGCATGGCCACAGTCTTTTGTAACCTTAAACTCATTTTTAGTGAGTGCAAAAAAACACATCTGCACTGAGTAGAGTAAGCTAAATCACCCCTTTTGTTGAATCTGGAAGTGAATTGGCAAAAACAATAGGTATACCTTTAATGTGCTTTTGCATGAATGCATCATTTGCGCATACCTGTCTTGGAATGTCTTAATACTACATTGAAGCTCGACCTATTGACTTTTATATGCAAAGCGCAGCCGAACCTAATGTGCCATAAACAGTAAAAACTTGAACTGTGATATATCAGTGAACGCCATCTCAAATAGTAATATTCTCAACTGTTCCCTGGCAAGCTCTCTGGCAAAGACAGGTTAGAATGCTTGTGAGAACAACATCTAAGCAGGAAATCTAAGAGGGAAAAGGACCAAACATCCAGGCACGGCTCCTCCGCTAGGGTGGAGGAGAATCTCTCCCCCCACCACCAGCAGCAGCTGAAAACCTTTTAATACAAAACAATAATAAACCATGTTTATTATTGTTTTGTATTAAAAGAAGCAGGGCCACGGACTGTGATGAGCACTCATTGCGCATGTACATTTGGCCTGCCGTCTCCGGCTCGTCAAACACACATGCGCAGTAGACTTTCTCCAGCCCGGGACTGTGTTGCTGGGCTGAGAGCAGGCACAGGCTCCCAGTCTGCCTAGGAGCGCCCTGACTGGGCGCTCCCTACCAATCCTAATGCTGCTCTGAACAGAGTCAGGATTGGCCACAGGGCAGGCTGGGAGCCTGTTCCTGCAGTCGAGGATGGAAGAGTGGAGCAGCATAGCGTAGAATGAACTTTAAAAATATATATTTTATTTTATTCCTTCCCCTTGCTACGCACCGCCCCGTCATTATTCCCTCCGACAAGCCTCGACTGCAAACATCCCTATACCTCTGAAATCTACAGTCCTCATACACAGGCAACGCAACATAACCCCAAGCCTATCAATAGATCCATGTTTCCCTTTTTCCATAATGGAAACGGGGTTGCACGAATGTGGCCTAGAAAGATCTCTCTCTGGCAAAGACGAGGAAGTTGCTTGGAAGACTGTAACTAAGTCGGGGTAGGAAGACACAGCCCTATGTCATCCTTAGCTGCAGGTCTGCATCAAGGGCTCTGCACTAAGTAATCCGGCTTCATGTTTCTATAGCACCTCTCTAGCGCTGCTTGCTAGGTATCAGATTGCAGATTAGTGTACAATTGAACCCACTCGCGATGAAACAAGTGCAAAATCCCTTGTAAATGTGAATGACAGGACGTTAAACTCGCCATAGTACCAAATGAAACCTTCTATTTAAAACAAACAAATATGTGTACTTTGTGCTTGTTATGTCTACTGAATTAACTCCCACGTCCAGAGTCCAGTGATTTTAACACACGTTTACCTGTTTAATGGCACCTTTATTTTACGATTTCTCGTGGCTGCTGCCTCCCCAGCTGCGAGTTTTCTGTTGTTTCTAGAGTCAAAGAAAATACTTTTTTATTAGATCAGGTTGTGTAAATGAAATATATGCCAACACATTTTGAAGGCACAGAGCCTTATGTTCACACAGAGCATCCAGATTTGCAAAAACACATTTCCATATTTATGACTAGACTGTAATTCCCTTGCATTGTAACCGCATCCGGGAAAATTAAATTAAGTTTATAGGCTACTGTTTGCTGCTTTTACATTGAATATAGCTTTAGGAACTATACATTATTTATAACGTATTTATGTATTTTTAATTATTCATTCTGTTACTTTCTATTACCACATGTTTAAACATTTGGCATGATAATCCTATCCTCTCGCAGAGCACAAAACAGGAGACGAACAATGCCTCCCATATTGTCTTTTTTGCTGTTTTCCTTTTCGTATTTTCAACTTGCAGAACAATACAACTGTAGACAGGTTAACCAGTTCAACAAGCATTGGCGAAGCTAACAGGTATAGCCTTAACAAACTGGTGAATCGATTTCTTTTGTAAGTATATGCCACAAAAATAAAAACAAAAATTAAAAAAATTAAAAAAACATATTTGTTCAATAACAATTTTAAATTGAAAAAAATGACCATCATATTTAATTTAATAGAAGATAGTGGATGACTTCTTGTCTCGTTTTAGTTTGGGTGCACATTATGGCAAAATATGATTCTTCTTGATGCAAAAAAGATACTGTTAGATTTGAATTACTGTAATTTGAGAATACAATCTAAATACATAGGAATGACTACAAAAAAAGGATAAACAAAGGACTAAAAAAACTTTGATAAAATACAGCATTGGGACACGAGCCCAGGTGGAATTTGCACACGGGATGATGAAAAAAAAGACGTAACCAACAGTTCAGGTGAGACAATGGCTCAAGTTGACTGGCCCATTGCCCTATTGCCCCATGTTATACGTTTTTGTGGAAAGAGGCAAAATGTGAAATTTAGTTGGAAAGTCCAGTGGATAACGAGGACTGAGCCAGTGTCCCCATATGTATGTTCATATGTATGCATTTGAATTTTGTTATTTACATTTATTTTTGTCAATTACAAGAGGCTGGCAAGACAGCCAGTGTCTCTAGACTAGACCCATAACAAAGGTACAATAGGCCCTTGGCCCCCTTGCAATAACAACATGCCTGCATGCTAGATGATTATAAAAACATTACAGTTCACAATATCGATGAGAGAACTGAAGACGTGGTTTGTGCTAGCATGAATGACAATCTCACAGTTATTATGTGACACTTGTTTCACTGACCAAATATGACTGCTGCTACGGTCTGTTTTTTCAAAACTGTCCGGTACACAGAAATGTATTCATCGCACTTGCAAAGTGCAAAGTGATAACCACAACAAGGCCAAACACACCCTTGAAAAGACAAAGCAGAGACTGTAAAGGTTGTTGAGCCAAAAGAGAGGGGACCCCACTGTAGGGAATATGCACTCCATGGCTGCCTTTTTTTTTTTCGACATTTTTTATTGAGTCAAATACAAGAACATTAACTTAACATTGCCTAAGCAGAGATACGCAGTTGTGGATATATATGAATAAAGGATATTGTACATCCAAAATGCATACTAAACATGTAAATGAATTAGGCATATACAGCAATATATACCAAAGACTCCAAGTTTAAATAAAGAAAGAAGAAAGAGAAAGGGAAAGGGAGAAGAGCTATAGGCATAAAAAAGGGAATCAAGTGATAGCCATGTGGAGAAAAAGGTAATATACAATAGTTACACTGACTAGAAGATGAAATAAGTATATATAAGAAGTAAAACAGGAAATATATTTGACATTTTGAAAAGGAAGAGAAAAATCCATTTCCTTTGCAGTGTGTGAGAAATGGTTACCTAATGGCAACCATAGCTGATGGCGTTTGAAGAAAGTTCCTGTTGAATCAAGCTTGTAGTGTCAAGTCTATGATGATAACATACAGAATTCCACCACTGCGTGAGAGTAATCTTCTCTGAAGATTTCCAGTTAGAAGTAATAATAGAAATTGCAATAGAAAGCATGAGGTCCACAAGTTTTCCAAGAGGCTTGAATTAACTCCAAATTTCATGCATGCCACCCTAGAACAGTAATTCATATGACATTGGTAAGGAGATCTGAGTAATTGCTGAAATGCTAGACCATATTGAGGACCAAAAAGTAGAGAGGGATCAACAAGAATAAAATATGTGAAAGTCAGTACGCTGCTGAGTGTGGCAGCACCAACAATTGCCATTTTGTGTACGTTTGAGTCTGTAAAGGCATACAGGAGTGTAGAATAGTCTATTATAAAAAAAAATACAGGGCCTTCGTGAGGCTTGCAGTGTGTGCAATGGAATCTATATTATACCATATTCTACCCCATAAAATAGTTGGACAAAGATCACCAATATCTGATTTCCACAATGTCGCAATAGATGTTTTGAGTCTAGGTGGAACAGATGCTCTAAAAAGTTTATAAATGCCAGCTTCCCAAGGATAACTAGAAGTTATGATTGGGTATGGAAATGATGCAAGAAAAGAATTATTGTGAGATATAAGTTTATTGAGGGCATCTTGGACCAGAGTATAGAGAATTAAATGTTGAGATTTCTTGTGAATAGGGAGATTATAAGATGCTGAGAGAGTAATAAAAGGGATGAGAGAGTTTTTATGATATAATTGGGAAATGAGAAGAATACCTTTACTCCTCCAAGCCTTCCAACACAAGGTTTTACATTGTGTCCTTAGAGAACTCTAGTGCCAAATAGGACTGTTAAAGAGTTGATTAATGGTGGCAGGATGTGAAATAAAAAAAGGTTTCAGTAAGTTGAGTAGATGAGAGATAGTGCTGGGCAACCACAATTTTGGGGGTTACACATAAATATAATAATGCGTTTATGGGACAAGGGAGAAATACATATTTCTTCCAAAGAGAACCATAGCTTTTGAGGTGCACCATTGATTGTAGATAAATAGGGTTGTAGTTGCTTAATGCCAAAAGCTTTGTGATGAGTTAAAAAGTCAGGAAAATTAATTCCACCTAGTACTTTAGGAAGTTTTAATTTCGAGAGAGAGATTTAGGATAGTTTACTGTACCACAGGAACTTGGATACAATATTATCAATTGAACTCAAAAAAAGTTTAGGTATCTTAATAGGAAGCATAATAAGGAAGAAGTTAAGATAAGAAGAAGTATCATCTTAACGGCGTCCAAGAGGCCCCACCATGAGAGAAATAATGGAGACCATTTCTGTGTGAGGTCTCCAAGCTTTGCAGATAAGTTTTATGAATTAGTTTTTAGAGTATCCTTGAGCGTATTACAGTACCATACCCCCAGGCACTTAATTGTGGAAGAATTCCAAGATAAACTTGCATCGACAAATACAGAACCAGTCCAATGAGCATTAAGTGGTAAGACCACAGTTTTGTCCAAATTAAGTTTATAACCAGATACATCAGAATATAAGTTGAGCTGATGCAGGAAAGCAGGAAGAGAAGTGTCAGGGTGAGACATAAACAAAAGAATATCATCAGCATCTGCCATCAATTTGATGTGTGTATTATTAATTCTAAAACCTGTAAATTGTTCAGAAGTTTTTAATTGGTATAGATAAGGTTCGAGAGCCAAAATAAATAGTAAAGGAGATAGTGGGCACACCTGCTGAGTACCCCTTTTAAAAGGGAGAAAAGGAGATTGGATATCAGTTGTTATAACCGAAAAACATGGTGCGGAATGGATATAAAATGTTAGAATTTAGAACCTAATTCATGCCATTCCAATACCTTCAACAAGAAACCCCAGTAAACCCTGTTGAAGGCCTTTTCCACAGCCAATGATAAAGCTGTCAGAGGAATCTTAATTTTAGAAGCCTCGTTACTATAGTTTTAAAAAGTACAAGAATTATGTGCTGCATTTCTATTAGGGATAAATCCAGATTGATGAGAATCAATACATGAGAGTAAATGGAGAGCTAAAATGTTGGCATAGAGTTTACAATATGTAATATTAAAGATATGGGTCTATACATTTACATTCAGTCGCATCCCAATCTTTTTTTAGAATAAGACAAATCATTGCCTCAATAAATGAGCCAGATGCACAACTTGACTTTATAAAGTGAGTTAGTACTTGAAAGAGTTTGGGAAGAGAAACTTAGCAAACTGAATAAAGAATTCTACTGTTCAGCTGTGAAGCCATCTGGGCGTGAAACCTTACCCTTGAGGAGAGATTGTAAAGCTATATATAGTTCTGTAGGTTTAATGGGTTGTTCTAAATATGAGAGGTCAACGTGAAATGGGTCTCTTGGTTTTAGATCAGAAAAATATTGATTGGTTGAATCAACTTATGGTGTGTATTCTGGAGTGTATAAGTCCTTATAGTAAAAAGCGAAAAAGCAATGCTATGTCTATCTCTCTGAAGTGTTTAACACCATTGTCATCCGTAATAGATTTAATAGTTGTTTTTTAATTTTCTTTATTTTAGATATCAAGCTAGAAGAGAGCCAGTTTTATTATTACCAAAATAACACCTGGCATATATTTTTAGGAGGGTGCAGCATGCTTGTTCAGTGGTATATTGGTTAAACTCCATTTTAGCTGAGGCTAGTGCTTCGAGGTGTGATTTACTAGTTTTGAGAGTATACTATTCAGGTTCAAGAGAATTAATATTTTTAAGGATTGAAGTACATTTTTGTTGCATAGATTTATTTTTGAGTGAGCATAACCTATGATGAAACCCCTCAAGGCTGCTTTGAACACATCCCACACAAATTGAAATGATAGTTGATCACTATTAGTGATGTGGAAGTATTTCTTCTATAAACTTATTGTAGGAAGTGATAAAAGTAGCATGTGAAAGTATAGAGTTATTAAACCTCCATGAAAATGTTTTAGAACCATTAAGAAAAATATCAAGATTCGTGATCATAAGTTTTTGATCTGAAATCAAAATAGCACCCATTTGGAATGTCTGTCATAAAATAGATCGAGAACTTGGTTGCCATCCCCACCTATTAGTAAAATGTTTTAGGAATGTTCATAGACAATAAATGAAAGATTCTTCCAAAAATGTGGATATGGATGTGTGGGGCCATACACATTAAGGATAGTAAGAGAAATGTTGTCAATTGTAAGTGAAACAAGTACACAGCAGCCTTATGTACCTTAATGTTGTGAAAGTATGGTAGTTTGAGGAATTTATGACAGGGTATAACTGCCTCGTTTTTGTTTGTGGGGGATGGGGAGTAGAAAATGTCACCCACCCATTGTTTATTTAGCTAATTGCCTCAGAGTCGTTGAGGTGAGTCTCTTGCAATAAGGCAATGTGGCAATGTGGCATTTCAAACGAGCTAGGTGAGATAAGACACACTGACATTTAATGGGGTGTTTAAGGCCCTTTGCATTCCAAGTGACAATTCTAAGTTGCATAACACACTCCCTTGCTGCCTTGATCACATTAGCAACCCAAGTAATTACCCGGTTGGTTCTGGGAATACCTGGTACACTACAGGCATGCTCAACATTAATTAATTAGCCTCTGGGAAAATCAGATAAGGCCATGGAGCAAGGAGATTCAATTCCTCTGGTCCTTGACAAATTGTGGGAGATTACTGGGGGTGAGTGGTGATGTATGCCAGTATATTGGTTCTTCTTGGTACTGGTCAAACAGGAGAGATAGGAGGGGCTGCAGAAAGCTGTTTTGCAAACCTTACAACTCACTAGTAAGCTCCTTTGACATGATGGCAAAACTAATTTAGTCCCTGGCTTAAGATACTTGAGCCACGGTTGGGTGCAAAAAAATCTCAATCCCTTTAAAATAAACTGTAATTGAAAGGGGGAAGGGGCAGTCACAATTCTATCACTGGACTCCTGGGCCAGTTAGTGTTCATGACGTCTGACACTTCGGGCATGAGAAGGGATCGCTAGTGCTTGCTAACATAAATATAACTAGATAAAACTTTGCTTTGCTCTGACTAAAACTGTAATCTTTTTCAAACATTCTACAGCTCACATTGAAGACCCAGTGAACTTGGAAGACTGACTGGTATGTAACAAAAAATAATGACAATCCACCGGTGAGGAAGGGTATTGACCATGCAGTGAACTTTTTTGGGGTTACTTTATATTAATGCCTCATTACTACTGATGTGCCAATTTACTGTTTGCAATCCATGGTTATTATTGATGTGTTTTTGGAAAAGGATCAGGACTGTATTTGATATGCTTGCTCCCTTCTACATACTGTATATATATGCAAACTTCTTGTTTTAGTGAGTCTGAAGAAGGTTTTATACAGCACTGAGTGTATGCTGATTGTGACAAGAGACTGTTTAATTCTGCAGCTTAACTATGCCACCATTCCATGCGCCCTCATTTCTCTCTTCACTAATGTTCGAAGGAAATATTGTAAGTTAGGCTTATTGCTCAAATCTATTTTTGTTTCTACTGCAATTGCCTTCTTAATTTACACATTGGATGTGCATACCATTGTATTCTGTTAATAGCAGCCTTTCTTTGTGGCACAGTATTACATTGACAAACCCTTCACACAATCTGCTCATCCAGGTGCACTTGAACATGATTAGCATCACCCATCTGCACCAACTGCTTAGGAGTACTACTGTATTCACTTAGGCTTTCATTAGGAGTGATCTGGTAAGACTGTCTTATTTCCTCACTCTGGAAATACTGTTACCCAGATTGGGGAAATAATAGGAGTCATGTTTTTTGGGAATAAAATATGGGAATTGGTTCTTCCACTCTGATTGGCTTTTGTTTTTCTTTGGGGTTTTATTTAGATATTTTTTTAATAATTATCATAAGGATTGGAATTCCCTCTGTCATACATAAAAAGGATATTCACCTTGTAGTTCCATGGGCTTGGAGGGAACTCAGCTTGCTACCTTGTTCCCATATATGGTCACATTACCCCTTGGTGTCTTGTAATTCCTTTATAATATAGGTAGGGTGCACTTTATCCCAAATGGACATATTTAGATAAACTCTACTGATGCATTATTGTATATGTGAATTACTGCATAAGACACACAATTCACAATTGTATTTAATCGTTTGCTTTGCTGCCTGCTATTTTGCATTAAATGCTACTTTCGGTTTCCCTGTGTGTTTTGATTCTTTGTTTAACAATGAGAACACAAAGAAATCTGGTGTGTGAACAATATACTTTTTTGCCCATGTGAACTCTTTGTGGCAAATTGACATTGAACTGATCTATGCACTAACCAGTCGGGTAATCTGAAGCAAACTGCACATGTGCTCAAATACTGCCTATGCCCATATGACAGAGACTTTGGAGACACTAGAGAGGATGGGAGGGGACTTGAGGGGATGTAACAAGATCTGCAATGATTTTCTGTATGATCACCTCAGGATTTTTGGCGCTTTCAGGATCCTATTTTTGCTGGTATTAGAACCCCTTGTACTGTAACACTGCTATTCAAAGCCCCAGTGTGTGCTCTGTCCCTAAATGCCATAGCTAAAATCAATTTCATCCAGCTGGTCTAATTAACTTTCTTTAAGTTCATTATGTATGGCTAAAATGCATCAGTGGTATAGGAGCTGAATGTCATATGAGGGCTGCAATGTGTTTTTACATCTCTGTTTGAAAATGGGTTATTGGTAAGGGCAGGTAGGTACCTACACTTAGCAATAGGCCACTAACCTCCACTAAGGTCCAGTTAGTTCTCAGTAAATTAACCCCAGCTCAACCCTTGGTAGCTTGGCAACGAGCGTCAAGGCTTAACTTAGGAGACAGAGTGTAAAGCATTCAAATATCACAAAGCAGTAATTAAATAAAACACACAGGAACCAGTTTAAAAATCCAAAACCAATTTATAAAAATAGATTATATTTTTATCTTTAAAATGACACAAAAACAAATAAAATCGGATAAGGGGAACCGGAGATATGATTTTTTAAAGAATTATTATTTTTTAGCGCCTAGAAACAAAAAGCGCCAATCGGGTCATCTGGTTGCACCTCGACCGGGGCAAAGTCAAAGTTTAAGGCCGACCACGATGGAGCCCTGCTCGGCTACAGGCCACGGGAGGCCTCGGTTAAAAGTTTACCTTCACACTTAGTCTTTTTTTCGAAGATTTTCTTCAGCAGGACGAACCTGCCAGTCCAATCCGACCTCCTGGAGCCCTTCTCCGGATACGCGATGCGGGAATCCTTGGTGGAGATTTTTACCTTCGGACTTAGTCGTTTTTTCGAGGTGAAAATCCTTCGACCGGGGTAAACCTGGATCTTGATCCGACGTCCATGGAGCACTCCTCGGATACGCTGGCTGGGAGGTCCCGGTCGACTTTTTACCTTTGGATTTAGTCTCTTTTTCAGAGATTTTCTTTACCGGGACGAACCAGCAAATCAGGCCGGGTCGCGGTTGAGGCAAGCCGGCTAGAGTTGCCGCGGCGGGTCGGTCCCTCTATGGAGCTTTTTTTTAAAAGTTCTCCAAACTTCTCCAAACTTCTGGGGCTTCTCCCAGATGTCCTTTTATGGTTCTTTTGAGGTCCACAGCTCACCCCAAGGGTCCAGAAGTTCTGAGATGGTCCTTGGGGGGTGCGGAGTACAACTCCCAGAATGCACCTGGCGCAATCTCCTTTTTGGCCACTGGACAGTGGTCAGCTGATCGCTTTCTTCAGGAGTTGGTGCAGGGGACTCTGGTGAGCAATTTTTCACCTGTAGCAAACAGGGAGTCCCTCCTTGAACCAGTTGAAGCCAGGCAAAGTCCTTCTTGTGGTTAAGCCCAAGTGTGCATCTTGTGCAGTCCTTCTGAGTGCAGGTTCCAGGTGCAGGCCAGGGGTCCAGCAGGACAGTCCTTCTTCTTCTGTTGTTCTTCCTTGTTGGATGTGGTAGGGAACTGAGGTGTGGGTGCAGGTCTGCCAGTTTCATCCTTGCTCCTGGGTGAAAAGCAGGAGGGTCCTGGTTCTCCAATCAGATGCAGGGTCCTTCCCCCTGTGATGACCACTTCCTGGGAAGTGTGGCAAAAATCAATCACAGGAGGCAACATCCTCCAAAAATCAATCATGGCTGAATCTGATTTTTGGAGGTTACATCACGCTGAGCCCACCCACTGGTGTGGCTAAAAATCATAAACACACCCCTCTCCTGCCCTCTCCTAATCTAATCAAGGGGGCACCTAGTTGTCTGGGGTTGCAGGATGTGGGGGTGTTGCTGGTTGCTCTAAATGTCCTTCTCTGCCTTTGAAGACCAGTTTGGAAGCCCTCCCCCTTCCTCCCTCACCATCTTCTGAGGGGAGATTCCTTCCCACGGGCACATTCCTTTGTGTGAAGCCAGGCAACGTCACACCTCATCAAGGCAGCTTGGTCAAGCTGCTAGAGGCTGGCCAATCAGAGCACAGCAGCAAAAACAATGCAGGGCTGAAATTGGCAACTTTTCAGGTAAAGTTTAAAACTCTTTACCTGAACAAGTTATATTAAATCCCACAACTGGAAGTTGTGGGATTTATTACAATTAATTTGATACCAAATTCTTGGTATGCATTATTTAAGGAGACTTTACAAATTAAAATAAAGTCTCCCCATTCTAGCCTATGAAGGGCATTTACTACAATGAGGGAAAAACGAATTTGGCTGTTTTTACCTCACCAGGGCTCATAAAACTATTTTTATAAAGTCCATGCTTATAGTTACATGGCACCCAGCCCTAGGGGCACATAGGGCACACCTTAGGGGTGACTTATATGTAAAAATAAGGTAGTTTAAGACTTTGGAACTACTTTTAATTCCAAAGTCGAATTTGCATATAACTTTAATTTAAAAGCAGCCAGCAAGGCAGACCTGCCTTTAAAATAACACTGGGCACCTCAGCAGTGCACCTATGGGGGCACCACCTATGCTGTTGTCCCTAAACCTACATGCCCTACCATATACTAGAGATGTATAGGTAGGTTAACTTAGCCAATTATAATTAGCCTAATTTGCATATCCATTTTACACAGAGCACAGGCCCTGGGACTGGTTAGCAGTATCCAGGGCACCATCAGAGTCAGGAAAACACCAGCAAAAAGTGGAAAATGGGGCCAAAATGTTAGGGGGCCTCTGCAATCAGCCCTGTTTTCTCACAATCTCCCACATTTATGACAAAAATATATGGTTAAGAATACTGTAGTGTTAATGGTGGTGCTCCATTGTTTTTAATACATGTGCCAGTTTTATTCCAATGTAACTTTTTGGGGAGTAAATTATGTAGTTGCTTAATTTTGATTGTGGGTGCATAGGCAGAATACCCAAAAAGGTGGTACTTAAAATCCTTATGTTCGGCTGTGGATATATATTTCTTTCACTCACTGTGCAATACATATACATTTTTATATGCACTTCCGTGATTATCAGTGCATTTTACTCTAGTTGGTGCTTCATCATATGCATTTCTTTGAACAAAGTTAATTTCTCTACCAAGTACATTTCTTCTTTTCTTGATTTGATTCTGCCTTAGCGGCTATATTCGCTGACACCTTCTGTTTATGAATGTTTCTACCTCACTCTAAGGTTTAGCTTAGCACTAGGGAGTTTCTACTCCATTCATGACAACTGAATCCCTGGCAATGTGCCTACAATCTGCCTACTCTGTTTTTAAGTAAGTAGGCCTCACATTTCATGTTTGGAATGTTGGGTTATTTTGCTTTATGCTTTAATCAGTTGATTATTGATTTATGATTCAATTGATTGATATGAGTTTGTAACTTTACTTTTTTGATAATAAAACCTACATGGTTTCCAAATCCATTACTCTATGTGGTAACTGTGGGGCAAAATATGTTTCACTGTCATTGATATGTTATTAAAATGTTCATGTTCAGCCTCAATGTAAGATAAAGCTCCTTCTACAGAGTACAATTGAACTTTTTTTGCACCACAATTTGCACAGTGCAAAAACCATCCTTTGCACTCCATCAACAGTTGAAACAGTCATTAATAAACATTTCAAGGTAGGAACCCCAGCTATCTAACCTTCATCTCGTGTATTCAGAACTGGTGAGGAGTTAAAAATACCAAAGTCTCAATTTTAGTGATTATTATTCAAATATTGAACATAGTTGTGCCTTGTCATTTTAAAAGTCCTCGGTCCCAAAGGATTGGCACCAACAACTCATATGGCCAACCGTGCACTATAAACATCAATAAGCTCTTGTTCATGCACTTTTGAAAATTACAAGAATGCCAAGTGCCCCAGAAAATGAACACACAGACACCATATCTCATCGGGGCTTGTTATTGGATAGTTTTCATAAAACCATGCAATTGTCGTAAATGCATGGTATCACACCATATTTAATACGTATTACATGAAAGAAGGTATAATTAACCCCCATACTCAGAACACATGCCACCATGAACAATATTACCCTAAACCATAATATGCAAAGCATCAAATGCTGTGCTTCCTGCATGTATTTCTAATGGGCTGCAGACTCAGGTATATTTCTCCTGTGGAACCAAAGTGCAGACACCATCATGCAAACCATTTCACTATTCTGATTCATTTAAGGTGGAAAGTTGCCTACTGTGTCTCAGTGATTTTCCATCCTAGACATGATGCACCACAATACTCCCAGAGCAGTATAAGGAGAGAGGCAGTGCCAAATGAAGGGCCCTTTGATCCAACTCCAGCACAATCATCCACTTACCCTTTAACCCATGTTGTAATCTGCGTAGTGTGAGTTAGGCATTGCTAGTCAATTAAGTTAACTGACATGTATTTATTCAACAGACCTGTGATAGTGAAGTGATCTAAAAGAAGGACAGCCGCTGCCAGAGTGGTCCTTGACCTACCTGGACACTGCCACATCTTGCAATACTTGCGTACACTGCACTGGCTTCCCATAGATAAAAGAATCACCTTCAAGATCGTCACCCACGCACACAAAGCCCACCACAACACCTGACCAGCCTACCTGAACCAGTGACTCAACCTCCACATACCCCACAGGACCCTACGCTCAGCCAAGCTCTCTCTCGCAGAAGTACCCTGCATCAGGAAAACCAGAACAGAAGGATGCTCCTTTTCCTACCTCACAGCCACCGCCTGGAACAGCCTACCTCTCCACATCAGACAAACCACCTCCCTCCTCAGCTTCACGAAGGAACTGAAGACATGGCTTTATTAAGAACCACTTCACCGGTAAACGCTACTCTTTCCCCCCACAGTACCTTGAGATCCTAACGGGTGAGAAGTTGCGCTTTACACGCACTGATTAATTGACTGATCTATGAGCCAAATGCTACTAGTCGATAACAAGAACTATCAATAAGCTAAAGGGAACTAGGCAAAATTCAGCTTCAATTTATCTTATGACACATCAGATAGAGACATACTCCCCTAGTTACCTGCCGATATAACAGTGAGATTTCACTCTGGTATTGACAGAAATACGACCCCTCTGCTAAATCCCATGCTGACAGTAAGCTTATGTCATGTAGACTTACATACCTAATTATGTGAATAGCACTGTTGAAAGCCAGCTCATTATTTTCAATTCAAATATATTGGTATCTGAACTCAACATAAAACTCTGTGCACAACATATTTAGAGAGTATGTTCACTGCACAATGCCTCACACTTCTTGGGGCGTTGCATGAGGAAAGAATGCTTCCAGCTGGTGAGTCTTGCAAGCAATCCAGAAGGCAATGTTGTCATGTTTTATAGGCGCTGCTGCAGCTTTGCATGTGTGAAAATGCCCATTATTGGCATTTATAGGATCAAACTTCACTCATTAATAAAAAAAATGCAAAGGCATTTGAAGCATGTGCATGGTTGACAAAGGTTACTGAACTCCCTGAATTTGAAATGTTGTGTAAATGCTGACCTATAATTTACTCTTATTTTAATAGCAGCTGTCATTTTTAATGAAAGGATTCAACAAGCATGCAATCCAAACTGCAGAAATTGCAAAATGGGGAAATTCCCTTTTAAGAGTCAAACTTGACAAACTTACAGTAAACAGGGGTTTCCTATTTAACTTGAAGGAGGTGAATAATATTAATAAAGACATGTCTGTATGTTTGTAATAATTGTTTTTTTTGTGCATGTCATCAAAACTACATAGGAATTCAGACAATAGTAGTGCAACGCAGTGGGCGCCAAATGTCTCAATCTCCCTCCACCCCCAGAGCCACAGGAGGTCATATTTCTATCTTCCTGGTGCAAGGACTTAGTTTATTGTACCAATACAAATTACAAAAAAACAGCTGGACTGTGATCCATATAAACCCACTGAGACATACTGTGTAGAAAATGTCTTTTGGACACAATCTGTCCTACTAGATTAGTTCAGGGACACAGTGGAACTAAAAACCCTCTTTCATAAATGAATGACACACTCAAAGTAGCACTAAGACGCAGGGGATGTACGTTCAAATGTTTATTTCTAAAACTCAAGTCTAGTGTAGAAAATATGAACAGTAACCACACAGAATGAACATTCTTAAAATGGTTATGAAGTCCCTAACATCTGGTAGTTACTTCTGACTGCTATGTTAACTTTCAGAAGATGCAATAGACAGCAAGCCTATACATTGATGTTAGCTAATCTCTATCATGGCTTTTGCCTTGGAATGATAAGCAGTGCTAGGGCCAAGGCCATTTTTCTGCACTGCTCCTGTAGCCCCCTAGGACTGAAGATGGCTGTTGCTGTAATTTGGTGTGACCTGTAACTTGTTAGTCTTAGAGCAAAGCCCTCCTAATTATGATGAGATACCTGGACTATCTGATTGCCAATTTTATCTCACGTTTATAAAATAAAACAGCACTTGTGGACACTATAGCGTCAAAAAGACTAAACAAATATGGCGCTAAATGTCATCTCGATTTACATGCAGACAATATTCTTCTATAACTAAACAATAAAAACATGTTATTTGACTGAGTAAGCCTTCATGATGTTTTAGCAGTGTCCATAAAAAAAACAATATAATATCTGACCCCAGATAAGAGACATGCATGGTACTTTCACTTCTGTGCGTCTTTACATCTTCACACTTTCTAATAAAAGAGATTTTAAAACACATACTGAAAATAGAAGAGGACTAACATGCCGTATCACACTGCTTAAAACAGTAATGTGAAGGCTGCACACTGGATCCGAGGGAGCAATCTATTCCAGAAGACCCATCATTTTACCATGTCCTAAATCTTGATAGTGCGATGATAATATAGCTGTCAGTTTTCAATTATTATTTTATTGTGAAACCATACCTATAAAACTTGGTTGGTGTATATGGTTACAATACAACTCATGATCTCAATTCAAATTGTCTGTATGCCTCTAACTAGTAGCCATTTCCTTTCTGCAAGAAACAACATATTTTGCAAATCACTTGGATTCAGCCTGGGTACCAATCTCACCCTCAAAGAACACATTGTCAAAAACTCAGCTCTCTCTTCTAAAAAGAGTCAAACTGTTTTTTTCAGAGCTGCTGTTCAAGCTGATGTATTCTTGCACCTAGATGGCAGTAAAAGCATACTCTATGACTTCTCAAACTCCACAATGGCACTCCTTAGGGGGATTCTAAATACCACAGCACGTCTCATCCAGGGCCTGAAGAAATATCATTGCATCATCCCCATCCTGAATGAACACCATTGGTATCCCTTGTCAGCCTGCACCATCTTCAAAACCAGATATTTACATATCCATCACAATCAACACCCCTGCTTATATTGCAGACAAAATAACCATCTCTGGTCATTCTCTCTGTACCTGCTGCCAGAACACCATCAGGCTGCAGACTAAAAAGTGAAAAAACAAAAACGAAAGACAGCATCCCTTTCACATTTATGAGCCCAGGTTCTGGAACACTATCCCTGTATCGATCATGATCGCCCCAACCATGCTCCAGTTTAGGAAAGAGTTGAAGACTCACCTCAAAAAAGAACACTACATTACAGCGCATTAATCATACACAACTCAGCCTCCTCTCCTATTACTTGCTGACTTTGCTGCCGATCATGTACTTATTAGTTATGCTAAGATAGGGACTAATAAATGCAACTCAGCTATACTTGGAAGTCAATACCTTGACCACCAATTTTGAAAAAACCAGCACAATGTCCATCAGCAACACGAAAAATATCCATCAGCACCAGGAAAAAGCCCCCTCCAGTGTGGTATTAGGGTGAGACACCAGGCAACTGGCACAATTGATAAATCAGGCAACTTTACACAACAAATGGTAGTACCATAGGGAAAGGCTTGGCCTTAGCAGCATCACTAAAAAGACTATAAACGCAACTGAATGGGCCATGTTTCACCCCATCCTACGGGTAATGAAAGCCAAGCTCCCACCTACAATAACCTACAGGAGGGAGATTTAAAGAGGAAAGTGATGCACGCATTTTAGACTGCACAGTAGCAAAAGTCTACAGGATAATCTTCAGCCTACAAAAACACACCTCTCCCACCCAAATTAGACTGGAGTTTGGCCTGTTGAAACAATCTTTGATAAGATAGGGTGCATTATATACTTTTGGTGTAAAATCAGGGTGGCCACTCCAGACTTCTGCAACTACCATTTATGGGAGGAGCTCCAGCTGAAGGATGCCTCATTGTCCAGAACTTATCTGGAATATTCTCTGGGGAAGACAGGGCTCACCAGTCTATGGGGGACTCAAACTACCCACAATACTTTTAAAAAATCAGTTCAGTTTCGAGGTCGATAAAGCTTCAATCCTTAGTGGAGGATAAGGCAACCTTCTCAAGGAGGGCCCACGCCTGTATGGCGCTGGACACATACACGGCCTTGGCCCCACAAGCATACCGCCTGGGTTTCTCAAGGCACATTAAGTAGCACACCTTGTTTGGAGCTGCTACCTTGCACACTAAACCTAGCTCCATGGCTGAGAGTCCCGGCAAATACGACCTGTCGCCTGTGTACCATTTATAGAAGACTTTCAGCACTTGCTTTATAACTGTGAAAAACTTGTAACAGAAACCTTAAATAATTAATAAAACAAAATTAAAATTAAAATTGTGCTTAATTAAAAGAATTTAAAAAATATAATAAATGTAAAATACATATTAGACATATTAATATGAAATATACTTATAAAACCTGAATACCAAAAATAGTAATTAAAAATCAATTTCAATTCAAATAACGTTCCCCTCTTTCCATACGACCCCAACAAACAGCTATTAAAATACAAATTACTAATTAAATTATAAAAAAATACCAAAATAAAATTAAACAAATAAAATAACAAGTAAATAATGTACATAATTAATAACCAGTAAAATATTTCCAGCAAACAGCTATTCAAAAATAAATTACTAATTAAATTATAAAAAAAATACCAAAATAAACTTAAACAAATAAAATAACAAGTAAACAATGTACTTCATTTATAACCAGTTAAATATTTAATGTGATCAAATGTATAACATTCTATGTAAATAATTAATCATTTAATTAACTTGCACTGTATTTCCCTCCAAGCCCAACTACTTGCTTCTGAATTATACATTGCTAAATAAGTGTAAACAAATACATATTTAAAATTATAAACTATATTTAAAACATCTATGTATATAATGTAATGTACTGGGCATATATAAAGCACAATCTTGCTCCTGGTAGTGTCCTGGCACTATACATGACAGGTGAGTGCTGTCATAGGGGAATCACAATTGCTTACACTTGAATAAAAAGCCAGATTTTCAGTTTCTTCCTGAACTGAGCAGTGGCAGAAATGTTCCTTCACTCCAAAGGGAGTTTGTTCCTTGCAGATGGATCTAAGAATAAAAAGGACCTGCCTCCTGACCTGGACCGACGAATCCAAGGTATTTTAGCCAGAAACAGGTTGGCAGAAAGGAGGCGTCTAGCTGGTACATAAAAGCAAATCCTTGCTCTAAGATAGCCAGCACCAGACTAATGGAGAGCCTTGTGTACAAACAGCAAGGTCTTAAAAAGGATCCTTTTCCTTATGGGAGGCCAGTGTAGTTCCCTTAGATATTTGGAAATGTGTGTTCTGAAAGTCAAGCCAAGGAGAGTCCGTACTGCTGTGTTTTGGACCACCTGCTTTGGAAGGCCTAGGTACAGAGCATTACCGTAATCTAGTCTAGATGTTATTAGATCCTGGAGTGTCTGTTTTCTTGCTGAAAAAAGGAGTGTAGAAACATTCTGAACACACGCCGAACGGAACAAATTCATACCTCAGCATTAACCTGACATAGAAAAAAGAGCTTGCCATCAAACTTGATGCCTAAATTCTTGACCAGAATAGCCTGGCATAGTGGAGAGTCGGCATCCACTGGCCAAAAGGCTTGCAGGGTTCTTGTGCCCTTATGCCAAAGAAGAGTATTTACATCTTTTCAGCATTACATTCTGAGCTGAAACCTGGAAACAGTTTCTCCCTTCTCCATGAGAATGATGGCTGGGTGTCATCAGCATAGGAAATAATGTTTGCTCCCAGGGCCTCTGCCAAGAGAGCAAGTAGGGTGAGGTAGATATTAAAATGAGTTGGGCTCAGCACAGAACCCTGAGGCACATCCACTTGCAACTTACAGGGTCCAGAAGAGCACCTTGGACACCAGATCTCCTGACTTCTTCCCTCTAGGAATGAAGCTAACCAGTTCCACGCAAACCCTCTTATTCCTATAGCTTGAAGATGGGCCAGTAGACTGGAGTGGGATACTGTGTCGAAAGACATTAAAGCATAATCAGCACAACCTCAGCCCTCATAACCAGGGTAACCCTAATGCAGTTTTTACTTCCACTAGCACTGTCTCCATGCTGAAACTGGGGTGGATTCCAAATTGGTTAGCCTGCAAGAGGTTGTTACTCGCCAAGAACTGGGAAAGCTGGTAGTTGAGATGCTTCTCCAGTACTTTTGAGAGGGCAGGATACAGAGAGGTCTATAATTAAATGGTTCACCAGGGTCCGTCTTGGGTTTTTCAGAAGAGGCAAAATGTTTGCCAGCTTCCAGGCACCCGGCACTATAGCTAAAGACATCAAGGCCTTCATAAGAATATTGACCAGAGAATTTAAAACATCTGCCCCTACGCCCAACAAGCCTGGGAAGCACAGGTTTGATGGAGCCAGTTTAAGGCTACTAAGCGCTGCAAGAGATCTGGCCCGCCCCCCACGCCTTGAGACCCTCACGGGTGAGTAGCGGGCTCTACAAATTTCTTTGATTGATTGATTGATTGAAGAGATTGGGTTAAACCTGACAAGGGTCGTAGGTGGCTCAGGTTTTAAGGCTAGGGTCTGATAGGCCCACCATAGTCTCCCCCAAATGCTTGGAAGGTAGTAACCTGGCTTGAATATTCACAATCTCCATGCGGGAGCCAGGCTAACTAAATTTTCATGACTTTATATATGCATACATAACACATAAAATATATATACTACATACTAAGAAAACTATCTATATTTAATATGATAACTAACATATATGTATATATAATTATTTAACAAACAATATTCACTACAACTTTCTTAAAGTTATAGAACATTATACTTAAAAGTGATATTAAATACGAAAATAATGATATTCTTACCTTTGATATTCTGTTTCACAATATTTTTGTAGTGACAATATTTTTGACATGACATTCATGGCACACGATATTCTGGAATCAATACTTTTGTAATTCAACCTTTGGTAGCATTTTCAGAGGCCTGTGTTAGACCTGTCAGCCTTAAGGAGGTCTTCGCCCAAACGTTTTGCTTTCCTCCCCCATTTTTGCTGATCTCGTTTTTGTAATACATATACATCACTCCTAGGGAAGGCCCTTGACAATCCAGGGTGCAGGATGCAGTGTACATAAAAAGTAGGACATGTGATGTTAGGTTTTACATGTCCTGGTAGTAGAAAACTCTTAGATTTGTTTTTCACTACTGCAAGGCCTACCTCTTCCATAGGATAACAATGGAGATGCCTCATTACATTTACGCTGTTATTTTGTGATGTTAGGTTTTACATGTCCTGGTAGTAGAAAACTCTTAGATTTGTTTTTCACTACTGCAAGGCCTACCTCTTCCATAGGATAACATTGGAGTTGCCTCATTACATTTACGCTGTTATTTCAATATGGGCACAGGGAATCAGTTCATGTTTGATGTCTGCAAAATTGTAATGAAAAATCCTGACATGGTGAAGTAAGATTTCAAATTACAATTTTCAAAATGCAACTTTTAGAAAGTGTCCATATTACTGCCTTAGCGATTCAGTGCCTGTAGCCTGTCTCTGGGTCACATGACTGAGTGTAGCTGACAGTTGGGCATTGTGTATTCCTCCTAGACAGTCACACACAATAGACTAGTAACTGGTAAGAAGGACTGGACCTGCATCTGCTGAACCCATGACCCCAAAGTGACTCCAAGGACTAGCTAGTTGGCCTTCCTCACTAGAGCCTAGGGAAAGAAGACTACAACAACCTTGAACCCAGCCCTTGGACTCTGCCATCTAGGATTCTACTATGCCAAGAGGTGCCACCCGAGTCCTAGACCCTTGGAACTGGCGTAAGATGATCCACCAGCCTCTATGGATTCAGTAGAATCAACGCATCTCCTCTGCTGCACAGGGCAAACCCAAGCAGTACTGATGCAGTGCTGCTGCTACGTGGATTGGTTCTGTCACAAAGACCAACATCGCAGCCCATCACGTCTTTGAAACTTTTGCTTAATGCCCATTCAGCACAGGCCCTCGCATCCCTCATTGATGGCACTCTCGACGACGGACTTGACATTGCTCTTCCTCAGGACCAACACATTACCTTGACTGTGCGAGGCATCCTCAACGTCTGACTTTGCATCGCAAGTCCTTGACCACCGGATCATTGAGGACGACACAAGACCTCACACCACAACCTTGCTGCATCTTGGAACCAACTCATCTCTGTGGCTGAGTAACACATCTTTGACGTGGCCCTTCTCAATGCTCCACAAGCCTGGATTTAAGATACGTTGTTTAGTGGGCCTAACTGGGTCCCGAAGCCAGATTGAGCTCCATTGTGGTCAGTCTGAACTTGTCCCGGTCCTGCACGACAAGATAGTCCCAGATGGTGCTTGTGGAGCTATTCTAATTTTATTCTTTAAAACTGAATACTAGATCATTTTGGTCTTGTTTTATTTGTTAAAGAATATTTTTTTTTTCTAAATCTGGTGTAAGATCCTTTTATGGTCTGTTTTCGTTGAGTTACTGATTGAAGTGTTGCACAAATACTTTACACATTGCCTCTAAGATAAACCTGACAACTCTGTGCCAAGTTGCAAAGTCACTCAAATCAAGAAACTCCTTTTAAGGCTTTGCCTTTTATGGGATACTGCTGAAACAGTTATGGCTTACTGTTAGTGATAAAACTAAAAAAACGCAGATGCAGTGGATTATTAAAGAACAAAACTCAATAATGTCCAGATAGCACACCGTTAAATATATTCTACTCAATGAGTGGAGAGGCTGCATCTCATTTTCAGTGCAAGTTCAAATAATTTCCCAGTCACCAGCTGAGTGTTCAAACTCACGTGTGCAGCTTTAGTACTGTGTGACTCGTGTGCATGCAAAGCCCATACCTCCCTGAGTCTATCAGTTTCATTTTTATATATCCTGGCAAGAGCACAGCAGTGTCTATGGTTTCCGGTTGACGCAGATGTCAAGTTAGTGGTTGGTTTCTGTTAAAGGATCAGGTATGATGGTGCAGTCAAAGATGAGTGGTATGCTTGGAAATTGTTTAGGTCCTGGGTCAGTTTTATTCTCCAATTTGTGAAGAACATGGTCACGGCGCAAAAGGAATCGCGGGCATGCTCACAATGCAGACAGCAGTCTAAACTGCATTTTCTACAATGACCATGGTACAATGAGACCCTCATGATCAGGAGTAGTCACTGCAGACAACGGTGGGAAAGCTTGTAAGGCTGCAGTTATAGAGACTAAAGAGGAAACATATGAAGAGAGAGGTAGAGCATTTCATGTATTTCCAGTAACATTCTTATCATTTGTGCTCCTCACATGGGCTGCAGGTTCTCCACATGGCTCAGAGCAACTTAGTTTTAGTATTTATTTTAGTGAGGCAAGAGAGATTCCCAGACCAGTTATTTCTTTACCTCCTTCTCTTCAGATCATGACATCATAGTGACACCACGCTTTTCGTTCCCAGTAATTGAGTCTCACCTGAGTCCTACTTTTGTCTAACTTCTAGAGGAGAGCAGTGATTTTCTCTGTGATTGTGTATAGACCACAACTTAAAGTAAAGGAGAACCCCCTTCCTTTCTCAAATGGCCAGCTTTGATTTAAAAACATTGTGAGTTAGTGATAGGCCAACTAGTAACTTAGGGCTTGCAAATCACTTGGATTTTGAAGAAAGCCAATCTAGTCCAAGTGCATCTTCCCTCTTGTACAGTCTAGAGACAAGACAGCTAGTACCCGACAATGCAACCAGGTAATCTAACTCCAGTGTGTAAGAAATTGAGTTATTATTTGGGGGGGGGTCAGGGTGAAGCCACAAGTAAACCCTAAATAACCTGATACCTGGCTCAAACATTTTATCGTAATTAGGCCCATTTTATACTTTTTTAGCACCGCAGATTCGACGCAAAAGCGGCGCAAACTTACAAAATTCAATTATACTTTGTAACTTTGCGCCACTTTTGTGTCAAAAAATGACACAAATGCGACGCTAAACGAGTATAAATCAGGGCTTTAGTGTTTTTGAGCAAGTCATCTTTTCACACTCTCAAGTATTTATGAATAATTTTAAAAAACCAAAGGGAAACACTGCAGGCACTATTTTATATTTTATTTTCAGTTAGTGCATAACAAGCTGGAATGTTTAGCTTGTTCGACCGGACCAACATGACATGCCAGCTTCCTTTATAACAATGGTATGTAGCAAATGTCCTAACCTCTAAACCTGATCAAATTGAATCGTGTTTTATTACAAAGGCGTCATTTGCCAGCGTTCAACTCTGCCACTGGCACGTTATTAGGTCTTCAACCTGTTTTTTAGAGTGCACTCAACAATATGTCATGAATGTCACCACTGAAACTCCTCAATTATTAATTTCACGTACATGTGCAAATAGGCGCCTGAACTAGAAAGTGCTATTTTAAAATATAGACTTAAATAGTTCACAAATTTTCTGTGAACCTCCCACGCGGCACTTGTGGGCTGTGTGGGATGCAGAAGTGTGTATTGCAGAGGCAAGACGCCTCACATTAATTTGCACCGTGTACGCTCTTACCTGATTTCCCCAGCTGCCAGGGAAACATATTCATGCATTATTGCCGACAAGACCGTAATATCAGTGCAGTAATTTTAATCTGCCTATACGAAGGTTGAATTGCTTTTTCGTTCCACCAATTAAGGATAGAAATATCCAAAGGAAGATGTTACAGCTTTTCCTCGGGGTTTGATGCTTTCAATATAGATTGTGCTTTTTTTATTCTAAGTAACATTTATGAAAAATCATGAGCTGCATAAATGATCGTTTTTGGATTAAAGTCCATAATGTCCATTACTATAATCATTAAAATTAAGTGGAAGTTAGGGTTTGTTCTGGTTCGTATAGTGTAACTTTCCCTTGAACGCAAATACGGACAACTTTTTCATTCTGCTAATGGGCAGCCTGTCAGTGATGTTCAACATTATTGACCAATGAGTACTTTTGCCATCAGGGAATTGTGCAGTAGAAGAGGAGAATCCCAGCCAACTTCTAAACAGATTAACCAAGGCCACACACAGACAAGTGACTATCATTTTCAAACGTGCACATATAACCGCCTCGTTGCTAATCGCATGCACACCCAAGCAACCTGATCCCTGCATTGTTGACAACTTTATCTCAGACTTACTGAAACTATAATTTTTTCAGTTACCACTGTGTACCTAAATTCAAGTTGATAGACCAAATGACTTTCTAATTTTACCCAAATGAGCTGCAAATGAGTGAAGGCGCTGGGGTTATCAGAGCAAGCGGTGATTATGTAGCATGTTTTCCAGACACAGCTAAGAGTTTAGGCTAATGTGATTTACACCACCATCCAACAGAAACAGCAAGTGATCATTTTCCAAACAGTAAGTGCCTGATTACGACCTTGGCGGAGGGGATTACTCTGTTCCAAAAGTGACGGATATCCCATCCACCGTTTTACAAGTTCCATAGGATATAATGGAACTTGTAATACGGTGGGCGGGATATCCATCACGTTTGGGACAGAGTAATTTCCTCCGCCAAGGTCGTAATCAGGCTCTAACTGTTCACGGCATCATTCCACTATAAAAATATTGTGGAGCGTTTATGCTCAACAATTAGTGGAAAGAGTGCACTCTTGGTCAGTGAGAGCACAAAACAAAATCTTTAAATCTGGATTTGCTGTTGAGAGAGAACAATCGGTTGAATAATGTGCTATCACCATGGAGCTAGAGTGACTTTAAAGATGATGTGATGCTGCTCACCACAAGACCCCCCCAACTCAGACACTTCTGGACCTGAACCTGCAACCTGTCAAGAGGAACTGCCTGGCTGCCCAAAGGACTCATCTGGACTGCTTTGCTGTGAAGGATTGCTGCCCTGCTGTTGCCTTGCAACCGGTACTTCAACGCACAGTCATACCGGATCGACACACAGCAGAGCCGGAATGATGCAGCCTGACTTCCTGAGTGAAGAATCGACGCAGCGCATGCCGTGCGTCAGAAACTCCAACGCATAGCCCACCGGATTGACGCAGCACTTGTGACTTAATTCCACACATCCTGGATTTCCAGACATTGTCCCTGGGCGTCAAAAGACCCCGCATCGCAGTGAGGATCCAAGACTGCGTGCTGGAAATCGGCGCAAAGCCCTTGCAGCGTGGGAAGAAACAACACATCGTCTGTGCTGCGTCGTGAAATCTGACGTACACCTTCCTTTTTCCACACATCGCCTCCTCTGTGGTCTCCATGCGTGTAATTTTGACGCGAACCAGGTACTTTGTGCACACAAGAGACAATTGTTGAGTTTTAAAGACTTACGACTCTTCTTAACATTGCAAAAGTGATGTTTCAACTTGTGCTTATCTAATCTTGATCATTTTGACCTCAATTTAATCACTAAATATCTTATATTCTTCTAAACATGTGTGGTGTATTTTTGTGGTGTTTTCACTGTGTTATTGCATGATTTATTGCACAAATACTTTACACATTGCCTTCTAAGTTAAGTCTGACTGCTCAGTGCCAAGCTACCAGAGGGTGGGCAAGGATAATTTGGACTTAGTGTGATTTACCCTGACTAGGATTTTGGTCCCTACTTGGACAAGGGTGTATACCTCTGCCAACTAGAGACCCCATTTCTAACACTTAGCCATAACAATGGGCCTAATTCTCAAACTGCACTCTGTAGTACGGGATGTTCTACGCTCTGACTGTGAACTTTGTGGGTGCAGAGAACTCCACACACATACGTATAGGAGTGCAGGTCGAAAAACTCCATGCATAGTTTAGTAATTCTGAGAAAGTAGTAAACTCACTTCCAACCGTAAGTTTACTTTTGTGAAATAGGTGGAAAGGTGCAGCATTATATCAACATTTGTGCAAACGTATAAGCTGTATAGTTGCTAATGTTCTATCATCTAAAAGAGTTTTTTAGGTTTCAAATGTGATAATTTCCATTAACTATGGCATCCCATGGCCCTTAACAAGAGTGTACCATAAGAGGAAATGACCTCGTAAGACACGATACTTAGATCACACTGCAGAAAAAGAATGGGTTGCCTTTCATGAAGAGCAGAGACAGGGAGAGGCAAGAGTTAAAGTCAGAAATTATATGGTTTGAGTAAGGAGGAAAAAGATCAAGAGAAATACTGAGACCACAGTAGAAAGGGTGGATGACTGGGAGGGAGATGAGTGGTTCTAAAACATCTGGTGATACTAAGCGAGCAAGTGCAGAAAATTAGCACAAAATGTTGAATGGGGAGCATTTGAAGAGAGGATGAGGTGGTGATCCAAGACACTTTCGTGAAAAATATGGTTCAATAGTGTAGTATGTAACAAAATTCTTAAAAATTTGAATACATTGTGCCATTGTTCTAAGGGGCCATTAATAAATCAGAGTGGTTTTAGCCAGCTGTGCTAATGCTGTGTCAAAATAAAGGTTTTATTGTTTTCCAGTATCTTTAGGAGCTGCCTCCAGGTCTAAGGGCGCTGCAGCACCTGCCTCACCCATAGTTCAAGAGCCTCTGTAAATAAGACAGAGAACAGTGGTGGGGAGCAAGGAAGAATGAGGGTGAAAAAGGGAAGTGCAGTTGAAGGAGAAGGAGCAGAGGAATGAGGGCGATTGAGGAGTAGGACTCATGATCTACAGATAAAAAATGAAGAAGAGCAAGATAGTGATAATGGAATGAGAAAGTCAGAGAGAAAGGAGTCGGGGAAGGGCGAGGGATGAAGAGAGTGTGAGAATGATAGAGAAAGAGATTACTGCAGAGGTGGAAAAGAAGATGGTGATTTAAGGTATAGAGAAAGAAATAGGAGCATTCAAAGAAAGTCAAGGAAGAGGGAATGAAATAAGAAATGTATAGCCAAGAAAAGAAATAAGGGCATGCTAAAGTACAGGAAATATAAGGAAAGGAAGATGTAAAAGCTGGGGAGAGGAGATTTGCATAATAAATAAATCAATAAATCTAGGATTTGTAAAGCACGGCAAATCAACCATGAGGGGCTCACGGAGCTGAATTGTAGGCAGAGGGAGACTAAGCCCCTCATTACAAGTCTGGCAGTCCTGGGACCCACAGACTAACAGTGGAGGTCGGATGAAACCAAAGCAGCGGTCCAGCCTCCACATTACAAACCTGGCAGATCCGCCATGGTCCGAAGGCCGGCACTGCCAGGTTGCCTCCACTCGACAGCCTGGTGGTTCCGGCGGTCTTAATCCACCAGGGCAGCACTGCCCTGGGGTTACGAGTCCCTTCTCAGCTGGCTTTTGCATGGCAGTC
The DNA here is from genome assembly GCF_031143425.1 of Pleurodeles waltl. Classification (NCBI taxonomy): domain Eukaryota; kingdom Metazoa; phylum Chordata; class Amphibia; order Caudata; family Salamandridae; genus Pleurodeles; species Pleurodeles waltl. The sequence goes on along the minus strand of NC_090437.1, from coordinate 1,145,616,990 downwards.
GGACGGGGTGCCCGGGGGCTCCTGCACTACCCATGCACTTGGCATGGGCAGTGCAGGGGCGCCCCTGGACAGCCCCATTGTGCTTTTCACTGACCAAATTACAGGCAGTGGAAAGCGCGATGGGTGCTGTCACACCTGACGCACCTCAACATTGCCGCCGGCTCGATTACAAGCCGGCATCAATGTTGTGGTGAGATTCCCTCTGGGCCAGATGGCCCAGCGGAAAACTCATAATAGGACCAGTGGGCAGAAAACTGGAATGGCGGTTTTCTGACCAAAAGATATTGACAGGCGGCCTCTGCCGCCTCCCAAACTCTTAATAGGGGCCTAAGTAATTTGCCAAGAATCACAGGGTGTTGAGCTACCAATGTCAAAACTCAAACCTTAGCTCCGAAGTCAGCAGCTCAGGCCATTACACGAAATCCTCTCTCTAATAAGTTCTCTGCAACACATTTGCTGTGGTAGCACCTACTGAGCTACAGCAGCTCTCACGGAAAAACCTAGTGTGCATTATGATTGTCCTAGTGCACTACATGAAAACAGGTTCAGCACTGACATGTTCGGCACATAACACTCAAAAGCTTAATTTTCAAGTGATCCTGTTTTCCATCCAGTGCTGAATGCAAGCGAAGGACAAATTAAATAGTCACTACAAATGGGGGTACCTGGACATTGACATTTTAAAATAAATATCTCTGTCTTCAAAGCATATCTGGTATGGCGGTTTACTAGTGGTGCTATCCCGGAAATTGAAATATGCCTCTCGCACCCAGCAGATGAGTGTATGAGGGGACCTGAGTGCCTGAGAGGATAGGTGAAGGAATGAGGGGCGATGAGCCATGTCACATTCTCTGCTGTACCTCCTCAGCAAAGTAAGAAGACGAATAAAGTGCCACATATGTTAAAATTAGAGTTTTATATGAGAAACTAAAACACCATTTTGTCAGCACAGCAGACATTGGTATTTACTAGGCAAGCTCCCTAATAGCAGACTTGCTCCTTCCTATAACTGTTGACAGAGTGTGAGAAAGTCATTGTTTTAGCATGTTCACTCCCATGTTTTCTGACTGATACTAGTGGTAACTCACCCTGACTGTGCCGTGGGGTCTACTAACGAGGCCCAGATCCAGTGCTCTGATCAAAAGGTATATGGTAATTGGTACAGTTACAATTGGCAAAGACAGACTCCTGTAAGTCCCTAGTACACAATCGGGCAAGGAGGATTCAAACTACCTGTAGGTCTATATATTATAATAGGGCAAGTGAGTTTAGAGACCCAGTAGATTTCCTGCACTGGAGTGTGCACAGCTGTGTTGTCTCCTGTCATTTCTAAAGGCAGCCCTGCCTTGCAGACTTTCTATAAAAAGTAAAATATGTGCAAATTCCACTTTGGAATTAAAGGTACTTACAAAGTGATAGTCTACGTTATTTTTACATATGTCATCCCTAAGGTCTCTCCTGGGTGCTCCAGTGGTGGGGTGCTATGCAACTATAAGCAGGGAGGTCATAGAATATGTTTTATATTCCCTGGTGAGGGAAAAACTGTCCATTTCATTTTTCTTCATTGTAGATGTTTAGCTCCATATAATATATGTGTTAGAAATGGGGTCTTTGGTTGGCAGTCAGGTTACCCCCTGTCCAAGCAAGGACCCTCACTCTAGTCAGGGTAAAGGAGAATTACCCTTGGTTAACCCCTGCTCACTCCCCTGGTAGCTTGGCACGAGCAGGCAGGCTTAACTTCAGAAGCAATGTGTAAAGTATTTGTACATACAGTAACTCAGTGAAAACACTACAAAATTACACAAAACAGGTTTAGAAAACAGGCAATGTTTATCTAAACAAAACAAGACTAAAACGACAAAATCCAACATACACAAGTCAAGATATGAATTTTCAAAAGAATAAGAGTCTTAATCCTGAGAAAACAGCGAGAATGCTGTCATTTCACAAAAGTACCTGGGTAGCTTGAAAAGAAAGCCGCACCGGCGAGTGTGCGTCAAAAAAGGCCCACGATGCGTCGATTTCTCACCCACAAGCAAGAACGTGCATCGTTCCTCCTCTGGTCGGTGTGCATTGTTTCTTCTCTCCCGCAAGAGAGCGATAGATCGATCCAGACAGGCACCTCGGGTCCGCGCAGGCTTTGCATTGATTTTCCATGCCCAGCGATATTGCATCGAAAATCAGGTCGCACGGTATCACAAAAACGCGCTGCGTGGGGTTTGCATCGTTATCAGCTTCCAGTAGCGGATGTTGTGCATCGTTTCTCCAGTCACGTTGCGTCGATCTTCCAGCCACAATGCAGGTGGAACGCTGATTTCAGCTGCGAAGCCGGAAGCGTGTCGTTTATCAGCCACGTCATGGAAGGTGCATTGAAAATTTCCCCGCACATCGGTCTGTGCGTGGATTTTCAGTTCTTGTCTGCCAACTTTACCTTTCAGGGGCCCAGGAACTGTATAGGGCACCACTTGGCAGAGCAGGTCTCTCAGCACAGAGTCCAAGTGCTAGCAGGGGAAGTCTTTGATGGCCCTGAGACTTCAACAACAAGAGGCAAGCTCAGTTCAAGCCCTTGTAGATTCTTCTCAAGCATGAATGCACAACAAAGTCCAGTCTTTGTCCCCTTTCACAGGCACTTCAAAGAGAAGTCTCTGTTGTTTTCAAGACCCTGGCTTGCCCAGGCCAGGCCCCAGACACACACCAGGGGGTTGGAATCTGCACTGTATGAAGGCAGGCACAGTCCTTTCAGGTGTAAGGGACCACTCCTCTCCTCCTCTCAGCCCAGATGGCCCATCAGGATATGCAGGCTACACCCCAGCTCCCTTTGTGTCACTGTCTAGAGGGTAGGTGCAAACTGTCAAACTGACCCAGACAGGGAATCCACAGACAAGCAGAGTCGCAGAATGGTTTAAGCAAGAACATGCCTACTTTCTAAAAGTGGCATTTTCAAACATTCAATCTAAAAACAAACTTTACTAAAAGATGTATTTTTAAATTGTGAGTTCAGAGACCCCAAACTCCAGGTCTACCTGTTCCCAAAGGGAATCTGTGCTTTAATAATATTTAAAGGCAGCCCCCATGTTAACATATGAGAGGGATAGGCCTTGCAACAGTGAAAACCAAATTTGGCAGTATTTCATTGTCAGGACATATACAACACATTAGGATATGTCCTACCTTGAACATACACTGCACCCTGCCCATGGGACTATCTAGGGCCTACTTTAGGGGTGCCTTACATGCAAGAAAAGGGAAGGTTTAGGCCAGGCAAGTGGGAACACTTGCCAAGTCGAATTGGCAGTTTAAAACTGCACACACAGACACTGCAATGGCAGGTCTGACCCATGTTAACAGTGCTACTCGTGTGGGTGGCACAACCAGTGCTGCAGGCCCACTAGTAGCATTTGATTTACAGGCCCTGGGCCCCTCTAGTGCACTGTACTAGGGACTTACTAGTAAATCATATGTGCCAATCATGGAGAACCAACTACACACACATTTTACATAGGAGCACTTGCACTTTAGTACTGGATAGCAGTGGTAATGTGCCCAGAGCAACAAAAACAGCAGAAACAGAGTCCAGTACACATCAGCAACCTGGGGAACAGAGGCAAAAAGTTAGGGAGACCACACCAAGGATGCCAAGTCTAACAATATGGGATTATTTCACATAAGCATATGTATTGCTAGGAAGGAGCTGAATGTGTCATATAAGGACTAAAATGATTGGCAATAATAAACCCAACACATTGCCACTGTTGAATTTATCATAACTAATACAGAAAATAAGTTCTAGGACTTTTTTTTTCTGTCAGCCAAAATCGAGCCTGCTACTGGCCTCTTCTGATTAGTCGAACTCAACAGGATAAGCCAGGCTGCCTTGATGAGGTGATAAGTAACCTGCATCGAGCAGAGGTTAACTGATGGTCCTGGTGAAGCGCGACCAGATGTCCCCAGTTGGTGCTATTGATTTCTAAGCATTAGAAAGCAAATGTTTTGGTTTAATCTTTACAAATTCATAACCCTGGGTCCCAATATTAGATTTTTGTTGTTTTGGTGTCAGTTTAAATATAAACATATTTCCTATTTGTATAATTTGTGTGTGATTTTTATTGTGCGTTGTGTCTTACTTATTCACTGTATAGGTGTATTTAAATGCTTTACATACCTGTGTCCTAAGTTAAGTCTGCCTGTTTGTTGCCAAGCTTCCAGGGTTTGAGCCAGGGGCTGATGTTTTGAGACCTTGACCATAACTAACATTGTCCTGGGGGCATTATTGCTAGTGGTAAGTGTGCACTTACCCCTACTAATAACCAGCTTCCAACTCAGGCTCTTTAACTTGTTGTGAAGCACAAGTGGACTACTTTTAAAATGGCTAGTAGCGACAAGGACTAAAGTGCATATTTGTGAAAGGCTTTCGCTGGCATTACACCACGAATTGTGACATAATGGTGGCACAAGCAGTAAGTCATAGTTTGAAAAATGACACATTTGCTAAAATGTGTCTTTTTCAAGGGTTGCATGGGGATAAAACTTTGTTGAAACCAGCTGCATTACGCACAATTTAATATATGCATTGTAGGCCTTCCACCACAAAAGTTGATGCAAATGTAACTCAATCAAATTTATGGGTTTGCCAAACTGTCATGCATTGTTGGGAAGTGCAACGCAAAGCATGACATGCACCAGAATTGCTGCGCACAGGCAAACCAAGCGTAAGAAATGATGCAGTGGTTGTAGTTTAAAAAGAGCAACCCCACAAAACAATTTGGCAAACTCAACTAGGATATGGAGGTTGTCATACTGCAACTTGGAGTTGTTAGGAGAACACCAAAATATAGACAGTGAAGAAAGAGGGAGCGGGTGTTCTGGCAATGCATAACCCTCATTGACCTCAGGAAGGAGGACGTCCTACAATTCTACAGATCAGGAAGGAGTCCATCACTGAACTGCTGCAGAAGATTGGGCCAAGTCTCCAGCCACCATCTGCAAGGCCCAATAACATTCCAACACATGTGAAATTTATGGCTCTTCATGCTGACGTCCAGTTCATTCCAGAACATTAAAGGCAGATTGGTAGGAATCTCACAGGAAGCATTTTCTGCATTCCTCACATCAGTCTTGTATGCCATAATCAAACTCACACCCCAGTACCTCCTCTTCCCCAAACCTCAACCATAACTGGACACCAAGCAATGATTCTAAGCTATCGCTGGATTCCCTCATGTCCTTGGTGCCATTAATTGCATACATTTGCAACTTGTGCCCCCTGCTGCAACCCACCACCTCTTCAGGACCCGGAAGCACACACATGCAATCAATGTCCAGGCCATAGTGGATCATTAGGGGATGTTTATTAATGTGCTGGGAAAATATCTATTGAATGCACATCATGCCTCCATTTTCTACCACAGTTATATAAATGAGTGGTTCCAGAATTGGAATTATGGGAATGGCCTACTCATTGGTAAGGAAAGCAGGAATATACATCATGCTATGAAGTTGTAATATATGACACAGTAGTCACCTCTATGTTTGTGTATGGCTCTTCTGTCGTGTAACTTACTCCAACATGTAGACAATGAAGTTCCATTGTGGCATTCCCTCACTAATCTTGCAATGGTAGTAGCAAAAAATCAACTGTGTGAAGTATTGTATCATCTCACATTTTCTGTACTGGTTAGAATATCAACACACAAATCATGCGGGACACAAATAAAGTCAAAATGAGTAGAAAGGACACATATTAGCTAAGTGTGCAATAGGTGTATGTTCAATGGTGTATCAAATCTTGGTAAATAAAGTTCCAATAAAATAATGGGTGTTGAATGAATCATGTCTTCGTAAATAAATGTGTCACACAGGGTAGTAAACTTGTTGACCAAAGTATCAGGAGCAATGCTGGAAGAAGTAGTTGTAAATTCTATTTTTGTCATGCACTCTAAGTGTAGCCCGAATTCATGTATAAATCTCAAATCTGGGTACATATGTCATACCAATGGTCCAAAGTACACATATGTCTCAGGCATCCTTGCATTCTAGGTCAAAACACACACATAGTTATCAACCCACATTGAAATACTTCATTTTTGTGTTAGATGACCAGTTTTGTGGAGCAAGTTGGCTACATTTCCTGCATCTGAGTCCATCAATGTAAAACTGATATAGTCAATAAATATGCTGTCAAACATTTCATACACCAGTAAATAACAATAAAATGTAGCCAGGGAACCCCTTAGTCAAAATTTTTGATGCTATTTGTTAGACCTGGCATCTTCTGGCATGATTCCCCTGTCTTTTTGCATTCTGACTTCCTGGTTTGTATGGTGGACTTTGTTTTTGCAGATTTAGGCCCTCATTACAACCCTGGCGGTTGGTGTTAAAGAGGCGGTAATACCGCAAACAGTCTAGTGGAGAAAAAAATGGGATTATGACTGTGGCGGAAACCACCAACATAGCCAGCCACTATAACACTCCGACCTCCACGGCGGTACAAACAAACAGAGCGGCGGACACTGCCAACAGGCAGGCGCAAGACAATGTATCGCCCACCCTATCACAACAGGCCTATCCGCCACCTTTTCCGGGTCGGAACCAACGCTAACAAAAACACAGCGGAAACGGTACACAGAAGGGAACACACTCACCTCTCCACACCCCACGAGGAACCAGGACGCCATGGAGCCCGAATTGCAGATACTGCCGATGATGGTCTTCCTGCTCCTCTATCAGGAGCTCCAACGACGGCGGAGACAACCACTATGAGTACTGCACCTACAACACAGGGTAGGGGGGAGGGAAAAGAGAGTGACACATACACGCAACACCTCCACCCCCACCCACAACACCATACACACAAATACATGCTGCAACATTAAATATACACTCCCCCACCCCTGGAAGAACGCAAGGACAAAAGGAAATGATTTGAACGAATGTAATCATGTGAAATATCATTATCAAAATTCGAAATCCAGTATATACAATTATGTACACCAAATACACAAGTCCGGATAGTGCACCAATCATTGTCCGTGGACCACTGGGCCCAAAATGCATGGGCGAGGCCCACACATGATATCTGACTCCAAACGGAGAGAACACTGGAGGGGCATCAAATAGAAAATATACAGGCACCTCAGGGGGAGGGGAGGGACACCTCAGCCTGATGAACGCACAACGCCACTGCTCCATGCACAGCTGGTCCTTCCGCCATCTTCTTGCTCCAGCGGCGCAGGTCCACCCATCTTTTACGGCAGTGGGTGCTCCGTCTGTGGCGGACCCCCAGCGTCGGAACGTCCTTGGCGATGGCATGCCAAATAGCCTTCTTCTGGTGGGCGCTGACCTAGAGGAATAGTACAGGGGGAAAGGAAATTATTTACCCGTCCGGACCATCATAGTCATTGGCCCCCGTTCCCACCCTTGCCCTGACGCACATGCACTCACCGTCCGCACATGCAGGCCTCAGCCCCCCCATATATCTTCCATCCACACCACTCCAAACAGGCATTGCCCATGCAGCATGCTCACAGTGTACTCACCTATTTGTCTGGAGGACCGTACAGTTGTGTGTACTGGGGGAGGATACCATCCACTAGTTTCTCCAACTCTTCCAAAGTGAAGGCAGGGGCCCTTTCCCCAGGCACTGTAGCCATCGTCGCTTCCAGACACAGTTCACAGCAGCACTTGCAGTGTAGGTCCTCTCCTGTTGAAGGTCAGATATCAAGTGAGTGAACAGACAGAAAATGGCGGTCACGTCCGTGGCGGTGCGTACCGTCACCGTCGACATACATCGTCATTGGCTCCTCGGACCCATAGGGTCCAATGTTAACCAATGCAGATTTGCGCCGATGTCTTCGACAGCCCACCACGATGGTGTAGACCGCCAGCGCAGTTACCTCATATCCCCTTGTCCCACCTTACATGTCAGGCAGCCGCCATTTCAGGGGGCCACATGGCATTGATAATAACTGCGTCACACCAATGTAGGCCTTAAATACACACAGTTACAGGCACATTGCAGATTAATAAATGTGTGCAAATTGCATTTTGTGATTCCTCAGTTTTGGCTGACTCTCTGCTCACTGTCCTCCTCCATAGGGCACGTCTGCTGGGGCAGGTGATGAGATAGCAGCATCCTCCGGTGTACAGACCGCTGGTGGACCTGTCGACAATGGAAGAGAGACACATCATAGTCACTTACAGACTTGATCGTGCAACAATCCAGGAACTGTGTGCCCAGTTTGAGTCAGACCTGATGTCAGCTATCCGCCATCCCACCGGGATACCCCGTCTAGTGCAGGTCCTGTCAGAACTCCATTTCCTGGCAAGTGGTTCCTTTCAAACAACAGTGGCCATTGCATCAGGGATGTCCCAGCCAATGTTCTCTAACGTGTTGTCCAGAGTGTTGTCTGCCCTGCTGAAACACATGCGCAGCTACATTGTGTTCCCTCAGGTGGAGGATTTGCCCACAGTGAAAGGTGACTTCTATGCCCTGGGACATATCCCCAACATCATTGGTGCCATTGATGGGACACATGTGGCATTGGTACCCCCTGCAGGAGTGAACAGGTGTACAGAAACTGGAAGAGCCACCATTCTATGAATGTGCAGATGGTGTATTTGGTAAACCAGTACATCTGCCAGTGCATGATGCTTAGATTTTGAGAAATAGCAGCATCCCTTATGTGATAGGGCAACTCCAGAGGCACCGTGTGTGGCTTATAGGTGAGGACAAGGACCCTATACAGTGTGAATAGGTGTCTGGGTATGGGGTTGTCCCTAAGGGTTAGTGTGGCTCTAAGTTGTCCCTCCATATTTGAGGGTGACTCTGGTTACCCCAACCCGTCATGGCTACTGACCCCAGTGAGGAATCCCAGGACAAGGGCAGAGAAATGCTACAATGAGACACATGGGTGAGCTAGGCGGGTGATTGAATGAACTTTCAGCCTCCTGAAAGCCAGATTCTGGTGCTTCCACATGACAGGTGGTTCTCTCTACTACTCATCAAAGAAGGAGTGTCTCATCATCATGGCCTGCTGTATGCTGCACAACCTGGCTTTGAGACGCCAGGTGCCTTTTGTGCAGGAGGATGGGCCAGATGGTGGTCTTGTGGCAGCTGTGGAGCCTGTGGACAGTGAAGAAGAGGAGGCAGAAGAAGAGGATAATCATGCAATACTTCCAGTGAGACACAGATAAGAAGATGTCACTGCCTCCCATATCTCATACTATTATTGGAGCTAGCATAAGTCTGTCTTTTACACTCAGTCTATGGACCCTGACTTGTCACTTTGGCTTTCCATTTCACAGATGTGGGTCCCACTTTGTGCCCTCTGCCATATTTCCTCCAGGCCTACAGCGGTGTTACATCGGTATGTGCACAAGTAAATTGACATTTCTATATTCCATGGTTATTGCAATTACACGTTTGTGAAAGCACAGACTGACTCCAGATTGTTTTGTGATTGAAGTGTGTTTATTTCAGTGCAAATAAGTGGAGGGGGTTGTAAAATGGGCAGGGGGGATGGTTGAGGAATGTCCATGGCAGAGTCCAGTCTATTTGTTTCACAGGTGCATTGTCCAAAGGGGCATAGGAAGTGGAGCAGTGGCAGTTGAAGGATGGACAGGGTGACGAAGTGGGACAGAAGGGTGACATTCAGGGCGGTCTCATTTCCTGGCGGGGGTCTTGGCAATGTTCTCTGTCTTGTTCCTGGATCTCAGGGACCGTTTGCGGGGTGGTTCTCCATCTGCAGGGGGTGGGGTGCTGGTGTTGTGTTCCTGTGGAGTTGCCTCCTGTCCACTAGCGCCTGCGGAGGTGGAGGGCTGTTCATCGTCCAGGCTAGTGTCAGGGGCCCCTTGTTGAGCTACAGTGTCCCTCCTGGTGTTGACAAGGTCTTGCAGCACCCCTGCAATGGCGACCAGGATGTTGTTAATGGACTTCACGTCCTCCCTGATCCTCAGATTGTGTTCCTCCTGCAGCCGCTGGGTCTCCTGAAACTTGGCCAGTACCATTGCCATCGTCTCTTGGGAATGATGGTAAGCTCCCATGATGTTGGAGAGGGCCTCGTGGAGAGTGGGTTCTCTGGGCCTGTTCTCCCCCGTCGCACAGCAGTCCTCCCAGCTTCCCTGTTTTCCTGAGCCTGTGTCCCCTGAACTGTGTGCCCACTGCCACTGCCCCCAGGTCCCTGATTTTCGTGGGTTGTTGGGTTTGCCTGGGTTCCCTGTAGTGGTGGACACACTGCTGATTGACGTGTCCTGGGGATAGAGGGATGGGCCCGCTGGGTGGGTGCTGTGGTGGTGTTTCCTGAGGGGGGAGGCACTGTGGTGGCTTGTGCCAGTGTCAGGGGAACCGACTGTCTCGAGGTCCCTGATGGGCCGGGCTGGTCATCTTGATCCAGTTGTGCAGAGCTGCTGTCATCACTGTGGGCCTCTTCTGTGGGGGGACTGGATATGTCTGGTACCTCCTGTCCGGTGACGTTGGGTAGGGGTCCTGCAGGGGTGTAAAGGCATGATTATTGCATCTGTGTGTGCCATTGTGTGCAATGGGTGAGTGACCCTGTACGCCAGTGCTTGCATTCTTGGCTTGGTCCTTGTGTGATATTTGGTTTGGGGTCTGTGTGGGTATCTGTAGTGGACATGCTTTGGTGATGGGTGTCCATGCTTTGGTGTTGCATGCAGGGCTTGGTACTGGGATGGGTGGGTTGTGATAGTGGGGCTTATGTGAGGTGTTGGAGTGATGGGGGTGAGGGTGGGAGTATGTGATGGTATGCAGGTAGGGTGGGGGGGATATGGTAGTAAAGAGTTGACTTGCCAGAGTCCAGTCCTCCTGCTACTCCTGCGAGGCCCTCAGGATGCAGTATTGCCAAGATCTGCTCCTCCTATGTTGTTAGTTGTGCGGGAGGAGGTGGGGGCCCACCGCCAGTCCTCTGTACAGCAATCTGGTGTCTGGAGACCACGGAACGCACCTTCCCCCGTAGGTCGCTCCACCTCTTCCTGATGTCATCCCGTGTTCTTGGATGCTGTCGACAATTCTGCACCATAGCTCCATCTTCCTTGCAATGGAGGTGTGCTGCACCTGTGATCCGAATAGCTGTGGCTCTACCCTGATGATTTCCTCCACCATGACCTTGAGCTCCTCCTCAGAGAACCTAGGGTGTCGTTGAGGTGCCATGATGTGGTGTGGGTGATGTGTGAGGTGGTGTGTGTTGTGATGTGTGAGGTGATGTGCTGTTGTGTGTTGTTTGAGGTGTGTGGATGTTGTGAAAGGGATGGTGTTGTGTGTCTGTGGATGCTGGTGTTGTTTATGGTGGTGTCTCTCTCTGGCGTGGTTTCAGAATTCTGGTAGTAAGGGTTTGTGGGTGATGTGGGTGTGTGTTTTATATTGGATTGGGTGTGTGGGTGTGGTGTCTGTATGTGTGTCAGGTGTTTGTATTTTGATTTGTCCAATGTGGTTGTGTTGTGTAAATGTGTGTGTGTTTTGAGTGCCGCGGTGTGTACCGCCAATGGAATACCGTGGTTGAAAGACCGCCGCATTGATTCATTGGTCGTGATAGTGTGGGCGTGTTTCTGTTGGCGTGACAGTGGAGGTTTTGTTATCGCCAGTTTATCACTGACCTTTAGTGTGGCAGACTTGTTTGGGTGTCTGTAGTATGGCGGATTCCGAGCTGTGGGTCGTAATACCTGTAGCGGAATTTCATGGCTGCAGCGGTATGTTGGCGGTCTTCTGCACGGCGGTAAGCAGGATTTATCGCCAGGGTTGTAATGAGGGCCTTAATGTCTCTACACACTTTGCCACTGCAGATCCATGCTAAAGTGTAAGTGCTCCCTGTGTAAATTGTATTGGTGATTGGTTTATCCATGATTGGCATATACGATTTACTAGTAAGTCCCTTGTAAAGTGCACTATATGTGCCCAGGGCCTGAAAATCAAATGCTACTAGTGGGCCTTCAGCACTGATTGTGCCACCCACATGAGTAGCCCTGTAAACATGTCTCAGACCTGACATTGTAATGTCTCTGTATGTGCACCCACTTGCCAGGCCCAAACCTTCCCTTTTACAACATGTAAGTCACCCCTAAGGTTGGCCCTAGGACTCCCCATGGGCATGGTGCAGTGTATTTAAAAGGTAGCCAAAACAGTAAAAAAAGGGCTGATCAAGTGGGATATTTTATAAGTGGTCCTGTGAGAATACCCCCATCCATATAATAATTCTTCCACATGACTATGACTTAACACTCCAAGATGGCCACTGCCATTCTGGAGTATAATAACAGTCCTATTTCTACTCCCCCTGCCTGGTCCTCAATTGAAAAAGCTCTTCCCCTGTACTGAATTACTGCAAGGAGCGCAGAGCATGGGTAGGTGCTGGCAAGCTCTTGGATTCACAAGCAAGTACGTGCACCGATTTAGACCATTCAGCCCCCACTTATGGGCCGTGTTTTTTTCTTGTTACCCTTTGCTGCACACTCTGATGGCCTTTCGAGCGAGTGGGGTGGCTCCGTTCGTTTTCTTTGCTACCGCCGCTAATTGCCTCATACAAATCGCAGCCGGCGGACAAAGGGAAATTCAATATATTTTCTGCAGTTATTTGTGCTTTCACATTTTCTTTATATCTGTTGGTGGGAGCTGTCAGTATGTCTCACGTTAAGATGTTTGATACTCATGGAGCACACCGTCTTCCCTGTGGATAATATTTTTAGCCACTTCCTGGTGGGAGCTGCCATTTATATAACTACTTATTTGGATACTGCCCGCAGTGATAAATCTTGACCAACCATACTTGAGTCCATCACATTACTATTGTTTCGATACTGGTAGCAGTGATAGTCTTGATTGAACATACTCTATTCTATCGTATTACTTGGTGGGACCTGACATATTTTGGAGACACTATCAAATTAAATCTTCCATCAACCTAAAATAATTAATCTCTTAACTAATTAAAAGATTGTTGAATACACACTGATGACATAACTGATATTCAATTGCTGTTTACTATAAAATTCCTTGTAGGTGTTTTAAGCTATATGGACATTCAATGATGATATCTCTCTCCTTCGACTCAATGTATACAGATTAATACATCTGCTGGATCACGAATGCCTGTCGCTATCCCTTTGAGGCCCACCTTTTTATTTGAGGAGGGTAAGAAATAATTGTATTACAATTTGTGATAATTAGAAGTGATTTATGAACATCCACATATTCCACACCTTTTGAGAGCACCACTAGGTGGTTACACTATTGTGTTTGATTTTCACTAGCATGCATTGATCTCCACCATGTGTTGTCATACTATTGTGTGATTAGTAACCTCTTCTTTCTCTCCTTAGGTTCCTGTTCCATATATACCACATAGTTTACTGTGACAATGAGGCCTGATTTTTTTCTAGGTTCTGATGAATCGCACTTAGATATTTATGACTAGCATAGCAAGAGACATGACCTTTCCATGATAGGCAGTCTAGGGGCTTCCAACTCTGCCCCTACAAACCTTGACAGAGGTTCACATTCTCAATAAAGATTAATTATATGGTTCCTCTAGTCAATTTTAACAGTATAATTTCACCAATCCCACATTTCTGCATTCACCACTGGCAAAGATTTCCAAAAGATATTCGGCAGAGAGCCCCCTTGAGGGACCCATCAGGTATTGCAGTGCCGGCCTGACAAGGAGCAAAGTCCGATGATGAAGCTTGCCACCGAATGGTGAGTGAGGGCTCTTGTTCCCAATATTGAATGCTCACAGGGACCTACTCATTCCTCCCCCACCGGGTAGAGATGAATCACCTTCACTGTGGAACTGTGCATCCGTTTTCTATTTAAAAGGTAGGACATGTTCTGGTGTGTTTTACATGTCTGATAGTGAAACACTGCCAAATTTGTTTTTCACTATTGTAAGGCATATCCTTCCCATAGGTTAACATGGGTACTGCCTTTGAATATCTTTTAAGTACAATTTCCCATAGAAAGCAGATAGAAATATGGAGTTTGGGTTCTCTGGATTCACAATTTAAGAATACAGCTTTTGGTAGAGTTGGATTTTAGATTGTCTGTTTGAAAATGCCACTTGTAGAAAGTGGGCATTTTATTGCTTAACCATTCTGTGCCTTTGCCTGCCTGTGGAATCCACGTCTCGGTCAGTTTGACAGTTGGTGGCTGTTTGTGAATTCCCTTTAGACAGTGACACAAAGCGAGCTGGGGTGTAGCCTGCACATCCTGATGAGTCTCCTGAGCTAGAGTGGGAAGAGAGGAGCTGACACCTGCACCTATAAGGGCTGTGCCTGTGCTCACACAATGCAGTCTCTGACCCCCTGGACTGTGTGTGGAGCCACGCCTGGGCAAGGCAGCATCTTGTGAACAACAGAGACTTTCCTTTGAAGCTTGCCTACTTCAAAGGCAGAAATGAGCATAACTAGTGGACCCAAAACCCCAAACATTTTTAGAACACTTGTGGATCAAGAGGAACCTCTGCCCAGGAGAAGAGCTGATGGGCTGGAGGAGTAGTACTGCCCCTTTGATGTTTGTGCTTTGCTGGGTGGCCTGCAGTTGCTGCTTCTGCCTTAAAGAGGGCAAAGACTGGACTTTGCTGTGTATCCTGCTTGTGAAGTTTCTCCAAGCAGTAGAGCTTGCATCCTGTTGGACGTCTCCAGAATATCAAAGACTTCAGTTGCATCTGTCTACAGCACTGGGAACTGTGTGTTTGGTGCTGCAACAGAAGAAAAACCACTGCAATGCCATCAACAACACCGCTGACTGCATCGTGACCTGACGACAATGCTTCGTACCACAACCCTGGTCTCACTGATGTTGCCACTGGACACCATCACCGAGCCCCTGCTTGCACCGTGACCCGCACTGCGCATTGCCTTGCTCACCCAGCAACGTTGGCATTCCCTACACCGATGCTCCACGCCAACACCAACGCCGCTGCCTGCACAGTGGCGTGATGACACCACTCGTGATTTACATGAACTACCATCCCATCCTGCACCGCAGCTGTGGTCCACCAATGCCATCGACTCCAGCGTCATCAACAGACGCCCCTGTCTGCACAGTGACCCATAGTGTCAAATGGAGCTTGCCCCACACTGCTGCCCTCGGCCTACCTATGACAGCGTTTCAGCAATAACTAAGCCACTGCCTCCACAGTGACCAGGAGGCACCGCATGTCACACCACCATGCTTCACACCGCAGCCCTTGTCTCACTTATGCTGCAGGATGATGTCACTGAGGCTCTGCCTGCACCGTGACCTGTGGCAGCGCAGGTCACACCATCCCGCTTCGCACTGCAGGCCAAAGCCATCAACGCCAGCTCTCCTGACATTGTCATCAGCCCGCACCGACCTCCCGAACCGACGCCTGCGACACCAGCCACGCCGCACTCCAGACCTCATTGCGAGGATTACAACACCCAGCATTTCCAAGGTACTGTTTGTGGGTCTTCCTAACACCATAGCTTGCCTGCGGCACTGCAGCCGGCCTCAACTGTTGAATTTGTTGTTCAAAACACTGGGATAGCCCCAGATGGAGCTATCGACTTCAATCTCTTAGATTCCACTGCACCATTTTTGGGTTCCCCCTAATGGGGGAACGCCCCTTTTGCATACTATATGCATGGCACATGCATAATGTGGCTCAAAGGGTTACAAAATGTCACAATGCATGCATTGTGCCACTTTGTAAATATGGCGCTGCGATTTTTGGAGCCTAACGCCACATTAACGTTAAAAAAATGACGCGAATGTGGTGCTAGTGCTTCTTAAATCTGGACCTATTTATCAATGCAATAGCACAGATAGCAGATCTTGAATTTATTTATGTTAAAACAGAGGTATAGACTTGGCCTGCCTTTGCCATGTGCATTTTCCCCGCCAAGCTGGATCCATGTCCTCTAGTTGGTTGCAGAGAATGGGACCAATTTGAGCTGTGCTTTCTCTGGTGGGGACAAAAAGATTCAATAGGGCATCCGCCAGATGGGCAGGAAGACCTGTAATCACTCAAAGAAGCTACTGCCAGCTTAAACAAATCCTGCAATAGGGAATTCTGGGATTGTTTTGAGCATCAGGAGCTGCTAGGGTGCTTGGAGGATACTGTGGGAACATGGCAGGAAAAGGTTATGGTCCTTCACCAGTCATTTGTGAGTTGGTATTATTTCTTGGGGCACACTTCCAACTGCAACAGGACTTGGCGTAGACAAAGAAGAAGGAGACAAGAAGCAAAGCTTCAGCATAATCTTGCTCAGATGGAATCTGGCCTCATTGAGCTGTACTCAGTTATGGCTTCCAGGTTTCTCCCAGTGGAGGATCTTGAGCTCCAAGAGAGTGGGAAAATGTAACAAGCAACCATAGTGGCAAGAAGACTTTGGCTCCTACCCTTGAAACGTGTTCCATTTGGATCTTTGTCCACTAAAATGTAAGTCTTCAGTGGGAGCCAAAGCTCATCACACCATGCATCATGGATATTTGACCTAGTGAAGCCCTTGATATTCTGCTTTGACCCACTGAAAGATCATGATCTTTTTAAACATTACTTTTTCAGAAGGCATATCTGATGTTTTGTGGAAACTGCTGGGCTTTACCTGATCTGTAATCCATCATGGATGTCTGAAAAGTCATCTGGGACCCAATCATCCTCAGTTATGGACAAACATTAACTTTGGCTTGTCCTTTCTCATAATTTTCTTTGAACACCTTTTGCTTTTTCTTATAAATTCATAACTCCTAAACCCCATACCTATTTTATTGGTTTGATGTCTTTTAATCATCACATTTATGACTCTTTCACTAAATCATTTTCTATGAAAGAACTCAAATTGAGCCAACACTACCAGGTAAGGCTTCTCACAATAAGCTAATGAGAGATACAAAAATACCAATGGTGTTAAACAATTGGTCCCTATTGTAACCTTATGTTAGCTATTGTTAGACCTGGCATCCTTAATGAGGGTTTCCCCCTAACTTTTTGCCTTCAAACCTAATGTTATTTTTGCCGGCTATAGGACTCTTCACACTTCACGACTGCTAACCAGTGCTAAAGTGCTTGTGCTCTCTCCTTGAAAAAATGTTCGAATGGTTTACATCCACTTTGCATATTTAATTTACTTGTAAGTTCCTAGTAAAGTGGCAGTACCTGTGCACAGCACCTGTAAATTAAATGTTACTAGTACGCCTGCAGCACTGATTGTACCACCCACTTAAGTAGAACTTTAAGCATGTCTCAGGCCTGCCATTGCAGCCTGTGTGCAGTATAAGCTGCCATGGCAACCTGGCAAACTGAAGCTTTTTGACAGCGCAAACCTTCTATTTTAATATATATACGTCACCCCTAGAATAGACCCTGGACAGCCCAAAAGGCTTTGTGCAATGTATCTAAGAGGCATTATTAAGGTTTACATATCCTGATAGTAGAAAACTCTTAGATTTGTTTTTCACTACAGCAAGGCCTACCTCTCCCTTAGGGTGACATTGGAGTTACCTTATCATATTTAATAAGCTATAAGTTCAAAATAGGAACAGGTATGCACTTCATGCTTGGTGTCATTGGAATTGTAATGAAAAATCATGACTTATGGTGAAATCAGTTATTAAATTATAGTTTTGAAAATGTCATTTTTAGAAAGTTTTTAAAAGAAACCAAGTTCCCCTATCAATGGAATTAAACTACCTATTATTATACATAGAAATACAATGAAATCTATATACCATTTCCAAATGGATTGACATTTAGTAGCATGCATTAAGCATGATTAAAAGTTGGGAAACAAACAAACAGAAAACCAGTTGGAATTATCAAACACAGGCATGTTATAGTGACATAATACAACACAATGGCTAGGTCACATCCTACTCGTACCAATGCTCATACTAGAGATAGTCATATATAGTAATTTAGTCAAGGTATATCAGTCGAGGGTGTTTCAATCTCTTAAAGAGATGAAGAGATCATCATCAGGACATATATAATTGTGCCTGAGACAGTGGCCAGATTAGAACAATCATAACCCAATACCAACATATTCAATGCCAGACGACCAGGAACCACAAATTAGGCACCCATAGAGGGCATAAATAGAAATGGCAGTGTGGGACCACAGAGATCAGAAGGCCCAGACCAAGAACCTCAAAGCAAAACTGTATATCGTCTCATCAGGATTATTTTGAGATGTTTCAGTTTCAATCACCCAGGGATTCAGGTGAGAAGCCAATGAGAATGGATACAGACCTATACTGGGCAGCTCAGATACTGGAAGGATAGAAAGTGAAGCTTCTCAATATAATCTCTTCATCTCTTTAAAAGTCAATCTATTTGAAAATGATACATAGATTTCATTGTATTTTGTATGTATAATAAGTAGTTTTATTTTGCTGCTTAGGGGCCTTTGTTCCTTTTAAATACATACACCCCTGGACCCCTTATACCTTTCGATTCTCCCTTGTTGTAACTCAAACACTTTTAGAAAGTTGGCATTTTCTTGCCTTAGCCATTTGGTGCCTGCAGCCTGTCTTTTGGTCACATAACTGGGAATAGTTAACAGTTAGACTCTGTGTATTCTCCTTAGATAGCCACACTCAATGGAGAGCTTAGGTGTGACTGGATGGGCCATCACTGACAGGATGGGATGTAGAAGCTTAACCCAGCCCTACTTACACTTGAATAGGCAGTGCTCTGCCACCATTCAAAGGACTACATACCCCATGTCGTTAGTCTGTAGCCAGGACTAGGAAGGCAGAGCATCTCTTCATTTCAAAGGCCTACCTCTAGAAGCTTCTCCCCACTTCAAAGGCGCAACTGGGTATAAATACTGGACCTCAGACACCAACTCCTCAGTATGCCTCTGGACCTGTGGATACTCTGCCTGCTGTACTGCTGAAAGGACTGCCACTCTGCTGGACTGCTGGTCTGAAGGACTGCTGCTGTGCTTTTCTGACCTGCTGCCATCTTGCCTGGGTGAGAAGGACTGGACCTGCACCTCTTGAGCTTAGAATCCCAAAGTGACTCCAAGGGCTTGTTAGCTAACCTCCTATTTTGAAGCCTTAAGGACACAGAAGGCTTCCAACATCCTTGCATCCACCCTTGTCTCTACCATTCGGGAGTCTACCCAGCCAGGTGGTGCCATCCCTGTTCTTTACCCTTGAAAGAAGGCTTAAGGTGCTGTGCCCACCTTTGTGGCTCCAGTAGCAATTACACATCACCTCTGCTACACGGTGCAAACCCCAGCAGAACCCATGCATCACCTCTGCTGTGAGGATTGGACCCATCAGAAACATCCACATCGCTGCACATTGGAACCGCCACTGTGTCAAGCCTCCTTGACACAGCTGCTTGCATCCCTCGGTGACTACACCAAACTCCGCATTGCAGCTCCATGGAACTGGCACATCGCCTTGGCTGAGCGACACAGCCTTGATGCTGAATACCACATTGCAATCCCCATCAACAGGATCCTCCACAACAATGTGAGACCTTGCATCTCAGCGTCACCACATTTCCAAACTGATGCATCACCTTGGCTCCCTGAAACATCTTTGACTCAGATCCTAGCAACACTCCCAATGACTTAAGGTACTTCGTTCAGTGAGTTAACTAGGTCCCAATAGCCATCCCGCACTCCATTGTAGTCAGCCTAAGCTTGTGACTTTGTCCTGTTGTGGTGCGACTAGATATCCACAGTTGGCCCTTTGTGCTATTTTCTCATAAACCTTTTAAATTCCATAACTCCAGTTCTATTGTTTGGATTTTTGCCATTTTGGTCTTGTTTAATGTATTAAAGAAATGTCTATTTGCTTAGCTTTGTGTAGGATCCTTTATGTGTGGTGTTTTCACTATTTTGCTGTTTGAGGATTTGTGCAAATACTCTACAAGTTTCATTTTAGTTAAGTGTCAGTGGCCTGTGTCAAGCTACCAACGAGCACAGGCTAATTTAGGGTTAGTTTGTGCCTCACACTGACAAGAAATCTGGTTGCTGTCTGACCAGAGCTCACACCTCAGTCAACAACCACCCAATTTCTTACACTGCTGGTCAGTGGTGAGGGTTAAGAGATGTCTTTGTGCTGTGCCATACAGTTATTTTGTGCACACTACTATCCTATATCTGAGACAAATGTAACATTGAAATTCGCTTTGATTGGTCTTTTTGCTTTTCCTAAATTCTCTCACTGACTAGTGTGTCTGAATCCACACTTGCAAGAATAGAGTGTGAGCTGGCCAACACAGATCCCTACACTGTGGCTCAGCTCAGAGTTCTGCAAGGAGAGGGGACTTCCAGCAAGAAGCACAACCAAAACGGTGCAGCTCCAAGAGGCAGAGGGCCTGGGTAGATGCCTACCAGTCATTGGCTAGAGCTACAGAGGAAGATGATGGTGAGATGGAAGGGCCTTGAGAAGACCTTCCCATGGTGCCACCAGGAGTTGAGGAGAATTACTTGATCCCTGAAGTGGAGCCCCCTGCCAGAGAAGGGAGTGAGTGTGTCTTCCCACAGCCTGTCCCCAGAGGAGCTGATGAAAAGGAGGAGAGTTCAAGCTACAGATGGCCATGTTGAGACAAAGGAGGCTGAGTCAGAGTGAGCCTTAGAGGAAAATAAAACCTTGTTGGCTCATGAACCGAGTCTGAAAGACCTTGACATCAAGGTCAGACAGGCATAGCCCAGCATTGATGGGTGCAGCAATCCTACAGTGTTCTCTGAAGACAGGAGGGTTCACGTTCCCAACGGTCTAGTGGCTGACTCTGTTTTGGGGGACAACATAGACAAGTGCTGTGAAGCAGGTGAGGTGGCTTAGCAGATGCACAGGATCCTTGAAGAGGATTGGGGGCTAGTCTGTGGAAGCAAATCCCTAGAGAGGGGAGGGGCACTCTACTGGCCCTAAGGAAGGGAGACAGGGTGAGGTATCCCCCATGAAAGAAGTCTGTGTCATAAAGTATGGCCTTACCTCAGAGAAGTATAGGCAGACATTTAGGAACATTCCGAAGCTGGCCAATCAGACCTGGGTGGATTGTGTGGATTCCTTTTGCAAGGCACTGGATGGTGTATGTACGTCAGTGATGCAAAGGATTATCAGGAGCTGTACAATTTCATGGCAAAGGATCACATGCTCAGTCTTTGTTTTGTACATCTGCACCAACATCTGATTGATAGTAAGCGCACTGACCCAGGGGAGCTTGCTAAGGAGGCAGACAACTGACTCAGCACCAGGAGCCACAAGAATGTATATGAGGGGATCACCACAGGAGTGGGAAGGGTCAACACCAAAAGAAGGAGGGGGAGACAAACATAAAAACAGGGAGTTCTCTAAATATCCCCTTGATAGTTCCATAGTTCAGGTCTCCCAACCCCCAACTGAGAAAAATAAGTGGTTCCTTGACAATAAATCCTCAGGGAAGGCAACCTCCAAATTTTATGAGTGGCAACAAGAAGGGCACTAAAAGGGGGATGTCAAGTGTCCTAACGGGCATCCCCCCACACTGGTGGGCATTCACTGGGGCTGGCTAGAGTAGCATGTGGAAAGGAGATTGTACCATTTAGGGGAGGGGCAGTGTAGAGTTTTAGCATGTGGGGAGGAGATTGTACCATTTAGGAGAGGGGCAGTGTAGAGTTTACACTAGTGTCCCTGGGTGATAGAGAGATACTAGGGAATATAGGAAGTGGATCATCATCAATGGGCAGAGAGTTGAGGCCCTGACAGACACTAGACCCAGCATAACAACTGCTGGTTGTCATCTGATGACCCTTAGAGGTAGTCTCTAATGCATTCCACCAAGCTGTTGCAGCCGACAGCCATGAGAGTCACTATCCAGTCGCTTTGGTTTACTTTGAGTGGGAGGTCTTAGATTCCTTGAGGGTGGCTGTGAATCCATCCATACCTGTGGATTATCGGCTTGGCAGTGACCTAGAGCTCAGCACCTAGAAAGAGGGAGAGCTCACGTCACACTTGGAGCTGTTAGGTTACCTGAGTGGATGTGTCTGACCACATGCTCCATGGCCACTCTGGAGGGTAGTTAGGAGGACCTGGAGCCTATAAGAATGACCCAGGCGCCTGCCAAGAAGATGAAGGGCAAAGGACACAGGAAATCCACTTGTGAAACTCCCACAGTATGGAAGGAGGCTAAGGGTGATGCCCTGGTACCCATAGGGGAGGACATTGCCGCCCTTGGAGACTTACCTAAGCTGGCTAATTGGCAGCAGGAGGGGGGTCCCACCAGAGAGGAGTTCTGCCATGTGCAGACTGAGTGTCCTTCTCATTAGGGCCTACAGTGGCAGGCTGAGGCTCAGGCAGCTTGCAACACCTCTGGTGATCAACTGATCTACTGGGATAATTAACTTCTATATATCGAGCCAAAGATTGCTGAGCCTGGTGCAACATGTGTTTTGGTGGTCCTTTAGTGCTAAAGGGCCTTTCTCCTGGAGCTGGCTCACAATGTAGCCCTGCAGGACATCTGGGGCAGGACAAGACCTTTGACAGGCTTATCACCCACTTTTATTTGGCCCCAGATGAGGGGGGCCTCAGATGCTTTCTGCATGTCATGACCTACCTGCTAGGCAGGTGGCACGTCAGGAGAGAAGTGCCAGTTTCCCCTGCAAACATTTCCTGTCATTGGCGCTCCCTTTGATAGGGTGGGTGTTAGAAATGGGGTCTTTGGTTGACAGTCAGGTTACCCCCTGTTCAAGCAAGGACCCTCACTCTAGTTAGGATAAAAGAGAATCACCCTCAGCTAACCCCTGCTTACCCCCTTGGTAGCTTGGCAGAGCAGTAGGCTTAACCTCAGAGTGCTGGGCGTAAAGTATTTGTACCAACACACACAGTAACTTAATGAAGACACTACAAAATGACACAACACCAGTTTAGAAAAATAGGAAATATTTATCTAGACAAAACAAGACCAAAACGACAAAAATCCAACATACACAAGTCAAGTTATGATTTTTTAAAGGTTTAAAATAAAAAGAGTCTTTAGGTAGTTGTAACAACACACTAGCGCTGCTAGCGTGTAAATGTACCTGGTTTGCGTCAAAAAATAACCCCGCACGGGCGGTGCGCGTCGAAAATAACCCTGCACGGTTATATGCGTCGAAAACAACTCGGCACGGCGATGCGCGTCGAAAAAGCCAGCCACGCGACGGTCCGAAAGTCCCGCGGCACAGGTTGCGATCTCTCAGCCTTCGTCAGCGATGCTGCGCGTCGTTTCTCCTGCTCCGGGCGTCGATTCTCCGGTCGCGTTTCCTGCGGCGTCGTTTCTCAGCTGCGGAGCCGGCGTCGCGTCGTTTTCTCAGCCGCGATCGGATTCGCGTCGATCTTTTCTCCGCACGGCGCTCGGTGCGTGTATTTTTGTCCTTAGGCTGCCAGCCTCTCCTTTCAGGGTCCCAGGCACTGGAAGGGCACCACAGAGCAGAGTAGGGGTCTCTCCAGAGACTCCAGGTGCTGGCAGGAAGAAGTCTTTGCTATCCCTGAGACTTCAATAACAGGAGGCAAGCTCTACATCAAGCCCTTGGAGATTTCTTCTTCAAGATGGAAGGCACACAAAGTCCAGTCTTTGCCCTCTTACTCTGGCAGAAGCAGCACTGCAGGAAAGCTCCACAAAGCACAGTCACAGGCAGGGCAGCACTTGTTCCTCAGCGATCAGCTCTTCTCCAGGCAGAGGTTCCCCTTGATTCCAGAAGTGTTTCTAAAGTTTGTAAGTTTGGGTGCCCTTCTTATACCCATTTTAGTCTTTGAAGTCACCTTCCTTCAAAGGGGACTCACACCTTCTTGTGAAATCCTGCCTTGCCCAGGCAAGGCCTCAGACACACACCAGGGGGCTGGAGACAGCATTGTCAGAGGCAGGCACAGTCCTTTCAGATGAGAGTGACCACTCCACCCCTCCCTCCTAGCAGAGATGGCTAATCAGGAATGCAGATCACACCCCAGCTCCCTTTGTGTCACTGTCTGGAGTGAGGTGAAAAACAACCCAACTGTCAAACTGACCCAGACAGGGAATCCACAAACAAGGCAGAGTCACAGAATGGGTTAAGCAAGAAAATGCTCACTTTCTAAAAGTGGCATTTTCAAACGCACAATCTCAAAATCAACTTTACTAAAAGATGCATTTTTAAATTGTGAGTTCAGGGATCCCAAACTCCACCTGTCCATCTATTCTCTAGGGGAATCTACACTTTAATCATATTTAAAGGTAGCCCCCATATTATCCTATGAGAGAGAGACAGACCTTGCAACAGTGAAAACGAAATTGGCAGTATTTCACTGTCAGGACATATAAACCACATTACTATATGTCCTACCTTATCCATACACTGCACCCTGCCCTTGGGGCTACCTAGGGCATACCTTAGGGGTGCCTTACATGTAAGGAAAGGGAAGGTTTAGGCCTGGCAAGTGGGTACACTTGCCAAGTCGAATTTACAGTGTAAAAATACACATACAGACACTGCAGTGGCAGGTCTGAGACATGATTACAGAGCTACTTATGTGGGTGGCACAACCAGTGCTGCAGGCCCACTAGTAGCATTTGATTTACAGGCCCTGGCACCTCTAGTGCACCTTACTAGGGACTTACTAGTAAATCAAATATGCCAATCATGGATAAACCACTTACATACAATTTAAACAGGAGAGCATATGCACTTTAGCACTGGTTAGCAGTGGTAAAGTGCTCAGAGTTGAAAAGCCAACAGCAACATGTCAGAAAAATATAGGAGGCAGGAGGCAAAAAAGTCTGGGGATGACCCTGCAAAAGCAAAAGTCCAACACGACCCCCTACCAGCCTAAAGCCAGGGGAGAACAATCAATACCTTGATGTACTTCCCTGATTGGGGCGATAGAACAGGGACCCAGGCCCACAACAGCAGGGGCATGCTCCAGTTCTACGCCTTCCTGACTCCAGTTGGATCCCTCTGTCCATACTCTCAGGGCCCACTAAGCTAACCCATGGGGAACCCTTCTCCACATCTACAGACACCATCTGTGCAACACCTAACTTTACTTTGCTCACAGATGTATTGCAATGGGCAGATAGTACCACCAGGGCCAACACAATGGTGTTGCCCACTCCACCCCTGGGGTGTGACTCTCGTCCTTCCCCCCCCAGGGGCAACTCTGTCCACCAGGACAGCAAGCCACAGTGGCCCCAGACAACTGTCAGGGATGAGAGCCCGACCTCAGGCCTCTCTAACCACTGTGACTGTGGAGAGTGGGGGGTGGTAGCCCCAGGTGCCTGGCACCCTTTGACCACTCTCTCTTCCACCAGGTCAGGGATGACAACCTGACCCTGGTCCTCCCCTCTGGGGCTCTGTACCCTCCCTGCAGAAGCGGCACCCCCAGAGTCAAAAACTGTCAGGGTGCTTGTAGAAGCAGTCCTGCACAATTCTTCCATCAGTGCAGGGATGTTAACCTGCAACTGATCCTCCAACCTGGGGTCTGTACCTTCAGGTTGGACCAGGGCCAGGGGTGAGGCTTCCCTCCCCCTGCCCTCTCTTCTGGGGTCCTGAACCACCCAACTAGGAGCGGCCCCCCCAGAAGACAACATGGTAGGGGCACTGTTAGCAGTAGCCCCTTCCTCCAGGTCAGGGGGGACACCCTTAACCTGGCCTCCCAATCCAGGGCCTGTACCCACAGACTGGATCACTGCCTGGCAACCCAGGACTTCCTGGGGGGCATACCTACCCCCTACCAGGTCAGAGTTTACCCTCTGAACCTGGTCATCCAACCCAGGGTCACCACCCTGCGGTTGAACCATTGCCTGGCGCACCAGGACTTCCTGGGGAGCACACCTACCCCCTACCAGATCAGAGCTTACCCCCTGAATCTGGCAATCCAACCCAGAGTCACTACCCTGCGGTTGAACCACTGCCTGGCGCACCAGGACTTCCTTGGGAGCACACGTACTCCCCATCAGGTCAGAGTTTACCCCCTGAACCTGATCATCCAACCCAGAGTCACCATCCTGCGGTTGAATCATTGCCTGGCGCACCAGGACTTCCTGGGGGGCACACCTACCCCCCACAAGGGAAACACTTTCCCCAAGGGCCATACAAGAGTCTGGCTGGCGCAGGTCTCCTGACCTCTGCCCATCTGACAGAGTCTGGATTCCCCCCAGCCCAGAAATGGTCTCACCAAGGTCATTCCTGGGGGGCTCTGCACTCAGAGCTGACCCCTGACCCTCCAGGTTCTCCACTGGGGTCCGCAACCCCCTCTCAACCCTCTGTCTGGACTTCTGCAACCCCTCACTAGGAGTGGTACTGCCAGACACCAGAACTGGTGGGACGCTGGCTACAGCCGCCCCCCCAAGTTCTCCTGACACTGTGGGGTCTCCCTCAACAGATGGCCCTATGGTACAGGCTAGGCTCCCCTCCTGGGGTTCCCGCAGGGAACCCTCCAGGACCTGGGACCGGATCTCGGGCACCTTGGGCCTCAACCCATCCCCATTCCCTCTCCTCTGAGACTGGACATGGGGTCCCTCACCCATCCCACTACACTGGGACCTACCTGGGACACTACAATCCTTCCCTACCTCACCTGGTTGGGAACTACCTAGACCACTCCTCTCAGGAGCACCCCCAAATGCCTCTTCAGACTCTCTGGTACTCACCCAGAAGTCTGCCTCCATTGTAAGCTCCCTGGGGTCAGAGAACTCACACTCCACCTGGTGTTGGCATAGCTCTGGAAAATAAGGACTAGACATATGCTCTCCAGCAATTACATCACTCAGCCCCTCACATGAATTAACCAAAGTACCCTTCACCCAACCATCCAGTGACTCTGCTTTGACAAAGCACCCCACATCACCCTCCTGAGACTGGTGAGACAGTACCTGACTGTCCCTGACACTCAACCCACACTCTTCTGGGATGTTTTCACACTCCATAACCAGGACTTCTACCTGGGGGGAACCCCTCTCCCTGTCACTCTCACCTAGAGTCAATAGAGTGTCCCTCCCACCAGTAAGAATATGACTCCCCATGCCAGTTCCCCAATCCACCTCAGGGACCCTGTGCATCACTGGAGCTACCTCATACCCCTGAACCTCCTGGCGTGTGTTAACTCCCTCCTTCAAGTAGGGCACCACCTCTCTGGGCATGTGTACTTCTGCAGCATCACTGGATATACAATTGTTGCTGCCACCATTCCAGCTGGACTCAGCCCTCATGACTTCCAGCTCTTTCAATTTAAGCTCGTAAGCATAAATCATTTTTTTAATCTCTAAGTCCCTCCTCCTTTCTGCCAGGGCTAAGGCTCTCTTCTCCTCGGCCCTCTTAAACTCTTCCAGACTCCGGATTCGAGCTAGGAGCCTATCATCTCTTTCTGTTCCCTCCTCAGGGCCACTGCCCTCCTCTTTGGAGTAATCCTCCTCCTCAGAGTAGTTATCCTCCTCAGACTCATTTGGTGGTGTTGCCTGACAACGTTTCAATTCATCCTGAAGCAGGGCTGACTCAAGATCCTCCCTTCTGGATTCCTTGTTCACAGCCAGTCCCCTTTCCATGCAGAATGCTTTAAGCTGCCACTTTTTATACATAGATAGGTGCCAGAAGTTGACTTCCATTTCTGCAAAGGCTGCACAACCAAAAAACAAAGTCCAAAAATATCATCAATACTTCCAGGAGGACATCAGAGAACAAAAAGCAGAATCACAAGACAAGTAGTATGTGGTCACGTAGTGGTCTGAGATCAAAACAGTAGTGTACACTTAATTACTGTATGTCAAGTACAAATACAAGTCCAAATCCCGACCGCTGGTCACCAATGTTAGAAATGGGGTCTTTGGTTGACAGTCAGGTTACCCCCTGTTCAAGCAAGGACCCTCACTCTAGTTAGGATAAAAGAGAATCACCCTCAGCTAACCCCTGCTTACCCCCTTGGTAGCTTGGCAGAGCAGTAGGCTTAACCTCAGAGTGCTGGGCGTAAAGTATTTGTACCAACACACACAGTAACTTAATGAAGACACTACAAAATGACACAACACCAGTTTAGAAAAATAGGAAATATTTATCTAGACAAAACAAGACCAAAACGACAAAAATCCAACATACACAAGTCAAGTTATGATTTTTTAAAGGTTTAAAATAAAAAGAGTCTTTAGGTAGTTGTAACAACACACTAGCGCTGCTAGCGTGTAAATGTACCTGGTTTGCGTCAAAAAATAACCCCGCACGGGCGGTGCGCGTCGAAAATAACCCTGCACGGTTATATGCGTCGAAAACAACTCGGCACGGCGATGCGCGTCGAAAAAGCCAGCCACGCGACGGTCCGAAAGTCCCGCGGCGCAGGTTGCGATCTCTCAGCCTTCGTCAGCGATGCTGCGCGTCGTTTCTCCTGCTCCGGGCGTCGATTCTCCGGTCGCGTTTCCTGCGGCGTCGTTTCTCAGCTGCGGAGCCGGCGTCGCGTCGTTTTCTCAGCCGCGATCGGATTCGCGTCGATCTTTTCTCCGCACGGTGCTCGGTGCGTGTATTTTTGTCCTTAGGCTGCCAGCCTCTCCTTTCAGGGTCCCAGGCACTGGAAGGGCACCACAGAGCAGAGTAGGGGTCTCTCCAGAGACTCCAGGTGCTGGCAGGAAGAAGTCTTTGCTATCCCTGAGACTTCAATAACAGGAGGCAAGCTCTACATCAAGCCCTTGGAGATTTCTTCTTCAAGATGGAAGGCACACAAAGTCCAGTCTTTGCCCTCTTACTCTGGCAGAAGCAGCACTGCAGGAAAGCTCCACAAAGCACAGTCACAGGCAGGGCAGCACTTGTTCCTCAGCGATCAGCTCTTCTCCAGGCAGAGGTTCCCCTTGATTCCAGAAGTGTTTCTAAAGTTTGTAAGTTTGGGTGCCCTTCTTATACCCATTTTAGTCTTTGAAGTCACCTTCCTTCAAAGGGGACTCACACCTTCTTGTGAAATCCTGCCTTGCCCAGGCAAGGCCTCAGACACACACCAGGGGGCTGGAGACAGCATTGTCAGAGGCAGGCACAGTCCTTTCAGATGAGAGTGACCACTCCACCCCTCCCTCCTAGCAGAGATGGCTAATCAGGAATGCAGATCACACCCCAGCTCCCTTTGTGTCACTGTCTGGAGTGAGGTGAAAAACAACCCAACTGTCAAACTGACCCAGACAGGGAATCCACAAACAAGGCAGAGTCACAGAATGGGTTAAGCAAGAAAATGCTCACTTTCTAAAAGTGGCATTTTCAAACGCACAATCTCAAAATCAACTTTACTAAAAGATGCATTTTTAAATTGTGAGTTCAGGGATCCCAAACTCCACCTGTCCATCTATTCTCTAGGGGAATCTACACTTTAATCATATTTAAAGGTAGCCCCCATATTATCCTATGAGAGAGAGACAGACCTTGCAACAGTGAAAACGAAATTGGCAGTATTTCACTGTCAGGACATATAAACCACATTACTATATGTCCTACCTTATCCATACACTGCACCCTGCCCTTGGGGCTACCTAGGGCATACCTTAGGGGTGCCTTACATGTAAGGAAAGGGAAGGTTTAGGCCTGGCAAGTGGGTACACTTGCCAAGTCGAATTTACAGTGTAAAAATACACATACAGACACTGCAGTGGCAGGTCTGAGACATGATTACAGAGCTACTTATGTGGGTGGCACAACCAGTGCTGCAGGCCCACTAGTAGCATTTGATTTACAGGCCCTGGCACCTCTAGTGCACCTTACTAGGGACTTACTAGTAAATCAAATATGCCAATCATGGATAAACCACTTACATACAATTTAAACAGGAGAGCATATGCACTTTAGCACTGGTTAGCAGTGGTAAAGTGCTCAGAGTTGAAAAGCCAACAGCAACATGTCAGAAAAATATAGGAGGCAGGAGGCAAAAAAGTCTGGGGATGACCCTGCAAAAGCAAAAGTCCAACAGTGGGCATCAACATCGTTTGGCTCTGGACCCCAAGACAGCCATGGATAACAGCTTCATCCTGGTCTTGCTACCGGGTACCCTGAGGCTATCCCTCTGAGGATGATGACTGCACCGTAGTGGTCAGGTCATTGATGTGGATATTTACCCATGTGGGAAGGCCCAAGAAGGTGTTGTCGGACCTGGGCGCTAACTTTCTGTCAGCATGCTTGAAGGCCACGTAGAAAGAGTGGGGGGTGACCTATAGGTTCTCCAAACCTTACCACACAGAATAATGGGCTTGTTGAGATGTTCAACAAGATCCTCAAAGGTATGATCATGGACCTGTCAGAGCCCTTGAGGCAGAAGTGGGAAGTCTTCTTGCCATGCCTGTTGTTTGCATACAGAAAGGTGCCCCAAAAGGAGATTAGCTTCAGCTCCTTTGAGCTTCTTTATGGGCACCCAGTGTGAGGGCCTCTCAGTCTGGTGGAGGAGGGGTAGGAGCAAGCTCTCATGAAAGCATGTGGTCAGCTACATGCTAGCACTGCACAACCAGATTAAGCTCTTCTAAAAGCAAGCTAACCCTAATCTAGAAGCCATTAGGAGATCATAAAACAGTGGTATGACTAAAGGCCACTCTAGTCAAGTGTCAGCCTGGCTAACAATTGAAAGGGATGGGGCTTATGGAGCCCCGGCCCTGCAAGACCATTAGTGTTGGCCCAATGAGGTAAAAGAGTACAAGACTGAGGTCATTACATGCCAATCCCCATAAACGCTACTTTGAGAGGTCTGAGTTAACCATGGTCATGGATGATGGGGTGGAAGAGGAGAGTGAACCTCTCCCTGACTTCCCTTCTTCCAAGGAGCAGAATGGATCAGTGGAGGGTGTCGTCCTCTGCCCTACTCTAACCACTGAATAACAGAAAGACTGTCACCAGGTGTTGGGGCAGTTTGCTTCCCTATACTCTTACCCCAGGACTCACTACATGGTGTACCCATGATATTGATACTGGGGATAGCACACCTGTGAAGAGTAATTTCTACCTGTTGTCTGATAAGGTGATAACTAGCATTAAGGATGAAGTCTCCAAGATCCTGAACTTAGGGGTTATTGAGCCCTTCAACAGCCCTTGGTCCAGCCCAGTGGTGTTGGCCCCCAAGGCAGCCCCTCCAGGTGCCACCTCAGAATTTAAGTTCTGTGTACATTACAAGGGGGTCAATACAGTCACCAAGACTGACGCACACCTCATCCTTGAGCAGAGGAGCTCATAGATCGGTTAGGAGCTGCCAAGTTCCTCAGCACATTTGACCTAAGATCTCGGTACTGGTTGATTGCCTTAACAAAGGGGGTTAAAGAGAGGTCTGCACTCTCTACCTCAAAAGACCATTTACAGTTCAAAGTGATGCCCTTCAGGTTAAAAGACTACCCCTGCATTCTTTCAGAGGTTGGTCAACCATGTCCTAGCTAGGCTGGAGAACTTCAGTTTCGCCTACTTAGATTACATAGAATTACATTTTGTGCCACCTCAGGCTCTGCAGAAGGCAGGCCTGACTATCAAGGCCAGTAAGTGTCAGCTAGGACAGGGTTTGGTGGTCTATTTGGACACCAAGTGAAATAGAAGGCAAGGTGCAGCCCCTCCGGGCCAAGATTGAGACCATCTGGCTTGGGAAACTGCCAGGACCCGGACAGAGGTGAGAGCCTTCTTAGGCCTCACTAGTTATTAAGAGACATTTGTCAAGGGGTATGGCAGCCTTGACAGAGATGACTTCCGAGAAGCAGCCCAGACAGGTGCTCAGGATGGAGACATGCAAGAACACGTTTGACACCCTGATGGAGTCCATGTGAACAGCACCTGTGTTCAAGGTGCCTGACTCCTCTAAAGAATTAATTGCTCAGATAGATGCCTCACATCTCAGAGCATGGGATAGGGCCCTTGCTCTCAAAGTTAAAAAAAAGAGGACCTGGATCACTCCGTGGCCTTTGTCAGTAGAAGGTTATTTTCCAGGGAACGGAGGTTCGATTTTAATGGAAAGGGAAGCCTTTGCAGTGGTCTGGAAAATGAAGACGTTGTAACCATACCTGTTTGGTGCTCACTTTTGGGTTCCGACCCCCCAGATGGCTATACTGATGGGACGTGAGAGACCCAGACATTTGAGATGGTCCATCTCCCTACAAGGAATGGACTTTATGGTGGTACACCTCCATGGAACAAACCGCACCAATTCTGATGGTCTCCAGGGTTTCCACCTTAATGATAAAATCACCCAGAGGGTTGGGTATTTCTTCCCAATTTCAGCTGGGGGAACAAGTGGTAGACCTGGCATCCTTGCCATGGTTTTTCCCCTAACTATTTGTCTTCAACCCTTCCATTTTGATGACTTTGTTTTTGCTGGCCTTAGGACTCAGCATACTTTACTACTACTAACTGGTGCTAAAGTCCTTGTGCTCTCTCCTTAAAACATGGTAACATTGGCTTATACTCAATTGACATATTTAATCTACTTGGAAGTTCATAGTGAAGCAGTGTCACTACCTGTACACAGAACTAGTAAGTTATATACTACTGGTGGGCCTGCAGCACTGATTGTGCCACCAACTTAAATAGCTTTTCAAACATGCCAGGACTGACACTGCAAACTGTCATTTTGACCTGGAAAATTAACCCTTTTTCCAGGCCCAAACCATTCATTTTAGACATGTAAGTCACCTCATAACATTAAATACACTAACTTCCAAATAGGAACCGATTCATGCCTGGTGTCTTTGGGATTGTAATGAAAAATCCTCTCTTGTGGCAAAGTCAGATTTTAAATTACAATTTTGAAAATGCTACTTTTAGAAAGTTGGCATTTTTCTGCCTTAGCCATGTAGTGCTGGTAGCCTGTGTCTTGGTCACAGGTATGAGTGTAACTGATAGCTGGGCTTTGTGTATTCCTCCTAGACAGCCACACACAATAGACAGCTTAGGTATGTGTAAATGGGACATCACAGCAGGATGGGAGTGCGGAGCTGGGAACAGTCCTACTTACACTTGAATGGGCTGTGTCCTTCCATGATACTAAGGGCTGCATACCCCCCTTCCACCCTGCCCCCGGTTAGTCTGTAGCCAGGCCAGGGGTGGCAGGGAACAAGTGCACTTCAAAGTGGTACCTCTAGAAGCTTTTCAACTTCGAATGAAGCACCTGGTATAAATATTAGACCTCAGACACCAACTGTTCAGTATACTTCTGAACCTATGGTGACAGCCAGGAAGAGGGACTGCTGTGCTGCTGAAAGGGCTGCTATTCTGCTGGACTCCTACTCTGCTGGTATGCTGCCTTGCTAGACTGCTGCCTTGCTGGATTGCTGCCCTGCTGCCTTTCTGCCCTTTTCCCCTTCTGCCCTCCTGCCTGAGACAGAGGAATTGGACCTGCACCTGAACCCAGAACTCCTAGAATGACTCCTAGGGCTAGTCTGTTGTACTCCTGTTCAGAGCCACATGGACATAATGAGCACCCAGATCTAGCTGGAGTCAGTCACGACCCCCAAATAGTGCCCCTTAGATCCTGACCCTTGGTGTGGGCCGAGTGCAGCAGAATTTAAGTTTTTGGGCTCTTCACAATCCCAAATAGGCACGCTCTTTACCACAACTTTGCTGCTCGCACTGCCCGCTAACACAAAGTTCCATCATCCCATGACAAAAACAGGATCTTTGCGCTATAGTGATGACTATCCGCGATGCCAGGTCTGTTGTTCGTGCTACATTGAAGACCATTTATGACGGTTCCCTGCTCCTCACAGCCCCCTCCATCGCAAAGGGGACTTTTTGCTCTCGACTGAGAAGGTAGCTTTTCAGACAGACTAACCTGGTCCCTGCATCTGACCCACGCTTCATAATGGGTGGTCTGAACTTGTGACTTTTTCCCAGTCTTTGCACAACCAGATAGCCAAGAGTGGCACTTTGGGATTAATAGTGCTATTTTCACTGGATTGTTTAAAAATGCATTTCTCCGGTTCTACTGATTGGATTTCTGTTGTTTTGATCTTGATTTCTATATTCAATTTTTCTCTCTGTTTCTAAGTTGGTGTGAGATTTTCTTGTGCTGTGTTTTCACTTTATTACTGTTTGAAGTGCTGCATAAATACTTTACACATTACCTTCAAGGTAAGCCTGACTGCTCTGTGCTAAGCTACCAGAGGGTTGAGCACAAGTTAATTTGGGGTTTGCTTGTATCTCACACTGACAATGAATGTGGTTGCTGCTTGAATAGGATTTTACCCCAGTCAACCAGTAATCCAATTTCTCACATATAAATCAACAGTTAAGGGCAGGAATACTTCATCATTCAGAAGTCACTTGAGGATAGGCATTGGGTGGCACAAGACTTCCATGCCATTGCCAATTTTCACACTATGCTCTCGCCCATTAGTTTCATATTTTTGCTATTCCTGCAACACTAGGAGATGGCATACCATTATGTCAATTCAGTGTCATTTTAGGATTTTTGGGACCCTGGGCAAAGCAGTTTAGGGCACTCTAAATGCAACTGCTTTGAATTGTATTACCAATTTTCGTCTAATTTAAGTATGCCTGAGGCAATGCCATATTGAATCATATATTACAGTTTTCGAAACAGGGTCACCTATAAACAGTCGAACTATGCCTTGGCTGGAGCCTCAAAATCCTCTAAATGAAACTGGGTGGTGAGAGACAGAGCCTGAGCTAGATGCAGGAAGAGAGAGGGAAGGAAGTTGAAATAGAGAACTAAAGGTGATATGGAGAGAAAACGTGTTTTTGCAGGTGACCCCTTGAATGACTGGGTCCCTTGGCAATTGCACACTTTCAACATGCCTTGAAAAATATCAATTGATATTGCTTGGCCTTCATCAATATGCAAGATGTGTGCAACATCAGAGACTGTTTCATGCTTGTATGCTGTTTTCCATGATACAACACATAACAACTTCGTAGACTGTTGTTGGATTGTTTTGCTTATGCAGGGTCATCCCCAATCTTTTTGCCTCCTGCCTCCTACTTTTTCTGACCTGTTGCTGTTGGCTTTTGAACTCTGAGCACTTCACCACTGCTAACCAGTGCTAAAGTGCATATGCTCTCTGTGTAAATTGTATGTAATTGGTTTATCCATGATTGGCATATTTGATTTACTAGTAAGTCCCCAGTAAAGTGCACTAGAGGTGCCAGGGCCTGTAAATCAAATGCTACTAGTGGGCCTGCAGCACTGGTTGTGCCACCCACATAAGTAGCTCTGTAATCATGTCTCAGACCTGCCACTACAGTTTCTGTGTGTGCAGTTTTAACAGTAAATGCGACTTGGCAAGTGTACCTACTTGCCAGGCCTAAACGTTCCTTTTTCTTACATGTAAAGCACCCATAAGGTAGGCCCTGGGTAGCCCCAGGGCAGGGTGCAGTGTATGGTTAAGGTAGGACATATAGTAATGTGTTTTATATGTCCTGACAGTGAAATATTGCAAAATTCGTTTTTCACTGTTGCAAGGCCTGTCCCTCTCATAGGTTAACATGGGGGCTACCTTTAAATCTGATTAAAGTGTAGATTCCCTTTGGGAGCGGATGGACATGTGGAGTTTGGGGTCTCTGAGCTCACAATTTAAAATTACATCTTTTAGTAAAGTTGATTTTGAGATTGTGTGTTTGAAAATGCCACTTTTAGAAAGTGAGCATTTTCTTGCTTATACCATTTCTGTGATTCTGCCTGTTTGTGGATGCCCTGTTTGGGTCAGTTTGACAGTTGGGCTGGTTGCACCTCACACTAGACAGTGACACAAAAGGAGCTGGGGTGTAGTCTGCATTTCCCGTTGAACCATCTGTGTTGGAGGGAGGGGAGGAGTGGTCACTTACACCTAAAAGGGCTGTGCCTGTCCTCACACAATGTAGTCTACGACCCCCTGGTGAGTGTCTGGGGCCTGGCCTGGGCAAGGCAGGATTTCACATTCAAAAGAGACTTTACTTTGAAGTAGGCCTACTTCAAAGGAGAAATTGGGTATAAGAAGGGCACCCAAAACCAGAGACTTTAGATCACTTCTGGACATCAAGACGAACCTCTGCCTGGAGAAGAGATGAAGAGCTGAGGAGAAGTGCTACCCTGCCTGTGACTGTGCTTTGTGGAGCTATCCTGCAGTTGCTGCTTCTGCTAGAGTAAGAGGGCAAAGACTGGACTTTGTATGCCTTCCATCTTGTGAAGAAATCTCCAAGGGCTTGATTTAGAGCTTGCCTCCTGTTGTTTGAAGTCTCAGGGACAGCAAAGACTTCTCTCAAGTGATGCCCTATCCAGTCCCTGGGCCCTTGAAAGGAAAGCTGGTGGAAATCCAAGGAAATCGACTTTGGACGACTTCGGACCGACGCAGCTGCTGAATCCGATGACGCCGCCTGTACCCGACTCCGTGATCTTCGCTGGAACGCGACAAGCTTCGCAGGCCCAAAATCGCAGCAGCCCCACCGAAGTCCGCGACTCCGCGAAAGTCGCCGCACCGCGTCGTGACCGATGCCGCTCAAAGTACGCAGATTCAACGTTTCGCACAGATGCCGCGATCCCCGACTTCGCGCATCAACTTGTTTTCACTCTTCACCAAAGGTACTGTACTTGGGGGGTCTACGCATCTCCGTATCCGGCGCCGCTGGTGTCGGCTTGTTGGGAAAGACTCCGTCACGATGCCGTGTTAACACCTCATCGAAGCATTTTGTGTTTCTAAGCGCTATTTTTGAGTTTAATCTTTAAAAATTCATAACATGACTTGTGTATGTCAGATGTTTTTCGTTTTGGTCTTGTTTTGTTTAGATAAATATTTCCTATTCTTCTAAACCTGTGTTTTGTCATTTTGTAGTGTTTCCATTGAGTTACTGTGTGTGTTGGTACAAATACTTTACACCTAGCACTCTGAAGTTAAGCCTACTGCTCTGCCAAGCTACCAAGGGGGTAAGCAGGGGTTAGCTGAGGGTGATTCTCTTTTACCCTGACTAGAGTGAGGGTCCTTGCTTGAACATGGGGTAATCTGACTGTCAACCAAAGACCCCATTTCTAACAACTGCACATTAATTTTTTGACAGGGGATGATGAGGAACCATGGTTTCTGGTGAATAAAGAACACACTCAGGGATTGCTTGTTCACTTCGGGCATGTCATCACGATTCACAACACTCTGTCCTACAAGACGTCTGGTAGACGTTTTGAATGCATGTTTGAGAAAAGTGTGAAAATGTGAATGGAGAGCAACTGTAATCAGGGAATGCATACCTTTTTTGCAGTTCATGGTCCACAAGATGTTGGACTGGGTGAAGAAATTCTCCTCCCCGAGGACTGCCTTCCCCAAGTCAGTTCAGCACATGCCTCCTGTCCCTAGTTGGACAGGAGGTAAAGGACTGATATCTGGAGGACTGATGGGAGTGCAACTCGGTGAGGGTTAGGTGGGAGAGACTCATTGCTCTACTGGAGATCCATGTCTATATCATGACAAAGAGAACATTTTAGACTCACAGTTGGGACATGGCTCTGGGGAATCACCTAGGACACCTGCAGAGTGGGTGCAGATAAGTCCTGTGTAGCTGATGTGTAGCTTTTTATAAGTAGATTATGCTGCATAGGAACAACAATCTTCTCTTTCTTTGAGAAGTTGTGCCCTGTGATCATGATATTCTGCAGGAGAAGTTGATTCTCTCCCAAATTTGCAGATTGGCCTTGGATTGTGAACAGAAACCTTATTCTCCCCCACAATGCTTTGAACAAGAGAGTAATACTTGGCTTCCTATGGCCTTGTAGTAGGACGGTGTTGTGAACACAGCACCTCTGACATACAAGACATTGTATTATTTGACATGAAATTACAATTGTAATCCAATGTGTTGACTTGAATGTGGTTTCAATGGGAGTAATGAGTTTAAATAGAAACACATCTTAGCTGATAAGCCTTGAGTACTCTTTATGTGGATAGATTCTGTGATGTCAACTGCTTTACAACAGGGCAAGCACAGAGTTAGTTGTTTTGAGTTTACATCGTAGTGCATAGGTCAGACAGAGCTATGGAGGATTTTGAGCAACAAGGTTGACAGAAGGCTTCTGCATTGTTTGCAGTATGTCTCCTGAAACGACATGGAGGGTGGGCTTTAGTATTGTTACCATAGAATGCTGATTGACAAACAATGTGAATAGGCACTTATTGTGACATGTAATAGGTAAAACAAACATCTATAGAAAAAGGTAAATCCACTTACATGGAACTAGGTCATGTACCTTTACAAAGTGGATCCCAGCCTGAATGATACTGCCACAATGACGCCACTTGGTTATGTTGGTGGACGGTCACCATATGTTTTGTTGGCATGACGCGTAATCACTTATAGATCACATTTAATGGCACAATATCTACATATTGTGACATGCCATCATTGGCTTTTGAGAGCCTGTGGTATCTAGTTGTGAGAAAGTGTTTTTTTTTTTACATGTCAACCCCCTTTTTGGTGACTGATGCTGCTGGGGTTTTGACACTATTCACTCATACACTGCTAACCAGCACTGGATGCATGTGCTCTGGTCCCTACAACATCTCAAAATTGGCTGAACCCTAAATATTTAACTATAAGGCTACAGTATATGGTATCCTATATAATGCATCCATGACATGGACAGTTAAATGTAACCTGTGGACTACAGCACTGCTGTGCCATCAACTAACGTGACAAGAGGAATATGACTCCAGGTTTTGTAGCCCACAAAGCAGGGTGCATGGTATTTAAAAGTAGGACAAATAGAAATTTAAAATTAATGTCCTACAGTGACTTTCTCCTAAAAGCCATTTTCACTGCAGGAAGGCTGGTTGGTCCATAGAGAAAATTTGGAAAACACTATTAAATATGAATTCTGATGTCTGAGGCTAGGAACCAACTAGCATAATTCAAGGACTGTTTTTATCATTTATTAAAAGCCAAACTCAATGGTGAAGCCTGATTTTAATAAATGGCAAGGGAAAGGGCTTTTAGAAGGTTACCTTTTCCCTGCCAGGAGCTTCTGGAGGCCAAGTTGCCTTACTCTAATGTCACTCAACTGGTGAATAGCCCTGATGAGGTGTGAAAACTGCTTCCAAAGCAGACATAATGGTCTGGGTATGGGTAGGTTTTCTTCTTTATCTGACAGGAATACCAGTTGTGACAGTGCTCAGGAACCTAATTTAAACTTAGGGTTTTTCAAGGGAGAATCCCCTGTCACATCCTAAGTTAAATCACATCTCAAGAGGCCCTCTCTTTTGTTCTGCCAATCAAGCATGCACTAAACTCAGTGGGGGAAATTGTCTCCATATCTAGTTTGAGTAACTGAGGAAGAGCCAACTGCCTAGGCAACACCTATGAGTGGACACACAGGCTTTGCACAAGGGGAGAAGGGTGTCTTCATTTTTATTGAGTCTGGGATACGGTGGGATTGTATGCAATATGGCACACAGGAACAGATGCAAACATTGTTAGGGTTAACCTTAGGAACATTTACCCTTACTAGTTAGGGAGGGTTGAGGAGTCACCCCACACAAAAACTCGCTCCAGACATGAATGTGACACCCAAAAACACTGTTCATCTTGCCTTTGCATATATAATAAAGCAATTAAAGAGTTTATCTTTCATCCCATTCAACTGAACACTGGTGGTACTCATCTGGTTAATATATCTCTTTACTTTTACTTTGAAAAGTTGAAAATGTGTAGTAACTTTAAGTAGAGACAACAGTTGCTCCAAAGATAAAAAATATATGTATTTTTTATATAACTGCACTTTTCCCACTGTTAATAAGAAAATATTAAACCAAAGTATTTTATCACAAGATTTTTGTTCATTACAAGGCATAACATTTAACAGAACCGAATAAATGCCCTTTACAAACAGAATTATTTGAATTGCCATTTCTAGTGCTAGCTCCCCTACTTTTCTGATGCTGTCTTCATTGATACATTGCTGATGTTTCAATTCTGGAGGCCTGGTTTCTAATTGTAGATTCAGTACTCAACCACAAAATGTTGCTTTATTCTGGGCAAATCATTAGCTCCATCTGTGCCTCACATTTTAAATGTGTGTAATTTAAACAGGAAGACAAATACATCTATTGTTCTTTATTTATTGATGTTTAAATTGATTTCCTGTGTTCTTGAGCCTACTGTCAGCCCTGTGAAATGAGTAATTTTTGTTTACCAATTACGTCTTTGCCTTACCATTCACCCTTCCAATCCCAAAGACCCGCACATATAGTACTGTTCTGTATACAGTACCTCCTTTCCAAAGATTCTTTGAGACAATAAAATTGTTCCCTCTGTACATTTCTATTGTTCACAGAGCTGGACCAAACTACCGTAAAAGAAAATACAGGTTAAGATTGGTTAAAATAAACAGGTTGAAGGTATAACATATTAATTTCTCTAGCAGTGTCTTTGATATTCTATGGTTACTCTGTCTGATTTGCTAAATCAAGGATTTAAAATCATGCATGTTCCTTAAATTTAGTAGGTACATTGAGATGTGTGTTTATGAGACAATCCTGATAATTTGGAACATTTCTAAAATAGTCACTGTTTTCAGCTGACAGACACTCATATTTGCAAGTTATTTTTTAATGAATGATTAGCACAAATTGCCAAAGTTAAATACAAATTGTATTATGAAGAGCAGCTATTGATGAGAACACTACACAAATAATGTATACTGTGTGCTGATGGCGGAAAAGCCTGAGGTGAGACTGTTAGAAATGAGGTCTTTGGTTGGCAGTCAGGTTACCCCCTGTCCAAGCAAGAACCCTCACTC
Organism: Pleurodeles waltl; assembly: GCF_031143425.1. Classification (NCBI taxonomy): domain Eukaryota; kingdom Metazoa; phylum Chordata; class Amphibia; order Caudata; family Salamandridae; genus Pleurodeles; species Pleurodeles waltl. Next base: position 1,145,576,372 of record NC_090437.1, on the reverse strand, counting down.
TAGTCAATGCAAAAGAGAAACACACCTGGTAAACCTCCACTCACCCCCTTGGTAGCTTGGCATGAGCAGGAAGGCTTAACCCAGAAGCAATGTGTAAAGTATCTGTACCAATACACCGTAATACAGTGAAAACACTACAAAATTGACACCACATCAGTTTAAAAAAATAGGTAATATTTATCTAAATCAAACAAGCCAAAACAACAAAAATCCAACATACACAAGTCAAGATATGAAGTTTCAAAAGAATAAGAATCTTACCTCATGGAAAACAATGGAAACATTAACTTTACACAAAGTACCTGGTTTGCATCAAAAATAAAGCCGCACGGGCGAGTGAGTGTCGGGAAAGTCAGCGATGGGTCGATTACTTACTCACAAGTGAGGCTGTGCATTGTTTCTTCTCTGGCCGGGTCAGAGGTGCATCATTTTTCTTCCTCGCAAGAGAGGGATGTGTCGATTTCTGGATGGGCCACCTCGGATCCGTGCCGATTCACAATGACTCTGATGCCCAGGGATGATGTGTGAGAAAATCTAGTTGCACGATGTTCAAAGAACTCGCTGCATGGGGTTTGCGTAGTTATCAGCAGCCGCAAGCAAATGTTGCGCGTCGTTTCTCCAGCCGCGACTCATTGATCTGACTGCTGCGATGCAGGTAGAGCATTAATTTCAGCCACGAAGCCGGTGACGCATCGTTTATCAGCCGTGTTGCAGATGGTGCATCGAACATTTCCCTGCATGGTGTTCTGTGCGTGGATTTCAGCTCTTGTTCTACCAACTTCACCTTTCAAAGGCCCAGAGACTGGATAGGACACTCCTTGACAAGGCAGAAGTCTCAGCAGAGAGTCCAGGTGGTGGTAGTGGAAGTCTTTGATGGCCCTAACACTTCAAAACAGGAGGCCAGACCAGTTTATGCCCTTGGAGGTTCTTCTCAAGCAGGAATGCACAACAAAGTCCAGTCTTTGTCCCCTTTTACAGGTAGAAGCAGCAACTGCAGGATAGCCCAACAAAGCACAGTTGCAGGCAGGGGCAGCACTTCTCCTTGGCAGAAGGTCTTCTTGAATCCAAATCTTGAAGAAATCTAAAATTTTGGGTTTTGGGTCCACTACTTATCCTGCTTTCTTCCTTTGAAGTAGACAAACTTCAAAGGAAAGTCTCTGTTGTTTACAGGATCCTGCCTTGCCCAGGCCTGGCCCCAGACACACACCAGGGGGTTGGATACTGCATTGGGAGTGGGCAGGCACAGCCCATTAAGGTGTAAGTGTACTCCTCCCTCCACTCCAGCACAGATGGGTCATCAGGATATGCAGGCTATAACCCAGCACTCTTTGTCTCACTGTCTAGAGGGGATTCACAAACAGAAACACTGTCAAACTGACTCAGACAAGGATTCCACAAACAGGCAGAGTCACGGAAAGGTTAAAGCAAGAAAATGCCTACTTTCTAAAAGTGGCATTTCCAAACTAACAACCTAAAAACCAACTTCACTAAAAGATGTATTTTTGAATTGTGAATTCAAAGACACCAAACTCCAGATTTCTATCTGCTCTCAAAGTGACTCTGCACTTTAAGAATATTTAAAGGCATCCCCTATGTTAACCTGTGAGAGAGATAGGCCTTGCACAGTGAAAAACACATTTGGCAGTATTTCAATGTTGGGACATATAAAACACGTCAGTACATGTTCCACCTTTAACATACACTGCACCCTGCCCATGGGGCTACCTAGGGCCTACCTTAGGGGTTCCTTACATGTATAAAAAGGGAAGGTTTGACAAGTGGATACACTTGCCAGGTGGAATTGGCAGTGCAAAACTGCACCCTCAGAAACTACAGTGGCAGGTCTGAGACATGTTTGTATGGCTACTCATGTGGGTGGTGCAATCAGTGCTGCAGGCCCACTAGCAGCTTTTGATTTACAGGCCCTGGGGACCTCCAGTGCACTCTGTTAGGGACTTACCAGTAAATCAAATATGCCAATCATGGATAAACCAATCACCAATACAATTTACACAAAGTGCCCAGAGTCCTAAAGCCAAAAGAAACGGATCAGAAAAATAGGGAGGAGGCAAAAAGATTGGGGATGACCCTACAAAAAGGGCCAGGGCCAACAGAGACTAATAAAGGTTTTTTCACAATTATCACTTAAAAGCTGTTACATCCAGTGATATCAGTTTGAAGACTTTTCACATTCTCCCATGGAAAAAACAATAGCTCTGCTGAAAAGAAAATAAGTGAATCTGGAAAACTACTGAATGGGTTCTCTGACACCATCTTGACACCCCTGACAGGGAGCAGACATGTGGTGCAATTCTCAGTCAGGGCTTGGAGAAGTTCTACGGCATCACACCAATGCTCATAGAACAACAGTTGTTCTCCCTCCAGACCTGTATCAAGCTCAAGACCATTTGCATCATCTACAAGGCCATCAATCCAAAATACCCTGACATACCTAACCAGGCAAACTAACAATGTCTGGTTACAAAGTGTTACAGCACAAGCCATGGCTTTTCTGAAACAGAAATGGACATGGGCACGAAGCAAAAGAACCCCCCAAAAAAAAGATGTTTGGCCTCCTCTACCTACAAACTAAGAGTCTAGAACAACATCCCAATTAATCTTCATCTAAATGGTTCTGTTCATCCTGAAATTAAGAAAGAAACTAAAGACACATTTCTTCTGGGGCAATTATTCCTCCACACAATTGGACTGGCTTTCTACCTTCTTTACAGCATAAGATCATGAATTGCACACCTGGGCTCTTTACCATAGCCCAGCGTTCTATGAACACCCAACCAGTCTCAACTTTATAAATACTATTATAACAAAAAGTATGAAAAAGTAGAATAGAAGGAAAATTAGGGTTCACTAATTTTTTAACTAGATCTTTTCCATAAACACTAAAAATGATGACACTTAGTGGTTAAGGTGCTACCTTCACCTCATATCACAAGCCATAATATGTAAGCCTTACATTCTACACCAGTCATCCTATTAGCTTAAAATGAGATGGGCATGAGAGAATCATCAATTATGTGTAAATGTTTTGTTACATGGTTCCTACTAAGATGGTAGGACTGTGTACTAGAATGACAGAACTTCAGAATTTGGGCACTGAGCCCTTCCACACCATCAGAGACTGTCTCCCCAATTCCTGACTAGCTCACAGTCTCTCACCTTAAACCCCTAACCTGACTAGGGTGGAAGATGATTGTGGCAACCTAAACATGACACTGACTCCTCAGGGAAATTGTGGACACAGATCTCACCCTTTCTTTGCATTACTCATGCTTGCCCAGGCAAAACACAAAAGAGATATAAAATATGCTTTCAATATATTTATTGAAACAATTGTAATCCTGCAGAGAGAGCATGAGCTGCGATAATTAGGCAGGTGAAACAGAGCAAAGTTGTTAACATAATGGATATGGTAAAGATAATGAACAATCCAACCATGGTAAATAAGTTTTAGATGTTCTGGAGGTTCCTCCATAACCTTAAGACTATACTTACAGCATAACAGGTGTGCACTTCAGCCTTGCCTGAACTAAGAGATTAGCCCTAGCCCCTTATCTGGAAATGGTGTAAGGAGTCAGCCTGTAGTGTGGATGGCAATCCTCTTCGGAAGCTGGTAGATTAGCATCAGCTGAGCTTCATCTTGACCACAGCATTCATACCAGGATAGTCATAGCTGGAATGTCCCTCTTTCCATTCTTGGTCAGTGCACCATTATATATAATATAATCACCCTGTGCTTGAAGCACAGCTCTGATGCAATGCAATGTCTAGATGCTAGAAGCTGTCTCCTGAACAGGCAACACAAGCACTAGCAAATTGTGAACTGTGTTCCTAGCCTTGGTCAAAATGTACTGATTACATGATGAGGAAAGGCTAATTAAAACAAGCAACTAACTTGTACAATATTTTCCTGGAAGAATACCACGCAAGCAAATGAAGTGTGTAAAATGTCACAGTTAAAGCAATGGAGCTAAAATGTGTAAAATATGAAATATAAAATTAAGTTAAGAAAATAGGGGAACCAACTAGGCTCTAAGAGGTCCTCACAACAGTTTATTAAAGGATGTTTAATGGTATGACTAACGTCTTGGAGTGACACTTAAGAGCAATGGTAAAATGTGGCTGTGAGGGAGCATGATGTTAAGTGTGTTGAGCTTGTGTTAACATATAAGGTGTTGTGTGTATGGACACTGGATGTTGACTTTGGTGATATATGATAATAAATGTCTTGGGGTATGATTTTGGTTGTATGTACATATAATGGTTGGTTTACTGCCATATGGTGTTAGTTCTGTGGATGTGTGATGGGTTGTGTTATTGTATGCTATGTTGTGTGGATTTCTAATGTTTGCAAACAATAGAGAGGGAGGGGTTGGTAAAACAAAACTGAGGCCTGGGATTGGTGGGGAAGGGAGGAAAGAACAGATGTACAGTGGTCTACCACACTCGGCCTTGCCCAAAGGCAATGCTTATTGTTATTATTATTATTATTATTATTATTATTATTATTATTATTATCATTATTATTATTATTATTATTATTATTATTGTTGTTGTTGGTGGTATTAATATTAATATTATGATTATGATTATTACTAATACAAAGTAATTGTTATATTAGCAGTAATATTTTATTTTTAATAATAATCATAACAGTAATAATAATTAACATTATTGGCAACAGGGTGCAGGACTGGAGTCCATGGCTGGGATCCAGTTGACTTTATGGTTCCACAAAAGAGCAGGTCACTTGCCATCTGCCCCTGCATCCTGTTCCCAATGGGAACCAAGGCACAGCAGCCAGTTGAGGCTCACCTGTTCTTATTTTACATTGCTAAGCCTCCCTTCACACTTGGGAAAGGTGAGCGGTTAAGGTAATTTCTCCCTTCTTGCCCTAGGACAAGGTGATGCAGGGTGTTCCTAACCCTCTCACCCCTTTTTCTTGGGAAAGGCAATGGATGTCAGAAAAACATGTCCTCCTTCAACTTAGGGCAAGTTGGGGGAGTATCATTGTAAACCGTCTCCAGCCCTTGGGCGAATAGTTTGGAAGATCACTCCCCCTTGACTCTTGGACAAGGTAAGTGGGTGCAGTGGTATTCCCCTTGGGCAAGATAAGAGGGTTCATTGTACTACTTATTCCACTTTGGCAACATGGAGGAATTGAGCAGTCGCCTCCAATCTTTGGCAAAGCAAGCGGGAGAGTGTATTCTCCCCATTCACCCTTAAGCAAGGCAAGTCGGGGTTTGGTATGCAGTGCAGGCTTTTAAGGGTGGTGCAACTGGTGTCACCACACAGGGAGAGGAGTTGGGGCATTTAAAAAAAAATGTTAGGAGATGCAAGCACCTACTACATAGCAACTTGAATGGAAAACAATTGTCAGGCAATAAGGCAAATATAAAAATTACTCTGGTGATTAATGTACTTGCAGGAAAGATCTGAGTTTTGTCTAGTGGGAGTTTTGACCCATCACAAAGTAGTGCATAGTGTGAATATGCTTGCTGCAAATGCCAGTAAATGTCTTACTGAACGTGTTGTTCTCCAAGTGCACAGATTGACCAGGGAAGGGGCAAAGTTATTAAGGGCAAAAATCCAAACTTGCTATGGAGTGAGATGTTAAACTTAACTAAAAAAGCATGACCACACTTCTGTAACATGTACATACATAATGAAACATTCTAGGATGAAAATACATCAAGACGTGCAGAGGCATCATAGACGTGCATGTACTGTCATGCCACTTCACAAAAAAGAGTCATAGCTCATGCATTTAATAATAAGTATTTACCTGATACTGTGGCTCACTATATTTATTTCCTACAAAGGGTATCTAAACACACAGTGCCACCACAGTTCTTTTAAGAAGCTATCAACCAACAAGTGCCAAATTTGTTTTTTTAAACTTTACTATCAACGTTTAGGTTTGAACAGGTAATGATGGGCCAAAATGTCTATAAACTTGTACCAAATCATTTAGCCGTCTTAATCCCTTATCGTTTGAAATTTTCATATCATTCAGAAAGAGTGGTAATTTCATCTAAATACCCATCAATCTGATGTTGCAGGGATGGAAAGAACATTAGCTCATTCTACTCAGAAAGCTTCAACATGTCCAAGAAGTGAAAGCTTCTAACAAGCCTTGACTGAAGAGATTGCATCATACTTTCAGCAGCTCTTCTTCAGATGGTCCAGGCAAATCAGAGACTACCCCTGAGACCCAACACTGACTAACTACGGGCCTTATAAAGTTACCTGCCCCTTTGTGACTGGCCTGTTAATGAGAAATCTGTGTGGTGATCTCTCCTGCGTGTTTTCGTGTTTCGCCTGCACAGTGAAGAATGCACGATTCGTGCTAGAATGCATTAGTGTCATAAATGAGTAGGCCTAAATGTTTAGGGGAATATTTAAGAAAAGTGGCTATGCACATAGTGCAGCAACACTTTTCTTGTGACCTTTATCACCCCCCTACCACCACCATGTGCTACTCCTTCAGAGTACATAGGAGCCCACGGTATTCAATGGCATGCTCCCTTTAAACACCTTCTCTGAGTAGGCGTTAAAAGTGCTGAAAAAATGTGCAATGTGTTAGCTTTCCTTGCGCCATTTTGTCACCCCCCCTAATGGGCGAACTCCCCATTTGCATACATTATGCCTGACGCAGGCATAATGTAGCGCAAAGGGTAACAAAGTGGCGCAATGCATCCATTGCGCCACTTTGTAAATATGGCACAGCGTTTTTGGCATTCTAACACCACATAAGCATGAAAAAATAAAGCTAATGTGGCACTAGAATGATGCTAGGGGCTCTTAAATATGCCCGTAAGTCTTCCTGCAAGTTACCTGAACCAGGACCCTGATGTAGGATAGAAGAATTCCATCCTGCTTCTTGCTAAAGTCAGCCATACATTCTACACTTTAGCACACTCCTCACATGCAGGTCTCTAAAGCTCCCTAATCTAATACAAAAAATAAACTAGGTAAACTATTTAATCCTGGCCTGTGTGTATATTGGTTATAAAATGTTGCCACAACTTCTGTAGGCCTATGAAAGCCCAGGTTTTTCCCAGGGATCACTTAGCTGATTGGCTGAGGTGAAGAAGTTACAATTTTCTAAACACTGTAATGGCAAAAAATGCACGATTCGCTCATTAATGAGGTTTTAGAAATCCTCTTTTCTGGACGATATGATTCTATCAACCTAGTGCCTAGCGCACAAACTCTGGGCACAGTGCCTTTCAGTTTGACAGGTAATCCGTTTCAGGGACACGTTACTTACTCGCTGTTCATTGTTGCTGATTGTCTTCGGATACACTTTCTCTTCAAATCAGCCTGAGAAAAAGAAAATCGCAATATATTTTAGTTGTAAGTTTGCTGTGGATTGTGTTCACTGATGAAAAAGCTATAGTCACACGGTAGCTGTGGCCTCCCTTATACTTACCTGTCAGCCGGTCCTGCGTGAGCCGCAAGAATTACAATATAAACTATTCACAGTAAGTAGACGAGACACGCCGGTGCAGATGGAAACAGGAAGAGAGAGGAGGCCAACCGCACGCTAAACAGATGAAGTGACCAGGCAATGGAAGGAATTGAAAACTTCTAATATACGTGAAGTCAAGAGGAAATGACCAACATTGAGTTTTAAGCCTCACTTCTGGGCTTCAGACAGGTGTTTCCTGTCGAGCGCGTGCCTTTGTAGATGTGACCTTCTTTGCCGGGCTAGTGCGAGATATCATATACTTCACACACCAATTGCCCATTCCATGGTGCTTATTTAAAATGGAATACATGTTTCTTTGATTCCATTTACATAGAATTCACATGTAAACGTGGAGAAGGCCTTCGCATCTCATTTGTACAACTTTCCGGGATAACAATGCCATCAACATTGAAAAAAGTCATGCAGCTTCAATCACAAGGATGTTAAAAGACATTACAACCAATGACAATGTAGATATTGGGCTACCTTGTTACTAACGCAAACTTCAGAAGCTGTGCGTGTCAGGAGGTCATTCAGAACATTTCAGTCAGCGTATGGCAGCTTGAGTGACCAAGTCCATGGTCTGTGTTTGATGATAGACTTGCACCGGCCCTTTAAAAATGAAACAAGCTCCAAAGTAGCCCGACCCTCTTTTGGAGTTCCTTATAATCCTGTCTGCAAGGGCTTCTCCTGGCAGTAAAGTAACACAAAATGGTGCACACCCTTCAGAATGAAGTCATGGTTGTCTCACTGATGTTCATTGACCTTGGGCTGAAAGGGGTCCCCTATAAAGCGATGCCCCCTGAGTCACAGGGCTGCAGAGGCTGCATTACGCCCCTGGTTTGGGCGGACTGTCCCTACTTTAGTAGATCAAGACTGATTTGAATGTGGCTGGTGTACGAGTGGCCAAAATCACAATGGACTGTAATGGGATCACCGTAGGCTGAGAATAATTTAAGCTCTCCTTCCATCTCCTTTCATTTGTTAAAAAATCATCAATACACGAACTCGATGTTGCTATTAATTCACAAGATGGTGTAATTATTTAAAAATAACCCCTTTGTAAGTATTGTCACTCTAATTTGAAATTCAAATGGCACTTGACGTTTTATAATTAGGGAGATTGGCCCATCCTTGTCTTTCAAAACGTAAAGCCTCATTTCTACCTCACCACTTGTTCATATGTCGTCATTCATTGTGTGCTCTGCATCACTTGTACGGTGTTTGCCCTTCATTATCCAACTTCGTATTCATTTTCCTCGCTATACTATAATAATAGTTAACATTACTAAGTTTTACAAACTGTTTAATAGCATGTTTCTGACATGTATACGCTCTGTGAATAACAGGTGTTATCATTACTCATACCAATACAGCAAAAGAATTGACCTTAAAAAAATATGGAAGGCTGAAATGGCACTGGCATTGTTTCCATTGTGTGAACTGCAGGTCACACCTGATTGTAAAAAAAACCATGAATATCTGTTATAATTATGTATGTGAAAGGACAGTGCTAATGATCTTGCATCTCTCTCTTAAATATGTTTGATGTGCATTTTGTAAATATTTGTTTAGACTGGTTGTGTGTTTTGTTTTAATCCAATCAACATACACTTAAGAAATATTATTATTGGGAAGTTATAGGCTGGGGTGATCCTGGTCATTAACTACCTGGGAGTGCCCTTCCCTTTAGATAATATTGCTATTGCAAATCACACTCTTCGAATTTGAGGTGTTTGTTAGATGCTGCGTGTTAGACGTGGCATCTTTTGGCGTGGTTTCCCCTGACTTTTTGCTTTCTGACCTCCTGTTTTGACTATGTGCTGAACTTCATTTTTGCTGGCTTTAGGACTCTGTGCACTTTACCACTGCCATCCAATGCTAAAGTGCACGTGCCCTGTGTCTAAAACATAGTAATATTGGCTTCTCCATGATTGGCATGCTTGATTTACTAGTAAGTCCCTATTAAAGTGCACTATGTGTGCCCTGGGCTTGAAAGGCAAATGCTACTAGTGGGTCTGCACCACTGGCTGTGCCACGTATTAAGGAAGCCTTTCAAACATCTCTCAGGCATCCCATTGCAGAGCCTGTGTATGCAGTTTATACTGACATTTCGAACTGGCACCTGTAATTCACCCCTAAGGTAGGCCCTGGTTAGCCCCAAGGGAAGTGGAGCACGCAGTCCCCCTACCCTTTAAAAAGGAAATTTGGCACCAGGGGATTCGGTCCCTAGGGCCTAAGGAGGCTCAGGGAGGGGGCTGCATGCCCCCACGTCAATGAATATTTGACCCTGGGGAGGCATTAGGAGAGGGTCCGCATGCCCCTTCCCCCTTATTATGAACTGAGAGGGATGGGGTCCCTAGGGCCTCATTGAGGCATGGGGATAGGGGCACATGATTGTCTTCTAGTTGGTAGATATTATGCAGCAGATTCATAGCTATATCCTGACACAAGACCCATTAAAGTATCAGCACACATATTATTATGCTCTGTTCCCCTATCAGCTGCCTATTCAGCTCTCAGAATTTTAATAAAGAAATCGAGGGTTCTCAGAATGTGCCTGCACTGGGAGATATGCTTCTGGGTAAGGTAGCTTTAGAACAAGTGACTTTCCTTCACAGAAGGCTAAATGTGTACAAGAAAATAGCTTACATCTTTCCTGCTGCAAGTGCCTGAATTAAACAAGCCCTCTTTCGCTCATTGTTCCATCTATTTGCAATTTTTTAAACATCTCAGTTAATTACCTTTAAATATAGTCATTTATCAGGTATATAGAGAGATATATGTAACAGATATTAAAATATATTTTAAATGTCTTATCATACCCATACCTTTAATTTGCATAAAAAATTATCTTGAAGCCAGTGCAAGCTCATGCAACGAAACACAACTACTGAGAAGAAGTAGAAGTAAAAGGTAAAATGAAATCTTCAGAGGGATATTCATTCCGTGAGTGAAGCTACACATAAGAGCATACATCTATTAATCTTGTATATGAGATCTCTGTAAAAATACTGCTCTATAAATAAATCAAAGATTAAAAATAACTTTTATTTACTATTTAAGAGCTAAAAGGTATTAATAAAGACCTCAAGTTTCATGCATTTGTATATGAGAATAATGCAAATTGATCTAAGAATTAGCTGGCATATAGAACTAGCCGATTCCCATGAACATTGAAAAAAAGTCATGCAACTTCAATCACAAGGATGTTAAAAGACATTACAACCAATGGCAATGTAGATGTTGGGCTACATTGTTACTAACGCAAAATTCAGAAGCTGTGCGTGTCAGGAGGTCATTCAGAACATTTCAGTCAGCGTATTGCAGCTTGATTGACCTATCCCATAGTCTGTATTTGTTGACAGACGTGCAATTTGAGTTTGCTATCCGCTACTGTAAAAAATGTAATCGGATCAGGACTCTGACTGCAGTGCGGCCTTCCTGACTCACCCAAGTGACTACCTGCTCAGACGCCAAGCATTTCAGCTTTCAGTGCCCAGCAAAGGCAGTGGTTGACCTGGCAGTGACAATTCATTGATTCAACTGCTAAAGTTCAAATGCTGAGCTGAGTAGAAAACCGCTATCACCTCGACCACGATCTGCTAACGTCTGTGCACACTTCCGGTAGCTTTGCTCGAGGATGAGATTTATATCTGCTTAATAGACTCCAGCAATGGAGATTTGGTGTACCAAAGGGCCAGACAGACCACAGAGCAGGCCCAACAGTGAGTGCCTAGTAGAGATGAGCAAGCAACGAAAGTAATACGTAGAGCCAACTAAGAGGTTATGAGCTGAGCCATCAAAGGTTTAGGCATTTGAATTTTACAGCAAATCTCCTGTAAAAAGATGATGAAAACCTTCTTTACTTTTTAAACACCTTTTAGACACGAGGACATTAGATTATATCACTGCTTTGACATCTGTTAAAAGTAATTATTTTCAAACATGAGCTTTTCTCCACCTCCAAAGTCCTGACATTGTTCCGACAATACAGCCATTAGATATAATGTTGTCATGTGCACTCTGTAAATGGCCAATGATATTATTTATGTGGAACAATGCTATTGTCTCCTAAACCATATGTGCATGTTCCTATAGCACACATTCTAAACTGAATTCCTTGAAGATGATCTCTGATTTGTCACTCATTTAAAATGAGCCACAGTGAAATAACGTACTTTGTATGCGATAACTTAATTATTTCAATTAGGGAAACTGAGATTTGAGCCCGGTTTTCCTGGTTACTCATTGTCCTAGCGAATCACTGAAATAATGTCTCATGCTACACCCCTGGTATTATTTGGGTAGCATTTCAGAAGAGACTCTGCAATTAAACTAAAAGTGAAAAAACTAAACGCAATTTTTGCATGATTACATCTACATGATTACTTTATGTGATGACATCAAATATGCTAATTAGGACCCAAACATAAGCATTTCTTGAACTTGAGAGCTCTGTGTTAAGCAATGGAGATGACTGATAGTCAGGTGGAATAGAAATGGAGAGATTATCGTGGACATACGGGGCAATCTGACTCTAACTTTTTTAGCCCTTGAACATATATTATGCCATAAATGACTAATAAATCACATATGTCCCTTCACATAGTTAAACAGCCAGTTTCATATCTGTATATTGTCTAGTGTTTGTTAGATTCAACTCGTTAAAAAGGATTTAAATTCAACAGCTCCTCTTCCAGCATCATGACAATCAGGGGAGCCTCAATTTTGTCATGGAAAGTCCTTTAGTTGTACATTAGAACTCCGTGGTAAAGCTGCAGTAGAACACTAAGGACTAAGCTGACAGACTGGTGCTGCAGTTGGAAGTATATGTTTTACTTACCATGCTGTATTTTTTCTCAAATGAATGAGGAAGCTGTTTAAGAGTTAATAGGCAAATACATTATTAGTTTAGCTTTCTGGAGAACTAGTCATGTTTTCTATGACAAAACCCTTCATTTCGATCATTTACTCAAGTCTCCTTCATATGAAATGCTTTCAAGCCTACATCTCTACTGCAACATGACATTCAGGTGTGTCTAATTCTATTCATGAATATGGAACATTACTTCTCTAATTAGAACACATTTGAACACTGAGGGAAAGCTATAGTGGAGCACATGACAATCATCTGCCAGACTGCTGCTGGGAGTAAATATTTTACTCCACATCTCAGACTATTTTCTAACATGGATGAAAAAAACATTTTGGAATTTATGAGAAACATCCTAATTTGATATTTTAGACAATTTACTAATTTCAAAGCGAAAATCATGAGAGAAAACTGTATTCATGAAAGATGAGCAGAGGATGAGTGTTTTCTGCAGGGTATCACTGTATAATTAAGCATTATTCCAAAAATTACCATGTTAGTACCCATAAGTTATTTGCATTGTTATTAAAATCTGTTATCACCTTTTCAACATGGTCTTTTTATGAGCCTTAAATCCAGCCACTCACTACAATGCAATAGCTGTGCTCACCCTCTGGTAGCTTGGCACAGAGCAATCAGGCTAAACTAAAGAGGCAATGTGGAAAGTATTAGAACAATCAGGCTAAACTAAAGAGGCAATGTGTGAAGTATTTGTGCAAACACACAGCAACACAGTGAAAATACCTCAAAAGGACTCCACACCACTTTAGAAAAATAGCCAATATTTATCTGAGTGATACAAGACCAAAACAACAAGAATCCAACATACATAAGTCAAGTTATGAATTTTTAAATGTTAGATCAAAATGCTTAGAAGACAATAGCTCCAATTGAACGTACGTGGTCGTGCTGGACAGAGCAAATCCAAAATGGCAGACCGACCATTATTGAGTGCAGCCCGAGTACAGGAGTCACATAGACCCGCTGACAGTAGCTTTGTCGCGGTCAATGCTCGGTGATGATGCATTGATCCTGAGGCGGAGATGCGTCACACTGGCAGGCGATGAGTCATTTCCTGATCGGCCAATGTCACTGATGTGTCGATGTCCAGAAGCAATGAGTGCTGTCTCGGCCAAGCTGGGGCTGCATTGTGAATCATGGTCATTGCGCCACTCAGTCAGCCAGCAGTGTCCGCAGCTTCAGTGCAGGCAGCGGTAAAGTGGCATTTCTGCAGTAGGAAGTGGTGGTTCCAAGCGACGCATCGGTGTTGTTGTGTTAGTTCTTGTTTTGCAGCACTACACTCACCTTCAAGGGCCCATGACTGGATTTGGCACTACTTGGCAGGGCAGGACTCACAGCAGAACAGCTCAGGAACTAGTAGCAAGATTCAGGTGAAGTCTTTGGTATCCCCAAGACTCAGAAACAGGAGCCTAGCTCAGTTAGGCCCTTGGAGAAACTTTAGATTGCAGGATAGAGCAAGTTTGATTAAGTCCCCTCACTTCCGGGCAAAAAGTAGCAGGCAGCAGGCCAACACAGTAGATCAAACAGCAAAGTGGCAGCCCCTCCTGAGAGCACAACTGTCCTTCTTCCTAGTAAAATGTCCTCAGTCCAGAGGTGTTTTGAGTATATGGTGTCCCGGGCCCAGTACTTACACCCACAATGGCCTTTGATGTAGGGACAGCTTCAAAATAATTCTCTGAAGTGTTTGAGGTTCCCTTTCAACCCAGCTCTGGATCCAGACTACCAGCAGGGGGTAATCAGCCCTCTGTGTGAGGGCAGGACACAGCCTATTCAGATGTAAGTGTGGGCTGCCTCTCCCTCTCCTTGCCGAAGATGACTATCAGTATGCAGATGTATGTCTTGTCACACCCAGCCCTTTTAGTTTGTGGCTGTCTGGAGAGAATGCACAAATGTAGCTGTCACCTAACCCCAGATGTGTATTCAGAGACAGGCTAAGGCACAGAACGGTTAAAGTAGGAAAATGCCATCTTTCTAAGATGAGCATTTTCAGACCTGCAATTTAAAAAAACAGCTTTATTAAAAGATGTTTTTTAAATTGTGAGTGCAGAAACAGTAAACTCCACTTTCTAGCTCTTCCCAATTGGAAATTACACTTAAAGGATGTCTGCAGGTATCCTCAACATTAGCCTGTGGGAGAGATAAGCCGTGCAATTGTGAAAAACAAATGTGAAAGATTTTCAATACCTTAAAAGTACATGTCCTACTTGGTAAATACAAATACCCTTGGGGACCTCTTACCATTTGTGAATGGGATACCACCTACTTCAAGTAGGTGGCAAAATCTGAATGTTTTGCAATCTCATTTCAGTCACAAAACATTCTTACATTCCAATGCACTTCGGTATTAGGAAGAGACGCCCTGAACACGCCCCTTCCTAATACCAAAACAGTATGTATTCGCACTTTAGAATTCATACATACCAAAATGCACTTCTCCGGTTGCAAATGGCCTGATTCCCAGAATTAGGCCATTTGCGCCTGGAGAAAATGCATGATACATCTGGCCCCAAATGAGGTGAAAGAGTGCAATTTAGAGGTCATCAACATGATGGATCTCATTTCCTCCAGCAACCCTTTAAAGGTTCTGCATGTTAACTGCCTTAAGCTACACATCGAGAGATCTGAAGTTTCTATGCTTTTGGTGACAGATGGAGGTTAGGACAAAGCGAGTGAACCTCTCCCAGGTCTCCTATCCTTCAAAGAGTGGGATGGATCAGTAGAGGAAGTGAACCTCTTCCTCTCTCTGACCCCCAACAAGTAAGGCTTGAACAGTTCTGCTCCCTGTTCTCAGTAACCTCTGGGCTCATCCACTGGTAAAATAACCACAATGGCACTGGGGACAGTATACATTTGAAGGATATGATATACCAGCTATCTGACAAATTGGGGGTCAGCATTAAGGAAGATGTGTTGAAGATGCTAGAGCTAGGGGTGACTGAGCACTCCAACAGCCTGTGGTCCTGCCCAGTGGTGCTGGTACCTAAGGTCACCAAAAAGAGCACCACTCCCGAATTGTTATTCTATGGGGATTATAGAGGGCTTAATTTAGTCACCAAGACTGACACACACCCATTCCCTGAGCTGATGACTTCATAGATCAGTTGGGAGCTGTCAAGATGCTGAGTATCTTTGATTTGACATCAGGGTACTGACCCATTGCCCTAACCAAAGGGTCCAAGGAAAGGACTACATTCTCCACCACAGAGGACCACTCACAATTCATGGTGAAGTCCTTTGGGTTAAAGAATGTTGCTGTTACCTTCCAGAAACTCATCGTTTAGGTCCTGGCTAGGTTGGAGGACTTCAGTGCTGTCTACTTGGATCATATTGTGGTCTTCAGCTCTAGCTGTGAGGATCAGCTAAACCACCTCTTGGAAGTGTTTCAAACCCTGGAGAAAGCAGGCCTGCCTATCAAGGCCAAACCATGACGGATAGATCAAGTTTCTGTGGTCTACCTGGGTCACCATGTAGGTGGGGGAAAGGTGTAGCCCCTTCAACTCAAAATTCAGGCCAACCTGGCTTGGAAACCTTCCAAAACCCACAGAGAGGTGAGGACCTTCTTGGGCCTCATCAGCTACTACAGGAGATTTTTTTTCAAGGGCTATGGCACCATTGTTGCCCCCTTGAGGGAGCTGACTTTTAAGAAGCAGGCCAAGAAGGTGATCTGGAAAGAGATGTTCCAGAAACCTTTTGACACCTTCAAGAAGGCCATGTGCACAGCACCAGCGCTCAAGGCACTGGACCCCTCTAAAGAATTTATTGTCCAAAGAGACACCTCAGGGCATTGTATAGGGGCTGTGTTCTCACAGCTAAATGAAGAATGTTTAGTCCGACGTGTAGCCTTCATTAGAAAATTAGAAAATGAGAGGTGAGAATCTCAAACTGTTAAAGTTGTCCATTTCACTACAGGGAAAGAACTTCACAGGGGACTCTGTCTTGAGATGGCCACTCCAATGCTGATGGTCTTTCAAGGTACATCCACCTTAGTGATGAGTAATCCCATGGGAGTGGGTAGCTTTCTCTACTTTCAGCTGGGGGCCCATACCAGACCTGACACCCTTGGGTGGTAGTCCCCAAACATTTTCCCTTCACCCTTCCTCTTTTGCTGAATTGTTTTTTTGTTGACTTTAGGGTTCTGTGCACTTTACCACTGCTAGTTAGTGCCAAAGTGTGTGTGCGTTCTCCCTAATAGATAGTACAATTTCCCTATACCCAACTGGCACATTTGATGTACTTGTAAGTCCCTGGTATATAGTACTCCACATAACCAGGGCCTATAAATTAAATGCTGCTAGTTGTCCTGCAGCACTCATGGTGCTGCCCACCAAAGTAGCCTTTTTTAAAAGGTCTAGGACTTGCCACTTCAGCATGCAGTGCAGTTGTAAACCTTTTGCCAGGCCAAAACCTTCAAGTTTCATATGACAGGGTGCCAAGTATTTAAAAAGTAGGACAAGAGGGTTTAACTGTTATGTATCCTAGTAAGGGAAAAAAAAACTAAACTTGTTTTTCACTATTGCTAGGCCTATCTCTTTCATAGGATAACACTGGGTTACCTTTTTGCACTTAATCAGTGATGGAGCAGATAGGAAAATTATGTTTACATCCAAAAGAATTGTAATGTAAAACCCTCTTTAATGGTAAAGACAGATTTTAAGTCACAATTCTGGAAATGCTACTTTTAGAACTTTGGCATTTTCTTGTCCCAACCATTTGTGCCTTCTGCCAGTATCCTAGGTCACATGACTAGGATTAGCTTAGCTGTTGACTTATGTGGCATTCCTCCCAGACAGCGGAACAAAGGGGGCTCAGTATTGGCAGGGTGGGCCATCCTGCCAAGATGGTCGAGGCATAGCTGTTCCCTGCCCCACTTTCATTTATAAGAGCTGCCTCCAGCACACACACACAGGAACCTGGCACCAGTTTTTGTTACCCTTAGACTACTTGGAGGTTTCGCAGGGGAAGGAAGGAACTTTTCAGAATCAGGGGTGGGTGGTAATAAATGGAGTCACCTCACTTCAAAGGCTTGCACCAGGTATACATTTTGGACCTCATGAACCACTAATTAGATTACTTTTGGACTGGTGGAAGACTCAGGTGAAGGACCGCACTGCTGTCTTGCTGCAGCAAGAACTGCCCTGCTGACGTGGTGCTGTGAAGACTGCCCTGTTGCCATGACACTTAAGGAAGGAAGCCTGGACTAGCTAATTGAACCCAGTACCACCAGAGTAGCTCCAAGGGCCTCCTGTGTGAGCTAACAAGACATGACAAGCCCCAGAGACATTTCCTCCATCTGCCTAGCTGACCAGACCCAACTGGATCTGTCTGTGCCCCTCCTGCTGGCCTCTGTTGGAGTGAAACCTGATTCCCAAGAGGTGCCTCCCCCCAAGTGCTAGACCCTTGACTGGCATCAGAGTGTACTTCTGGCCCAACTGAGGGTTTTCTCAAAACCGACACAGCATGATGCAACTTGATACAGGACCCTGGACTGCAGCACTATGTTGCTCCTGATTGGTGGTTTCATTGGAACCAATGTAGCGCAGTGCATCTTGATGAAGGACCTTGCATTGCAGCGCCTCACAGCTCCTGATTAGTAACCGCATGGAAAATGACGCAACAGGATGCAACTCAATGCAGCGCCCAGTCGGAACTGATGCAGAGAGATGTAAGAGATTGCATCTCAGCCCAAGTACACTGTCCAGCAGACTGGACTCAGTCCTGTACCTGGACGTGCTCCATTGTGGTCAGCCTGAACCTGTGACTTGGTCCCTGCTCTGCATGATCAGATAACTAAAGTTGCCACTTTAACTCTGAAAATGCATATCTCCAGTTCTACAAATTTGATCATTGTTGTTCTGGTATCATCCTTGCTCTCTGGGGCCTCCTCCACAGCTAACTGGACTCTTTGTGCTGTCCTTTGAAAAGGTAACTTTTTCATTGGGAGTAACCTGGTCTCAGTATCTGGCCCATGCTCTGTCATGCTCGGACTGAACTTGTGACTTCCCCTGGTCTAGCACATTCAAATAACCAGGAGTAGCTTTTTATGTTTGTATGCACTATATTTCCTGAATCTTTGAAATTGCATATCTCCTATTCTACTCATTGTATTTTGTGATTCTGGTATCAGTTTATTTATTAAAAGGCACTCTGTTCTTCTAGATAGGTGTGGGATTTTTTTCGTGTTTTGTGTTTTCAGCCTATTAATGTTTGAATGCTTCATCAATACCTTCCACATTGCCACTACGTTAAGTGTGATTGCTTTCGTGCCAAACTACAACAGGGGTAATCCAATTTCCCTTACCAAATCTCATCATTCTCAGGCAATCGTGAATTAGTAAAATGGCGGCAGTGCAGACCGTCACTGATAAATATGGACACAATCATTTTAAAAATAGTGCCATGTATGCTTGAATTACAAGACATCAACAGCATGGTGGCATGAGTAGGCTGCGCATGCTTGTTACAAAATAGACTAAATGTAGCCTTGCTGGCAGTGCTGAGGCTGACAAGCAAGGTGTCAACAAATGCCATCTGCTTTCAGAATATAGAAAGCAAAGACTGTGGTGTCTGAAAAAGGGGAACCAACACATAGCCCTAAAGACATATGGAATAATTGGACAGGCGCTGTACAATGAGCCTCGTGAGCTTAAAAATTAAAGAAATGACTCAGCCTCAGTTGGAGATCAAATGAAAATAAAGATGGAACAAGATAAGCTGTATTGCATGAATGTAAAAAACTGAACCTATAAAAGATGCAGTCAGGGACCAACTGAAAATGCTGGTGAATGTACTGTATCCAAATACAACATGAACAACCATTGTAAAAGACAGTAGGTCTAATCTTTGCAAGAGCTTTTGGCTTTGCAATGTGTTTTAGCCATATTGTAGATTAGTGTGTCTGCTTTTCAGCATCGCTAAAAGTGAGTGGAGTGGAGTGTGGTTGGTGGAGTAGATAAGGATAGATTAGGGTGAGATTGATTGGGATGGGGTTGATTGGGTTGGGGTTGATATGGTACATTGGGGTGGGGTATGTAGTGGTAGATTGGGCTGGTGCTAAATGGGGTAGTTTGGGGTAGATGAAAGTGAGGTAGAGTAGAGTGGGCTGAAACAAAGAATATGAATTAGCAAAAAGAAGCAACCAAAAATAAACAAGCAAATGCAATTGAGCTGACCTTTTATTCCTGTTTAACCCTTGAAATCAGAATATTGTGAGAGGACAGTTCTGACTTCATGGTCCGTCCCGATTTTCTCCTTTTGGATCACCTGGTTTTTGACCTTTTACTGTGAGGGAGCCTCATAGTCTGGGACTTATCCACAGTAAACTCTTGGTAAAATGAACTGCGCATGTTTTCCGCAGGTGCTGCCTTGTTAAGAAAATGCTGCTGTGGTGCAACAAGGGTAGGTCGCCCCGGGCGATCTCATGATCCCATGTGCACACGTGTGTGCACCCCATGTGAGGGCTGTGCGAAGAGGATTTCTGTCATGTATAGCCCAAGAATTGCACCTACGTGGCCAAGCGCAGAAGGGTGGTGACCTGGATTAGGCTTTATGAGATGGGTGTACACATGTGAGGGATAGTCAGCGTGCTTACAGTCTTCATTGTAGGGACACTCCATTATATGTCTATTGGAAATGCTGGCCTAGGGTGCAACTCCAGTTCCCTAGGGTCCAAAGACTCAAGAGTTGCACCAATGTACACTGTAACCTGTATGAAAAGAATAATGCAGTAGGTTAACACAAGCATATCTGTACATCTTATGGGCCATCCAGGAATGTAATCTTTCTCTGACTCAGCTCAGGAGTAAGGCCAATTACTGCTCTGCCCAGCTGCAGGAACAGGGCCTTGTATCAATCAGCCAGTTGTCATTCCATGCCAGGAACCAAGCCTGCTCCAGGCCCCTCAATGAAGAGGGGCTCTTTGGAGGAAGTGCTTGGAGAGGCCCTGGAAGGAATGTTAGGGAGGAGTGGCTGAGTCTCTCAGAGCGCATGTGGGAACTGACTCCTGGACAACGCCATTTTGAGTTATCCCTGAAGACTGTGCAGCAGTCTTCAGGTATGACTGCTCTCTGGGGCAATGACTCTGCACCTGAATGACCCCAGACCCGGTGGGGGACATACCAAGACCAGGTAAGCCAGTCCCCTCACTCTGCTTGAGGACCAGTTGGAGGAGAGATTGGGCCCTGATGCAAGGAGAGCTTGCTGACCAAAAGAGAGAAGGACACCCAAATGGAAAGCTGGTGCAGGGAGTCAGTGGGACTGGCTCCCTACCAGGTGGAGGACCTTCAAAGCCAGGAGGTCTATGGAAAGGGCTCCAGGTGGAAGGGGTAGTCACCAGGAGCAAAAAGAGACCAACATCGACCAAATTGGCCCAAGGGGGCCCGAGTTACATTCGTCAAAAGCTCTATGACCTTTCCAGCATGAGTGGCGAAGAGTGTGGGCCTCCGCCGCTGCTCTGGTCTATGCCCCAGAGCTGAGCCAGGACCCAGGTGCTAGCCCCCCAAAAAAAGACAAGTGCGGGGAGTGCCGTTGCAATCCCTGCGTTGCAGGGAAAGGGACCCGGGACCCCATCCTAGGGCTCCGAGGAGGCCAGCCAGCTCATGAAAGGGGGGCGCCATTGTATACTCCTGCCACAATTGTGTAGGGCCCCCGAACCCTATCCTGGGACCCCGTGAGGCCGAAGACAAGCCAGGGAGCACCATCGCAGTCCCCATAAATATGCTGTCCAGAGGGGGGCCAAGGACCCATCCCTGGGCCCTCTTGTGCAAAGATTGATGGGAGGAGTGCCATCACACTCCCCCATGCAGCCAGGATGGCTACAGCCCGAATCCCGCCTCCCCACAGAGTGGGAAGACAGAAGAAGAAGAGGCTGGGAAGCCCCAGCCTACCTCCCCCATGCGGCCACCTCCTCTTTGTCTGCTCACAGGAGCGGGCGACCTGCAGCAAATTCGGAGGAGTCTGCATGCAGGAGCAGGCAGACTGCAGCAGAAAGCTGGGTCTTGTAGCAGTACTGGAGAGTGCTTGTCACGTGGGCAGCTGATGGGGGCGGCCAGGGGTTGGCTCCCTGCACAGCTCCCCAATGAGACATACCTGGTGTGTGGGGTGTCCGGGTGGGACTAGACACCCCCGAAGCAGAGGCACCCATGAGGAAAACGAGATGCTCATCATATATGCAAGAAATTGCATGCGGTGTGCCCTATACTGCCCTGCAGGGCCTGGCGCATTTTGTTAGTCTAAAACTGCTTGTTTTAGGCTTGTAGTGACCCCAGGAGCATGGGATCACCACCAACACCAAACAAATGATAGGGGGAGCTGCAGGAGAGGCACAGCCTCCCCCAAGGAGTTATCAAATGTCCCCACCCTCAGTTTCAGGGGACTTGGAAAGGACAATCCCTCAAGGGTTCCAATGTGTTTTTAAACTCTGTCCCAGCTTGGTGGAAATGCGCTCTCTAGGGGTAAAGATCGTGGCTGCATTACTTGTGGTCTGAATGGTGATAACAAGGGATTGTTACAATGGTGAACACCCTCTATGGCTGTAGGGCTGTAATTACAGGTGTTTCTACAGAGAAGGAGTCCTTTAGGAACTATGGTTAAAGTGCAGCACATTGTGATGAATGTTCTTAAAATGTCTGGCTGCAGCCTGGTGGCCAATGAGCTGACCAATGTATACTCATGTGAAAAGGCACCCTGTAGGGGTGAAAGATGGTATTACACAATGTTTAACAACAAAGTGATGTCCTTTAAGGACTGTGTCAACTGTGCATCATTTGTATGTTGAATGCTTCAATGTGAATTATGATGAACCTTTGTCCACACCCTTTAGGGGTGTGGTTAGACTGTGTAGATCATGCTGAGGGTAATAGTAGCAGTACCAATAATTCTAACATGCCTATACATGTTTCTTGTTGATGCTTATTTGAGTAATGAGACTGACAGCCACTAGTGATCAAAGTAGATCTGCTTTATTGCCAGTATTAGATGCTCTCCCTCCAAGTTAGTTATACACTGCATTTTAATACAACTGAATGTTTTGCCATGGTTTTTTTGGGATTATATCTCCCTTTGGGAGAGGCAAGAATGATTACGCAATGTCATCCAAAAGTATCTCCATCAGCTTGAGTATATTTGTAAATTGTTGCATAGTACTGAGTAGTATGTGTGTAATAAATGTACTTTTACTTTATCAAAAGAAAAAGCAGAGACTGGACAATCATTTATTGAGTGTTATTCTTGTGTGTTTGTGGCTGGTGACTAACAGCCCACACCACCTCCCTCGAGTAAACCTTGGGCTGCTCTGCACTAACAATGAGAGTCAAGCGCTACAATGGGGTGCTTGGTTCCCAGTCAGGGTCGAGTGCGGATCCATTACTTGTGCAGGCTACACAATCTTTTGCTCTATTGTCTATAAATCATATGGCAGTGATGTAATGTTTAGAATATCACAAGGAAGCAGTACCTGATACTAAACCAAACTGAGTATGCAAGATGGAAACAACTAATAAATGGTGTGGCATAGGGCAAACCCTGGATTTAGCTTTTGTGCGGCAGATGCAGGGGCACCATCTACTGTTGGGCTCAATGGAATACTGTGGAAGCTTGAAACAATTTCAGTTTTTTCCCCAGTGTTGGTGAATGGCAGTCAGATTTATTTTTACTTTGTTCACTCTACTTTAGGCAACAGCTGCAGAGCTTTACTTACAACAACACCTAATCTGTTTTTACGAAGCTCATATTTAAAGCAGAAGGGATAAAGCAATAATATTAAAGCAGCCCAAGAACAAATGTTATACTGCAGTAAATGTTAATTTTGAAAATACTGTATGGCAACAATGGTAAAGGAGGAAGAATTTTAAAGCAACAAACGGGAAAACTGTACATTTCGGTAATTGGTGCAGGTTACGCTTAGATTGTTATTGGAAATTATTTTCATTCATTGCAAATTGTTTACATTCAACTGTAATGGTTTTGAATTGCAGAACAATTCGAGCACGAAGCACAAAACTAATCAAGGAATCAATAATTAGTTGGGTCATGCTCCAGAAAAGAAACAATTAAACTGAGACACAGTGAATCAATGCTGTAGCCACTCTCAGTCAGCAATGGCTAGCAAGAAAATGAGAGTGACTGTCATGGCAACAAAGGGTAAGTAATGAGTGGGCTAAAAACCCATTTTTTAGGTTCTTTTTTTGTTTTAGAAACAAGGTTGTCGCCAAAGAGTCAGCGAATGTGCGCGGCCAGCAGATGAGACCTAAAAATTAGGGTAAAGAAATATAAAGGAAGAGAAAATAAAGAGAATCTGTACAGAGTGTTCCAGAAAATGAGAACAATTTATATACCTAATATAGTAATATGAACATCCACACAGTACAACAATGTATTTTCATACAAAAGACAAAATTACATGCAACTTGGATGTATCCAATTGAACACAGTCAAGAAATGAATGTCCATTCATTATTGAGCAAAACAGCACAACCCTGGCTAAACATCATGATGGCAAACTCCTTCAGACAGACCTTTTCTAATTCATGTTGTTCTATATCTCTACCTCAAGTTGGTTTGTCACACCTTTGATAGCCTGCCATTTTAGATAATTCTCAGCAATGTCAAGACTGGTGTACTGTTCAACCAAGTGAGAATTCCCAGTACGACATCTGATTCTACTCTAATATTGGTTGATAGAAGTTGTGAACCTTTGTGTTTGTCATCCTGTGTAGAGATGATCACACAAATGATAATTTGACTCAAGTCAAGTGGTGCTACAGTTAGAAAAAGTTAGAAAAAAATAAGATCAGTCATAGTCTTGCTATAGGAAACAGTTTTAGTATGTAGACAGAACAAGGCCTAAAACACAAGCAGGGGTAGTAAGGGTGAAGAGATGCTGCACATCTAGGAGGTAAAACAATATAGTTAACAGATGTAAATGCAAACAGAATCTGGTGCCAATTGGTCAGGTGTCTTACTACCCAGTATGCACAAAATTGAGTACCAAAGTACACAGAAACATCGAAAGCAATGTGACCACAGCACACAGAAATAAATAGTCCAATCACGTAGCAAGGATTTGTATCCCTGGTGATGTAGTTGAAGTTGGAGAGAACAAAAACGTGAAGATCCCGAATCCGTTGTGAAAAGTGTCTTTATTTGAAGGCACAGTTAGCCAAAGGATTGTGCATTCATCAAGATACAACCAACACGTGTTTCGTCACTCAGGTGACTTCATCAAGGCTGCAAAACAATGATAAAAGCAAACTCATATGTAGTAGTGTCTGTACTTGAGTGAGACCTAATAAATGACCGTGTTAGATTAGTATCAGTGCTAATAACCGGAAAACTGTGAGAAATGTGAAAACTTGAGTAGGTGAAAGAGGATGAACATGGCAAAGAGTATGAAAGGAAGGAACCATAGCCGATAATACAGAAGAAAAAGACACCTCACTGTGAACATGTGAATAAAAACAAAACCCACATGTGGGAAAAACCACACTCAGAGTGCCAAATAAGTGAAGAAAGCGTTTCCAAGAAGTCAAAGAACAAAGCCTGCATATACAAACGTGCACGTCACAGTTTTAGTATGTATTTAAGGTCACAAGCAACACAATTGCTGTTCTTATGGTGGCCTATGGTGACTGGAAGAGGCAGGCATATGACAGAGGTGGTGGTCTATGAGCATTTATGAAATGATCCTTAACATTGTGCCCCAGCATTCATGAAACAATAGTAGTTCATTGATAAGGCCAAAACCTCTCAGAACATGGCAATTTTCTATTAAAGGGGGTGGCAAGATTATTACAATTCAGACCAAAAGAAGCAACAGGCAATTGTTTTCAATTTCTGCTTCTCCTTGGGTACAAATTGTTCATTAATTGCTTGTCAGGGTAAAACCAAGTGCTGGTCATGTGTTGGCATATTAGTCTCCTGGGATATCCTTTGACTAATAATTATTCACCAAGATGAGCTTTGTATTTCCTCGGATATGGAAGCCGTGGTCAAAGAGAAGGATATATATGTATATATATTACCTAATGGCGGTCGCCAATAGGTAGTTATAGTTAGGACCATGTTTCTATTGAAAAAGCTTTTTTTGTCTTGCTTATATCCACCACCCCCCCAGGCAAAATTGAATGTTGGAGTTGGGTCATGTAGCCCCCTTCAAGGAGCCAATGGTGACCATGGGGACCACTTCCCCCAAGGGCCGGATCCTGCTATGTTCCGGGGTGCAAATCCCTTGGACTTAGCTGTTTGCTCTGACTTAGCAGCAGCTTTGCCAGCTGCCGCCAAGTCAGAGCAGACACTCCCTTGCAGTGAGGGAGAGCAAGCTGTCAAACACTCTCCTTCTCTGCAAGAGGAAGTTTCCTCTCAATGAGTAAATGCATGAATGCATTGCATGAATGAATGAATGAGTGAATAATTTCTGGCATGATTACTTACAACTATTACAAATTAAATCTGCAATCAATTTCCATGCTTAGTTTAAAAAAAAACAATAGTTGATCCATGCAGTTAAAATCTAAGAAAAATAGTTTAACCAGTGCAAATGTCAAATTAGTTTATTTCAAATGAAAATTGATGTTTCTCACTCGGTTTGCAACTGTGGTATGGCTAGAAACATTTAAATATTGACCAGTGTCAGAGGCATCAATTCACGCAGTTTCTCATTTGACAATGCCCGTACCTGATGCATAAATTTGCCAAATCTTGCTGTTTCATTAGAAATAAGATTCAATGTGCAGCTGCAGTTTGGTTAAATGCCTTTCACAGAGCAGTGGCACAGGCACCAGTTCGCGCAGTTTCTCCTTTAATAAAGTCCGTGCCTGATTCATAAATTTACCAAGTATCGTCATTTCTGTGACACTATCCAATTCAAACAGGTTTTGGGCCTCAGTGACAGTTCGTACCCCATGTTGCAGGAAAATTGGCTTCAACAATTTTCAGCATGCATTGTATAGAGCTTGACAGCAGCAAAATAGTTGCTTCACCGTTTCCTTTTTGTAGTTGCACAACCTAAAATGCTCAATGTTGCTTATCGACTTCCATTAGCCATTCAGCCCCTGTATTGGAAGTGGCACCAATCTTGCCCACAGTATAAGCTTAAAACAAGGTTTTCCCAGAGCTTGTTTCAAATGCATACAGTTCGGATGAGCTCTATAAGATGTTATTAATGGCATTTTCACAACCCGTTCATGGAGATTCTATATGTCTGCTTCTCTTCAGCAGAGATGAAATTGCCTTTTAAGTGCGGCCTTAATTGTGGGCAAGCTGTTGGGGCAGTGAGCCCAATCCTCAGAGGCTAAATTGAATGTCTCCACCGCTTGTTGTAAGTGCATACACCATGGGATACCTTTAGTTGTGAAGATTGCATTTAGAACCTTCTTCATTGAGTTCTCGGTGGCAATGGCTGTCCGGTAAAAGCATTGCTTCAGTAAGCCCATATGCACAAACCTTTGACTTGTTAACTCAAACTCAAGCCTAATTAAGGTGTTATGGGCATAAGATGGAAGTTGGAAGACTCTTTTATAGCGCAAGCATTGCAGTTTATCTAGCTTGTGTGCCAGCTTCCTGGGGAATGCTTACTGGGCATAGTTTATTGCTAGCATTAATGTTGCTGTAATGATCCTCCTGATCGCTATGGTTGTTAGGCTGTCCAGTGAACTATTAAGTTTACAGAAGGTATGTATGACAGTATTTCCTTTCTTTTTCATTTGTAAAGGTGTTCCTTCGATTTTCCGGTTTCACTTTGCCAGGCCATCAGGTAGTTGTAGATGCGCAAACAGTCCAGCTTTTGAGCCCCCAACCACCTTTTCTTGGTTCTTTTTTGGATAGTGGCTGAAAATCATTACTTTGGTTTTACTTTGGTTGGCAATTAGATAATTGTTTCGGTTTGTAGTGATTTAATGCATTCAAGGCTCTCTGACGATGGACTCTTGTGTGGTCTGATAAAATGAGATGGTCAGCATATTGCGTGAGGGCAATTTTCTGGTCTTCTATCTTTGTCTTTGGGGTGGCTAGATGTGAGCCTGCCAGACCCTCAGGCAGGGAAAGAGAAGAAGCAATTGCTGGAGCAGACAGGGAGCTGCATCTTTATAAGCTCTTTGTGCAAAAGCAATGCCGGCTGCTGTATGAGGCAGGGGGCAGGCTGGGACTGTGGGGCCTTCAGGTTCCTCCTGCAATCCCCAATGCACACTGGGTGCCCTGTGGGGTACCCAAGATTGATGGCCAGGACCCTGGGGATGGAGTCCCTGGGCCTTAAATTGTCAGGGGAGGGGGCCTGCACATTTCTCCTTCCCCCAATAAAAATAAAACAAAAAACAATAAACGGCTGGGCCTTGAGGGATGAGGTGCCTGGGGCTGAAATCAGCACCGGGGAGGGAGGCCATGTGCCCCCCCCCCAAAAAATGTATAATTATCCCGGCCCAGATAAGGGGGTCCATGGGGCTATGATGTGCCCTGGGGAGGGGGCAACACGGCCCGTCCCCTAAAATAAATTAAATATTTAGGCCGGGCCCTGGGGGATTGGGTCCCCGGGGCTGAGATCAGCCTGGGGAGGGGGCTGCAAGCCAGGCATGGCAGCCAACCACCGCTGCACATGGCCGAAGGCTGTGTTTAGGGGTTGGATGGTTATAGGGGTTGGCCGCAGGGTCTGGCCACAGGCCAGTCTCTCCGGCCAATCCCCACTGTGCATGGCTGAAGGCTGTGCGCAGCATGGTGTTGAGTGGTTATAGGGGTTGGGTGCAGGGCCGGGCCGCAAACCAGATTCTGGGGCAAAATCCACTGTGCATGGCCAAAGCCCATGTGCAGCGCGGGTTGGGTGGTTAAAGGAGTTAGCCACTGAGCACGACCAAAGGCCGTGCATGGTGGTGGTTGGATTAGCAATGAAAAATTACTTTAAGCTAAATAAAAAACATAGAAATTCACTTAAAAAAGCAAAGGTTAAAGGGACGTTCTGCTTAGGCTTACATTTCACACATACAAAACCATAGAAATTCAGCAGTTACAGTCACTTAAACTAACTATAACTTGCACCCACATAATACACCACTAATTACCTCACATATTCTATCACTCATGACATGGTCAATGACATCACTTATGATATCACCGAAGACATCTCAGCTGACATCACTGATGACATCACTGTTGACCTCATCCACAAATAAAGCTCAAACATCCACTCATATCCCCGTATGAACAATTGTACATCCACACACACAACTACTCACACACTCATTCGTACACCCATAATGCTACTGACAGACACGCACTTACTCACTCACATAGCCTCTGGCACAACTCACCCACCATACATTACTAAGTCAGCTAATTATACTCCTACACAGCTATTCACGCATCCACTGACACACTCATATAGCCACTCAGGCAGCAGCTCATACACCTGTAGAACCATGCACAGAAACAAATAACATAGCCACACAGCCACTAATATCCCTACTTACTCACCCATACAAGGAGTGACGCACCCACACACTCAGCTATCTAGACACAGACACAGCCACTCAGTCTCGGATACAGACATTTACACACAAAGCAACTCACTTGTACAACAACTCCTACACCCAGTCACTCACATGTGCAATCACTGACACACCCACGAGTTACCCATGCAGACACTAACACTCCAACTCACTTACTGAGAACTAATCACACATCCACTTACTCTCCCATACAGTCACTGATACAGCCTCTCACTTGTATATACAGTCATTCATACACCCACTTAGACACCCATACAGTCACTGACTCACCAATTCAGTCACTTACACATGAACTAACTCATCCATGCAACCACTCACACACCCACCCACTCAACCATGCAGCGAATCATACACCTGCTCACTCACTAATACACACACTGACACACCCATTGAGTAACCCATATAGCTACTCACACATCCATTCAATCTCTCATTAAGTCACTGACATTTCCCACACTTATGCAAAAAACTAGTGATATATCCAGTCACTCACCGGGACAGGTATTGACTCACCCACTCACTCAATGATACAGCTACAAACTAACTCTGTCACTCACGCATATAAGCAAACACACACATAATCAACTGTGCAGCCACTCCCACATCTATACAACCACTCACACTCACTGGGTGGTGTCATTTGAGATGTCATCAGTGATGTCACTGACCATGTTATAAGTGATGTAACATGGGAGATCATAAGGAGTGCATTACGGGGGCCAAGTTATAGTTAGCTGAGGTAACTATAACTGCTGAATTTCTATGGTTTTGTATGTGGGAAATGTGAGCCTAACTATAACATCACTGTAACCTTTATTATTTTCAGTGAATATTCATGTGTGTATATATAGTTGGGTGAAAAGTTCGGCAACAATTTAATTGCAAATATTGCAGTGATACTATTGATGATGTCATAGAAGATGCCATGAGTGATGTAATATATGGGGTAATTAGCAATGCGTGGTGAGGAAGCAATATTTAGATGGCTTTGGGCACTACCCATAGTTACTTGGGATAACTATAATTATGACTGATACATTTCTGTGCTTTTTAGAGTTTAAGACGTTACATTTTTACTGAACATTTCACCTAACTATAACGTTATATACTCTTTGTTTTTTTCTGTGATTTTCTAAGGTTTTTTTATTCAATTTAATTACCATATGTAAATCCATTACTTCCCCACATATGGCAAAAAGTGGGGGTTTGGCTACAGGGCCACCAGCCAAAACCAGGCTGCACATAGTCTTCAGCAGTGGTGGCGGAGGAGGGGGTGGCCACAGGACCTGGGCACCCCATCTCCCAGGGCCTGTTTTTTAAAGGAGATGGAGGGCCACAAGGCTACCCTCTCCAAGCCATTGTAGGTCCCGTAGAGGCAACCCCTGGGGCCAAAACGTACAAAAAAGGGCGTGGCCATGTGGTCCCCCACCCCATGCCTTATTAGACCCTGGGGACCCCTTCCCCCAGGACTTTCTTTATTAAAGGTGAGGGGGGCATGCAGCCACCCCCCAAGGCAGCCAATCAGATGTCACTTTGAGATCTGTTGGCTCTGTGGATCCTCGACGACATGAAGTATACCATTTTGTTTTACCTTAATTTCCGCAAAATAGCTGAATGGATTTACACCAAAACACAAAAAAAACACTCTTTCTGGACCAAGATCTAGCTTTCTGTCAAATATGGTGTAAATCTGTTCAGTGGTTTGGGGTGTAGTAGTGTCAGAAATTCTTAAGCAAAAATGAATGTAGAAAACGTGCTTTGGGAACCCCTTTTTCCTGGCTTCCGGTATATGGAAATTTGTCAAACAAGGCCAAAGTTATTAGCAACACAAAAAAGCATTTCCTATGGAAACACTATCATAGCTATAACTACTGCTACTGGGTAAAATGCATATATAGTTACATGGGGTGAGCTATGGCTTACTTTGATAAAAAGTTTTTTACAGGAAATGATACAAATTCATTTTTTCAGTGAACTTGTTTTTTTGTTTTTTTTTACAAACGATTATGTGTTTTGGTCAACATGAATCATACTGGATAAAGCGTATTTTTAAAAGAATATACTGCTTTCAGGGTCGATGTAATATACTGCGGTATGCAAGCCCTGAGCCATCGACCTTATCACCAAATCCACCGGGCATGGGCTTCAGTGACGTCCTTCAAGTTTTGGGCAAATGATCTGGCCCACAGTCAAGCCCCTTACTAGGCCTTGAGTCTCTGAGTCTACAGCACACGATTTTTTACTAGATCCACAAGATCTAGGTGCAGAACCTGGCCTACCGTCATCCCGAGCACAAGCCCTCATGCCTCCAATCACATTGCATGCCTTTTGTCCATGCACATTGGGCTCTGGGCGATGGACTAGGGTGGGCTTGTGCTCTGCAACAAACTTCGCATCACCTGGGCTGCTGCACATGGTCTTCGCCACTGCTCATTTGCAGGGCCGACCTAATGCTGGAACAAGCACATTCTCTCATGTCAACATTGCCCGTTGCCAGTGGTTTAACAAAGGTCCCCGCAGTCCCAGCGGAGCGCTCCCCACCCCGGTGGGCCACCTCAGCACAGCACATGGTTCGAAGGGGGACCCCTCCATGATCTTTGCAGGGGGCCCCCTCCAGTTTCGTTATCCCACTGCTCGATGCACATTACTTTTATGCATAGGTGCACTGTTAAATTCCTTTTTTCTATTCTTATAGGATTAGCAAAAAGAACACTATTCACATTTTGCAACAAAAAATATAGTCAATCCACTTTCCACCCCTTACACACATCCTCCTTGTGGACAGGGAATGCTTCCTCTGCTCCTTTATATGCATCTTGTAAACACGTATTTGGCTGTCTGGCACACTGTTGTTCTCACTATAATATTGTGTTGCTGCTGATAGTCGTTCAGAGAAAAGGCTGTATTATGAGCAAAAATCAAATTTAAAACCCTATTTTGATGTAACTTGGTTTAGCAGGTTTTCGTGTAGTAAAAAATGACTAAAGGAGCTGGAATGGAAACAAGCTTATAGGTGCCAAATGTGACATGCCAAACTAAGCCCATTATGCTGTCTCCAAACCTTTATTCTGATTTGTCAAACAAGGTTAACGGTATTAAAGGAATACAACTAATTTTCATTGGGAAGTGAGACTTAAACCTAACTGCACAATCCAACCAATAATTAACATCCAAAATAGAGTACCCATACACTGGTTAAGAACTAAAAGCTGTCCTTTACAGTGCTTAGAAAATTTAGCTGTGGCTATGAAACACTACACTAAAGCAAGTTAATATTATTCTAGTGATATTTGGACGTTCTTTGTCAGTTATCGTCTGGAATGACATATAGCCACTCAACAAAATCTTTAATACGCCTTTCATTGCCTAAGCCTATGTAATACCGTAATGCAGAAATTATTAAATATTTAAACTCCTTTTAGAACGAGCATTCTACATCATAACTCTCCCGTAAAGGCTAGTATATGAAAACGGGACGAATATATACGTGACTTTGATATCCACTTAAAAGATGCACAGGGAAACACAAATGCTAGTAAAGGGCTGCGCTTCTTCGTGGAAGAGCCCTGCACCTGTTTGTATGAGCCTGAAGGTGTCTAAAGTGAATGCCTTGGCCAAGTTTCAGCGTGATTGTCAGACAGCACAGCTCGGAAATAGTGAGCAGTGTTTGCCCTTTTCTGCAGTGGTTAATTTGAAAATAAAAAACGTGCCGGTGCTCAAAACTCTCCTCTGAAACACGCGGCTTCTGCAAAAATTTGCGAGCGCGGAATACAGAGGCAGCGTAATCCTAAAGCCATCTCAGGCCTCTTTAATCCATTTACAGACACTCCCTGCCCCTTCAGCTCACTCTTCCATCTTTCAGCTTTTTCCCTTTGTGACGTTTTTCCGTATTTCTATTATTCCGTCCTTCACATATGTGTCTTATACTCACAGTAAATGTCCGATGCAGAAAAATAAATACTGACCCCCAAAAATAACTGACGGTGCCCGCTACCGACAACCACCGGCTCAAATTAAGCATTGTTTTTCTGTTTCTGAACCATGCTGCTTACCTTAATGGAATAAGTCGAAGAAGTGTGCGGTTTCATAAACGTACTTTAGGCGGTGAAAGCGCACAGAAAGAGGCGCCTGGCTCTGCGCTTAGGCAAGTGCTCATAAGAGGGCTCCTATCCTTAATCTTGTACACTTCAAAAGATAACAAAGGAATCAGTTTTACCTTCCAGCCATTAAATCCAGTGGCGCCTTGATATTAGCATGCTGAAACACTGACTGCTTACTTTCTGATCAGAGTGGCTATTTTTTTTTAGTTTCGAATGATGCGTCTTTTCAGTCTCAGTAAATCTTTGGTGGTTTCCTGCAGCATTTGCCCACAAGTCTCTAAACCAATGAATATGAAGATTAGACTTGACCAGCACGTCTGAAATGCAAAAAGTGTTCTACTTCTGCTCAGAATATTTTACCCAAGTTAAGAACAATACTAAAAGCAGATGATAGGAATCGCCTGTTTTTAAGAGTTTCTTTATTAATATTTAGCTGCTCAAAAACATGCAAAGGTTTCTTTCTCCAGTAGCAAAGGTCGTCAAGCTGCAATTAGTAAAGATCCATCATAATAAACAGCCATCAAAAGTCGTGTTCCAAATCTACCAGCCTTCCCTGTGACTACCAAATGACTTCCCCACAAGCCCTTCCATTCTCTTTCTAAGACAGAACGAGCAGACGATCAACCGAGACCTCGCATATTCAAATTCAGGGGGTGGAGATCCCACTCCAGGTGCTGAGAGTACACTCCTAGTGCGGAGATTATACTCCGGGTGCGGAGTGGAATCTTCACACTTGGGGCAGAGATTTTGCCCTGAGTGTAAAGATTCCACCCCAAGTGCAAACATAAAGATACTACTCGTACCTTACCTGTGGGAATACCGAAAAGTAGTAAAGTTAGACTTTTGCTCTAATCTCAGACCAACAATCTAAATTTACCTTTGTTCATTGGGTCCCTTAGGTTTCAGATCTGCTTTGCTGATAGTGACTTTTCTGCAAAAAAATCTCCCTCATCTACTCCAAATTGGGTTATGTTCTTCAAATGACATAATATCTTTTTCTTTACACTGGCCTGCTACCATCCACTTTTCACATGATGAGAGTCTTCTCATCAGGTAAGACATGTCATGTTGTGTGTATTGTCATATAAGTATGAGTGACAGATCCCTTTTGGCTCCTGAAGGACTCTGTAGTGCTGTGATGTAAGTGATAGAAGGTGGTGAATGCAGATTTAAAATGTTGAGTTCACATTTACACATGTGATACATAGCTCTGTGTGTAGTGTATTCACTGGCCGGTGCCCAGGTTGGGGAGGATGCTACAACTGGCTGCGAAATAGGGAATAAGTAACTCTAAGATCGACAGTGCTCTCTTATAGAGTTTGCGGTGGTCCAAGCAATGCCACATGCAGTCGAAGTGCAGAATCGACTTTTGGCGCATGTGGAGTCAAGCATGAGTCAAGAGTGAAACGTTTGAAGATAAAGAAAGCTTCACTGAGAAGTTTAGGCATCATTGGTCAGGATCGTACTGGCAAGGCCGTACACAAAGGTACAGCGCTACTGTGCAATATGAAGCTATACAGTAAACTGAGTGATAAAGCTAAAGGCAGTCACAAACAGATATAGCAAAGAGTGTTAGCTGACAGAACAGTTGATAACAAAGCATACTGTTATTACACTTACCAGAGCCTCGAGCAGAAGAGATCTACCCCTCAGTGGCAGACAAGGAGATCCAAGAAGAAGCACAAGGGTTATGCTTACTGAGTGGTCTAATACCTGCAGCAGCACACCACCAAAGCGGCCAGGTGGTAGCTCAGCACAACTTCAGAAGTCTCCAGAAAGTAAAAAACTTCAATGGAAACCAAGAAATAGGTCACAGTTCAACAGATTGTCCAAGATGACACAGAGGCCAGTACATCACAAGGCCTCAGAGATGAAATGCAAGAACAAATTCACCCAGACCGCCAAGAAGAGTAGTAGAGAACGCCAACCACTGTGTCAGCCAATCTTATAAACAGTTACACTGCTGTTACCTTCCTGAAACCAGCACTACCATTTGGTACTTCCAAATTGCAAAGTATTGGCAATAGATGGACTGCTTAGATAGAGACATTTGCTGTTTTTATTGATGCTCCAGAAGAAACAAATAACAAAAAGATTATCAAATACTTGAAGAATCTTGTTGGTAATGGTGTTAGAGAAGTAATTAAGAAAATGCATCAAGCAGATGAAGCTATGTACTGTCAAATTAAAGAAGCTTTGGATTTCAAGTTCAATCCAATGCCGAATGTAGATTACAAAAGCTGCATTTTCAGACAAGAATGACATAGGTTTAGCGGACACCATGGATGAATTTGTTGAGAGACTGAAGAAGCTTATCAGATATTGCAGATTTAAAGACTTTAATGATGATGAAGCTATAAGTCTCAGAGTTATTGATGGGTGCCTGTTAGAATCATTCATATGATGAATGATGAGAGAATGTCTGCCAGAGCTGAAGAGCATGCTGATCGACAAGCTGTTGACATGTTGGCCAGAGTTGCCCAGTGTGAGTCAGTCATGGACATGAAAAGCAAGCAGAAACACAAAGCTGAATGACACAAGGTGATGCCTCCATGGAAAAAGAAGTTGTGTTTCAGGTGCAGATTGTAGTTTCCACACAAAGGTAAAGTCTGCCATTGGACAGAAATGAAAAGACTGTGATGAGGAGAACCATTTTGTAACAGTTTGCAAGGGGAAAGAAAAAGTAAGTGCACCACAGCGAGATGACAAAATGGTCAACCAAACGTTCCAGAAATGAAGTTCTACGCATGCCCACAAGGCCAAGCAACAACATCAGTTGAGACAAATCAACACCAAATGAAGTCAATCATCATCTACATCATCATCAAAAAGTTTGTCAGTATCAGTATCAAGTGAAATTGAAGATGACTGTGCAATGCTGATGTTTACCTCAGAAAAATATGCACTTGTTGAATTTGCCACTTGTGAAGAATAATACCAGTAAAGGAAAAGTCAACATAAAAACAACAAAGTCATTCAAACATTGTCACTGAATATAAATTGTTCTTCCATACCTTTCATCATTGACAGGGGTGCGTAGATAAATATTATCCAGGAGGAAAAATATAATGACCTATCCCTATTGCAAAGGAACTTGAATCATTACTTAGGCATGATATAATTGAGCGTTCTACTGGTCTCATGCCATGGGTTTCTCCCATAATGGTAGTGCCCAAAAATGATAGCAAAGGAGCTGTATGCATCTGTATGCATCTTTGTAGATGTGCGTCAAGCGAACAAGGAAATTGAAAGAGAATGACATCCAGGTTCATTCATTGCTTACATGATGACACCAGGAACTAGCTAAAGTGCAAGAGCGGTCAATTGCTAGTCCCCCCACAAGACGTTCCCATGTTACGTTCATTGTTTGGCATGGCTAGTTACTATTCCAGAAACATTCAAGACTTTGCCACTATGAGTGCTCAGTTGAGAGCTGACGAAGAATGTTTCATTTCACTGGTCACATGAATGCGAGCAAAGATTTAAGAGAATCAAACAAGCTATTGAAAATGCTACTGAAATGGCAAATTTTGATCCAAAGCTACATACAGACATTGTTCATGCTAGCCCAGTCGGGTTGGGCGCAATCCTGGCACAGCACAAAAGACACTCAAATGCTTGAAGACATATAGGCTCTCATTACAACCCTGGCGGTCAGTGATAAAGCGGCGGTAATTCCCCCAACAGGCCGGCGGTAAAAAAAATGAAATTATGACCACGGTGGAAACCACCCACACAGACAGCCACTTTAACACACCAACCACCATGGTGGTAGCAACAAGCACCGCAGCGGTAACCGCCAACAGCCAGGTGGAAGACAATATACCGCCCACAGTATTACAACAGGCCTATCCGCCACCTTTTCCGGGCGGGACCAACAACATAAAAAGCACGGCAAAAACATTACACAGAAGGCAAAGGACTCACCTCTGGGGACTCAAGGAAGAACCACAATGCCATGGAGACCGAGTTGCACGTCTTTCCCATGCTTGTATACCTCCTCATGCATTACAAACAGCAACACCGGCAAAGACGACCACGGTGAGTACTGCTACCTAGCACACACCCCCACCCCCAACACCATACACACAAACAGATGCAGTAACATTAAATATACACCCCGTGCCCCTCAGAAATAATGCAAGGACAAAAGGAATTGATTAAAGTGAGTTTAATAAGATAAAATACTGGAAAACCGTGCTTCAGAATCAAAACAGTATATACATATATACAAATGGAGGGACACTGCCCAGTCCACAATGTCCATTTGCCACAGGGCCGCATCACATAGGCCAAGGCCCCACTTGACTCCTGCAACAACACAGAGAGAACACTGCAGGGGCATCAGGTCGAAAATACACAGGCACCTCAAGGGAACAGAGAACTGGGGGCACCTCAGCCGGAAGATGGTACCACACTGCTGGTCCTGGAGGGGGCTACATGACCTGTGCGATTTCCTGGAGAGAGCAAGGCCACAGTCTCTCTAGTGGATGGTTTACCCACTGCTTGGTCCTGGGGAGTGCAAAGCCACAGTCTCTCTAGTGGGTGGTTTGCCCACTGCTTAGTCCTGGGGAGTGCAAGGCCACAGTCTCTCAAGTGGGTGGTTTGCCCACTGCTTCGTCCTGGGGAGTGCAAAGCCACAGTCTGTGTAGTGGGTGGTTTGCCCACTGCTTGGTCCTGGGGAGTGCAAAGCCACAGTCTCTCTAGTGGATGTCTCCTCCACTGGTTCTGGAGGGGGCCTTGTGCCCTATGATGCAGAACATGGGGAGTGGAAGGTCACAGTCTCTCACCTGGTTGTCACACCTACAGGATTTGCAGGGTCCAGGGTGCACTACAGTCCATGGAGGCAGGACTACACACTGCCCGCCAGCGGTGACAGCTGCTCAGTAGTGACAGTGGCGGTGCTGGTGTCGGGGATGCCAGTGGTCGGAGGGGAGGCTCTAGCCCTTTCCCTGTAGCCTCGGACAGCTGCCCAATAGGGCTGCTGCTGCTGGCAGTGGTGCTGGTGGCGGTGCAGGCAGTGTTGGGGGGAGGCTCCAGCCCTTCCTCTGCAGCCTCAGACGGCTGCCCACTGGGGCTACTGCTGCTGCTGGCAGTGGTGCTGATGTCAGGGATGCAAGTGGTGGGGGGAGGCTCCAGCCCTTCCCCTGCAGCATTGGATGGCTACCCACTGAGGCTGCTGCTGGCAGTGGTGATGGTGGCGGTGCAGGCAGTGGTAGGGGGAGGCTCCAGCCCTTCCCCTTCAGCCTCAGATGGCTGTCCACTGGGGCTGCTGCCAGTGGTGCTTGTTCTGGTGCTGGTGGCTGTGCTGGTGTCGGGGATGCTAGAGGTGGGGGGAGGCTCCAGCCCTTCCCCTGCAGCCTCGGATGGCTGAACCACCATGGTTGGTGGTGGGGCCTCAGAATCAGTCACAGCAACAGGCCTCCTGTCCTTCCTGCCTGCAGGGGCAGGCCCCTTGCCCTTCCCCTTGGTAGCTGGCGGTGTCTCCTTGTCCTTCCCCTTGGCAGCTGGTGGTGCCTCCGTGCCCTTCCCTTTGGAAGCTGGTGGTGCCTCCTTGCCTTTCCCCTTGGCAGCTGCTGCTGCATCCTTGCCCTTTCCCTTGGCAGCTGGTGGTACCTCCCTGCCCTTCCCTTTGGCAGCTGGAGCAGGCACTCTGTCAGTGCTGATGACTGGTTCCCTGGAGCCTCTCCCACCTGCAGTAGCTGCCAACACTACTGTGGCCGTGGACTGAGTGGCTGAGGTGCTTGCCTGGGTTTGGACCACCCTGGCCCGACGTGAAGGATGGTGGGAGGGGTAGGGAAGAAGTCAACGGTGGAGAGAAAAAGCTTCTTAAGGACACTGGGGCAGGAAGAGGGTGAAGGTTTGATAGTGGAGGAAGAGGGAGTGGTTATTGGAGGTGTCTCTCTGCTGGGTTTGGGTGCAGGTGCATGGGCTGGATGCTGTTGTGAGGTGGATGGCTGTTGGGTGTCTGAGTGCTTGCGTTTGTGTGCTTTGGGAGGAGGGGGCACAGACACAGTGGGAGAGGACACAGGGGACGTGTGCATGGATGTGGGGGTGGAGACTGCCAGTGAGTGGTGTGTAGTGATAGGCGTGATGGTGATGGTAGTAGTGGATGAGGATGTAGTGCATGCAGGTGTGAGTGGAGATTCTACTGGGAGGGTGGTGGACGAGGAGAAGGAAGGGGACACAGTGGAGGCAGTGGATGCTGGCATGTCTGCATCTGGATGGTGTTTGTGTGAGTGCCTGTGGGATGATGTGTGCTGCTTGTGTTTGCCTGATGCTGGTTTGAATGTGTGCTTAGGATAGGTTGGGGTTGAGGGGAATGGGACTGGGTAGAGGAAGTTGGAGGGGGGAGGCTAGAGACAGGGAGAATGGCTGCCATCAGGGAGGGGGCCAGAGCCTGGATTGATCTCTGTTGGGCCGCCAAACCAGAGTGAATGTCCTCCAGGAATGCATTAGTTTGTTGCAAATGGGCTGCCAGCCCCTGATGGCATTCACTATGGTTGACTGCCCAACAGAGATAGATCACAGGAGGTCAATAGCCTCCTCACCCAGGGCAGCAGGGCCGACTGGGGCAGGGCCTGAGGTGCCTGGGGCAAAGGAGATGCCCACCGTCCTAGGTGAGCGGGCACGGGAAACTCGCTGAGGGGCTGCTGGGAGAGCAGTGCTGGTATGGGGGTGGCAGCTGTACCTGTAGTTGGTGTGGAAACAGAGGTGTCTGCCACCAGCAAGGAGCTTCCTTCGGAGAAGGTAACACTGTCAGAACTGTCCCCACCTGTCTCCGCCGTGGTGCTCCTCTCGCCCTCCATCCCACTGGTGCCCTCACCATCGGTGGATTCGGCCTCCTAGGCCCTGTGGGATGCAGCTCCCTCCGTCACCGGTGCCTCTGCTCCCCCGCCATATGATGCTAATGCACATAAGGACAGGGTGACAAAACAAAAAGGGAGGGGGAGAGACAAAGGATACACTAGGTAAATGGCAGCAACAACACCACCGTTGACCTATACGA
This sequence comes from Pleurodeles waltl, assembly GCF_031143425.1. NCBI lineage: Eukaryota > Metazoa > Chordata > Amphibia > Caudata > Salamandridae > Pleurodeles > Pleurodeles waltl. The sequence goes on along the minus strand of NC_090437.1, from coordinate 1,145,536,387 downwards.
CACACACACACACAGGGAACAGCCCTACACACTAGGCAAAGCACTACCAGTCCCAATGCTAGTCACCAGCCCATGAACAGGAATACCTAACGCCAATAGCAGCATACCTGACACCCACAGAACCCTGCCCAGTAGTGGATGCCTAATAGCTTGGTAGGAGGTGGTGTTCATCAGCCCTTGCCCAACATGGGACCTGCCCTGCAATTTCCGGCCTGGCCTAATGGCACCCACAGGCCCACATTCCCCACCCGGAGACCACCACGCGCAAGTAGTATATTGGGAAACTGTACTCACCCCCTTGTGGCTGCTGTGGTGCCGTCAAGCGCCCATCTAGCTCCAGATAGGCCACCACCAGTATGCAGGCCATCAGGGGCGTCAGGGTTCGACGGGCACCCCTTCCTCATTGGGAGGCCATCCCCAGCTGGGCCTCCGCCGTCTTCCTTGCCCAGGTTCTCAGATCCTCCCTCCTTTTCCAACAGTGGGTGCTTTGCATGCCATGGACCCCCAGGGTCTGCACGTCCTTGGCGATGGCACACCATATACCCTTTTTCTGATGGGCTATCAGTCATACCATCCGGCCTGTTACACTCATGGCCACCATAGCCCTCACATCCCCTTACGCACAGACATTGCCCACCATACATGCAGCACACTGCCCAGAACCCTTCCAACAACCCCCCCACACGAGGCCCTCACACATAGCACTCCATGTATCTATGCCCCTTGCATCATGCTCATAGTGTACTCACCTGTTGGTCTGGAGGCCCATACAGCACTCAGTACTGGGGTAGGACCCCATCCACCAGTCTCTCCAACTCCGCAGCCATGAAGGCAGGGGCCCTTTCCCCAATGACATGAGCCATGGTAGGTTCCAGACACAGATCACAGCAGCACTTGCAGTGTAGGTCCTCTCCTGTTGAAGGTCAGGTAGCACGTGAGTGAACAGGTAGAAAATGGTGGTCATGTCCGCGGCGGATTTGCATGGCGGTACTCCTGCAACGGTGCACAATGTCAGTGACATTACCTAATTTCCACATGTCCATCCACACAGGACAGGCGGATGCCATTTCAGGGGGGGGCAGGCTATGGCACCTAATTGTGTCACAGTACACATAGGCACCATTTGGGCCTATCCAACAATATACTGTTACAGTCACAACATGCAACGAACTGTAGTGTTTGGAAATTTGGTATAATGCAAGCTGCTCCCCATTTTGCACCCTAGATTACAACCACTGTGGATTGATAGGAGATGGAGACATCCTCCCGTGTACAGGCCCCTGGTTGACTTGGCAACAATGGAGGACAGGCACATTATCATCACATGGAGACTGAACAGGGCCACAATCACAGAGCTGTGTGCCCAATTGGAGCCTGACCTGATATCTGCTATCCGTCATCCCACTGGGATCCCCTCTCTTGTGCAAGTCCTATCTGTGCTCCATTTCTTGGCAACTGGCTCCTTCCAAGTGACATTGGGCTTGGCAGCAGGAATGTCCCAGCCAATGTTCTCAATAGTGCTGAACCGAGAGTTGTCTGCCCTGATTAAACACATGCACAGCTACATTGTTTTCCCCCATGTGGAGGATATGGCCACAGTGAAAGTTAACTTCTATGCAATGGGACATATCTCCAACATTATTGGGGCTATTGATGGTACGCATATTGCATTTGCCCCCAACCCCACCAGAGAAATGTACAGGTCTTCAGAAATCGAAAGAGCTTTCACTCGATGAATGTGCAGATAGTGTGCCTGGCGGACCAGTACATCTCCCATGTCAATGCAAAGTATCCTGGGTCTGTGCATGATGCCTATATCCTGAGGAATAGCAGCATCCCATATGTGATGGCTCAACTTCAGAGGCACCGGGTGTGGCTAATGATTGTACGACGAAACAACGACTTCAAAAACAACTACTGTCTTAACAATGAGGTCGGAACACCAACCTCGTTGCTACTACTACTGATTTTACCACGAATGCCTTAACAACGATATTTCGTTGTAAAGGCATTCCTGATAAAATCATTAGCAATAGGCACCATTCACCCTACATCCCTCACCCCACCTCCCCAACCCCACCCCAAAACCTAAAACCCCCTGACCCCCCACCCACTCCCCAAAACCAAAAACGCCCCACCCCCCCAACCCTACCCTAAAACCTAAAACCCCCTGACCCCCACCCACTCCCCAAAACCAAAAACGCCCCACCCCCCCAACCCCACCCCAAAACCTAAAACCCCCTGACCCCCCACCCACTCTCCAAAACCAAAAACGCCCCACCCCCCCAACCCCACCCTAAAACCCCCTGACCCCCCACCCACTCCCCAAAACCAAAAACGCCCCACCCCCCCAACCCCACCCCAAAACCTAAAACCCCCTGACCCCCCACCCCCTCCCCAAAACCTAAACCCACCACTTACCTTCACCAACTCCCTTCTTTGTACCTTAACCACGCATGTTCGTTGTCCAGAACATACGTAGTTAAGGCACAAAAAACCAGAGTCGTGGTTAAAAAAAGGGTTGTTGCGCTTTCGTTAACCACGACGTTCGGAAAAAATAAGTCGTAAAAAAGGATGTTTCCCGTGGCTAATAGATGAGCCCTGGTTCCCACCCAGTGGATGTTGGTGTATGGGTATGGTGTGGGCCCTAAGGGTTAGTGTGCTGCTAACAGTTGTCCCTCGATATTTGCAGGTGACTCTGGTTACCCCAACCTCTCATGGCTACTGACCCCTGTGAGGAATCCCAGGACAAGGGCATAGGAATGTTACATTGAGGCACATGAGCGAACAAGGAGAATAATAGAGAGAACATTCAGCCTCCTGAAGGCCAGGTTTCGTTGCCTCCATCTAACAGGTGTATCCCCATATTACTCACCCAAGAAGGTCAGCCAGATAGTCGTGGCATGCTGCATGTTGCATAACCTTGCCTTGAGACGACAGGTGCCTTTTCGTCAGGAGGATGAGGCTGGAGAGGGGCGTGTGGCAGTAGTGGACCCTGCGGACAGTGAAGATGAGGAGGCAGAGGATGAGGATGAGGACAACAGAAGAGCTATTATATGACAGTACTTCCAGTGACACACAGGTAAGACACAGTAACTTCACTTTGCATTGACAATTTTGTATTTGACATTGTACATGGCATGCAAATCCTCCCAATTCTATGGCCACTTACTGTACCCTTTGGCATCTCTATTTTCAGATATCTGTGCCCCACTCTGGCACCTGGTGTGTTGACTGCAGCCAACTACAGGTCATTCCTACAAACACATTACTGTACAGTTGTAGTGCAGTGTTTAACCCTTGTTAAACTAATACATAGTTAAATCATTTGACATATTCCATACTTGTATTTTTTCAGAGGGCGTTTATTTAAGTGCTAATAAGTAGAGGGGTATGTGCAATGGGCTGGTGTGATGGTGGAGGAAAATCCAGGATAGAGTCCAGTCTATTTGTATCACAGGTGCATTGTCCAAGGGGGCATAGGAAGGGGAGCAATGGCAGTTCAAGGTGGACAGGGTGACAGAGTGGGACACAAGGGTGACAATCAGGAGAGTCTTATTTCCTGGCGGGGGTCTTGGCAATGTTCTCTGGCTTCTGCCTGGATCGCAGGGACCGTTTGCGGGGTGGTTCTCCTTCTGCAGGTGGAGGAGTGCTAGTGACCTGTTGTTCCTGTGGTAGGACCTCCTGTCCACTCACGGCAGCAGAGGTGGAGGGCTGTTCATCGGTGCAGCTAGTGTCAGGGGCCCGGTGGTGTGCCACTGCATTCCTCATTTTTTTGGCCATGTCTGCCAGCACCCCTGCAATGGCGACCAGGATGCTGTAGATGTCCTTCAGGTCCTCCCTGATCCCCAGGTACTGTCTCTCCTGCAGCCGCTAGGTCTCTGCAACTTGTACAGTATCTGGCCCATCGTCTCCTGGGAACGGTGATATGCTCCCAGGATGTTGGTGAGTGCCTCGTGGAGAGTTGGTTCCCTGGGCCTGTCCTCCCCCTGCCCCACAGCAGTCCTCCCAGCTTCCCTGTTGTTCTGTGCCTCTGTCCCCTGAACAGTGTGCCCACTGCCACTGACCCCAGGTCCCTGATCGTCCTCTGTTTGTGGGGTTGCCTTGGGCCCCTGTAGTGGTGGACACACTGCTGATTGACGTGTCCTGGGGACAGAGGTATGGGCCCACTGGGTGGGTGCTGTGGTGGTGTTTCCTGAGGGAGGAGGCTCTGTGGTGGTATGGGACTGTGCCTGGGTAACTGACTGTCCGGAGATCCCTGATGGGCCAAGTTGGTCATCCAGATCCAGGCAACCAGAGGTGCTGTCATCACTGTGGGCCTCTTCTGTGGGGGGACTGGATGTTGCTGGCACCTCCTCTCTGGTGATGTTGGGTAGGGGACCTGTGGGGATGTAAATACAGTGTTATTGTTTCTGCATGTGACATCTTGTGCATGGGTGTGTTGCCCTGTATGGTTGAGATTGCCCTGTCAGCTTTGCCTTGTGTGAGTAGTGATTTTGTGGGCCAGGTGATTCTCTCTAATGTGTATGCTTTAGTGATGGGTGTCCATGCAGGGCTGTGAGTGATGTCCATGCAGGTGGTGCATGCAGGGCTTGGTATTGGGATGGATGGGTTGTCATGGTAGGGTGTATGTGAGGTGGTTGGGTGATGGGGGTGAGGGTAGGGATCCAGTCCTCCTGCTACTCTTGCCAGGCCCTCAGGATGCAGTATTGCCAAGACTTGTTGCTCCCATGTTGTTCGTTGTGGGGGAGGAGGTGGAGGTCCACCGCCAGTTCCCTGTACAGCTATCTGGTGTCTTGCAACCATGGAACGCACCTTCCCGCGTAGGTCGTTCCACCTCTTCCTGATGTCATCCCTTGTTCTGGGGTGCTGTCCATGGTGTTGACCCTGTCCACGATTTTCCGCCAAAGCTCCATCTTCCTAGCAATGGATGTTTGGGGCACCTGTGATCTGAATAGCTGTGGCTCTACCCGGATGATTTCCTCCACCAGTGTAGTGTGTGTGGTGTGTGCAAGGGTTTGTGGGGTGATGTGTTGGGGTGTGTGCTGTAAGGTGCGTCAATGGTGTATGGGTGATGGTGTTCTGTGTCTCTGGTTCTGTGTGTGCTCTTGGTGTGTCTCTCTCTCAGTTGTCAATTTTTTTGAGTCATAAAGGGTTGTGGGTAATGTGGGTGTGTGTTTTTTAGTGGTGTGGGTGTGTGGGTGTGGTGTGTGTATGTGTCAGGTGTGTGTAGTTTGAATTGTCCAATGTAGTGTTGTTTTGTTAGTGTGTGTGTCTTTTGAGCACGGCGGTACGTACCTCCAATGGTTTACTGTGGTTGAATGTCCGCCACAGTGATTTGTGGGTCATAATGCTGTGGGCGTTGTTCTGTTGGCATAATGGTGTGGGTTTGGATACTGCCAGTTTATCACTGACCTATGGGCTGACGGACTTGTGTGTGTCTGTATAGTGACAGATTGCTATGTGTGGGTCATAATATGGGTAGCAGTAAACCACGGCGGTAGTATGTTGGCAGCAGTCGGCTTGGCAGTGAGCGGGACTTACCGCGAATGTTACAATGAGGGCCATAGTGGCATATGCAAGCAAACTAGCTTATTTACAACCTGAAAAGAGAGTTTAACAGTAGTGTTGGCTTGTGATCAATTCCATATGTTCCTATTTGGAAAACCTTTTCAGCTTGTGTCAGATCATCAAGCATTGCTGACAATCTTTGGCAATCCAAAGACTAAAACGCCTCCACGCTTTGAACATTGTGGTATACGATTCTAAAAGTACAACTACATAAATGTGCAACATTCATGGAAGGATCAAAAACCTGCTGACCTCTTCTTCAGAGTGCCTATGCAGTGTCAAGATCAGCCGCTCTAAGACAGCTGAAGGCTACATAAATTTCATTGTGAAATCAAACACACCTGCTGACATTTCATTGGAACAAATGGCCACCTCCATGATGCATGAGTCAAGATAGTGACATGTTAAAAATGAAACACATTATTACACATCAGTCATGAAACCAACCTACTGGACCGCTTACCAGTGACAGTGAATACCAGAAGTTTAAAAATGTCAAAGAGGAACAGTCCCTGACACAAGAAGACATTATCCTGAGGGGTTCGAGAATTGTCATTCTGGAGAGTCTGCAACAACAGTTAATTGAAGTGGCCCATGAAGGACATCATGGAATTGTTGCCACACAAAAAAGCTCTCTGAGATTAAGTTTAGTTTCCTCATTTCAATTAAAGAGTTGAAAGAAACTTTAAATTCTGTCATCTATGCAACTGCCTGTCATTGAAAACCACTCAATACAACTGAAGCATGTCAGAGTTGACAAAGCATGCTTGGGAAAGAAATTGCTGTTGACCTTTTCAGTCCAATTGGCAATGGATATCACCTGATGGTGTTTGTGGATGAATACTTCCATTTTCCATTAGTAGAAGATCTCTCATCTATCACTCAGGAGAGATTAATTGAGAGATTAGATGGCATCTTTTTGACATGGGGCATTCCTGCAATTTTAAAATCTGACAATGGCCTACCTTGCAATAGTCATAAATTCAGAGACTTTCTCAATCTGTTCAATGTGAAGCATCAGAAGAGCACACCTCTTTGGCCACAGGCCTTGTTGAACATTTCATGAGTACATTAAACAAAGCTTTTCAGCGTGCTGCAGTAGAAAAGCTCAACCTCAAGACTCTCTAGAGTTCTACACTATGATCTTACCTTTAAACTCCTCACTCGACCAAAGGTCAAAGCCCTGCAGAGTTGAGAGAGCAATGATGACCAAGTCACCTCGATGGACCAACACAAGATCGAGAACTGAGGAAGAAACCCAGACAAAAGACTTGGATCATAAAAAGAAAATGAAGGCTGATGCAGACAAGAAATAACATGCAAAACACAATCTTCACAAGAGAACATTGAGTGCTCGGCCGTCAGCCGAGATAATGTAAGTTTGATGCTCCATTTGATGCCACGCCATTCCATGTCGTAACAGGCAAAGGACACATGGTGACTGCCCTATCTCCTGGGAAATCCATTAAGCAATATTCCTTGCATTTCAGACAGGTGGCTCATCACTTGTCAGATACTGATGTCAATGTTGAGACTGGTTCAGAAAGGACAACTGGAAAACCTCGGACTGTTGTTGTTCCTACATCATCAACACAGATCATGGACACCCCTATTGCTGATTTCCAGTTTCCTAAGACATGATTGTGACAAGTAATCAAAGCAACAAGAAGGCTTATAGAAGAGCTTTGCTTGTGTAGATGTTTGTAAAAATATATATATATAAATTTCACAGAGTGGGAGATGTAGTATTGTGTAAGTATGAGTGATGGAACCCTTTTGTCTCCGAAAAGACTTAGTAAATCTATGGAGTAAGTGTTAGAACATGGAGTTTGCAGTTCCAAACAGATGAATAAAGTCTTGTAATACATAGCTCCATCTGTGGCATATTCATTGTGGGAACCCAGGTGGGGGAGGATGCTACATTATGTCATGTTATTTTGATTTGCATAGCGCAGTAATCACCCCAGAGGGTATCCAGGCACTTTGGCAGATATGTAGGTGTTTGGTCCCTAAGGTGTTTTTACAAAGAGGCAGGACTTCAGCGTCATTTGGAACTCAAGAAGTGAGGAAGAGGTTCTGATACATTGAGGGAAGTTGTTCCATGTCTTAGTGTTATGTAGGAGACTTAGCATTTTTCAGTTTTGCTTTTGTGGATGCAGTAAATACGTGTGAGTGAAAGTAAGGCAGAGCATAGGTGTCTGGTTGCTTGGCGAAAGTTTATGTGGCTGTTTAGTTATTCTGGTCCTATGTTATGTATGGCTTTGTATGTGTGTGTGAGAAGTTTGAATTGGCTGTGCTTGTGAATGAGGAGCCAGTGAAGCGCCCTGAAGTGTGTGGTGTGATGTGGGTGCAGCATAGGAGTTTGAGTATGAGTCTTTAGGGGGTGATCTGGATGGACTGAAATCTGTGTGGGAGTTGTTTGGAGAATCCAGCACACAGAGTGTTGCTGTAGTCCAGCCTGCTGGTGAAGAGTGCTTGCATGATAGTCTGTATGGTGTTCTCAGGCTTCCATTTGAAGATCTTTCACAGCATGTGTAGGATATGGAAGCAGGAGGTGCGCACTGTGTTGACTTGAGCCGTCATGGTGATCATGTCATTTAGGATGATCCCTAGATTTCTTGCATGATCTGTGGGTTTGGGTGTTGGTATTAGCTCTGGCAGCCACCAGGTGGAGTCCCATGGGTGATTAAAGAGTCGCGGAGGCCTGTAATGGTGGCTCCAAAAAATGTCTCTGAGTTACAGCCAGCCAATCAAATCATTCAGTTCTGCGGTGCTGAAATGGTCGGCAGTAGAAATAGCTAATCAGAGGATCCTATATTACTATGAGTACTCCCTCAGGACAAACTGTCCATAGAAACCTAGTTTTACTCCTTCAATGCCAACTGAGTATCTTTTTAAAAGCAAATTTTAAAAGATGACTGAACAAATTGACACCATATTATAAAAGCTTGATTTCTAAGTAAATTCCTACATTTTGCCATATTTGGTGTAATTCCGTTGAGCAATTGTTTCCATATCAGAGAGCAAAATGTTCTGTGGGAATTTACATGGGAAATCAACATTTTAGGAACCCCTCCTTCTTCCTGGCCTCCGATTGACTGGTCATCAGAAAACCTACTTTCTAGTCAGGAATTCAGGTGAGAGTTATAGTTACCTTAGGGCATGGGTTATAGTTTCCAGAACTAACTTTAACTGGTGGATTTCAGTGGTTTTGCATGTTTGGCACTGATATTTTCAGCTCTCTATAACAACACTTTAACCTTTAGTTTTTTAAGTGAATTTCTAAGGTTTTTTTTAAAGTAAAGTAAAAAATAATAACAATTCTAAACTATAACATCACTTTAACCCTTGGTTTTTTCAGTAAAAAAAAAAATATTACCTAGTGGCGGTCACCACTAGTTAGTTATAGTTAGTACCCAGTTTCTGTAAAAAAAAAAAGCTGTTTTTTGCTTGCCTATGTCTTTGGCACCTCTTGACGAATCTTCGAAAAACATTCCCAAAAAAATCAACAGTCATGTGAGCTGTTGTCTAGAAAGATTTGGGGTGATCTGTGAAGCAGGGGCTGAGATAAAGGGGGGGAATTTAGAGGATTTCTAATGTTAATTTCCATAGGAAATCTTTTACAGTGATAGTGCCAAAACCACTGGACGGAATTACACCAAATTTGGCAGAATGGTAGTTCTTGATCCAGAAAGAGCTCTTTTTCATTATCTGATGTAAACCCATTCAGTAGTTTTTGAGAAATTACAGGAAATATAACTTTATGTATGTAGGGACGCAGAGGATTTATGACCCCTCCTGATCTTATGCTGAAATCTGATTGACTGCCAACACTTAACAAGGAAATGTTGGCAGCCATGTTGGGAATAGACTTCAGCCGAGTCCCAGAACAAAAGATATAAAAAAAGGGGCAAGGGTAGTGACATCCTTACCCCTTAGCTCTGGAGCTGGGGTGCCATAGGGGCACCCAGGGCAAAAAAAAGGCCTTTAAATTTTTTTTAAAATTACCGCAAATTCATGACGGGGTCGCAAATCTGCAGTAAAATGCTTTTTTTTTTAAAACAAGCAAGGGTCCCCCACTTGTTTTGGTCCCAGGGCTTTGAACTTTTGAATGCCAGGGGACCGCCTGGCCCTGCCACAGCCATGGGGACACCACCTCTCCGAGGCAAAATTTGTAATTAAATGAGGGAGGCGTAGCTGCAGGGACCACTACCAACCCTGGGCTAAATCCTCATGGAGCATCTAATGGCCCTGGGGACAGCCACCCCCTTGGGCTGGCTCCTGCTATGTCCTGGTGTGCTCATCCCCAGGACATAGCTGTTTACTTTTGCTTGGTGGGAGCTAGCAGCTCCCACCAAGCAAAAGCAAACAAAGTCTACTTTCTGCAAGTGAGAGCTGTCAAACAGCTCTCACTTGCAGAAAGCGGAGTATTCTTCTATTTACCTGCACGCAAATATGCATGCGGGCAAACAGATTAAAACAGTGCTCCCGGAAGCAGGGAGCTGCTATTAAAAGCTAAAAACAAAGGGCAAAAAATTAGCAGAAAATGGACAGAAAGGCAGAAACAAAGGGCAAGAAAGGGTCAGAAAGGCACAAATAGGACAAGAAACTAGCAGAAAATGGGCAGAAAGGTATAAACAGAGGGCAAGAAATGAGCAGAAAGGTACAAACAGAGGGCAAGGAACAAGAAGAAAATGGGCAGGGAGGCACAAACAGAGGCAAGAAATGAGCAAAAAGGCTCAAACAGAGGGCATGACACAAGTAGAAAAGAGGCAGAGATGCAGAAAATGATGGTAAGAAATAAGCAGAAAGGCTGAAAGGGAAGGCAAGAAATGAGCAGAAAGACTGAAATGGAGGTCAAGAAACAAGCATAAAACAAATAGAAAGGCACAAACAGAGGGAAGGAAGGAGCAGAAAGGTGAAAACAGTGGGCAAGAAACGAGCAGAAAGGTAAAACAGAGGGCAAGAAATGGGCAGAAAGGCACAGAGGGCAAGAAACTAGCAGAAACTGGGCAGAGAGGCACAGAGGGCAAGAAAAGAGCAGAAAAGCACAAAGGGAGGGCAAGAAGAGGGCAGAGAATCAGAAACAGAGAACAAGAAATGGTCATAGAGGCACAAACAGAAGGCAAGAAATGAGCAGAAAGACAGAAACAGAGGGCAAGAAACAATGCAGGGTTGGGTGGTTATAGTGGTTTGATGGTAGGCCAGTTCCTGCAGTCAACCCCCACATGCACGGCTGTGGTTGGGTTAACATATAGTAAATAAAATGACTTTACATTTGAAAATAAAACATGTAAATTCACTGAAAACAAAGGATACACGGATGTTATAGTTAGTTTCTGAATTTTCTTTTTTAAATTTTTTTTAATTAATTTTATTAAAGGTAAAAACAGTACAAATATATAGTGAATATTTTCGCAATTTTTCCTTTTTCACATTAAATATTTCTGTAATGGGTACATGCACGAATGCAATCTAACAACAATTTCTAGCCCATTAAGTGTGACATCATAGGCACATTCGGGATGGTAGTCTTGCATTAAAGGAGCGATTAATATGGGTGTCTTATGGGTTAAGAGTGGCGGAAGATAAAGAGAAAAGGGGGGAGAAAAGGAGGGGATTTGGAGGGTTAGGGGAGGGGGGTTGCTGAGTGTGAGGACTATTGGATGTATAAGAGAGGGGGTTTTATTGTCCCCGTGTCAGTCGTTATGCTCTGTCCGTCGTGGCTTCTCTCTCGAGGACGATCGGTTTTAAGGTTTGAGCTCCCTTTTTTTTTATATAGGATATACGATGACCTGAGGGTAAGGGTTCTTGCCTCTATTGGGGATTGGTGCTGAGGGGGTGGTGAGGCCGTCCGTAACGGACTGTTCATTATTACAAAGTCTTATTTTAAGTTGTACGTTCTTCTTGCGTGTTTTGGTATCCTAGAATAGGTTATATGGGGGGACCGGGAGAAGATGTTTGCTTGCTCGATCCTGAGTCTAATGTGGTTATCTAAGTGGGACAGCTGGGAAGTGAAAAAAGAGAGGGGAAAGAGTGGGGCGAACAGTCATATAGGAGAGGGAAAGAGTAGAGGAGGGAGGTGTGAGGAAGTGAACGATATAGGTTATAAGGGAGGATCATTATTTCTCTCAAACCTTTGGTCATTGGCCCTCCGCCAGCTGTTTTATGACTTTTGTCAAAAATGGATGCCAGACTTCCTCAAATTGTTCTGTTTGGTCCTGTAAGTTATAGATCACTCTTTCATGGGTGGCTGTTTGATACATGGCAGTCATCCATTCTGTCGGCGTGGGGGCAGTGCTAGCCCTCCAATGCCGAAGTACACATATTTTGGCCGTGGCAAATGCGGTGTGTAGTAACCTTTTTTGGGTACGTGTTAGGGAGGGGAATAGGCATATATCATGTAGGAGAATAAGTGATGGAGGAGTCGGGTTTGGGATCTGGATAATATCCAGCAGGGTATGACGTACTGCATCCCATAAGGGCTGAATCTTCGGACAGTGACATAGGATGTGGAGTAGGTCGCAATGGGCTTATATGCATCTCCAGCACTTTGCATGCATTAGCAATCCAGCCCTAAAAAGTTGGACGGGGGTCCAGTACCAATCTTGTAGAACTTTAAATAGGCAGAATTTTAGTCGGGCTTCACGTACCCCCCTATCAAGGGATCTAGTATGTCTGACCATTCTTCTTCTGTGTAGGTTAACCCTAGTCTATCCTGCCATTTTAACCGTAAACGTTCAAGGAGGGGTTGCGAGTAGAGATGATTTGTTAGTTCGGTGTAAAGGCCCGCCATAACGCCTTTGTGTCGGCCCCATTTCTGAAGATAAGTAACAATGGGTGAGGTTTTACACGTCCATGGGGGAGCCCCTAGTGAGCTGAGCATACAATGTTTGAGCTGCAGGTATCTCCATTCTTTTTTTAAAACTTTTCTTTTATTGTTAATAACACAATATGATACAGAGTCAGTGGGATCAGGGTCCCGTCAATCGAGAGTAATTGCACATCAGTGATATTAGGAAACCAAAGAAGAAGAAAAAACGCATAAGGCACAAACAAGGTATCAGTCGTAATGTAAAAACCTGAGGTAGAGTTCACTTCCAACATATATTAGGCTATGTGAGGGGGTTTAGAGAGGATAAAGATAGAGGGGTGAAGGGTAGGTTGTACCTGTTCAGACGAGAGGACCGGGGAGTGCCACCTTGGGAAGCGAGGGATGTCGCTGCGCGGATAATGGGTGTTGCAGCTCATGTCAACTCTGTGGTCAGTTTCGGTTGGGACCAGGTGACTATCAGACGACATAGGGAGAGGATCTACCATGGAGGTCTGTTTGGAGCGTTGCTGGAAGGCGGCGTTCAGACTCTAGTGGGTATTTAGAAAGAGATGTGGGTGGGGATAAGGGGCGAGTGGGAGAGAGAAAGAGAGAGAGAGAGAGAGAGGAAAGAAAGAAAGAAAGAGGGAAAAAGGAAGAAAGAAGAAGAAACAGTAGGAAAAGGGAGGGGGAGAAGGGGAAGAAGGGAAGAGGAGAAAAGAAGAGAAAAGAGAAGGAAGAGAAGGGGAGATAAGGAGGGGGAGAGGGGGGAGAATACAGAGGGAGGGGGAGGTACGGGAGCGAGGGGGAGAAGGGGGAAAAGACGCATGTGGGGGAGGGGAGGGAAAGGGAAAGGAGAAGGGAACAGTGGTGGTTCCGGGTAGGGCACTATTGCCCCCTTGTAAGGAAGGGAGCCCATACCTGTAGGAATATTTGAGCTTGGTCTTGTAAGTTATAGATGATCTGTTCATGCATAGCAGTGCAGATCATGGCTGTAATCCATTCCTCCGGGCTTGGGGGGGTCTCTGACCGCCAGTGTCTGAGTGTGCAAATTTTTGCAGTAGCTAACGCTGTGTGCAACAGTCTCTTGTGTGGTCTAGGGAGGTCTGGTAGGGAGGTCGTATCTTGCAGAAGTATGAGGGCAGGAGGAAGTGGTGACGGAAGTGACATTACTTCAGCCAGTGTGGAGCTCACAGCATCCCAGAGTGGTTTTACTGTTGTACAGTTTACTAAGGTATGTATCAGGTCACAGGATGTTTCTGGACATCGCCAGCAGTTCGCATGCGGGAGGAGTCCGGTCCTATGAAGTTTCGCTGGGGACCAGTGCCATTCATGTAAGATTTTGAAGAGGCAGAATTTCAAGCGTGCTTCCCGGGTGCCTCTGTCTAGTGTCTCTAGGGTAGTTTCCCAATCATCTGGGTCTAGATCCTGCAGCAGCCTGGTTTGCCACCGTAGACGTAGTTTGTCCATTAGCGGTTGGGAGTAAAGCCGTCGAATAATTAGATCATAGAGACCCGACATTACTCCCTTGTATTGTCCCCATTGCTGCATGTATCTCCATTCCTGGTTCGGGTGTAGGCCGAACTCCTCCTGTAACTTGGGGAAGGGTTTGAGCACATCGTTCTCCAGGACCTGTGAGAGGGTGAGGATGCCTGCCTGTTTCCATTGCGGCCAATGGAGTACCTCGCCACCTATGCGTAGGCCACTGTTGTGCCACAGGGGCGCTTGGGCATGTATGAGGGGTGGACCCCAAACAGTCGGTGGGCCCTTTGCCAGGATGCCCTGGTCGCCGCCAGGATAGGATTCACTGAGTTAGTGGCTGGGAGGTCTGCACGGTAGGGTCCACCGAGTCCTTTGTTCGCAGCCAGGAGTCGTTTTTCCACTGCTATCAACAAGGGGGGATCTGGTATATTTGATAGTGTATTGGATAGCTGAGACATTTGGAGGGCTAAAGAGTAGTGTTCCACCGATGGGAGTCCCATTCCCCCGTTTATGCGGCGGGCCAAAAGGTTGGCTGGTGATAGCCGTGGTCGCATTGTGCCCCACACGAATGATCTAATTAGTGCATCAATGCCTCTTAGTGTGGAGAGGGGCACTTGTAAGGGCAGGAGACCTAGGATATAGGTGAAGCGGGGTACCGTCACCATTCTAACCGCTTGTACTCTGCCCCACATGGAGAGGCCTAACTGGGTCCATTTCGCAAGTCCAGTTTCGCCCGCATGATGAGAGGGTCAATGTTGTCCGCCACCATGTGTGCCAGTCCAGGGTTAACATTCACTCCTAGGTATTTAAGACGTTTTGGCACCCACCGGAATGGGTAGCCTAGGAGTGCCGCTTTTGTGGTTACTCACGATAGTGGAAGTGCCTCGCTTTTGTCCCAGTTAATACGGTATCCCGATAGGGCTGCGAAGTCCTCGATTACCTCTAATAGGGACGGTATGGATCTTTCCAAGTCCGTGAGTGTTCAGAGGATATCGTCAGCGTAGTGGTATATCTTGGAGGTGCCTTTGGGTAGTGGTAGGCCGGTTATGGAGGGGGAGGACCGGATGGCTGCCGCCAAGGGCTCCATTGCCTAAAGGAACAGGAGAGGTGAAAGGGGGCACCCCTGCCGTGTACCCCTTCGGATAGGGAAAGGGTCTGAGATGAAGCCTCCGCAGTTGACTCTGGCCGCGGGTTGATCATAGAGCAGTTGTACCATGGAGATAAATTTGTTGCCTAGACCAAATCTCTCTAAGGCTGAAAATAGGTAGGGCCATTCTATGCGGTAGAACGCTTTTTCGGCGTCTAAGGACAGGGCCAGCGTCGACTCCGGGGAGTCTCTGGCCGCCCATAAGGTATGGCACAGGGTTCGTAGGTGGTTCCTAGACGTGCGGCCCGGTACAAACCCCACCTGTGTATAGTGTATTAAGGACGGGATTACTTTACGTAATCTGTTTGCCAGGACGCTTGCTAGAATTTGGATGTCCCCGTTTAGTAGAGAGATGGGTCAGTAGTTGCCACATAATAAAGGATCTCTCCCAGGCTTCGGTATGACAGCTATTGTGGCATTATTGGATATGGCCCCTAATGTCTGTGTTTCGCAGGCTTCATTGAGGGCTTCGCATAAGATATCAATCGCCTCTGCCCCTACCCATTTATAAAGTTCTGCAGGGTATCCGTCCTCTCCGGGTGATTTGTGGTACGGGAGGTCAGAGATGACTTTATCTATTTCCTGTCTGCTTATTTCCCCTTCTAATAGGCTACGGCCCTCGTCTGTTAGGGAGGGGAGGTCTAGCTTCTTTAAGAAGGTGGTAGCTTGCGCTAGGTTGGTCGTGGTTTCCGGCGTGTAAAGGTGTCTATAGAATTGGGCAAATTCGTTTGCAATGGCCTGCGGGTGGGTCAGTATGTCCCCGGAGGGAGAGCGAATGGCTGGGATGGCTAGAGCGGCTGCTCTTTGACGGAGTTGGGCTGCAAGCAGTCGTCCCGCCTTCTCACCCTGTTCATAGTGTCTCCCTTGGAGTCTCTGTAATGCGAATTCGGCCTGGGTGGTGTATAGCTCATAAAGGACCATTTGGGCTTGCTCTAGACTTCGGCGGCCTGAAAGGGAGGGGTGTGCTGTATATTGTCTGGTTAGTCGGCGTATGTCGAGTTCCAGAGCAGCTTGTTGCTCTTTTCTGTCTTTGTTCGCTATCGCCGCATCCCGCATGAGCTGTCCCCGTATCGAGGCTTTGGCTGCGGCCCACATAGTTCGACTTGAATCAACCGTACCGAGGTTGTCTTGGGCGAAAGTGGTCGCATGATCCTGTAGCTGCAACTTACCTTTGGGGGATCGATATCGATGGATCGCTAATTTCTGCCCGGGGATACCAGGCCTAAGCGGATGGCTATAAGGACTGGGGAGTGGTCTGAAAGGCCTCTCTCTAGTATGTCGTCCCCCAAGGTGTGGGCCACAAGATTATGGGATAGGAGAAAGTAATCGATCCGTGATTGGGTACCGTGCACCGGCGAGAGAAAGGTAAATTCTCTGTCCATTGGGTGAGTCAGCCTCCAGTGGTGAACCAAACCATTATCCGCGAGTATATCAGACTGGATGGCCCTGTCTGCGTTGTTACTCGTGTCTAGAGGCCCCGTCCTGTCCCGTGCTGCGTCCCTTGCTAGGTTACAGTCTCCTCCTATAACGTAATGGGATGCCCCTATCTCGGTTAGAAGTCGATTGAGCTGGAGAAACAAGAGGCGTTTGGGACCTGTTGGTGCATAGACTGATCCCACACACAGTGTTGAGTCCCCGATTTTCAGTTTGGTAAATATGTATTGGCCCTCGGGGTCTGTCCACGATTTGACGACCGTGAAAGGGAGGGTTTTGCGTAAGAGGATCGCCACCCCGCTTTTTCTTGGGACATTTTCCGTATCGGGTGAGGGTGGGGTGCAGCTAAACAGGACAGTTCCCACCCAGTCACGTCGTAGTCTATCAGACTCAAGACTGTCTAGGTGTGTCTCTTGTAATAAAGCGATGTCTGCCTGCTTAGAGTTAAGGTAGGATAGGACTTTCTTCCGTTTGATAAAGTGGGTAAGGCCATTTACGTTCCATGATATCACCCTGAGGGGAACTACCGGTGCTCCCATCTGGTTGGGCATCCTCGTTTCCTGTGTCCGCCCACCCGGGGGTATGAGCTCGGGGGAGTGGGGTGGACTCTGTGAACTGAAGAGGATGTCGGGGAGGGGGAAGAGGAGGGAAGGGTGGCGGGCACGTTGGATACGAAGAGGAGTTGAAAAGAGAATAAAAAGGAGACAGTGGGGGAAAGAAGAAATAAAAAAGAAGGTAAAGAAGGGAGACCGGGATACAAGTCCCGAAGTACACGAACTTTAACCGGTGGGTCTAAAACCTAGGCCGAATGAGCTTCGACGCCCGGCCAGCGGGCCCCGCACCGGGAGGGGGGAGGCGCCCACGAGGCGCCCCAGACCTCCGCGTGGATGCCTCCAGTTATGTCCGGGGGGTGTGGTATGTGTTCGTGACCAGAGGGTGGGGGGAGGAGGGGAGGTCGCATGTTGGCCGCGTCCCTGTGTGGGGGGGGGATGGGGGAAGCGCGAGGAAAGGACAGGGGCAGGTGTTGTTGTTACTGAGGTCGCTTCCCCTTGGTTATTCTGAGGGGTTGCGGCATGTATATGCTCTGGGACTTGGCATCTGTGGTCTGTTCTGCTTTGCACCAGCGCCCATCATTATGTCACTATTGCGTTTGTTAGTAGACCGGGGTCTAGAGCTCAAAACCCAGGTCAGAATCATTTTGCCCCAACCCTGCCAGGGCAAGCCAGTAGTGCGCAAGGGTATTGCGTCAGTTCCCAAATTTTCCAGAGGACGTTATAGATCCTGATTCTAGATGGGAGAAGTGATGTGGGATATGGTAAGTGTTACCCGGCATGAAGGGGAGGGACGTTGAGAAACAAAAGTAATCGGGAGCCAACAAAAACTATCACACAATCCGAACAGTCTAAGCAGTCCGAGGCGGTTAAAGCCTTCTGGGGGGGGGCGGTTCTCCGTGGTACACTGTCTGAAGAGTATACATTAAAATAGAGTACTCATCATTTCTCTGTGTCAGGACTCTTTCATCAAAGTTCCTATGTTTCCTGCAACGTTTCTATGACAGTCTGTGGTTGTAGATATCGAGGGCTTGTAGGAAAACTGTGTCTATGTTGGTTTCAGGTAGTAGGCACCTAGGGTTTCAAAGGGGATCGGGACTTGTCTCTGTCCGGCAGCTGTGTGTGCATTGCCACCGCCTGTAGGACTTGGCCCCTGTCACCAAAACTTTTTGTTAATCTCTCCAGGTCTCTGCCCCTGGTTTGGGGGTCTGTAGTAGGTCTTCCGTCGGTGTCCAGAGCAATTTCCGATTGGCCCATTCCCCTAGTTTGGTTCTGTGTGTCTTGGGGGGATTGGGTTGTTGATTCCATGGGTTGTGTCGGATCATGTAGCCCCTCTAGGAATGACTTCAGGTCCTCTGGGTCATAGAAGGCTCGTGACTCTCCGTTCTTAGTTATCCACATCCTGGCTGGCTCGAAGAGGCCAAATTTAACGTCCAGATGTCGAAGGCGAGGGCGGAGGGAGAGAAAGGCTCTTCTTCGATCTGATGTTTCTTTGGAGAAGTCTGCTGAAAGGCGGATTTCGAGGGGACCGAGCCGGAGTGGGCCTTGCCTTCGGGACAGCTGTAACAGTTGGCGGACCTGCCCGTCCCGGAGGAAGCAGGCTATGATTGGACGAGGACGATCTTTTCCGTTTTGTCTCTTGAGACCAAGTCTATGCACTCTTTGAAATTCCAGAGGGGGGTCAGATGTTATGTCGGCTAGTTTGGGAAGCGTGTCTCGCAGGTAAGAGAGGATATCTGTACCCTCAATGCCTTCCGGAAATCCAAGGAAGCGGACGTTGTTTCTGCGGCTTCGGTCCTCAAGGTCGGTTAACTTGCTGCGAAGGTACAAGAGTTCCTGATCTCTGTCAGTCTGTAAGACCACTTGACTTTCCACAGCCGCTACTTGATGGTCCAGTCCGGAGATTTGTGACTGGAAGCCCGCTATTTCCAAGCGCATGGATCTCGTTTCCAGTTTGCGGCCTACTGTCGATATCTCCTGCAGTATACGATCCATTGATGCTCCTTGAGTGTTGTCTGACATGGTGTCGTGTGAAGGGGGTGGAGAGTCTGCAGTAGCAGGATGTTTCTGTTAGCGCAGGGCTTCAGAGAAGAGTAGTTGGCGAGCGGGTTTACATGGTACTTTACCCGCCGTCTTGCCTCTGGGCATTGCGGGTTTCTCCCTGCAGGTGGGGATCCAAGGGGGTGCCTGTCCGTGTCTCAATGAGGGCGATCAGCGTGGGCGGCAGAGGAGAGAGGGTGGCGGAGGGGGGGGATGAGGGGGGTTCAGAGTAGTTGGTGAGTTCAGGGGAGTACCTCTCTAAGTGGCCTCCTGGGGAGGGCTGTCGTTGGTGTATATATACGAGGGGAAGGATCTCGGTGTTGGCTCTATAGCGTTCAGTGTCCCGCAGGGCTGTTCTGTGGGGAGAGGAGTGGTTTTGGAGCCGAGGTCTGATGTTATTGTTATTCCTGGCCCTCTTTGCTCTCCATGCCTCGTTAGTTCTAGCTTTGTTGGAGGCTACAGTGGCTTTTCACTTTTCCTGTTAGTGTGGTATTGCTTCTTTTGTTGTTATGTTTGTGTTGTTTGTTTTCCTGTCTCTTTTTTTTTTTCCTCTTTTTTTTTTTGTTTTCTTTTTTATTCCTTACTCTTTGCCCCCTCTTGTGCTTGCCCCTCTTTTTATTAGGTAGTGTTTGCTCCTTCCCGTCGTTTTCCTCCTCTCTCCGCTCGTTGTTATATTCCTCTCTCTCTCTCCTCGCTTGCGGCCCCTCTCTCACTCATCCACCACCCTCATCTCCGTACATCTCTCATCCTCTCTGACTCACTGGCTCGGCCCTCACCTCTCCATCCTCTCCGGGGCCTCTGTCGTTTCTCAGGGGGCCTTCTCTGGAGCAGGTAAGGCTGGGGGGGTGGGGATAGCCATCCGTTGCGCTCCGCTGGTGGTGAGGCCTCTTGTCGTCGATCCCGTCACCCCCGACAGAAAGGGGAAGGGTGGAGAGGCACTGGGAGGTGCGTCGTCAGCATCGGGCCACCTCCTGTTGTTGTTCCGGGCCTTGATGTTGGTCGGCTCCGTTCTCCCCCTTCGGCAGCGATCGATCGGGAGGGAGGGAGGGGGCAGGCGGCGTCCCGGCCTGTTGCCGGCTCCGGGAGCCGCAGATGAGCCGTTGTCAAGGCGCAGGTAGGGACGGAGGGCGCGCTCCCCCACTTCGGGCTTCAGCAAGGGACGCGTCTCTCCGTGTCGGGGTGATTCCTCACTCGAGGCCGCGGCTCAGAGGCCTGCCCTAGGCCTCAAGACTGCTCCCCTCGCTCCGCCCGGTGCCTCCGGAGAGGGCGCTCCCCCCACGTCACGGATGTCGGCCGTTCGTCGTCTCCAACTCCTATGTCGGCCCCTGCTGCGTTCGGGGGTCCCTCGGAGCGCCCCCAGCGCCGCCGCCACCGCTGCGTGGCCCGCCGCCGTGCAGAGCTTGGCTCTCAGGCGGCCATCATGGATCGCGGCCAGACCACGCCCCCCGGTATCTCCATTCTTGATTACTATGGATACCGAACTCTTCCTGGAGGGAGGCGAAAGTTCGTAAGTTATTTCCGTCTATTATATGGGATATGTTATGGATTCCTGCCTCAGTCCATTGGGGCCACGAGAGGGGTCTCTCTCCTATTTTTATGTTTTTATTCTCCGCTGTAGGGGCCTGGGCGTGTAGAGAGGGGTGTATGTCCAACAGGCGATGGGCTCTGCGCCATGCTGTGTCGGTAGCTTTGAGGATGGGGTTAGGCGAGGAAGGATGGTCGGTGTATACCCCTCCCATCGTGTGCTGCCCTCTTAGGAGTCTCTCTGTGACCACCCATTGTGGTGGATCCGGCGTATTTGGGAGAGTGTATGCTAACTGTGAAAGTTGTAAAGCTAGTGAGTATTGTTCTATTGAGGGTAGGCCTAAACCTCCATAGGGGCGTCGAGCTAGAATAGTTGCCGGTTTCAGTCTCGGGCGAAGGGAGCCCCACGCAAAGGCCCTCATAGATGCGTCAATCGAACGGAGTATCAGGAGGGGTACCAGTAGGGGGAGCATGCCCAAGACGTATGTAAAGCGTGGTAATGTAGTCATTCTAACTGCTTGAGTCCTTCCCCACATTGACAGACCCAGTAATGACCATTTAGCAAAATCCAGTTTCATTTTTGATATAAGGGGATCTAGGTTATCTCTAACTATATGTTCTAGGCCTCGGTTGATATACGTTCCTAGGTATTTAAGGCGAGTCGGCGTCCATTGGAATGGCAGACCATGCACTGCTGCTCTCGTTGTCATGCGGGATAGAGGCAGTGGTTTACTTTTGTCCCAGTTTACTCGGTATCCAGATATAGGCGTAAATTCCTCTATGGTAGAAAGCAGTGTGGGTAAGGATGTTTCTAGGTCAGTCAGGGTTAGTAGGATGTCGTCTGCGTAGAGATAAATTTTAGATATCCCCCGGTTATTTGGATGCCTTTTATCTGTTGAGAGTTCCGTATAGTAGCTGCCAAGGGTTCCATGGCTAGTAGGAATAGGAGTGGTGACAGGGGGCAGCCCTGACCAGTGCCTTTTCCTATGGGGAAAGGGTCTGATAAGAAACCTCCACAGTTAACCTGTGCTGAGGGATGGTCATACAATAAGCGGACTTTAGAGATGAATTGTTCTCCTAGGCCAAAGTGTTTCATGGTGGCGAATAAATAGGGCCATTCGATGCGGTCGAATGCTTTCTCTGCGTCTAGGGATAATGCAAGGGCTTCGTTGGGCATATTTAGAGCTTCCAGTAGTGTATGATAGAGAGTGCGCATATGATTTCTGGAGGAGCAGCCGGGTACGAACCCCACTTGGGTGTTATGGATCAAAGATGGTATCACTTTACGCAGGCGTGCTGCTAGAATGCTAGCTAGGAGTTTGACGTCTCCATTCAAGAGGGAAATGGGGCGATAGCTGCCACAAAGAAGGGGGTCTTTCCCTGGTTTAGGTAGTACGACAATTGTGGCCCTGTTGGATAAAGCTCCTAGGGAGCCTTCCTGACATGCTTCGGTTAGTGCTCCATGGACTGCGTTGATTGCCTCTTCTCCGGCCCACTTATAGAATTCCGCAGGGAATCCGTCCTCTCCTGGAGATTTATGATAGGGGAGGTTTGTTACAACTTGTGTTATCTCCTCTCTGCTTATATCACCGTCTAAGAGGGTTCCGCCTGCTTCCGTCAAGCGGGGTAGATTGGCCGTCCTAAGAAATGTCTCTACCTGTGTCTGATCGGACGGCGTTTCCGGCGTGTAAAGGTGCCGGTAGTATTTAGCAAATTTGTTCACGATATCTTGTGGGCGAGTTAGCACTGCCCCCGATGGGGATGTTATGGCCGAAATGGTGGAAGCTGCCTCTCTTTGTCGGAGCTGGGCCGCTAGGTGGCGTCCTGCTTTCTCTCCTTGTTCGTAATGACGGTCTCGCAGTTTTTGTAGTGTGAATTCTGCCTGGGACGTGAAGAGTTCACTGTGTGCTATTCTGGCTTGTTCTAAGGAGCGGCGTAGTCTAGGGGACGGTTGGGTAGTGTACTGTTTAGTGAGATTCTGGATTGTGGTCTCCAGAATGGTTTGACGGGCAATTCTATCTTTGTTGGCCAATGCTGCGTCTCGCATCATAATGCCTCTCAGTGTCGCCTTTGCAGCTGCCCATAAGATCCTTTTGGAGGTCACTTTATCTTTGTTCTCTGTCATATATGTAGATACGTGTGCTCTTAATTGTTCCTTCCCTTGGGGGGAGCGATATCTGCGCACGGCCAGGTGCCACGGTTTTACGCCCCGGAGGGGACAAGCCTATCTGAATCAGAGTTAGTACTGGGGAGTGGTCTGACAGGCCACTGTCTAAAATACTGGAATCCAGCACTCCGGGGATTACAGTGTGTGACACCAGAAAATAGTCCAGGCGTGATTGGGGGCCGTGGACGGCTGACAAAAAAGTGTATTCCTTGTCTTTCGGGTGTTGTATTCTCCAACAGTCCACTAGGCCGACGTCCGTTGTTATGTCTGTCAGGGGAGCTCTATCATGGTTGTTGCCTATATCAATGGGACCTGTCCTGTCCAGTATTGGGTCTTGGGCTAGGTTCCAGTCTCCCCTGATTATATACCGGGCTGTCCCGATTTCTGTCAAGATGCGATTTAGTTGTAGGAAAAATTTGCGTTTTGAACCGGTTGGTGCATAGACGGAGCCCACGCATAAGAAAGTGTTCCCTATTTTTAGTTTAACGAATGTGTATCTTCCTTCTGTATCGCTCCATGTTTAATGATTGTAATCGGGAGAGATTTTCGTATTAATATCGCCACCCCGCACTTGCGAGGTGTACTGCTCCTAGGTTCTTGGCTCGCCTGGCAGCAACTATGAACGACCCTCCCTACCCAGTCCCGTTTAAGCTTGTCGGATTCTAAAGTGTCAAGGTGTGTCTCCTGTATTAAGGCAATGTCTGCTTTTTTGGATTGAAGGTAAGATAGTATTTTTTTCCGTTTAACATAGCTCGTCATGCCATGTACATTCCATGAGAGGATACGCAGTGGCCGTATCCCTTGGAGAGTTCTTCTCGACATCTTTGAACAGGTGTACCAGGTCACGCTTATTTCAGTGTCAACCCTAGCAGGGGGGGAAGGGGGAAATGTAACCTAACTCTTTTGTTCAAATAAGAGTTGTGTTTGTTATGATATAATGGGTTGTGGGAGGAGGAGGTGCAGCTGGCAGGGGTCGGAGATGTACTCTATGGAAGAGGAAATGAGAGAAAAGGTAAAGGTTGGAGGGGGGGAAGAGGCGATATATGTAGGAGAAGAGGGAAATAAAAAGAAAGGGAAGAGAGAAGAAAAGAAAAGAGAAAAGAAAGGGAGGAAAGGCTGGAGGACCTGCCTCCTTAGCTTAGTTCTGTAGACGGCGGGTCCGGTTCCTCTCGGGGCTCACGCGTCGACGGGATGGTCCCTATCGGGGGGGGGGCGGAGGGGAGCGCCGGGATGGGAAGGGCAATTGACAGTCGGTTGTCTGCCTGTTAATGACGATGGGGTGCGTAGGGATCTTGGCTGTGTATTGAGTGTCAAGGGGGCAAGTTTAACGCATGTTGCCGTTGGGTTGTGATGGTTGTCATGCTATGTTTGATCGTTTAAATGACTAGGATATGTGGTATTGGGGGTAGGGAGAGTGGAAAGGTAGTGAGTTATCTTATGGCTAGGTGGTATTGCCGTAGGTTACGGTTGTCTGTTTGTGAGAGGTGGCAGCCGGTTGGAGGGGAGGAGGAAGGGATGGATGGGAAAAGTTTGTTCAGGGTGGGTCTCGGTGCATATTACATGATTTCTGATGTTTCTGGAAATAGGGGGAGGTGAGGGTGTACATGAATGGTGTAATTGCGGGGGGAGGGGTCCTGCGATGGTGTTGTCAGACGAGGGTAGGGTTTGCAGAGGGGAGAGGGTATTCAATTAGGAAGATTGGGGCGGGGAGGGAGTGGGAGCAGCAAGGGGGGCGGGTGGAGTTATGTAGCATTAGTACCTTTGTGGATAGGGGTGCAGAGAGTTTCAGGTACACAGTTTACACCGGGTCCCTCTCCCTCGCCCCAACATCACATTTTTATCTGCTTCAACATTTTAATAACCTTTTGATTCTTATTAACATTACACATCCTTGTGGCTATTATTACTTTGTTATGTTATGAGCTGTGGATCTGAGTATCGATCTATGTGTCGTGCGGTGGGCAGTAAATGCAGCATAGTTCCGTGGCGTGCGAGAGCATTGTGTGGCCTGCCTCCTTGCTCATGTCCTGTCAGGTATTATTACTTCATAATACTGTTATGGGGTGTATGATAAACGGGTGCCGACCGTTTAGTAGTGTGGTGCTTATTGCTCTTATGGTCGTTCTTTCTAGAATGGGTTTGCAGGCATTCGTAGTGAATGATCTGTGAGCGATTGAGTGCATCCTGGATGGGGGGTTATGTACCTTATTTGTGTTGCGATACCTTGATGCATGGGATCCCGTATAGTTGTACAATGCTCTTTTGCGTCTTTTTTATAGTGTGTGTTTGGTGTATGGTGCTAATAGGTCTATTGATATCCAATGGGTCGTATTATGTTACATGTGTCTCGAGGGATAAGTTGGAATATCCTTTTATATCCCACTCACGTTCCCTTAGATCCTGGTCTAGGCTCTTATGGAGTCAGAGAGAAGGGGAGGGAGTCTAGTCCTTATGTAGGTATGTGTGTTTCTGAATTTTCTATATGCAAAGTCAAATGTAAAAGGGCTCATGTTTATCTAATGGCAGCCACCCATGGCTACACATACACATATTCAGGTGGTTAGTAGTGTTATGTGATTTACAGGTTTTTTAAGCTCCACTATAAACCTGAAGCCTCATCCTCCTCCTGTCCACTCCCACGCAACGGACAGCCATGTGGCTATCTGTGGTCCATCACAGAGAAAAAAAAAACATTTATGAAGATACTCAACAAAACATTTTACATAAAAGGGTATTTACTGACTATTCAGAATAGAAAGAAAAAAATTGCAATGTGGTACTCGATTTTCGGGGGAAATTCATGTATTTAAATAATTAGTGCTGATGGGCATAGATATAAATATGCGTGCAAATAAAAAAATAATGTATAGAATTTTTATCTACATTATCTTTCATTTTATATGTTAGTTTGTTCAGCTGATTTTTCCATTTCCTCTCTTCATCCTCCCTCTTGCTCCAGCAATTCAAATCATGCTGCCCCTTCGAAGCCACTAGTATTTTTCACTGGATGATTCTAAGAACCGGTGATAACTGCAAGCAGTTGTTCTACTCGAGTGCTTGCTCAGTCTTTATCTTTTTCAATGGGTGCAAAGCCAGGTTTTCCAATGCATCTGTAAAATGCTACCTTTTAACAGCAATGAATGGAATTGTTTATATGTGTATATGAACTGAAAGATATTTCGGATATGTACTCGAAAGGGTTTGTACGAAAAGTCATTTGAGACGCACGTTGATCAGCTTTCAAAGTCCTACAGATCAAATAATAATTCCCTGATGCTTTAAATAATCTGTTTTCCATGGAACTTAGTGAGCAGGGTGAAACCATACAACAAATATACGGAGAATACTGTCTTCCCTACGATTAACATATATTGGACGAATAAAAAAAAACACAAAACTAACCAATAAGAAAGAAACTGCTAGGACAAGAAACTGGATTTAAAATAATACACACAGTTGAGGTGCAAATAACTGTTCTATCTTTACACAAAACTTATAAAAATAAAAAAATATGTCCCGATTTAGTCGAACGTGCAACACACAAACCAGACTACAAATGTCAAATCAAAATTCATGCCATAAGACTAACTAGATTCATATTGACACTGGCATAGCACCTATGCTGATCCTTCCAGAGGGCCCTATCATTAACTGTTCCTCTGGCTCAGAATAGGACTGAGGCACGTTTTCATACCTTCTTCAGTGTTTAAAGTCCATACATTTAAGTCAGAATTTCTCCGAATGAATGGATGAACTTCTCACCTTTTTCGACTTTTACTGTCTGCCGCTTATGTTTTAACTGAGAAATTCTGAGTTAAAATGTATGCACCCCAGACAGTGCAAACTCTTGAAAACAGGCGTTCTGCCTCTATTTGCCACAATTGTCACTAACGATGTAAAAAGCAAATGGCAAGAGATAAACTTGAAGAGAAAAAAAGATCAACTTGGACTGTTTCTAGTCTCCGACTTTCGTCTCGCACAAGATGTACAGCAACAAACACTTTCTGACATGTTTGTCCTCCTTCCTGTGTATCCTTTGTGTGAGAATTGAAGAGCTCAGTCATGAAGTAAATAAAGATGTTGAACCCCAATCACAAAAGTAAATTTCCAAACTTAATAATAGCTGCGCATAGTTGAATGTCTATGACCACTTGCAAAATTGCATATTGACGATATTTAAATAGAACTTTCCAATTAACATAGGTAAATGCTCATACACCGAGAACTTCGTGCCAGGTTTACAAGGCCCTAGCTCCTCCATGAGCCACATTAGAGTCATTTCTTTTGACGGTAATGTGGCTCAACGAGACAAAATTCGCTACGCCATATTTACAAACTGCCACAATGCATGCATTGTGCCACTTTGCGACCCCTTGCAAAGTGGCAAGGCCTGCGTCACGTATAATATATGTAAGGGGATAATTCTGGAATTAGGAGGCCCGCAAAAATGGTGCAATGAAATTTACAAGATTTAATTGCGCAATTTTTGGCATCATTTTCAACGCCTGCTCAAAGCAGGCATTAAAAGGATGCACCCACTGAAGTCACTGGACCTCCTTGCACTTTGCTGCACTAGCATCAAAAAAGTTTACGCTAGTGCAGCAAAGTGCTACAATAGCATGTTTTTTTTTTTTTTAATGCTACTGGCCTAACATGTGCTTTGGTGCTCCATGATGTAAATGCGGCGCATCCATGGTGTCGCTAAGTGGCAGTGGAGGGGGTGCAAGAAATCTGGCACTTTAGAACTGATGTGCCAGTTCATGTGCAAATCAGTGGGTTATTGGCATACACCTGTTGTTTCGAGCAGACAGGTCCATGTCATAATTTTGTGTTCTGAAAACCTGCAAGTACCATAGCTCTCCACATATTTGGCTTGGGCGATATTTTGCATAGAGGAAAGATATACTGTACAATATTGCAAAAGGGTTATTAGCGAAGTAGAAACACACCTCACCACAGTAAAAACATGAAAACAATTATAATCTGAAACTCATAAACAACACCAACTCTCAAAAACCCGCCCTCTTGCCCTGCAGTATGTGTCCTGAAGGTGAAGCTTACCACCCAACGGGAAGAATAACTTCACTTGGAAGGAGGCATATATTGTGGTAAACTATGTGGTTGGCCACTATGGAGAAGAACTTCTCAGTTTGCTGCCAGACAGAGATAGAGGAGTGGAAAAACATGGCATGTGGTATGAAGTGACCGATAAAGTACATGTAATGAGGGTGGAGATACACACTGTTGGAGGAACATTAAAAAGCTTAATCACTAGAAGTATGTGAATAATAAGTATACCAGGATACAGTTGGAAGCTGCACTTCCTAAAGTTAAAACTCTTGTATTTTGAAGGCATATCTACACAGAGATACAAGAGAAATGTCAACAATCTTGAGTTTTTTAAAGATTCATTACGTGCACCGTTCAAGGGCTCAGCACCATCAACCAACCTGTGGCAGCATAGATTCAACCAGGACTGGTCAGTCAGTGGAAGCATCTCAAAATTGTTTGATCCACATATAACATATACTTTATGGTTCCCTTGTGCTTACCAGGCATGGATGTCCTCCGTATCTATTATTACATCTCACCACCCATGATTATGGACATCATGGGCGAGATGTATCAAACGTTTTTGCATTCGCAAACAGTGTGAATAGCAAATTCGGCCGTTTGCGAATTAAAAAACACCTTTCACGATGTATGAAAGGCATTCACAGTGCAAATATAAGGAATCGCTAAAATAGGGATTCCTTGCGACTGCAACATGAATCTGCGTGTCGCAATCTGAGTATCACAAATAGCGACATGGTTTAGTCAATCGCTATCTGTGAACTAGATTTGCGATTTGCAGATAGCGAGCCACAAAATCATGTCACTATTTGCGATACGCAGATTGTGACACGCAAATTCTGGCCTGCAACGCTATGCATCAAAAAAACACAAATAGCGAATATTCGCAGAATGGCCTTTTGCACATGCAATTACCACGAATTGAAATCAGTAACCAGGTGCAACCTATATAAAGAGGCCCAGAATGACTCAGCCCCTTTTCCACAATGGCCGCACTCTATGCCATGGCGAGGAGGATGAGGATCCTGGCACGTTTGAGGAGAGGGAAGAGGAGACAGGAGCACATTTTTAGAGTGTGCATAACCCTTTTTGATCAGACAGAAGAGGAGATATATGAGAAGTACAGGTTAAGCTCAGCCATGATACTTGACCTAATAGCTGATCTACAACCCATACTGCAGTGCACCACACAAAGGACCAATAGTATAACCACCCATGTGCAGGTATTATGTTCCCTGCACCTATTAGTCTCAGGGAGCTATCAAGGGGTTATAGCAGCAGCAGGAGGGGTCTCACAGAGTGCCCTCTCACGATTTTTCAATGCATTTCTCAATGCCACGCTAAGCTAAATTCAACAGTACATAAAATTCCCCAAACCCCACAGGAATTACTACAGCCCAAATTAAATTTCTACCAGATTGCCCGATTCCCACGTCATAGGCACCATCGATGGGACACATGTAGCTATCTGTCCACCATCAGCCACAGAGTATATTTATCAGAACTGTAAAAATTCACATTCCATGAATATACAAGTAATTAGCAATGCCTCCAACATCATAACCGATCTCGTGGCCAGATACCCAGGTAGCACACATCACTCCTACATCTTTCGCCACAGTGGAATTTACACAAGACTACTCTCTGGGGCGTTTGGTGAAGGATATCTACTGGGTAATGCAATAGTTGGCAATGTTGCATTGATGGAAACGTGACGTAACATATAACAAGTACTCATTTTACTCTCATGTCATTCCAGGAGACAGCGCCTACGCTGTGCGGTCCTTCATACTGACACTCTACCTGAGTCCTGCAATGCCAGCCAAAAGGAGGTACAATGCTGCTCACAGGACAACCCGCAGTGTTGTGGAGACGACCTTCGGATTGCTGAAGAGCCACTACAATACAGCCCTGAAACAACCTGCAAAATCGTGGCTACATGTGCTATGTTGTACAATATTGCAACATCAAGGGGCATACCTGTGGAACCCACCGAGCCGGACTCAGATGAGGATGGTGATCCCTTACCATCCCTTCACCCAGTAGACAGGAGTAGTGCAGCAGAGGGCAGACAAAGACATGCCGACATCATGCGCAACCATTTCTGATGTAAGTAATGACAATACTATGGCGGTCATTACAACATTGGTGGTAAAAGCCGCTTACCGCCGTGCAGAAGACCGCCAACACACCGTTGCGACCGCGGAATTCTGCCACAGCTATTATGACCCACAGTTCGGAATCCGCCAAAATTCAGTCCGCCACACCAAAGGTCAGTGATAAACTGGCAAAAACAAAACCTCCACCGGCGCGCCAACAGAAATACGCCCACACGAATGAATGCGGCGGTCTTTCAACCGCGGTATTCCATTGGCAGTACACACCGCTGCGCTCAAAATACACACACTCTTACAAAACACAGCCACATTGGACAATTCCAAATACACACACCTGATACACATACACACACCACTCCCACACACACAATACAATATAAAACACACACCCACATCACCCACAAACCCCCACGACAAAAAATTGCAAAAGAAGGCCAGAGAGAGAGCACCAGCAAGAACAACAGCATCCACAGGCACACAACACCATCACCCACAGAACTTCCACGCACCTCACACAACACACCACTACATATCACCCCACATATCTCCACACACTTCACTCCACACATCACCTACACCACCCCATGGCACGGCAAAGACACCCCAGGTTCTCGGAGGAGGAGCTCAGGGTCATGGTGGAGGAAATCGTCCGGGTAGAGCCACAGCTATTCGGAGCACAGGTGCAGCACACCTCCATTGCAAGGAAGATGGAGCTGTGGCGAAGAATAGTGGACAGGGTCAACGCAGTGGGACAGCACCCAAGAAATCGGGAGGACATCAGGAAGCGGTGGAACGACCTACGGGGGAAGGTGCGTTCTGTGGTCTCAAGACACCACCTGGCGGTTCAGCGGACTGGCGGCGGACCCCCACCTCATCCCCCACAACTAACAACATGGGAGGAACAGGTCTTGGAGATTCTGCATCCTGAGGGCCTCGCAGGAGTAGGTGGAGGAATGGACTCTGGTAAGTCAAATCTTAACTATTACAACCCCCACCCTACCTGCATGCTATCACATACCCCCACCCTCACCCCCAGCACCCCAACTCCTCACATATGTCCCAACATCACACATCATCCATCCCAACACCAAGCCCTGCATGCAACAACAAAGCATGGACACCCATCACTAAAGCATGCCCACTGCACATACTCATACAACCCCCTAAACCATCCTCACACAAGGTCCTACACAGGAATGCAAACACTGGGGTACACGGTCACCCACCCATTGCACACCAATGCCACACACAGATGTAATAACCATCCTTTTATACCCCTGCAGGACCCCTACCCAACGTCACCGGACAGGAGGGTCCACACATGTCCACACCACCAACAGGAGAGGCCCACAGTGATGACAGCAGCTCTGTCCAACTGGATCTAGATGACCAGCCCGGCCCATCGGGGACCTCGGGACAGTCGGTTCCCATCACCCAGTCACAGGCCACTACAGACCTTCCGCCCTCTGGAAACACTAGCACAACACCCACCCAGCGGGCCCAAACCTCCGTCCCCAGGACACGTCAATCAGCAGTCTGTCCACCACTACAGGGAACCCAGGATAACCCACCACCCCAACAACAACAGGGACCTGGGGGTAGTGGTAGTGGGCACACGGTCCAGGGGACGGAGGCCCAGGAACCCAGGGGAACTGGGAGGGCTGCTGTGCGACAGGCGGCGGACAGGCCAAGGGAACCCACTCTCCACGAGGCCCTCTCCTCCATCATGGGAGCATACCACCACTCCCAGGAGACGATGGCAACAGTACTGGCCATGTTTCAGGAGACCCAGCACCTGCAGGAGGAACAGTATATGGGCTTCAGGGAGGAACTCAGAACCATCAGCTCCACCCTGGGCACCATCGTAGGGGTGCTGA
The DNA here is from genome assembly GCF_031143425.1 of Pleurodeles waltl. Taxonomy (NCBI): domain Eukaryota; kingdom Metazoa; phylum Chordata; class Amphibia; order Caudata; family Salamandridae; genus Pleurodeles; species Pleurodeles waltl. The sequence continues at coordinate 1,145,504,593 of NC_090437.1, read as the reverse complement.
AGGAACATGTGAACACCAGGAGGGACACTGTGGCACTACAAGGGGCCCCTGACACTAGCATGGACGATGAACTGCCCACCACCTCTGCCGGCACTAGTGGACAGGATGCCCTGCCACAGGACCACCACACCAGCACCCCACCCCCTGCAGAGGGAGAACCACCCCGCAAATGGTCCCTGAGATCCAGGACAAAGACAGAGTACGATACCAAGACCCCCGCAAGAAATGAGACTACCCTGATTGTCATCCTACTGTCCCACTTTGTCACCCTGTCCATACTGAAAATGCCCCAGCTCCACTTCCTATGCCCATATGGCAATGCACCTGTGAGACTAATAGACTGGACTCTGCCATGGACATTCCTCCGCCATCACCCCTCACAATTTCACTACCCCCTCCAATATTGAGCACTTAAATAAACACCCTTAAAGCACAAAACAATCTGGAGTCTGTCTGTGATTTCAAAATAGTGTATTAGCAATTACAGTGACAAAATGCGCTTTCAAGTTTAATGTCAACATACCTATGTCACACAGCTCTAGTCCATGAGGAATCTAAGCAGATGTCACACAGTGGGACCCACATCTGTGAAATCGTAAGGGAAAGTGACCATACACTTGAGAGGGAGTAGTGTTAAATTACATGTAGTAGGCAGGTTTGTATTCTTACCTGTGTCTCACTGGAAATATTGCTGGATCACTGAGTCCCTGTTGTGCATGTCTTCTTCCTCTGCTTCCTCGTCTTCACTGTCCACAGGCTCCACAGCTGCAACAACACCCCATTTGGACCATCCTCCTGCAGAAAAGGCACCTGTCGTCGCAAAGCCAAGTTATGAAGCATACAGCAGGCCACGATGATCTGGCACACCTTCTTTGGTGAGTGGAATAGGGATCCACCTGTCATATGGAGGCACCTGAACCTGGCCTCAGGAGGCCGAAGGTCCGCTCGATCACCCTCCTAGTTCGTCGATGGGCCTCATTGTAGCGTTCCTCTGCCCTTGTCCTGGGATTCCTCACTGGGGACAGTAGCCAGGACAGGTTGGGGTAACCAGAGTCACCTGCAAATGGTGAGGGACAACTGTTAGACACGCACTAACCTGGAGGGATATCCCCTGACCCAGACAACCATTCCCACTGACTTGCTTCCAGGTGCTCACCTAATAACCACACACGGTGCCTCTGGAGTTGACCAATCACATAAGGGATGCTGCTATTCCGCAGGATGTAGGCGTAATGCACTGAGCCAGGGAACTTGGCATTCACATGGGAGATGTACTGGTCTGCCAAACATACCATCTGTACATTCATCGAATGATAACTCTTCCGGTTTCTGTACACCTGTTCACTCCTGTGGGGTGGTACCAAAGCCACATGTGTCCCATCAATGGCACCTATGATGTTGGGGATGTGTCCCAGGGCATAGAAATCCTCTTTCACTGTAGGCAAATCCTCCACCTGAGGGAAAACGATGTAGCTCGGCATGTGTTTTAGAAGGGCATACAACACTCTGGACAATACGTTGGAAAACATAGGCTGGGACATCCCTGATGCCATGGCCACTGTTGTTTGAAATGACCCACTTGCAAGGAAATGGAGCACTGACAGCACCTGCACTTGAGGGGAGATTCCTGTGGGATGGCAGATGGGTGACATCAGGTCAGGCTCCAACTGGGCACACAGTTCCTGGATTGTTGCACGATCAAGTCTGTACGTGATAATTATGTGTCTGTCTTCCATTGTCGTCAGGTCCACCAGGGTTCTGTACACTGGAGGATACCTCCATCTCATCACCTGCCCCAGCGGACGAGCCCTATGGAGGAGAACGGTGAGCAGAGGGTCATACAACACATAGGTTTCACAAGGCTGTTTAGCACAATAGTGAACTATTCTTTGTGTGCCTTTGTCTGTCCGTATTCATTGCCTAAATAGGTGTGACACAGTTATTTGGCCTGCCATGTGGCCCCCTGAAATGGCGGCTGCCTGACCTGTAAGGTGGGACAAGGCGAAATGAGGTAACTGTGCTGGGGTTGTACACCTTCGTGGTAGGTGGTCGAAGACCGCGGCGCAATTCAGCATTGGTTATCATTGGGCCCTAGGGGTTCCAGGAGCCAATGATGATGTACGGCGGCGGTGACGGTATGCACCTCTGCGGACGTGACCACCATTTTCTATCAGTTCCCTCACTTGATACCTGACCTTCAACAGGAGAGGACCTACAATGCAAGTGCTATTGTGACCTGTGTCTGGAAGCGACAATGGCTACAGTGTCTGGGGAAAGGGCCCCTGCCTTCACTGCGGAGGAGTTGGAGAAACTGGTGTATGGGGTCCTCCAGACAATTAGGGGAGTAGACTGTGTGCATGGTGGATGGCACATGATTGTATGGAGTGTCGTGGATGGAAGAGACGGGGGGACAGGTCAGGATGTGAGGATGGTGTGTGTATGTATGTCTGGGCCAGGGTGGGAGGTTTGTGGCCAATGTGTGAGAAGAACTGTATGGGAGAGTAACATCCATTACAACTTCACTTTTTTCTCTAGGAGAGCGCCCACCAGAAGAAGGGGATTTGGCGTGACAGAGCACCCACTGCCGGAAAAGATGGGAGGACCTGCGCCGCTGGACCAAGAAGACGGCGGAGGCCCAGCTGGGGATGGTCTTCCAACGCAGAAGGGGTGCCCGTCGCATCATGACCCCCCTGATGTACCGGATCCTGGCAGTGGCATATCTGGAGTTGGATGGGAGCTTGAGGGCATCACCGCAGCCACAAGGGGCTGAGTAAACTCTCATTCAGCTGACTCTGCGCGCATTATGAGGTGTCTGGATTGGGGGGGTGGGCTGAGGGTTCCCCTAGGCCAGGGCAGACGCGCAAAGGTAGATCCATTGATGTGCAGCCTCATTCCCTGTCCAACCCCAAAGGTGTTTTTTGCCCTCTACACCTATTTAGGCTACTATGGCTGCCAGCTGTGCACAATATGGTTCTCAACAGAGTCCCCTATGGGCATGTGCTGTTCCCCTGCCCTGTCAGTGCATGGCTTAGCGCATACGGCTTCTCCCTGTGTGTTGTGTCCGCCAACGGTAGTGGTGTTGAATGGATTGACCATGTGTCTGTTCTGTCTTTCCCCCCCTTTTTGTTTTGTCACCCTGTCCTTGCATGCATTAGCATCATCTGGCAGAGGAGCAGTGGCACCGGAGCAGGAGGGAGCTGCAACCCACATGGCCCTGGAGAGTGAATTTACTGAGTCTGAAGGCACCAGTGAGATGGAGGGCGAGGGGAGCTCCACGGCGGGGGAGGCGGTGACTCCTCCTCTGATGGGAGCTCCCTTGCGGGGGCAGGCACCTCTGTGCCCAGCCGTCACCCCCCCTACTAGCACCATCCTCCCAGCAGCCCCTCATCGAGTTTCCCATGCCCGCTCACCCAGGAGGGTGGGTATCTCCTTCGCCCCATGCACCCCAGCCCCTGCCCCAGTCACCCCTGCTGCCCTCAGTGAGGACTCTATTGACCTCCTGAGATCCCTCACTGTTGGGCAATCTACCATTTTGAATGCCATCCAGGGTGTTGAGAGGCATTTGCAGCAAACAAATGCATACCTGGAGGGCATTCATTCTGGCCAGACGGCCCAACAGAGAGCATTTCAGGCTCTGGCCTCAGCACTGATGGCAGCCATTGTCCCGTGGTCCAGCCTCCCCCCTCCAAATTCCTCCACTCAGACCCAATCCCCTGTATCTCAGCCTATCCCAAGCACACCATCAGACCAGCATGCACACTCATCAACACACAAGAGTGGACATGGCAAACATAAGCATCACACATCCCACCTGCACTCACACAAGCACCATCCCCATGCAGACACACCAACATTCACTGCCTCCACTGTGTCCCCCTCCTCCACGTCCTCCTCCTCCCTCCCTGTCTCGTCTCCACTCACACCTGCATTCACTACATCTTCATCCACTACCTCCATCACCAGCACGCCCATCACCGCACAGCGTTCACGTGCACTCACCACCACCACTACCATTCAGACATCCCCTGTGTCCTCTCCCAGTGTGTCTGTGATCCCTCCTCCCAAACTACACAAACGCAGACACACACCCACCCAACAGCCATCCACCTCACAACAGCCTTCGGCCCATGCACCCCCACCCAAATTCAGCAAACGTACACCTCCTACAACCACTACCTCTTTCTCCACTCCCAAACCCCCTTCATATTCCCGTCCCAGTGCGTCTAAGAAACTCTTCCTGCAAACTTTGACCTCTTCCCTACACCTCCCCCGTCCTTCGCCTAGGGCCAGGCTGTCCAGGTCCCAGCTCAGCACCTCAGCCACCAAATCCTCCAGCACAGTGTTCTCAGCAAGTCCGGTCACATCGCGGCCGTCACCCATCAGGGCTGCCAGTGTGCCCCCTAGCAAGGCCAAGGAGCAGGCCATTCCGCAACCTGCCAAGGTGAAGAATGTGCCCACATGCTGGAGGGAAAAGCTGCAACTACCAGCAAGCAAGGCTCCACCAAGCCAAAAGGGGACAGTGGCGAGGCACCAGCAGCGACATCAAAGGTGGGGAAGGGACACAGGCCGAAGAACAGGTCATGACAGGGCACGTAGGCTCCGGCTGAGGGACCAGAGTCACCCCTTCTGTCAACCATAACATCAACCAGTACGGCAGTGGATGCCGCCACCTGCACCGCCACCAGCACCGCCACCAGAACCGCCACCTGCACATCTGCTGCATTACCAACAGTCCCCAGCATCATCCCCAGTGGGCAGCCATCCGAGGCTGTAGGAGACGTCCCGCTGTGTCCCTCAACAGGCGCAGACACATGCACCACCGCCAGCACCGCCACCACAGACACCGCCACAACCACCGCCACCAGCCCCGCGACATGCTTAGACAGTGCCACCACAGCTGACATGGTAATCATCCCCAGTGGCCAGCCGTCCAAAGCTGCAGGAGACGTCCTGGACCCTGCCCAGCATACATGAGGCATGACTCCCAGCACTGTTTGTACCAGCAGGTAGCAGGTGAAGTCGCAGCAGGGTGAAGTGTGTCTCTGCCTCCATGGAGTATCATGCTACCTGTTCCCAGGCAATCTCGTGGCACACACACCGAGGTGAGAGAATGGGACCTGCCACACTGCATGTGAAGCACTCTGGGCACCAAGCCCCCTCCAGAACCAGTGGAGATTCACATCCACTACCTCAGTCCTTGGCAGGATGAAGCACCCTGGGCACAAAGCCCCCTCCAGAACCAGTGGAGATTCACATCCACTACATCAGTCCTTGGCAGGATGAAGCACTCTGGCACCAACCCCCCTCCAGAACCAGTGGAGATTCACATCCACTACCTCAGTCCTTGGCAGGATGAAGCACTCTGGGCAAAAAGCCCCCTCCAGAACCAGTGGAGACTGCTATCCACTTGAGAGACTGTAGCTTTGCACTCCCCAGGATGAAGCATTGGTCAAACCACCCACTGGAAAGACTTGAGAGACTGTAGCTTTGCACTCCCCAGGATAAAGCAGTGGGCAAACCACCCACTGGAAAGACCTGAGAGACTGTGGCTTTGCACTCCCCAGAATGAAGCAGTGGGCAAACCAACCACTGGAAAGACTTGAGAGACTGTGGCTTTGCACTCCCCAGGATATAGCAGTGGGCAAACCACACACTGGAAAGACTTAAAAGACTGCGGCTTTGCACTCCAAATGATAAAGCAGTGGGCAAACCACCCACCGGAGAGACTTGAGAGACTGTGGCTTTGCACTCCCCAGGATAAAGCAGTGGGCAAACCACCCACTGCAGAGACTTGAGAGACTGTGGCTTTGCACTCCCCAGGACAATCAGTGGGCATGGAGCCCCCTCGTTGAGCAGTGGCATTGTCCGTTCATCTGGCTGAGGTGCCCCCCTCCCCTGAGGTGCCTGTTTATTTTCCATCTGATGCCACTGCAGTGTTCTCTCCGTTTCGAGTCAGGTATCTTGTTAGAAATGGGGTCTTTGGTTGACAGTCAGGTTACCCCCTGTTCAAGCAAGGACCCTCACTCTAGTTAGGGTAAAAGAGAATCACCCTCAGCTAACCCCTGCTTACCCCCTTGGTAGCTTGGCAGAGAAGTAGGCTTAACTTCAGAGTGTTAGGTGTAAAGTATTTGTACCAACACACACAGTAACTTAATGAAAACACTACAAAATGACACAACACTAGTGCAGAAAAATAGGAAATATTTATCTAAACAAAACAAGACCAAAACGACAAAAATCCGACATACACAAGTCAAGTTATGAATTTTTAAATATTAAACTCAAAAATAGCGCTTAGAAACAAAAATGCTTCGATGAGGTGTTAACATGGCATTGTGACGGAGTCGTTCCCAACAAGCCGACACCAGCGGCGCCGGACACGGAGTCGAGTAGATCTCCAAGTACAGTACCTTTGGTGAAGAGTGAAAAAAAGTCGATGCGCGAAGTCGGGGATCTCGGCGTCTGTGCGAAACATTGAATCCGCGCACTTCAAGCGACGTCGGTCACGACGTGGTGCAGTGAATTCCATGGAGTCGCGGACTTCAGCGCGGCTGCAGCGGCGTTGGGCCTGCGAAGATCGTCACGTTCCAGCGAAGGTCACGGACTTGGGTGCAGGCGGCATCACCGGATTCAGCAGCGGCGTCGGTCCGAAGTCGTCCGAAGTCGATTTCCTTGGATTTCCACCAGCTTTCCTTTCAAGAGCCCAGGGACTGGATAGGGAACCACTTTTCAGAGCAGGAGTCTCTCCAGAGACTCCAGGTGCTGGCATAGAGAAGTCTTTGCTGTCCCTGAGACTTCAAACATCAGGAGGCAAGCTCTAAATCAAGTCCTTGGAGATTTGTTCACAAGATGCAAGGCACACAAAGTCCAGTCTTTGCCCGCTTACTCTGGCAGAAGCAGCAACTGCAGGATAGCTCCACAAAGCACAGTCACAGGCGGGACAGCACTTCTCCTCAGCTCTTAAGCTATTCTCCAGGCAGAGGTTCCTCTTGTTTCCAGATGTGTTCTAAAGTCTGTGGTTTGGGGCGCCCTTCTTATACCCAATTTCTCCTTTGAAGTAGGTCTACTTCAAAGTAAAGCCCCTTTTGAATGTGAAATCCTGCCCTTCCCAGGCCAGGCCCCAGACACTCACCAGGGGGCCAGAGACGGCATTGTGTGAGGACAAGCACAGCCCTTTCAGTTGTAAGTGACCACTCCTCCCCTCCCTCCTAGCAGAGATGGCTCATCAGGAAATGCAGACTACACCACAGCTCCTTTTTGTGTCACTGTCTAGTGTGAGGTGCAACCAGCCCAACTGTCAAACTGACTCAGACAGGGAATCAACATCAGGCAGTCACAGAAATGGTATAAGCAAGAAAATGCTCACTTTCTAAAAGTGGCATTTTCAAACGCACAATCTTAAAATCAACTTTACCAAAAGATGTATTTCTAAATTGTGAGCTCAGAGACCCCAAACTCCACATGTACATCCGCTCCCAAAGGGAATCTACACTTTAATCAGATTTAAAGGTAGCCCCCCTGTTAACCTATGAGAGGGACAGGCCTTGCAAAAGTGAAAAACAAATTTAGCAATATCTCACTGTCAGGACATATAAAACACATTACTATGGGGGTCATTACAACATTGGCAGTAAAAGCTGCTTATCGCCGTGCAGAAGACTGCCAATACACCGCTGCGGCCGCGGAATACCGCCACAGCTATTATGACACACATCTCGGAATCCGCCGAAATTCAGACACCCACACCAAAGGTCAGTGTTAAACTGGCGAAAACAATTCCTCCACTGTCACGCCAACAGAAACACGCCCATGCTATCACGACCCACGAATCCACACGGCGGTCTTTCAACCGCGGTATTCCATTGGCAGTACACACCGCCGCGCTCAAAATACACACACATCTCCAAAACACCGCCACATTGGACAATTCCACCTTCAACCTGAAGGTACAAACCTTCAACCTGATACACATACAAACACTACTCCCACACAATCAATACGATATAAAACACACACCCACATCACACACAAACCCCTACAACCTGAAATCTTGAGGAAGCAGAGAGACAGAGAGCACAGCAATTGGGAACCCCACCACACAGAGGCACACAACACCATCACCCATACAACATTCTACACACAAAACACCACACACCACTACACATCACCACATACATCAACACATACACCACCCCACACATCACCCACACCACCCCATGTCACGCCATAGACACCCCAGGTTTTCTGAGGAGGAGCTCAGGGTCATGGTGGAGGAAATCCTTCGGGTAGAGCCACAGCTATTTGGCTCACAGGTGCAGCACACCTCCATTGCCAGGAAGATGGAGCTATGGCGTAGAATCGTGGACAGGGTCAACGCTGTGGGACAGCATCCAAGAAATCAGGAGGACATCAGGAATAGGTGGAACGACCTACGGGGGAAGGTGCGTTCAGTGGTCTCCAGGCACAACATCGCGGTACAGCGGACTGGGGCCGGACCCCCACCTCCTCCCCCACAACTAACAACATGGGAGCAGCAAGTCTTGACCATCATTCATCCAGAGGGCTTCGGAGAAGTCGGTGGAGGAATGGACACTGGTAAGTCAAATCTTAACTATCATACCCCCCACCCTACCTGCATTCGATTACACACCCCCACCCTCACCCCTATCACTACAACTCCTCACTAATGTACAAACACAAACCACACATCCCAACACCAAGCCTTGCATGACACAACTAAGCATGGTCACCCCTCACTAAAGCATGCTCACTGCACATACCCATAACAACCCCCTAACCATCATCACACAAACCCCCACACAGGAATGCTTGCACTGGGGTGCATGCACACCCACTCATTGCACACCATGACACACACACATGCAATAATCATGCTCTTATACCCCTGCAGGACCACTGCGGAACGTCACCACACAGGAGGGTCCAGACATCTCCACTCCACCCACAGAAGAGGCCCACAGTGACGACAGCAGCTCTGGCCAACTGGATCCAGATGACCAGCCCGGACCATTGTGGGCCTCGGGACAGTCGGTTCCCCTCGCACAGGCACAGCGCAACACTGACCTTCCACCCTCTGGTAACACCAGCACAGCACCCACCCAGCGGGCCCATACCTCCGTACCCAGGACACGTCAATCAGCGGTGTGTCCACCACTACAGGGAACCCAGGATAACCCACCACCCCAACAACAACAGGGACCTAGGGGCAGTGGTAGTGGGCACACGTTCCAGGGGACGGAGGCACAGGAACACAGGGGAACTGGGAGGGCTGCTGTGCGACAGGGGCCGGACAGGCCAAGGGAACCCACTCTCCACGAGGCCCTCTCTTCCATCATGGGAGCATACCACCACTCCCAGGAGACGATGGCGACGGTCCTGGCCAAGTTTCAGGAGACCCAGCGCCTGCAGGATGAGCAGTATTTGGGGTTCAGGGAGGAGCTCAGAACCATCAGCTCCGCCCTGGGCACCATCGTAGGGACGCTGAAGGACATACAAAAGACTATGAGGGACACCGTGGCACTCCAAGGGGCCCCTGACACTAGCCTGGACGATGAACTGCCCACCACCTCCGCCGGCGCTAGTGGACAGGACGCCCGCCACAGGACCACCACACTAGCACCCCACCCCCTGCAGATGGAGAACCACCCCGCAAGTGGTCCCTGAGATCCAGGAACAGGACAGAGCAAGATGGCAAGACCCCCGCCAGGAAATGAGACCACCCTGATTGTCCTCCCACTGTCCCACTTTGTTACCCTGTCCAGATTGGAACTGCCCCAGCTCCACTTCCTATGCCCATATGGGCAAAGCACCTGTGAGACGAATAGACTGAACTCTGCCATGGACATTCCTCCACCATCCCCCATCACCATTTTGCAACCCCCCTCCATTTTTGAGCACTTAAATAAACACCCTTAAAGCACAAAACAATCTGGAGTCAGTCTGTGATTTGGTAAATTTGTATTATCAATGACAGTGTCAAAATGTGTTTTCAATTGTAATGCCAACATACCTATGTCACACATCACAAGTCCATGAAGGATGCAAGCAGATGACACACGTTGGTAACCACACCTGTGAAACCGTAATGGAAAGGTAAAACTCAGTTACCAAATACTGCTACTAAATGACAGACAGGATAGAGGTAGAAGTGTGAATGTAATAGTAAACAAAAATATTCTCACCTGTGTGTCACTGGAAATATTGCTGTATGACTGACTCCATGTTGTCTATGACTTCTTCCTCAGCTTCCTCCTCATCACTGTCCACAGGCTCCACAGCTGCCACAACACCGCCATCTGGGCCATCCTCCTGCAGAAAAGGCACCTGGTGTCGCAAAGCAAGATTGTGAAGCATCGAGCAGGCGATGATGATCTGGCACACCTTCTTTGGTGAGTAGAATAGGGAACCACCTGTCATATGGAGGCACCTGAACCTGGCCTTCAGGAGGCCAAATGTGCGTTCGATCACCCTCCTAGTCCGCCCATGGGCCTCATTGTAGCGTTCCTCTGCCCTGGTCCTGGGATTCCTCACTGGGGTCAATAGCCATGATAGGTTGGGGTAACTAGAGTCCCCTAATAGCCACACCCGGTGCCTCTGGAGTTGACCCATCACATACAGGATACTGCTATTCCGCAGGATGTAGGCGTCATGCACTGAGCCAGGGAGCATAGCATTTACCTGGGAGATGTACTGGTCTGCCAAACATACCATCTGTACATTCATGGAATGATAACTCTTCCGGTTCCTGTACACCTGTTCACTCCTGCGGGGGGACCAGAGCTACATGGGTCCCATCAATTGCACCTATGATGTTGGGGATATCTCCAAGGGCATAGAAGTCACCTTTCACTGTAGCCAAATCCTCCACCTGTGGAAAAACGATGTAGCTCCTTACGTGTTTCAGCAAGGCAGACAACACTCTGGACAACACGTTGGAAAACATTGGCTGGGACATCCCTGATGCCATGGCCACTGTTGTCTGAAACGACCCACTTGCAAGGAAATGGAGCACTGATAGCACCTGCACGTCAGGGGGGATTCCTGTGGGATGTCGGATTGGTGAGATCAGGTCTGGCTCCAACTGGGTACACAGTTCCAGGATTGTGGCACGGTCAAACCTGTAGGTGATGATCAAATGTCGCTCCTCCATTGTTAACAGGTCCACCAACGGTCGATACACCAGAGGATTCCGCCATCTCCTCAAATGTCCCAGCTGACGGTGCCTAGGAAGGACAACAGCGACCACAGAGTCAACAAATTCCCAGGTATGTACCCACAGCTACACAGAACATGACACAAAATACAAAACTCTTCCTGTAGGTGTGTTGAGGTTAGGCCTAGGTATGTGTGACGCAGTTGGTAATTAGGCCATGTGAGCCCCTGAAATGGCGGCTGCCTGACATCTAAAGTGGGACAATGGGATGTGAGGTATTTGCGCTGGTGTTGTACACTGTCACCGTAGGCGGTCGTAGACCGCGGCGCAATGCTGCATTGGTTAACATTGGACCCTATGGGTCCCAGGAGCCAATGATGAAGTGCGCCGCCGGTGATGAGATGCACCGCCTCGGACGTCACCGCCGCGGACGTCACCGCCATTTTCTATCTGTTCAATCACTCGATACCTGATCTTCGACAGGAGAGGACCTACACTGCAAGTGCTGCTGTGACCTCGGTCTGGAAGAGACAATGGCTGCTGCGTCTGGGGAAAGGGCCCCTGCCTTCAATGCTCAGGAGTTGGAGAAGCTTGTGGATGGGGTCCTTCCCCAGTACATGCTACTCTACGGTCCTCCAGACCAACAGGTAAGTACACAGGGAGCACGTTGTATGGGCTATGCCTGGGTGGAGAGGGCTGGATGTCAGTAGGAAGGGGGCAGAGTTCAGGGAACATGAAGGACTGTGAATGCATGTGCCACATGGCAAGGGTAGGGATGGGGGCCAACCACTTCGACGGTGCTATTGTTAATGACTTCTCTTCTTCCCCTGTACATGTCATGTAGGTCAGCGCCCACCAGAAGAAGGACATTTGGCATGCCATCGCCAAGGACGTCCGGACTCTGGGGGTCCACCAGAGACGGGGCACCCACTGCCGGAAAAGATGGGAGGACATTCGCCGCTAGAGCAAGAAGACAGCGGAGGCTCAGCTGGGGATGGCCTCCCAACGTGGGAGGTGTGCCCATCGCACCATGACCCCCCTGATGTTCCGGATCCTGGCTGTGGCCTACCCTGAGTTGGATGGGCGCTTGAGGGCATCACAGCAGACGCAAGGGGGTGAGTACACTCTCATTCAGCGGACTTTGCGCGCAGTGGAGGGGTCTGGGTGGGGGAGGAGGGCTGTGGGTTTCCCTAGGCCATGGCGAGTTCCGTAGGCTAGGCCCCTCTGTAATGCAGGCCATGTGCCACTCCAACCCACCTCTGTAGAGTGCCAAGTACAGGTATACATGCCCCTGTGTCATCTATGTGTGCAGATGACCACCATAGCCATGTAGGGCAGATCCCAGGAATTGCATCTGTAGAGGCCAAGAGCACAGCGTAGTGCAGGGGGCTGCTGTGTCTGTATTGTCCGCCAACGGTCGCAGTAAGCCATGCACTCAACCTGTCTTTCTTCTGTCGTCCCCCCCCCTTTTTGTGCTCTTCCTGTTCTTTTGTGCATCAGCATCATCAGGCGGAGGTACAGTGGCACCGGAGCACGAGGGAGCTGCATCCCACATGGCAATGGAGGGCCACACCACAGACTCTGAATACACCAGTGGGACGGAGGGTGAGGGGAGCTTCACGTCGGTCACCGGATCACCAAACAGCGACACGGACTCGTCCGCCGATGGGATCTCCCTTGTGGTGGCGGCACCATCTGTGCCCCACACTTCTACAGGTACAGCCGCCACCTCCCCTATCAGCACCGCCCTCCCAGCAGCCCCTCAGCCTTTGCCCCGTGCCTGCTCACCCAGGAGGATGGTCATCACCTTCGCCCCAGGCACCTCAGCCCCTGCCTCTGTCACCCCTGCTGCCCTCAGTGAGGAGGCCATTGATCTCCTCAGGTCACTCACTGTTGGGCAGTCTACCATTGTGAATGCCATCCAGGGTGTAGAAAGGGAGTTGCAACACGGCAATGCATTCCTGGAGGGCATTCATTCTGGTCAGGCTGCCCTTCATCGAACCCTGCAATCTCTGGCCTCAGCACTGATGGCAGCCATTGTCCCTGTGTCTATCCTCCCCCCTCCAACTTCCTCCACCCAGACCCAGTCCCCTGTACCCCAGCCTATCCCAAGCACACCATCAGACAAGGATGCTTACACGTCAACACACAAAAGTAGCTCAGGCAAACATAAGCACCACACAACCCACAGGCATTCAAACAAGCATAACCCACGTACAGACACAACAACATCCACTGCCACCACTGTGTCCCCCTCCTCGTCGTCTCCCTCCTCCCTCCCAGTGTCGTCTACACTCTCACCTGCATGCACTACATCTACAGGTACTAGGACTCGCACCAGAACACCCAGCACCACACCCGCTCACCTGCACTCACCACCCCCACTACCATTTACACGTCCCCTGTGTCCACTCCCAGTGTGTCTGTGACGCCCCCTCCCAAAGTACACAAACGCGGGCACCCACACACCCAACATCCATCCACCTCACGACAGCCTCCAGTACCTGCACCTGCACCCAAATCACCTAAAGTTACACCTCCTACAACCACCTCCTCTTCCTCCACTCCCAGACCCCCTCCAGCTACCCATCCCAGTCTTCGTCAGCAACTCTTCCTCAGCAACGTTGACCTCTTTGCCACCACCCCCACCCCTCCAATTCATAGGTCCCGTAGTAGCACCTCAGCCAAAAAAACTCCAGTATCAGTGGTGCGTGTTAAAGGTGTGTGGAGTGCACCGGCCACCAGGGCAGCCAGTGTGACACGGAGCCAAAGCACTGCCAGTCCACCCCCTGTAAAGCACCTTAAGTTGGAAAGTGGCCGACGGGACAGGGTGAAGACTCCTGGCGGCAAAACTGCTCACAAGGGTCCCAGGGGGAGTGCCGAGTCAGCTGTGACTCCTCCAAAGGTGGTGAAGGGCCAGAAGAAGTCTGCACAGTCTGGGAAGAGCAGCACGGCGGAGAAGGGCACCATCCTCCCCGGCTGCCGGGACGCCACCGCTAGCACTATCGTCACAGGTCCGGAGACCACCGCCAGAGTCATTGCTCAGGAGGGCAGCACAATCGTCACTGGTCAGGAGACCACCGCCAGAGTCATTGCCCAGGAGGGCAGCACAATCGTCACTGGTCCGGAGAGCACCGCCAGCGTCAGTGCCCTGGAGGGCCCCGGCAGCCACAGCCCCGCTGGGCAATGAGGGACCATCATGCCACACACCAATGCACAGGTCAGACAGCAAAGTCAAGCACCGCTGAACAGGGCACAGACCGCCATGGCAATGCACCGCTGAACAGGGAAAAGACCGCCATGGTGAAGACCGCTGAACAGGGCGAAGCACGGCTGAACAGGGCAAAGACTGCCATGGCAAAGCACTGCTGAACAGGTCAGAGACACCAAAGGCAAGCACCGCTGAACAGGGCACAGACCGCCATGGCAAAGCACCGCTGAACAGGTCAGAGACAGCAAAGGCAAGCACCGCTGAACAGGGCAAAGACCGCCATGGTGAAGTCCGCTGAACAGGGCAAAGCACCGCTGAACAGGTCAAAGACCGCCATGGCAAAGCACAGCTGAACAGGTCAGAGACAGCAAAGGCAAGCACCGCTGAACAGGGCACAGACCGCCATGGCAAAGCACCGCTGAACAGGTCAGAGACAGCAAAGGCAAGCACCGCTGAACAGGGCACAGACCGCCATGGCAAAGCACCGCTGAACAGGTCAGTGACAGCAAAGGCAAGCACCGCTGAACAGGGCAAAGACCGCCATGGTAAAGACCGCTGAACAGGGCAAAGCACCGCTGAACAGGGCAAAGACCGCCATGGCAAAGCGCCGCTGAACAGGTCAGAGACAGCAAAGGCAAGCACCGCTGAACAGGGAAAAGACCGCCAAATCAAGCATCGTTAGCCCATGTGCAGCTGGGACAGTGACGGAACAGGAACCGTCACGGGGAGCCTGATGCAGTCTGGGCACCATTCCCCCTCCAGAACCAGTGGAGACTGTTATGCACTTGTGAGACTGTGGCTTTGCACTCCCCAGGATGGTACAGTGGGCAACCCACCCACTGCAAAGACTTGTGAGACTGTGGCTTTGCACTCCCCAGGATGGTACAGTGGGCAACCCACCCACTGCAAAGACTTGTGAGACTGTGGCTTTGCACTCCCCAGGATGGTACAGTGGGCAACCCACCCACTGTAGAGACTTGTGAGACTGTGGCTTTGCACTCTCCAGGATAATGCAGTGGGCAACCCACCCACTGCAAAGACTTGTGAGACTGTGGCTTTGCACTCCCCAGGATGGTACAGTGGGCAACCCACCCACTGAAAAGACTTGTGAGACTGTGGCTTTGCACTCCCCAGGATACATCAATGGGCATGGAGCCCCGTCGTGGATCTGGCGTGGTGCTGTAATCCGGCTGAGGTGCCCGCCCTTCCCTTCCCCCTGAGGTGCCTGTTGTATTTCTATCTGATGCCCCTGCAGTGTTCTCTCCGTTTGTGGACAGGTATCGTGTGTGGACCTCGCCCATGCATTTTTGGCCCAGTGGTGCACGGACATTGATATGTGCATACCTGCACTACTAATCGTGATGTATATTTTGTTTAATGTGTATATATATCTGTATATATTTGGTTACTGTATTTTGATACATTACAATGTTTGCAATGATTTCCTTTTGTCTTTGCATTCTTCTGGGGGGGGGAGGCTGTTACTGTGCTGTTTGGACATGCATTGGTGTGTGCGTTGTAGTGGGTGAGGGTCGGGTAGGGGGTGGGGGTGTTGCATGTGTGTGTCCCTGACTTTTGCCTCCCCTATGTCATAGGTGCGGTACTCACCGTTGTCTTCGGCGCCTATGTAGATGGTGATCGTAGAGGAGCAGAAAGACAAGCACAGGGAGTATTTGTAGTTCGGGCTCCATGGTGGGCTCCTTCCTCGTGGAGTGTGTTAAGGTGAGCGTTTTCCCATTGCAAAAGCTGTTTCCACTGTGTTTTTATCCACGGTGAATCCGCCCCGGAAAAGGTGGCGGATTGGCGGGTTGTGATACTGTGGGCGGTACATTGTCTTCCGCCTGTCTGTTGGCGGTGACCGCCGCGCTGCTTGTCTGTACCGCCGTGGCGGTTGGAGTGTTAAAGTGGCTGTCTATGTTGGCGGTGTCCGCCACGGTCATAATTCCCTTTTATTTTCCGCCGGCTTGTTTGTGGTATTACCGCAGCTTTAACACCGTCCGCCAGGGTTGTAATGACCACCTATATGTCCTACCTTAACCATACACTGCACCCTGCCCTTGGGGCTACCTAGGGCCTACCTTAGGGGTGCCTTACATGTAAGAAAGGGGAAGGTTTAGGCCTGGCAAGTGGGTACACTTGCCAAGTCGAATTTACAGTTAAAACGGAAACACACAGACACTGCAATGGCAGGTCTGATACATGATTACAGAGCTACTTATGTGGGTGGCACAACCAGTGCCACAGGCCCACTAGTAGCATTTGATTTACAGGCCCTGGCACCTCTAGTACACTTTACTAGGGACTTACTAGTAAATCAAATATGCCAATCATGGATGAACCATTTACATACAATTTACACAGAGAGCATATACACTTTAGCACTGGTTAGCAGTGGTAAAGTACTCAGAGTTCAAAAGCCAACAGCAACAGGTCAGAAAAAATAGGAGGCAGGAGGCAAAAAGATTGGGGATGATCCTGCATAAGCAAAAAAGTCCAACACACCTTGTGTGGGCTTCGCCCATGCATTTTGGGACACTGATCCACGGACAATGATTTCATCAATATCCGGACTTGTGTAGTTGGTGCACATATTTGTATATACTGATTTCTGAATTTGGCCTATCTGATTTTTATTGATTACACTCGTTACAATCATTTCCTTTTGTCCTTGCATTCTTCCAGGTGGTAAGGGGGTGTTAATGCAATGTTGCTGCATGTATTTGTGTGTATGGTGTTGTGGTTGTAGTGGGGGGTGGGGTGTTGCCTGTGTGTGTGTGTCACTCTCTTTTTCCTCCTCCCCTCCCCTGTGTGCTAGGTGCAGTACTCACTGTGGTCGTCGCTTGCGTCTTTGCTGCTCCTGATAAAAGAGGAGGTAGACCAGCATGGGCAGGACCTGAAGTTCGGGCTCCATGGTGTCCTGGTTCCTTGTTGGGTGTCGAAAGTTGAGTGGTTTCCGTCCCAAGTCCTGTTTCTGCTGTGCTTTTGATGGCGTTGGGACCGCCCCGGAAAAGGTGGCGGATAGACGTGTTGTAATACAGTGGGCGGATCCTTGTGTTCTGCCTGTCTGTTGGCGGTTACCGCCGCAGTGTTTGTTTCTACCGCTGTGGCGGCCGGAGTGTTATAGTGGCTGTTTATGTTGGCGGTTTCCACCATGGTCGTGATGAATTATTTTTTTCTGCCGGCCTGTTGGCGGTAATATTGCTGTTTTAACACCGACTGCCAGGGTTGTAATGAGGGCCAAAGTGTCTTAAGTCTTTTAAAGGCAATCAAAGTCTTTTTTAAGCATAAAGTTCCTGGTTCGCGTGCAAAATCTCTGCAAAGGAGGAGATGCGTGGAAACAAAGGGGTGTGCGTCGATTTCTCAGGCCGCCCACGGCGATGTGTCGTTTAGTTTTCATGCAGAGATAACTGTGCGTCGATGTCCAGCACTCAGTCTTGGATCCTCTCCGGGTTGGGGGGTTTTCAGACACCCCAGGGACGATGCGTGGATTACCTGTGCTGGCAGGACGAAGTCACAGGAGCTGCATCGATTCGGTGGGTGTTGCGTCGAATTTTCTACTGCACAGCAGGTGCTGAGTCGATTCCTCTCTGGAAGTCGCGCTGCATTGTTCCGTCTCAGCTGTGCGTCGATCTGGTGGGGCGTGCGTCTAAATTTCCGGTCGCTACACTGGTGCTGCATTGATCTTCTCGATGCAAAGTCATGCTGTGTCGTTCCGCTTCAGCGTGCAGTGAATTTTTCACCTTGGTGCAGGGTGTTCGTTGCTTCTGGCAGGTTGTGCATCGAATTTCGCCACACAAGGAGTCCTTCTTGTAGAGACTTCAGGGAACATGAGGCGAGCTCTATCCAAGCCCTTGGAGAGCACTTCTTCATCTCAGCCAGAGAGCAGAAAGGCAGCAGGGCAACAGCAAGGGAGCAGACCTTCACAGAAAGCAGACAGGTGAGTCCTTTGGGCAGCCAGGCAGTTCGTCTTGGCAGGATGCAGGTTCTGGTTCCATATTCTTCTCCAGGAAGTGCCTGAGTTGGTAGAGACAGATGCCCTGTTTAAATACCCAAATGTGCCTTTGAAGTGGGAGAGACTTCAAAGAGTGGCTTAGAAGTGCACAAGGTCCCCTTTCAGTTCACTCCTGTCTGCCAGGGTACCAGTAGGGGGTGTGGCAGTCCTTTGTGTGAGGCCATGCTACAATCTTTGACATGTAAGTGTCAGGCCCTCCACCCTCCCAGCCCAGCCCAGGAAGACCTATTCAAAATGCAGATGTATGCAAGTGAGGCTGACTATCCTGTGCTTGGGGTGAGCTGTCAACTAAACCCAGCCAGACGTGGATTGTAAGGCACAGAAAGATTTAAGTGCAGAGAAATGCTCACTTTCTAAAAGTGTCATTTCTAAAATAGTAATATTAAATCCAACTTCACCATTAAGCAGGTTTTTGTATCACCATTCTGGCCATAATAAATATGACCTTCCTACTCCTTTCAGATCAGCAGCTACCACTCAAACAACGTATGTGTGCAGCCCCAATGTTAGCCTATGAAAGGAGCAGGCCTCACAGCAGTGTAAAAACTAATTTAGGAGTTTTACATTACCAGGGCATGTAACTACACATGTACATGTCCTGCCTTTTGCCTACACAGCACACTGCCCTATGGGTTACCTAGGGCATGCCTTAGGGGTGACATATGTAGAAAAAGGGGAGTTTTAGGCCTAGCAAGTACTTTTAAATACCAAGTCGAATTGGCAGTGAAAACTGCAGACACACGCCTTGCAATGGCAGGCCTGAGACAAGTAAGTGGATGGCACAATCAGTGCTGCAGGCCCACTAGTAGCATTTAATCTACAAGCTCTGGGCACATATAGTGCACTCTACTAGTGACTTTTAAGTAAATTAAATAGTCCAATGGGGTATGATCCAATGTTACCATGTTTAAAGTGAGAGAGCATATGCACTTTAGCACTGGTGAGCAGTGGTAAAGTGCGCAGAGTCTAAAGACCAGCAAAAACATTATCTAAAAAGTGGAGGGAGGCAGGCAAAAGTTAGGGGTGACCACACCGAAGGCTGTCAGGTCTAACAGTCACACTATTAGCATCATAGTATAACTGTATTGTTACATGTTAAGGTAGTCCCCGGTACCCCTCATCATCACTTCCTACGTCCACTCACTCCACTGGAGTGCTAAGTGGCCTCACTGGCACCTCTTGTTGCGGGTTCCAAGACAGTACTGTGTCTGGCACTGCGACGTCTAGGATCCATCACAGGGGCTGTGAGACTGCTGAGGATAGAGAGCTCCTCACTATCCCCACCACCCAGTTCGCTGTTTGTAGCACTTCGTGCTGTCTGCATTGTGTCCAGAACATTGGTGATTTGCACCAATCCCTGTGCAACGTCCCAACTGCAATGTGCCATCTCCACCTTGTATGCCCACAGCACGTTGTGATATCAAGGCAGTTGGGGTAGCAAGCCGATTGACCGATCTGCTGAACTCATCCAACCTGCCCATAAATTGTTGATGGTGTCTACGGTGGCTGACATGCTCCTTCTGAATCACAGTGCAGAGTTCCCTAATGGCATTTGTCATCTGCTTTGAGTTTTCTGCTGCTGTCTGCTGTCCCTCCTGCAGCTTGCACATGTTTTCATTCAGAGACTCAAACTGCTTGTGCATTACTCCCATGTTGTCATTGTGAGACACCAACTGCCTGTGCATTGACCTCATGTGTTTGCAATGCAGACGCTGCACTTTTAGCATGGAAGCTTCAAGGCCACCAACGAGTGATTGGCCCTCTCCTTCATCAGGGCACTGTCTGCCTGCATCGTGATGCCTCCTGAGGGGAATGGACTGACGCTGGTGCAGGGACTGCTTTCTTCCTGTGAATCCAGCCTCTGGGGGTGGTGCGGTTACTTTCCCCGGCATTTCATCTGAGTCCAGTTTATACTCTGGGAGAGGTAACACTCTTGCCCTGCGTCTAGTTGCTGCAATAATGAAGGACTCACTGGTGTTTGAGTCGGACTGTGGCTGTGTATCGCTATCCCCCACATATCCACCTTCTGCTGCGTCAGGGGCTGGGAATTCTACAACGACAATGTGCAGCATGTCATTTTTTAATATTTCACAATATGTTGCATAATAGTTTTAAATATACACTAACATTGTATCACTATGAGTCGTATGTGTTGTTTCGCAATGTGGCTGAACACTATCTTGCTATTTCTGTGGTATTTGTACTTTAGGGGTGTGGACTACCTCTCCCATAAGGCATTGTTGCGTTGTATGTAAGATGTGGCATGGACTACTATCACACTGCATCGAGCTAATGGTGGGTGGTCTTCCTCCGGTGCTCCTTGCCTCCTTTAGCCTGCTGGCTACCCTCTCTTTGGCACGGGAATGCAAGTTGTACCATCGCTTGCGTATCTCAACAGAGCGATGCTCAACACCCACTGCGCATATTTTGGTCTGGATGTCTGACCACAGTTTTCTCTTCTCACTTTCAGGTACCTGCAGTGAGTTATTACCAAAAAGCTTTAGCGGTTCCTGACCACCTCCTCAGTGAGCACCTCCAATTCCTACTCACTGAACTTGAGCTTGCACTTCCTGTCTCCTTTCTCCTTCACATTCCCATCAGTGGCCATGTTGCTGTTTGGTCCTGGCTGGATCAGAAGGCTGCCTCCCTGGTGCTGGGATGTGTCTCTCTGCCTGCTCCTGTGGGTGTGGCTCCTGGAAACATCATGGGCTGACTTACTTCTTGGTTGTGATGTCATCAGCCTGTTCCGGTTTGCCGTTTTCGCAATGTGCGATTTTCAAATACTGATTCGCAATTATTTTGCGATTCGGTATTTGCAACTCGCAAATTGCGTTTGCAACTTTTAAGAAATCGTTATTACTGATTTGCAATTTTGATACATCCCATTTAGCATTTCTTAAATAGCGATTTCTTAAAATTCACTATTTAAGAAATGCAAACCGGGAGCTTGATACATCTGGCCCCATATGCTGTCTTATACTGGGAAACCAAACACAATGGCATGCCCTATTTCATATGCATATTGACTAAGGATTGGCATTTAAAAAAAAAAAAAAATACGTAGTTTCTGTGAGAACTATGAGTTTCACAGATACAACACAAATATGGCTATCTAAGTAAAAATCAGGACCCTAGTGATGCTTGTTATTATAAGAGCCACATTCCCATTATCTGTTTGCGGGAGTAAACAATATTCTGCACTGGTTCCTCACAAACATCCACTGTCCTATTTCTGTAAGTCATGTGATGAAAATTGCCACCACCTAGCACAGCACCCATCTATTTTCGTAGTTATGGCATGACATTTGCTACCTTCCTCTGTCCATCCTGTGGCGCAACAGGGTTCAAATACTCAGCTTGGATAAATGACAGAGTCTGGGAAGTGATTTCCTTCATGCATAACCTGTTGAATATCATGTCAGAACACACTCACTTACATGTCACAAAAATATTTTTCACAACTACACAATTATGTGCAATGTATAGCATATACTAGGCTTGTCAAAAGTCTCATGTCTGGATTATTGTAAGAAATTGGGTTGTTGGTTAATTGTGGTATGAGTCCTGATCAAGCTCAACTGCAGTCATTATCAGGGTGAGACACTAGCCAACACTAAATTAACCTGGTAGCAGGGCACAGAGCAGGCAGGCATACCTTAGAGGCAATGTGTTGACTATTTGTGCAACGCTTCAAACAGTTAAGAAGCGAAAACACCACACAAAATTTAGAATAACAAAATGTTATTTAATGAATAAAACAGGACCAACATGACAAAAATTAAATCAGGAGAACCGGATATATTCAAGTTTAAAGGTTTTAGTGAAAACAGGGCCAAAAAGCTCAAATTGCCAACTCTGGAGATCTGGTCGCATCAGACTGGGAAAAAGTCATAGGTTCAGACTGACTCCGATGTACTACAGGCCTGCTACAGCGGCCCAGTTATGCTCACTGAACAGTACCTTAAATCCTGGTTTGTGAAGGGTTATGAGGATTCGTGTTGAAGATGCGTGAAGCAGTCAATGCGATTCCTTGGTTTCAAGATGCGGCAAGGCTGCAGTACAAGGTCTTCCATTGTCATTGAGGATACCATTGATGAGGCATGGATCTGAAGTCATGCATCGAAGATGTGTAACACAGTCAAGGCTATGTGTCAATTCCGAGGAGCTGTAAAGCTGTGATGCGGAGTCACTCTTCGTCAATGAGGCTCCCTCTTCGTCAATGAGGCTGCCGTCAATGAGGGATGGAAGGGCCTGTGCTGAGGAGGCATTGCACAGCAGTGGTTCTGGCGGACTGCAATATGATGCAGGTGTTTGCAACAAGTCCAATCCACACAGCAGCAGTGATGCAATGGTTCAGCTCGGGTTTCACCACACAGAAGAGGAGATGCGTTGGTTTCATTGGATCACAGAGGCTGTCAGAGCTCCTTAAGCCTTCTTCCAAAGGTCCAGGTCAGGGGTGGCAGGTGCAAGGTTGTTGGAAGCCTGTTGTGTCCCTGATGCTTTAGATCAGGAGGCCAGCCAACTAGCCCTTGGAGTCACTTTGGGTTTCTGAGTTCAGGAGATGAAGGTCCAGTCCCTCTCACCCAAGCAAGAGGGCAGCAGGCAATCAATCAGCACAGCAGGGCAGCAGTCCTTCAGAGCAGCAGTCCAGCAGAGTGGCGGTCTTTTCAGCAGCACAGCAGTCCTTCTTCCTAGCATAGTATCCATCGGTCAAGAAGTTTAATGAAGAATTGGTGTCTTTGGCCCAGTATTTATGCCCAGCTGTACCTTTGAAGTGGGAGAAGCTTCTAGAGGCAGGCCTTTGAGGTGAAAGATACCCTGCCTTCCTGGGCCTGGCTCCTAACGTACTACAGGAAGTTATGCAGCCTGTGGAGGAAGGCCACAGCTTATTCAAATGTATGATGGCTGGGTTCAGCTCCCCCCTCCATCCTGCCAGTGATGGGCCACCCAGACACACCTAACTTCCTCATTGTAGGTGGCTTTTAATTACGATTACAAAGACACCAAACAAAAACTGGTTACAAGCTCCCATTCGGATATTACAGCTTATGGGAGAGGTAGGCCTTGCAGTAGTACGAAAAAAACTAATTTAAGAGCACTTAACAGTACAAACCCTGCTTAGTAAATACATTACACTCTGTCCTCTGGGCAGTCCAGGTCCTACCTTAGGGGTGACTTATGCATTAAAAATGAAGATTTAGGCCAGGCAAAAGGTTTAATTTGCCAGGTTGAAATGGCAGTTTAAAACTGCACTCACACACAGCCTCCAATGACATGCCTGAGACATGTTTCAAGTGCGATTTAGTTGGGTGGCACAACCAGTGCTGCAGGCTCACTAGTAGCCTTTAAGTTACAGGCCCTGGGCACTGGTAGTGACACTTTACTGGGGACTTACAAATAAATTAAATATGCCAATTGGGTATAAGCTAATCTTAACTTGTTTTAAGGAGAGAGCACAAGCACCTTAGTACGGGTTAGCAGCCAGCAAAAAACAAAGTAATCAAAACAGTAGATCTGAAGGAAAGCATTTAGGGGGAAAACCATGTGAACGATGAAGGTTTAACATAAGCCCCCCCTTGAGTGTTCTATTCACTAAGGCAGAAAAACCTGGAATGACCATCAGCATTGGTGTGGTCTGTTCCAGAAAGGTTACACTGTAAAGTCTATGACCTGTAGGGAGCGGGACCACATCAACAGATTAGGATTCTTACCTCTCATCAGCATTAGCCATCTGAGATGTCTGTGGTCTGTCTAAACCTGGAGTTGAGCACCAAACAGGTATGGTCTCAGCTTCTTCAGTGTCAGACCACTGTAAAGGCTTCGTCTTAATTGCACTCCTACTCTGCACCCGGGGAATGGCCCTGTTCATTCAACTGTGAGAGCACGGTCCCTGTGCTATGCTCTGAGGTGTCTGTTTATACCATGAACTCCTTGGAGAAGTCAGGCGCCATGACGATGGGTGTTATGCACATGGCCTCCTTCAGAGTGTCAAAAGGGTTCTGGCATACCTCCATCCAGATCACCTGTCTGGGCTGCTTCTTAGAAGTCACCTCTGTCGAGGGAGCAACAATGGTGCCATACCCATTGATGAACAATCAATGAGGCCTAAAAAGGCTCTTATGTATCTCTGGGACTTGGGGGTTTCAAAGTCAAGATGGTTTGAATTTTGACTTGCAGCGACTGCACCTTGCCTCCTCCCACTTCGTGACCCAAGTGGACCACTGAACCCTGCCTATCTGGTACTAACTGGCCTTGATAGTCAGGCCTGCCTTCTGCAGTGTCTCACGTACTTTCCTGAGGTGGCACAGGTGGTCCTCCCATCTGGAACAGAAGATCTCATTGTTGTCTAGATAGGCGGCATTGAAGTTCTCCAATCCAGACAGGACCTGGTTAACCAACCTCTGGAAGGTGTAAGAGGCATTCTTCAATCCAGGGCATTACCTGAAACTACAAATGCCCTTCTGGGGTTGAGAATGCAGACTTCTATTTGGTCCCCTCAGTTAAGGTAATCTTCCAGTACCCAGAGGTTAAGTCAAACGTGATGAGGAACTGGCAGCTCCCAACCAATTTATGAGATAATCAGCTCTAGGGAAGGGGTGTGCGGCCATCTTGGTGAACACATTAATCCCTCGCTAATTCATGCAGAACTTACGTTCTGGGGTGGCAACTGGAGAAGCAGCCTTGAGGGCCACTACCACTGACCTAGACCAAGGGCTGGTTGAGGGCTCAATAACTTCTAACTCCAGCATCTTGGAGACCTCCTCCTTAATGCTGACTCTCACTTCATCAGACAGCCTGTAGATGTTACTCTTTACAGGCATGCTGTCCCCAGAAACAATTTCATAGGTGCACCATGTAGCGAGCCCTGGGTTAAGAGAGAAGAGACAGGCAAACTGCCCCAACAACTGGTAGCAGTCTCTTTGTTGCTCTAGGGTCAGTGTAGAGGCGAGGCTGACAACCTCCACTGTCCCATCCTGCTCCTTGGAAAAAATGAGGTGGGGGAGAGGTTCACTATTATCCATCACCCCAAGCATAAATACCTCAAGCTCTCAAAGTGGGGTTTGAGGTGATCGACGTGCAAAACCCTTAAAGGGTTCCTAAGAATCCATCAGGTGGGTGACCTCACTGTTCTACTCTTTCACATCATAGTGCCAAACCAGTGGTCTTGCAGGGCCCTGGGCTCCGCAGGCTCCATAACCCAAATTTTTTGCCGAGGTTGACACTCAACCAGAGTGGCCTTCTGGTCATACCATTATTTCATGACCTCCTGGCTGCATTCTAGATTTTCTTTGGCCGTCTTCCAGGAGTGCTTCTTCTGGGTATGGAGTGCCAGCATATAGGTGACCACATCCTGAGAGGCTTACCTGGGAATTCACTCCAAGCCCTCCTGCACTAGACTGAAAGTCATCTCAAAAGTGACCTATATAGAAGTTCCAATGGGCTGAAACCAACTCCGCTTCTGCGGTACCTCACTATAAGCAAACCAAAAGCATGACAGGAGGACCTCCCACTTCCACCTCAAAGGCTCTGACAGGCCTTTGACATACCTTTTAGGGTCTTGTTGAACCTCTCAACAAGTCCATTAGTTTGAGGATAGTAAAAGGTAGATAACTTATGGGGTATCCCACACTCCTTCATGTGGATTTAATTTTTCCCAAAATGAAGTTGGTACTGTGGTCAGACACCACCTCCTTGGTAAACCCCACACGGGTAAAGATAGCCGCCAGTTCACTAGCTACTGGGGACCAAATCACTGATTTCAGAAGTATACACTCTGGGCACTAAACGGCATGGTCCTCCGAGACTAGGATGAACCAGTTGTCAACAATGTCGATGGACACCTGTTCAAAAGGAGTGCCAGCAAAACTGAATGGCTGCAGAGAAGCCTTGGCTTAACTCCTGACTTGCCCTTGACCCAGCGGGTAAGGCATGACCTGCAGAACGCATCTGAGGCCATCCTCATCCAGTGCCAGTAAAAGTGGGTGACAAATCTTTCACAGGTCTTGTCCTACCCTATATGAACTGCCAGGGGCACATCATTAGCCAGCTCCAGGAGGAAGGCTCTATAGTACTAGGGGAACCCCATGACATGGGTTGCCCCATGCTCAGGAACCTTAGGCTCACTATAAAGGAGACCATTCTCCCAGTAAATCAGGTGATCACCAGAGGTGTCACCACCTGCCGGGCCTTGGCCTACCACCATATGCCCTCAAGAGTAGGGCAGTCTGGCCCTCATTACAACCCTGGTGGTCGGTGTTAAAGTGGCAGTAACACCGCCAACAGGTCAGCAGGAAAAAAAAATGGAATTACAACCACGGCGGAAACTGCCAACATAGACAGCCACTTTAACACTCGGACCGCCACGGCGGTAGAAACTAACAGCGCGGCGGTCACTGCCAACAGACAGGCGGAAGGCAATGTACCGACCACCCTATCACAAGATGCCAATGCGCCACCTTTTCCGGGGCGGAACCAACGCGATCAAAAACACGGCAGAAACAGTACACAGAAGGGGAAATCACTCACCTCTCCACACCCCACGAGGAACCAGGACGCCATGAAGTCAGAACTTCACATCCTGCCGGCGATCGTCTTCCTGCTCCTCTATCAGGAGCTCCAGAGACGGCGGTGACGACCACAGTGAGTACTGCACCTACAACACAGGGGAGGAGGGGAGGGACAAGAGAATGACACACACTCAACACCCCCCACACCCACCCACACCCACAACACCATACACACAAATACATGCTGCAACATTACATGTACACCCCGACCCCCTCTTCAATAATGCAAGGACAAAAGGAATTGATTTGAATCATTGTAATCAATAAAACTGCAGTAGTCAAAACTATAAATACAGTATATACAATTATGTACACCAACTACACAAGTCCGGATAGTGCACAAACCATTGTGCGTGGACCACTGGGCCAAAAATGCATGGACGAGGCCCACACTAGATACCTGACTCCAAACGTAGAGAACACTGGAGGGGCATCAGATGGAAAATAAACAGGCACCTCAGGGGGAGGGGGGCACCTCAGCCTAATGAACGCACAACGCCACTGCTCCACGAGGGGGCTCCATGCCCAATGATGTACCCTGGGGAGTGCAAAGCCACAGTCTCTCTAGTCTTTTCAGTAGGTGGGTTGCCCACTGCATTATTCTGGGGAGTGCAAAGCCATAGTCTCTCAAGTCTTTTCAGTGGGTGGGTTGCCCACTGCATTATCCTGGGGAATGCAAAGCCACAGTCTCTCAAGTCTTTTCAGTGGGTGGGTTGCCCACTGCATTATCGTGGGGAGTGCAAAGCCAGTCTCTCAAGTCTTTTCAGTGGGTGGGTTGCCCACTGTACCATCCTGGGGAGTGCCAAGCCACAGTATCACAAGTGGATGCCTTTCTCCACTGGTTCTGGAGGGGGCTTTGTGCCCAGAGTGCTTCATCCTGCCAAGGACTGAGGTAGTGGATGTGATACTCCACTGGATCTGGAGGGGGCTTTGTGCCCAAAGTGCTTCATCCTGCCAAGGACTGAGGTAGTGGATGTGTTTCTCCACTGGTTCTGGAGGGGGCTTTGTGCCCAGAATGCTTCATCCTGCCAAGGACTGAGGTAGTGGATGCCTTCCTCCACTGGTTCTGGAGAGGGCTTTGTGCCCAGAGTGCTTCATCCTGCCAAGACTGAGGTAGTGGATGCATTTCTCCACTGGTTCTGGAGGGGGCTTGGTGCCCAGAGTGCTTTATCCTGCCAAGGGCTGGGGTAGTGGATGCCTTTCTCCAATGGTTCTGGAGGGGGCTTGGTTCCCAGAGTGCTTCATCCTGCCAAGGACTGAGGTAGTGGATGCATTTCTCCACTGGTTCTGGAGGGGGCTTTGTGCCCAGATTGCTTCATCCTGCCAAGGACTGAGGTAGTGGATGCCTTTCTCCACTAGTTCTGGAGGGGGCTTGGTGCCCAAAGTGCTTCATCCTGCCAAGGACTGGGGTAGCGGATGTGATACTCCACTGGTTCTGGAGGGGGCTTGGTGCCCAGTGTGCTTCATCCTGCCAAGGACTGAGGTAGTGGATGTGATGTTCCACTGGTTCTGGAGGGGGCCTGGTGCCCAGAGTGCTGCATCCTGCCAAGGACTGAGGTAGTGGATGCCTTTCTCCACTGGTTCTGGAGGGGGCTTGGTGCGCATAGTGCTTCATCGGACGAATGACCACTGGGGATGGCAGCCATGTCTGCGGTGGTTCCACGGGCTCAGGATGTCGTGGGGCAGCTGGTGGTGCTTTTTGGCGGTGTCAGTCACGGCATTGCTGGCGGTGGGCTCTGTGGCGGCGGTGCTGGCGGTGGGCTCTGTGGCCGTGGTGCTGGCTGCGGGCTCTGTGGCGGCGGTGCTGGCTGCGGGCTCTGTGGTGGCAGTGCTGGCTGCGGGCTCTGTGGCGGCAGTGCTGGCTGCGGGCTCTGTGGCAGCGGTGCTGGTGGCGGTCTTTTCAGCCGTACAGGTTGGCATCGACGTGGACAGAAGGTGTGACACTGGTCCCTCAGTCGGTGTCACCATGCCCTCTCCTGACCTGCCCTTCAGTTTCTGGGATGACCTCACCAAAATCTACACCATTCTGGTCACCATAGCAGGGGTGCTGGCTGATATGGGCAAGACCATGAGGGAGGCAGTGGCTCAACAAAGGGCCCCTGACTCTAGCCAAACCGAGGAACAGCCTTCCACCTCCGCCTGCGTTAGTGGAGAGGAGGCCCCGCCACAGGAACGAGAAGCCACCAGCACCCAACCCCCTCTTCAGAAGGAGAACCACCCTGCAAACGGTCCATGTGATCAGGCAGAAGACAGAGAACATTGCCAAGACCCCTGCCAGGAAATAGGACCCTCCTGATTGTCACCCTTCTGTCCCACTCTGTTACCCTGTCCAACTTGAAATGACATTGCTCCACTTCCTATGCCCCCTTGGACAATGCACCTGGACTGGACTCTACCATGGACCTTCCTCCACCATCACCCCAGCCCCTTGCACATACCCCTATACTCATTTGCACCTACATAAACACCCTTTAATCAAATACCAATCTGGAGTCAGTCTGATGATTCCCAAATGTATTACTACAACATTAGCAAAGCAGTGCAAGGTAAATGTTCATTTACTCACACCAATGTATGACAGTTGTTGGGCAGCAGTACACATAGCAGAAGCCAGAATGGGGTACACAGATCTGAAAAAAGGAAATCCAAAGGGAACAGTCAGTGGCCATAGACAGAGGTTAAGAGGCTGCCATGTACAATGTCCTAAAGTAAACTGAAATGTAAAGAGGAGTTGCAGTCTCTTACCTGTGTGCCACTGGAAGTACTACAGGATAATGCTTGTCCTGTTGTCAACATCTTCTTCCTCTGCCTCCTCTTCCTCACTGTCCACAGGCTCCACCGCTGCCACAAGCCCATCACCTGGCTCATCCTACAGCAGAAAAGGCACCTGGCGTCTCAATGCCAGGTTGTGCAACATACAGCATGCAACGATGATCTGGCACACCTTCTTCGGTGAGTAGTACAGGGAGACACCTGTCAGATGGAGGCACCTGAATCTGGCTTTCAGGAGGCCGAATGTCCTCTCAATAATCCTCCTAGTTTGCCCATGTGCCTCACTGTAGCGTTCCTCTGCCCTTGTCCTGGGATTCCTCACTGGGGTCAGTAGCCATGAGAGGTTGGGGTAACCAGAGTCACATGCAAATATAGAAGGACAATTGTGAGACACACACTAACCCTTAGGGACAACCCCATACCCAGACACCTACTCATACTGTGTGGGGACCTTGGGCTCACCTATTACCCACACCCGGTGCCTCTGGAGTTGGGCCATCACATAAGGGATACTGCTATTGCACAAGATATAGGTGTCATGCACAGAGCCAGGATACTTGGCATTCACATGGAAGATGTACTGGTCCGCCAAACACACCATTTGCACATTCATCGAATGGTAGCTTTTTCTCTTTCTGAATACTTGTTCATTTCTCCGGGGGGGGAACAAATGCTACATGGGTACCATCAATGGCACCAATGATGTTGGGGATATGTCCCAGGGCTTAGAGGTCAGCTTTCACTGTGGCGAAATCCTCCACCTGGGGTAACACAATGTAGCTGCGCATATGTTTCAGCAGGGCAGACAACACCCTGTTGAACACGTTAGAGAACATTGGTTGAAACATCCTTGATGCCATGGCCACTGTAGTTTGGAAGGAGCCACTTGCCAGGAAATGGAGCACTGACAGGACCTGCACTAGAGGGGGTATACCTGTGGGCTGGCGGGTAGCTGACATCAGGTCTGGCTCCAATTGGGCACACAGTTCTTGGATTGCGGCACGATCAAGTCTGTATGTGATTATAATGTGTCTGTCCTCCATTGTCGACAGGTTCACCAGGGGTCTGTACACCGGAGGATGCCGCCATCTCATCATCTGCCTCAGCAGTTGTAGCCTATGGAGGAGAACGGTGAGCAGAAGGTCATTTACCACATAGAGAGCACAACTGAGTCTGAATTAATGTCACAGAAGCTGTGTGTTAAATCATGAGTTAGTATATGTGGCAATATGTGTTGTGAAGCAGTTAGGTGCCATGCCATGTGCTCCCCTGAAATGGCAGCTGCCTGACTTGTGAGGAGGGACAAGGGGAAATGAGGTAACTGAGCTGGCGTTCTGCAGTGTCTTGGTAGGCGGTTGAAGACTGCCGCGCAACTCTGCATTGGTTATCATTTGGCCCTATGAGTCCTAGGAGCCAATGACGTTGTAAGCCAGTGGTGACGGTAGGCACCACCACGGACATCACTGCCATTTTCTACCCATTCGCTCGCTTGATACCTGATCATCAACAGGAGAGGACCTACACTGCAAGTGCTGCTGTGACCTGAGTCTGGAAGCGACAATGGCTACAGTGTCTGGGGAAAGGGCCCCTGCCTTCACTGCGGAGGAGTTGGGGAAACCTGTGGATGGGGTCATACCCCAGTACACGCTACTCTACGTTCATCCAGACAAACAGGTGAGTACACTGTGAGAATGATGCGTGGGCAATGCCTGTTTGGAGTGGTGTGGATGTAAGCCACATGTTGGGGGGTGGCCTGAGTGCTGCATGTGAGGTGGTCAGTGTATGTGCGTCAGGGCATGGGTGGGAACTGGTGGGCAATGAGTTTGATGGTTCCGAAGGGTGAATGATAAATTGTTTCGCTCTGTTTACCCTCTAGGTCAGCGCCCACCAGAAGAAGGGTATTTGGCGTGCCACCGCCAAGGAGGTGCGGACCCTGTGGGTCTATCACAGGCAGAGCACCCACTGCCGCAAGAGATGGGAGGACCTGCGCCGCTGGAGCAAGAAGACGGCAGAAGCCCAGCTGGGGCTAGCCTCCCAACGTGACACAATGACCCCCCTGATGTTCCGCATACTGGCCTATCTGGAGTTGGATGGACGCTTGAGGGCATCACAGCAGCCACAAGGGGGTGAGTACAGTTGCAGAAAGCTGACTTTGTGCGCTTTGAGAAATAGCTGGGTGGGGGATGTGGGCTATGGGTGCCCCTAGGCCAAGGCGTTCATGCAAGGGTAGGTCCCTTGTTTTCAGGCTCAGAAGAATCCCTACCTCAATGGTACAATTGGGCAACTACTAGTGTGCAGGGTCCTGTGAGTGTCAGGTGTGCAGGTGCTGACATTAGGCATTGTACCCCATGGGCTGGTGACTACCATAGTGAGTAGTTGGGCAAGGCCTAGTGCCTAGGGCAGCTCAGTATGTTAGAGAACATTGGTTGAAACATCGTTGATGCCATGGCCTCTGTAGTTTGGAAGGAGCCACTTGCCAGGAAATGGAGCACTGACAGGACCTGTACTAGAGGGGGGATACCTTTGGGCTGGCGGATAGCTGACATCAGGTCTGGCTCCAATTGGGCACACAGTTCTTGGATTGCGGCACGATCAAGTCTGTATATGATTATAATGTGTCTGTCCTCCATTGTCGACAGGTCCGCCAGGGGTCTGTACACCGGAGGATGCCGCCATCTCATCATCTGCCTCAGCGGTTGTAGCCTATGGAGGAGAACGGTGAGCAGAAGGTCATTTACCACATAGAGAGCACAACTGTGTCTGAATTAATGTCACAGAAGCCGAGTGTTAAATCGTGAGTCAGTATATGTGGCAATATGTGTTGTGAAGCAGTCAGGTACCATGCCATGTGCTCCCCTGAAATGGTAGGCTGCCTGACTTGTGAGGAGGGACAAGGGGAAATGAGGTAACTGAGCTGGCATTCTGCAGTGTCTTGGTAGGCGGTCGAAGACTGCTGCGCAACTCTGCATTGGTTATCATTAGTTGGGCAAGGCCTAGTGCCTAGGGCAGCTCAGTATGTTTTGTGTCTGCCAACAGTAGTGGTGATGCTGGCATTGACCATGTGTGTCCTTTGTCTTCCCCCCTTCTTGTTTTGTCACCCTGTCCATGTGTGCATTAGCATCATTTGGCGGGGAGCTGCATCCCACAAGGCCCTTGAGGCTGACTCCACGAAGGGTGAAGGCACCAGTGGGACGGAGGGCGAGGGGAGCTCCATGACAGGGACAGGAGGGGATACCAGTGACAGCGACTCCTCCTCTGATGGAAGCTCCCTGGCTGTGACGAACACCTCTGTGCCCACCCCAACAACAGGTACAGCCACCACCCCCCCATCAGCACCGCATGTTTCCCGTGCCCGCTCACCCAGGAGGGTGGGCATCTCCTTCACCCCAGGCACCTCAGCCCCTACCCCAGTCAGCCCTGCTGCCCTCAGTGAGGAGGCTAGTGACCTCCTGAAATCCCTCACTTTTGGGCAGTCAACCATTCTGAATGCCATCCAGGGTGTCGAGAGGCATTTGCAACAAACAAATGCATACCTGGACGGCATTCATTCTGGTGTGGCAGCCCAACAGAGAGCATTTCAGTCTCTGGCCTCAGCACTGATGGCAGCCATTGTCCCTCTGTCCAGCCTCCTCCCTCCAACTTCCACTACCCAGACCCAATCCCCTCTACCTCAGCCCATTCCCAAGCACACCTTCATACCAGCATGCACACACATCAACAAAGAAAACTGGCTCAGGAAAACATAAGCACCACACATCATCACACAGGCACTCACACAAGCACCATACCCATGCACACATACCAACATCCACTTCCTCCACTGTGTCCCCCTCCTCCACGGCCTCCACCCCCCTCCCAGTATCGTCTCCACTCACACCTGCATGCACCATATCATCAGCCACTGCCTCCATCACCAGCACGCCCATCACATCACACCGCTCATGAGCAATCACCACCCCCACAACCATTCACACGTCCCTTGTGTCCTCTCCCAGTGTGTATGTGAGCCCTCCTCCCAAAGTACACAACGCAGGCACACACCCACTCAACAGCCATCTACCTCACAACAGCCTCCAACCCATGCACCTTCACCCAATATGAGCAGACGTACACCTCCTACAACCACTACCTCTTCCTCCACTCCCACACCCCCTCCATCTTCCCATCCCAGTGTGTCAAAAAAACTTTTCATAGCTAACATTAACCTCTTCCCTACACTTCCTTTCCCCCGTCCTTTCCCTAGGGCCAGGATGTCTAGATCCCAGCCCAACACCTCAGCCACCAAATCTGCGTCCGCTGTGGTCCTTTCATGTCCGGGAGGATCGAAGGGGGCAACCATCAGAGCTTCCAGTGTGCCACCTACAGATGGGAAGGACCACCCGATTCCGCCACCTGCCAAGGTAAAAAAAGGTGCGGGCATTCAGCAGTTAAAAGCCGCACCACCCACCCAGCAAGGCCTCATCCAAACCCAAAGAGGACAGTGCCAAGGTCCCAGCAGTGACTACCAAGGTGAAGGGACACAAGACAAAGGCCAAGTCACCTCAGGGCACGAAGCTTCCTGGTGAGGGGCTGGTGACCACCATTTCCCAAGAGATGCCAGCGAACTGTACCACGTTCACCACCGCCGCAGTGACTGCCACCTGTGCCGCCACATGCACCGTCACCTGCACCGCAACCTGCACTGCCGCTGCCACAACGTCAGTCAGAAGCATCCTCCCCAGTGATCAGCCGTCGGAGGCTGCTACAGATGGTCTGGTGTCTCCCTCCACCAATACAGACACCTGCACCAAGGGCAGCACCGGCAGCATCTCCGCCGCAGCCACCGCTGCAGCCACTGCCACATGCACCACCATCTGCACCGCGACGTGCCTAGCCGGTGCCACCACATCAGACGTCAGCAGCATCCCCAGTGGGCAGCCGTCCAAGGCTGCAGGTGACGTCCTGGACCCTGGACACACCTCATGAGGCACCACCACCAGCACTGGCACTACCAGCAGTTTGCGGCCTAAGTCGCCACAGGATGGAGTGTGGCTCTGCCTCTATGGAGTATCATGTTACCTGTTCCATGCACATCTCGTGGCTCAGACACCCAGGTGAGAGAATGTGAACTGCCACATCCCAGGTGCAGCATCACTGGGCACAATGCCCCTCCAGAACCAGTGGAGAAAGGCATCCACTCCCCTAATCCTTGGCAGGATGAAGCAGACTGGGCACAATGCCCCCTCCAAAATCAGTGGAGAAAGGCATCCACTCCCCCAATCCTTGGCAGGATGAAGCCGACTGAGCACAATGCCCCCTCCAGAACAAGTGGAGAAAGGCATCTACTCCCCCAATCCTTGGCAGGGTGAAGCAGACTGGGCACAATGCCCCCTCCAGAACCAGTGGAGAAAGGCATCCACTCCCCAATCCTTGGCAGGATGAAGCAGACTGGGCACAATGCCCGCTCCAGAACCAGTGGAAGAAGCCATCCACTTGAGAGACTGTGGCTTTGCACTCTCCAGGACTAAGCAGTAGGCAAACCACCCACTTCAGAGACTTGAGAGACTGTGGCATTGCACTCCCAAGGACCAAGCAGTGAGCAAACCACCCACTTGAGAGACTTGAGAGACTGTGGCTTTGCACTCCCCAGGACCAGGCAGTGGGAATGGAGCCCCCTCGAGGAGCAGTGGTGTTGTACCATCTTCCGGCTGAGGTGCCCTCCCTCCCCTTCCCCCTGAGGTGCATGTGTTTTTTCGACCTGATGCCCCTGCAGTGTTCTCTCCGTTTTGAGGCAGGTGTCATGTATGGGCTTCACCCAAGCTTTTTGGGACCACTGGTCCACGGACATTTACAAGAGACAGTGTAGGGCCTTGTGTACATAATGTAAATATTTGTATATACTGCTTATTTAAAATGCTATTGCTATATCTCAATGTTCCAATATAACACTGGTTGAACTCATTTCCTTTTGTCCTTGCGTTCTTCCAGAGGGTGACGGGGTATTTCTGTTATGTTGTTGGATGTGTTAGTGTGTATACTGTTGTGGGTGAGGGTAAGGGGTGGGGTGTTGGGTGCCTCATTTGTGTGTCGCTCTCTTTTTCCTCACCCCTCCCCTGTGTGCTAGGTGCAATGTACTCACTTCCGTCGCCGCTGCCGCCTTCTTTCTACTTCCTGGTGTATGGGAAGATACACCAACATGGTGAGGATCTGCAATTCGGGCTCCATGGCGTCCTGATTCTTCGCGGAGTGTCGGAAGGTGAGTGGTTCCCCTTCAATGTACTGTTTCCGCCATGCTTTTGATGTCGTTGGTACCGCCTCGGAAAAGCTGGTGGATTGGTGCCTTGTAATACTGTGGGCGGTACATTGTCTTCCGCCTGTCTGTTGGCGGGTAACTCTGCGGTGTTTGTTGCTACTGCCATGGTGGTTGGAGTGTTAAGGTGGCTGTCTATGTTGGCGTTTTCCGCCGTGGTCATAATCCCATTTGTTTTAACGCCAGCCTGTTGGCGGTGTTACCGCCGCTTTAACACCGATCGCCAGGGTTGGAATTAGGGCCTAAATCTTTAGGAATGTGCACCCTCCTCTCAGACGGCACTGGAAGTATGCTGCTACCAGTCATGATGAGTTATGCCAGCCTGGCCTTAAGGTCCACACCCCACATTCTCAACTTGTGAGCCAAAAGCAATTTATTTTCCACCAAAGCACAGGCCCTTTCCCTCTCTTGTTTCTCTGGTTGAAACTTTTTGCTTTCTGTTTCCAACCTGACCATCTAACTTCCCAGCTTATGCTATCTGGCCTTTGGCCTGTCCTCCAGCTCTTCTAGGGACAAACATCTGGATGTTACACTGCTGCCACTCCTAGAGGATATTTTCCCTCCAGGCAGATCCTGAGTGCCAAAACACCCTTATCGGTTTTGTACCTCCACATTCTCATTCGCAGTCTCCATAGCCTCTCTTGCTGCCCACCAGGCCCTCAGCGCCTTTTTCAACTCCTCTTTCCAAGAGGAACTCTTCACAGGGCAATGTAAATCCTTGCAGAATTGTTTCAGTCTGTTAATATATGGCAGGGATAGGCCTTGCAACAGTGAAAAATGAATTTGGCAGTATTTCACTATCAGGGCATGTAAAACACACCAGTACACGTCCTCCCCTGCCCATGGCTCTACAATGGGTCTACCCTAGTGGCACCCTAGATGTACTAAAAGGGAATGTTTTGGCCTGGCGAGTGGGTGCACTTGTCAGGTCCACATGGCAGTTGAAAACCGCATATACAGACACTGCAATGGCAGGTGTGAGACATATATACAGGGCTACTTATTTGAGTGGTACAATCAGTGCTGCAGGCCCACTAGGTCTTTTTATAAAGGAACACTGGTCCCTTAGATAAAAGGACTATAAGTTTAAATATCACATAGAATCACAATGAAGTCTATGGAAAGCATGCAATAAATCACTATATTTATTCCAAACGAAAGTAGGAAAACAGTAGCATTTGGATTTACAGACCCTGGGCACACATGGTGCACTATATTAGGGACTTACTAGTAAATAAAATATGCCAATCATGGATAACCAATCATAATCACAATTTACACAGTAAGCACTTGCAATGTAGTACTGATCAGCAGTGGTAAAGTGCCCAGAGTACCAAAACCAGGAAAAAAGGAAATCCAGGGCACAGTCAAAAATACAGAACAGTGGAAATCATGCCAAGGGGGCCTGGTCTAACACCAACCGTACCATGTTTGAAGGAAAGAGCACAAGCATTGGTTAGCAGTAGTAAAATGTGCAGAGTCCTAAGGCCAGCAAAAATAAACTCATCAAAACAGAAGGTCTGAGGGCAAAAAGTTAGGGGGAAAAAAATGTCAAGGATGCCAGGTCTAACAATTATCATTCCAAAATCCACACGTATGTAGGCCACCACTGGAATCACTACCTCCCATTAAAATACACAACAATTGTACCCATATTAAGTTGTACCTACAATGACGGTTTGACCGCTGCAACTCAGTGTTACACAAATAAATATATTGATGGCAAGTGACACGTTGGATACATTAATACTGATTTGAAAGTCTTGTGCTCAAAATTGCCCATGTGGTTGTTGGTATATGGACCCTGTGTGGCCTAAGACTCTGAGGTATTGAATAAGTGTGTGAGGCACTTGGTTTATGTTGAAATTTGTCGGTTTAATAGGTCAATCGGCCGTGGTTGATAAACCCAAGAGTGCGTGTTCAAGTGAGTGATAGTTTTTGGATGGACATTTGGTGAGCGCTATGTATACCAGGAGGATCCAATGATCAGTTGAGAGTAAAATTTACTGGTTGAATTTTGCTTGCGAGTCAGGGTAACTGGGACAGAAGGAGTATCTGTCAGAGCGAAAAATCAATAAGGTTTCTGAAGCAATTGTGTTATCTACCTGTAGTAAACAGACACGTTGTGTGTTGATTTTATGTAGTGCTCGCAATATTTGCATTTAGTTTGCGTGAATCTGAGTTCAGGAGGGCAAGCCAAAATACTGGGATAGGTAGGTTAGTGTGCAAAGCCGCAAATGGATTGGTGGGCAACCGTGAAGCGTAATTGGTTGAGAAAGTAGGTGAAAAGGATTTTGGGATTGAAAGTCACTTTCTGATTTGACTGAAAGTAGTGTAAACTACAGAAATGAAAATTTTCAAAGCTTTAAAGAGTTCCCTAAGGAAAGATATTTTAATTCCAACTAGAATAGAAGAAATTACACCACCAGAAGGGACACCTGCCTATACTGTATTTAAAGAACAAGGTACTACGCCATGTTGTTGGCTGAAGCAGTGGTGCAAGGAAACTGAGAGAGATGAGAGTTTAGCATTCCAGGCCCATGGAATGGTTAATTTGAGGATTTCGGGAAACTTTGAGGTGAGTACTGTGTAATTTGAAACCTTCTCTTAGAAGAACTAGTGATTTGGGAACTAGTAGCTGGGCAGCAACAGCAGCAGAAATTTGAAGAATGAGGAAACCTGAGAAATCTTTAGCTGAGGCAAGATGGGATAGTGAGCAAACATTTTGGAGAACTTTGACCTTACAGGGAATTGAGCTGTTTCCAGCAATTAAACAAGAGAACGGGAACAAGGCTAAAAGGAGTAATAAAAAGAGGGATTCCTAACTGTTAGAAATGGGGTTTCTGGTTGGCTAGGGTATGCACCTCAGCCAGGCAGAACTTACCCACTCTAGTCAGGGCAAGGGAGTTACACGTCCAAGATAACCCCTGCTCACCCCCTTGGTAGCTTGGCACGAGCAGTCAGGCTTAACCCGGAGGCAATGCGTAAAGCGTTTGCACAACACACACATACATGTGACGCAATATCCCCACCACAAAGGAAACACAACACCAGATTATATGAAAATACACTGTATTGTACACAACGTAATTATTAGACCAACATCACATAACAGTACTATCCTGCTACCTTAGCAGTTGTCAGAACGTTACACATTAGTTACTCTGCAAACTAGCAGTAGTCACACATAACACACAGGTTACTCAATATTCTGCAACATAAGCAGTAGTCAGGAAACACGTAATTACATTAGAACACTTATCATAAGGATATCATAAAACACCCATAGTAGGAACATTAGAAAACCTATGGCAAGTGAGGGAAACATATTAGCAAGTCATGTCCATAAAAGGAACATGTGCACACATATGTAAAAGCATCAAAATACAGGTAGGCAATATATCATAATGGCAAAGTCTGTCGAAAGAACTTTAGACTATAATCATATTGGTTTCTTTGAACAGTACCTGTTTTGATGAGGAGGCACTTCCGTGCCTGAAACGAATAAATGGGGCCCCCGGCGCTCTTCTGCGCAAAACGGGGGCCTCCCTAACTTGGCAACTAGAGAGGGGCGGCACGCACCCTCTCTGATTCCTTGCGGGGCCACTTCTGGGACCCGGGATCATTGGGGGGCCCCCGGGCCTTCACCGGCCCTCTCCAGGGGGGGCCCAAGTCTGGGAAATCCTTGCAGGTGGAGGGGGGCGCCTCGCGCTCCCCCCTATCAGAAACGCGGGCCCCTCCGGGGACCCGCTAAACCCTGGGGTCTCCCTGGACCTCCGTGGC
Organism: Pleurodeles waltl; assembly: GCF_031143425.1. Taxonomy (NCBI): domain Eukaryota; kingdom Metazoa; phylum Chordata; class Amphibia; order Caudata; family Salamandridae; genus Pleurodeles; species Pleurodeles waltl. The sequence continues at coordinate 1,145,464,786 of NC_090437.1, read as the reverse complement.
CCTGCCAATGGGAGACCCCGTGATAAAAGACTCCTGGCCCGCGAGGGGGCCAACAAGAGAGTTGGGGGCCAGGGCGAGCCTCCGGTGAGGCTGCCGCCCGGCCTGGAATCGCAGGAGAGTCCTCCGGGACTCCTGCACGAGAGGGAGAGGCGTCCTCCTCTCCCTCTCCGTCCAGATGACGTTGCGGTCCCAGGTGGGGCCGGCACTCCACAAAGCGCGCGTCCCCCGGGAGCACGATAGGAGCGTGACAGCTCCTTCTTCCACTTCTCCTAGTGCCCCGGGGGCACTAGAGTCGGCGCAAACCCCGCGCCTGGAATCAGCTGTGCAGCCCGGGCTGCGGCGGTGATTTTATTCAAGATAATGCGCCGTATGGAGCGCAAAGGCACCACGAGGCTCCCGGGCTGCGGCGATGATTTTCCCTCGAGCGCTTTTCACAGCGCTAGGACCATTAGGCAGCCTGGGCTGCGGCGGTGATTTTCTTGCACAAAAGAAAAGCGCTTTCAAAGCGCAATGGCCCCTCCGCAGCCTCAGTCATTACAAGAATGCCTTGTTCATCGTAAAAGCATTCTGCCAAAGGGTTGAAGGATCGTAGCAGGGGTCAGGGGCCACAGCACCCTGCCCCTGGGAACAATTAAATAAGAAGGAGCACAGGGCTGGTGGGCCCAGCTACAGGCCAGCACAAGGGGTGCAGATGGTGGCAGTTCCTCCTAGTGACCAGGCAGGTCACAGGTCAGCACAGCAGCAGCAGTCCATGGCGGTTTCCTGGTGCGTCCATTCATCAGCGTTCTGTGTCCAGTTTCAAGTTCCAAGAATGTTCAAATTGTGGGGAAAATTCCCCTGTACTTATAGTCAGTTCTTACAGTGTTTTACAATGGTAGGGAGAGGAGGTTCCAGCCAGTTACAACTGGTTCTGGGAGTGCCCCCTCTCTCCTTTCAGCACAGGCTCCAAACATCAGTGGGGGGTTAACAACCCTATTGTGTGAGGCCAGGGCACAGCCTTTACAAATATAGGTGTGCCCCGCCTCTCCCTTCTCTCAGCCCAGGAAGACTATTCAGTATGTAGATGCACCTCAGTGACACCTCCACCCTCCCTGTGTACAGGCTGTCTGAAAAGTATGCACAAAGCCCCAACTGTCACTCTGCCCAGACGTGGATTGGAGTCAAGCTGCAAAACACCAGAATTATAAGCACAGATAAATGCGCACTTTCTAGAAGTGGCATTTCTGTGATAGTAATAAAAAATACACCCACACCAGTAAGCAGTATTTATTATCACCATCACAACCATACCAAACACGCCTACGCTACCCCTCATAAATCAGACAATACCCCTTACACCTAAGGCAGGGCATTTCTAGTGCAATCCTATGAGAAGGCAGCACTCACAGCAGTGAGACACCAAGTTAGGCTGTTTGTCACTACTAGGACAGGCCATGCAATATGGCACATGTCCTGCCTTTCTACATACATGGCACCCTGCCCATAGGGCTAGCTAGGGCGTACTTTAGGGGTGACTTACATGTAGTAAAAGGGGAGTTCTGGGCCTGGCAAGTAAATTTAGATGCCAGGTCCCTGTGGCAGAAAACTGCGCACACAGGCCCTGCGCTAGCAGGCCTGAGACAGGTTTGAATGTCTACTTCAGTGGGTGGCGCAAGCAGCGCTGCAGGCCCACTAGTAGTATTTAATTTACAGGCCCTGGGTATAGAGATACCACTGTACAAGGGACTTATAGGTAAATTAAATATGCCAATTAGGTATAAGCCAATCATACCAACTTTAGATGGGAGAGCACCTGCACTTTAGCACTGGTCAGCAGTGATAAAGTGCTCAGAGTCCTAGAGCCAACAGCGAGAGGTCAGAAAAACCAGGAGGAAGGAGGCAAAAAGACTAGGGATGACCATGCGTATGGCCAAAAGTCCAACACTAACCTTCAGACGACAGAGAGCAGAAACCCACAGAGTCTAGGAAGTCTTTAACACATGATGTAGAGTCAGATGATGATGATTTTGTTTGACAGTTACTGAGAAATCATCCCCCACCATATGCAGCACATGAGAGAAGTTCAAGCACCAGTGTAGACCCTACAGCTCTGATATCAATTGACTCTCTACAGAGCCAGATACGGGTTAGTCATAATATTCCAGTTACTTCAGCAATTCAAAGGCCCATGCCGCAGATGGATATACCCAGAATTTATCCAGATGTACCTATTATAGATACTGCAACAGACTTAGTAGTGCCAACAGGACAAGTTTACCAGAAGCCGACTTTTATGCAGATAGAGTCTACCCCGAATTTAATGTCCCCAATACATCCCGAGATACACCCCTTTAACAGGATCACAGACAGAAATGTCTGCCTTCGCAAGGCAGAATACAGGAATAATGTACCCTGAAGATCCAAATGTCCGATCAAGTCCAGATGCAGTGTCAGTACCAGTTACCATAGGTTCAGTCATACTGTTGTTTGCCCAGGGAAACAATAAGAGCAGTGAGCAGAAAATCCTGAACCCAATCGCAGAGAGGGAGAGGTTTGACGAAAGCGCGAGAACGATGACCCCCATGAGAGCGACATTTGATGGAACAGGTTTGCTGATGGATTTTAGTTATTTTAGGACTCCTCCGAATAATTAGGGATGATTAAAAATAGTTTCCAGTCCAAGCATGGTGACACTAGAAACTCAGAGCCTAAAGTTACAGCAAGTGCCTGGTGTGAGTAATAACAATATTTCATTACAAGGTTTAACAGCTCAGCAGTTAACTGAATGGTTAGAGAAGCTGAGTAGCACCCAAGGAGATTCCAGCAGAAGAAGTGCCCTGAACTTGACCAGGCTTAGGATAGAGGCAGAAGACCTAATTGTGGGAATGATGGGGTTGGACAGAATTGACTCATTCCAAGAACACGAGTTACGTTACTTGTAAAAGATTTACACAAATTTGTAGTTTGTGATTCGAGTACAGTATCCTTATTAGGAAAGGACTTGCTATATAAAACAAGGTGTTCAATTACTTCCTCAAATGATGGAACTGCCATTCAGACAAACAGTGATGATGAAGATTACTTGTTCACAGAAGCAGACTGTGACACAGTGAATCAGGAAAACCCTTTGATCAGTTTATTTCCAGTTTTCACAGTGAGAGATCTTCCTTGTGACTTACAGGGAGCAGTCAAAATGAAATTGTGGGATTTTACAGGAAAAGACATTGGTCTAATCAAAGGAGTTGAGCCAGTTGAGGTCTCAGTCAAGTCTAATGTGATTCCCCCCCCCCCGATACCTCAATACCACACGACACAGAACATGATTGAAAGAATTGCACCCATAATTGCAAAATTTGTAAACCAAGTTGTTTTGAAAGAATTGCTGGACAGTCCAATTAAGTCATTGATAATGGGATTGCAAAAGCCATATGTGAAATTTCGGATTGTTCAGGATTTGAGGAAAGTAAACAATATTCTGATCATGTGTTGTCCGGTGGTACCAAATCTAGCAGTGATATTCTTTCAGATCCCATGAGATGGTGAATCGTTCCCAAAGTGTTATTTTCAGTACCTCTTCATGAGGATAGCCAATTTCTTTTCTTTTTCAAATTTTCGGATCAAGTCTAATGTTGGTGGAGAATTACCCAAGGGTTTTCAGAGTCATCCTCCATTTTCAACCAGATCCTGAAAAAAAACCTGAAGTCATTGGAAATGCCTTTCCAATCGACATTGGTACAGTAAATTGATGATTTTTTAGTTGCATCAAAGACACAAGAGGCATGCAAGTATGATACTATTGCCTTACTGAATCACCTAGGGAAGAATGGACATGAAGTGTCCCCAGCAAAGTTACAGTACTGTCAGAAAGAAGTGAAATATCTGGGACACCTAATTGAGAAAGGAACTAGAAAAATTACTAGAGAAACGGTCACAGCCATATTGCAGATGAATCCCCCCACAACACAAAGGGATGTCAGGATGTTCCTGGGAATGGTGAGCTATTGTCGTCAGTGGATATCCAACTTTTCAGTTATTTCAAAGCCATTGAAGAAGCTGAAGCACAAAGAAGTTACTGATCCCGTAGTGTTAGACAAAGCCTGTATGAAAGCCTTTACTGAGTTGAGAGAGAGTCTGTGCAAGGTCCCGGCTTTCAGAATGCCTGACTGCACAAAACCCTACATGTTGTTTTGTCATGAGCATGATGCATGTTCTTTGTCCGTGTTGACACAACTCCATGGTGGTGAAAACCTCCCAGTAGCATATTTTTCAGCTACGTTGGACCCAGTTGCAGCAGCTTTACCTGGTTGTTTGCGCTCAGATGCAGCGGTTGGATTGAGCCTCACTCAGAGCAGAGTTTTACTTACCAGAACCAGACGCAACATTGGACTAATGCTAGGTTGACCCAGTATGAAACTGTCATCCTGGGTTCCCTCAATGTATAATTGAAAAGGTATACAGTGCTTAACCCAGCAACTTAACTTCAACAAGAGAATATTGAGGTTGACAAATTGGAAGAAGTTGAACTGTCTGCACATTACTGATTTGTGCACAAAACCGAGACCTGGTATTCTAGATACCCGATTGGAGGAAAATGACCAAATTATTTTTGTTGATGGTTCCTGTAAAAGAGATAACATGGGAATATTGAGAGCAGGATATGCTGTGTGCACAATTTCTGTCATACTCAAAGCCTCCTGGTTCCAAGGAGTGTATTCTGCACAAGTGGTGGAGTTGGTAGCCCCTACAAAGGCATGTCATGTTTATGCACAGCTTAAAGTTACTATTTATACAGAAAGCCAGTATGGATTTGGAATAATCCACAACTTTGGCCAGCTATGGTCACAGAGAGGTTTCCTGACCTCATCTGGTTCACTGGTTAGAAATGGTGAAAGGATCCATGACTTGTTACAAGCTATTCAAATGCCTGAAAAGATTGCTGTGGTGAAATGCAGTGCACACCTGAAACCACAAGATTTTGTGTCGATGGGAAATGGGTATGCGGATCAAGTTGCAAGGTTTTGCGCATTGATCTGGATATCGTTCAGACAAATGGGAATTGTTACCTGAAGAGCAAATGTGTCCAAATTTTGCGCTACATGTCATAGATATTTGGGAAGAACTGAACACGCTTCAAGATAATGTTGACAGAGATTAGAAGTAAGACTGTCAGAAGCTATAGCTTCTAGGTATTAAGGTCGGTAAGATGGGTAATATGCACGTCTGTTATTTACAGCACTTAGAGACTGTAAGAATGTAGAAACGAGACCTATATAAAACATGTGTTATTAATTTAGCTATACAGAATTTGTTTGACTAATTTGGATACACAGCATGTTTAGAATTAGTCTGCCAATGTGATCAATCTCTACTTGGAAGATAGATCAGTTAATTAAACTAGGCCCAAATGTCACTCTCACTGATGGTAAATTACATAAAGTGTAAATGATTTTCATATTTACTCATTTAAAGTGTAGTATCTGTATTTTTTCTAACTTAACCCTCTCACATGTGTTTGTCACCTCACCTGGTGGGGGGGTAGCAGTTTTGGCACATTTCCAGGTCTACCACTAATGGTAAGTCAGGAAATGCATCACAATCTATGGGTGAGTGGGAACACCCACAAACCACCCATGGATTATTGCTGTGTTGCGTTCCTCCTGATTGATCAAGCCACTCAGGTCCACGCAAGTGGCCTTGCATGGCTCGATAAAGCACATTTTGCAGTTTCACATGCTTGCACCCCATTGCGTGGTGCAAGAGCGATACAACCTATTCATAAATAAGGCCCTAAGTTTGTACAATCGCATCACTGGTAATCACTTGTCCTATGTCAGAGGTCTCATGCGCTCTTTGCAGCTAGACACTGTAAACACTACTACTGCAATCTAGTCTGAGTCACCAAACGGAAACTTTTCAATGTTTAAACCTACCGAACAATAAAAAATACAATTTGGTGGTGGTGTGTTTCAGTGAGGGTTTTTGGTCAATTGGGTAGGCTTCTGATTTTGAATACCTAAATTCAAATCCAACGTTTCTCTAATGCACCAGTATTGGTATTTCTTATGTGAACAGACTTTTCATGTGTCTTAAAAGCCTTATCTTTATTAGTTTCCAGTGCTAACAATAAAGGGCTATGTAAGAATGAATAAAAATGGATCATTCTGTTTAGCTGTCAAGACCTGATAGGAATTGCAGTCTTTTAGTATCCCAGAGTCCTTACTCTCTCCCTTCCTCACACTGCAAAGGTATATAGGCATCTTCTTCAATTTCTAAATTGTGCTGTCCGGTCAATGAAAGTGACAATCACATGTTAGAACTTAGTTGTTCATTCTATTATGAGAAGGTTTCTGTGAGTGCTGGAGCACTGGACACCTCTACGTTCTCTGTGTGCTGTTGTGCATATGACCAGGGGCGGCCCCTCTGCAATGGCAGAGGATCTTCACCCCTGCTGAAAGAAGGAAGCAGGGAAGCTGAAAAATAAAATGACAATAAAAGTATTTGTATTATCATTTTTATTTTCTGCTTAGGTAGAGTGGGGCCAGCATTCTCCGTGTCACGAGGGGGGTAAATTTGGAGGGGGGGTAGCAAGGCAAGGAGTGCACTCCAAGTGCTCATGTCGGTTTGGCCGGGCAAACTGACATGCACACTTAGAACTCTGCAAGTGCAGGCTCCCACTTCATCCCTGAGCGGCATTTCAGCCCACTCAGGCCAGTCACTGTTTCTTTCATACTGTGTAATGATCCACCCAGGATGTCACCCTCATGTTACAGGAAGTTATTCTATCACCTCTTGTAAGAAAGCAGCCACTTTCTAGCATGGTTATCTTCATTTATGGTCTGTTTGACAGTGTTTTTGACTGTGTCACTGGGATCCTACTAGCCAGGACCCCAGTGCTTATGCTCACTCTTTTCCCATATTTGTCACTACGTACTGGTAAACCAGTATTTCATCCCAAATTGGCATACTGGTGCCCCCTCATAAGTCTATAGTATATGGTACCTAGGTACCCAGGGCACTGGGGTTCCAGGGCAAACCTATGGGCTGCAGCATTATTTTTGCCACCCATAGGGAGCCAATGCAAAGGCTTCTGCACAACTGCCATTGCAGCCTGTGTAAAATGGTGCATGCACCATTTCACAGCCATTTACAATGCACTGCACCAGGTCACTTATAAGTCACCTATATGTCAGGCCTTCCAACCCTGAAGGCTGGGTGCAAAGTACCTGTGTGTGAGGGCACCCCTGCACTAGCAGAGGTGCCCCCATGTCATCCAGGACCATTTTCCCATAATTCGTGAGTGCGGGGATGCCATTTTACATGTGCACTGGACATAGGTTAATACCTATGTCGAGCTTCACAATGGTAACTCCGAATATGGCCATGTAAGGTGTCCAAAATCTTGGAATTGTACCCCAATACTGATTCTAGTATTGGTTTTACAATTCCATGCACTCTGGGGGCTTCACAGTGGACCCCCAGTACTGCAATGCCAGACCTCTGAGGTTTTCCAGGCAGCCCCACAGACAGGTTTCTGCCCTCCTGTTGCCTGAGCAGCTCAAGCCCAGGAAGGCAGAAAAAAGGATTTCCTTTGGGAGAGGGGTGTTACACCCTTTCCCTTTGGAAATAGGTGTTACAAGCATGGGAGGCGTAGCCTCCCAGAGCCCCTGGAAATGCTTTGAAGGGCACAGATGGTGCCCTTCTTGCATAATCCAGTCTACAATGGTTCAGGGACCCCCAGTCCCTGCTCTGGCACACAACTGGACAAAGGAAAGGGGCGTGACCACTCCCCTGTCCATCACCACCCCAGAGGTGGTGCCCAGAGCTCCTACAGAGTGTCCCTGGGTTTTGCCATCTTGGATTCCAAGTTGGCGGGGCACTCTGGGAGCATCTGAGTGGGCAGTGCCAGTAGGTGATGTCAGAGCCCTCCCCTGATAGGTGCTTACCTGTGTAGCTGACCAATCCCCCATTCAGGGCTATTTAGGGTCTCTCTCTTGGGTGTTTCTTCAGATTCAGATTGCAAGACTCCAGCAGGAATCCTCTGCATTCTTTCCTTCTTCTTCTACTGATGGAACCGCAGCTGAACTCTCCAGGAACTCTATAAGCTGCAACAAAGGCAACTTCTGCAACATTGTATCTTCAGATCCTGCCAGCAACTGCAACTGTTTCCAGGTTGTGCATCCTCCGAGGGCTGTGTGTCTTCTGCCTGCACCAGATGAACCGAAGGAATCTCTGCAATGATGACTGGTGGCGTAGGTCCCCTCTCGAGATGACAAGCGTAGATCCAGCAACACGGGTGGTGGACTAAAGTGTCCCTGGTCCAGCTGTCCAACTTTGGTGGAGGTAAGAGCTTGCCTCCCCACGCAAGACAGTACTCCCGTGCACCACGTGACTTGCAGTTGCCAAGGCTTGTGTGCGGCCTTCCAAAAAGTTCTTCATACACAGCACAGCTTAGGCCCCAGCACTCCTTTCTATGATGCAGAGCTTCCTGAGAGATTCTCCGGTGGTATGGGATACCTTTGTATGATGCTGCGTGGGCCTCCATTTGCACCTTCTTTGTCCCTGTGCTGTGGGACTCCTGTGCATGCTTCTGATGGCTCTCCGAGTTGCTGAGAACCCCCTTTGTGTCCCCCTCCTGGGTAGAGGCCACCAGGTTCCTCTTGTTCCTGGGCAGCACCATCTTCCACTAACCATGAGCTTTCTGTGTGCCAAGGCCTGTTGGCAGTTTCCAGCAACGCAAACCAGACTGCAATCATCCATCCAGCATGGGACATTTTCTGTACCAACCAGGAACCCGCATCTCTCTTCTTGGGTGCATAACTGACTTTGGCCCTCATCATGACTCTGGCTATAAATCCCTCTTACCGCCACACTGACGTTCGCCAACTTACCATCGTGGTGGCAGATATCCATTCACCATATTATGACACACACACACACCAATCCGACAGAATACAGCCACATACACAAATCCGCAAGACCAAAGGTCAATGATAAACTGGTGGTCCCAAAACCTATACCGTTACGCCAACAGAACAGTACCCATCTCATTATGACCCACGAATCACCACGGCGGACATTCAACGGTGGTAAACCATTGGCGGAACATATCGCCGCGCTCACAATGGACACTCACATACAAAACAATACTACATTGGCCAATTCAAACAACACACACCTGACACCCATACATACACCACACACCCACACCACTATAAAACACACACCCACAGTACCCACAACCCCTTATAAATACAAATCATTGGCACAAGACTGACACCAAGACCACTGCTACAAATAGAGCCAAACTCCACTCACACCCATACACCCCTCACGCACTCCACATCACACACCCCAACATATTACCTAACACACCCTCACCAACACACATCACATAACACCCATGGACCCACAAAGGCACACCCGTTTCACTGAGGAGGAGTTAAGGGTCATGGTAGAGGAAATTGTCAGCGTAGAGACACAGCTATTTGGAGCACTGGTGCAGCAAGTATCAATAGCAAGGAAGATGCAGCTATTTGCGGAGAATTGTGGACAGGGTCAACTCAGTGGAACAGCACCCCACAACAAGGGATCACGACAGGAAGAGGTGGAACGACCTACGGGGGAAGGTAGGTTACATTGCAGCAAGACACCAGCTTGCTATCCAGAGGACTGGCAGTGGACCCCCACCTCCTCCCCTACAACTCACAGCATGGGAGGAGCAGGTACTGGCAATACTGCATCCTGAGGGCCTGGCCAGAGTTGGAGGAGGACTGGACTCTGGGAAGTCAACTCTCAACAACTATCACCCCCATACCTGTATGCCATCACACACCCTCACTCCCATCATTCCACTCCATCCCACACACTCCACCATCACATCACACTAATCCTAATGCCAAGCCCTGCATGGTGTACCAATGCATGGACACCCCTCAAAGCCCTGCATGGGCACTCATCACTAAAGCATGCACAGCACAGGGAAACTAACAATCCCACCATACAATCTACCTGACCAATCAGTGACTACTGGAGAGCCAGTCACCCACGTCCAGTCACAGACCACCACAGAGCCTCCCCCATCAGGAACCAACACCACAGCACCCACCCAGCGTCCCCAAACCTCTGTCGCCAGGACACGTCAATCAGCAGTGTATCCACCTATACAGGGACCCCAGGCCATACCTGCACACAAGACAATCAGGGACCTGGGGTCAGTGGCAGTGAGCACACGGTTCAGGGGACAGAGGTACAGGCCAACAGGGACACTGGGAGGACTGATGTGCGCTGGGGGAGGACAGGAGGAGGGAACCGACTCTCGAGGAGGTGCTTTCCGAGATCTTGGGAGCCTACCAACATTCCCCGGACACGATGGGCCAGATCCTAGACATCGTGCAGGAGAACAGACGGCTGCAGGAGGGACAGTATCAGGGGATCAGGGAGGACTTGCAGGCCATCAACAACACCCTGATCTACATAGCAGGGGTGCTGGCAGATATGGCCAACATTATGAGGGAGGCTGTGTCACACCAGTGCGCCCTGCCACTATCCAGTCATCTGAACAGCCCTCCACTTCTGCTGCCGCTAATGGCCAGGAGGCCCCACCACAAGACCAACAAGCCACCAGCACCCCTTCCCCTGCAGAAGGTGAACTACCCTGCAAACATTCCCTGCGAACCAGATAGAAGCCAGAGACACTTGCCAAGACCACTGCCAGGAAATGAGACTCTCCTGACTGTCCCCCTTGTGTCCCACCCTGTCAACCTGCCCAACTTGAACTGCCATTGCTCCCCTTCCTATGTCCCCATGGACAATGCACCTGTGCTACAAATAGACCGGAACAATACCTTGGACTCTCCTCCATCATCACCCCATCCTATTGCACTTTTCCCTCTATATATTAGCACTATAATAAACACCCTTGGATAAAAATCAACTTCGAGTATGTCATGTATTTCAAATATGTATTGACTGAAACAGCTACAACCATTGCAAATGAACTGTACATAGAATTAGCATAGACTTAGGCCCGTATTTATACTTTTTGACGCTAAACTGCGCTAACGCAGTTTAGTGTTAAAAAAATTTTGCGCCGGCTAACGTCATTCTGAAGCGCCATGCGGGCGCCGTATTTATTGAATGGCGTTAGCCGGCGCAAGCAGACCGGCGCTGCCTGGTGTGCGTGGAAAAAAACCACGTACACCAGGCAGCGCCGGCGTTGGGAAAAGTGGCGCTAGGGCGTCTTAAAAATGGTGCAAGTCAGGTTGACGCAAAAAATCGCCTCCACCCGATTTGCGCCATTTTTAACGACGCCCAGACGCCATTTACATGACTCCTGTCTTAGTAAAGACAGGAGTCATGCCCCCTTGCCCAATGGCCTTGCCCAGGGGACTTATGTCCCCTGGGCATGGTCATTGGGCATAGTGGCATGTAGGGGGGCACAAATAAGGCCCCCCTATGCCACCCAAAAAAAAAAAAAAAAAAAAACATTATACTTACCTGAACTTACCTGAATGTCCCTGGGATGGGTCCCTCCATCCTTGGGTGTCCTCCTGGGGTGGGCAAGGGTGGCAGGGGGGGTCCCTGGGGGCAGGGGAGGGCACCTGTGAGCTCCTTTTGAGCCCACAGGCCCCTTAACGCCTACCCTGACCCAGGCGTTAAAAAGTGGCGCAAATGCGGGGTTTTTTGACCCGACCACTCCCGGGTGTGATTTTTGCCCGGGAGTATAAATACGACACATTTGCGTCGCTGTCATTTTTTTAGACGGGAACGCCTTCCTTGCATCTCATTAACGCAAGGAAGGCGTTCACGCCAAAAAATGACGCTATTTGCCCATACTTTGGCGCTAGACGCGTCTAACGCCAAAGTATAAATATGGCGTTAGTTTTGTGCTGAATTTGCGTCGAAAAAAACGACGCACATTCGGCGCAAACGGAGTATAAATATGCCCCTTAATGACCTGTTGCTGGCTGTTGTGATCACACCAGGAGTATTTGTCAAATCACCAACATCTGCAGAATGAATATCCAGAGGTAACAGTAAGTGGGCAAAGAAGTGGGAAATGCCAGCATGCCAATGCCACACAGAACACAACCAAAGTCAAAGAAATGTAAAGGTGCACTGTCTCACCTGTGTGTCATTGGAAGTACTGACGCATCACATATGTTCTGTTGTCCACATCCTCAATCTCTGCCTCCTCACTGCCCTCAGGGTCCACTGCTGCCACAGTGGCATCTCTAGGCTCCTCCTCCTGCAGAATAGGTACATAGCATCTGAGGGCCAGTTTGTGCAACATGCAGCATGCCACTACTATCTGGCAGACCTTCTTGGGTGAGTAGCACAGGGGTCCATCTGGTAGATGGAGGCACCGGAACATGGCCTTCAGGAGGCCAAAGGTCCTTTCAATGATCCTTCTGGTTTGCCCATGTGCCTCATTATAACGTACTTCTGCCCTTGTCCTGGCATTCCTCACAGGGGTCAGCAGCCATGAGAGATTTGGGTAACCAGAGTCACCTGCAAATACTGAGGGACAACATTTAGCCAACTCTATCCTATATGGCCAACACCATAGGCATACACGAACATGTACTGGGTGGGAATCAGGGCTCACCTATTAGCCACACCCTGTGCCTCTGTTGTTGGGACATCACATTTGGGATGCTGCTATTCCTCAGAACAAAGGCATCATGCATCGACCCAGGATACTTAGTATTGATGTGGGAGAGGTACTGGTCCACCAGGCACACCATCTGCACATTCATGGAGTGGAAACTCTTACGATTCCTGAACACCTGTTCATTCTGACAGTGGGAGACAAACGCAATATGTGTTCCATCAATTGCACCAATTAGATTGGGGATATGTCCCATTACATAGAATCCGGCCTTCACAGTGGCCAAATCCTCAAACCTGGGGGAATGCAATGTAGCTGCACATGTGTTTTATCAGAAAAGACAATACACTTGTTAGCACATTTGAGAACATTGGCTGTGACATTCCTGCTGCCAAGCCCACTGTCAGTTGGAAGGAACTAGTTGCCAGGAAATGGAGAACTGATAGCACTTGCACAAGAGGCGGGATCCCAGTGGATATCAGGTCAGGCTCCAATTGGGCACACAGCTCTGTGATTGTGGCCCTGTCCAGTCTATAGGTGAGTATTATGTGCCTGTCCTCCAGTGTAGCCAAGACCACCAGGGGTCTGTACACCGGGTTATATCCCCATCTCCTCTTCATCCGGATCGGAAGGTATCTAAGGGACAAAAGAGTGAGGAGCCTGTCACAAACTGAACAATGGAGTCACAACAGCAGTCCGCAATGTGGAAATATGTTATGGGACAGTGTAATTTGTGAAGTATGTGCCTATTTATCCTGTGATGCAGCATTAATCCATAGGCCTGTTCCCCCTAAAAACGGCGTCCGCCTGTCCTGTGTGGAGGGACAGGTGAAAGTGAGGTAATGCTGCCGACGGTGTGCGACCTGGCAGTAGGCGGTCGTGAACCGCTGTGCAATTCCTCATTGCTTATAATTGGGTCCTATGCGGTACAGTGGCCAATCGTGATCTACACCAGCATTGACGGTATGCACCGCTGCGGATGTGACTGCCATTTTCTATCAGATTCCTCACTTGTTTCCTGACCTTCCATAGGAGAGGACCTACACTGAATGTGCTGCTGTGACTTGTGTCTGGAAACTACCATGGCCCGTGTGACTTTCACTTCAAAGGAATTGGAGCGACTGGTGGATGGGGTCCTACACCAGTGCGGACTGCTGTATGGGCCTACAGGTGAGTACGATGCATGTGGCATGAATGCATGGAGTTCTGTGTGTGAAGGCCTCGTGTAAGGGGGGGTGGGTGGATGTCCTCTTTGCGGTGCACACGTTGTGTGCTGGTCTATGTGTGTACCAATGGTGATGGAAACGGGTATGGTGGGCCATTTGTGTTACTGGCTGGACTGTTTGTCTAATGGTGTTCTCCTGTCTGTATTGCCTCTTCAGGTCAGCGCCCATCAAAAGAAGTGAAAATGGCGTGCCATCGACAAGGAGGTGCGGACCCTAGGGGTCTATGGCAGGCAGAGCACCCACTGTCGGAAACAGTAGGAGGACCTGAGACGCTGGGCACGGAAGGCCGAGGAGGCCCAGCTGGGGATGGCCTCCCAACGAGGAAGGGGTGCCCGTCAGACCCTGACCACCCTGATGGCCTGTGTACTTGCAGTGGCCTACCCTCAGCTGGATGAGCCCTTGAGGGCATCACAGCAGCCACAATGGCCATCATTGAAGCACACAGCTGAAGGGGTGGTATCCGGGTGGTGGTTGTGTGTCAGTGGGTGCCCCTAGGCCAGGCCAGACATAGCAGCATAGGTCCTCCTGTGGCTAAGGATTTGATTATGAAATACTGCTTATCAAGCTTGTTAGTATTCACTACTGGTCAGAGCTGTGTGGGTCAGAGGTGTGCTGCAGTTGGCAGTGTGTACACCTCCTTATTCCTTGTTGAGTAGCCATTTCACTGGTAGTGCCATGCACAGTGTGTAGGCCTGTTCCCTGTGTGTGAGGGTCCTGTGTATGCCAACAGTGGTGTTGGTGCAGTCATTGACCCAGTGTATCCTTTGTCTCCCTCACCATTTCTTGTTTTGTAATCCTGTCCTTATGTGCATTAGCATCATCCGGCGGAGGAGCAGAGACACGGGTGACAGAGGGAGCTGCATCCCACAGGACCCTGGAGGCAGAGTCAACCGATGCTGAGGGCACCAGTGGGACAGAGGATGAGGGGAGCAACACAGCGGAGACTGGACGGGACATTACAGACTCTGATACCTCCTCCGATGGGTGCTCCCTGGTGGTGGCGGACACCTCTGTGACCACCCCAGCTGCAGGTACATCACCACCCCCATACCAGCACTGCCCTCCCAGTAGCCCCTCAGAGAGTTGCCCATGCTCACTCACCCAGGAGGGTGGGCATCTCCTTCACCCCAGGCACCTCAGGCCCTGCCCCAGTGAGCCATGCTGCCCTGAGTGAGGAGGCTATTGAGCTCCTTAGATCCATCTCTTTAGGGCAAACAACCAATGTGAATGCCATCCAGGGGCTGGCAGCCCTGATGCAGCAATTTAATGTATTCCTGGAGGGCATTCACGGTAGATTGGAGACCCAACATAGATCGATTGAGGCTCTGGTGTCCTCTCTGATGACAGCCATTGTCCCTGTTTCAACCGTCCCTCCTCCAACTTCCACTTCCCAGTCCCATTCTCCTCAACCCCAACCCATCCCAAGCACACAACCAGATGAGCATGCACACAAGACAACACACAAGAGTGTCACAGGCAAACACAAGCACCACACTTCATCCCTCAGGCACTCACACAAACAACATTCATTTGCGGAGACAACATCCACTATTTCCACTGTCTCCCCTCCTCCTCCTCCTCCACCTCCACCTCCCACCCAGTTACGTCCACACTCACACCTGCATGCACTACATATATATCCACTACCAGCATCATCACCACACCATGCAGAACACACACCTCAATGGCAGACACCTCCACAACATCCATGCACATGTCCCCTGTGTCCTCTCCCACTGAGTCTGTCCCCCCTCCTAAAGTACACAAACGCAAGCACTCAGACACCCAAAAGCCATCCATCTCACAACAGCATACAGCCCACACACCTGCACCCAAATCCAGCAAACACCTCCAACAACCACTCCCTCATCCTCCAATCCCATTACTCCTCCCTCTTTCTGCCCAAAAGTCCCTAAAAAGCTTTTCCTTTCCCAGATTGACCTCTTCCCTACCCCTTCACCACCATCCTGCATGTATAGGCAGGGTGGCAAGGACCCAGCCAAGCACCTCAGCCAAACATTCCACGGGCCCAGTGGTAGCAGCACCTACTCGTGGTGGAAAGGATGCCAGGCCAACAATACTTAAGGGGAAGGAGCCTGCACCAGCCACAACGAAGAGTAAGGAGCCTGCACCACCTGCAAAAAAGGGGAAGGAGCCTGCACCAGCTGCAAAAAAGGGGAAGGAGGCTGCACCAGCTACAAAGAAGGTAAAAGGATCCTGCACCAGCTACAACGAAGGGAAAGGAGCCTGCACCAGCTAAAAAAAAGGGGAAGGAGCCTGCACCAGCTGCAGGGAAGGGGAAGGAGCCTGCATTAGCAGCTGTCACAGATCCCCCACCGCAAGCCATGATTGTGTAGCCATCAGAGAGTGCAGGGGCTTAGCAGGAGCCTCCCACAAACACCACCACAGTGCAGCCATCGGAGGCTGCAGGGGATGAGCAGAGCCTCCCACAACCACCACCACAGTGCTGCCATCAGAGGGTGCAGGGGCTAAGCAGGAGCCTCCCACCACCACCACCACACTGCAGCCATCACTGCCGGTGGATGCCATATAGTCCAGCCTCGAAGGGCTGCTGTAGGGCCTTCTCCATCCATAACCAGTGGGCAAGTCACCCACTTGAGAGACTTTGGACTTGCACTCCCCAGAACCAAGCACAGGGCATGTTGCCTCCCCCAGAACCTGTGGGCAAGTCACTCAATTGAGAAACTATGGCCTTGCACTCCCCAGGGCCAAGAGCAGGGCATGTTGCCCCCTCCAGAACCAGTGGGCAAGTCACCCACTCCAGAGACTGTGGCCTTGCACTCCCCAGGACCAAGCACAGGGCATGTTGCCCCCTCCAGAACCAGTGGGCTTGTTTCCGCATCCGGCTGAGGTGCCCCCCTCCCCCTGAGGTGCCTGCCTATTTGCCAACTGATACCTCGGAAGGGTTCTCTCCGTATTGGGGCAGGATTCGGGTGGGGCATTGGACCTTGCCCTGTGGCCCTGCGAACTATGGACTGGGCAGTGTCCCTTTTGCATACATGTGTACAGATCTGTTTAATGTGTAAATCGGATTGTTGGATTTATTGTTGGACTGATTACAATCATTTTTGTAAATTCAGGTTGCCTTGGCATTATTCTGCCGATTTTCGTGGTCAATTTGTTTTTGTGATGCATATGGTTGTGTGCATGGTGTGTGTGTGTTGGGTGTGTGTGGTGCGTGTGTGTGTCACTCTTGTTTTCCTCCCACCCTCCCTTATGTGCTAGGCGTCTGTACTCACCGTCATCATCTATGTGGGCGCTGGTGTTCCAGGTGGAGCATAACATAGAAGATCATCAGGAAAACTTTCAGATCAGGTTCCATGGCAGCGTGGTTCTTCCCCATGTCTCCAATGGTGAGTCATTTGACTTTTGTGCTCTGTTCCCTCCAGGCTTTTGATGGCGCTGGTACTGCCCCGGAAAAGGTGGCAGATTACAGGGTCTAAATATGGTGGGCGGTACTTTGTCTTCTGGCTGTAGGCGGCTACCGCCATGGTGACTGTTGTTTTCGCCCTGGCGGTTGGTGTGGTACATTGGCCATCTATCGGAGATATCACCGCTATGGTCATAATTTGGCTGTAGTTACCTCCAGTCTGTTGGCGGTCATACCACCACTTTATCACCCACCACCAGGGTCGTAATGTATCTTCTCACCGGTAGTTCTTCTTTTACATCTTTATTCGGGTTAGCAAGGGCTCATGTTTTCGCTGGACTCTTCAGTGCTTCTTGGACTTGGTCACCTTCTTCCACAGTTCTTCAGGTCCAGGCTTCCATTGTTGGTGTCTTGCAGTCTCTTCTAGTTCTTGCATAATCTTCTATCACAACGTCTTGTGTGTTCTAGGAAACTTACTGTGCTTTACATCTGTTTTCCTTGGCTCTGGGTTGGGTTCTATTACTTACCATTGGTGTTTTCTTACACTCCCAGTACCTCTCTACACACTACACTTGCCTAGGTGGGAAATCAACTTTCACATTCCACTATTTTTGTATATAGTTTGTGTTCCCCCAGGCCCATTCCGACCTATTGTGATTTTCACTATTCACACTGCTTTCTAACTGTTTTTACAGCTATTTCTGCATTCTAGTGTATATACTGTGTATATTACTTACCTCCTAAGGGACTATAGTCTCTAAGGTATTTGTGACATGGTGACACAAAAAATAAAGTACCTTTATTTTTGTAACACTGAGTATTTTCTTTCCTGTGTGAGAATACTGTGTGACTACAGTGGTATTGCAAGAGCTTTGCATGTCTCCTAGATAAGACGTGGCTGCTCAGCTATAGCTACCCCTAAACCGCCTGGCTTCTAGACACTGACTACATTTCACTAATAATGGATAACTGGACCTGCTATAAGATGTAAGTACCTTTGGTACCCAACATAAACCAGGCCAGCCTCCTATACCTCATACCCCAGAAGATCATTCATTATGCCACTTTACCAAAGAAAGGGTGGCTTAGAAAATGAGGAAATTTCGAATTGGAATCCTAGTGTATTCCAAGTGGATTCTTGCAATAAAACTTGGAATTCACATGAGTGTTGCTGTACGAAAATAGTATGGCTTCTAGGTCCAAAATAAGACAGTAGAGTGTGATCATAGCCCGCATGATTTTGTTCGGACTTAATTTTATTGTGCAACATATCCGTGAATATAAGGTGTTAAGAGCACGTTTTGCTACTAGCGGGCACAATTATTACAGTATTTGCAAATTGTGATAATGTCTTTAATGATTAATGAACAATACTTTGATGCACTGTTATTGATTACTGGTTCTGTATGTAACATGATCTTGAAATAAAACGGTTTATCTATATCCTTCTGCATTTGTCATACTTCATATTGTAAAGGATACATTTGGATTAAAGTGCTCTACATTTAAATTCAATAGATTTAAACTGGAAACTTTTAGCTGCTTGTTGTATGCTCCCAGTTTCGCAAACATAAAGTTTGTGATGGGATTTCTAAATTGGGTTTGTTTTTATTAATTTAATGTAACATTTAATTACTGGTCAATGATTTTCAGATTTTCACTATGAAACCCTTTGCCCCTCAAATAACCTAGGAGGCTGCCACAAAATTAATCAAAAATCAATTTATCTAGATAACTGCATTCATATGTAAATGCATACAGTCACATTGGAAAAAAGCAATGGGCAAAATAACCATGATGGCGTTCAGAAGGTGAATGAGCAATAAACGTGTTATATTTCCATCTTGCCATATTTGCTGTGTTTTCAAAGACAGAGTTCAAATATCAGACTATGGCGGGCATTCTGACCGCGGCGGGCGGCGGTCGCCGCCCGCCATGCGGTTACCGCCGAATGACCGCACCGCGGTCAAAAGACCGCGGCAGTCATTCCAACCATCCCTACCTCAAGTCAGTAAGGACCGTTAGACCTAGCACTTCAACTGCAGCTCAGAGGACCGACTCCACAGCACCTTGAGACCCTCATGGGTGAGTAGCGGGCTTACAAACAGATTGATTGATTGATGCTAGATAGATAGATAGATAGATAGATAGATAGATAGATAGATAGATAGATAGATAGATAGATAGATTGATAGATAGATATATTTTCAGGACACGGATGTGGAGTTAGGAATAGTAAATCCATACTTCCCTATATGTATTATGTTCAGTATTCTGTCCTTGACATTTTTATACCACAATATTCGTGGGGATGTGGTTGATATTTAGTACTACAACCAATCACAGCAATAATTTTAAAAAGTGCCAAAAAGCATTTTGTCCTTTAAATCCTTGCATACTGAACATTGTTTGGTACACATATATGGAAAAAATGCAGCTATAATTCACTGCTTTAATGTTTGGTCATAGCTGACGGCCATACCCATCTACATATATACCACTGACTACTGGAATAGAAACAATCACTGAAGGACTAATATATATGGAGAGGGTCTAGTTTCCTCAGGGACTAAAAGAAGCTAATATATAGAGGGGGAAATGTGTTTATTATTTAGGTAGAATCTCAAGTATGGTTTGAGACTACAGCCCTGTGTTCAATGAAATATTCAACAAAAACCATGATTGTGAACACCATAATTATCTGTAAAATACCCAATAGGGTTCTTCAACAAGTGGCACATTATACGATTTGTCAAGAAACAAAGTAATGGATTAAAGTTGTTTTTCTTGCTATTGTCATGGTCATAATAGGTTACATTTTGTTCTTTGGCACAGTTTAGGTTTATATCATTCACCTTACATTTGAGTAAGGATGCTCATCCAACCCGTTTCACCCCCTTGAGGCCTGTCAGCTATGTAAAAATAACAGTGTGCGGAAACGTTATTAGGTTAAGTGCTAGGTGGCCTAATATCATGTATGCATGCCTCGGGCAGCAGATATGTTCCTTTGGTAGTTGGTGCTCAGCTTCTGGTCCTATGTTACTCCACAATGGTGGTGCAGCAGCAAGTTCGGTTTGTGCTTTCAAGGGCTTTATACTGTGAAACTGGCCTGGGCTATCAATGTTCAATTGCCCTCAATTGTACTGGACCAGCAAGTGGGGTTTGTGCTTCAAGGGCTTTGTGCTGTGGAAGGTGCTAGTGGGCTGTGCTGACACGTGTAGGAAAAGAAGAATTGCGATTATTGGGTATTTTATTAGCGAATATGAGCATATAGCTGTTGTGCTAACAACTACCTAGAGAAAAGGGGAAATTTGTCCCAGTGGCTAATTAATGTATCAGTTGGAGATTACTGCCCCCGGCCAATTTAAAGTTGCAGAGAATTAGAACCACATTATGAGTGCCGTGGATTCAACTGTTAAATCCAATCCTGGAGTTAATCTTACTGGGTTTCCCAATAACTCAGTGGGTGTTGAGTAAGCAGATATTTTGAGTGGGCCCCTGGGGAACTGCTGGATGAAATGGTAATTCTAGGTCTGATACACCTGGTAATTGCCCATTCCTCCTTGCAATTTCCCCTATAGGTCGCATCTGTTTTGAACCACTAAAAGTTCTGGTGTTATCAAGGCACGACCATGATATTTCAGGAGACCTCATATCTTTTGATGGAAACATAACCGGATTATTGGCCTCGCTGGGAATTCTAGGGCACTTGTAGTCAGGCCGTTGGTGCAGGGCAGCAGACCCCACCTCTTTCCTTAGTTTTAGTTGGCTGTTGGCAACAGAACTACAGTATTTAATATAGACTAACAGTAGGGGTTTGTGTTCACCCTTTTCTCGTTAATAAATGGCTTTCTTGTATATCTTAGTTTTCTGACCCTAATTCAATAGCTTTTCTTTTGTCTCCCAGTATTTTAATTAGCTGACTCATATCATTCCACTGTTTATGCTAGACTGTGCATTGCAGTGTACTATTTTCTCCCACGCTTGCTAGCCTTTCATACTCTCACACTCGTCTCTCACCCACATCTGCTTTCTTATTTAAAGAATTACGGGCCAGATGTAGCAAAATGCAAAATTGCGACTTGCAATTTGCGAGTCCATCCGACTCGCAAATTGCAAGTCGCAATTTGCTATGCAGTACGGTGTCTCAGACACCGACTGCGACTCGCAATGGGGTCGCAATGACCCACCTCATCAATATTCATGAGGTGGGTCGCAAATTGCGGCCCCATTGCGAGTATAGGCACTCGCAAACATGGAGGCCTGCTGTAGTCAGCAGACCTCCGTGTTCGTGACTGCTTTAAATAAAGCAGTTTTTTTTTAAAGTGTAGCCCGTTTTCCTTAAAGGAAAACGAGCTGCACTTAAAAAAAAAACGAAACCTTTAGTTTCGGTATTTTTTCAGGGCAGGGAGTGGTCCCCTGGAAAAATATTTTTGGGTCCATTCACAAAGTGGAAGGGGTCCCATGGGGACCCCTTTCAATTAGCGAGTGGGTTACCATCCACTTGAAGTGGATGGTAACTGCGAGTCCATTTGCGACCGCGTACGCGGTCGCAAATGGAATTGCATCCCACTGCGAGTCGCAAATAGGAAGGGAACACCCCTTCCTATTTGCGAGTCGGAAATGCATTTTGCGAGTCGGAGCCGACTCGCAAAATGCATTTCTGAATAGCAAAGTGGCTTTTGCGCCTCGCAAACGGCGATTTTCGCCGTTTGCGAGGCGCAAACACTTTGCTACATCTGGCCCTACATTCTCCCCAGACCCAGTTGCTCACCAGACCCCTTGCATCATGAGTGTGCCTTTTGGCGTACAACCATCTTAGACTGTTTTTTAAACCACTCCAGGATGGCTGCCCATGTGTGTGGCTGTATTCACAATTATAGAAGCCGACAAGAAAATGTATTTTTGTGAAGAAAAAGAGCAATCATTCAAAGATGTCCATGATACAGTGGTGTGCCTGCACATGCATGTAAGTCATCTTGGAATGATTTTTCTTAATGCAATACAAAAGGCAATGATAGATGGCCGCCCTGTGTACGCAAAGCATGAAGAACTACCAGCTTGGAATGTTTATGTTTTCCTTTAAGATAAATATTTTCATGATGACTGCCACACATGAATGCATACTCTCTGTAGCCATCAGTGAAAAACAAGCATGAGAAAGGCCAATTGGTCTTCGTCCTGGTGTCACAGGCTAATCCTATTTCATCCACCGTTGCTTGTTTATTTTATACACTTAAGAAGTTATGTTTTACGCGTTTGCACATTTTGCTGCGTTCTTATTTAACTGTAACACGCTATAATGACTTTCAGCTACAATCGACTTCAACAAATGAACAAAACAACCCAATATCCTGAAATATCGCAAAGATGATTTTTTGTACTTAGGTTGGCTTGAAAGATGACTGGGGTCCTGGCATTCAATTGCAATGATCAATTGCCCTATGCAATCAGCACTCTGTAGATTTCAATGTATGCAAATTTTGCACCTAAAGCATGAGTCAGTCAGTCAAAATTTATTTTCTCTGCAGGATGCCATAAAAGTACAGATACATTGTGCATACAAATTTAAATAATTAAAATGCAATGCAGGTAATCTGGGATAAAATAGCAAAACATTTCCATGTAGCAAAAATAGAAATCTAATCACGAATACTTGTGTCAATGCTTCCATAACGATACATAAAAACAGTAGCGAAACCAAAGTAATATATAAAACCATGATAAATAAACAGCAAATACAATCATTGACATATAACAAGTATCACAAAGTCAAATCTAGGAATACATACTGTTCCAACTTGAATTAATATACAACTGCATCCACCAGTTCATATCGTTTCCTAATGGCGATAGTAGCTCTGACAAAATTTAAAACAGAATAACACATTTGTAATGATGACAATGTTTGGACACTAGTCAATGTTTCCTTATGAGAAATAGTTTGTAATTCACATAAAAGGGGCATATAAAAGCATGTCTAGGAGCAGAATAAAGTGAAAAAATAAGAAAAAGTGACGTGCTTTGCTAAGAAAAAGTATTGCAGGGGCAATTAGGGAGCACTTTTTGCCAGGTACATTGCTTCAGGAAGGCCCCTCTAAAGTGCATCGGATTTAATCTAAATAAAACAAGAAGGGAATATGATGAAGAGCTCGGAAACCAGGTTAAATAAGGTTCCATTAAGATTGTAGTTGAAATCTGAACATAGGGGTCAAAGGTTTTCAGGTTCAAGGCCCCCTGTAATCTAAGCTTAGCTGTACTCTATATAATGGTTTTTAACCAGTTCCTTGGCATTGATGGGTAGGGACTCTGGATGAGTAAACATATCCTCCAGACCTAAATTCCGGAAGGAAGTTTGCAGGAATGTAAGCCACAGAATTCTATTAGAATTAGACAATTGTATGCAACTAGTCAAACAATCTTGTACCAAACTAGCCACAGGATTTGACCAGGATTTCAGCCACAGCAGAAGTGGGGCGACACCAATCAGATCCTCAATGTGCCGTAATTCCAGCTCCCCATGGCAGATGATATTTGCTACATTTTTAGGTGCCAGCAATAGTCTGTGTAGGAATTTGTTCTCGACACATTGTAGGGAGTCTGCTTTGGAGTGACCCCACAAACCCGCCCCATAAGTGGCTGCTGATACACATTTTTAATTATAAAGCATAACAATCTGGTGGACTGGTCTATTGCCTAATTTATGTGCAAAGCGAAAAATCGCTTCCAGGTTTCTCACCATTTGTTGGGTCTTAGTAGTGAGGTGGAAATTTCATAACATGGAAAAACTTAAATGCAAGCCTAAATAGCAAAAGTCTTTTTCATTGTTTATAATGTTTCCACCCATAGTAAAATGTTTAGTTCTTGTGTTTCGGGGGCCACAGGTCATAACATACGTCTTCGTAAAATTAACTTTCAAATATAAATCCTGCATAAAGATTAAAAAGAGATCCATCAAACTTTGGAGACCTTTACCTGTACAGGCAATTAAAACTGTGCCATCAGCATACAGAAGCACCGGGAGCTGACTTAATCCCATCCTGCGGAAATCCTTTCCGTTTTTTACTAAAAATCCATAAAGTCCATTAATATATAACAAGAATAAAAATTGTGCTAAAATACAGCCTGTCTGACTCCTTGCATTGGATGAAAAGGGGGAAGTCCTCTCGCCATGCAAACCATACTGAACTGAAACCGTAAAATCAGTATATAAACATTTAGATGCATAGATTCTCTACTGGCAGTAACATATTTGCTAAGAATGAGGTGCAGGTTTAGTGCTTGATCAACTGTACCTAAACCAGGTCTAAAGCCATCTTGGATTGGGAAAAGGATATTTGCCTCCCCCACCCATTCCTCCAGCCGAGACAAAATCACGCTCCCCAATATCTTAGCAGTAGAATCTATGAGAGAGATTGGCCTATAACAAGTTGGATCTTGTCTGGTGCCCTTTTTAAAAATAGGGACAATTATGGCTGATTTCCATGAGGGGGGAATATTACTTTTCAGTGCACTTCTTAATACATTTGTGACTAGCGGGCCCCAGAGATCCAGCATAGATTTAAAAAGATCGACATGGACCCCGTCCGGGCCAGGTGCTTTCCCTGGTCTCAGTCAATTAATGGATGAAGTTACCTCATGTAACTCAAAGGATAAGTCAATTATGTTCAGGTTGGATTCTACGGAACTCAGATTACAGCTTCCCTTTCAGATTGGAAATCACTTCCGGGCTGAAAGACCCTCATGAAATGGTTCACCTAGACCGATTCAGGTATCAGACAATCATCCTCTTTGTTATCGTGTTCCATAAAGTAAGGGTGATTAACCACCCTCCAGAATTGTGTAATATCCTTCAGTTCTGCAGCTTCCAAAAGCTCTTCCCATGCTTTAGTTCTGATTTCAGTTTTGATCTCTGCCAGGACTGCCTTATATTGGCCCCTTGCCGATCTAACTAAATCATGGGAAAAGGGAATAGATTTAAGAGCTGTTTTTAGTTCTTTGTGGGCAGCTGTACATGCGGAGTTGAACCATCGGCGGACTGTTTGGCACTGGAGAGTCCTGTCACTCGCCAATGCCTCAGAAATAGCATAACTTAATTGTTCAAATTAAGATACTAAACAATCAAAGATTGGTTGTTGCAACAGGAATAAATTAATGGAACCCAAATATCGTTCAATAATTTTCTGATTAAATATCTTTGGATCTACCCTTTCCCATTTCATGCATAGGCCGGAGCTTTTATTGAAGGCTAATTTATCTCTGCGTTCTCTATTAGTTGGAACCAAATTGCTGTTAAAAGCTAAATTAATACATAGAGGGTTATGATCACTGGCACAATGTGGTATTATCTTAAAACCCAGAATTAGGTAGAAATCAGAGGAATTGATTAGAATAAAATCAATAATGCTGCCTTTAGAATTCCCCATGAATGTAGGTATTTTTTGAACATATGCAGGAGCCTTCTCCCTTGCGAATACAAGATCAAATTTATAAATAAAAGTATTTAAAACTTGCCTTGATTTGTGTGAGTAAAAGCAGTGGACCTCTCTCTGCCCTCTATAGAGCCACTGCACCCATGTGAACCTGCCTGGTTACACAATGGCACATTAAAATATCCTGCCCATATAGTAACTAACCCATTGTCCTGAAACTTTTCAAAAGAGTCAAGGACATCTGTTAACTCCTCAAAACTTCCCTTCAAAAGATCACACAAGACATTATTATAAAAATGTACTAAGAGTAGGCCCTTGCTCCCCTCAATCAATAATAAGATAACCATAAAGTATGTTGAAGACCAGATCAAAGGTGCCTCCATTTTAGGGAGATGTAGTGGAACAAGAACCAGAAGACGCCCACTTGCCCTGCCCGCTACAGAGGGAATTGCTGTTTGGTATGCAGAATAGTAACCATCCAAATGAAAAGGGTACCTTGACTAGGTCTCCTGCAAACAAATAACATCATATGTAGATATAAACTCCAGTCACTCTGGGTTTTTGGCATTTGACCCAAGCCCCTCAATTTTCCAGTTGATTGATGTTAAAGGTTTGAACCCTGGCCCAACTGCTATCTCCTCACCAATAGTAGCATCTGCCAAGGCATATGGGTAAGTATCTATGCCATCAAGCCCTTTCTGTGATGAAACAATATCATGCCCATTACCCACCACTGGCCCCTTCAGGACACTACTTGAAGACCTATCCTTACCCGCATGTCAGTCATTGTCATCTAGAGGAGTCAAGTCCTGACGGTGGCTAAAAGTAGAAGTATTTGGCCAAGCTTGTGTAGTAGCTGACCCTGCATTAAAATCGCATTGAGCTACTATAGGACAAGCAGATAAAACGGATGGATCATAATAAAAACGTAATGGATGAATTTGGAAACCTTCTTCTTTCTTGGTACGATAAAACAAGTCAGCCAACAACCATTTAACTAACCAAGGATTAGCAAAGTTCATCACAACACAATCACCCTCATATACTTTCTTTGAGAAACCAACACAATTCACTCTGCGTGCCATAAGAATCCTGTTATTTAAATCTTCCTGGTAACTAGATTTAGACCTTAACCAATAAGCACATTTCCTCCTTAGTGTCTGGGAATCTTCCTTATGACAAGGATCTAGAGGAGGCACATTTGCTAAAACCAGAACGTACGGCATACAATTAGGCAGAAGTTGCAATGACTCTTTTCGGTCAGTGTTGGGATCAGTATGAAGGGTGCGTGAACATCCTAACTGGGCTCCCTTTCTGCTCTCCAAAGAGGGCTTGTGCTCCATAAGTAAAAGTCCATGTCTAGCTAAGGCTGGGCCAGGGATGAACCACTTTCAGTTAATGAAGGGTTTTGCAGAACTTCTCCGATTTCAGGCGCTACCTCCTGCGTGTGGAGGTCACCCGGGTTAGATGAACTGATAGCTGTTTGAGTAATCATCCTAATCATGTTAGTATGGAATTGTTCCAGTTTTTTAGTTATCAAAGTTACACGTTTCTCCTCCAGGGCTACACAGAATGATTCAAGTATAGAATCAATTGTATGTGTGGAATCATCCCGCAAAGCTCCCTTCTCTCTGTTATCAGGATTATAGTTATTGACGCTCAGGGAGTTCCATCTGTGTATAAATTTTCTTCTCAGCACCTGGGATGTGTTTTGTATTTTTAAGACGGCCTCCCGCTTTTCTCTTGTTCAATGGTGGGGAGACCACAGAGGAACAATCAGCAATACGTTCTTTATGTTCACTTGAAGTTTGCATGGGGGGAGCGCCCATTCCGAGATGAGATATATCAGAGTTGGAGACAGATAAAAGTCCCTGGTCCCCATGATTTGATTTGACAAAAACAGAAGGCTCAGGGGGTGATCTCTGTGTGAGTTTATGGGCAGCCCAAATTTTCTCTTCAACCTGCACTATTTCAGATTCAGTAGCCCCAATATGGGATGATAGGTAACTGGTGATTGTAGGTTAGGTGAAGGGCCCTGGGCACCCTCCCCCTTTTGTATATTAATTTTCCTTTTGCCCATTGTAAATGATAATTCTCACACACTGGGAGTCCTTATATAAAGCTGGGCAATTAGCTCCTTCCCTAAGGGAAAAAAGATAAAACTGAGAAGGCCTCCCAAGAGCTGGACAAATAATGAATGTTACTCGTTGCAGCATTAAGCATAAGGGCCTGTTCCAATTGAACAGCTTACCTCTCGTCTCCCCGGTAGGCAATTCTCAGGGGGTGGCCCAGCCTCTTCCAGTCGCTGAAGGGCAAAGGACGGGCCCGCCCTTGGCCCGGGCTTTGTCCGGGCGCAGCCCATGCGCGTCCCGTGGCACGGGGAAGCTGACAGCGCTATGTAGCGTGAAGGTGCCTGGCCCGCCCCCTGGCCTCCTCAGTGTCTTCTGGGGCTTAGAGGCCCCCTGGCAGCAGTAAGGTGTCCCGCGGCGTGGGGAAGCTGACAGCGCTATGTAGCGTGAAGGTGCCTGGCCCCGCCCCCTGGCCTCCTCGGTGTCTTCTGGGGCTTAGAGGCCCCCTGGCAGCAGTAAGGTGTCCCGTGGCGTGGGGAAGCTGACAGCGCTACGTAGCGTGAAGGTGCCTGGCCCACCCCCTGGCCTCCTCTGTATATTCTGGGGCTTAGAGGCCCCCTGGCAGCAGTAAGGTGTCCCCTAAAGCATAAGTATTCTTCAGTTTGTTGCTAACCTGCAAACATTTTTCCTCATTGACAGGGGTGGCTCCTCCTTGAGGGAGGAGAAGCATCGACCCCCCGCCAGCAGCAGCAGCTGCAAAACCTTTACAAGGAAACGATAATAAACAGCGTTTATTATCGTTTCCATGTAAAGAGGCGGGCCATGGGGGTGACGAGTGTGAGTGCTCAGCTCATGTGTGTTTGGCCGGCCTTCTTGGGCACATGGGCACAGGGCTCTCTCCAGGACAGTTACTGGGCTGGAGACAGCCTGCACAGTGCATCATCAGGATTTGCCATCGGGCAGGCTGGGAGTCTGTGCCTGCCTGCAGCCAGCAGAGGATTGGGGCATGGTGTTCAGGTGTGTTTATTTTACTTTTTTTTTAATGTTATTAATATTTTTAATCCCCCTGCCACCCCACTGCTTCCCCTCCATGCGTGTCGCCCCGCCCTCTTAAACACCCGTGAGCAGCGACTGCTTATTGATAGTTTCACTGTCCCCAATGTATCTACCCTTTAGCTTTTCTAGTGAGTCTGGGGTGAGATGTTGGTTCTTAATTGAATACTTAAATTATTAGTCATGATTGGACCATCAGCTTGGTTATTCCCAAATATGCATCTTGAGGTCACGGTTAAGCTGCAAATATCTCTACCATCATTTTACACCGTCTTTCTCTCCAGTTTATGCAAAACGATTCATTGCTCTGGCGCTATGCACAAGCCTAAACGTATTCTTATTCTGTTAGCCAGCTAGCAGACCTCACCAAAACAAAGCCTTGTGAGATGAGGCCTTGCCTAATTAGCACCATCTGGATCAGCTTATTCTACCACCCTCAACATTCAGAAAATTATCTTCATATATACATTGACACATGAGGAGCTGGTGGGGTCTTGTCAGACCAGGACTACATGTAGTAAAACCTCACCTGAACAGTCCAACAGTTTTATTTCTTGATGAAATGACAGGCATGTTGGAGACATATACAGCTAGTTATCTGTTATTAGTAGCTATGATGACTGATAGCATTTGGTCACTCTGGTCAGACGATGTCTTTCCACTTCTTTCATTCCATTATTTATTTTCTTATTCATGTTTGTTGTACCTATATTTGTTTTTTGTACATTTTCCTGTACCACATTCACTAATAGGTTTCCACTTTGTCATTTCGCAGTCATTCTGTTCTGGAAATATTATAGTGTGATGAGCTGAACCCCATATTTCAAACTCAATCCCCCCAGTGTAACTCAAAAGCCTTGCACAACCTAAAAATGTGATTCACCTACTGTTCCCAGGGCACCTTCCTTGGGACACAGCAGTTAGAGTGTTCTGCCATCCAATGTTCTATGCCGTCTACCTACTCAATCACTGCCTGCCCAAGTATCAACCATTTTCTCATAGTATAGCTTGTAGCACATGCAAAACCAATACCTAGAGCAGTGTTAGGCATGGGAAAGTATCCAGCTGTCCTGGACCTCCTCTTTTTAAGGTGATAAGACATGAATAAAAAGGAGATTATTTTTTAACTAACGAAAAAACTATATACTATCTTCTGCACTCTCAACAGCTGGTACATAAAAATAAACAGTTGGTACATAAATATAATTTGTTTATCTCACTTCTTAACTTGCTTCACCTCTTTTACCCTACCCTTCTCTCTTTACTTCTCTCTCTCTACATATCTCAACATCTCAATGTATTTAATCTCTCTCGCTACCTCACCCCTTTCAATACCTTTATCTACCTATATCACACTGTGTACCTTTCAACCACATTGCTGTTTCCTTCTCCACTGTGTGTCTCTCCTCCAGCTACTTCACTTCCCTCTAAAACATATCTCTAACTTTACATCATCGCCCTGTTTAAATCTTCACTGCTCCACACATCACCTCACCTCTGTGTGACTCCTCTTTGCTTCACCATTTTATACCTCACTTCTCTCTCTGCTTCATTTCTCACTGTACCTCATGTAGCTCTCACCACCTCACCTCTCCACCCATTGCTCTCTCCACTGCCTATCCTCTCAATTTGATTCACTATTCATTCGGAACCTCCTCTCTTTCCCTCACTTTCCACCTCTGCTGTTGCGACCTCACACCTTTCCCTACCCTATTTCATTTTCACTACATCTATGCCTCTTTTCTCTATGTTTACCTTCTTCCATTATTAGTATTATTTAGAGTTGTAAAGTTCAACTGTTACTTAGGAAGATGACTGGCACTCATTATCACATGAGACCAGTTACAAAAAAGCATTAGAAGACAGAGAGCTCCAAAGTATGCAACCAGATTCTCAAGACCTTCCTCAACTAGAGATGAAAAGGGGAGAAGCTGTTTCATAATCAAGCAGGAATCATGGCGAAAGCTCAGCCACCTGCACATACTTTTTTGAACTTAGAAACAGTGATGAGATGAGACTGGAATTGGTTGAGTGCAATATTCTCTGAGGAAGACAAAATTCAAAGTTATGCTGGAGAAAGAGGGGATCAACCTGCTAGAAGGCTCTATCGACTATCCAGAGTGATTTTAGCAGAACACTCTTAGGCAATGGAAACTAGTGCAAATTATCCAGGGCATTTGATGAAGATGAATAAAGTGGGAGAGAGTGTGTTAACTTTGCAGCATCTGCCTGTATGTGATATAGGTGCTTGAGTGGGTAATCCGGTGCCCCAAGAACAACAAATTACAGCAATCTAGCCTACTCAAGTTGGCATTCCTTAGCACAAGAGAGATAGATTGATTGGGCAAGAAAGATAAATCTTTTCAGATCTTCATTCAGGAGGAGAATAGCCTGTTAATGTGTCTGATGAGAGAAAGGTGTTGTCCATATACACTCCCAGATTGCGGACCGAAGCAGCAACTAGCGAAACAGAATTGTCCCCAGGGGACTAGGAGTCAACAGACGAAGAGTGCAAAGGTTTTCCAATAGAGCAGCACATGACTTTGATCTTATAACCATTGAATTTCAATGGGTTTACATTGAGTCAGGTGGAAATATTGCGCACATAGGGCCCAATTCACAAAGGTAAACTTAGACGTTTGATCTAAACTTAGATCAAACATCGAAGCTTACGACTTTGGAATTCACAAAGGGCGTTTACGAGTAGTATCTTTAGGTGAGCACTTGGGGTGGACATCTGCCCACAGTGCAGACCTAAAGATAATACTCGTAACTGCCTTTTGTGGATTTCCAAAGTCATAAACTAAGAGTTTTGGCCTAAGTTTAGACCAAACATCTAAGTTTACCTTTGTGAATCGGGCCCATAGTTGAGAAAGATCTCCATAGGTGACTCAATTTAGTTATCACAGTTCATGACATTTCTACTGTGGGATCTAATCAAAAAGCCAGCAGTCTCGAGTAGACATTAAATAATGTTGACTTAAGGGATGATCCCAGACATACCACCCACCAGACTGCTCTAAGTATGCAGCTGAAAGGCAGAGAGTGCATAGGTTGTACTCTGTTATCTAAATAGGATTTGCATCACTCCAGAGCCATTCTTCTAATGCCAAGCTGTGATAGCCTAGAAATCAGAACTGATTTAAAGGAACTGTTTCAAAGGTGGCAGACACTAGTAAAAGGACCACTTGGTTACCCTTGTCTTCCGCCATTCTTATCAATCTACTTCACCTGTATCTCTACTGTCTCCATATTCTGTCACTATACTGTTCTATTAACTCCTCTGTCCTTCTCCTGTGTCTTAACTCCTCATATTTCTTACTATCCGAGACAGCAGTAGGTGTTAAAAGGAGGAAATTATAAGATTTCAACCAATGGAATGGTGAAAGTACCTGGACGAGTGTTTTGATTTTCATTTTTGCAGCAGAAATGCCAGTTGTGCAGGGAGCTGTATATGTGATTGAACTATCTGTCATTTAAAGCTACAATTTTAAGCACTGGGGGGCAGATTTATGAGGCTATGGTACAATGCAGGACATCAATTCACCTTGCTACACTGCGTCACAGGGAAAGGACAGGAATGTGCCTTATTTAAATGTAACAGAATACAGAGCATTCCTACCTTTGTCTCTGCACTGGTGCCATTTTGGCAGCCTAGCGCAAATGCAGGGCCTCTGCAACACGATACAAGTGTGCCTGCAGTGGAAGGAGCATTGGTTAGTGCAGGAAAGAACACCCTCCTGCATAAAAACAATCTTCTGAGGCATGTTCCTCTTTCTTTGTGTGCTGCAAAATACAAATATGTATATATATATATCTATATATCCTCATTGTGCCTCACCTGGGAAGGATTAGTATTGTGGGGCATTACCAGATTTGCCACTTCTGGTAAATCTGTAAATGTGTCAAAATCCATGGATGTTGCATGCAGACACCCATGCAACACTCATGGAATGCTTACCTGGAGCACAGTAATGCCGCACAGCGATTTGTGCTGCGTTGCTTTACTCCAGATTTATGAAGCCATGCATGGTGGCCTTGCTTGGCTTCATCAATCTTATTTTGGGCTTGCGTCGCTCTTACACCACATTGTGTGGTGCAAGAGAGACACAACTGGACTCATAAATAAGGCCTTTATGTGCATATGCCTTACATTAATACTACGCAATAGTCTTCAAACAGCCAAAATATGAAACTTACTGTGTATTTCCTACAATGAGATTAACACTTTAGTCAGGCCCTGGACTGCATATAAGCTATTGATTTCCCAGAACCAAAATATTTACCTAGATGCCAGCATAAACCGAAATTGCTTTCTCTACGCATGCGCATGTTTAATGCTTGTTCAAGTTTTTTGGCGTTATGGGGCTGGAGGGTTCTGACCAGTCTGAGCTACTGGCAGGTGTTTGGCGCAACCCCCTACTAAAAGCTTAAGATAAAACTAGCGTGTTCAGAAACACAACGGCTTGAATTAGCAGAAAATGGGCAATAAATAAGGGGGATCCGAATACATTTCTTGCCCGGGGCCCCAAAACCCTTAAAGTTGCAAAGCCATTAGCCTTTAGCTGAATTGGCCCCACCTTGAAGAGTTTTGACACTAGAGGGTTGGCGGGCCCCATACGAATGAGGGACTGCAGGAGCCTGCGTTACACTCCTGCGTCTGTACGTCCATGTCTGACCTTTCCTCTCCCATTTGGACCACAATACGAGGACACTTTACGTCTCTACAGAGACATGATCCGTGCTGGGTAGTGAGCAGTCCTTCGCGCATCCGATATTGCGCTGGGAACTTTAGCTTCGGACATATGAGAATGACAATCTATTTGCTAGTATGTCTTAAAAGCACAACTATGGACCTGCAGGTTAAAATAGGTCTGTTTTTATTTGTATTTAACCTTGTGCAAATTCACTATTCAAAGGCAGTGTCCCTAATGCTCCTGAGTCAGTTATTGGCATTAACAATGTTCCTAGAGGGTCAATGAAAGGAGATTTAGGGCCAGATGTATCATCACGGCCCTTTGGGATTCGATAATAGCGATTTTTAAGAAATCGCTATTACCGACTCGCAAAGTGCCATGTATCACATTTGCGATTCGGTAATAGCAATTTCTTAAAAATCGCAAATGCTATTACCGAATCGCAAATTGCGATACCGGCCCCATTCGCAGCTATGGGCCTGTTGGCCCATAGCTGCAAATTTTAGGATTTCCAAAATTGCGATTTCTGAACCAGAAATCGCAATTTTGGAAATGCAAAAGGCTAGGGTGGTGGGGGCCTAAGGCCCCCTCTGCTGCACCCCAAAATCATTTTTAGCAACATGTAAGGTACACACATGCCAAAAGGGCATGTGTGCTTTACATGTTCAATTTAAAAATGCAGTTTAACTGCATTTTTAAATTTTGCACCAGGTTACCACCTGGTTTCAGATCATGGTATTTTGCATGTGCAAAATGACATTCTGCGAAAAATCGCAATTTGCGATTTTTTGCAGCATTGCCTTGCGACCTGGATTTTGCGAATCGCAAATTGCGATTCGCAAAATCCAGGTCGCAATGCTAGAAATCGCAATTTTAGCGATTTCTACTTTGTGGTCTGCGAATGCCTTTCATGCATTGCAGACCACTATTTTGCACTCGCAAACGGCCGAATTTACTGATTCGCACCGTTGCGAGTGCAAAATATTTTCATACATCTGGCCCTTAATGTGTCTTAAACTGCACATATTTTAAGGCGATTTTTGGATCTGACCCCTTCAGGATCATACCCAAATGTAGACATTTTCACTTTCAAAAATTTAACCAACACACATTTATGGGCCTACTAACTCGTGCCCTTTCCATCACCACCACTGGAAAATCTGGCTTTCAGCCTTTTAAATAAAGCCAGTGCCTCATCATTATCATTTGTCAGTTTCTCTTGACACCAGCACATTTATATTAAATTCCGAAGCAAAACTTATGTGCACCGAATTTTAACATCCTTTATTGTTGTTAAGAAATGTATGTATGCCTTCGTGCAAACTTCACGTTTTTTCATAAGGCAGCCACCTATCTGAGAATATGTAGGACAATAACATTCCTGCATGTGTAGGGAAGATCTATTAAAACTTTATGTTAGACAATAATATGTAAATGAGACTTACGACTCAGTAGCAAACGCATCTGCACCATTGATTTTATCCAATTAAGATAATTAATACCAATCTGAACTTTCTTGAGCACAACATAGTCATTAAGAAACATCTGTATCAAGATGTCCTCTAATTTGACAGTCATTAGCCAAACTGCAGTCAATTAACGCATTGTTTGAGGAAACCTATTAAGAAGAATGAAAACATTATTAAGCTTACGTGTTTGAACGCAGGATTGTAGTTTTTAGTATTTTATTTAAAAATACTTTTTATTTAGTGACATTAAGCAATAAGAGCAGCTTGACATGGTTGAATATTGTGGTGTTTGTAACTGAAATTGTTCTGAAAAATATGCAAAATAGCTTATATTATGCATCAGGCATAACACCAGAAAATGGATAGTAACAGCCCGATACCCTTTCCTGGCTAAGAGGCCAGCCCCCCACTCATCAGGTGCGACTCTTGCTGCTGCTCAGATTCCCAGTGCATGATTGATGAAAGGCCCTGGAATGTTGGCCTGCATCTCTAAAGCAGTCAGTGAGCCCGGCTACATATTCCAATCCACATCCACTGTGTCTTTTATATGATAGTATTGAATGCCTTATAAATGTAATACAAGAATGAGAATGCATGGATGTTTCTTGTTTGAAGTTTACTGGTGCTTGCAAGATTAGGTTTGGCATGAAATGGTGGTTGTGCCGTTTTGCCAAACATATTGTATTCAATACTCACTTCATATATATAGAAAGGGGTTTAGGCCAGCCTTCTGCAACTGGTAGATTGAGACATTGCTAAACAAATATTGGTTCATCCCACAGTGGCATTTTATTGTCATATATTCTTATCAGCTTAAGGGCCAAAGGTATCATCATCCTGGTTTGCATTTACTAAATAGCGATTTTTAAGAATTAGCTATTTAAGAAATGCAAAATGGGATGTATGAAAATTGCGATTCAGTAATAGCAATTTCTTAAAAGTCGCAAAAGCTATTACTGAAATGCAATTAGGGAATGGGACTCTATTTATCCATATGGTCCCAGGTGCGAATGGTTTTGCATTACCTAATTTGTGAATTCCAGTTAGGAATTCACAAATTAAGTAATGCAAACCCCAGGGTGTTGGGGGCCTAAGGCCCCCTTTGATGCACCCCCAAAAAAATATTTGTGGACATGTAAAGTGCACAATGCATTTTTTAAACTTGCACATGCTTACCACCAAACTTGACTTTGTGGTAATTGCATTCCCTAAATGCCAAATTCACATTTAGGAAACGCATGATACCTATGAATTGGTAATCGCAAACAGGTCGCCCCTATTTACGATTGCCTATTTAGGGAATCACAATTTGCAATTCCCTAATCAGAATCGCAATTTTAAGGAATCGCTATTTTTGCGATTCCTTAAAATTGCACTGCAAATTCCTTTAATAAATCATGAAAGACGATTTTGCATTTGCAAACAGTGG
The DNA here is from genome assembly GCF_031143425.1 of Pleurodeles waltl. Classification (NCBI taxonomy): domain Eukaryota; kingdom Metazoa; phylum Chordata; class Amphibia; order Caudata; family Salamandridae; genus Pleurodeles; species Pleurodeles waltl. The sequence goes on along the minus strand of NC_090437.1, from coordinate 1,145,428,431 downwards.
AATTTTGCGATTTGCACCGTTTGCGAATGCAAAATCCTTTGATACATCTGGTACTAAATGTGTTCTTTTGATTTTTGTGAAATGCATGAAGAACAGTTTTGTGTCTTAAAAGCAGACTCTTATGACGCAATTATTTATCTCCGTCATTGAGTGTATAAACAGAAGCAATGCTTTTGCTTTACACTGCAGCAGGTATTTTTATTTGCTTTTGTCATCTGTGGACTGTGAGACATGAGTCTCTCCATAACACAAACATGTGAAAGGTTGGTACTCTTTTTAGGCAGAGCGTTATGAGGCTGCTACTGGCAACCATGCCAGTATTAGTAAAGCTCTAGGTTAACCATACTATCCATATGTCCTCAAATGAGAATGCAATTGCTTAAAAGCTAAGGTTGCACTATATAGCCAAAATATGTTATAGCAGAAGAAGACAATGGATATTGAAAGTTGTAGTTGCACTATACTACCAACAGATGCCCTCACAGAAGATAAAGAACTGCAGTTGTACTAAAGGCAAGACAGGTTTGTTCACATAACTTTATAATGTGGGAAGAGAGAGAGAAACGGGAGTAGTAATAAATAGTATTTCGTACATGTTTAATGCTAGGGCATAAAATTCAGAGGATAGCAACATTGTCCGCATTGTGTTACTTGAATTTTGTATTAAAAGCTATACACAGCCATAGGAGTACTAGACTGAAAAGAAAATATTTTTGGCCTTCGTGCATTATTTATTCACATGCTTCAGAAGAGTGAGTCATGCAAACTCTCTATTTATTCAGCCCAAATGCAAAATGATACTTGTATCAGACAAAACAAAGGCATAAGCGCACACTGTCAACGTTGACATCTGGAGAAAATGTATACAGCACTGCTCTGCATCTAGGTCCACGTTTTCTACAGCCTCAGACAAGTGCTCGAAGGTTGTTGCGTCACTAAGCAACTTATACATATCCTCATGTTGCACCAACAGAAGTTCTCATAGGAGAGTACAAATCAGGTGGAAAACGTGCTGCACTCTGGTACCAATAGAAGTCCTCATAGAAGAGTACAATGGAGATGGAAATCTGCAGTTACTCTATACTACCAACTGAGGTCCTCACAGAAGGGTTAAATTAAGATGGAAAAGTGAAGTTGCACCCTTTTACCAATGGAGGTCATCACAGACGAGTACAATGGAGATGGAAAGCTGGAGTTGCAATATACTACCAACAGAGGTCATAGTAGACTATACACTATAATAACAACAGACATCCTCATAGAAGAGTGCATTAGAGATGTAAAGCTGCAGTGGCAGTATGCTACGAACAGAGGTCTGCACTGAAGAGTACAATGTAGATAAAGATGAGAAGCTGTAGTTGTGCTATACTAACAGAGGTGATCACAGAAGACAGCAATGGTGATGGAAAGCTGCAGCTGCACATTCTACCAACAGAGGTCCTCACAAAAGAGTGCAGAGGAGATGGAAAGCTGCAGTTGTACATACTACCAGCAGAGTATTTCTTAGAAGAGTGTAATGGCGGTAGAAAGCTGCAGTTGTGCTAAACTACCAACAAACATCCTGACAGAAAACCACAATGAAAATGGAAAGCTATATTTTTGTTATACTAACAACAGAGGTCCTCAAAGAAGAGTACAATCTAGATGGAAAACCTTTTGCACTGTACTAACAACAGATATCCTCACTGAAGTATATAATCATGTCACAGGCACTACTATGTGGATAATTACACTTTTGAACATTGAGTTATCCAAAAGGCACATATTGAGCCATATGTATGAAAACTGGGGTCTGCGAATCGCAAATATCGATTTTTAAGAAATCGCTATTTCCGAGTCGCAATTGGCCATGTAACAAAATTGCGATTCGGAATTAGCGATTTCTTAAAAATCGCTATTTGTGGTTTGCGAGGCCCATTTACCGAATCACAATTTGCATTCTCGCAATTTGCGATTTTTTTGCGATTCGTTAAAAAATCGCAAATTGCGAGAAAGTTCGAGAATGCACACCCGGAGGAGCCTGATGACATCACCAGCAGGAAATGAGTCATCCCAGGCAGTTTCAGGTGCCACACCCAAACCAGCATCCTGAGAGAGAGCAGCCCAGCCACATAGAGCAGCACTCAGCAGGAGCAGAAACACCTGAGCCAGGATGGAGACCCAGGGAACATCACAGGAGAAGCAGGTGAGGAAGCGCAAGCTCAAGTTTAGTGAACAGGAGCTGGAGGTACTGACTGAAGAGGTTGTGAGGAGCCATGACCGCCTGTTTGGGAAATCTTCACTACAGGTTCCTGAGAGCAAAAAAAGAAGGTTATGGCTGGACATCCAGGGAAAAATCTGCGCCATTGGAGTGGCACAGCGCTCCATAGAGGAGATTAAGAAAAGGGGGTACGACCTGCACTCCCGGAAAACGGAGAGGGTGGCAAGGAGACTTGCGGAGGCCAGGGGCACAGGTGACGGACCACCAACCGAACCACCATCCACACCACTGGAGGATCTGGTGGAATCCACACTCCTCCCTGAAGCTGTGACAGGAGTCACAGATATCGACACCTCCGGTCAACCGAGTACCAGCCAAGGTAAGTGCAATGTTGTTTTTGAACCCAATATGTGTATGCACAAAAGCCCCTTAGGAATTAGCATGTAATGTGAAGTAGTGTGTGAAGTAGTCCAGTCCACATCTTAGAAGCAGCACAGCAATGCATTATGTGAGTTGCGGTCCACTAACTAGTACAGACAGTAGCATAACAATGTAATGAAGCATAGTGACACCCAAGGTAACACAACACACACAATCCCATGAAGAGCAGTACCTGTACCTTTATTGCCATTTTCAGACAGATAATGTAACATACAGAACTGACATGCTGCATTTGGTTGTTGCAGGTGGGCCAGGCCCAGCAGCCACACACAGTCCATATGTAGGGGAGACGGACACACAGCAGCCCTCTGACACCAACACCATTGGGTCCCTCCACATCTCCACTGTGCACCGCAGGCCCAGGGCACTACCACTTCCAGACTTCAGCGGCGACTCGGATGTGCAGCAGGAAGGGCCAAGCACACCGTCTGCACCAGACAGGCGCAGCCAGATACTGGAGGGCAGGGGTCAGCCAGCACAACGCAGGAGTGCCACAGTGATCCAGCAACAATTCCGTGAGGCAGGTGAGGGTCTGTCCTTGTTCGGGGGCCTTGAGGCTGCTATGTTGCAGCAACAGCGCCTGCAAAACAAGCGCATACTTAGTTTCGACCGGAACCTGAGAGTCCACAATAGACACATGATGGGCCTGCATCGGCAACTGGACGCACTGAACAGCAACATCACACAGCTGCGTGAGGGACAGGTGCAGGCTTCTGAGGACACTAGGGACCTTACTAGTGCAGTGCGTGACCTGCCAGGAGCTGCGCCATGAAAGGGTTAGCCGGCGCAGACAGGAACACCGATTCAGGACAATGTTTGGCAGCTACTGCAGGTCCTCCAACAGGATGGCGAACTCCACAGCACTTATCTCCCGTCGCGCTGTGGCGGCACAAGTGGAGGCTGCACACACCAGCAGGGACGTGGTCCAGGGCCTTGTGCACATCACTAATGTGATTGAACTTGTCATGGGACAGAGATCTGCCACTCCCAGTGAGGTAGCCTTGGGGGACACTCAGGACAGTTCTAGCCTCAGTAGTGTGGCCGTAACTGCAGCAGACACCAGACGGCGCAGTGCCAGGCGCAGCACTGCCACTGAAGGTGACATTCAAGGTGCCAGTGAGTTAACTGGGCACCCGAGTGGTGTGCGTGGGAGGAGAAAGTGACTCTTGCCGCAATTACACTGGTGTTGCAACTATTATGTAATAGTGCGTGACTCAGTTCTTTTGTTAATTTTAGTTTTTTCTATCACCTGTTTACTTCATTTATCACTCATTCATTACCTGACGTAAGGTAATAAATTTCTATCACTACAGGTACAGTTGTCAGTGGATTTTTGTCATTCATACTCACGTCTGAAATGGTTGTGTGTGATGTTGGAACGCCTTTGGCTTCCCTCTGCTGCACTGGTCCTGTCTGCTGGCTGTAGAGGTGGTATGGATCATCATCCTCATCTGATTCAGTGTCACTGATTTCTATAGGTATGTCTCTGGTTGTAGCTACTATTCTACATGTGGTTTCTGGACTGTACTGTAGTGCCCCTCCACTTTTGTGGAGGCAACGAAAGCGACTCTTTAGCAGGCCAAATGTGCACTTGCGGGTTGCCCTGTGTGCTGCATTGTATCTCTGTTCTGCTGGTGTTGCGGGATTGAGGTAGGGCGTCAGCATGTAGGTGCGCACTGCATAGGCACTGTCTCCTAGAAGGGACAGAAGGTGTGATGAGTAACTCTGCCATCTGACATGGGTTTGTCATCTATGCGCCAGTGTACAGAGTGACATTACCTAGTAGATTTCCTTCACCAAACTCCCCAGCTAGCAGTCTTGTGTGAATGCCGCTGTGGCGAAAGATGTAAGAATCATGTGTGCTCCCTGGGTACCTGGCCACGAGATCAGTTGTGATATAGGAGGCATTGCATATCACCTGTATATTCATGGAATGTTGGTATTTACGGTTTCGGTACACATACTCTGTGACTGATGGTGGACATATTGCCACATGTGTGCCACCTATGGCACCTAGGACGAGGGGGAACTGTGCTATTTGGTAGAAATCAATTTTTGTCTGCTGTATTTCCTGTGGGGTGTGGGGGAATCTGATGTACTGTTGGAGTTTGCTTAGCATGGCGTTGATAAATGCATTGAAAAATCTGGAGAGGGTTCTCTGTGAGACCCCCCCAGCCGCTGCTATGACTCCTTGATAGCTCCCTGAGGTGAGTAGGTGTAGGGAGCATAATACCTGCACATGGGTGGGTATGCTGTAAGTCCTTAGTGTTCTGCGCTGCAGTATTGGTTGTAGCTCAGCTATCAGATCAAGTATCATGGCTGAGTTCAACCTATACCTCTCAAATATTTCCTCCTCTGTCAAGTCAAATAGTGTAATGTGCACTCTGAAAATGCGCTCCTATCTCCTCCTCCCTCTCCTCAAACCTGCCAAGATCCTCATCCTCCTCGCCATGACGTAGAGTGCATCCATCGTGGAAAGGAGTCTGAGCCTTCTGGGCCTCTTTATATAGGTTGCACCTGGTTACCACTTGGTTTCACTTAGTGGTATTTTGCATGTGCAAAATGCCATTCTGCGAAAAATCTCTAATTGCGATTTTTTGATGCATCTATTTGCGAGTTGGATTTTACGAATCGCATTTTGCGCCTCGCAATTTCCTACTGGAAATACCGAATCGCAAAATGTGACTCGCAAAACCAGGTTGCACCGCAAAAAATCACAAATTTTGAGATTTCTTATTTTTGGTCTGCAAATGCCTTTCATGCATCGCAGACCACGTTTTTGAACTCGAAAACGGCCGATTTTTCCGATTCGCACCGTTTGCGAGTGCAAAAACTTTTCATACATCTGGCCCATTATGACTTCTTGAGAAAATACCTACAGCACTTCTTTTCATCAAGTTCCAAGGTTTCTACAGATGAATACAATGAAGATGGAAAGCTGGAGTTGTACTACACTATCAACAGAGGTCATCATTAAAGATTGAAAAAGAAATAGATAAAATTTCACTAAACCACCAACAGAAGTCCTCAAGAGTCCAATAGAGATGTAAAGCTAAAGTGGCACTATGCTACCAACAGAGGTCCATACAGAAGAGTACAATGTAGATGGAGATGGAAAGCTGTAGTTGTGCTATAAAACCAACAAAGGCCAACAAAGGCCATCACAGAAGAAAACAATGACAATAGAAATCTGCACATAATTCCCACAAATCCACACAGAGGTCCCCACAAAAAAGTGCAATGCAGATGGAAAGCTGCAGTTGTTCATACTACCAACAAAGTACTTCATAGAAGAATGCAATGGATATAGAGGGCTAGAGTTGTGCTATACTACCAGGAGATGTCCTCACAGTAGAGTACAATGTTGATAGAAAACTGTTTGCACTCTACTTTCTTTTTAGAAATCAGTATGTACACACCAATGGAAAATGGCAACTGCACAATTATTCCAGGATGATACTAACACTCTGGATGTTTTGCACACAATGAATGTAAGTAACTCTAACACTAGTGTTCCAGTAAGATGTATAAGGGCTGATGAGCTGCTGCAGTTCCTCAGCTCATTAATAAAGGTCCCTCTTAAGTAAGATACAATTGCTTCAAATGTCTCTCAGAAAGCTGAGAGTGTATGGCTTCAATCTAGAAATGTGCATATACAACCTTGCAACTCTAATACATTGTGATTGTTTATACCAAATGTGGTTGATAGTATGAGTTATCATTTCAAACTACAATACATGCCTTGAGTGTTATGAAAATAGGTGATTTCACCGTACAATATGCAAAGACTCAATTTTGTACAAATGGGAGGAAGTATTGTTGTGGAGGCTGTGTACATTGATGATTGTATTGTTGGTGTGTGTGGTTGTGCGTACTGGTGTGAGTTTGTCTTGCATATGGATGGTGTAGGAAGCTGGCTCTGCATATACTATATACTATATCAAAATGAGATATAGTGTGCACAGAGTCCAGGGGTTCCCCAGAGGGTTAACAGAGGCTAAAGTAGATAATACTAATGCTCTCTTTTGTGGTAGTGTGGATTAGCAGTTAGGCTTATCAAAGGGTAATGAAAAGCATTTGTTTTACACACAGACAACAGAAGAAGCCCACACTCAATAACGTAACTCCAGACCAATGGTTTTTATATAGCAAAAATATATTTTCTTAATTTATTTTTAGAACCACAAGATTCAAGTTGGAGGTAAGTATTTCAATAGATTCGTATTTCACTTATACATCAATAGTACTTTGTTTGAAATCAATAGGTTATACAGTTGTTGAAATATTGGCAATTACCTGTTTTAAAAGTTGACAGTGCAATTTCCAGAAACAGTTCCTGGGGGGAAGAAATGTTAGAACATTTTACAGGTAAGTACTTGACTTACAGTTCCAGTCTCATCACAGGGTCAGCCGGTTGCAGAGGTCAAAAGTGAAGCAAAAGTGAAGCTGAGACAGGGGGCACTCAGAATCAGATCTGCAGGCAGGTAAGTACCAGCGTCTTCGAAGGGGAGACCTTGGGGGTTTAGAGGATTACCGGACGAACCACAAGTAGGTACCAAAGATGCACCCTCAGCAGCACACGGGCAGCCGGGTGCAGGGTGCAAACAAGGCGTCGGGTTTCCAATGATTCTCTATGAGGGGGTCCCGGGGGTCACTCAGATGCTGCAGGCGAGGTCCAGGAGGTCAGCTTGGTTAAACCACAGGCTGAACAGGGAGGAAGGCCGCCTGCTGAATGTGGCTGCACTGAAGGTTGGATTCTCCTAGGCCCGGGGACTGCAGGTGCAGTGGTCTTTTAGGCGTCGGTTATCTTCGTCCGGAGCTTTCGTGGTCGGGAGGGGTCCTCGGGATTCCCTCTGCAGGCGTCGTTGTGGTGGGGTGGAGAGGTCGACTCATGGTGGGAACTTGCTTGCAATCACCTGGGGATCCTCTCTCGTTGGCTGGGCCACCTGGAAAGGGCCCGCTGTCCTCAGGAGTTCTCAGTCCTCTGTGGCGCAGGGCAGTCCTTTGGAGCTTGGCAGAGGTCACTGGTCCCACTGGATGTGTTGCCTTCTTTGTGCAGGTTCTCTGAAGCAGGAGACAGGCCGGTAGGGAAGGGGGCCAAGTCAGTTTGTGTCGACCTTCTTCTCTGCTGGGGTTTCAGCTATGCAGTCCTTCTTCTTCTTGTGAGGTTGCTGGGAACCTGAAGACTTGGGTTCAGGGGAGCCCTTAAATCCTGGAATTAGGTGTGTTACAGGGGTCAGAGGGCAGTAGCCAATTGCTACTGTCCCTGAGGGTGGCTACACCCTTCCTGTGCCCACTCCCTTTGGGGAGGGGGGCACATTCCTAAATCTATTGGTTCCTATTGGGGGATTCTGCAGGGAGTGGGTTACCTAAGCTCTGGACACCTTAGGGGTGGCCCTAGCTGGGGTGGTCACTCCTTCCTGTTTTCCCTAATTTTCCAATCAGACTTGCTGCCAAAAATGGGGCTCTGTTCGTGGGTGGGCAACTCCACTAGCTGGAGTTCCCTGGGGCACAGTAACACGAGGCTTGATCCTTTGACGCTCACCGCCAGTTGTAACAGTTCCTGCAGGGGGTGGTGTAAAACATCTCCACCCAGGACAGGCTTTTTTTATGGCCACAGAGAGCACAAAGGCTCTCACCCATGTGGTCAGAAACTCGTCTGGAAGTGGCAGGCTGGCACAGACTGTCCAGTCCTGCATTAGCAGTTTGGCTAACATAGAGGGGGCATCTCTCAGATGCCCTTTGGGTGCATTTTTCAATAAATCCCACATTGGCATCAGCCCCACTATTCAATGAGGACATTATGTAGCTGTGGAGTTCGTAATGACAAACTCCAAGACCATATACTCAATATGGCTACACTGCACTCACATTTCTAAGAATGGACTTAGGCACTATAGGGGCTTATTGCTCATGCAGCTATGCCCTCACCTGTGGCATAGTGCACCCTGCCTTAGGGCTGTAAGGCCTGCTAGAGGGGTGACTTACCTATGTCACAGGCAGTGGTTAGTGGGCATGACACCCTGGGAGGAATGCCATGTCAAATTTGCCTTTTTCTCCCCACCACACCAGCACACACTAGCTGCAGAGGCAGTGTGCATATGCTTGGTGAGGGGTCTCCCAGGGTGGCATAATACATGCTGTAGCCCTTGGGGACCTTCCCTGGCCGCGGGGCCCTTGGTACCAGGAATACCTTTTAGAAGGGACTTAACTGTGTGCTATGGATGTGCCAATTGTGAACACAAAGGTACAGATTTTAGGGAAGAACACTGGGGGCTGGTTAGCAGGATCCCAGCACACCTTCAATCAAAGTTGGCATCAACACTAGGCAGATGTCAAGAAAGTATGATGGAGTGTGTTATCCTTTTGAGGATGGCTGTGTTGCTTTCATTGGGGGGGATTTCTGCCCACTGGAGTTGGGCACCGGACCTGGCCAAGTCATATTTAGGTATAGTAATAAAATATTACTTTATGTAAAAAAAAATCAGTTGTTAAAATGACATTATAATTAGGTATGGTTATAATATTTTACTTTACATTTAAATAAATCTGAGAAATTCACTGAAAAAACAAAGGTTAAAGTGACATTATAGGTAGGTGTAAATGTCAGTCAAAACATTACAGTCAAAACCCAACAAGCACTGAAATTTACCATGGACTGCTTAATATTAAATCACTCATGACATGCTCTATGGCATCATTGATTTACATCAATGCAGCATCTGCAGTGACTAAAGGTTAGAGGCTAACAAGGGGATCATTTACAAAGAAGCATTTGAAATAATTTGCAAACATTATCTGTCCCAACAGTGACAGTAGGAGATAAATCTCATCAAGGTTGGATGATATTATGAAACAATTAATCTTAAAGAAAAGACACACATGAAAAGTGGATAAATCCTTATATCAGGTATGTATATTTGATTTAGGAGTACAGATCAAAACATTCCACAAAAACATTGACCTTGTCAGATAAAGTTCAATGTCTGAATTAGAAAACCAAAAATTAATGCCTGAAAAGTACACTCAAATCAATGTCAAGAGATGGACTTGGTGTCAACATTTCAGTCTATAATGTCCAGAGTCCATGAAACCACCCTCAGCACTACAATAATATTGGAATTACAAAGATGACCCCAACATACATTTATACAGTTGGTACTACTAGTCCTCATAATAAATAATACAATCAATTTTGTCTTTATCCAGAAATTAATCAAATAATAAATCAAAAAATCCTTAAACATTGATTTGGAGTTATAGATCCTACCAGTGAGATTTTCCACACTTTGATTGATTCACTACTGCCCCATTTCAGATTTTTTTCTCCAAATGGGTTATTTGATAGCCGATTCAGCCACTGTTTGTTTATACTTCAGATATCCATACAGTATTGTAATGCCCAATTTCCAGTGCTTAATTTGAGCTAGTTGTTGTTGGTGGGACCCACCAACACTCATTTATGGGGGCAGTTTTTTCCCCTCATCAGACATTTACCGAGAGCAACAGAGGGAAAACACACAAAGGGATGTTCACACTGAATTTTTACTAATGAATATTCATGTATACGGAGGGTTGAATCTGCATAGAAAATGAGTTAACATAGAAAAATTATATATGGATTTGAAAATGTGCCTACTTGAGTGACCACAAATAATCACAAAATGTGATTATTAAAAGCTTATTAATGCACAATGTTGAGCTCATGTTTGGATTAATGTAGTAGTATGTCATATTAATGGTTATGTATTATGTATTTGCTTTATTCGTCATATTCCTTACTTTAGTGAGGTCTTGGGCCTAGTTGCATGGTCTCATGTCAAGCTGCATTGCTTAAGCGAATTCTTATATGGCTGCTTAGGAAATTAAATTGTGATTTTCCATTGCTTGGACCAAATGTTAGTGACTAGAATTCTTTCCCCTGAGAACTGCTTGCTAGAATATGTTGTACTACCTAGGGATACATTGTATATCTTAGTGCGTATAAAGGAGACCTTGCCAGTGCAGCAGAGCCCATCATAGAGGCCCCCTACACGGGTGGCCCCTAAAAGAGAAAATTTGCAGAAAGTTTGGATTTTTTAAATTCAATGATACAAAGTGGAGAGAAAATGCGCCACTAAGTACTTAAAATGACTTTCCGAGAACCGTGGAGCTTGCCAATGATTGTTTGAGGATGTTCCCGGTGTTCTAGTGACAGTGCTAGGGAAGTACGTTTTGCGCTTGCACAGCTTATGCAAATCACAGGTGAATTGTGCTGTCTGTAAGGGGTTAGGGAGTTTCCATACTCCAAATGAAGCTGAAGAAGGAGTGTACGTACTCCGAAGTGTGAGAGTAGGGAAGTCATTGAACTTCACATGTGTGTGGCACTTTGTGCTAAACAAATAGACATGTGGTTGCTGGTATATGGACCCTGGGTGGTCTAAGACTCCGGAGTTTATTGAAAAGTATGCAACACACATGGTTTTTGTTGTAATTTGTCTGTTTAATAGGTCAATCGGGCATGGTCAACAAGTCAGAGTGTGAGTCAAAGTGAGCAAAAGAGCTTTTCGACTGAGATCTGGTGAGTCCTATGTGCACCAGGACAGACCCACTGATCAGTTGAGAGTAAACTTTGTGGGTCGAATTTTGCTTGCGAATCAAGGAAACCGAGAAAGAAGGAATAGCCGGTAGAGTAAAATGTAATCTGTGAAAAATCTGTACGGTTTCTGAAGGGTCTGTGTTACCCTACCTGTAGTAAAAGGACAAATTGGGTTTTGATTCTGTATAGTGCTCGCAATAATTTTGCATTTGTCTAGTGTGAACCTGAGGTTAGGAGGACAAGCGGCAAGACTTTTTCAGCTGCAGTACGTATGAGTGTGATGTCATTTGAGCCGCGCTCGGAGAGGTTGGTTAATGAGAGAGGTCACGCACGGATTGGCAGACAACCGTGAAGCACAATTGGTTGAGAAGGTGGGTGAAAAAGATTCTGGGATTAAAGGTCACTTCCTGATTTGATTTAGAATAACATAAACTTTGCAGAAATTACATTTTTCAAAGCTTTAAAGAGTGCCCCAAGGGGAGATACATACATTACAACGGGTATAGGAGATGTTGCACTGCCAGAAGGTACACCAGCTTACATTGTAATCAAAGAAAAGAGTGCTGTGCCATGTCTTTGGCTGAAACAATGATTCAAAGTGACAGAGAAAGATGGGAGTTTAGTTTTTCCTGCACACAGAATGTTTATTTTGAGAAGCTTAGAGAATCTGAGGAGGGTGCTACATGACTTGAAAACCCCTCCGAGACCAGCACAGTTCGAGGCATTAGCAATCTGGGAATTAGGGGCAGAGCACATTAGGGTAGTAAGGGTGAAAGAAGCCGCACATCTAGGCAGTAAAACAATAATGGTAGACAAGTATCAAGGTAACCGAAGAGTCTGGTGCAGACTGGCCCAGTGCCTAACTACCCTGTAGGCACCAAAAATGGGTAGCAGAGTCGGACTATTACTCGTACAAACAACTCGGTGCCACGCATCCTTACGCCTTTTCAGGTTCCGAGCACAGGCGTATCAGGGCCTGTCTACCTGCCTTTTTCATACTTGTCCAATTTCTTACTCAGCCATACTATAGATAGTTCTACTTCAAGAAGTTACCACTGACGTTTCAAAACCTCTTCAACTGATCACGAGGCTCCTTCATCACTTACCTGCGCTACGTACCATCCTGGCCGGACGGCCCAGCCTTGATAAAGTCACTGGTGTGACGAAACACGTGTTGGCTGTATCTCGCTGATGGCACTATGATTTCTAGTATCTACTAAATAAAGACACCATCTACATACAAGACTTGAGACTTCTTTCAACTGTGTACCTCAGCATCAGACAACCAGGGACACTTTTCCCTGCCATACTTCTGGACTATACTTCCTGTGTGCTGTGGCCAATTCTGTTCAATCTGGGAATTAGTAGCCAGACAGCAATAGCAACAGACGTTTGAGAGGAGAATGAGAATGGCAGAGAAGACAATTGCTGAGGCTAGATGGGACAGCGATCATATATTTTGGAGAACTGAGACTTTGCAGGGGATTAAATTGTTTCCTGCAATTACACAGGAAGGAAAGCTACGAGAAAGACAAACAGAAGCCCTTCCAAGAGTAGGGAGCGGAGACCAAAGGAGTCTAGGAGATCTTTTACACTCAAGGAAGAGTCAGATGATGATGAGTTTATTTTACAATTATTGAGAAATCGGCCCCCACCATATGCAGCACAAGAGCGCGGTCCAAACACTAGTGTGAACCCGTCAGCACCGACACCGGTTGACTATGAGTCCAGTGCAGATTAATCCTAACATGACACAGAGCCCAATGCAGAGCAGTCTTAACCTACCTGATCTATCGGTAGCACAAAATCATATGTCACAGCTGAATGTCCAGAGAATTTACCCTGCTGTACCCATTGTGGAAACTGCCACAAACCCAATAGTGCCAACAGGACAGGTTTTCCCAAAACCAACATTGGTTCAGAAAGAGCCAACTCCCCTCTTACTGCCTCAAGTGCAGTCACAAGCAATGCCAAGGTACACTCCTATAACAGGGACACAGACAGATATGTCTGTACTGATGTGCCAGAATATGGGAATTATGCACCCACAGAACCTGAACATTAGACCAAGCTCTGACGCTGTATTTGTACCGTTCACCATTGGCCCAATACTACCTTTGTTTGCTCAGGAAAATAACAGTACAAATGGACAGGGAGTCCTGAGTCAGAATTAAATGGTTGGAGAACTCAATGGATGTGCCAGAGTAGTCGCTCCTGTGGGACAGCCCTTTGATGGAACCAAATCATTGCTAGACCTTAGTCCATTTGGAGTGCCTCCGAATAATAGTACAGGGTCAAACATCAGTCATAGCCTGAAATTAATGACACCACAGTCTTCAAATCTAGTTATTCAGCCCAACAACATTTTGTTGCAAGGTTTGAATGCCTATCAATTGACTGAATGGTTAGATATGCTGAATAACCCACAGAGTGCTCCTAGGGGAGAAGAGTACTTGAACTATACGAACCTGGGAATGGAAGCAGGTGAGCTCATTGAAGGAACTTTGGGTGTGAACAGACTCAAATCTTACACCGAAGCAGAATTGAGATACTTGTGCCTGAAAATTACAAGAGAGGCAAGCGAGGTACATCAGAAGCTAGCAAAATTGGCAGAGAAATATGGCAAAGAAATAGAGAAAACAAAACATTGTAAGAGGAGTTACAGGTTAGACTTTGACATGAAATATTTTGAACACATGAGATCGGCAGGGATGAAAGCACACCGTGGGGAGTTGCTTCAAAGTATACAGATATGGGGAGCATTAGACAAGTGGGAAGGCAGATGGGTGAAGAAAAGAGACAAGAAGGAAAGGGATTCTTCAAGTCTTACTACAAATGTGCAGCAGGTTGAGGACCCAGTAAAAATGTTACCAATGAGAGAGATTCCAGGAGGGATTTTTTGTTCATGTCCCTTGGAGCAGAAGTGACATCCTGTCCTTCACAAATGATTATCCCAGGTTGGGGGAGAAGCCAGTAGAATGGTACCAGCAGACAGACAGGTTTGAGAAATTTGTAAAATGCCTGTGGGAGGATTTAACCACTTTATTAGAGATAGTAGTTCCAGCTGATTTATGGATGGAGTGCAAGAGGAGTATAGATTGGCCGACAAAGGAACCAGAGAGGGATCCAATCACAGGTGCACCATCTCCCAAAATAATGAAACATTACCACAAAGTGATTGAATTTTTGAAAATGAGAATTGTGCCCCAAAACATTGACTGGCAGAGAATAGACAGGACAGCTCAGGAAGTGAAAGAGTCAATACAAGCGTATTATGAGAGATTGTTGCAGGCATTTAAGCATAACAGTGGTACAGAGACAATTGAGCAGAAAGACATGATTCATTTTGTGTTTAGATTTGTGGAAGGATTGAGACCCAATATTAGCCAAATAATTAGGAGTCATTTGATTTGCTCACCAGCAAAGCCGATTGATGAGGGGCTGCAGTATGTGAAGTACTGTAGTGATGAGATTGATTTGAAGCAGAGAAAGTTGAAAGAAAAGGCCATGATTATGCAGATTAGAATGGCAGAAACAGGGAAGCAGGGAAATGTTCCAGAACAGCAGCACCAGGGAAATGTGGTATTTCAAAATCAGACAAGAGGCAGAGGTCGCGGAGGAAGTGGAAATTGAAACTGTAGTCCTGATCTGGGTACTTTAGTGATTCAGAGCGATGTGCAGGGAATGAAGAGATTGTTGCCTTGTCATGCATGCGGGGCAATCAGACATTGGAAGCGGGAGTGTCCGATGATGGCACAGGAAGGTGTTGTTCAGCAAACAAGTGACATCAATTTGTTCCAAAATGTAAGAGGACCCAGAATGAGAGGTCATAAACAAAATTTCCAAAACAATGTGAATCAAATGCAAAGTTTTCAACACTCGCAGCTAATGCAATATCCACGTGTGCAGATGGCACAATCACAGCCAATGCAACAGCAGGTTCAAATGGTACCTAGACAGCAAATCGAAATACCTCGAGCCCCAATGGAACAGCACCAGGTGATGCTTCCTCAACAGGTCACAGGTCAGAAGTTTAACCAGAGCACTAACACAGCACACCAATTCCCGTTACACAGAGAGAATGGAATAAACAATGATTGGGTGTGTGAGAGTTCTGATGATGATGAATGAAGACTTGCAGCATCCTTAAAAGTAGATTAAAAAGGTTCATATGTGAAGGGAAAAGTAATGGGTCATAAAGGTTTCTTCTTGGTTGACACAGGAGCTACACTCTACAGTGAGAACTGCAGAATTTCCAAACTTACCCCTTTCAGGAAAAATAGTCCAGATTGTAGGGGTGGTGATTCAGTATTTGACCAATCCAATCACAGAACCGGTTCAGGTCAAAATTCTCAACTTTAAAGGATTACACAAATTCGTAGTCTGTGACTCAAGCCCAGTATCCCTACTGGGAAGAGACTTGCTGTGTAAAACAAGGTGTTCAATTACTTGCTCCAGTGATGGAATCAAGATACAGACAAACAGTGATGATGAGAATGACCCAGCTCCAGAAACAGAGTGTGAAATAATAAATGAGGAGTACTCCCTGATTAGTTTCTTTCCAGTTTTCACAGTGAAGGATCTTCCTTGTAACTTGCAAGAAACTGTTAAAAATAGAGCGTGGGATTTGACAGGGAAAGAGAATGGCTGGATAAAAGGAGTTGAGCCAGTTAATGTTCTGGTAATGCCGAACACAATTTTTCCCCAGATTCCCCAGTACGACATGCCACAGGATATCATTGGGAAGGTTGCTCCCATAATTGCAGAATATGTAAATCATGGGGTCTTAAAAGAGGTGTTGAGCAGTCCATGTAATCCACCTTTAATGGGATTACAAAAGCCCTGTGGGTAGGTTCAGACTGTCCAGGATTTAAGAAAAATAAATTACATTGTAATCAAATGTTGTCCCATAGTTCCAAACCCAGCTGTGATTTTGTTCCAGATTCCATGTGATGCTGAACGGTTCACAAGCCTTCTTTTTAGTGCCTCTTCATGAGGATAATCACTTTCTCTTTTGTTTCAAATTTTTAGATCGAGTTTCCTGGTGGTGTAGAATTCCCCAAGGATTTTCAGAATCACCTTCCATATTCAACCAGATCATAAAAAAGAACCTGGAGTTATTGGAAATGCCTTTCCAATCGACATTGGTACAGTACATTGATGATTTGTTGATTGCATTCAAAATGAAGAGTGCAATTATGACACAATTGCCTTACTGAACCATTTGGGAAAGAATGGTCATTAAATATCTCCACTTACATTACCAAACTGTCAGAAAGAAGTGAAGTATTCGGGTCACCAGATTGAGAAGGGAATAAGGAAAATATAAAGAAAAAGGGACACAGCCATATTGCAGGTGAGCCCACCAGCCACACAGAGAGATGTCAGGATGTTTTGGGGGATGGTAGGCTACTGTCGCCAATGGATTCCCAACTTTTCAGTAATTTCAAAGCCATTGCAGAAGCTGACTCACAAAGAAGTCACTGATCCCCTAATGTTAGACCAGGTCTGTATGAAAGCATTTTCTGAACTGAGAGAGAGTTTGTGCAAAGCTTCAGCTTTGGAAATGCCTGACTACACAAAGCCCTTTACATTGTTTTGTCATGAGCGTGATGCATGTTCTTCATTTGTCTTGACTCAAGTCCATGGAGGTGTAAACTGCCCAGTAGCATATTTGTCACACACTGTGAAGGCATTGTGATGGGACATTCCCTAACTATTATGATCCCTCATTCTATTGAAATATTACTTACAAGGACCAAGACCCAATACCTGACAGGTGCTAGATTGACTTGTTATGAAACAAGCATCTTGGGGTCACCTAATGTGTCACTGAAAAGATGTACAGTGCTGAACCCGGCAACCTTACTTCCAAATGAAAATGTTGAAATTTAAAAATTGGAAGATATTGAGCATGATTGTTTTGAAGTAACTGGTCTGTGAACAAAAGAGAGACCTGATATTAGAGACACCCGATTGGAAGAAAATGACCAAATTATCTTTGCAGATGTTTCCTGACTAAGGGACACTACGGGAATACTAAAATCAGGATATGATGTGTGCACAATTTCTGGTATACTTGAAGTGTCCTTGCTTCGAGGAGTATATTTCCACACAAGTAGCAGAACTGGTAGCCCTTACTAGAGTGTGCCATGTTTCTGCGCAGCTTAAAGTTACCATCTGTACGGGTAGCCAGCAGGTTTCCTGACCTCTTCTGGTTCACCAGCAAGAAATAGTAAGAGAATCCAAGAGTTGTTGCAAGCTGTCCAAATGCCTGAAAAGATTGCAGTGGTGAAATGCAGTGCACATCTGAAATCGCAATATTTTGTGGCAATGGGAAACTGACATGCGGATCAAGTTGCAAGGTTTTGTGCATTGAACTGTATATCAATCAAGGATAAGTGGGAATTGTTACCTGAAGAAGATGAGACATGTCCCAGTTATGCATTGCTTATTATAGATACTTTGGAAGAACTGAGAACACTGGAGAATGTCGACAGGGAGGAAAAACTATCATGCGGCAAACTGAAATGTGTACAGCGAAAGGATGAATTGTGGGTTTAAGAAGAGGGTCAATTGGTTTTGCCAAACACTTTGTTGATTCAAATGGCTAGATATTATCAAGGTCAAGTGCATGTTGGGAGGGATGTCATGATTCAATTGTTCAAGCAAAATTGGTTCAACCTGAAATTTAGACATGTTGCTGAAGCAGTTTGCCATTGTTGCGTCATTTGTCAACAAATGAAGGTGGGAAAAGGGACAGTGGTCAATTTGAGCCACATCTGAAGAGCAGGAGGTCCATTCAGCAGAATGCAAAAGGATGTTATTGAGATACCTGTTTGTGGGGGATTGCAATATGTGTTGATGATTGTCTGCAGTTTTAGTCATTGGATTGAAGCTCACCCTACCCAAAGAAATGACACGTTCGCAGTAGCAAAACTACTAATTAGGGAACTAATACCACATTTTGGGTTTCCAAACTCTTTAGAATTAGAGAGAGGACAGCCCTTCAACAATGAAGTAAATAAATTAATATGGGCAGCATTAAACTTTGAGCAGACGTTGCATTGTATTTACTGCCCTGAAGCATCAGGACTGGTGGAGCAGATGAATGGTACCTTGAAATCAAGAATGGCGATAATGTATGCGTCCACAAATCTGAAATGGCCAGATGCACTGCCATTAGTTCTGATGAAAATGAGAAACACACCAAACAGATCCTCATGGGCAGAGTAAAGAGGTTGCCAGAGGTTCTTGCAAATGCTCTTGTGAACATAGCAGAAGATATGGTGTCGGACTACTGCAAGGGACTGGCTGATATGGTTTGCTCTTTCTCTCATCAGGTCGAAGCCACTACACTGCAACCATATCAAGATCAAAGACACAACCTGAGAGCTGTTGACTGGGTTGTGATCAGAAAACATGTGACAAAGACATGTTTGGAGCCTTGGTGGAAAGGCCCTTTCCAAGTAGTTCTGATCACTACCACAGCTGTAAAGTGCGCTGGAGTTCCAAACTGGATCCATGCAAACCACACAAGAAAAGTGGCATGTCCTCTGGACAATGAAGAGGAGCTGTTGAGAGTGCCAACAAGGACCAGACCACTCTAAGAGCTGGAAAGAGAAGAAGGAGGAACTGAGACAGGATCTGAGCACATTGAGAATGGTTCAGCCACTCTTGTGAGAGGCAGTGAGCCAATCTCTATTGAGGCAGAAGGAGAGTCTAGTCAGAGGAGGGCTCTCCCTGAAGGAGAGGATTTTGAGACGCAAGCAAAGCAAACGACAGAACCCAAGGGGGGAGGGAGTTGAAGCGGATCAAAGGCAATGTGGTCTTACTCCTCCTGAACCAGTTGCAAGTTTGTCAAGAGAAAATCCTGCAGAGCAAGAAGAAGTTTCAAGTTCAACACTGAAAAGAGCATTGTCAAAAGGTCCATTGAAATAAGATAAGAGGCTGGAGTCACAAGCAAAGAAGAAGGAAGCAGTTTCAGTGACAACAACTGAGGACGAAGTAGATACAACAAGGAGAGAAGACCAGAGTAAAGGAGAGTTGAATGGAGATCTAAAGTTGAAAAAAAAAAGAACTGCAAGTCGAATGTACGCTGGTCCTGATTGGTTGTATGCAACAACAGGTGAAGGTCAAAGATAATTTTTGCCTTTTTGTTTTGATGAGACATTCCAGGTCAACATTTTGGCACTTGAAGGAAATCAATGAATTGAACTGTTGAAACTATAAGCTGAGAAAAGTACAAAGAAAAGAAAAGAAACTGTTGAAAGTAACTGGAAAAGACTTTTGATAACCTGATTAGACAAGATAACCTGATTTGACAAGCTGCTAAACCGATTTTTGACAACCTTACTGATTTTGACAAAGGATCCTGGAAGTGAGACACAGAGCTGTAAATAATTGATGAAAGAAGATTGAAGATTTTGTTTTATTTTTGATTTTTGCTGCATAGTTACAATTTTTCTCTTCTACTTTCTTATTCTTTACAGATCATGAGTAATCTTAGCCAGCAGGGTTGAAAGAATAGGTGCTGTAAATACATGAGTATTGGTTGGGCGATTGTGTGCATGGTATTGATTGTGGGAATTACTGTTCTTGACAAGCCAGCTATACTTCAGCTTTAGAGACAACTACTGCACTAACAGAAATAGAGAAGTTAAGGTTAGATGAGAAGTATCTGCACGTAGACAATAAACAAGGAGAACTTTCTACTAATGTTTTCTATTACTTATTGATTGAGTATGTTGAGACAATGGATGCGAGAGATTGTTATGTATGCACGCAGATTCCTTCATCAGTCGAAGAAGGAGTTAACTATCATAGTTTGCCCCTCACTTATGGGATAAGTTGTAGTCTTTACTAACAAGATTCTATAACCAGGAGGTAATCCAGTATTTCTATTCTAATTTTGATGTTATATTTTCAATTGTCCCCATAATTAAGTACCTGAGTAGAGTAGATAAGCAGCACAATATAGAATTAGTGAGAGGATTCTTTGAGCCTACATTAACGTTTGCCACAGCATACGCGCATAGAAATAGCTTTACATGCATGCTTACACCATTAGAAAAGAGCTTCTTAGATCAGACAGACAACAGGAGAAAGGCATTAAAGGAGAAGTTAGAAAAGGGTTTGGAGAAAATAACTTTTAGAGATGATTACGCATTCAGTGAAATAAAAATACAAGGGAGGTTAGCTTTAGATGCACAACACATAGGGAATCTTTGCATATATAGGCCTAAGTCTAGTACTGACACATTGTTTGTGGGAACAAGTGAATGTAAACATGTGTTTTTGTTGTTTCAGAGTAGATTGACATTGATGTTGAATGGACAGGATCCAGCGAATCTTGATATATATTACATCTGTGGGCCAGATGCTTATTACAGTATTCAAGAGGATGGTATGGCACGTGTTACTTAGGGATAGTTTTCGCATAGATATTTCAACTTGAGGACTTGGGAAGATTACCGAAAATGATGGAGTTACATCATCATTAAACAAAAGAGAGAGTCTCCTTCTGGTGTAGTGGGAGGTATATTTGGAGCAATGATTCCTTCAGTAGGAATTGTTCAGAATTCTATAAAGATTCAAAAGTTGTCTACTATTGTGGATAACATGTTGACAAATCTTTCAGGAGCCAAGGTCCTAATAGATACAGAAATGTCTGAGGTAAGATCTATGACTCTTCAGTACTGCCTTGCATTAGATATCCTTTTAGCAAAAGATGGCGGAGTTTGCAAAATGCTTAATTCGAAGCATTGCTATTCATAAATTCCTAATAATAGCAAAGAAATTAGAAGCTTACTTACTAATCTGACTAACGAAAGTGCTGATTTGAAAGAATTAAAAGAACCAGGTGTTTGGAAGAAAGTTGGCAAAGGATTTGCTTCAGTGGGAAATTGGCTCAGCAACATTGGGAAAGGGGTAATATTGAAAATAATACAAGGAATATTGATTATTGTGATCTGCATAGTTGTAGCAAGGGGAGTATGTAAATTGTATCACATGATTAGATCAAAGAAAATGACAAATGATCAGAGGAGGGAAGAAATGAAAATGGAGAATTTGTTTAGGGAAAATTCAAGGGGGGAACAAAGAACCAAAGGGATGACAAATTTTTAGCTGAAGCAGAAAAATGGTATGGGAAGATGTAGATGTAATTACATATTTAGTCATCAGAGGAGGGATTGTTAAAGCTGAATTTTTACGAATGAATAACATAGAAAAATATTATGCATTTGAAAATGTGCCTACTTGAGTGACCACCAATATTCATGAAGTGTACATATTAACAGCTTAATAATGTAAAATGTCGAGCTCATGTTTGGATTAATGTAGTAGTATGTCATATTAATGGTTATGTATTATGCATTTGCTTTCTTAATCATAGGCCTTACTTTAGCGAGGTCTTGAGCCTAGTTGCATGGCCTTATGTCAAGCTACATTGCTTAAGCAAATTATATTATGGCTGCTTAGGAGAACTAAATTGTGATTTTCCATTGCTTGGAACAAATGTTAGTGACTAGAATTATTTCCCATCAGAACTGCTTGCTAGAATATGTTGTACTAGCTAGGGATACATTGTATAACTTAGTGTGTGTAAAGGCAACCTTCCCAGGAGCAGACAATGAATGCACTGACTGGGGTATAAGCTGAAACAAAGTCGTTACCTGATGAGCCCAATGACGGGAACAGGAGAAGAGGAGCCAAACATCGCTATGGGAACTGTAGTCTATTAAATTCTTAGATTTGGGGTTCTACTTTCATTGGACTAAATGTAAACATATGATTCTTTGACCAATAGCAACGTGGGAAGAAGTTTTAGGGAATTTAACTTGGCTAGACTGCACCGAGAAGAGATACACCATTAGCCCTATTTGTTCGAACTTCCCAGAGGCCCTTCCGCTATATTCTTCTTAACCGTCTTGGACGTTTAGATATTATTCCTTCCGAACTGCATGAAGGGGCTTTGCTTTTCCTGAACTTTAATGCTGAATTCCAAGGCTTTGTTAACCGAACAGATGTCATATTGACGAAGACTGTCACAGCTTGATGAACCATACTGAGGCCAGGTGTAAGACTATGTTACTTATTGCTATGTATATTAGCTTTTGTCCCTAGGTGCCAACCGCAAATTTGGAAAGAGCCAGAGTTAAGACGTTTTTTGCTAATTTCTGTTGACTAAATTGTTTTGCATGAAGTCCAAACATGCTATTCTAATCTGAACGTTAGTTAGGATAGTAACTGATGATGCTTGCTACCTGTAATAACAAGTTGATGTCTTTTCTTTGCTGAATCTAACTGTATGCCATTTCACTTGCGCAGTTATTCTTGCTATTGATTTGTACTGTAACCTAAGAATGTGTAGTGGTCCAAGTCTTGCTTAAATTGCATTTCTTTAGAAGATTTTGGCAGCCAGTATTGTTTCTGTATGCTTATCATTTGATTTGGAGACTAAGTTAAGTGATATTAGCATTGTTAATATAGGGAAATAAACATTTTAACTTTTACACAAAGGTGTGGTTATTCATGGACGAAAGGTCATGGTTGTGGAAATTACTGACTCCTATGATTATTGATGCTATTGGTTGTCATTGCTATTGATTTGTATTGGTACGGAGTCTCATGGTGGGAACTACTCTAAGTGCAGTCAAAAGGTCCATCAACCTATAAACGCGTCCCCTTATAAGTTAATGTAAGCTAACCAAATAAGGTCAGACATGCTAAAAGGGATGAAGGCGTGTTTTACAGTGTCAACAAAATAATGCTAAAATAATGGGCAAAGCTAATGTAATTTAAAATGTAAAATTGCAAACTTGCAGTAGGCCACCAATGTACTAAGCCTAAAACACTAAAATATTGCTAAATTATAGTTAACTAAATCAAAAGAATTGTAGAATCAGTACAAGAATTGGTCTTCACCTTTTGAAAGTCTTGTTTTACACAATGAATTATTGTGCAAAATGTTTTCTTTCAGTTTGCACAGATGTTTCTACTTCTAAAGACCTCTGCTAGCAAATGCATTGATTTGCTTTTTAGAAAGATTGGCATGAAGGTTCACACACTGGGATGCGGTCAAGAACAGGGGGATGAATCATTAGAAACTAGAGAAAATAGTTACATAATAAGACATAGTTGCAGCTTTAGAAGTTGCTGTCTGAAGACTATTGTATTCCTGTGAGAAGACGAGGAGTGAACCTGTTCCCATGGACGCAATGAAAACTGACTGGTCAACTAAACAAAGAAGAACAACAAGTTTTGTAACATTGACCTAGGGCCTGATTTAGATATTGGCGGATGAGCTACTCCATCACAACAGTTACGGATATTCTGTCTGACTAAATCTAGATCCCATTATATCCTATGGGATTTAGATTTTGGAGGATGGGATATCCATCACCGTTGTGATGGAGTAACTAATCTGCCGATATCTAAATCAGGCCCTTTGTGTGTCTTTAATAGTGCATGTTACTAGAGTAGGAAAATCCAGGCCAATCCAGGCTGAGCTGAGCTAAGCTGCTGCTGAGCTGAGCTGAGAACTGAGTTGAGCCCATTTCTTTCAATTTTGCTCCCTCACTGCGAGTTTCTAGAGCCTCTCTTCATGAGAAGTTCTTCTTTGATTGATTTTGAACTATTGAGCTGACCTGCGATGCTGAGGCTTTATGCTTTACTTGAAAACAGAGCTTTTTCGGGGTTTCTGAAACTGACACCTTTTATTCTCATTCCTAGAATATGGATTCTTTCCTTTATGGAATGCCCTTCTTGCATTTTATATTGATTTATTAATTACTTATTGATCATTGATCTTTCAAACTAAAATTCTAATGACTGAGATTAATAAGCTTTATAGTCTCATCCTCCATTAAGGTGAACTACTAAACAATTTGAAGAATAAAACCCCTTAACTCATACCAAACTTTGTTATGGACTAATATAGAACTTGGACAATGGTATGAAAGTATTGTGATGTACAGCGCCTGAGTAATCACATCAACCTCAAAGATTATTCAGCCATGTAACAGTGAGAATATTACTGAAGAGTTGTTTAAATTATCATGACACAAATGTAATTGAGATCCCTACTTCAGCAGGGGAAAGAAGAAGAAAGAGAAAGATGGAAAAGCTGCCACAAACGGAAAAAGCAAGAACCTGCAAGAGTTAGATAAAGAGGCAGAGCATGTCTGGTAGCAGATTAAGGAGCCATGAGGCGGAATCAGGGTTACATACGTCAGTATTTGGGGTGCAAATATTTCATTGCACTGGCCGTGGGCTTCTGAGCAGAATGTTTGGCACCAGCACTTTTACAAAATTTAGCACAGGCCTGCCAAAATCAAACATCTATTCGGCCTAAAGACATATTGGTCTGATTCATTAGTTTCTCAATTATCATTCAGAGGTGATTTGTAAAACTGCAGCCAGTATTGTGACATTTGTCATCCTGGGGACTGCAAATCAACACAACATTGGCCATGCATATATTGAGCACCATTTAGTCTTCTATCTTTACTGTTTCAAACATTTGCAGCATGAGCACGATGCCGCTATCTAATATTCCTTCAAATATTTCTATCTGTAAACCTTTCGAAATAACTTTAGAGCGTGTTACTCTCCTTCAAGAACATCTGTGTACTGTGGAGAGCAAAGAGACCTTTAATTCTTTCCAAAAAAGCAAGTAGATATATGGCGCAGTTATTCCTCTCCTAATGTTACTGCTCATTTTTTACTTCACCCCACCTTTCTACATATGAGGCTTTCTCTTGCTAATGATTCTTAATATTATTCGTGTTCTGTCTGGTCTGGTTTGCTTGCCTTAATATCACTTCAGATTGAAGGGCCCCAACATTTTCTGTAAAGCACGTCAGTGGATGTTAATGACCTGTCTGCCACAATCTGCTCCCTAATTCACAAGCACTGAGTCTCCTTCCTTCTTTCATTCTCTTTTACCTTTTGAATCCTTGCCCCTAGAGACGAAAAGTATGCTGTCCCCCAAGCCAAATAGGTAGCATCTCTGACCATAGATAACTTTTCACTTAAATTAAAGAAATACATGATCCTGTAGAATGAGTTATTTCCCCCAGTATTTACTTTAGAATGTAATTACACTAACAAAACAAAAGTTCCACATTCATTCTTAGATGTAACTCTTGACTCTAAAGTCCACCTGCAGGTTTGGCCTAAATGGTTCACAGAGTCATTAAAGAGACATGGTGAATGTTAGAAACTGGGTCTCCAGTTGGCAGAGGGATGCACATTGTCCAAGTAGGTCCCACAATCCTTGTCAGGGTAAATCAGATACACACCCTAAATTAACCAGTGCTCACTCTTTGGTAGCTAGGCACAGAGCAATCAGGCTTAACTTAAGAGGCAATGTGTAAAGTATTTGTACAACACTTAGATACAGTAAAAAACTCCACAAAAGACTCCACACCAGGTTAGAAAAAATATAACATTTATGTGAATAAAACAAGACGATAACGATAAACATCCAATCAGTGAAAATCGAGATATTAATTTTTAAAGAATAAATGTGAAAACAGTGCTTGGAAGTCATTAGCGGTCAAAAGGTTATATGAGGTCACAAGGGAACAGAGCAAATCCAAAGTCTAGGCAGACCACAATGGAGGGGTGCCTGGCTACAGAACCTATGCAGGGTCCGCTGAAACAGTACCTTGGAAGGAGCAAGCGTTAATGTTGAGGAGCAGATGTGAAGGCAATGAGTCCATATTTACCATGCAGTTGCGCCACTGCATCATCATTGAGCCTCACAGTTGGCTCCCGCGTTTGCATCAAACTTTGTTGAGTTGGATGCGATGCATCTTCGTTGAGCTGCGCAGAGAGTCGTCATTGTGCCAAGTAGGCTATGGATCCATTGTCATTGGACAGCCTCTACGTCAGCTTTGAAGGAGCGATGTGCTGGTTTTTCACACACAGTTGGGTTGATAAGTAAACAGCTGCAGGACCCACTTCTGAGGCCCCCGACTGGATGGGGGGCACTTCAGGCAAGGGTAGCACCCACAGATGACAGAGTCCCGCAGCACCGGGAGAGATGCAGTCAGTCTTTGATGTCCCTGAGACTGCAGGAGATCAAAGGGCAATCCAACAAGCCGTTAGAGAGACTTGGGTTCAAGGATGTAGAGAACAGAAATATTCCTACTCACTCCAGGCAAGAAGCAGTAGGCAGCAAGCCAATATAGTAAAGCAACTAGCAAAGTGGCAGTCCCTCCTACAGCACAGCAGTCCTTCTTCTTGGTAGAATGTCCTCGGTTCCAGTAGAGTTCTGATTTGGTGGGTTCTGGAGTCCAGTACTTATACTAAGTTGAGTCTTTGACGTGGAGGAAACTTGAAAGAGAGGCATATGAAGTGCATAAGGTCCTTGCCCTTTCTTTCCAGGCTCCAAACACTCTACACGGTGTTATGCAAAACTTTGTGTGGGGAGAGGCAGGGTCATATTCAGATACATCAGCTCCTCCCTCCAATTGAGTCCAGGAAGACCCATCAGCCTGGTGATCAGCTATCAGGATGGAAATGGAGCAGTGTCAGGATTGGCTGGGAACACCCTGGCTGGAGTGCAGTTTATTATCCCTTCCTTGTGTAAGAATTCACAGTGGTGGCTGCTGGAGCCCATATGGAGGAGCCGCTCCTGGGTGCCACATCAGTTGACAAATATTGACCACAAAATAAGTAAATATAGCACAATTATCAGAGACGAAGGGCAAAATATAACATCCAATGATGTGAGAAAGATCGATGACCAACTCTTCTAGTCATATCTGACATAACGTAATCCATCTTCAACTGAAATGGTTATTCTAGATTCATGGGACGCTGTGGCATTTGTTCTAATGAACCAAACCTTGGCACTGTGGACAGTGGTACAGTATAGCGATATGGCAGCTGTGGCAGGTTTTAAGTGTCAAATCTTCAATATTTGTTAAATGTTCTCCACCCCCAAATTCTGTGACCTACAGCTAGAGAGTTCCAGTCCTGGATAGGCCACTTCAATATTCCATCTTTCAAAGGGTCTTCCAAAGTGAGTCCCAATAAATTAGAACATTTTAACAGGGTTTGGAGATAGCATACGCTGTGGTACAAAAAACTACATGAAAACAAATTAATATTAATTATAGTGCCCCCTCCTTTTAGTTATAGAGTGGAATACTTTCTGGAATTGAGAACTGGATTGTCCGAGAAGTGGCCTCTCCTGGCCTAAAGCCTAAACTGACATTGAGCTAATGAACTGCGAATCAGGAGTAAGATTACGAGATCATGCTTTTAGTCCTCGAGCTATTTAGCTAGAGCAAAATCAGAGACGCATACAGATTTTTCCACAATCTCCTCTATGTGAAAATCTACAGGGTGAAACGGAGATATGTACTTTGTATCTATTTGAAGCCGCTTTTACCCTCCCTCTTACCTGCTGGTCTCCAATGCCGCTTCCCAACTCCCCGATCGGGATTGGTTGCATTCCGTTTGCAGGGCAGATGAGGAGGACACAAGGTGCCTCTAAATGTGCATGCTGGCATTAAATTAAAGCAACTCTTTTTCCCCATGCAGCAGAAAGGGAAGCTGTGGTCTCTCTCCGTGCTTTTCTTGTCATAGACTTGATGGAGGCTCCAAATAGGCAAATTCTGAATAAAAGCGGGTTAAGGCGAGTCATAGAAAGATAGGGCCAAATTTAAGAAAAGTGTCTCTAGATCCAGTGCAGCGTCACTTTTTTTGCGCCCGCCCCTAACGCCACCATGTGTGCACCGTATTTATGATAGGGCACACCATAGCGGTATTAGGAACAATAGCGTCAACATTTTTGACTCTAGTGGAGCAAAGTGCAAGGAGGCCCACTGATTACAATGGGTGCATCCTTTTAATGCCTGCTTTGAGCTGGCATTAAAAATTATGCCAAAAATGGCGCAATTAAATATTATAGATTTAATTGCTCCATTTCTGTGAGCTTCCTTGTGCTGGAAAACCCCCAACGCATACAATATGCATGGCGCATACATAATGTAGCTCAAAGGGTATCAAATTCCCACAATGGAAGCATTGCGCTACTTTGTAGATATGGCGCACTGATTTTGCAAGCCTAACGCCACATTAGCATAAAAAATGATGATAAATTGGCACTAAGCTTCCTTAAATTTGGACGATAGAGGCATATTTAAGGAAAGTGGCACTGCACCTAGTTCAGAGGCACTTTCCTTGCGCCCCTCAGTGCCCCCTGCCACCACCATGTGTGCACCGTATCTAAGATACTACGAACCATGTGGCAGGTTAGGGGACAATAACATCACATTTTATTACGCTACTGATGTACTGTTCAGGGTTAGCGCTAACATTTTGGTGCTAACCCTGAACAGCACATAGAGGCCATTGTAAACAATGGTGTTCTCCTTTTAAATGACTGCTCTGAGCAGGTTTTGAAAGTGCCATAAAAAATGATGCAGAAAAATCTCTTAGATTTCGTTGCTCAATTTCTTTAGACACCTAAAGGGGGACTGCCTCCTTTGCATTCATTATGCATGGCGCATGAATAATGTAGCACAAAGGGTTACAAAGCGGCGCAATGCATGCATTGGACCACTTTGTAAATATGGCGTGGGAAAAGGGCCACCTTAGTGTGAAAACATTATACTAAGGCAGCCCTAAAGTGGCACTAGTCCCTCTTAAATCAGGGTAATAGTCTCCTCTCTGCTCTCCCCTTTCTTCGCACAGCATCCTGCCTGAGCTGCTTGCAACCCTATAAGTGCCAATATTAGGATTTTTATCTCTCTCCCCTTCGAAGATGCAGGTTGCAGGGTACACTTTTCGGGGAAATCGGGTTCAATTACTGAATAAGTCAAGCTTCCAAAGTCCCTCAGGTCTTTCCTATGGTTACCATTGGTTCGAACAATTGCCACCATTCAGTGGGCCTCTCTGAGCTTGCATGCTAAGCCCTCACGTGCATTTTACCCAGAGACTTCCATCCACCAGGTGAACCAGGTATTAGTGAAATATATGGGAGGGATAAGTGAAAGATATTGTATGAGGTAAGCTGAGAAGGATGGCAGAACTCCAGGCACTGTATTACTGGAACAGGTGCATGTTTTCCAATGATGAACCTCACTGGGTGCACCCGGCATAAATTAGGAGTTTGTGTCTACTTAGAAAACAAATGGCTCTCGCTAGTGCTCTTGAGTTTGCATCTATGTTGAGTGAAAGACAGTGCAATTATTTTTAAACTGCCACACAGTCTTTCAATGCTGGAGGACTTGCCTTCCTTTTGACAGGGGCAGGACTTCTCTTTAGATGGTTGGAACATGGGACTCTTTCTTGCTTTGATACAGATGTGTATTTCCAGGGACCATCCAATTGACCTCTCAAAAGGAGTTCTCTTGTAGTGCGTGCAACTTTGTAGGAAGGTCCCCACCTGAGAGCCTCATAGCCCCTAGTGCTCATATAGATATCATGGCACAGGCTCAAGGAAAAATGCATTCCCTTATACACATATGAACATGCCCCCATTCACATGAGGGACTGATATATGTACATTGCATGTGTGGAAAGAGTACATCTCCTTAATCTCTTTTGTATTATAGAAGTGATTGTTCAAGTATCTGAGACACCCTCTTAAATGCAGAAGATCTCTAAGGGCAAGAAAAGTGAGAGCAGCACTTTTGTTATCCACACAGATACATATTTTGTGACTCTGAAAGGAAAAGGGACACAAGCTAAAGGGGAAGTGGTAAGGGTGGCAGAATGCAAGATATCGATTTTTTTAAATTAATTGTAGGACCATGTCCTGAAGGGGACCAGAGGTCGGACACTTGAAGTATGGCACTTATTTTGTCAGAGTCCCCTATGAGTGAGAGAATTTGACCAAGAGACTTGTGGCTAATCTTTCATCACACAGATCTAAGGCCAGCACACAGGTTCAGAACAAATCCATGTGCTAATGTTTCCTGAAATCACATTGTCTACAGCAGATGTACTAACTCAGAGAACCTCAGAGTTACATTTTGAGCTGCAGGGAGCGCATCTAAAAGACATCTATTGTGATGAACAAAAATGTCCCTTGTATGTTAGATGTGAGCCCTTGACCTGAGTGCCCCACTGATGTGATATTTGGGTCATTGGTAGCAATGTGTGCTCATGGGCAAACACAGATCAAGTGTGTGCACCATGACCTAGGCCTGTCTTAGGGATTGTGGTCTGGTTAGACCAGAAGTGGTGCAGTATGTGCAAGGTTGGGGGCTTCCATCGTCACTGTGACAGAAGTAACACAAGCAAGGTGGTGGTGGTGTACAATTTTTAAAGTGAGTGATTGAGTACTATGACCAGGTCTTCTGAGCTGTTTCATGGAGTGGGTCCTATCATAGAGGCTCCACTATTGTGTGTTCAGCTCAACCTAGGCCTACACCAGAGAATGTGTGGGAACAGCACATGCATTCTCTAGAGCACCACACTGATATGTGTGTGAGTCTGTGAGAGCTGCGGCACATGAAGAGTGCACATGCAGGTTTGGGTGCATTGAGCTGGTATGTGCCTGTGCGTGGTACAGCACATATGTCGTTAAACACATATTTTTATGCAATGTGAAGGATGCATAGGTGTCTGTGAGGAGCACAGTGTGTGAAGTATTGTCATATTCCTGTTGGAAACCCCAGTGCCTGATGGAAAATCATATGGAGCTAGGAGAGCCCCACCCGATAGATCTGTGGATTGCTGCATGCCTGAGAGCTGTGTGGGACACACACACTAGGAAGGAAGAACAATGCTCTTCAGTGTACTTCAGCTGGGCTCTTTGAGTCTGAAAGATGTCACTAGTGAAAATGATCTAGACACATCTTAGGAAGTAGATGGGGCTGACAAGTGAGTCATAAAGAGTAGGGCTGAAAGCCTTTGTAAACGTTTGATACACATATTACTGACTCTCTGAAGTAACAGTACAACAGAGGATTGGGCACTTCAAAGGGAGAAACTGCCAGAACATGCACTTAAAAAACAGAGTCACTAAATCATATTTGTATCTGGGAATGGATAATAAAAAGAAGAGCTGGAGACTCCCAAATAGTCAAACTGAAGCTGTACATCTGTATGAAGAAGCTCAGTACAAGTTCTGCTGTTTGTGATCAGAACTGGGGACTGAGGGTCTGCCAGTCTCTAATACTGGGTGAGGGGACATCACCTAGGAGAATCAAGAACACTCACCTAGAGACTAACCAAAGACAGGAGGACCCTGTGAGGAGGAGATTGCTTGGAGGGAGCAAGTTCTGATTCTGATGAGTGGATCCCATGAGGTGAGTGTGAGACACTGGCCCATCGAGCCATAGCGCTGGTTGGCTGTCCACCTGTGTGCTTGAATGTGACCTCCATATGCAAAGTGGGGGCCACTGTGAATCTAAAGGGTAATTGTCCTGGTGCAGCACTGTGGGTGATGATAGCACCATCACCCTGTGCTGTTTTGTGACCTGAAGAGGGAAGTTGAATTAAGTTCAGTACTCATGACACCCTATTACAGATGAGGGTCACAATGAATCTTAAGTGCCATTGCCCTGGTGCAGCAATGTGGTGAAGATAGGGCCATTGCTCTATGTCATGTTGTGACTGGAAAAGGGACAGCACCTAAAGTGCACTGCTTAAAAGCCCTGTAAGCTTGGTGGGGGCTGTGGTGAATTTTAAGAGCTGTAACCCTGGTGCAGAACTGTGGTGAAGATAAGGTTATCACCTTATTCAGTATTATGTCCTGAACAGGGACGTTGCCTTGAGTGCTTGGAACAGAACTCCCATATGCCGGATGGGGGCCACAGAGGAAGCCAAGGGGCTGAACTCAGAGCTGCTACTTTGGCATTTGAACTCAAGAAGCACCCCAAGTCTTCCATCAAAGATGGACAGTACTTACCCCAGCAATAGAGGAGAGTCGTGGAAGTCCAGATCGTGTGCCCACCGTGTCAAGGCTCTTACTCATTGCCGGCACCAGCCGAAATTGACTGCGACCCATGACTGATGAACACCCCTTCCAGCTCATCTCCAGCAGGAGAGTGTAAGAATGCACCTTCAGTTACGCAGCCTTTGTGAGGGGAATCTGATCTGATTGGGGCGCCAAAGGCGCTTGGACACTTTGGACTTTGAATAGCCATTGTGGGTCTTCTAAAACTTGCATTCTTTAACAGGGCCTAACCTAGATGTTGCAGCAAGTAAATGGAGAATAATCCCAGCCTCTAGTTAGAAGAGCGAGACACTGGTGCCCTCACACACAGTTCTAGAATACCAACATTAAGAAGAGTGTATTTTTATTTAGTGTGCACATATTTCACTTTGTGTGTATATAAATACTACTTTCTATAAAAGTGAGTATTTGACCGAACATTCATTTATTTGGGTTTGCTGAACATACAATGAGGTTTGAGCTTTGTGCTCCATAAGAAGCCTTCGACTGCTTGGCTAGCACCACCACTGAAAGTCAAGTGTGGAAGGGATACTAGGCCAAGTTAATCAGAGACCCTTGTAGGCCGGTTCTCAGGGGCACCAGGAGTCTAAGGCTCAACCCCTATGATTGGGCCCAGTAGCTCCTCTTTGCCCCTTGGCCCCTGAAAGGAGTTCTGAAAACATGGAACAGTGATTTCCATTCTGTGTTGCTGAGCCTTGCTTTCTGATGATCATGTTCTAACTCTCAATGTTATTGAGTTAGTACGTGTGTAATCCCATAACAAATGGCACCGAGCTCTGTTTTGCACTGATGTGCTGGCACAAACAGTGGCCATGATCCACTCCAGGGTTTAAAATCTAACTTTTGTACTTAACCAAAAGATGATGTGTGAGTCAGGACAAATCACTTTCTTTTCTTCTTGAATGTGTACGTATGTTCTATCTGAATTTGGTGTTCCCCAAAACACAGACACACAGACAAACATGCACATTCACTCTCACACTCACACTCGATAGTAAGTGACACCTACTTGAGTAAAACCATGTAAATCAGGTCCCTCATACCTGTGATTCTCTGGCTGCAATAAAATGTAAATCTACACCAGAACAGAAAGCGAGAGAGAGTTTATTTGCCATCGTACATTCTACCTATCTGAAACCTAAAAGCAAAAAAAGATACAAAGGTTCTAAATTGGGGAATCCTCATTTATGGATCAACCTCCTACTTCAGCAATATAAATGTAGCCTTAGCATTTCAAATATGATTGAGTCCAAAACAGAGATGCCTTGTCCCACTTTTCGTTCACCTTTCATAAGTCTAATTTCATCATATTAATCAGATCTAGAGCAGTGGCTTGGTTCAGGTCGTTCTGGTCTGGGTGAAGCACCACTGCATAAGTGCACTGCCAAATTCACTAAATTAATGAGCTCAAAACACTAGTAGCTATGTCAGGGAGCAGACACACTTAACATATGGTAATGTGCTAAATATTTATGTAGTACCAAACCAGCAATAAAGTAAAAACCCTAAACAATAAAAATCCCAAACCAAATTGTTATGTTGCTATGTTATGTGTATTTGTAGTGTGCTCAATCATCCCGGGGTTATCCTGGTGCTTAAACAAGAGAAGCATTGCCAGGTTGTTGTTGGTTCCCCTTAGTACCTATTTTTGACATCCTTATTTTAGCTTTAGGACTGTAGTCTATATCTTTAAATACGTATACACATTTCATTCATTTTAATCCTTTTAATATTTTTTAGCGCAGTCAGCTTTTCAGCTCATTGTTTTTATATTTTAATAAGCTGCCTTTTCTGAGAAGGTATAGTTGCTTATGTTGTACATTTTATCAGCACCTCCACACACATTTCACTCTCTGCCCTGTTCCAGGCTGCCCTACTAGGTACATGATATTCTAACACTAATTGCCACTCCAGGAGTTAGGAGACAATCCTCAGCCACAGACATATTAGCACACTAGACCTGTTCCTAAAACACTGTTCTATTTTATTATATAAACACCATGCAAGCCTAAGAAGGACACAGGGCATTCCTGCAGTGGCTGTCCAAGAACGTACATCATTCCATTCACAACTTCACTGATCTTGGTCCTGACTCATCAGCCAACCCGGGAGGATTGCCAGTAGACAACAGGCAGACCTCTGCCTGTTTTCCAGGTATAGGGTTGGGGCTCCTTCCATAGAACGGGATAGGCAGAAGGGCTGACACCACTATGCTCTCAGGTTTTAGACATTAAAGCTTTGGGTAGGAATCATTAGATTTCATAATCATACTAGGATGGTGGGTGTTCATTTTCTTCACTTTATTGGTAACCATAATCACTGATTATGCTCCATCTGCCTAATTATCGCCACCCAAATTTTTTATAATTGAATGCAAATGTTTCAGTAAATATATTTAAACTTATCTTCCATCTCTTTGTTTGCCTTGGCATTTGTGAGACTTTTTGTAACTGAGAGAAAATCTATGATCTTTTCATCACAATTTCACTGAGGACTCAGTGTCATTGTCTTAGACTGCCACAATCACCTTTACCTTCTAGGTTTGGGTGAGGTGCTGTGAACTAGCTTACAAGTCAGGCCAACAGCTTCCAGATGTTGTGGGACTGACTCAGTCACCCAGTGGTGCTGCTACCCTTACACTAAGCAGTCTTACTCCCATAGGTGGAGCCTATTCAAAGAGCAATAGCTTCAGTTTCTTCAGGAATTTGAGAATGTATTTATTTATGCATGGATGTATTTATTTATTTATTTATTTATTTATATATTTAACTTATTCATAAAGTGCACAATTATTCCCTTAAGGGCTATCCCAGTGCTAGACATCTTGGGGCATATTTATACTCCGTTTGCGCCGAATGTGCGTTGTTTTTTTCGACGCAAATTCGGTGCAAAACTAACGCCATATTTATACTTTGGTGTTAGACGCGTCTAGCGCCAAAGTATGGGCAAATAGCGTTATTTTTTGCGTGAACGCCTTCCTTGCGTTAATGAGATGCAAGGAAGGCGTTCCAGTCTAAAAAAATGACGGCGACGCAAATGAGTCGTATTTATACTCCCGGGCAAAAATCACGCCCGGGAGTGGTCGGGTCAAAAAACTCCGCATTTGCGCCACTTTTTAACGCCTGGGTCAGGGTAGGCGTTAAGGGGCCTGTGGGCTCAAAATGAGCCCACAGGTGCCCTCCCCTGCCCCCAGGGACCCCCCCTGCCACCCTTGCCCACCCCAGGAGGACACCCAAGGATGGAGGGACCCATCCCAGGGACATTCAGGTAAGTTCAGGTAAGTATACATTTTTTTAAATATTTTTTTTGGGTGGCATAGGGGGGCCTTATTTGTGCCCCCCTACATGCCACTATGCCCAATGACCATGCCCAGGGGACATAAGTCCCCTGGGCATGGCCATTGGGCAAGGGGGCATGACTCCTGTCTTTACTAAGACAGGAGTCATGTAAATGGCGTCTGGGCGTCGTTAAAAATGGCGCAAATCGGGTGGAGGCGATTTTTTGCGTCAACCTGACTTGCACCATTTTTAAGACGCCCTAGCGCCACTTTTCCCAATGCCGGCGCTGCCTGGTGTACGTGGTTTTTTTCCACGCACACCAGGCAGCGCCGGTCTGCTTGCGCTGGCTAACGCCATTCAATAAATACGGCGCCCGCATGGCGCTTCAGAATGACGTTAGCCGGCGCAAATTTTTTTTACGCTAAACTGCGTTAGCGCAGTTTAGCGTCAAAAAGTATAAATACGGGCCCTTATTTGCCCAACTCTATCTGTTGCAAAAGCTGTTGCAGGGGAACAGCCATATCTGGAACATCTTCTGAAACATTAAAAAAATCTGAAGTCAAATGTAAATTGAGAGGCAGGTTATTCTAATGGGTGACTGCCAAAATATAAAGGAGGGACCACCTACTCTAGATTTATTAATTTACCTGCCATTTATCAAAGCCTGATTTGCGGAACAGAGAGCATGTGCTGGCATACAGAAAGTAACTCTGTTGTGTAAAATTCCTGGACCATTGTAATAAAGTGCTCTATGCATGTGGCAAACTAACTTAAAGACAATTCTCTTTAAGAAGCCAATGAAGAGAACTAAGACAGGCAGAAGCAGAGCTCCTGGGGACCTTTTACAAATCAATCTTGCTGCTGCATTTTGAAAAGATTGCAGGTACTTCAACAAATAATCTGGCATACCAACATGCAACTAAGTCACATAGTCCAGCCTACTCATAAATAAAACTTGAACATTATTCCTTCGCCATGTTATTGGGATCCACCAAAATTGTCTACGAAGAATGTGTATAAGTCAAAAAGTGCTACTACACACTCCAAATTCTTCACAATGTTTTTTGGTCTGAGTGCAGGACTAACAACGAGGGCTACCAAGAGTCATTCCAGACAGTGCAGGCCCCACCAAAAAGCAAACTTTCTGTTTTTTTTTTTATAAAATTGTATGCAAGGTGTCTGCAACCACCTAGCTACTTCTGAGAGGCAGCACACTAAGACCCTCATTACAACCCTGGCGGTCAGTGATATAGTGGCAGTAATACCTCCAACAAGCCGGCGGTAATAACTATGAAATCATGACCACAGCAGAAACCGCTCAGACAGACAGCCACTTCAACACACCGACCGCCATGGCGAAATCAACAGGCACCACGGCAGTAACCGCCAACAGGCAGATGGAAGACAATGTTCCGCCCAGCGTATTATGATAGTCCAATCTTCCACCTTTTCCGGGACGGTACCAACAACATCAAAAGCCTGGCAGAAACACTGCACAGAAGTGAAACGACTCACCTCTGGAGACTCAGGGAAGAACCATGCTGCCATGGAGCCTGAGTTGCATGTGTTCCCCATGCTCTTCTACGTTCTGTTCCACTACGAACACCAACGCTGGCGAAGACGACCACTGTGAGTACTCCCACCTAGCACACAGGGGAGGGGGTGGAAAAAGAGAGTGACATACACACGCAACACGCAGCATGCAACACCTCCACCCCAACACCATACACATAACCAGATGCAGTAACATTACATTTTCACCCCGTACCCCTCAGGAATAATGCAAGGCCAAAATGAATTGATTAAAATTAGTGCAATAAGATAAAATAGTATAAATAATTGCATCCAAATCAACAAGTATATACATATTTACAAATGTAGGGACACTGCCTAGTCCTCAATGTCCGTGGGCCACAGGGCCACATCACAAAGTCCAAGGCCACACCTCACTCCTGCAACAACACGGAGAGAACACTGCAGGGGCATCAGGTCAAAAATAGCCAGGCACTTCAAGGGGACGGGGAACGGGGGGCACCTCAGCTCTAAGATGGTACAACACCACTGGTCCTGGCGGGGGCAACATGCCCTGTGTTCTGTCCTGGGGAGTGCAAGGCCACAGTCTCTCAAGTGGGTGACTTGCCACTGACTTGTCCTGGGGAGTGCAAGGCCACAATCTCTCAAGTGGATGGCTTCTCTGATAGTTCTGGAGGGGGCATTGTGCCCAGTGATCTTCATACTGTGGAGAATGGGGTGAGTGGATGGCTTCTCCACTGGTTCTGGAGGGGGCATTATGCCCAGTGATCCTCATCCTGTGGAGGATGGGGTGAGTGGATGGCTTCTTCCGCTGGTTCTGGAGCGGGCATTGTACCCAGTGATCTTCATCCTGTGGAGGATGGGGTGGGTGGATGGCTTCTTCCACTGGTTCTGGAGGGGGCATTGTGCCCAGTGATCCTCATCCTGTGGAGGATGGGGTGAGTGGATGGCTTCTTCCACTGGTTCTGGAGAGGGCATTGTGCCCAGTGATGCAGAGCTTGGGGAGTGCAAGGTCACAGTCTCTCACCTGGGTGTCAGACCCACAGGATTTGTAGGCGCCAGGACGCACAACAGCCCATGGACGCAGGACTACACACTGTCCGCTGGGGTTGACAGCTGCTCAGTGGTGGCAGTGGTGCTGCTAATGGTGGAGCTGGCAGTGGAAGGGGGAGGCTCCAGCCCATCCCCTGCAGCCTCGGATGGCTGCCCACTGGGGCTGCTGGTGGTGGTGGTGCTGGTGGCGGTGCTGGCAGTGGGGGGAGGCTCCAGCCTATCCCCTGCAGCCTCAGACAGCTGCACCGCCATTGTTGGTGGTTGGGGCTCCGACAGAGTACCTGCACAAGGCCCCTTGTCTCTTCTGCCTGCTATTGCAGGCCCCATGCCCCTCCTTCCTGCAGCTGGGGCTGCCTTCTTGCCCTTCCTTCCTGCAGCTGCGGCTGCCTCCTTGCCCTTCCGCCCTGCAGCTGGGGCTGCCTCCTTCCCTTCCTTCCTGCAGCTAGGGCTGCCTACTTACCCTTCCATCCTGCAGCTGGGGCTGCCTCCTTGCCCTGCCTTCCTGAAGCTGGGGCTGCCTCCTTGCCCTTCCTTGACGCACTTGGAGCTGGCACCCTGTTTGTCTGGCTGGCTGGTGGCCGGGGTCCTTTCCCACCTGGAGTAGTTTCGGACACTACTGTGCCCGCTGACTGGGTGGCTGAGGTGCTTGCCTGGGTTTTGACCACCCTGGCCTGACGTAAGGGATGGGCGGGGGAGGGGTAGGGAAGAGGTCAATGTTGGTGAGGAAAAGCTTCTTAGGGACATTGGGGCGGGAAGAGGAAGATGGTTTGGGAGTGGAGGAAGAGGGAGTGGTGGTAGAAGGTGTCTGTCTGCTGTGTTTGGGTGGAGGTGCATGGGCTGGATGCTGTTGTGAGGTGGATGGCTGTTGGGTGTCTGAGTGCTTGCATTTGTGTACTTTGGGAGGAGGGGGCACAGGCACTGTGTAGGAAAGTACCATCTTCCTTGGCATGTTACCCCCATTTTTACCTGTATGTCAGTATGTTTTGCCTGTCTCACTGGGATCCTGCTGGTCAGGACCCCAGTGCTCATAGTTTATGGCCTAATGTGTGTGTCTGTGTAGTGCTTAACTGTGTCACTGAGGCTTTGCTAATCAGAACCTCAGTGCTTATGCTCTCTCTGATTTTAAATGTGTCACTGTAGGCTAGTGACCTCATTTACCAATTTCAATTGGCACACTGGATCCCCCTTATAGGTCCCTAGTATATGGTACCAACGTACCCGGGGCATTGGGGTTCCAGGAGATCCATATGGGCTGCAGTATTTCTTTTGCCACCCATAGGGAGCTCAGACAAACCCTTGCACGGGCCTGCCATTGCAGTCTGTGTGAAATAACGCACACCACACGTTATTTCACAGCCATTTTCACTGCACTTAAGTAACTTATAAGTCACCTATATGTCTAACCTTCACTTGCTGAAGGTTAGGTGCAAAGTTACTAAGTGTGAGGGCACCCTTGCTCTAGGAAAGGTACCCCCACATAGTTCAAGGCTATTTCCCTGGAATTTGTGAGTGCGGGGACACCATTACAGGCGTGCACTACATATAGGTCAAGACCTATATGTAGCTTCACAATGGTAACTCCTAATATAGCCATGTAACGTGTCTAAGATCATGGAATTGTCCCCCCCATCCACATCTGGGATTGGGGATCCAATTCCATGCATTCTGGACCCCCAGTACTGCCAAACTAGCTCTCTGAGGCTTGCACTGCAGCTACAGCTGCGGCCACCTCACAGACAGGGTTCTGTCCTCCAGGGGTTTGGGCAGCCCAGTCCCAGGAGGGCAGAACAAAGCATTTCCTCTGAGAGCAGGGTGTTACACCCTCTCCCTTTGGAAATAGGTGTTTCAGGCTGTGGAGGGGTAGCCTCCCACAGCCTCTGGAAATTATTTGAATGGCACAGATGGTGCCCTCCTTGCAT
The DNA here is from genome assembly GCF_031143425.1 of Pleurodeles waltl. Lineage (NCBI taxonomy): Eukaryota > Metazoa > Chordata > Amphibia > Caudata > Salamandridae > Pleurodeles > Pleurodeles waltl. Next base: position 1,145,388,500 of record NC_090437.1, on the reverse strand, counting down.
AAACCAGTCTACACCAGTTAAGGGACCCCTTCTCTCATGCTCTGGCGCGAAACTAGACAAAGGAAAGGGGAGTGACCACTCCCCTGTCAATCACCACCCTTGGGGTGGTGCTCAGAGCTTCTCTGGTGTATCCCGACTTCAGCCATCTTGCTTTGCAAGATGTGGGGGCACACTCTGGAGGCCTCTGAGTGGCCAGTGCCAGCAGGAGACGTTAGAGGCCCCTCCTGTTAGGTCCTTAGCTGACAAGGTAGCCAATCCCTCTCTCAGGGCTATTTAGGGTCTCTCCTGTGGGATTCTGCTTGCAAGTTCCCTTCAGGAATCCTCTGCAACAACTTCAGCTTCCTCTGACCTCGGATCAACCGCAGCCTGCTCCAAAAAATGCTGTAACTGCAACAAAGTATCCACAAGAGATACTTTTCTTCAGCAACCTCAGCTCCAAGTCAGCAAATGTAACAGTTTCCATGGTGTGCTAGCTCTAAGGACTCCTTGTCTTCATGCTGCACCAGAAGGACCGAAGAAATCTCCCTTTGAGCAGGCATCTTCCAAGACGACGACCGGTACCCTTGGACTCTTTTCACAGTGACGAGCATGCTCCTAAGGTCACAGAGGCTGGACATCATCGACATAGACTGTCCTGAGGTCCTGCTGACACAATTTGGAGGAGGTAGGACCATGCCTTCCCAGAGAGCGATGGAACCCCTGTGTACTGCATCTTCTTCACCTCCTGAGGCCTCTGTGAACTAATTGCAAAATTCCTTTGTGCACAGCCTGGACCAGGCCCCCAGCACTCCATCCTGTGATGCTCAACTTGCTTAGTTGTTCTTCGGCGGTGGGACCTTCCTTTGTTGTGCTGCATCAACCACATTTTACACCTCCTTTGTCCCCGTGTCCTGGTACCTCCGAGGGTGCTGGCTGGCATCCTGAAGGCTCTCTAAAGTGCTGAGAGCCCCCTCTTCCTCCTCACACAGAGTTGAGGCCCCCAGGTCCCTCCTGGGTCCATCCAGCACAATTTTGACACAAAACACGCTTTTGTCATAGTCAAGGCTTGTTGGTGACTTCCAATATGAAATCATGTCTGTAACGATCTTCACGTTGTAGGACATTCTTTGCATCATGCAGGAACCTGCTGGCATCTTCCTAGGGTGCATTTCTGAAGTCTTCGACTAACCGTGGACTCTTCTTTTGCACCCTCTTCTGAGTTGGCAGGGGCTCCTGTCCTTCCTGGAACTTCTTTAGACTTCTGGACTTGGTCCCCTTCCTTTGCAGGTCTTCAGGTCCAGGAATCCAGCAGTTGTTCTTTGCAGCCCAATCACAATGTGTAGTGTGTCCTAAGGAAACTTGCAGTACATTACTGCTGCTTTTCTGGGCTCTGGGGTGGGGTAATTTACTTACCTTGACTGTATTCTTGCTCTCCCTGCGATTCTGCACACACTACACTTGTCTAGGGGGGAATTCGTGATTCAAATTCCACTTTCTTAGAATATGGTTTGTGTTGCCCCTAGACCTATTTTCTCCCATTGCAATCTATAGCATTTCCTATTGCTTGCATTGTTCTATGACTATTTACTTGTCTAATTTTGGTGTTGTTAGAAATTGGTTTTTTGGTTGGCAGTCAGGTTACCCTCTGTCCAAGCAAGAACCCTCACTCTAGTCAGGGTAAGTCACACACAATCCAAATTATCCTGTGCCCACCCTCTAGTAGCTTGGCACGGGCAGTCAGGCTTAACTTAGAAGGCAATGTGTAAAGCGTTTGTGCAATAAATCATACAAAAACACAATATAGCACCACAAAAATACACCACGCAGTGTTTAGAAAAATATATAATATTTATCAGGGTATTTGCAGGTCAAAACGATCAAAGATGCAATATGAATTTGCAAAGATATCACTAAAAAGTGATATAAAGTGTCAAGTCTTTAAAAAGCAAACAAAGTCTCTTTCAAGCACAAACTACCTGGTTTGGAGTGGAAAACCTCCGCAGAGGGCCGCAGAAGAGGAGATGCGTGGAAAAATGGTGTGTGCGTCGGTTACTCCCCTTCACACATGGACTTGCGTCGTTATTTTCCACGCGGGGAGACATGCGTCGTTCTACGGGAGGAAAAATGGTGTGTCCTTCGGTTTCACCCCTTCACACACGGACTTGCGTCGTTATTTTTCACTCGGGGAAGACGTGCAGCGTTTTCTAGCACACGGACCGTCTCCTTCTGTGGGTCGCGGGATTACCAGATGTCCCAGGGTCTGTGCTTGGATTCCTCAGCTTGTTATCCGGCTGCGCATTGTTCCGGGGAGCTGTGCGTGGAATTTTCTTTCTCACATCAGGCGTTGCGTCGATTTCCTCTCTGGAAGTCGGGCGGCATTGTCCATGCGAGGCTGTGCGTCGAAGTTCCGGTCGCACCACAGGCGTCGCGTTGAGCGGCGTCTTTCTGGATCGGCGTGCAGTGAATTTCTCACCGCGGAGCAAGCTGTGCGTCGAAACTTTAGGCGCACAAGGAGTCCAGTTGAAAAAGAGAAGTCTTTTTGGTCCTGAGACTTCAGGGAACAGGAGGCAAGCTCTATCCAAGCCCTTGGAGAGCACTTTTGCAGCCAGACAAGAGTTCAGCAAGGCAGCAGGCCAACAGCAAGGCAGCAGTCCTTTGTAGAAAGCAGTTAGGTAGGTCCTTTGAGCAGCCAGGCAGTCCGTCTTGGCAGGATGCAGGTTCTGGTTCACGTTTCTTCTCCAGCAAGTGTCTGAGGTGGTAGGACAGAGGCCCTGTTTTATACTAAATTGTGCCTTTGAAGTGGGGGTGACTTCAAAGAGTGGCTAAGAAGTGCACCAGGTCCCTTTTCAGTTGAATCCTGTCTGCCAGGGTCCTAGTAGAGGGTGTGGCAGTCCTTTGTGTGAGGGCAGGCCCTCCACCCTCCCAGCCCCGGAAGACCCATTCAAAATGCAGATGTATGCAAGTGAGGCTGAGTACCCTGTGTTTGGGGTGTGTCTGAGTGAATGCACTAGGAGCTGTCAACTAAACCTAGCCAGACGTGCATTGTAAGGCACAGAAAGATTTAAGTGCAGAGAAATGCTCACTTTCTAAAAGTGGCATTTCTAAAATAGTAATATTAAATCCAACTTCACCAGTCAGCAGGATTTTGTATTACTATTCTGGCCATACTAAATATGACCTTCCTACTCCTTTCAGATCAGCAGCTACCACTTCAACAATGTATGAGGGCAGCCCCAATGTTAGCCTATGAAGGGAGCAGGCCTCACAGTAGTGTAAAAACAAATTTAGAAGTTTTACAATACCAGGACACATAAGCTACACAGGTACATGTCCTGCCTTTTACCCACACAGCACCCTGCTCTAGGGGTTACCTAGGGCACACATTAGGGGTGACATATGTAGAAAAAGGGGAGTTTTAGGCTTGGCAAGTATTATTAAATGCCAAGTCGAAGTGGCAGTGAAACTTCACACACAGGCCTTGCAATGGCCGGCCTGAGACAAGGTAAAGGGACTACTTAAGTGGGTGGCACAACCAGTGCTGCAGGCCCACTAGTAGCATTTAATCTACAGGCCCTAGGCACATATAGTGCACTCTACTAGGGTATTACAAGTAAATCAAATAGCCAATCATGGATAAACCAATCAACAATACAATTTACACAGAGAGCACATGCACTTTAGCACTGGTTAGCGATGGTAAAGTGCCAGGAGTTCAAAAGCCAACAACAACAGGTCAGAAAAAATAGGAGGAAGGAGGCAAAAACTTTGGGTATGACCCTGCCAAAAAGCCATGTCCAACAGGTGTCTAGTGTATACATTGTGTATAATACTTACCTCCAGAAGGAGTATTGTCTCAAAGATATTTTTGGTACTGTGTCACCCAAATAAATACCTTTATTTTTGGTAACACTTAGTATTGTCTTTACTTGTGTATAAGAACTCTGTAACTATAAGTGGTATTGCATGAGCTTTGCATGTCTCCTAGTTCGTTTAAGCTGCTCTGCTATAGCTACCTCTATCAGCCTAAGCTGCTAGAACACTAATACATTTTGCTAATAAGGGATAACTGGACCTGCTATAAGGTGTACGTACCCAGGGTACCCACGACAAACCAGGCCAGCATCCTACACACAATGGAAGAGGACACAGGGGACGTGTGCATGGATGTGGGGGTGGTGACGGCCAGTGAGGGGTGTGTACTGATAGGTGTGCTGGTGATGGTGTAATAGATGAGGATCTAGTGCATGCAGGTGTGAGTGGAGATGCAACTGGGAGGGAGGTAAACGAGGAGGGGGCCACAGTGGAAGCAGTGGATGTTGGTATGTCTGACTCTGGATGGTGTTTGTGTGAGTGCCTGAGAGATGAAGTGTGGTGCTTGCGTTTGCCATGTCCACTCTTGTGTGTTGTCCTGGGTGCCTGCTTGACTGACTGTGTGCTTGAGATAGGTTGGGGTTGAGGGGAATGGGAAGAGGAAGTTGGAGGGTGGAAACAGGGACAATGGCTGCCATCAGAGAGGAGGCGAGAGCCTGGCTTGATCTCTGTTGGGCTGCCAAGCCAGTGTGAATGCCCTCCAGGAATTCATTTGTCTGTTGCCTTTGGGCTGCCAGCCACTGGATGGCATTCACAATGGTTGACTGCCCAACAGAGATGGATCGGAGGAGGTCAATAGCCTCCTCACTCAGGGCAGCAGGGCTAACTGGGACCGGGCCTGAGGTCCCTGGGGCGAAGGAGATGCCCACCCTCCTGGGTGAGCAGGCACGGGAAACTCGCTGAGGGGCTGCTGGGAGGGCGGTGCTGGTAAGGATGGCTGTACCTGTAGCTGGGGTAGTCACAGAGGTGTCCGCCACCACCAGGAAACTCCCATCGGAGGAGGTATCCGCTTCCGAACTGTCCCCTCCTGTCTCCGCCGTGGTACTCCACTCACCCTCCGTCCCACTGGTGCCCTCACCGTCAGTGGATTGGGCCTCCTTGGTCCTGTGGTATGCAGCTCCCTTCGTCGCCGGTGCCTCTGCTCCTCTGCCAGATGATGCTAATACAAATAAGGACAGGGTGACAAAATAAAAAGAAGGGGAAGAGACAAAGGATACACTTGGTTAATGGCTCCAACAACACCACCATTGGCGTACACAATACACTCACACACAGGGAACAGCCCTGCACACTAGGCAATGCACTACCAGTCACAATGCTAGTCACCAGCCCAGGGATAGTAACACCTAACGGCAATTGCAGTATTCCTGAGACCCACAGACCCCTGCCCAGTAGTGGATGCCTACTAGCTTGGTTGGAGTACTTTCACATCAGAACCGTGGCCAACATGGGACCTACCCTGCAATGCAATGCCCGGGCTAGGGGCACCCACAGGGCCCCCACCCACCACCTGATACCACCCCACCAGGCATAGGTTCTCTCTGAGGGCACTATACTTAACCCCTTGTGGCTGCTGTGATGCCCCCAAGCGCTCATCTAGCTCCAGATAGGCCACTGCCAGTATGCGGGCCATGAGTGGGGTCAGGGTTCGATGGGCACCCCTTCCTCATTTGGAGGCCATCTCCAGCTGGGCCTCTGCGGTCTTCTGTGCCCAGAGTCTCTGGTCCTCTCACCGTTTGCAACAGTGGGTGCTCCGCCTGCCGTAGACACTCAGGGTCCACACGTCCTTGGCGATGGCACACCATACACCCTCCTTTTGATGGGCGCTGACCTGCAGGAAAATAGACACAGGGAAAGGTATAGTCTGACCATCCTGCCTTTTACACTCATGGCCCACCATGCCTCTTCCCATCCCCATTAGCACAGACATGGCCCACCATGCATGCTTCACGCTGCCCAGGGCCCATCCACCACCCCCCTACATGAGGCCTTCACACAGAGCACTCCATGCATCCACGCCCCATGTATCGTACTCACAGTGTACTCACCTGTTGTTCTAGAGGCCCAAACAGCAGTCGGTACTGGGATAGGACCCCATCCACCAGTCTCTCCAACCCTGCCGAGGTAAAGGCAGGGGCCCTTTCCCCAGTAACACGAGCCATAGTTGGTTCCAGACACAGGTCACAGCAGCACATGCAGTGTAGGTCCTCTCCTGTCAGGTAGCAAGTGAGTGAACAGATAGAAAATGGCGGTCACATCCGCGGGGATGCATACCGTCACTGCAGGCGTACATCACAATTGGCCACAGTACCCCATAGGGCCCAATGTTAACCAATGAGGAGTTGCACGGCGGTTCTCGACCGCCTCCCGCAACGGAACACAATGTCATCAGAATTACCTCATTTCCACCTGTCCCTCCATAAAGGACAGGCGGACGCAATATGAGGGGGGGTGCTGGCCACGGCTCCTAACTGTGTCACCATACACAAATGCACCATTTGGACATCTCCAACAAAATAGTGTTAAAATCACAACATGCATTGAAGTGTAGTGGTTGGAATGTAGAGATAATGACCAGCAGCTTACTCTTTTGGCCCATAGAATGCAACTGGTGCGGATGAATAGGAGATGGAGACATCCCCCGTGTACAGACCCCTGGTGGACTTGGCAACAATGGATGACAGGCACATTATCCTCACCTATAGACTTGACAGGGTCACAGTCACTGAGCTGTGTGCCCAATTGAATCTTGACCTAATCTCTGCTATCCGTCACCCCACCGGGCTCCCTCCTCTTGTGCAAGTGCTATCAGTGCTCCATTTCCTGCCAAGTGGCTCCTTCCAAGTGACAGTGGGCTTGGCAGCAGGAATGTCACAGCCAATGTTCTCAATAGTGCTGACCAGAGTGTTGTCTGCCCTGATTAAACACAAGTGCAGCTACATCGTTTTTCCCCAGGTGGAGGATTTGGCCACAATGAAAGCTCACTTCTATGCAATGGGACATGCATAGGACATATTGCATTTGTCCCCCCCAGCGAAATGAACAGGTGTTCAGAAATCGAAAGAACGTTCACTCCATGAATGTGCCTGGTGGACCAGTACATCTCCCACATCAATGCAAATTATCCTGGGTCTGTGCATGATGCCTTTATCCTGAGGAATAGCAGCATCCCAAATGTGTTGACCCAACTCCAAAGCCACGGGGTGTGGCTAATAGGTGAGCCCTGCTTCTCACCCAGTATATGTTGGTGTATGGGTATGGTGTGGGCCCTAAGGGTTAGTGTGTGGCTAACAGTTGTCCCTTGATATTTGCAGGTGACTCTGGTTACTCCAAACTCTCATGGCTACTGACCCCTGTGAGGAATCCCAGGACAAGGACAGAGGAACGTTACAATAAGGCACATGGGCAAACAAGAAGGATTATAGAGAGGACCTTTGGCCTCCTGAAGGCCAGGTTTTGTTGCCTCCATTTAACAGGTGGATCCCTGTGCTACTCACCCAAGAAGGTCTGCCAGATCATCATGGCATGTTATATGTTGCACAATCTTGCCTTGCGTCACCAGGTGCCTTTTCTGCAGGAGTAGGAGGCTGGAGATGGCCGTGTTGCAGCAGTGGACCGTGTGGACAGTGAAGATGAGGAGGCAGAGGATGAATATGAGGACAACAGAAGTGCAATTATTCATCAATACTTCCAATGAGACACAGGTAAAACAGTACTGATATACATATAATTGACAGTTTGATGTGTGACAACACATATGTATTCCTACTTCTGTGTATTCCTACTTCTATGCCCACTCACTGTACCCTTTGGCATCTCTTTTGCAGATGTTGGTGTCCCAACTATTGCTCCTGATGTGTTCAGTGAAGCCAACTACAGGTCTTTTCAATGTAAACATTAATGTACAGTTGAATTGCAATGTTTTAACCTTTGATAAATGAATACCTTTTGAAAGCATCTGTCATACGCCATACTTGTATTTTATCAAAGGGTGTTTATTGCAGTGCTCTGAAGAAGAGGGGGTAGTGCAATGGGCTGGGGTAATGATGGAGGAAAGTCCAGGATAGAGTTCAGTCTATTTGTATCACAGGTGAATTGTCCAAGGGGGCATAGGAAGTGGAGCAATGGCAGTTCAGGGTGGACAGGGTGACAGAGTGGAACACAAGGGTGACAATCCGGATGAGTCTTATTTCCTGGTGGGGGTCTTGGCAATAGTCTCGGGCTTCTGCCTGCATTGCAGGGAACGTTTGCGGGTGGTTCGCCTTCTGCAGGGGAGGGGCGCAGGGCCTCCTGTCCACTAGCGGAGGTGGAATGCTGTTCGGTGGTTTGTCTAGTGTCAGGGGCCCGGTGGTGTGCCACTGCCTCCTTCCTACTGTTGTCCATGTCTGCCAGCACCCCTGCAATGGAGACCAGGGTGGTGTTGATGTCCTTCAAGTCCTGCCTGATCCCCAGGTACTGTCTCTCCTGCAGCCACTTGTTCTCCTGAAACTTGTCCAATATCTGGCCCAGCGTATCCTGGGAATGTTGGTATGCTCCCAGGATCGTGGTGAGTGCCTCCTGGAGAGTCGATTCCCTGGGTCTGCCCTCCCCCTGTCGCACAGCAGTCATCCCAGCTTCCCTGTTGCCCTGTGTTTCTGTCCCTTGAACCGTGTGCCCACTGCCACAGACCCCAGGTCCCTGGATGTCCTTTGTTTGTGGGGTGGCCTGGGGTCGCTGTAGAGGTGAACACACTGCTGATTGACATGTCCTGGAGACAGAGGTATGGGCCCGCTGTGGTGGTATTTCCTGAGTGGGAGGCTCTGTGGTGGTGTGAGACTGTGCCTGGGTAACCGACTGTTCGGAGATCCCTGATGGGCCAGGTTGGTCATCCAGATCCAGGAGACTAGAGTTGCTGTCATCACTGTGGGCCTCTACTGTGGGGGGACTGGATGTTGCTGGCACCTCTTTGCCGGTGACATTGGGTGGGTTATCTGTGGGGATGTAAATGCTGTGTTATTGTTTCTGCGTGGGACATATTGTGCATGGGTGTGTTGCCCTCTATGGTTGTTATTGCCCTGGCAGCTTTGCCTTGTGTGAGTTGTTATTTGGTGGGCTAGGGGATTCTCTCTAGTCTGCATTCTGTGGTGATAAGTGTCTATGCAGTTCTGTGAGGGGTGTCCATGCATTGGTGTTGCATGCAGCGCTTGGTATTGGGATGAGTGGGTTGTGATGGAGGGGTATGTTGGAGGTGTTAGAGTGATGGGAGTGAGGGTAAGAGTGGGGGTATGTGATGGCATGCAGGTGGGGGGTAATAGTAATATCGATTTGACTTACCAGAATCCAGTCCTCCTCCTACTCCTGCCAGGCCCTCAGGATGCATGATTAGCAAGACTTGCTCATCCCTTGCTCAAGCAGGTCCAGTTGTTGGTCCAGCAGGCCCAGTTGCAGCAGGTCAGCTGCACAGTTGCAGTGAGGCCTCTGGAACTTGTTCTGTCCCTGTAGCTCAAAAGATTAGCTTAGTCAACTGACCCTTGGAGCCACTCAGGGTTGCCTGGAATGAAGACCAGGTCCAGTCCTCCTTCACAGAGAGCAGGGCAAGTCTCAGAAGCAGGGATGTCCTCTACAGAACAAGAAAAGTCTCAAGAAGCATGGCAGTCATCTGGTAGAAACAAGGTAGTCCTCAGAAGAACAATGCACATCTCAAGGATTCAGGTAGTCTTCTGGGGAACAAGGGATTCCTTCTTCTGTAGTCCACAGTAAGGGTGGGTGTAAGTCTCTTCAGCGTAATTACTCATAATGGCTGTAAAATTACTTTAAATTATGCATAATTATGTGAGAAGCCTAATCCAGCATTTAATGCTATTTTCTTTTCAAAATGCACCTTCACATCCAAAAAGGGCCGGAGGATACATTTAGCACTAGGAAAATGGCCCTGCATGCTAAAGGACAAGAACAGCAGTAGCCAGCAGCCATTCTCTCTTTCTCTTAGTTCATTGTGCTCCTGCAGTAGGATTGATGCTTCAAAATACTCTTTAATAACTCAAACTGGCATAATTGTGTTGCATCAGAAGTGTAATGTGTAATTGCTGGAATTGCTCCGATTATGCCAGGATAACTGATATTTCACCCAGGTCTAGTCCACAGGCATATTAAAGGGGTGGTTGAGGAAGTCCAATATTTATACCTGGTGCCTTCTTTTGAAGTGGGGGTTACATCCTGGCTATCCACACATCTGATGATGGAAAGTTCTTCCTTTACACTGCAAGGCCCAATGTAGGCTGGGTTAGAAAACAGAGTGGTGTCAAGTCTTGTGTGTGCGCTAGAGGCAGCCCATGAAATGTAAATGGAGCAGGAAACAGCACCAACCTGCCCATCCTGAAAGCATGACCCATATTTCCAACACCTGCTCCTCCTTTGTCCCACTGCCTGGGAGAAAGCTTCCTCAATGTGAACAGAAGATTTCTCAACACAGGCGGTAACGACCATCTGTGACCGCCCGCTTTTGGGAAATCTCACTGGGAGCTGGTGATTGTCCTCGAATGCGCTCTGCAACTTAACATTGGTGAGCGCGAGCGAGGAAAAACTATGCTACATGGAGATTTCCTTAACTCTGCGCTCTAAGTGGAGTGCAGAGTGGGAAAAACTCCTCAAACTCTGTGAGTGGAGCCGAGTTCACCGCCCACCCCTAGTTATGAGCAAAAATGTTTTGTAAAAGAACGGCTCTTAGACCACAAACTACTCCAACCTATAAAACAAAAGGTCCAGGCATAAGAAAGCTTAACTTAGTGTGGGATCCCAGAGATTACCTAAACAGAAAGAGTGTGTCATGCTGGACATTTTGGTGGTGGTCCCATTGTCCTAAAACCACCACTGTCTGATTTATGGGCAAATATGTTGTGGAAAAGAATGCTTGCAAAGCATCATGGGTTGAGTTTTCCTTAGTACAGTGAATATTGTAGTATCAGCTCTCCTGCTTTGCAGAGTCCTGTGTATTTTAGTAAAGCATTCATCAACTATAAGTGTTTATGGGAAAACTATGGAGCGTGAAGAGGAGTCAAAAGAAAAGACTCTGGTTAGGTAACAGTGTAAACAATGTGACCAGCACTCCAATACCATTAGTGGAGTTTGCACTGATGGTGCTGAGAGCGATGTGATGGCTATGACTGCCATGTAGCATAAAGGGGAGAGACAAAAGAAAAAAATAGTACACCTACAATGAAGTATATCGGCAACCGTGCAATTATCCATGTAACAGGGTCAGTCTTCAAGGCGGTAACAAAGCCGCCCCAAGGCAAGGCAAACGTAAAGCAGTTATCAATGACATTCAGGGATTTTTGAAAGGCAAGCCCATGAATGAGTGAAAGTGATGGGCTTGAGGTGGGCATGGTTAAAAACCCACAATACTTAATACAGATCAAAGCACTTGCAAGCTCAATCTAAAAAGGAGGCTGAGGTGTTTAGATGTATTGTATAGACGATTTATCTCTGTGTGCGAGTGGATCAACTGATCTGCATTGGTGATGAAGATGGGATACATGTTGTGCGAACAGTTAAAAAGGTGAGAGAACAAAAGACACTACAAAAGAAATGTAAGGAACATGATAACTGGCAAGAACCAATTGGGACTTTCATTTCACCTCAACTTCATTGACAGCTCTTTTCAGACAATGAAAAAATCACAAGTAAGCATTGTTTCCGTGAGAGACCCATATACCCTTTGAAGTCGCATCAAGTTTAATAAAATGGGATTTAGCGCTTCCTTTAAAACAATTTAAATGGATTTTCATTACCTCTAAGATATTTGGGTCCTGCGTGCCAATGTGTCAGCTGCGAAGGGTCTGCTTCACAAGTACATTTCAGCACATGCAACACACATATGGCTTCTTCATGAGCGTATCTTGTGAAGCATTATCAAGGTGCCTATTTTCACACGGACTATACAGGGCATGACACAAGAGGTGCGTGCTGTACTCACGCTTCAGACCACGGAGCATAGTCAGCAATCAAAGGCATAGAAGTCTTGGCCAGTCAGAACTTACTCTACTTCCTTTTGGCTTCACCACCACACTGGTGCGTGTTCACACACGTCGGACCACGTGGAGACAGGAGTTACGGGATGGCCATTTAAAGTTGACTGCACAAAGAGTGCTGAAGGGCACTGTAAACTATAGCATTACTGTAACTGGTTAAAGAAACAGAAACTTCAATGCTGCCATTTTAATTTGGGCAAGACTTGTGGAACATTAACTAGAATACCATGTGACTGGAAAACTCTTAGTGGCATATTTGAGAAAAGTGGTGCTGCATCCAGTGCAGTGCCACTTTTCTTTCACCCTTTACTGCCCCCTACTGCCACCATGTGTGCGCCGTATATAAAATATGGCATACCATGGCGCAGAGTAGGGGGCAATAATGTAATTTTTTATCATGCTATTGATGTACTCTGCAGGAGTAGCACCAAAAGTTTGGGGGTACTCCTGCAGGATAAATAGGGGCCCATTAAAATAATGGTATGCCTTCTTTTAATGCCTGCTCTGAGCTGGTGTTAAAAGTGCAGAAAAAAATGGTGCAAGGAAATCTCTTAGATTTCCTTGCACCATTTTTCGCTCCCTCCTTGCACACATTATGCCTGGTGCAAGCATAGTATGATGCAAGGGTTTACAAAGTGGTGCAATGCATGCATTGTGCCACTTTGTAAATATGGCGCTGGGATTTTGGCCATCTAATGCAACATTAGCATCAAAAAATGATACTATGGGTCGGTAGATGGAGTTTTGTGTTCTTAAATATGCCCCTTATTGTCACCTCTTTGGCGGGCATATTGTCTTGGATAAAGTTGGTGGAAACTACATTACAAGGCCTCTGCTTCACCATCCTTTTGAAAATTTAACCACAGCCAGTTAGAGCGGGAAGACTCCACATTCTATCAGGAGATCCAACAGGAGGTCATAGTCTAAGCAACATTTATTTTGCCATTCCTCTTCTACCTTGTGTCTAAACGTCTTCTATTATTTTAACCTTCTTTATTTTTGGGTGGGATTTGGGTATTTACTGGATACTGATTTGTTGCCATATGTATCTCCTCTTCTGTTTTTCTATGAATCCAGTTTACCGTCATTGAATGGGGGAAATCGAAAAATGTTTTTGCACATTATGCACGCATCTGGTAGACTTGGTTGGGTGCAAGTGTGGTCTTTGAGACATAGTAGTATTTCTTCAAGGTCCTGACTTATTTGAACCGTCCACTCTTGGACTGCTTGTATGTAAGTCATATACCAAAGGAAAAGGTAAGTATGCTCACAGCATTGCTTCTGGCACAATAGTCATGCGTACCCATGATTTATGATGATTTTTACTCAAGAGCTGAGAGTTGTGAGGGACATTAGCAACGGAAATGTCCAGCTCTCCCACCATTGCTAAGAGCAACCAAACAACAAGACCCGATTAAGCAGCCCACACCAACACACACACCTAGGCACATATAACTTAAACAAAAGATTATTCAGCCCACATCTTATACTATAGACCACAGCAGGTATGCATTAAATAAACAACAAGCTGGGGACACCCAAAGACAACTTGTAATGGCTATTGCAGGGGGAAATAAATAGAGGGTACATTTTATTCTGAAAGTCATGCTTGTCAGAAAATAATACGTAAACTCAAACAAAGCTTCCTGATTCCAATTTGCAGACGGTGAGAAATGGGTTTATAGTCAAGTCGGGTTGGAAGCCACACTCAGGCAACAACCACAATCATTGTCATGATAAAAAACAAAAGTCACTAAATTACACTGTGCTTAACCCTCTGGTAGCTTGGCACAGTGCAGTCAGGCTTATCTTAGAGGCAAAGTAAAAAGAATGTATACAGCACACATTCAGTAATAAAAAGAAAACACAATGCAAGAAAAATCCCAAACATTTAGAAAAATAAAGTACATTTTAATAAATAAAATGGTAGCAGAACAGCAAAGATACAATCAGTCAAATTGGAGATATGTAATTTCAAAGTTTTAGGTAAACACAGCACCTGAAAGCACAATGCACTACATGTGGACATCTAATTGTGCTAGACCAGGAAAAGTCACAAGTTCAGGCCAACTTCAATGTTGTGCAGGCTAGTTATGGGAACCAGGTGAGTCTTGCTGAAAAAGTTACCTTATCAGAGTTCGACACAAACAGTTCAATTTGTGGTGGAGGAAGCTGCGTAGAGAAGAGAGGGCATTGTGCATGGTCGGCACTGTAGCAAGGAGTGCAGGCTTGGTGCCGTCGACAATTATCACTGTAGAACAAAGATCTGATTGGGTGTTACAGACAGTCATTGCTGTAGCTTCGTGTTGCGGTCACCAAGGGCAGTCGCTGTAGCACAAATTGCAGCTCTTGTATTGCTGGTCACCACTGGTCATCACTGTAGAACAAAGAGTTGGGTTCAACGGAGCTTAGCATTAGCAATCATCATGGGCAGCAGAGTTTCGGTGTTAACGGGCCAAGGTTCCATGGCCTGCAGAACAATTCTTGTGGATCAGAGACTCACTCTAGCAGAGACCAGCAGGGCTCAGGCAGGTCAAATTGCAGGTCCAGGCAGGTCCAGTTGCAGCAGGTCAGCTAGACAGTTGCCTGGAGGCCACTGGCAGATGCTTGTTGTGTTTCTGTAGCCCAGACAGGAGGTCAGTCAACTGACTCTTGCAGTCATTCAGGTAGCCTCAGGAGAGACTGTTTGAGAGGGGGTGAAGCCCTTCTCAAACAGCAACCACAATTCTTCTCAGGGTGTTGGCAGAAAGCCGTCAAAGTTAACTCAGAGGCAATGTGTATAGTATTTATGCAACACTTCAAACAGTGGCATAATGAAAAAACACCACAAAGCATCCTGCACCAGTTTTAAAAAAAGAGTAATTTTTAACAAATAAAACAAGACCAAAATGACAAAAATCCAATCAGTAGAACCAGAGATATTTAAAGGTTTTAGTAAAAGTAATGCTAACAGGAATAATGCACCAACTTTGGATATCTGGTCACTCCAGACCAGGACAAAGTCATAAGTTCAAGCTTATGGAAAAGAGGCCGGATACAGGGACACAGCTAGGCCTTGTGAACAGAGTACCTTAAATCCTGGTTTCATGGAGCGCTGCTAGAATCCGGGTCAAAAATGCATCGCGAAGCCGAAGCCATGCGTTGGTCCTGAGTTATGGCAAGACTGTGTTGCAAAGCCCTGCGACATCATGAAGAACTTGTCAACAAGTGTTTGTGATTTAAAGTCTGGCATCAAGGATGCGTCATGTAATGGGGTGATATGTCAATTCCAAGGAGCTGCAAGGCTGCAAAGTGAAGTGAAGTCTGACATCATCATTGAAGCTGCCATTGATGATGGATGCAAGGGCTTGCGAAGAGAATGAGTTACACAGTGGTAGTTCTGATGTGACGATGGACTGCAATGCAGGTCTTTGCAACAGTTCTGATCCATGCAGTTGCAATGATGTGTCAGGTCTGCTAGGGGTTGAAATAGGCAGCAGAGGAGATGCATTGATTCTAGTGGATCCACAGTGGCTGCCAGCAACTAGCCCTTGGAGTCACTCTGGGGTTCTAGGTTCAAGAGATGCAGGCCTAGTCCTTTTCACCCAGGCAAAAGGGCAGAAGGAAGCAGGTCAGCACACCAAAGCAGTAGTCCAGCAGGGCAGCAGTCCAGCAGAGTGGGATTCTCTCAGCAACACAGCAGTCCTTCTTACTGGTAGAGTGTCCACAGGTTTAGAACTGTACTTAAGTGGTAGTATCTCAGGTCCACTATTTATGCCCAATTCTGTCTTTGAAGTGAGGAAGAAGATTCTAGTGATTTCCCTTTCAGGTCCTAAAGCACACTGCCTTCCTGGTCCTGGCTCCTAATTAACTACAGGCGATATGCAGCACTTTGTGTGGAAGGAGGCAGGACACAGCCTATTCAAGTGTAAAAGGGACTGTGCCCAGGTACTCCCTCCCATCCTGCAAAGTGATGGTCCATCCAGACACACATGAGCTCCCTATTGTGTGTGGATGTCTAGGGGGAACATACAAAGCTGAACTGTCAGCTACACCCAGTCATGTGACCCAGGTACAGGCTACAGGCACTATATGACTAAGGCAGGACCTGCCAACTTTCTAGGAGTGGCATTTCAATTTAAAATCCAACTTAACCATAAGTAAGGATTGTTCATTACAGTACCTGCTCCCATTTGGAAATTACATCTTATTGAATGTAATAAGGTAACTCCTCTGTTAGTCTATGGGAGAGGTAGGTGTTGCAGTAGTGAAAAGCGGTTTTCACTACCAGGACAGGTCAAAATTAAAGGTACATGTCCCACTATTTAAATACACTGCACCCTGCCCTTTGGGCTGTCTAAAGCCTAGCCTATGGGTGCATTATATGCATTACAAAGGAAGGTCTGGGCCTCACACAAGGTTTATTTTGCCAGGTCACAATGGCAGTTAAAACTGCACACATAGGCTGCAATGACAGGCCTGAAATATGTTTACAGGGCTACTTAAGTGGGTGGCACAATCAGTGCTGCAGATCCACTATTAGCATTAAGTTACAAGCTCTGGGCATATGCATTGTCAGTTTTCTATGACTTACAAGTAAATTAAATATGCCAATTGGGGATTAGCTAATATTGCCATGTTTTGATGAGTAAGCACATGCCCTTCAGCACTGGTTAGCAGTGCTAAAGTGGGAATTGTCCTAAGGCCAGTAAAAACAAGAACAACAAAAATGGAAAAGGGAGGCAAAAAGTTTGAGGGAAAACTACCCTTCAGCTGACTACCCTTCAGCTAACAGGTCTGACACCAGGGATGAAGGGAACAGGTCTGGTCTTCGTTTTCAGGGAGCAGGGCAATCCTTAAGCAGCAGGATTGTCTTCTAGTAGCAGCAGGGTAGTTATCTGGGAAATGGGCAGGGCATATCTCTATCTACTTCCAATCAAAAGTTATCACTTATGAAATATGTTAACTGCATGTTAGTCAAAGGGAGAGATAGGCCTTACATTATTAAAAAAGACCTGAGGAGTTTTTCACCACCAAGACGTGTAAAACATAAGCCCACATGTCCAAATTTTTAAATACAAGGTACCTGCCCTATGCTCATTTAGGGCCTACCTTAGAGGAGACATATGCATTAAAAAGAATGTTTAGGCCTGGTAAAAAGTTTGTTTTCTCAGGTCGATGTGGCAGTTCAAAACTGCATTATAATCTGCAGTAGGGGGCCTGAGACATGTTTTGAAAGTCTTGTGGGTGGTATAATGAGTGCTTCAGGACCCCTAGTAGAGTTTAATTTACAAGTAAAATAATTGTGCTAATTAGGTGCAAGCCAAGTTTCCATTTTTGAAAGAGAAAGCACATGTACTTTAGCACTGGATAGCAGTGGCAAAGTGTGCAGAATCAACAAAAATAAATTTAGCAAAACAGGAAGAGAGAAGGCAAAACGTTTGGGTAAATACCATGCCTTGGATGTCAGGTCTAACACAGGTGGTCTAAAAGGACGTGGTTGTTGAGTATGTCAAATATCGCTGATAAATAAAGTAAAATGTATGCAGGGGACAGGTCCAATCACTGATGTTCGCCACAACTAGTTCAGTTGTTCCAGGTTTTAATTTGTTTAGGGTTAATGAAGAGTAATTGTAATATATACATTGTCGAGGTTTATGATGATACAGCTTCTATGGTTTTACTCATGTAAAAAGCAGGGAAATGAGTCTGACGTTTGACACATCATCAGGATTTGCTTCATTTGCTCCAGCTTTTAATAATGGCTTTATAACTGCTTTTAATTGCTTTGATACATGCTAACACTTATTGGAAGGCTCTATTAATTTCTGGCACTCGTCAGCTCAAATATTACTGTTGTTTTAATTACAGGGCTGTGCACATGTTTTCGGAGGATATAACTTTCACGTTACTTAAATTTACAATAAAATGAAAAGCAGCAAAAAAGTAATTAAGTGCAGCTTGGCACTGCGCTTAGGGCTACATCTGATTGCAGCTGATAGAGCTAACCATGCACAGGACAACGTATGGATAGTCTGTCCTAACCCCATATTTACTAATGCTAAAATATTCTGTGAATGTTTGAGCCGAATAAGGTGTTTTGTCTCCTGTTGCACTCTTTATTGATATAGTGTTTTCGAAAAGACTCTATTCCAGTAAAATATACAGGTAAGCCCACAAGTCTAGGGTTGGACACATGGATGGGCAGAGATTGTTTGCATTGTGAGCACTGTGGCAGGCGACCATAGATTAACTTCCTGCCCCACTGAAAACGGAAGTTCCGATGCCTCACAGACTTTTACAGACACCACAGTATGAAAGCACCGGGACGAGATCGTGGGAAAAGCAGACGATATCTGGTTTATGAAAACGTATTTGGAGCAAGGTGACAAAGAAATGATAACATAGGCTGCCGTTCCCAGGGCGTCTCCTTTGTAATGGCTAAGAGCCAGCAGCTGAAAAATAAAGCAATAGTTTACTGACGTTTTATTTTTCAGCTTCTGGCTTATCCAGGTGCTGGGAGGGGTGTGGCTGGATCATGGGATGGGGAAGAGGGAGGTGGAGTGGAGTCACTGAGTGCACTTAAGTGCGCATATCAGTTTGGCCAAACCATGCAGCGTCTGAGCGGCAGACCAAGGCACGCAGACCAAGGCCCACAGACCAATCCTGGCGCTGCTGTCATGCTAGGTTTAACATGAGGGCAGTGCCAGGATTGCATGGGGAGCATGTGCTGGTGTCCCAGGGACTGCTGGGACACCATCAGAAGAGGAGCGTGAGGTGGCCAGCAGCTTCGGGACAGGTGCGTTAATTTGCATTATTTATTTTTTATTTGCCCCACCCCTCTCCCAAACCTCCCCCCTTGAGATTTGTGGCAACTGAGAGGAAAACAATTTAGTAGATAGGGTTTGAAAGCAGATTTCTGCGAGGATTCTAAAGCCTAACATTAGTAGCTTGGCTCGTTAAACCTGATATGTCTGAAAATGTGTATATTTGATGTTTAGCAGCAACATAGCAGTAAATTCAAAACATTCAAAAGAAAAAATCCCCAAATCAATGTAAAAAAAAAGTTAAATGTATTGATAAAGATAACAAAATGTCAAAAAATGTGGCATATGGGAGGCAATAAGAACCAGAGATTCCAAAGATCTGTGGAGAAATCTTTGCCCAGTAGATCGGGTTTATACATTTACACAGCTAGATATTTCCATATACCCTTGTTCATTTATGTCACACCTGAGCTTGCAAAGGGAATATGTTTTTTTCTTTCAGACGTGCTTCTGATTGTTTCCTGCTAGTGTTAATTCACACCCGCAACCTCAAGTTGAGTCAAACCTTGACAGATAACTACTGCCAGACCCCAACTTTGTTGTACACATTAAACAAAAAAATTAACAATTTTTCATTACTTGCAAAGATTGCCAACCCCTCAAAACTATGGGACATTGCTAATGCCTTTCTGAGGGGTGATTACCATAGTTTACCATTAGAACATATGTGTTCTATAGACAAAATGTTCATGATCTTAATTCTAGGTTGGCTGTGTTACAGAACTCACCCGTACAGGAGAAGAGTGCTTTGCTGCCAAAGAGGATTCAAGAAAAGAAATCAGGAACTAGTCTCATGACTGCGATTGTGTGGGCAGTAGACAAAAGGTACTGCTATTAATTTTCTGAAGATTAGACTATTGTCTGAACAAACAAAGACAATATTCCAACAATAGAATTACCAAATTAGGATGACTGGAGAAAACTGTGCCTACTAACAGACAGATTCCAAAGGTTTTTCATAAGTCTCATGAGTTGTATTCCTTCACTGGCTGCATTTGATAACTTCATAGTAGACTTACATTTTTTCCACAAGGAGGTGAGGAGTGAATAGCAAAGGACATTGAGGGTTAGAAGGTCCCTGCTGGAACTAATGGGCACTGTTCAGAGGGCCCGAACATAAGACACGTGGATCTCATGGCATGTCAAGCTAAATATAAAAATGTCACTGGTAGTATATTGCTAAAACACTATGGGGGTCATTATGACTCCGGCGGTAAGTGGAAATGTGGCAATAGTACCGCCAACAGGCTGGCGGTACATACTGCCACATTATGATAATGGGGGGTTGGCTTCAGCCAACCCGCCACTTCTCCACTCATACCACCATGGCGGTATCAGCCGCCATGCTGGAGATGTCATTCTCCAGCCCAGCGGCCGGCATAGTACCCCCAGCGGCATTACGAGCCAGCCTACCACCATGGTTTTCGTGGCATTAAACCACGGCGGTAGGCCCTACCGGTGACAGGGATTTGCTTCCCTTGTTACCGGTAGGCAGCTCCCCCACCCCCCCAACACTCACCAGAAAATTCAAACTCCTGCCACTACCTCTGATCCTCACACTCCTCCCCATACACGCACACACCCACAGACACGCACCACGCATACACCCAATCACTCACACTGGCATACAAGCATTCATACATGCATACTTCCAGACATGCTCGCACACATTCTTACACACAATCACACTGACATGCAGACACACACTCACTTCACCATTCTTACAAGCATTTACTCACACGCATACAACAACGAAAACAACACAACACACAGAGACACATTCACACACACTCACACATTCATGCACACACTCAGACACACACACACCACCCTCACCTCCCTTCCCTGTCGGATGCCCGACTTACCTTTGTCGAGGAGGTCTTCTGGGAGGGAAGGGGTGCTGCTACTGCCAGCAGCACCCCGCCAGCAGAACGCCGCCAGGCCATATCACAGGTCACGATACGGCTGGCGGTGTTTAACTGGTGTGGGGGTGCTGGTGGTAGCAGCGCCAGCTTACCACTGTCCGGCAGTATGATCACTGCCGGATTTCCGCCATTCTTGTGGCGGACGTCCGGCAGTGATCATAATATGGTGGATGGATGGTAGCCGCGGTGACGGGTTGTTGGCACCCGTCACGGCGGCGGTAAGTGGTTTTTACCTCCATTGTTATAATGAGGGCCTATGACATGTTTTGGGAGAGATTCAATAAGGAGATGGCACACAACTTTGCATAACAATGAACCATGACATTCGTTTTTTTAAACCTAAAAAGCGACCTATTCCTTCACAACAAACAGTCACTCTTCTCAAAGCAGATTCTTTCTGAACACATCTCGGAAAATCAATTGCTCAGATTGGACAATGTGGTCCCCCTAAAATACACCAAGGGGCATATTTATGAGAAGCTTGAACTGCTGGAGCATCACTTTTTTTGGGCGCTCAGGCAGTGAAAGCCTCTCAACCATATCTATGAGGCCACACAAAGCTTTGTATGGCCTCATAAATATGGAGTAAGACAAAGCAGCGCAAGTCATTGCGCCCAAGAGGTAATCCATGGGCATTGCAGTGGGTTTTCCCATGCAACACCCATGGATTTTGATGCTTCCCCAGATTTACTTAATCACATAAACCTGGGGCAGCGCCAAAACCTTACACCTCTCCAGAGCAGGCATAACGAGGAGAAATAATTTTGCTAGTTATGATTTCCTCTGAACATAATGCTCACCAAGAATATTCCATAACAGTTTTTAGATTAAATTTAGGCTCTATATTGATGTCACTCTATTTAGACTCCATTTCTTCCCCCTGCTCCAGCAGGCACCAAACTTCAGCGTTACCAGTACTCTGGGACTCCTCTCATCCTGACGAGCGTGGTCCCTGGAAGACATGTGGTGGACCCAACTGTCGCGGACTGTCCAGTGGTCCAACTGTCCAAATTTGGAGGAGGTAAGACCTTGCCTCCCCTCTCCAGACAGTAATCCTGTCTACTGCGTGAACTGCAGCTGCTAGGGCTTCTGTGCACTTTTGCAAGGAATCCTTCATGCACAGCCTAGCCCATGTCCCCAGCACTCCATCCTGCATTGCTCAACTCGCTGAGTTGACCACTGGCTTCGTGGGACCCTCCTTTGTAGTATTGAGACGACCACTGTGCTCAGTTTTCTTGAACCTGTGTTCAAGTACTTCTGCAGGTGCTGCGTTCTTCTGCATGGGCTCTCTGTATTGCTGAGGGCTTCCTCTGTCTCCTCTTCCAAGTGGCCACCTCCTGGTCCTTCCTGGGCCCGGGAAGCACCCTTTATCTTTCAACGTGTCCTTTGCAGCTAGCAAGGCTTGTTTGAAATCTCTCTCCAAAGAAACAACTCTGCATCCTCCAGCAGTCCATGGGACATCTTCTGCACAAAGGATAAGTGCCTGGCTCCTTCCGTTGTTGCAGAATCTTCAGCTTCTTCCACTCAGAGGCAGCCATTTTGCACCTTCATCCGGGGTTTAATGGGCTCCTGCCCCCCTTGGACACTTCTGTGACCCTTGGACTTGGCCCCCTTCCTTCACAGGTCCTCAGGTCCAGGAATCCTTCTTCAGTGATTTGCAGTCTGTTGTGGTCTTTGCAGAATCTCCTATCATGACTTTAGTGTGTTTCTGGGGAAGTAGGGTCACTTTACTCCTACTTTTCAGGGTCTTGGGGTGGGGTATCTTGGACACCCTTAGTGTTTTATTTCACTCCCAGCGACCATCTACACACTACACTAGGCCAGTTGTCCCTAAGTGGTACTCATTCCACTTTCTTAGTATATGGTTTGTGTTGCCCCTAGGCCTTTTGCATCCTATTGTATTCTACAGTGTTTGCACTACTATTCTAACTGTTTACTTACCTGATTTTGGTTTGTGTGTATATTTTGTGTATTTTACTTACCTCCTACAGGAGTATATCCTCTGAGATAGTTTTGGCACATTGTCACTAAAATAAAGTACCTTTATTTTTAGTAACTCTGAGGATTGTGATTCTTATGATATAGTGCTATTTGATATAAGTGGTATAGTAGGAGCTTTGCATGTCTCCGAGTTCAGCCTAAGCTGCTCTGCTATAGTTACCTCTATCAGCCTAAGCTGCTAGAACACTACTACTCTACTAATAAGGGATAACTGGACCTGGCATACGGTGTAAGTACCATAAGGTACCCACTATAAGCCAGGCCAGCCTCCTACAATCCCTATAATTGTATCTCTGCAAGTTGCCCATGCCTCATTTCAAAGATGACAACTTTGCCTTTAAAAGTCATTCTTCTGCAACCTACCTGTTGTTCAACTATCAATACTGTTAACCGGTGCATGAATTCATATACTCTCCCTATATGTAGAAATCTTACCCTGTGTTTCGGTGCATCATGCTACCCAGAACAAGTGCTAAAATACCTCTTAAGTGCTATATAAATGTAATTAAAAACAATATATAACCTTCTTGCGTCTTACTAATACTAATTTCATAAAAAACGGTGGTTGGACAGTTGATTGTAGTTCAAAGACGCTGCATAATAATTTTCTTTTACTGCTTCACAATCTCATGCTTACATTTAACAAAGCTGCTATGGATCCTGTCAATCACCCAGTACTGTACCATTCAAGAGCAAAAATCCACCCCTCACCCACTGAGCAGGCAAGGAATTACTAAAGAGATCTTCATCTCCTGCTAGGCAATAGAGGACTTTGATTTAGCCCACACCTGCGGGTCCCAATAGGCTATATACTTTGATGCTTTTTTAATCTCATAATGGCAATTAGATACGGATGATAGTAACAAAGTCCATCCCACAGATCTCTGATTCATGTCTTTCTCCAAGCAATGCCTGCTCAGCCCCATAAACTTTAAACAAGAAATCTCCGAATGGATATCCAGTGCAGTAACCCGCTAAGTGAACTATAAAAATAAGAAATACCACACAGGGACCTGCAGAGCAGCTCAAAGCTGCTAGCTTACTGAAAACTACAAACTGCGTGCATGTCTCTCACAATTCTTCATGCATCACACTGCTAAACGCTGCGTCTTAAAACATGATAACCACACCTTTGTGGTACTCATGCATGACATGCAAACATTTATCACACAGGAACAAAGACAACATCCTTCCAACCACACCCCTGCATGGTGTATCATGCTACCCATGTAGGAAAGCACTTCAGTGCTCCACATAGAGGCAGTAAGTGATATAGAAATGTTGCAGCACAACACAATACCTCAGTACACTGATAGACCTGCTTCAATAACTATCAGACAGAGAAACAGCCTACACACATATAGGGGAAAGATGTGCCGTGACTCTGCCTGTTACCAAGCAACACGGCAAAAAGAAGAAATGGATTATGTTAGAAAGGCCTCCTCTAAAGTTTTGATTAAGAGGTAGATATACATAAAACAATTCTAATGCAATGTTACTTACACTCTTAAATACAACTTGACAGTGCATCTGTCTGCAAGACGTACTGTTACCAATTCTTCATAATGCACACTGAGAGGGCTATTGATTCACACAGAGTGTTACTGTCTTACAACACTCCTATTGAGTGTTTGCTTTGCAGTGCCTGAAACATGACAATAAATTATTCATGTCACAGATGCAATGTATGCAATAAGCAATCGTTTTTTGTTTTATTCTTAATTGCAGCAAGTTTTATAATATTTTAGTCAGTAATCGAAATGCAAAGAAAAGTGTTGGCCTTGTTATTGTTTGTATTAAGTGTTATGGTGCATGAGAGTATAACATTTAAGGTTTGAAACATACTGTACAACAGTAAAGATGCATGAACAGTAACAAAACTCACTCTAAATGTGTTTCTAAAAGAATATGGTTCCACCTTGCAATTTTTGGGTGATAGAGCTATGTAAATATTGCTGAAGCGCTTGTTCTTGAGAGGAATCAGATTAACAGATGACTCCATACCACTGGGGCACTGTTAGACTTGGCATCCTTGACGTGGTCTCCCCTGACTTTTTGCCTCTGTTTCCCAGGTTGATGATGTGTGTTGGACTCTGCTTTTGCTGTTTTTGATATTCTGGGCAGTTTATCACTGCTATCCAGTGCAAACGTGCAAGTGCTCCTATGTAAAATGTATTCGTGATTGGGTTTCCATGATTGGCATATTTGATTTACTAGTAAGTCCCTAGTGCAGTGCACTAGAGGTGGCCAGGGCCTGTAAATCAAATGCTACTATTGGCCCTGCAGCACTGGTTGTGCCACCCACATTAGTAGCACTGTAAACATGGCTCAGACCTGCCAATGCAGTGTCTGTGGGTGCAGTTTTAAGCTGCCAATTTGACTTGGCAAGTATACCCACTTGCCAGGCCTAAACCTTCCCTTTTTAGACATGTAAGGCACCCCTAAGGTAGGCCCTAGGTAGCCCCATTGGCAGGGTGCAGTGTATGTTAAAGGTGGGACACGTACTTATGTGTTTTACATGTCCTGCCAGTGGAATACTGCCAAGTTCGGTTTTCACTGTTGCAAGGCCTATCTCTCTCATAGGTTAACATGTGGGCTACTTTTAGATATTATTAAAGCACAGATTCCCTTTGGGAGCAGATAGTCATGTGGAGTTTGGGGTCTCTGAACTCACAATTTAAAAATACATCTTTTAGTGAAGTTGGTTTTTAGATTGTGTGTTTGAAAATGCCACTTTTAGAAAGTAGGCATTTTCTTACTTAAACCATTCTGTGACTCTGCTTGATTGTGGATTCCCTGTCTGGGTCAGTTTGACAGTTGGGCTGTTTTCACCTCTCTCTAGACAGTGACACAAAGGGAGCTGGGGTGTAGCCTGCATATCCTGATGAGCCATCTGTGATGGGGGGGAGGAGTGGTCACTTACACCTGTAATTGCTGTGCCTGCCCTCACACAATGCAGTCTTCAACCCCCTGGTGTGTGTCTGGGACCTGGCCTGGGCAATGTAGGATCCTACAAACAAGAGAGACTTTCCTTTGAAGTTTCCCTACTTCAAAGGCAGAAAGGGGTATAAGAGGAGTACCCACAAACCCTGAAACTCAGATCACTTCTGGACTCAAGTGGAACCTCTGCCAAAGAGAGGAGCTATAGAGCTGAGGAGAAGTGCTGCCCCTGCGAGTGACTGTGCTTTGTTGGGCTATCCTGCAGTTGCTACTCATGCCTGTGAAAAGGGGGCAAAGTCTAGACTTTGCTGTGCATTCCTGCTTGAAGAAGAATCTCCATGGGCTTGAACTGAGCTTGCCTCCTGTTGTTGAAGTCTCAGGGCCATCAAAGATGTCCCCTGCCAGCACCTGGACTTTTTGCTGAGACTCCTGCCCTGCCAAGTGGTGCCCTTGAGAGGTGAAACTGGCAGCCAAGAACTGAAAATCCACGCACCGGACATTTTTTACACACCTTTCGTGTCGCGGCTGATAAATGAAGCACCGTCAGCTTCGTGGCTGAAATCAACGCTCCAACTGCATAGTGGCTGGAAGATCAATGCAACGTGGCTGGAGAAACGATGTGCAACACCCACTAATGGAAGCTGATACACACCCCATGCAGTGCGGTTTTGTAATACTGTGCGACTGGATTTCCAACACAACATCGCTGGGGGAGGAAAAACAGTGCAAAGCCTGCCTGGACCCGAGGTGCCCATCCGAACTGATGCATCGCTCTCTTCCGGGAGAGAAGAAACGACGCACTCTGACCCGACCGAAGGAGGAACAACAAATGATCTTGCTTGCGAGTGATAAATCGATGCATTGCTGGCTTTTTCTGATGCATACTCACCCGTGCCGTGTTGTTTTGACGTTACCCAGGTACTTTGTGTGCTAACTATGTTCTCACTCTTTTCTAAAGGATTAGGGCCCACATTAAACCCTGGCAGTCAGTTTTAAAGCGGCGGTAATACTGCCAACAGGCCGGCGGTAACAAAAATGGAATCATGTTCACCGTGGAAACCGCCAACACATACAGCCACTTTAACATTCTGACCGCCACGGCGGCAGCAACAAACACCGCAGCGGTCACCGCCAACAGCCAGGCGGAAGACAATGTACTGCCCACCCCATCACAACCCACCCATCCGCCAGCTTTTCCGCACGCCGGAAACAGTACTTTGAAGGGAAACCACTCACCTCTCGATCATCAAGGAAGAACCAGGACGCCATGTAGCCTGAACTACAGGTGTTACCCATGGTGGTGTATTTTCTCATCTACCAGGAGTACCAACGCTGGCGACGAAGACCACGGTGAGTACTGCACCTAGTATACAAGGGGGGAGGAAAAAGAGAGTGACACACACGCAACACGCAACACACCCACCCCCACCCCCACCCTCACCCCCAACACCATACACACAAACAGATGCAACAACATTACATATACACCCCGTAACCCTCAGGAATAACGCAAGGACAAAAGGAATGGAGTCAAATAAGTATAATATTAGAAATTTAGGGAAAACGTTCATAAATATACAAACAGTATGTACAATATATACACTATATACAAAATGATGGACAATGGCCACACAAAAATAGTCCGTGGCCCACTGGGCTATAACACATAGGCCAAGCCAACACTTGACTTCTGCCTCAAAATGGAGAGAACACTGCAGGGGCATCAGGTCGAAAACACACAGGCACCTCAAGGGGAAGGGGAAGGGGGGGCACCTCAGCCGGAAGATGGTACTACGTCACTGCTCCTGGAGGGGGCTCCATGCCCACTGTTTGTTCCTGGGGAGTGCAAAGCCACAGTTTCTAAAGTCTCTCAAGTGGGTGGTTTGCCCACTGCTTGGTCCTGGGGATTGCAAAGCCACAGTCTCTCAAGTCTCTCAAGTGGGTGGTTTGCCCACTGCTTGGTCCTGCGAAGTGCAAAGCCACAGTCTCTCAAGTGGGTGATGTGTTCCACTGGCTCTGGAGGGGTATTTGTGCCCAGTGTGCTTCATCCTGCCAAGGATAGGTTGAGTGGATGCCTTTCTCCACAGGCTCTGGAGGGGGCTTCGTGCCCAGTGTGCTTCATCCTGCCAAGGATAGCGTGAGTGAATGCCTTTCTCCACTGGTTCTGGAGGGGGCATGGTGCCCAGTGATGCAGCACATGGGGGGTGCCAGGTCACAGTCCCTCACCTGGGTGTCAGAGCCACAAGATTTGTAGTGGCTAGGATGCATGATAGTCTATGGAGGGAGGGCTACAGTCCATTGCCAGAGGCTACGGCTGCACAGTTTTGGTAGTGCCGGTGCTGGTGGTGGTGCTGCAAGTGGTAGGGGGAGGCTCCAGCCCTTCTCCTGCAGCGTCGGACAGCTGCCTACTAGGGGTTGCTGCTGCTGGCAGTGGTGCAACTGTCAGTAGTACAGGTGGTCATGCTTGCAGCGGTGCAGGTAGCGGTGCTGCCAGCGGTGCAGGTGCCAGTGCTACCAGTGGTGGGGGAGGCTCCAGCCCTTTTCCTGCAGCCTCGGGTGGCTCCCCACTGGGGCTGCTGCTGACAGTAGTGGTGCTTGGGGCGGTGCTTGCGGCAGTGCAGTTGGCGGTGCTTGCTGCAGTGCTTGCGGTGGTGCAGGTGGTGGTGCAGGTGCCGGTGCTGCCGGTTGTACTGGTAGCCACCAGGCCTTCACCTGCAGGCTCGGATGGCTGACATGGCTTGGCTGGTGTTTTGTGCCCCTTCCTGCCCTTGGCAGATGGTGGTGTCACCATGGGTCTGGCAACTGGAGTCTTTGAGGTGGCCTTGCTTTGTGGGTCCTTCCCCTTGCTGGGTGTTGTCCCTTTCTTCACCTTGCCAGGTGGCAGAATGTTCTTGCCCTTGGCAGGGCTTGGTGGCACACTGGCTGGGCTGACAGGTGCCCCCTTTGTGCCTCTGACAGCTGCAGACACCACAGCAGATGTGGATTTGGTGGCTGAGGTGCTGGGCTGGGTTTTGGCCACCGTGGCCCGAGGTGAAGGGGGGAGGTCAATGTTTGCTAGGAAGAGCTTCAAAGGAACATTGGGCAGGAAGGGGGAGAAGGTTTGGGAGTGAAAGAAGAGGGGGGGTTGTAGGAGGTGTCAGTCTGCTGTGTTTAGGTGCAGGTGCATGAGCTGGATGCTGTTGGGTGGGTATGTGCTTGCGTTTGTGTACTTTGGGAGGAGGGGTCACAGACACAGTGGGAGATGACACAGGGGACGTGTGCATGGATGTAGGGGTGGTGACTGCCAGTGAGGGGTGTCTAGTGATGGGCGTGCTGATGATGGAGGTAGTGGATGAGGATGTAGTGCATGCAGATGTGAGTGAAGACACAAATGGGAGGGAGGTGGACGAGGAGGAGGAGGGGGACACAGTGGAGGCAGTGGATGTTGGTGTGTTTGCATGGGGATGGTGCTTGTGTGAGTGCCGGTGAGATGAAGTGTGGTGCTTGTGTTTGCCTGAGCCACTTCAGTGTGTTGATTTGGGGGAATTTTGGTCTGAAGGTGTGCTTGGGATAGGCTGGAGTTGAGGGGATTGGGACTGGGTAGAGGAAGTTGGAGGGGGGAGGCTGGATACTGGGACAATGGCTGCAATCAGTCCGGAGGCCAGAGCCTGAAATGCTCTCTGTTGGGCCGCCACGCGAGAGTGAATGCCCTCTAGGTATGCATTTGTTTGTTGCAAATGCCTCTCGACTCCCTGGATGGCATTCAGAATGGTTGACTGCCCAACAGTGAGGGATCTCAGGAGGTCAATAGCTTCCTCACTGACGGTAGCAGGGCTGACTGGGGCCGGGCCGGGGCAAAGGAGATGCCCACCCTCCTGGGCACAGGAAACTCGCTGAGGGGCTGCTGGAGGGCGGTGCTGGTAGGGTGGGTGGCGCTGTACCTGTTGTTGGGGTGGGCACAGAGATGTCCGCCACCGCCAGGGAGCTTCCATCGGAGGAGGAGTCGCTGTCTGTAGTGTCCCCTCTGGTCTCCGTCGTGGTGCTCCCCTTGCCCTCCGTCCCACTGGTGCCCTCACCCTTGGTGGATTCGGCCTCCAGGCCCATGTGGGATGCAGCTCCCTCCGTCGCCAGTGCCTCTGCTCCTCCGCCAGATGATGCTAATGCACACATGGACAGGGTGACAAAACAAAAAGGGAGGGGAGAGACAGAGGATACACTTGGTCAATGCCAGCAAAAACACTACCTTTGGTGTACACAAAGCACAGGGAGCAGCCCTATGCACTAGGCCATGCACTATCAGTTACAAAGATAGTCACCAGCCCATGGGGTACCTAGAATAACGCCATCAGCTGCACACCTGAAACAAACAGGGCCCTGACTAGTTGGACATGCCCACTAACACCATTGGGGTTGGAGTGCTTCAGAGCCTGCCCAAAAAGGGACCTACCCAACCATGTTCGCCCTGGCCTAGGGGCACAAAAAGTCCACATCCCCACCCAGGTAAAACCTTAACGCATGCAAAGTCATGATTCTGAAATTGTACTCACCCCCTTGTGGCTGCTATGATGCCCTCAAGTGCCCATCCAACTATGGATAGGCCGCCGCCAGGATTCCTAACATCAGAGGGGTCAGGGTACGACAGGCACCCCTTCCTCATTGGGAGACCAGCCCCAGTTGGGCCTCCGCCGTCTTCCTTGCCCAGCGGCGCAGGTCCTCCCACCGTTAGCGACAGTGGGTGCACTGCCTGTCAAAGACCCCCAGGGTCCGCACCTCCTTGGTGATGGCACGCCAAATACCCTTTTTCTGATGGGCGCTGACCTGCAGGAAAAAGGCAGCAGAAAAGGGATTAGTCATACCGTCCGGACAGTCATACTCATGGCCCACCATATCCCACCCATCCCCTTACACACATACATTGACCACCATACATGCAGCACTCTGCCCAGGACACATCAGCACCCCCATAGATGTGGCTTACAGACACAGGAATCCATACATTCATGGGCCACTCATCATGCTCACAGTGTACTCACCTGTTTGTCTGGAGGGCCATAGAGTAAAGTGTACTGGGGTAGGACCCCATCCACCAGTCTCTCCAACTCCTCTGAATTGAAGGCAGGGGCCCTTTCCCCAGACACATGAGCCATTGTCGCTTCCAGACACAGGTCACAGAAGTGTAGGTCCTCTCCTGTTGAAGGTCAGGTAGCAATTGAGTGAACAGATAGAAAATGGCGTACCGTCACTGCGGGCGTACATCACCATTGGTTCCTGGAACCCACAGGGCCTAATGTTAACCAATGCGAAGTTGCACGGCAGTCATCGACCGCCGACCGCAATGGCGCACAACACCAGCAAAATTACTTCATTTCCACTTGTCCCTCCTCACAGGTCAGGCAGCCGCCATTTCAGGCCATGGCACCTAACTGCGTCACAGCAGACATTGGCACATCAACTGACTCTCGGATTCTCAAAGTGGTTCTGTAAATGATGAATATGAGATGGAGACATCCTCCAGTGTGCAGACCCCTGGTGGACCTGGCGACAATGGAGGACAGACACATTATCCTAACCTATAGACTTGATTGGGCCACAATCCAAAAACTGTGTGCCCAATTGGAGCCAGACCTGATTTCAGCTATCCGCCAACCCACAGGTATCTTCCCTCTAGTGCAGGCCCTGTCAGTGCTCCATTTCCTGGCAAGTGGTTCCTTCTAAACAACAGTGGCCATGGCATCAGGGATGTCTCAGCCAATGTTCTCCAATGTGTTTACCAGAGTGTTGTCTGTCCTGCCACTCTGGCTCCCGATGTGTTTACTGCTGCCCACTACAGGTCATACCAATGTATATATAACTGTACATATGAAATGCAATGTTTGCAGATTGTTGAGCCAATACATTTTTCAATCAATTGACAGACTCCAGACTTGTATTTGTTCCAAGGGTGTTTATTTAAGAGGTTGAGGGGGATGTGCAATGTGCTTGGGTGATGGTGGAAGAATGTCCAGTTAGAGTCTAGTCTCTTTGTATCACAGGTGCATTGTCCAAGGGGGCATAAGAAGGGGAGCAATGGCAGTTCAAGGTCGACAGGGTGACAGAGTGGGACACAGTGGTAACAATCAGGAGAGTGGTATTTCCTGGCAGGGTCTTGGCAATGTTCTCTGGCTTCTGCCTGGATTGCAGGGACTGTTTGAGGGGTTGTTCTCCTTCTGCAGGGAGTGGGATCCTGGTGGCCTGTTGTTCCAGTTGCAGGGCCTCCTGTCCACTAGCGCCGGCGGAGGTGGAGGACTGTTCTTCGGTTTGGCTAGTGTCAGGGGCCTGTTGGTGTGCCACTGCCTCCCTCATGGTGTTGGCCATGTCAGCCAGCACCCCTGCAATGGTGACTAGGATGTTGTGGATGTGTTTGAGTTCCTCCCTGATCCCCAGGTACTGTCCCTCCTGCAGCCGCTGTGTCTCCTGCAACTTGGCCAGTATCTGGCCCACGGTTTCCTGGGAATGGTGGTATGCTCCCAGGGCCTGTCCTCCCCCTGTCGCACAGCAGTCCTCCCAGCTTACCTTTTGTCCTGTGCCACTGGCCCCTGAACCGTGTGTCCACTACCACTGACCCCATGTCCCTGATTGTCTTGGGTTTGTGGGTTTCCTGGGGTTCCTTTAGTGGTGGACACCCTGCTGATTGACATGTCCTGGGGACAGTGGTATGGGCCCTCTGGGTGGGTGCTGTGCTGGTGTTTCCTGAGGGGGGAGGGTCTGTGGTGGCATGGGACTGTGCCTGGGTACCCGACTGTCCAGAGGTCCCTGATGGGCCAGGTTGGTCATCGTGATCCAGGCGTGCAGAGCTGCTGTCATCACTGTGGGCCTCTTCTATGGGGGACGGATGTTGGTTTCACCTCCTCTCCGGTGACGTTGAGTGGGGGTCCTGTGGGGATGTAAATGCAGTGTTATTGTATCTGTGTGTGCCATCTTGTGCATGGGTGTGTTTCCCTGTATGGTTGTGATGACCCTGTCAGCTTTGCATTGTGTGCGTGGTGATTTTGTGGGCTAGGTGATTCTCTCTATTGGGCATGCTTTAGTGATGGGTGTCCATGCAGGTCTGTGATGGGTGTTCATGCATAGGTGTTGCATACAGGGCTTGGTATTGAAATGGGTGGGTTGTGAT
Source organism: Pleurodeles waltl (assembly GCF_031143425.1). NCBI lineage: Eukaryota > Metazoa > Chordata > Amphibia > Caudata > Salamandridae > Pleurodeles > Pleurodeles waltl. Next base: position 1,145,355,838 of record NC_090437.1, on the reverse strand, counting down.
GGTGGGGTATATGTGAGGTGGTGGAGTGATGGGGGTGAGGGTAGGGGTAGGAGTTTGTGATGGCATGCAGGTAGGGTGGGGGATATAGTAGTTAAGATTTGACTTACCAGAGTCCAGTCCTCCTGCTACTCCTGCCAGGCCCTCAGGATGCATTATTGCCAAGACTTGCTCTTCCCATGTTGTTAGTTGTGGGGGAGGAGGCGGGGGTCCACCGCCAGTCCTCTGTATGGCTACCTGGTGTCTTGCAACCACAGAACGCACCTTTCCAGGAAGGTCGTTCCACCTCTTCCTGATGTCATCCCTTGTTCTGGAGTGCTGTCCCACGGTGTTGACCCTGTCCACGACTCTGCCATAGCTCCATCTTCCTTGCAATGGACGTCTGCTGCACCTGTGACCCGAATAGTTGTGGCTCTACCCGGATGATTTCCTCCACCATGACCCTTAGCTCCTCCTCTGAAAACCTAGGGTGTCTTTGGGGTACTATGGATGTGGTGTGAGTGGTATGTGTGAGGATGTGTGGGGTGATGTGTTGTGGTGTGTGCTGTGAGGTGCGTGGATGGTGTTTGGGTGATGGTCAATCTGTGGCTCAGATTGAGTGGGTGCTCCTGGCTTGCCTCTCTCTCTGTTAGCTATCTTTGTTTTTCATTGAAAGGGTTGTGGGTAATGTGGGTGTGTGTTTTGTAGTGGTGTGGGTGTGTGGGTGTGGTGGGTGTATGTGTGTCAGGTGTGTGTAGTTTGAATTGTCCAATGTGGTGGAGTTTTGTAAGTTTGTGTGTATTATGAGCGCAGCGGTGTGTACTGCCAATGGTTTACCGCAGTTGAAAGACCGCCGCGGTGATTCATGGGTCCTGATACTGTGGGCGTATTCCTGTTGGCGTAACGGTGTGGGTTTTGGTACCTCCAGTTTATCAGTGACCTTTGGTCTGGCAGACTTGTGTGGGTGTCGGTATAGTGGTGGGTTTCTCTGTGTGGGTCATAATAACCGTACGGTCACGGTATATTGACGGCTGTCAGCAAGGCAGTAGGCGGCATTTACCGCTAATTTTGTAATGAGGGCCTAAGACTCGTATTCTTTTACAAATTCATATCTTGACTTGTGTAAGTTGGATTTTTGTTGTTTTGATCTTGTTTTGTTTAGATAAATAGTGCCTATTTTTCAAAACCTGTGTTGTGTCCTTTTGTTATGTTTTCACTGAGTTACTGTGTGTGTTGGTACAAATACTTTACAAATTGCTTCTGAAGTTAAGCCTGCCTGCTGGTGCCAAGCTACCAAGGGAGTGAGCGGGGGTTAACTGAGGGTGGTTCTCCTTTACCCTGACTAGAGTGAGGGTCCTTGCTTAGACAGGGGTAACCTGACTGCCAACCAAAGACCCCATTTCTAACAGGCACTAATCTTTTAAACCTGGGCTTTAAAAAGACATTACTTAGAGGTAGAGTGCAACTCCGATATTGTGCCAATCGTTTTGATCAGAGGCCAGAACTGGAAATATACAGTCCTCTAGTAGCCCCATGCAGGAATTTGATAGAGTGTTGTTTTACCTTGATTAAGATTTAATTTTAGGAGAAGGTTTTGTTGGCCTGACTACACGTTTATCTTTTTTATTTACCATTAGGTATTGTGATTTTATTTGCAAGTGGGATATAAAAGTACAACCACTTCTCATAAGCAATTGATTCCATTTGTGTGAGTGCTAGAAATGAACTACAAACACCATGTAGCAGTAAGACTTCATCATGTTCCTGAATATGAATTCAAGTGAATCACAAAGGACATCTGGTCTCTAGTTGGCATAGTTATGCAACCTGTCCAAGTTTGGACTGCAGTCCTCATCAGGATAAGTCAGATATGCACCCTAAATTAACCTGTGCACACTCTCTGGTAGCTTGGCACAGAGCAGTCAGGTTTAACTTAAGAGACAATGTGAAAAGTATTTGTGCAACACTTAATTACAGTAATACAGCTAAATTAATCAATCAATCATTAGTTTTATAGAGCGTGGCTTATCACACCTGGGGGTACCCAGGCACTTGGAGTACTTGCTGCAAGCTGGTAACTATTCCTCTAAGAGCTATGTTTTGAGCTTCTACTGAAGTCGTTGGGGGTGTGTGTGGGATGTCGATCGGAGCTCCCTGGTGGGCTGGTGGAAGGAAAGACTGTGGTTACTGAGACTGGGTCCGATGCTGTGGAGGGCTTAGTATGCGATGGTGAGGACCTTGAATTTGTAACTTATGTGCATGGCCAGTGGAGATCCCTGAGGTGGGGGGGCAACAGAGGTCCACCTGGGGAGATCCAGGATGAGTCATGCAGCTGTATTCTGGATGGTCTTGAGGAGGTGAAGGAATAGGACGTAGAGGGCATTTCCATAGTTTAGTGTGCTAGTGATGAAGGCTTGGGTTACTGTCTTTCTGGTTTTGATGGGGATCCATCTGAAAATCTTCCATAAAATGCAGAGGTTATGGAAGCTGGCAAAGGCCACTGCGTTTATCTGTCATTTGAAGGTGAGTTTGCTGTTGATGATGATGCCGAGGTTGCGGGCATCATCAGTTGGCGTGGGAGGTTGTCTGAGCATGGAGGCCTGCCAGGAGTCATCCCAGGGGGAGGAGTTGTTTCTGAAGATGTTCAGCTCAGCCTTGTTTGTCTTCAGTTTTAGGCAGTTGGATTTTATCCATTGTGTGTCATGGGTCATGGCATCGCTGAAGTTGTCTCTAGGGGAGGCACAGTCTTCAGAGAGGGAGAGTTTGAGTTGAGTGTCATCTGTGTATGAGATGATGGTGAGTCCATGGGAACGCACAATCTCAGCTAGGGGCATCATGTAGGTGTTAAAAAAGGTGGGGCTGAGTGAGAATACCTGGGGGATGCCCCAAATGTGCTCTTTGGTTCTGAGGTAAAAGGTGGGAGGGGGACACTCTGGTGAATCATGTGATGAAGGTGTGGATTCATATGAGGATGTTGCTTTGGATCCAGATGTGGTGGAGGCTTGCGGTGAAGGTGCATTGAGAGATGGTGTTGAACGCTGCCGAAAGGTCGAGGAGGATCAAGCCAGCCTTCTCTCCATGGTCTAGGAGAGAGCTGATGTCGTCTGTTGAGGCAATGAGGGCAGTCCCGGTGCTGTAGTTGGTGCAGAAACCACATTGGGTGGTGTCCAGTAGGTTGTGTCTTTCCAGGTGTTCGGAGAGCTGTTTGTTAATGGCTTTTTCCAGGACTTTAGCTGGAAAGGGGGACAGAAAAGTGGGGTAATAATATTTGAGTTTATTGGGGTCTGTGGATGGTTTCTTGAGGAGTGGCTTGACATCTGCTTGCTTCCAGGCTTCGGGGATGGTGGCATGTCCTGATGGAGATGTTGAGGATGGGAGTGAGGATGCTGCCGATTTCCTTCTGGCCCAGTTTGAAGATGTAGTGCGGCATTGGTCGTTAGGTGAGCCAGAGTGGGTCGAGCTCATGAAGACTACTGTTTCTGGGATAGAAAGACACCACAAAAAGACTCAATACCAAATTAGAAGAATAGATAACACTTATCTGATTAAAACAATACAAAAATAACAACAATTCAAGAAGTAGAAGTCGAAATATAAATTTCTAAAGAGTAAATGTGAAAACAGTGCTTAGAAGTCACTAGTGGTCAAAACGTTATTTGCGGTCACAAGGGACTGGTGCAAATCCAACATGCATGCCGACCGTGACGGAGGGTAGGCCAGCTACAGAACCCATGCAGGGTCTGCTGAACAGTACCTTTGATGGAGCAATGTGTTTGAAGGCGGGGACACAATGCGTTGGTAATATTAAGGTACTCTGGGCACGGTGTCATTGTCGAGCTCTGTGTAAGTGAAGGGGATGTGTCATCATTAGGCCATGCAGAGTGTCTTTGTCAGGCTGTTATAGCTATGAATTCTTCATGGTCGGGCAGCCACTGTATCGCCGTCGGGGATGTCATGGCATTGTTCTGCCACACTTTGAAGACTTTAGCTGCAGAACCCGCTTCTGAGACCCAGGACTGGAGTGGGCACCGGAGGCAAGGGCAAGGCTTACAGATGGCAGAGTCAAGTGGCACCAAGAGAGTTGCAAGAAGTCTTTGATGTCCCTGAGACTGCAGAAGAACAGGGGACAAGCCAGCAATCCCTTGGAAATTCTTGGGTTCAAGGAGGTAGAGAACAAGCCCAGTCCCTCTCACTGCAGGCAAGAGGCAGCAGGCCAACACAGCAAAGCAAATAGCAAAGTGGCAGTCCCTCCCACAGCAGCAGCAGTAGGCCAACACAGCAATGTAGTTGCAGAGTGACAGTCCCTCCTGGCAGTTCAGTATTCCTGGCAGAACTTCTTTGGTTCCAGTAGAGATCTGATTTGCTGGGTGTGGGGTCCAGTACTTACACCCAAAAAGGCAGTTAAAGGAGTCTTCTGAAGTGCACAAGAGTCCCTTTCATCCTATCCCAGTCTGCCATGCTATCTGTGGGGGGTAATCAGTCCTTTGTGTGGAGGAAGGACACTAACTATTGATGTATAAGTGTCAATCCTTCCCCTTCCATCTGTCCAAGTAGACCCATCAATATGCAGACAATTGCAGATGCAGCTGAGTGTCCTGTGTTTGTGGCTGTTTAGAGGGAATTCACAAAGTGTAGCTTTCATCCAGCCCAACCCATACATGTATTCAATGACAGGCTAAGACACATAAAGGTTAACATAAGAAGATGCCAACTTTCTAAAAGTAGCATTTTCAGGGTACAATTTAAAATCTGACTTCACCATAAGTTGTGTTTTGACATTGTGAGTCCAGAGATACCAAACTCTACATTTCTATCTTTTCTGAATTAGAAATTACACTTAAAAGATCTTTTAAGGTAATCCCAATGCTATCCTGTAGAAGAGATAGTCCTTGCCATAGTGAAAAGGAATGTAAGAGTTTTTCACTATCTGGAAATGCTAAACTTAAAATTACATGTCCAACCTTTTAGATACATTGCACCCTGCACTTGGGGCTAACTAAGGAAGACATATGTTATAGAAAGGAAGGTTTGGACCTGGCAAATGGTTAAACTTGCAAAGTCGAAATGGCAGTTTAATCTGCACACACAGGCTCTTCAGTGGTGAGACATGTTGAAAAGGCTACCATAGTGGGTGGCACAATTAATGCTGCAGGCCCACTAGTGGCATTCCAATAACAGGCCCTGGGCACTTATAGTGCACTTTACTAGGGACTTGCAGGTAAATTAAATATGCCAATTGTGGAAAAGCCAATGTTACCATGTTTTAGAGTGGAGACCACCTGTGATTTAGCACTGGTCAGCAGTGGTGAAGTGCCAAGGATCGTAAAAGTCAGCAAAAATGAAGTCAGAACACAGGAGGCCAGAAGGAAAAAAGTTAGAGGAAACCACACCACGGACGTCAGGTCTACCACCGGGTAGCAACGGTTCCAAAAGAGAGAACCTGGCATTCACAAGTATCTAACGAAACTTGCCTCCTTACCTTCGCAACGCAGTTCAGCAGTACATACATGGGGAATGCATCTACATAGCTTCGTGAGAGTTTGAAATGGATGCTGAAAGTAGGCAGAACAGCATTACAATTAATTACAGTAACCGCATCAGAAGGGCTTTTTCAGATTACAGAGTTGAATTTGAACAAAGTCAGCCCAAAAGACGTCTGCTCAGCATGTTCCTGGATAAGTTCAACCCCTAGGAGGTAACTGTTATCCATAGTTTGCCCTGTCGTAAGGGACCCTCTGGGTGCAGCGCTTCTTTTTTCTGACACTGAAGTTAAAGTCGGTGATGATGTATTGTCACAGTGAGGTTGGGTTCTGGAAAAGGGTTCCGATTTCAACTTCTACTCTGTGCAAAAACACATGTCCAAACTTAGTGAAATCTTTTGAAGCTTTGTCCACACCAGCAACTCGGAAATCCATTAATTTACAATTAAATGTGCACCTCTTTGAATTGGTCACCACCCCTACATCCCTCATCCTTGTCCCACTCATTACAATATCAGGTGATGCCACTTCATGACAGGCTATTTACAGGAGGAGTCAGGAGTGCCAGCTCCATTTATGGCACCCAGGTTGGGTGGATGGGGCTAGCCTTCAGGATCCTATTGTTTTTTGTTCTTTTTGAGAGGTGACATCACTTAACATTGTAATGACTGTGATGAGGACGAGATGGACTAAAGGTAATGAAGACTACTGGTAAGTTACCAAGCATTACCCCTAAGTCTCCTGTCTACATCCCAGTCATTACAATGTGAGGTATACCAAAGCCAAACATGAGAACAAAGTGATTATAATGCAAAGTTCAAAACACCTGTACCCAAACTCAAATGCAAATGAGAAACATTATTATTGTGATAATGCTTGACAAAAGTATGCTCTGAGGTCCAAGAGGCCACCCAAGACATTCAGTTGTGGAAGGTCAGCACAAGGGCATGCACATAACAGTCTTCATTGATGCAGCACATGCCTTTTTTGATACAAAAATATCAGAATACATCATCAGGGGCAGGGCAGCGAAGACAATGTGCGTCCACTGCCATCCCCATGTGATTGAACTGTAAAGGGGTGCAGTATAACCTGTGTAGGAATTTATAATATATTAGTCGCAGCCTGTAGTTAGGGGAGAGGGTCCCCGTAGGACCATTGATTGGGGGGACTAGTGTCTGTTTCCCAGGCCGTAAGTGTACCCGGCCTCCGGACGGCCACCATGGCTTGCATGATGGAGTAAAGGCATGTGACCAGTTTGTGAGGTGAGGGGTTTGTGAGTATGTGTTCTAGAGCTTGTAGCATGGGAGGAGGGTCAGAAAAAGTGTTGTGTATTACATGGCAGGTAGCTAATAGTTGGTGGTATAAGAGGATCTCAAGCACAGTAGGGTGTTGTTTCAGAGGCCTCAAACAAGGGTATGAAGTGGTCTTCTGGGTATGATTGGCAAAGGTTATGAAGCCTCACCCACGCTCCCTCATCCTGGCACCTTTGGTAGAAGGGGGGTATGCCCGATGGTAACAGAGGGTGTATAAAGGCATGGGGGACTGGTGTGCTGTCTCATGACATCCATGGCCCAGTGCAAGCACTCCATAGTGTCTACTTCAATCAATCAAAAAATACTTTATTCAATTGTATCTCACAATCATAAAAGCAAGTAAAATATACAAGATAGCACCAATCGACATCGACATAGTATACATAAAAAAAAGTGAATCAAAACATACAACAATTAATACCATGTAATAAAATTCACTACAAAAACTAAATCCAGTTATTATTCTAAAAACCAATATAAGATCAATAAAAGCAGACATTTGGAGAACAAGAAACTATTATCCTAGCTAAAAACATTTTAAGATGGAAGGCCTCCTCAATTTTGCCTAGAGATATAATCTGGCCTTCATTACTGCGCACAGATATACAGCTAGACCATTACAGATTTTGATTGATGGGAGAGACAACAAATAAATAAAGGCAGGGCGGCACTGTTTAAAATGCAGAGATTTTAAGAGTGGAATCACAAATACTTTCCTTAAATCAGAGTAAAATGTGCAGAACAAAACTATATGCATTGTGTTTTGGACTGACACTGAGTCACAGGGACATTTTTACAAGACTGGACTCCAGTCGTTGGTAAGCGGAAAGCTAACAAGTCGATGAAATGTCTCTAGTCTTAGGCGTGTGAGGACATATCAATGCCTTAGGTTCAATACATATTTTAAATATGGTTCCATGCCATCTGATTGCTGCAGCAGAAGATTCCTCCTTACACTAGATTTCTTTGACTCAGTAGCCCACCTCAGGTCAGCCAGGTGGGTAAGGCAGATATTTTTCAAGTCTTTCCTGGAAAGTGTTTCCATTTTTTCTGGTGTAATGTAAAACTCAGGATGGCCCAGGTCCGTAAAAAAATCTTTATATAATCCAGCCATGGAATTTGCAACGAATGACTTAGTGATTGAGTGTCTTCTATAATGGCCCTATTCAGGCTAGCAAATTCAGAGGTCCATACTTTATGCCAAAGTAAAATTGGTTGCATGTTTATGAAATCTGTGATGTATGTTACTCCCATTTCTGAATGGCACGCCAAGGTTGAGGTAGATTTTGGCACACTTAGGATGGACTTTAAAAAATCATTTTCAGCTATCTGTAGGGCATCACATTTCCTATATCCCCATAAGCCTGCCCCATACAGTGCAACAGAGACACATTTTGCGTTATAAGTTGTCATCATGTCTTTGGGAGTGGCCCTACCAACCTTTTTAGAATTTTTTTTTACAGCCATAATAGTTTTTGTGAAGAGTAATTTCATAGACCTAATGGCTTGCAGCCAGGTGCCTTTGTTATCAAACATAATAGATAAGAGGTATGAAAAAGTTTCTATGTCGTCTAATGTGACACACTTTAAAATGACATGTTTTTTTTTTGCAGATTTTCTACCACAGGTTATCATGAAGGTTTTAGAATGATTGATTTTAAGGCCTAAGTCTTCCATATAGTTGTCAAAGGTTGCCAGTAGTCGCTGCAAAGCTACTGGGGTACGTGCCATCAAAACAGCGTCATCCGCATACATAAGTGCTGGAATCTTTCGGAAACCAACTTGTGGAAGATTTCCACAAGCAGTAGATATAACAGCCTCTAATTTAATAATGTATAGGGAGAACAGTAGGGGAGCTAGAACACAGCCTTGGTGTACCCCCTGCTTTACAAGAAAGAAGGAGGTACACTCCCCCTGAGACCTGTAACACATCCTAGCTTTAGCTCCAGAATATAGTTCCCTGATAAAGTGAACTATTGTATTGTCTACCCCCATATGCAGCAAAATGGGCCAAAGTTTGCTGTGAATTACACAGTCAAACACCAAGGTCAGGTCTACAAATACAAGGTGTAGAGCTTCTGTCTTAGCCTTCGTGTATTGACCAATCAAAATATCTAAGTTCAGGGCCTGTTCCACAGTCCCTATCCCAGCCCTGAAGCCATATTGTAGGTCTGTTAGTGTATTATTAGCTTCCGTCCATTCCCACAACCTTTAGGACAACGTGTCCTGCAATCTTTGTGAGGGTGTCAAGCAGTGAAATTGGCCTGTAACATGCTGGATTTTGACGGTCGCCTTTTTTAAATATTGGAACAATAATGGACTCTGCCCAGGTAGGGATAAAGGCTGTGGCACAACAGGCCCGTAAGACCTGTGTCAATAAAGGGCCCAAAAGTGAAACATTAGACTTATAGATATCAATTGGTACTCAATCTGGTCCTGATGCTTTCCCACTCTTGCTGGTGTTAATGGCATCAATGACCTTGTTTAAACTGAATGGTGGAATAATAGGCTGAAAGTCTGCTCTATGGGCATTTGGATCTGGGACTACATTTTTTGAGGAGTATATTTTGGAAAAATAGGTAACCCACTCCTCTTCCTTGATGGCTATTTCGATACTTGGTGACGTTCCATCACCCAGGAGAGGGGAGTTCACTATCTTCCAGAATTTGGCATTGTTGTTCTGGAAGCTTGCATTATAGAGGGTATGCCACGCATCATCTTTTAGATTTTTTTTCCTGTTTTTTTTGGCCTTTTTATACTCATGTCTAAGAGTGATGATCTCGTGCTTGTGAGGGTTTTGTCTATGTAGATGCTGTTTAAGTCTCTTATGGGCCCGTGTACATTCAGTATCAAACCACCCTTTGTTTCCCCATGGTCTGGATTTACCTGTGCCTACTGTAAGAGACTGCTTGATTCCCGTGGTGGTTACTGTAAATGCTTTACAAGGCAGGTTTCAATCTCATTAGCATATTCCCTCAACAGTTGTTCCATAAAACCTATCAGTTCAATCTGTGACCAACAAATAGAGTCACCATTTCTTGAACCAAATTCAATGTTCGCTGCCTTATCTACTACTCTCTTGTGTTTGTTTATGGCTTGAGGCAATGCAAGGCAGAAGCTTTGAGGATAGTGATCGCTGAAAGCGATATCATGAATTTTGTACTCAGAGGTGCAAAAAACAAGATTATTAGATATTAATATAAAATCAATTATAGTATTTGCACATCTGCCATTAAAGGTAGGTTTAAGCTGTGAATTACTGTCATTTACACCATTGCAGAAAAAGAGATCGAATTTGAATAGTACATCATTCAACAAATTACCGTAATAGTTGTGAGTGAAATGAAATAGCTTGTCGTTTTCACCTACACCACAAGAACAAACTTTCTCATCTGTTTGGGAGCACAGGTGGGTGTTAAAATCTCCTCCCCACACAATAAAGGACTCTTCATGTGAGGAATTACATGCGCGATCCAAATCGTCCTGCAGTTGCCTGAGTGTATATGAGATTTTTTGTAAGGGGGCGTTATTATAGAAATTGATAATCACTAGGTGCGCTCCATTTTTTAATTCGCATAGTGTCAATTGATGAAACGTATTAGAAATTAGGCTGGTCACCTTTATTGAATCATACTTATTGGAGATAAATGTGCACAGTCCACCTTTCGCCCTGCCCTGTAGACAAGGGATTGCGGGGGTATAGAATGTCCTGAAACCATTTATATGAATGGGATCTACGGACCAAGTCTCCTGTAAACACACACAAGAAAAGGAACTAATGAATTCTAACCAATCCTCGTTCTTACTTTTGTTACGCAGACCTGCCACGTTCCAGAATAGGAGTTTGTCTCCCGATGTAATTGCGCCCAAACCCGGAGGATCGTGTTGCCCTACTTTCCTTGTTAGTGTGGAGATATTAGTCTCCATCTCTATGTGGAGTGTAGATATTGGTATGGGAGTGGCCAGATGGGCAGGAAGTCTGCCTGCTGATGTTTCATCAATAAAAACCTGTCAAGCTCTTTTTCCCCTTACCGCCGTTTCGTCCCCTTTGCTCCCCACCAGGCCGTCACCGCCTTTCAGTAGATCAGGAGCGGTACTCATCGATATAGACCTTATCTTGCCCGCAACCTGATCTATTGTCAGTCAATCAACTTCCTCCAAAGAGAGGGCATGAAATCTATTCTTAGTAGGGACCATATAATTTCTTTTGAGCCTACTTTGTTGATTTGAAGGGTCTGTGCTGAGTTGGTCATGCCTCCCATGAAAATTATAAAAAAAGCCTTGGGGGAGCAATGAAATGCCATGGTCAGAGATCTGTCGCAGGCTTAAGTTTCTCAAAATGTCCTTGACCAATTTTGGAGTTTTAAACGAAAGTACCACACAGTCACCTCTTAGTGTTTTATCGTTCCTGCCCACCCATTTAACCCTCCTGACCATTTTAATATCTTCAAAAAGTGTATCTATCATGCCAGGTTTCATCCGGGTCCCTATCCAGTTCAGGGATTTGTTTCTCAGGGCCGTCCATGTTTCCCTGTTGTCCATGGGTAAGGTGGGAACATTTGCAAGAACTACTACATAAGGAGTTACAGCAGGAGGGAGGTCTAGTGTATCTCTTGATGTTTGTAATATATCCAAATAAATTTTCGATCTATTCTGTGGTTCCGAACCATTTATATTCACATTTGATTGTTGGGAACTTCTGGTGCTAGTTAGAGAAGTACAGGGTTCTACATGAGGTTGGTAAACACGGGGAATGATTAGTGTGTATTGTCGCTCTTTAGGGGGATGTAAATTTCGATTTGGATCTATATCGCCACAATGTTGAGGAATTAAAGGCGGTGGGCCTAAAGTCCGAGCCTTCACTAAATTGAGTATTGATTCCACGTTTTCCTCCACTTGGGTTAGACGCTTTGTCAATAACTCAAAGGACATCTTAACTAGATGTTCCAGGGTGATAAAGGTATCTAAGGTGTTAGTTTTTGCTTTAACTATAGTTTGAGTAAACTTCTGACAGGATTTTATGTTGTCGAGATTAATTTGAGTTTGTACCGTGGGTTGAATTCCAGTGTTGCCATGTCTTCTTATGACAAATGGCTCTTGGCTGGATGCTCTACCCTTTATGGCTACTTTAGGTTTCCTTGTGCGTTTGGGTGGAGGTGGGTAGCTATCGGCCTCTGAGATAGACTCATTTAGATGGTGGATGCATCCATTTGGGCCTTTTATTTGGTCCCCACTTTCCAATAACTGGAGAGGATAATACTAGTAGTGGGGGGTTATTATTATTAGATGAAAATCCCAGCGGGCCCTTCTGGGTTGATATCCTTTCCTCGACATTAGTAAGCTGTTTGTCGATAGCACCCATTCCTCCTGAGATAAATTTTAGTATTGAGGAATGATCTTTATGGGAAGATATATCTTTTGCACTAAGTTGCTTCCTCTTACCCATTTTTAATACTCTCAGAGGTTCAGCTGATACTACTCTAGGACACGTCTAGCCAATGTCTAGGATTAGAAAAACAAACACAACAAGGACGAACTACAATGACCTTGTGACAGCACAGAAGTGAAAATAACCTTGCCAGGATTCAAATGGTAAAACTGTTAATGGAATAGCCTGTAGTAATGTGCAGCAGTTCACTCAATGGCAAAAAACAAGGAGCAAGAGTACCTGCCAAATTTCCTGCTGAACACACGTTCTCAGGTCCCGATGTACGAGTAGAGATTTCAGGAGGGGGGCATCGGCGCTATTTCACAGTTTTATCCCAATCATCGGGGCCCCCAAAGAAAAAAGATTGAAGGGGGGGCCCAGCCCAACCTCTTCCTGATGATGACGGGCCCGCCCTTGGCCCGGGCTTCGCCCGCACGCGTCCCGCGAGGCGGGATCACAATACCAAATTTAAAAGGGCTCTGCTCCTGCCGCCAGCCGGCAAATGCAGTCCAGCGCGTCCCGCGAGGCGGGAGCGCAATACCAAATTTAAAGGGGCTCTGCTCCCGCCCCCAGCCGCCAACCTCAGTCCAGCGCGTCCCGCGAGGCGGGAGTGCGATACCAAATTTAAAGGGGCTCTGCTCCTGCCCCCAGCCGCCAACCGCAGTCCAGCGCGTCCCCAATGTCTACTTAAGTTTGAGGCAGCTTGTAGGATAAATAGAGTGCTGTGACCAGAGGGCAGGGTGCTGCATGATCCGCCATGATGGCCGTGTGTGGTTGAAATTGCATGGGATAGAACCAGAAGTGAGTGTTTTGTGCGTGCGAGCTGAGAGGATACAGAGCCACATCAGGCATGCCCAAGCCCCCCCTGCTCTAGAGGTAAGGTGAGTATTTGTATTTTCAGGAAATCCTGGGTTGTCTGCCAGCCCAGATCAATGCAACAAGGTTAGTGCACAGCCACCACAGGAAATGAGCAGTGAGTGGGAGAGGTATGCTTGAAAAGAAGTACAAGAACTTAGGAACGATGACTATTTTTGCAATAGCTGTCCGTCCCATCACGGATTATGGCAGGTAGGACCATACCGGGACCCTGTCCTCCAGCCACACCATGGTGCAGTCATAATAGACCCTTCAAAGTTCCTCTGGGTCTCGGCTGAGCCAGTAGTGAAACAGATCGGATGCCCACTGCAGTAGGTATTCAGAGGCAAAAGACTGCGTGTAGTCAGTAAGGGGGAAAAGTGTGGACAGTATCCTCCAAAGTGTATGACCTCACGGATAACTGAGGCTACATTCTCCTGAGGCTTGTGGATGTATAAGGTCACATCATCTGCGTAGATTGATACCACCAGGCCTCTGCTGTAAAACCGAGTCAGCCATGGATCTGGTGCTATTATAGCTGGGCTGCAAGAGGCTCCAGCACCACAGCGAATAATATCGGAGACAGTGGGCATCCCTAGTGTGTCTCACAAGTTCTTAGGAAAAGTTCAGATATCACTCCTTTAAGTTGAAGGAGGGCAGTGGGGGGATAGAGAGAAGCTGGATCTGGCAGATAAATTGAGGCCTAAGGCTGAGTCACACAAGTAGCAGGAGGAGCTACAGTCATTCAAGATAATCCAAGTCCTTTATTGTTTCTAGTAATGCAGCGGCAAGTTGAGGGTTCAGAGTATGCATGAGGGCAAATGCTGTGCTGAGGTTATGTGAGGTACACAGGCCCAGAACAAATCTAGACAGATCTGGTCAAACAATAGTGGACATCAGGGGGAGGAGGCAGTTCGCTAACAGTTTGGCAAATATTTTTTTGTGGACTTTGAGCATAGAGAGCAGCCGGAATGAGTTTCATCAGTCTGTGGGCTTATCAGGTTTTAGAAATGGCACTATGACTACTTCTCACAGGTATGGTGGAAGAACCCCGTTCTCCAGAGATACCTATACATTGCTAGCAGGTGGTATGGATGCATATTCTTTGTAGAAGAAGGTGGTCAGTACTGCGAGACTCTGAATAACCTGTACAACTTCCTCTACTGTTTGGGGTTTGTGGAGCATGCCACAAGTGTCTTGCCAGGGTGTATTCCCTCCCCATATCAGCGCGCCATTATGTTGCAGACAGGATAGCTCACCTTGCTTGCAGCTTCCTCTTCTAACTTGGTTATTTGTGACTGAATAGCAGTCATGGTGGCTGTGCTTTTAAATGTGTAGTAGTCCTGCTTCAGGGATGAAAGTTCCCATTCCAGCCTAGTAGGCCTCCAGCATATTGCCCTGTAGATGCCAGATTGTTTCATGATACATGTTCCCCGGGTGACTAGATTGAAAGCTTCCCACAGAGTTGATGGGAAAGTTACTGATCCTTTGTCATTACTTGAAATAGTCAACAATCGCTGTGTGGAATGTGTTGCGGAATACTGCGTCCCGAAGAGACCCAGGCAGCAGATGTTAGCTGAAGGTCCGAGGGGCCACCTGTGGCAGAACGAGCTCCAATAAGATGAGTGCATGGTCAGAGAGGGTGCAGGGCAGATGTACCACCAATGTAGACCAGGTTTGGGGGTCTCAAGAAAATAACCAGAAATCAATATGTGACCACGCATTGTGGAAGGCGGTGACACAGGTGTCCTCTATGCCAGTTGTGTGAGTGAGCCATAAATGTCATTAAGGTGGTTGTCCTGTATTCCTGTATTTGCGTGTTGAGTTGTGTGGCAGCATTGGGGTTGGGGTGCCTAGAGGCGCTAGATGGGTCCACTATCAGATGCCTAACCTGGAACATCCGGGGACTGAAGACTTAAAACCACATAAAAGCCCAGTTGTCCATATGTACCTCAACAGGCACGACATAGACATTTGCTACCCTCAAATACAGTCCACAGCTCCAAGGCTACACACAGGCTGGCGCGAGGATGCCTACACCTCCCTATACTGTACCTATTCCAGGGGTGAAGCAATACTGATGCACTAAGGCTTGCCATGACAAATGCGACAAAGCCCTCTGTGATGATAAAGAATGATACATCTGCCTAGCTGATAATCTGCACAGACACCCCGTAATATTAGCTGCAATCTCTGGCCCTAGCAAATACAGCCCAGATTTTTTTCCTGAGGTCTGGAGACTGATTTACAACCTGGGCCCCGGAGCCATCCTTTGGGGAGGGGACTTCAATGTGACCGAAGATGACAGGCTGGACCGATCTGGTGCCCCTTGGCACCCCAACACCAAATGGGAAGTGGAACTTTCCTTCAGACTTCTTCAGGTCAGCGGAACACTGATTTCCAGCCCCAGATAGTTTTTTAAGTTAATAAGCATTAAAGTGAACCCCAGATCAGACTTTGTGCCCAGAAGCTGCGTTCTAGAGTGCAGCACTCAGGGACTTCCATTCACAACACATAGGAAAAGGTTTTGTCCTGTTTGGGAATGTGTTCAAGGCACAACTTTCCAATTCAATTTTCCTTATTTTTTTTTTTATTTGACGTTGTGTAATATGGCTATAAATGCTACTGTTTCCTCCAGATTGTTGTAGTATAAACTGATGGATTGATTTAGCTACTTAAATAACTATCCCAGTCCTACACTCTTTCTATTTTACTGATTGGTTTCAATGCACAAGATTTAGGCCCTCATTACAACCCTTGCGGTTGGTGTTAAAGTGGTGGTAATACCACCAATGGGCCGGCGACAATTACTGCCAAATTATTACCATGGCGGTGTTATCTCTGATAGACAGCCAATGTACCACACTGACCGCAAGGGCGGAAACAACAGACACCACGGCGGTAGCCGTCTACAGTCAGGCGGAAGTCAATGTTTTGCTCACCAAATTAAGACCCTGGAAATCGCCACCTTTTGCTGGGCAGTACCAATGACATCAAAAGCCTGGTGGAAACACTGCACAGAAGTGAAAGGACTCACTATTGGACACACAGGGAACAACCATGCCGCCATAAAGCCCGAGCTGCATGTCTTCCCCATGATTTTCTACGTGCTGGTTCCTAGCACACAAGGGAGGGAGGGAGGAAAAAGAGAGTGACACACACACACAACACACCCCCAACACCATACACACAGTCAGCTGCATCACAAAAACATTTGTACCCCGTACCTCAGATGAATAATGCAAGGACAAAACGATTTTGAGAAAGTGAATGTAATGAAACACATCAAGATAAATAAGTGAGGCAAGACAAGAGATATATACATATGTACACAAAAAGGTACACAGCCCAGTCCACAATCTATGAAGTCCACATGGCCACAGGCCAAAGTCCAAGGCCAAACATGGCACCTGCCTCAACACGGAGAAAACACTGCAGGGGCATCTGTTGTTAAATAGGCAGGCACCTCTGGGGGACAGGGTACGGGGGGTCACCTCAGCCGGGAGTCTGGAGGGGGAAACACGCCCTGTGCTTGGTCCTGGGGAGTGCAAGGCCACAGTCTCTTGAGTGGGTGACTTGCCCACTTGCTCTGGAGGGGGCAACATGACCTGTGCTTGGTCCTGGGGAGTGCAAGGCCACAGTCTCTCGAGTGGGTGCCTTACCCACTGGTTCTGGAGGGGGCATCGTGCCCTGTGCTCTTGATCCTGGGTAGGCTAGGGTAGGTGGGTGTCATACCCACTGGTTCTGGAGGGAGCATCGTGCCCTGTGCTCTTGATCCTGGAGACTGCAAGGTCACTATCTCTCAGGTGGGTGTCATCCCACTGGATTTGCAGGAGGCAGGCCGCACAGCAGCTCATGGAGGCAGGATTATACAGCGTCCGCCGGCGGTAATGTCTGCTCAGTGGTGGTGCTGCTGCTGGTGGGGGGAGGCTCCTGCCCATCCCCAGCAACCTTAGACGGCTGCTCACTGAAGGAGGTGGTGGTGGTGCTGCTGGGGGTAGGCTCCTGCCCATCCCCTGCAACCTCAGACGGCTGCACAACCATGGTTGGTGGTGGGGGCTCCATCACAGTTCCTGCTCCAGGCCCCTTGCTCTTACAGCCTGCTGGTGCAGGCCCCTTTCCCTTCTTGGCAGCAGGTTGGGCAGGCTCCTTTCCCTTTTTGGCAGCAGCTTTGGCAGGCTCCTATCCCTTTTTGGCAGCAGCTTGGGCAGGCTCCTTCACCCTCAGGACATATGCTCTGGATCCTTTTCTACCACGAATGGATGGGGTGACGACTGGGCTCGTTGACTGGGTGGCTGAGGCCCTTCCCACTCTGGCAAGACGTGCAGGACAGGGGGGTGGGTAGGGAAGAGGTCAATGGTGGATAGGAACAGGGCGGGAAGAGGGAGAAGGTTTGGGAGTGGAGGAAGAGGGAGTGGTTGTTGGAGGTGTCTGTCTGCTGATTTTGGGTGCAGGCGCATGGGCTGGATGCTGTTGTGAGGTTTATGGCGGTTGGGTGTCTGAGTGCTTGCTTTTGTGTACCTTAGGAGGGGTGGTAGATACAGTGGGAGAGGACACAGGGGAAGTGTGCATGGCTGTTGTGGAGGTGTCTGCCAGTGAGGTGTGTGTTCTGCTTGGTGTGGTGATGCTGGTATTGGATGATGATGTAGTGCATGCAGGTGTGAGTGTGGACGGAACTGGGTGTGAGGTGGATGAGGAGGAGCAGGGAGACAGTGGAAGTAGTGGATGTTGGTATGTCTGCAACTGGATGGTGTTTGTGTGAGTGCCTGTGGGATAAAGTGTGATGATCGTGTTTGCCTGAACCACTCTTGTGTGTTGTCTTGTGTGCATGCTCATCTGCCTGTATGCTTGGGATGGGTTGGGGTTGAGGAGAATGGGACGGGGAAGTGGAAGTTGGAGGGGGTACGGTAGAAACAGGGACAATGGCTGTCATCAGAGAGGAGGCCAGAGCCTCGATTGATCTCTGTTCGGCCGCCAATCCGGTGTGAATGCCCTCCAGGAATGCAATTAGTCTGTTGTATCTGGGCTGCCAGCCCCTGGATGGCATTCACAATGGTTGACTGCCCTACAGAGATGGATCTCAGGAGGTCAATAGCTTCCTCACTCAGGGCAGCAGGGTTCACTGGGCCAGGGCCTGAGGTGCCTTGGGTGTAGGAGATGCGCACCCACCTGGGTAAGTGGGTACAGGCAACCTGATGAGGGACTGCTTAGAAGGTGGTGCTGGTACGGGGTGGAGGCTGTACCTGTAGCTGGGGTGGTCACAGAGGTGTCCGTCACTACCAGGGAGCTTCCATCGGAGGAGGTATCTGTGTCTGAACTGTCCCATCCAGTCCCCGCCATGGTGCTCTCCTCGCCGACCGTCCCACTGGTGCCCTCAGCGTCGGTGGACTGCTTCCTGGGTCCTGTGGGATGCAGCTCCCTCCAACGCCGGTGCCTCTGCTTCTCTGCCAGATGATGCTAATGCACACAAGGACAGGATGACAAAACAATAAGGGGGGGAAGAGACAAAGGATACACTTGATCAATGGCTGCATCAACACCACAGTTGGCGTATACAGCACCCTCACACACAGGGAACAGGCCTACGCAATATGCCATAGCATTACCAGAGAAAAAGTTAGCTTCCAAGGCATTGGGAGGGGCACACACCGCCAAATGCAGCACACCTGGGACCCACGCAGTACTGGATGTTTACAAGCTAGGTAGCAGGATTATCCCCTCAGCACCCTAACTACCAGGAGATATACACTGTAATGTCAGGCCTTGCCTAGGGGCACCCACTGACACACAACCCCCAACCGGATACCACCATACCATGCGTAAATTGTAATGATGGGCACTGTACTCACCCCTTTGTGGCTGCTGTGATGCCCTCAAGTGCCCATCCAGCTCTGGATAGGCCACTGTCAGTATGTGGGCCATCGGGGGGTCAGGGTTCGACAGGTACCCCTTCCTCGTTGGGAGGCCATCCCCAGCTGGCCTCTGCCGTCTTCCGTGCCCAGCGTCTCAGGTCCTCCCACCGTTTCCAACAGTGGGTGCTCTTCCTGCCATAGACCCCTGGGTCCGCAAGTCCTTGGCGATGGCACGCCATTTACCCTTCTTTTGATGGGCGCTGACCTGCAGAGGCAATACAAACAGGGAAAAACCATTAGACAACGAGTCCAGCCTGTTACACATACGGCCCACCAAACCCGTTTCCATCACCATTGGCACACACATAGCCCAGCACACAACCTGTACACCGCCAAGAGGACTTTCACCCACCCCCGTTACATGAGGCCTTCACACACACCACTCCATGCATTCATGCCACATGCATTGTGCCCACAGTGTACTCACCTGTTGGTCTGGAGGACCATACAGTAGTCCGTACTGGGGTAGGACCAAATCCACCAGTCTCTCCAACTCCGCTGAACTGAAGGTAGGGGCCCTTTCCCCAGTCACACGGGCCATGGTAGGTTCCAGACACAGGTCACAGCAGCACATGCAGTGTGGGTCCTCTTCTGTGGATGATCAGGTAGCAAGTAAGGAATATGATAGAAAATGGCGGACACGTCCCCGGAGGTGCATACTGTCACGGCCAGCATAGATCCCCATTGGCCACTGTACCCCATAGGGCCCAATGTTACCCAATGAGGAGTTGCAAGGCATTCCCGGCTGCCTCCCGCAATGGCGCACAACGTCAGCGGAATTACCTCACTTCCACCTGTCCCTCCACACAGGACAGGCGGACGACATTTCAGGGTGTGGGGGGCAGGCCCTGGAAATTTCTGCATTACTGTTGAAAATTGGACATACTATACTAGTCACACTTACCCAGTGCAAGTTAACAGCATGCAAAGTTCTGTTGTAGCCCCATTGTTCATTTTGTGACCGGCTTCTCACTGTTTTGCCCCATAGATTGATACCACTGCAGATGAATAGGAGATGGAGACATACCCCTGTGTACAGACCCCTGGTGGACTTGGCAACAATGGAGGACAGGCACATTATCCTCACCTTTAGGTTTCACAGGGCCACAATCACAGAGCTGGAGTGGCCAATTGGAGCCTGACCAGATATCTACTATCCGTCACCCCACTGGGATCCCCCCTCTTATTCAAGTTCTATCAGTGCTCCATTTCCTGGCAACTGGTTCTTTCCAAGTGACTGTGGGCTTAGCAGCAGGAATGTCACAGCCAATGTTCTCAATAGTGCTAACCAGAGTGTTGTCTGCCCTGATTAAACACATGTGCAGCTACATTGTTTTCCCCCAGGTTGAAGATTTGGCCACAGTAAAGGCCGACTTCTATGCAATGGGACATATCCCCAACATAATTGGGGTGTTTGATGGAACACATACTGCATGTGTCACCCCCTGTCAAAATGAACAGGTGTTCAGAAATCATAAGAGTTTCCACTCTATGGATGTACAGATGGTGTGCTTGGCGGACCAGTACATCTCCCATGTCAATGCTAAGTATCCTGGGTCGGTGCATGATGCCTTTCTCCTGAGGAATAGCAGCACCCCTCATGTGATGGCCCAACTACAGAAACACAGAGTGTGGCTAATAAGTGAGCCCTGGTCCCCACCCAGTATATGTTGGTGTATGGGTATTGTGTGGGCCATATATGATAGTGTGTGGCTAAATGTTGTCCCTCAACATTTCAGGTGGCTCTGATTACCTAAACCTATCATGGCTGCTGACCCCTGTGAGGAATGCCAGGACAAGGCAGAAGAACGTTATAATGAGGCCCGTGGGCGAACCAGAAGGATAATAGAAAGGACCTTTGGCCTCCTGAAGGCCAGGTTCCGGTGCCTCCAACAGTTGGATCCCTGTGCTACTCACCCAAGAAAGTCTGCCAGATTATAGTGGCATGCTGCATGTTGTACAACCTTGAGACGCCATTTGTCTTTTCTGCAGGAGGAGGCTGGAGATGCCTGTGTGGCAGCAGTGGACCCTGTGGACAGTGAGGATGAGGAGGCAGAGGATGAGGACAACAGAACATCAGTCATCAGGAGTACTTCTAATGACATACAGGTAAGACAGTGTTACTTCACATTTAAATTACATTTCTTTAAATTTCTTTTGTACCGGCATGCTGTTATTTCACACTTCTATGCCCACTTACTGTACCCTTTGTCAATTCATTTTACAGATGTTGGTGACCTCACATATACTCCTGGTGTGATAATTGCAGCCAGCTACAGGGCCTAATCCTATGTTCATTTTCTATACAGTTGAATAGCAATGTCTGCACCTGTTGAAATGAATACATACTTTAAAAAATTGACATACTCCAAAGTTATTTATTTTCCAATGGTGTTTCTTGAAGTGCTAAAATTTGGAGGGGCAAGTGAAATGGGATGGAAGTGATGATGGAGGAAAGTCCAGGGTATAGTTCCAGTCTATTTGGAGCACAGGTGCATTGTCCAAGGGGACAAAGGAAGGGGAACAATGACAGTTCAAGGTGGACAGTGTGACATAGTGGGACACAAGGGTGACAATCAGGAGAGTCTCACTTCCTGGTGGGGGTCTTGGCAAGTGTTTCTGGCTTCTGTCTGGATCGCAGGAAACGTTTACGGGGTGGTTCACCTTCTGCAGGGAGAAAGGTGCTGGTGGCCTGTTGGTCCTGTGGTGGGGCGTGATAGAGGCAGCGGAGGTGGAAGGCTGTTCAGATATGTGGCTAGTGGCAGGGGCCCGCTGGTGTGAGACTGCCTCCATCATAATTTTGGCCATGTCTGTCAGTACCCCTGCAATGGAGACCATGGTGTTGTTAATGGCCAGCAAGTCCTCCCAGATCCCATGGTACTGTCCCTCCTGCAGCCATTGTGTCCTGGGAATGTTGATATGCTCCCAGGATCTCTGCAAGTGCCAACAGGAGAGTTGGATCCCTGTGCCTGGGCCTGTCCTCCCCCTGGTGCACAGCACTCCTCCCAGTTTCCCTGTTGGCCTGTGCCTCTGTCCCCTGAATCGTATGTCCACTGCCACTGACCGCAGGTCCCTGATTGTCTTGGGTATGAGGGGTAGCCTGGGGTCCCTGTAGCGGTGGACACACTGATGATTGGTGTGTCCTGGGACAGAGGTGTGGGTACGCTGGGTGGGTCCTGTGGTGGTGTTTCCTGATGGGGGAGGCTCTGTGGTGGTGTCTGACTGGGCCTGGGAAACTGGCTGTCCAGAGGTCCTTGATGGGGCAGGTTTGTCATCCAGATCCAGAAGACCAGAGTTGCTGTCATCACTGTGGGCCTCTTCTGTGGAGGGACTGGATACTGCTGGCACCTCCTCCCCGCTGACATTGGCTGGAGTACCTGTGGGGATGTAAATGCTGTGTTATTGTTTCTGTGTCTGACATATTGTGCATCCGTATCTTACCCGCTTTGGTTGCATTTGTCCTGTCAGGTTTCACTTGTCTAAGTTGGTATATGGTGGGTTAGCTGATTCTCTGTAGTGTGCATGCTTTAGTGATAGGTGTCCATGCAGGTCTGTGAGTGGTGTCATGCATTGGTATGGCATGCAGGGCTTGGCATTGGGATAAGTGTGATGAGATGGTGTGCTGCGTGGAAAGTGGTCGAGTGATGGGAGTGAGGGTGGGGGTATGTTTAGGATTGTGGGTTGCGGGGTAGTAGTAGTAGAGAGTTGACTTACCAGAGTCCAATCCTCCTCCTACTCTGGTCAGGCCCTCAGGATGCATGATTGCCAAGACTTGCTCCTCCCATGTTGTTAGTTGTGGGGGAGGATGTCGGGCTCCACCGCCAGTCCTCTGCACAGCGAGTTGGTGTCTTGCTGCAACGGAACGTACCTTCTCCCGTAGGTCGTTCCACCTCTTCCTGATCTCATCCCTAATTCATGGGTGCTGTCCCACGGCATTGACCCTGTCCACGATTCTCCGCCATAGATCCATCTTCCTAGCTATTGATATCTGTTGCACCTGTGCTCCAAATAGCTGTGGCTCTACCCTGATGATTTCCTGCACCATGACCCTTAGCTCCTCCTCTGTGAATCAGGGGTGTCTTTGTGGTGCCATGGGTGTTGTGTGAGCTGTGTAGGTGAGGGTGTGTAGGGTGATGTGTTGGGGTGTGTGATGTGGGGTGCGTGAGTGGTGTATTGGTGTAAGTAGTGTGTGGCTCTGGTTTTGTCTTTGGTGTCTGTCTTGGGTCTTGGTGTCTGTCTTGGGCCAATGGTTTGGAATGGTAAAGGATTGTGGGTAATGTGTGTGTGTTTTATAGTGGTGTGGGTGTGATGGGTGTATGGGTTTCAGGTGTGTGTTGTTTGAATTGTCCAATGTGGTGTTGTTTTGTATGAGTGTCTGTATTTTGAGCGCGATGGTATGTACCGCCAATAGTTTACCGCCTTTCAATGTCCGCCATGGTGATTTGTGGGTCATAATGTGATGGGCGTAGTTCTGTTGCCGTAATGGTGTGGGTTTTGAGACGGCCAGTTTATCACTAATCTTTGGTCTGGCGGATTTGTTTATGTGGCTGTATAGTGACAGATTGGTGTATGTGTGTCATAATATGGTGAACGGATATCCGCCGCCATGGCGGTATGTTGGCGGCAGTCAGCGTGGCCATAAGTGGGATTTATCAGCAATGTCATAATGAGGATCTTAATGTCTACTCCAACAACAGCGTTATTATCAGAACTTGGTAAAGAAATAGTTGGATAATGTATTAAATGTCTTTGGTAACAAAGACAGTAGCTGCTACTGTCAATCAAGGGTGGTGGGGCAGGGGGTGTTGGAGGCCGATGCCAGGTAGGGGGGTATACAAATAAAAAAAAACTTACCCGCTGCTCAGTTCCTCGGCTGCTCCCGGTCCCACTGCCAGCCGCTCTGTATCTTCCAAGCAGCAACCACAGGCTCCCAATCCAGACACTGCTCTCATGCTAAAGCAAGCATGAGAGCAACGCTAGGGTTAGCCTGAGCAGATTCGTTTGATGCTCGCTCAGGCACAGGGACCCTGTGCCATTTCTCCAGGCCAGCTGTGTAACACACCCGTGTTGGAGAAATGGAAGTGTGCATGTCGGTTTGGCTGGACTAAGATGGCCGGCCACACTGACCTGCGCACTTACAGTACCCACCACTCCTCCCTATGGCCCAGCCCCGCCCTGTATTACACATTTCAAGCTGTCAGAGAGATAGCAAAAAATGAAATGACAATAAATTAATGTTATTATCATTCCATTTGTCACTGCTTGCTGCCTCTGCACAGGGGGGTGACGTTCCTCCGCTATTACAGAGGAGCCACCCCCGAATAAGGAGTTTGTCCCAAAAAATAGTTCCCCATGTATAGGTTAAGATAAATACGAAGAAAAATAAATTGCATTATCCTGCTATGCTGTTGTAGATGCCTATTGTAATTAGTTAAATATAGCCATTCAATTTGGTTTTATAAATGTAATGAAGGTCAGTGGTGTAAGCTGGCAGGTAGCACGGATCAGGAACTTGGAAATTATTGTGTTAAGTTCTATTTCTAAATTTACATTTATTACTGTTGCAGGCAAACTGAGAAAAGAAGAATTCCATGCTCAAAACATGATACTGCTTCTCGTTTTTTCTACTAAATTTGGAACATTTCATACATTATAAATAACATCCTCTGATGAGATGTTTAGAGCCACTGCCAGTACAGAACATCTGTGGGGATTTTAGATTTGTAACTATTATTTGAGTCCTTCATTTGATTAAATGAACTCACTGCGTGAATTGTGCACTTCTCACCAGGCAAAATGTCTTTACTCACAGTGCAAGACAACTAATGAATGAAGTGAGCTGACCCTATGTGTGAGAAAGCAGGGCTGATTGCAGAGGCCCCCTAACATTTTGCCCCCATTTTTCACTTTTTGATGGTGTTTTCCTGACTCTGATGGTGCCCTGGATACTGCTAACCAGCCCCAGGGCCTGTGGTCTGTATCAAATAATGTGCAAATTAGGGAAATATGATTGGCTAAGTCAACCTACCTATATGTTCCTAGTATATGGTAGGGCATGTAGGTTTAGGGACCCCAGCATAGGTGGTGCCCCCATAGCTGCACCACTGAGGTGCCTAGTGTCATTTTAAAGGCAGGCCTGCCTTTCTGGCTGCTTTTAAACTGAAGTTATATGCAAATTCGACTTTGGAATTAAAAGTACTTTCAAAGTCTTAAATTGCCTTATTTTTACATAAAAGTCACCCCTAAGGTGTGCCCTATGTGTCTCATGATGGGTGCCATGTAACTATAAGCAGGGGCCTTATAACAATAGTTTTATAAGCCCCGGTGAGGTAAAATAGCCACATTTGTTTTTCCCTCACTGTAGTGTATGGCCTCCATAGGCAAAAATGGGGAGAATTTATTTTAATTAACAAAGTCCCCTTAAGTGTCAGATACATTGAGTTTGGTATCAAATTAATTGTTATAATAAATCCCACAACTTACAATAACTAGTTCAGGTAAAGAGTTTTAAACTCTACCTAAAAAGTTGCCAACTTCAGCTCTGTAGTACCATTCTCTGATTGGTCAGCCTCTGGCAGCTTGACCAGGCTGCCTTGATGAGGTGTGAAGTGGCCTGGGCTGAACACAAAAGATGTGCCTGGGGGGGAAATCTGCCTCCACAGATGGGGAAGCAGGAAGTGGGGAGGGCTGCCAAAATGGTCTTCAAAGACAGGGAAGGACATTTGGAGCAACCCACCACCTCCCTCACATTCTGCAACCCCAGACAATTGGGTGTTCTCTTGATTAGATTAGGAGAGGGCAGGAGAGGTGTGTGTTTAGGATTTTTAGCCACACCAGTGGGTGGGCTCAGCCAGATGTAACCTCCAAAAATCAGTTTCAGCCATGGTGGATTTTTGAAGAATGTTGCTCCCTGGGATTGATTTTTGACACACTTCCCAGGAAGTTGTCATCAAAGGGGGAAGGATCCTGCCTGTGATTGATACCGAGGACCCCCTGTTTTTCTCCCAGGGGCAAGGATTAATATGGCAGCGCTGCACCCACACCTCAGATACATGGAAGAAGAAAAAGAAGAAAAAGGACTGCCCTGTTGGACCCCTGACCTGCACCTGGACACTGCACTCTGAAGGACTGCACCAGCTTCACACTTGGGCTTCACCAATAATAGGACTTTTACTGTCTTCTACTGCTTCAAAAAGGGACTCCCTGTTTGCTACAGGTACAAAGGAGCTGCCCAGAGTCCCCTGCATAAAGTCCTGCAAGCAGAGCCCAGCTGACCAGTGTCCAGTGGCCATTTGAGGATTCTGACAAGGTTCATTCTGGGAATTGTAGTCCCAACTCCTAAGGAGTACCTCAGAGCTTCTTGAGCCTTGGATCAAGATGTGGACACTTAAAGGACCCAAAAAGGACCTCTGGAAGAAGATCCAGAAGTTTGGAGACGGTTGGAGAAACTCCATAAGTTGTAGAGGTGCATTGTGGGAGTTGTAGTGCTAAACCCCAAGGGGCAGGCCAAAGCCTCTGACCCCTTTGCTGGTGCTGTGGACCACTTTCCTGAATCAAGAAACACTTCTGAAAGTAAGTGTGACAGTGTTGCCTCATGGGTGGCCTGAACTCTGGACCGTCCCATTCCAGTGTGACCTTTTTTAACCCTTTAAGTGTTAGTTGCTTCTGTGCGCTAGATAGGCTCAATGGCCTATACTTTTCAAACTCTACATGAAGCCATTACCGGCATTTATCAATGAATCTCAGCACACATGCGAAAACTATGAGAATACACAAAAATACGTCTTAAACAGAAAGGCCCCAAAGACATTAAAAACTCAAAACTCTTCAGTTGCCTCACAGCTGTTAATCCATGGATGATATGGAGTCTTCTGAAATTGAATGCTTCCAAAACTGAAATAGTCAATGTGATAAAACTTATGGCCCACTCTGTCCTGACCTAGCGATCTGGGACCTCCTCCTAAAGTATCTAAGGAAGTAAGAAATTACCATGGACACCAAGTTATCAATGAATGCCCAAGTGGACAAATTAGCAATATCAAGCTTCATTAGTAAGAAAAGTCTGCAACACATCTTGCGCCCACTTAGAATTTCCACACAAGGTCTAGGCTGTTATCTCTTTTGTACTGTCTAAACTTGATTACATCAATGGCCTCTACCACGGATCATCTTTATCAACTATGAAATGACTTAAATGAATTCAGAACTCTGCTGCCAGACCACTCCTGCATGTAGAGACACAATCCCATATCTCCACTGCCTTGAGGGCCCTAAATTGATTAACAGTTGCCAGAAGATCTACCTCCAAGCTGCTTTCTACCACCCACAAAGCAATACATGGAACAGGACCGCTTTTCATCAGGAATAAAATCACTAAACACATAAATTGTTTTTTTTTTAAGATACACAAATTAGCTTCACTTTACAGCAACTCTTGAAAGTCTGAGTGCCTGATTCACAAAGATAAAGTTAGACTTTTGGTCTAAGTTTACACTAAAAGTCTAACTTTATGACTTTTTTGTACTCAGAAAGGTGAGATATGAGTCACATCTTTACATCTTCCCTCAGGGTGGAATTTCCAAACTGAGGACAGAATCCAGTTCAGAGTTCAGAGACTCTGCCCTGAGGGCAGGTGTAAAGATACAACTCATATCTTCCCTTTCTGAATAGTGCAAATTCATAAAGTTAGACTTCTGGCCTAAACGTAGACCAAAAGTCTAACTTTACCTTTGTGAATTGGGCCCTCAGTTTCTAACTATAGATCTACACATGCAAATATGGGACTTTTTACAATACAACCATAAACCTCAATATATTATCTTCTTTATACATATACACCCTTTCTATGTTGTTATTTATCTACATATTTATTAACTCACTCCTCTTGTAGAATAAAAAAACCTACAACTCTCTCCAATGCACTACTCTTTGTCTCATCCTACACCTCTCTCAATATATCCTCTAACTCCAGTCTCTGACTCAACCCAAACCTCATTCTACTACTATGAGCTCCCAAATAAACCTTTCCAGACTCTTCACTCTTCTATCTGTCCTTGGCTCACCCGAAACCTCATGTTGATACTATGACCCCCTATGTAACCCTTTTTAGAATCTTCCCTCATGTATTCCCACTTTGACTCATTAGAAAACTCTTTTAAATACTATGATCTCCCTAATCCATTTCTAGACCCTTCTCTCCTTTATCCCTGCTTTGACTCATCCTAAAAAACCTCATCTTACTAATATGATCCTCCAAATAGCACTTTCTTGACTTTTCTCTCCTCTGCCCCTCCATTATCCTATTCAATCAAACCAACAGACTCACATGTCCACCTTTCAATTCAACATCTTATATTTCCCTATACTAATCCGCCACTAATACTTTTTGGGATCTAGAAAAGCGAACCACTTGCCAAAAAGCGCTTCCACCTCTTGTCAGATGTAGTAAGCACTATGTAAATACAATTACAATATAATTATATTTTACAGTACTTTGTTGATGTATTGAACTTATTCTTATTAACCATTTCCAGAAAATCTTTAGTAAAAACTGTCGCATTTTCTATCTTTGTGCTCATATAGCTGTGTGAATTGCATATATACTAAATTGTCTCTTCTAAAAAAGTTTCTACATTCCAAGTGGTAATCTAATTTACATTGGATTTTTTCAACCACTACTATAATATTCCCCTTGATATGCTCACTTTTTTATTAAAATGCACTTGTGTGTAATCTTTACACACATTCATTGTAGAAAATTGGGTTACAGGTTGAGGGGGGTGAAACCCTACTCAGCAGCAACCACAATGTTTGTCCCGGTGAAACACAAGCAAACCCAAATTAACTCATGCTTAACCCTCTAGTAGCTTGGCACGAAAGCAGTCAGGCTTAACTTAGAGGCATGTGCAAAGTATTTGTGCAGCACTTCAAACAGTAATAAAGTGAAAACACAACACAAGAAAAATCCCACAATTTAGAAAGGTAGAGTAAAATGTAAAAAATAATTTGTGATCAAATCAGCAAAAATCCAATCAATAGGAGATATGCATTTTGCAAAGGCTAGTGAGGATAGTGCTAAAAGCACAAATCCTCAACTCTGGTTACCTGTTTGCGCCCGAACCTCACAAAGTCACAAGTTCAGGCCAACTGCGATGGGAGACTGTGGGCTGTGATGGGAGATCCAGCTCCAGGGATGCGTCTCCCTGGTTCTGATGCAGTTGCTAGAAGATGCATTGTGCTGCATTGGTTCTCCTCACGGGACCGCAGTTGTGCTGGCAGAGCACCTTCAACCTGCTTCCAAGGGCCCAGGCCTTGGGTGGCAACACGTAGGGTGTAGGACACACAGCAGACAGAGTACAAGTGCTGTGTTTAAGGTGGTTGGAGCCTTTTCTGTTCCTGAACGTTGACCAGGAGGCCAGCTAACTAGCCCTTGGAGTCACTCAGGTGGTCCTGGGATCAAGATGTCAATTGAGTCCTGTCACTCAGGCAGTAGGGCAGCAGGGAAACAGGACACAAGAATGCCAGTCCTTCTGAGTCTTTTACTGGCCTAGAAGTGTAATGAAGAGTTGGGTCTGAGGGTCTAAAATGTATACCTGGTGCCACTTTAAAGTAGAATAGGTTCTAGAGGTTCCCACACACAGAGGAGCCTGGAATTTCCTGCCTCCCTGCCATGACCCTAGCTTGTCTGAGGTCACAAAAGACTAGTGCAAACCCTTTATGAGTGTGCTCAGTCAGAGTGTTTGTGATGTGCAAGTGTGGAAGACGGCCCTCCTTCCCCTCATTAAGTCAGAGATGGCCCCTCCCACCAACACCTATTCCCCTCTGTCTCACTGTCTCTGAGCAATACACTGAGACCAATTGTGAACGACACCTAGTCATGTGACCCAGAATGCAGGCTGCAGGCACACAATGGTTAGGGCAAGAAAAAGCCAACTTTCTTAAAGTTGCATTTTCAGATTTGTGATTTAAAATACAACTTTAGCATTAAAGAGGGCTTTCAATTACAATTCCTTAGACACCAAACTCAAACTTAGCACTTACTAAATGTAATAAGGTAATCCAATGTTATTCTACTGGAGAGGTAGGCCTTGCAGTTGCTCTGCTCCCTGCCCTCTCGGCTACCCTAGGGGTGACTTATACGTATTAAAAAGGAAGGCTAAGACCTGGAAAAAGTTTTACTTTGCCAGGTTGAAATGGCAATTTACAGCTGCACACACAGGATGCAATGACGGGCCTGAGACATGTTTAAAGGGCTACTTAAGTGGATGGCACAATCAGTGCTGTGACCCACTAGTAGCATTAATTTAGAGTCCCTGCATAAATGTAGTATCATTTATTAGGGACATACATGTAAAACAAATGTGCCAATTGGGTGTGAGACAATTTTACTAGGTTTAAAGGAGAGAGCACAAGCACTTTAGCAGTGGTTAGCAGTGGTAAAGTGCTCAGAGTATTAAAAGCAGACCTAAATTAGTTCAGAAAACAGGAGGGTGAAGGGGAAAAGTTTGGGGCTGACCTTGCAGGAAGAGCTGAGTGCCACATATGTTAACATTTGTAAATGAAATGTAATGTACACATGCATAGATTACAACATTTTCCTGGTTTTTATATACCATAAGCCTGGGGTAAGCTTTCTGAATTGTCCCAAACAAATTACTTAAAATTGTAGACATGAAAAGACATATGTGTCAAAAAACGAACGGAAAATGAATATGTATAGAGCTTTTACAATTTGGTTTTTAAAAAAACATAATAAACTTTTATTCGAGTGGTAAAGGTGCAATTCATACTCTGCTAGGTGGCATTGTCCATGGATATGCCTCAGCGCCCACAGACAGAAATGCTGTAATATGCGCTGAGCACATTTCAGTGTTTCAGGATGTCATACATACTACCTCTTACAGTGCAGAGATTGTTTTCATGTCGCTGTGCTACCCTTTGATTTTTGCTAATAGTATATATGAATTAATTTATTTTCACTGTAACCACTAAAATCTTCCTTATGCTTCATTACATTTCATTTTCTATGACGAGAATTCAATTATATGTTACTTCATATTTATTCCACAATAGGAAGGGAAGTAGACATTTTCATTGTCCAATCCAGGCCCTGGAGGTTGTGTTTTAAGACCTGTATTTTTAAACATTTATAACACATAAGGTTGTCAGAAATACTGAAGAACGTAAATGATGATCCCACATTTATCTACATTAAATTTTCATTTCAACCTATTAGTCATGAAATGATCCATGTGATCCTCTAATTGGGGCCGTTCTTACTCATTATCTTGTGTCTTTACCCCTTCTCTTTTGTAGTAATTCTACACAAATCCGCTTTAACTTTCAGGGTCAAATGCAAAAATGATGAACCATCGTTTCATGTATGAAGCTCTTGACATGCTCTGACTGTAATGATTCACGCATAAGGGAATCTATGTAAAACGTTTCTATACATAAAGTGCACCTTTTTGATGTGCTTTCATCTTTGCTGCTCATCACGTGTAAACATCTCGCACTGCTTCCGAATTTTGAACATATCCTTTAGAATGGAAAGTAACCTACATTTTACAGTAAAGTTAACTCATCCATAAGGGATTGCTGTCGTGCCAAGATAAGATACAGACTCAAAGAAAGTTACTAGTGACAGATTTGCATTTGTTCCCTTGGCGGCTCTCAATATTTTAACAGGTAAGCCATTGAGGCTGGAAATGCAAAACACCCATTACACACCATTCAAAACATGTGTGCCTGACATAACATGTAGCATACCTACTCCTCCATCTGCGGAAACCCAGAGAATCAATATTCAGTCCAGTAGATAGCAAATGATTAAGCCTGTTATTTCGTTCCTTTTTCATAACAAAATAGCATTTTATCTGGAATCCATCACAACATTGGATTAAATCTGCTATCCTGCATAGGATTTTCTCTTCATCCATCTTCAGCAGAGCCTCTAACTCGAGATTGCTTAGTTGTGGAACACAGCTTTTCACTTACCAGAATAAAATTAAAAAATGTTAATTCAACAGTTGCATTAGTTATAAAAAGAATTAAATAAAAACAGAAGACTTGATTTAGATCTTGGTGGTAATGATTCTGCCATTGACGTTTGTGCTGTTGGCGGTCCCATAGATGAAAGCCTGCATTTGGACTGCTGTCCCTGCCAAGAAACACCGCCTGCGTCAAAGGCGGAGAGGGAAAAGTGGCTGATAGCGGACCCCCAGACACCCTTCCTGCTGTGCGGATTTGGATGTGTCTTACCGCCAAGAAAAAAGTTGTGGTCCAACCTCCATGTTTGAGTTGGTGGATTCGAGGGGGAAAAGGGGTAAAAAGTCACCTGCTTCCCCCATTCCACCCCTCGTTTTCAACTGCACACGACTGGACAACACCTGTCTTAACTGCCGCTATCAACCCATGGAGAAAACACATCCCCCGCTAGGGCCAGACCCGGAGGTAAGAGACACCGTATTGCCAGGGTATATTGAGTGGGCATTGCAGGGGAGGTCAGGACCTCAGCAGTCAGTATTTTTTTTAATTACTCTGACATGCATATGTGGGGTACACTAGGGTGCTACACATGACTGGGGACCCACTTACACAGCGCGCGTATCGCACGCATTCACAACTGTCATTGTGGTGTCATCATTCATTGCAAAATGAATGCTGACACCACAATGACGGTACACTCACACTGGACAACGGTGTTCCTTGTGTGCACTGCAAGGGGATCTGTATGGGTAGGTTTGTGCCATCTGTTGTATATGTGAATGAATATGTGTGTGTGTGTGTGTGTGTGTGGATTGGCTGATTGAGGTGGAGGGAGCTGGAGTGGGTGATATGGTTATGTCTGTATGTGTGTCACTTGCATGTGAGATTGTATATTGTGTTGCTGGGAGACACATTCAGGTGAATGTGATTGTTGTGTGGTGGATGTTGTCATGATGTGTGCAGTTGAGCATGTGGGTGCGAGTGTGTTTGTGTAGCCAATGTTGTAGTTGTGTTGGTTGTTGTGGCAGTGTTGTGTGTGGGTGGATTGTCAATGATGAGTGTATGTTGTGTCATGGATGTATGGCAATGTGTGTTTTCGGCATGTACAGATTGTGTTGTGTCAGAATGGCAATGGGTTATTGTGTGAATGTGGTGTGTTGTGTAGTGTTTAGTGCGGGGGTACACCTATGGCTAAGGGACAGTGTATGTGTGTCACTTACCTGTATTCCATAGCCACTGTCAGTGTACAATGGCCATTGGGTCCCGCTGCAGTCTCCTTTTATCAGCAATCAGTTGACAGTCCGCCACTTGCAGAGCTGTAACATCTAAATACAACAGGTGGAAGACCGTTGACTTGATGGTCTTTTCGGGCCATCAACAGATACGGCGCAAAGATGTAAACCAGGTCCACAGTCATTTGTGGCATGTGCGTCTGTATAAGGGAGAGATAAAGTGAAACTATATGTGCTAAACATTTGAAAAGGGTTGGAAATAACAGGAGGCTCAGTGAGAAGGAGGTTGTTTATGTGTGAGAAGAGTGAGCAATAAGGTATGTGAGAAGGGCAGCAAGGGGGGGTTCACAATAAAAAGGAGGATTTGAGAGGGGAAAAGCTCAGTGTGTGTGGCTAGTGTAGTTTGTCTGAGAGAGGAGAGTGTGAACATATGAGTCAGAGTGGGATGGTAAGTGGAGTGCTAAGAAGACTCACCTCTTTAATGAACACTACATCATAATGCATTAACAATCCACAAACCAGCTTCTGACTAGGGTTGTACCACACACATATATATATGTAAAGAAGAGAGGCTGATTTTGAGGGTGACAAGGAAAGAGGCAACATTTTAAAGGGAAGATATTGCAAGGCAGATGCATAGGATGGAAACACAGGGAGTATTATATCACCAGTACAAGCAGTAAATGTGACACTATTGCAATGGGGGTGGCACAAATATTTTGCATTGCCCTAGGTTGTGGAGAGGGATCTAGACATAGGTGATGGGAGAAGTAAGACTTATTGCAGGTTAAAGATAAAGAGTTGTGGGTAAAAACAAGAAGAGTTTGACAGAGTATGTATAAGAAAGAAAGAAATTATGGTGGGGGTGTGGCCAAACAAGATGGTTGACTTGACACTTTTATCAGTGCTCCCACTGACATCTACATGATCCTGCTTCATCCTGCAGTACGCTGCATGCTACATTCCCCAAATCCATCTAGGAAAGCAGTGGGGACTTGCAGCGTTGCATAAAACAACCCTTCCTGTCCCAGGATGTGACATCTTAGGGGGGTGGGCCTGTTGCCGCCACTGCCTCAATTTGGCAGTGAAGGCCATCTTGCCGCCTGGAGGCTGGTGCCAGCTCAGAGAGCTGAGCTACATGTCTTGGAGGCTCCCTTGGGGCACCGACTGCCCCTGCCCATGCAGTGTACACTGATGAGTGGGGGCACTTTGGCTCCCCCAGGGTGTTCCTGGTCCGTGGATAGTGCACCCTTATGCTGCGGCTCTCTGCTCCTTCCCTGGCCACTGCAGACTATACGACACCCCGGCGTGAGGTGGGCCTCAGTTTTTTAAAGCCGCTGGAGCAAACAGGCAGAGTCCCACTCCCATGCTACCAGTTGCAGCACTTCCACTGGGCCCAGGGCTCTGATTGGAGCTGAGGATTTAACATATCTGTGGTGCGCTCACCCTTTATGGCTCTCTGCTCCTCTCCTGGTCCCAGCGTCTCAGCAGCGGGTGGGTCTCAGTTTCCTGAAGCTGCAGGAGCAGATAGATAGAGTCACACTCCTGCGCTATTTGTTGGGAGCAGAGACTAAACTTACCTGCAGGTTCTGTCTCCCATCGGACTTCATTTATAAGGTGACTGGACAGAGGTGGCAACACTGGCAAGGTGGGTCAGGCAGCCGCCCTGCAACTGGCAATTTGCAAGGGTCCCATTAGTCTGATCTGCCTCCCTACAAAATATTTAAGCTGGGCATGGATGAGAGGGCCGGAATAAGATAGGCCCAGCACATAGCCACTGTCACATTCACTGGGTCGGCTGTCAGCCATCACTCTGTGGGGATGAGGCCCGGCAGACTTTATGTAAAAAGAGGAACAATCAGTGAAGGCTCAGAATTAAAAGTATGGTCAGGGGCCGCATGTTTGTGATGTTTGTGATGTTGTTAAAACGGATCTTCTCTTTCGAATACCACTCAGTACTGTGCTCCTCAAATGCATAGTCAACTGAAACTGCTCTTCATCTTCCCCACCCTCTGGCTTATCCTGATGCGAGGGAGACAGTAACCCACCCAGCATAATCACCTAACTGTTGCAATATGCTAGTTTACAGTCTCCTTGTGGCAACTGGAGGCTGGGGCTCTTGCTTGGACTCTGGACATTGTGATAGCTGGTATTGTACATTATGGGAAAAGATAAAAGGAATAAACCTGCCCTAGCCCAAAAAATCCTAGGCTACACACACCCAGTCCCCCTGTCAGAGCAATCACAGGTAGAAACTCTATCGTCGGAGATGGACACTCCGGGAGAGGTCGACCCATCCTTGGTAGACCTGATGGAGGTGATACGCAGTTCAGGGGAGGAGCTGGCCAATAATATTGACTCCATTGCTGTGGATGCCACCCTACTCCGGGCCAATCTGCACAAATTGACTGAATGCGTGACCTCCAAGGAACAGTCAGTCAGCACATCACAGCAGGAGGTTCATGCAGTCTGGGACACCATGCTTTGACTGCAGGAACAAGCCACACATCTTGATGACAGATTAGCAGACTCGGACGGGAGGTTGTGCAGAAACAACCTCAGATTTTTGGGTTTCCTGAAGCACACAGAGGGCCTGTCCGCTGAACTTTTCCTGGAGGACTAGATAACAACAGTTCTTTTATCCAAGTGAATATGATCGTTCAGTCCACTCGCATGACATGGCACCTCTTGTTTGTCAGACATCCCATTTCCGTCTACCCTGATTACACCCAAAGGGTGCAAGAACAGAGGAAAACTTTTTTATCGGATAAAAAGAGACTTTGGGAACTCGACCTGAAATATAGCCTAATGTTCCCTGCAAAGCTGGGAATGCAGGACGGTGGGAAGGCTCTCTTCTTCTTCACAGTGCCAGTGGCCAGTGACTGGCTTGATTAGAGAGGACACGGAACTTCCCATGACTTAACCCAAACAACCTTTCTCTGACAGAATGCGCCCGGCCCATCGTTGCATTCTCGCAGTGGACATGGCTGGTGGAGTACTAATGACATTGAGGGACCAAATAAAAAAAATCATAGTGTGTCCAGATGATACCCTGAGAGCAAGAGACATATGTGGTCATTATGAACATGGTGATAAACACCGCACCGCTGGCGGTGGCAGTAACTACCGCCAGTAGGTTGGCCATCCACCCACCGCAATTTTGGTAGTCCCGCCGACGACGGGGGGAGACCATCTTCAGCCCGGTGGAAAGGCCATACCCGCCTACCAAATAATTAAACTCCACACTGTCATCAGTTCTGGGGCGGGAAACACAGCCATGCAAACCTTGGCGGAAACGACCCATGTAAAGGAAAACACACACCGGAGACACAGAGAACACGCCGATGCCGACATGGAGCAAGAGTTGGAAATAATCCCAGTGCTACTCCTTGCCATATTTCTCCAGGACTGTGACTGACGACAAAGACGATGACGGTAAGTACCACAGCCTAGTACACATGGGAGGAAAGTGCACAGTTACACAACCACCCACCCCGCAATGCACTCCCAACCCCTCCCACCATCTCAAGCCATACATGCCATAACAAGATGTACTTACCAGACACAAGCCAACAAATACCTGTACCAATGCACACACCTGTGCTCACCACACCCCCACAGTGAAACGCTGCACAATGGGTCAATAGTGTGCCAACAGGACTGCTGGGCACTAAAATTTACTCCAACTAGATTAACATTAAATGTACAAACAAGGCCATAGGCCAGCCCCCATGTGCAAGTCCTGCAAGGGCAAATATAGGCTACACTTGTCTCTTACGATTGCAAAGGAAACTCCACTGAGAAGGGGCATCTATGGGGCAGCCAGGCACCTCAGGGATCAGGGGGAGGGGGTGGCGGAGTTGGTGAGTCAGGTTTTGAAGGGGGGGTCTTGGTCTTAGGATTAGGAGCTGGAGGTGGAGAGAGTTTGAGCTTGCCTTTGGAAGGAGGGGGAGTGGGCCTGGACTGGGGGTGGCAGAGGGACCATGGGCAACACGGGCTTCTTCCTCCCTAGGGAAGGTGCACAGGAATGGGAAGGGCGGACTGGTGAGGACGTTGAAGAGGAAGGAGTGGACTTTGCGAGGGCATGGGAACGTTTAGGGACAAGACAGGGGGGGGTAGTGGGTTCAAACAGGTCAACACGGGAGAGGAAAAGCTTCTTAGGTTCAGTTGGAGGGGTTTAGGGGCCAGATCTGGGAGTGGAGGTTGAGGGAGTGGTGGTACGAGGTGTAGGTGTGCTGGACGTGGATGCAGGTGCCTGTTTAGTCTTCTTATGTATGGTGGATGTGTGTGGTGTTGATGTGTGTAAGCGTTTGAGTTTTTTGGAAGGGGGTGGACACAGTGGGAGAAGAGATGCTACTAGTGTATATGGATGTTGTGTGGTTGTCTACAGGTCTGGTGAGTGTGCTGGAAGTGCCTGTGAATGTAGCCCTGGTGAGTGCAGGTGTGGTGTCTGGGTTGCATGACTGGATGTCAGCTGTTGTGGTGACTGCAAGAATGGGGGCAGCAGTAGTGACTGAGGGTGCAGTGCATGTGGGTGTGCATGATGAGGTGACAGACAGGGAGGTGGGGGAGGTTGACACAGTGGGGGAGATGGATGTTGGAGTGTCTTCTTTGGTATGTTGCGTGTGTGCCTGCTTGTGGTGGGAAGTGTGGTGCTTGTGTTTCTCTGTGTGCTTTTTGTGTGTTGATCTGTGTGCATAGCTGTCTGTATGTGTGCTTGGGATGGGTGAACCGGAAAGACCAGGGACACTGGCTGCCGTCAAAGAGGAGGCCAGAGCCTGAAAAGATCTCTGTAGGCCAGACATGGTACAGTGAATGCCTTCCAGGTATGCATTGCATTGCATTGCTGCATCTGGGATGCTAGGCCCTGGATGGCATTCATGATGGCTGTCTGCCCTACAGAGATGGTTCTCAGGAGGTCATTAGGCTCCTCCGTAAGGGCAGCAGGGCTGACTGGGGCAGGAGATGAGGTGCCTGGGGCGAAGGGTACGCCCACCCGCTTGGGTGAGCAGGCACGGGCAACTCAGTGGGGAGCTACTGGGAGGGCAGGGATGGTATGGAGGGTGCCGGAAGATGGCAATGAATGGACGTGCCCAGTAGGGTCTGCCACAACAAGGTAGCTTCCATTGGAGGAGGTATCGGAGTCACTACCTCCAGTGGTAGTTGCCTCCCCGTGGTATTTCCCTCACCCTCCAACCCACCGGTCCCCTTGGCGTCGGTGGACTCTGCCACATGGGTCGTGTGGGCTGCAGCATCCCCACTTGGTGGTGCCTCAGCTTCCTCGCCAGATGATGCTAAAGTACACAAAAATGTCAACTCCAGGAAATATGTACATATTGGGACACATACACTCCCACCCAGCTCAGGCACTAACCCTCAGCCGACACAATACATGTTATGAATGTGCCCCTGACTAGTCGGCATGATCCCACAGTACACTACATTCCCATCCTGCCCCACTGTCCTGATACTCTTTGCAAAGTGAAATAATGAGCGACGATGCCAAGCCAACACATCTGCAAGTCCATGAGGCTACATTGCATACAATGGCCCAAACAGGGGATCCCTCACAGGCCTACAGACCCAGCCAAAACTACCTAGGACACTATCCCACAGACATGGAGGGGGCAGGACTGAAGGGACACACCTACCTATGTGCCTGGCACTACTATGTATGCACCCCTTAGCACCTACCTACACTCATCATAGTGGCATCACAACAGTGTTGGTATTGACCCCTTTGTGGCTGCTGTGCTGCCTTCAAGCGCCCATCCAAATCCGGATAGGCTACTGGCAGAATGCGGGCCATTAAGGGGGTCAGGGTCCGACGGACACCCCTCCCTTGTTGGGAGGCCTTCCCCAGCTGGGCCTCGCCGGTCTTCCTGGCCCAGCGCCTCGGCCTTCCACCGCTTCCTGCAGTGGGTGCTCTGCCAGTTGTAGACCCCCAGGGTCCGCATTTCCTTGGTGATGGCTTGCCACATTCCCCTCTTCTGATGGGCGCTGACCTGCATGGGACACACAGAGTGAAGAAACAGACATCAGTGTGGGTGCCCCATACACAAATGCCATGCTCGTTCAACCTGACATGGCCCATGGAGACATACATATGGACAATTTCCAAGCCAAAAACTGCCAGACACGCTATGGGTGAGCATTCACACAGCCAACGAAAACGCATACAGGCATCCACCACATTCATACACATCTAAGGAGGACAAATAACAACTCACCTGCTCCTCTGGTCGCCCATACAGCTTGGCATACAGAGGTAGGACCCCCTCCACCAGCTAATCCAGCTCCTCTGCAGTGAAGCTGGGGCCCGTTCCCCTGTAACACATGCCATCTTAGGGACCAGAGTCAGGACATAGCAGCACACGCAGTGGAGTTCTTCCCTTCTCGTAGTGCAGGAGTCAAATGTCAAGGGCATGTCAAAATGGTGGTAGATACCGTAGTGGTGTGCACCGTCACTGCCGTCAGGGATCATGATTGGCCCTGCTTCCCCATCGACAACCATGTTCTCCAATGATCAGGTGCACAGCGGTGAACACCGCGTACCGCCATGACAATTAACGCCAGTGGAATTAAGTCATTTCACACTCAATACCTGTATGGCAGGAGGCTGCCATTTTGCATCCACCATGCCTCCATAGCCTGGCCGGGGGCCTCATCCATGGCTCCATTCCATCTCCCCTTTGTCGAGTACTGACATGATTACTGGGCCTCCACATGGAATCATGGTGGAAAGTGTGTCTACACTGTGATGCCATTATGACTAAGACCGCTGACCACACATTAGCCTGACAGGATTACTTCCTTCTTTGTGTCTGTGTGAGATACATTTGTGTTGCATG
The DNA here is from genome assembly GCF_031143425.1 of Pleurodeles waltl. Classification (NCBI taxonomy): domain Eukaryota; kingdom Metazoa; phylum Chordata; class Amphibia; order Caudata; family Salamandridae; genus Pleurodeles; species Pleurodeles waltl. Next base: position 1,145,315,801 of record NC_090437.1, on the reverse strand, counting down.
TAAAACATGAATTCTGTCACCATGTGAAGCAAGTGTATGTCCCAACTCAATGTGTCTTCCTTCCTCCCCCATAGGTACAGACTCATGTCGTGAGGGAGGGCCCCATCTGTTTACAGACCCCTGGTAGATCTGGCAACCATGGAGGAACGTGACATCCTCATAATTTACCGCCGGAATCGAGCTACAATCCTGGAACTCTGTGAAGAAATGGAGCCTGTTCTGATGCCAGCTAATAGGAATCCCCATGCCATTCCTACAACGGTGCAGGTACTATCTGTGCTACATTTTTTGGCCACAGGCGCATTCCAAGTGACAGTGGGCATGGCTGCCGGGGTATCTCAGCCAATGTTCAGCCACATCCTGTCTAATTTCCTGAATGCATTCGTGCAACACCTGAAAAGTTATGGCCAGTTTCCCCAAAGGGCTGATCTCACCGCCGTCAAATCTGGATTCTATGATTTTGCACACATTCCCATTTGATAGGTGCTATTGATGGTACCCACATAGCCCTAATACCCCCAAGAATAAATGAACAGGTGTTTCAGAATCATAAAAACTGTCACACCATGAATGTCCAATTGGTGTGTACTGATGATCAGTACATTTCACATGTCAGTGCAAGGTTCCTGAGAAACAGCAGTGTGCCACACATGATGGGACAACTACAGGGGAACAAAGTTTGGCTCATAGGTGAGTGTGTATGATACTGGATCAGTTACATAGTTGACAGGCAGGCTGTATGCATGTAGATAGTGCCTGTAGAGGTTTCAACCCTCTTTCACCCACTTTTGCAGGGGATTCTGGCTACCCAAACATGCAATGGCTCCTGACACCTGTGAGAAATCCAAAGGCAGGTGCAGAAAGGCATTATAATGAGGCACATGTTTGAACTAGGAGGGTGATTGCGCAGACCCTATGACTCCTGAAGCAAGATTTTGTTGCCTGCATCACTCTGGAGGATCTCTGTGCTATGTCCCTGACAAGGTTTGTCAGATAGTGGTGGCCTGCTGCATGCTGCACAACTTGACTCTGAGGAAAGCTATCCCACTTCTGGAAGAGGAAGATGCTGTCCAATCTGCCCTGACACCTCAGACGAGGGATGAGAGTGATGGTGAAGAAGAGGGGGGGACATCAACTCCAGGACCCAGCTAATCCGGCTATACTTCCAGTGACTCTCAGGTACATTTCCTTTGATGCTGATGGCTTCACTGCCTTGTTTCAGGGTGACTCATGTAGTGAGTGCTGTGGTGTCCCCTACCAGTGATGTGGCTACATCATGACTGAAGTGGCAGATGTGAGTTAACGCAATGGAATGTACAGTGTGACATACTTCAGACACTACAGTCGGTTAAACCCCCTCTTGAAATGCAAACGGCATCATGATGGTACTTGGCTACTGCACACACAAACACATTTGATTGCTCATAAAGAATAAGGACAGCGATTTAGGATGCACAAGTGTATTTATTCCAAGTTGTAGGAGGCTGGCCTGGTTTGTAGTGATACCTTGGGTACTTACACCTTATACCAGGTCCAGTTATCCCTTATTAGTGAAATGGAGTAGTGTTCTAGCAGCTTAGGCTGATAGATGTAGCTATAGCAGAGCAGCCTAGGGTGAACTAGGAGACATGCATAGATCATGCAATACCACTTATAGTTACACAGTACTTATACACAAGTAAAGACAATACTCAATGTTACCAAAAATAAAGGAATTTATTTGGGTGACACAGTACCAAAAATATGTTAGAGACAATACTCCTTCTGTAGGTAAGTATTATACACAATATATACACTAAACACCAAAATTAGACAAGTAAATAGTCATAGAACAATGCAAACAGTAGGAAATCCTATAGAATGCAATGGGAGAAAATAGGTCTAGGGGCAACACAAACCATATACTAAAAAAGTAGAATGTGAATCACAAATTCCCCCCTAGACAAGTGTAGTGTGTGCAGAATCACTGGGAGAGTAAGAATACAGTAAAGGTAAGTAAATTACCCCACCCCAGAGCCCAGAAGAGCAGGAGTAAAGTACTGCAAGTTTCCTTAGGACACACTACACCTCGTTTTTTAAGGATTTTGCAGCAGCCAACCAAGTCTGTAAAGAACAACTGCTGGATTATTGGACCTGAAGACCTGAAAAGGAAGGGGACCAAGTCCAGAAGTCGAAATAAGTTCCAGGAAGGACAGGAGCCCCGGCCAACCCAGAAGAGGGTGCAAAAGAAGAGTCCCCGGTTAGTTGAAGACTGCAGAAATGCACCCTAGGAAGATGCCAGCGGGTTCCTGTATGATGCAAAAGATGTCCCACGGCGTAAAGATCGTTGCAGATGAGATTTCATGTTAGAAGGAGCCAACAAGCCTTGGCTACGGCAAAAGTGCATTTTTCATCAAAATGGCGCTGGATGGACCCAGGAGGGACCTGAGGACCTCAACTCTGTGTGAGGGGGAATAGGGGGTCCTCATTACTTTAGAGAGCCCTCAGGATGCCAGCCAACACCCTCAGAAGCCACAGGATCTGGGTTCAAAGGAGGTGCAAAACGCAGTTGATGCAGCACAACAAAAGAAGGTCCCACGCCGCCAGAGAACATGTCAGTGAGTTGAGCATCGCAGGGTGGAGTGCTGGGGACCTGGGCCAGGCTGTGCACAAAGGGATTTTGCGAAGAGTGCACAGAGGCCTCAGGAGGCGAAGAAGACACAAAACACAGGGGTACCGTCGTTCTCGGGGAAGGCAAGGTCTTACCTCCTCCAAATTGCATCAGCAGGACCTCAGGACAGTCTATGTTGATGATGTCCACCCTCTGTGTCCTTAGGAGCATGCTTGTCACTGTGAGAGGAGTCCTAGGGTACCGGTCGTCACCTAGAAAGGTGCCTGCTTGGAGCAGGGGAGTCACTCCGCAGGAGATTTCTTCGGTCCTTCTGGTGCAGGATGACGACAGGGAGTCCCCAGACCATGCACACAGGAGAGACCCTAAATAGCCCTGAGAGGGGGATTGGCTACCTCATCAGGTATGGACCTATCAGGAGGGGTCTCTGATGTCACCTGCTGGCACTGGCCACTCAGAGCCCTCCAGAGTGCCCCCACACCTTACAAAGCAAGATGGCTGAAGTCTGGGACACACTGGAGGAGCTCTGAGCACCATCCCTGGGGTGCTGATGGACAGGGGAGTTGTCACTCACCTTTCCTTGGTCCAGTTTCCCGCCAGAGCAGGGGAGAAGGGGTCCCTGAATTGGTGTAGACTGGTTTATGCAAGGAGGGCATCATCTGTGCTCTTCAAAGCATTTCCAGAGGCTGGGGGAGGCTACCCCTCACCAGCCTGTAACACCTATTTCCAAAGGAAGAGGGTGTAACACCCTGCTCTCAGAGGAAATGCTTTGTTCTGCCTTCCTTGGACTGGGCTGCCCAGACCCAAGGAGGACAGAACCCTGTGTGTGAGGTGGCAGCAGCTGTAGCTGCAGTGCAAGCCTCAGAGAGCTGGTTTGGCAGCACTGGGGGTCCACAGTGGAGCCTCCAGGATGCATGGAATTGGTTCCCCAATACTAGATTTGGAATGGGGGGACAATTCCATGATCTTAGGCATGCTACATGACCATATCTGGAGTTACCATTGTGAATCTACATATAGGTATTGACCTATATGTATTCCACGCCTGTAATGGTGTCCCAACACTCACAATGTCTGGGGAAATGGCCCTGAACTATGTGGGGGCATCTTTGCTAGTGCAAGAGTGCCCTCACACTTAGTAACTTTGCACCTAACCTTCAGCAAGTGTAGGTTAGACATATAGGTGACATAAGTTAATTAAGTGCTGTGAAATGACTGTGAAATAGTGTGTGCACTATTTCACGCAGGCTGCAGTGGCAGTCCTGTGTAAGGGTTTGTCTGAGCTTCCTATGGGTGGCAAAAGAAATGCTGCAGCCCATATGGCTCTCCTGGAACCCCAATGCCCTGGGTAGCTAGGTACCATATACCAGGGACTTATAAGGGGAGTCCAGTATGCCAATTGAAATTGGTAAATGAAGTAACTGGCCTACAGTGACACATTTAAAAGCAGAGAGGGCATAAGCACTGAGGTTCTGGTTAGCAGAACCTCAGTGACACAGTTAGGCACTCCACAGGCATACACATTAGGCCACAAACTATGAGCACTGGCTGGGGTCCTGGCTAGCAGGATCTCAGTGGGACAGGCAAAACATACTGACATATAGGTGTTTATCTATGAGCACTGTGGTCCTGGCTAGCAGGATCCCAGTGACACAGTAAAAACACGCTGACACACACTCACAAAGAGGCCAAAAGTGGGGGTAACCATGCTATAAAGAGTCTACTTTCTCACACAAGTCAAAACATCCATGAGTGATTGGACAGTGGAAGGGAGTGAACACATGGTGAACAACATTCTGAGGTACATTTGCACAGCTGTTGGTAGCACAGGGGCAACCAAGGGAGACAGTTCAGGGCAGAGTCACTTTCTGGCGGTGGGCTTGTTCTTGGCTGGTGTTTCAGTGGGTTGTCTGGGTCTGAGGCCACGTTTGTGAGAGTGAAGCTCGGCTGCAGGGGAAGGGGTGCTGGTGTCCTTTGAGTCCTCTGGAAGTGCCACCAGTCCAGTAGCTGCTGCACATATAGATGACCGGGCAGTGTACTGGCTAGTGGAAGGGGCCTGCAGGTGAGTGTAGGACTCAGGCTGAATGTTTGTCTGGTGCTGCAGCACCGCTGCAATCGTGGCCATGGTAGCACTGAGCTGTTTCCATTGCTACATTGCCTCCTGGGGGTGTGCCACCTACAACCTCTGATTCTCCTCCAAGGTGGCCAGGATCTGGCCCACCCTGTCCTGGGAATGGTGATATGCTCCCAAGACCTCAGTAATGGCCTCCTGGAAAGCAGCATTCCTCCTTGGGATACCCTCTGGGCAACTGATACCCTCCCACGGGCCCTAGCCCGCTGTGCCTATGTCCCCTGCACAGGTCCGGCAGTCCCACTTGCACTGGGCCATTCATCATCCTGCATGGTGGGAACTCAGGCCTCTGTACATGTGGGCAGCCAGTCTGTGGCCTGGGGGCACTGGAGTTTGGGCATTGGGCCAGAGCTGATGGTAGTTGCTGAGTGGTAGGAGTGTCAGTGGTGTCCTGGGTGGAGCTTCTGGAGGGTGACTGTCCAGGGGTGTGGGATGGGCCAGGGATTTCCTCTGTGTCTAGATATCCATCTGCACTCTTCTGAGTGGGGCATTCGTCTTCAAGTGGAGGACTGGCACTCCTTAACGTCTCCGTCTGGGTAGCATGGGTGGTGCTTCTTTTGTGTGAGAGAATAGAGATGTGGGTGTCCTACACATTCTTGTCAATTGCAGCACTGGTTAGCAGTGATTAATGGTTGGATTCCCATGTAGTGGCAAGCAGGGTTCCTTCATGTTTTTTTTTTAATGCATTTATGAGGGGCGTGGTGCTTTGTGGGTGTTGTGGTGCTCCTGAGATTACATGCATGGGTTGGTGACTGTGCACAGGTGGCTGGATGGTGATTTGTATGGGGGATTGTGGGCATTCAGGTGACATGGATATGAGTGTTTGGGTGTTGTGTACTGGGTAGGGGATGGGGTCCTGGTGGTAGTGAGAGGGATGGGGTAATACCCGCATTACAGGTGTGGTGACTGTTAGGGTATTGTAGTTGACTTACCTGAGTCCAGTCCTCAAGTGAGTCCAGTGAGGCCCTCCAGGTGCAGGATAGCCAAGACCTTCTTCTCCCAGTAGGTGTATTCGGGAGAGGAGGGGGTGGACCACCACCAGTCTTCTGTGTGGCAATGTTGTGCCTGGATGCCATGGAACGCACTTCCCCTGCAGGTCTGTCCATCTCTTCCTGAGGTCAGCCCTTGTGCATGGATGGTTTCCCACTGTGTTGACCTTGTTGACTATCCCCTGCCATAGCTCCATTTTCCTGGCCAACGGTGTCTGCTGCACCTGTGCCCCGAATAGGTGTGGCTCAACCCTGAGTATTTCGTCCACCATGGTCCTTAACTCCCTGTCAGTGAAGCGGGGGTGCTTAGGGGGTGCTGTTGTGTGTGTTGTGGGTGGTGTGTTGTAGGTGTGCTGGTGAGGGTGCTGTTGTGTGGCTGGGTGTGTGGCTTGTGATGGTGGGTGTGCAATGTTTGAGTTTTGGTGGTGTTTTTGTATGTGTGACTTGTGTGATGGTTAGTTCAGTGTTATGGTGTCAATATCTGTCGTGCTATTGGCATTGCAAAGGATTGTGGGGTATGTATGTGTGCGTTTTAAAGTGTTGTGGATGTGTGTCAGGTGTGTGATTTTCGAACTTGTTGGTGGGTCCCATTGCTGGCCATGATGGTCCGTACCGCCAATAGTCGTTCAGCATTCACTGTCCGCCGAGCTAATTTGTGCATCATTATTTGGTGGGCGGAGGATTTGTCTGCATTGTGGTGATGGGGTGAGGTGTACTGTCTTTCCACCATCGTTGGCCCTGGTGGTGGGTGGAGGTTGCAAGATTTTTGGAGGTTTGTCTTTTTGGCATCATTATTTGGTGGTGTGCACTGCCACTGGTGGTCTTTTTTTCACCATCAGCACGGCGACCGGCGATGATTGCTGCCAAGTTCACAATGAGGGCCATAGTGTCTGATTCAGTAGACCTGTCTCGTGACTTGCAAGATGGACTCTGCGAATGGTGAAACCCCCTGAACTTTTGGAATGGAATTTTAATAGGTGAATGGGTATGGGTACTGGGGGATCCCAACTTTGGATTGCATCTGTACTTTGGATGGTGGGTTGTGTCGGAGCCACCTTCCACTAGCCTCTAAACCCAGACTCACCACAGCACTTTGAGAATCTCTAGAGGGCCTAGGAGTCCATGATACCTGGCAGGAGAGACACCCTGTACAATGAACATACTCCTGCTATTTGCAGGCGACTGGTACCTTCAGTTGACTAGATTATTGCTTCCTCTCCCCGAGTTGACCCCACATGGCACACACATCACTTATTTTACTCAGTACCTTTCTGATCACTCCCCAATGCTGTTGACTCTGGGAAGTGGCTATGGCTGTCCACGTATACTGTTATGGCGCCTCAGAGCGGAGGCCCTCGACGACCCGCCGTATGCCCAGTTCGTGAAACACTGATAAATTACTTTGAAGTGAACTGGAGATCGGCGAGCTCCATGGCAATCAACTGGAGGGCAATGAAGGTGGTGGTTAGAGGGGTGTGCATCAAGATGTGTTAGGGTGTCTGACAACAACCAGAAAGGGATATAGAGGCTCAAGAGAAAGATCTGGGAAAACTGGAGGAAACACCCCACGCAACCCCAATACGTTAACCGCCTGGTACAAGGTGAGACCTGAACTTCTGGAGAATTGGCATAGATTAGAGAAACTTGACTGTAAAGCCTCTAGACAATGTTTGCACAGGGAGGGGGATAAGACAGGTATCTTCTTGGCCCATTTAGTATGACTGAGACTATTACCCTTTTGTTATGCACATCGACTGGCATTGGGGTTTATACCCAGCAAGCAATCAACAAGTTGTTTCAGGATCACCTGCAGAATGTGTATATGAGCTGGACACGACCACAACCTGGTGTGTTAGAGGAACTCTTGGAGGGGATACAGCTACCCTGCGTTGCACCCACCACTGCAGAGCCTTTGACTGCTCAAATCTCCAAAGACAAAATTGCCCTGGCGTTTAGACATGTTAACTCTAAGAAATCACTGGTCTACCTTTACGCTGACACTCTTGCCGATCAGCTTTTAGAGGCATATAATGAGCCATTGGAAAGAGACTCTCTTCCTAATTCTAATTCTGTGCGAGAAGTGCTAGTGGTAATGATACCCAAACCGTGTCACGACCTCGAGTCAGTTGCGGCCTATTGCCCAATATCGCTGCTAAATCTCAATGTCAAGATACTCTGTGGGGTATTGGCAGCCAGACTACTTCCCCATATGAATACCTTGGTACACGCAGACCAATCGGGGTTTATCCCAAAATGCAACACTTTGCATAACCTGTGCTTTCTAACCCATGTCCATCATGCTCCGGTGCTCCAAACTGGTAACTATACATTGGCGCTACTGACCATAGCTCAAGCTTTGGATTCCCTCAACTGGACATACTGTTGGTACATGCTGAATGTAACTGGCCTAGGCTCTGGTTTCATAGCATGGATCTGGCTCGTATACGTGGAACCATATGCTTGTGTATGATCTGGAGGGCTAGTTTCAGAGCCCATACATTTGGAGAGGAGCACGTGACAGGGTTGTCCTCTGACACTGCTTCTTTTTGCCATTGCCTTGGAGCCCTTGGTGTAATTGCTGCACCGTGTGCTGGGTCCATGGGGGCTAAGATTGGGTGAGACCAATCACATGGTTTCCCTGTACGCTGTTGGGGTGCTGATATACTTGCGTCAACCAACCTATTCAGTGCCTATACTCCTCAATCCCCTTTGGTCATTTGGTGAGGTTGCAGGTCTCTGTGTTAATTATGATAATTGTAAACTGTTCCCTTTGGGGCAGCTGGTTGGTGTACCAGTGTATAAGCTGCCCCAAGTGAGGATACCTTGAACGCTGAAGGCTACCTGCTATTTGGGAGTCCAACTAACTCATACAACCCTGACATATCATGAGCATAACATAGGAACTGTGGTGGAAGGATTGTGGACTTCATGCCGGTTTTGGAGAGAACTGCCTCATGTCTCTTATGGGTAGGATAGCTCTTGTAAAAATGATAATATTGCCCTGTTTTTTGTACACCTTGCTAAATACACTCTATGCGATCCATAGCTCTTACTTTTGCACCATAGATAAACTGTTTGTTGACCCCCTGTAGGGCTCCAGCCATTGAAGAGTGGAGCTTACCCCTCCGCTATGACCCTGGAATAGAGGGGGATTGGAGGTCCTATGCTTGGAGCTTTACTAAATGGCAGCCCGGCTCCAAAATGCCATCCATTGGTTTGGCGAGACTGATAACTGGGAGAACCGGCTGCTCCGAGGTACGCATGGTGATACAGATTTGCCCGTTCTAATGATGTCCAGCACCAGGATGCCTCAGGAAATGCCCTATGTTATCCGACGTGGTGGCACAAGTCTGAGAGAGGGTGGTCCAACAGGTGCCCCACAGGGCTCAATATGCTCTGGTTACGCCTATCTGGGTGGTGTAGCTCTTCTGGAGGAGTGGTGGGTGTGAAGTCTGGGTGGATCTATCCCCAGAACAGCATTTTGTTACTGGAGAAGAAGCTATGGAGACCTTTTCCTTAGGGGAGGGACAAAATATTCTGTATTTGAAGATTTCACACAGAGCACGTGAAATCTGGCCATCCTTCCTGGGGGAACCAGTTAAATCTGTCACATTAACCACTATATTAGAAACGGCCCAGGGCAGTCATCTAATCACTCATTTATATTGTGCCCTGAGAGAAGATCGTACACAGACAGGTCTACTAGTGCAGGCCGGATGTGATGTGATCCTTGAGAGACCCTTTACTCCCAGGGAATGGGAAAAATCCATGAAGGAGTACAGAAGGTCAGCTCTAATGCACGTTTTAAGCTTTTTGTATATAATTTTGGTCATCAAACGTATCTTACTTATGAAACCTTAAATACGATCTATGAGGCCCGTCCGGACACCTGTTCAAGGCGTAACTTTCAACCAGCAGACTTTTTGCATATGGCCTGGTCCTGTCAATCTTTAACCTACCATTGGCGGACAGTTATCAATAGTCTTAGTAGGGAAATGGGATGGGATGTACAGCTTGAAGCTCATCAGATATTCTTGGGCCTGATCCCATTCTATGCTAAGAAGCAGTTGTTGTGTCGCTTTTTATTATTAGGCCTTGTCCTCACAAAGCACTGCCTCGCTACCGGATGGCTGCGCTCCACGCTACCCACGGTTATGACATGGCTGCAGGATGTCCTCAAATGGGCCGGAGCGGCTGAGGTACGAATATGCCATTTTTGGACAAATGATAGGCTGGAAGATGACTTGATTATTGATATGCAAGTAATAATAGACGAGAGGGAGGGTGGGATGAGCGAGGGGACCACAAATCCTCAACTCTCGGAGGGCACAACACACACTTATGCAGATCTCTGAGCCTTCCCTGCACAGATTGGGGTGATCCTCCTATCCACGCATATCCCATCATTCCATCAATGAGACCTACACACAGAAGCAGAGACAGGGAGACGAAGAGGGGGCGAGAGGCGTTTTGTTGTACACAAGTGAATAGAGATCCAGACAACTGTGTGTGTCACATGTAGCTCTGATTGAAGTGCGCATGTGGGCAAGATGGTCTCTGAGTAGACGGTTGTTGGCCCCTCCCCATGGACGGCAAGCGGATGGACGCCGGATCGCAGTGAGCACGAAGCCGCGGAGCGGTGGAGACGGCGTTTGCGCCTGGCCGATCTGCGCTCCGTGTATCTCATGGCCCCCACTAATTTGGCTACTTGGGAGATCTTTGGATGGTTCGCGGCACGGAGGAGCCAGCGCTTAATGAATGGGACGAGAGTCAGTGGCAGCCGGCGGCAGCATATATTCCCCTGAACCTCCTATGTATCATATAACGGTAACCTTCAGCATAACATGCGGCAATACAGACGTAGAAGGTAAGGGTATCTAAATGCAGACTGGCTTTAAAGGGGCGCCCGAGGGGGCGAGGTTAAGCCTTATATGGGCATTAAATAGGGCACTGAAAAGCACTCTTACACTTTTAGTAAGAGAAGTTGTGTACTGGCAAAAGACAATTAGAAGAATAGGGGAATCGATCGGAGCTTGGCCTCGGCTTGTGGTGACAGAAATGACGCCAAAAAGTATACGAAATATGGCAGACAAAACAGAGGGGGCACGTCAAACACGTACGGCAAAAGAAGGCAGTAACGGTCACTTGGCCAGGAAGCGGCCTACTGGAGGACCAACTAAGATAAGTTGCAAAGTCAGTGCTGGGACTGTGAAAGATGGTAAGGATTTGTCTAGGGGGGTCTAGCCTGACAACAAAGAAAGAGACAGAACACAGAACAAAATACAACCAAATTACAACTATTTTTTTGACTCATGGGGCACAAAGGAACAGCACGGTGAATCCTATTCTCCTCTCTAAGGATGTGCCAACCACTATGCAGGAGGCTTTGGGGGGAATAATCAAGCTGTTGCGAAATGCTTTTCCAGAACTTGTAAACTGGGAATGGGAGGCGGAAATTCAAAGACCCCATAGATTTCCACTGGGCAGGCGAGGGGGAGATCGCAACCCCGCGTTTATACATCCTAGAGCCATCTTGGTCTTTTTTGGTAATTTCCTGCTGAGGCAAACTATTTTTGAAAAAGCCCGCCCCAATGCCCCTCGCTGTGCTGAGAATATCACCTTTTTCACATGACCAGATTATTGCCACGTAGAGCGAAGGTGGTGGTTGCGACAGCTGATTAAGCCTTTTCACGACAGGGGAGGGGAGGCTTTTCTGTTGGCTCCAGCAAGACTGAAGATGGTGGTTAATGGGAAAATTAGAATATTTACATCTGAAGTTCAAGCAAATGAATACTTGATGGAGCTGAAAGTACAGAACGTGTAGGAAAATGTTCAGAGATAAAAGCGTTCCCCCCCCTCTTTTTTTCCCCTTTCTTCCTCTCAAAACTGCATCATGGGTGGGGGAGCAAATACGAATGGTTGAAGCGCAGTCGACCGGCATCAAGGGATACCATCATTCAGGCCACTGGTGGTCTGATTGCTCATTTGGTGGGGGGGTGGGGGAGGAGGGGAGGAGAGGGTGGGAGGGGGATTGTGGAGGGGAGGAGAGGAATTGGGGGAAGGGAGATAGGGACGGAGTGGGAGTTTGGGGGGAGGCGTAAAGAAAAAAGAAAAAGAAAGAGGAGACGGGATGCTCAAGATTAAAGGAGATGAAAGAGAAGGAAGAAAGAGGGATGATCAAGTTTCAAAAAGGCAGATGGATGTCATTTGAGATATAAAAGATGGAATCCCGAAAAGGCAAAATGTGTATATCAATTGATAAGGGGGGAGGAGCTTGACTGCCTAAGATGGCGGCCGCTTAGAGCTGGAGCTCTGAGCCGGCCCGCCTAGAATCCTGATAATCCCAGGCTGTTTGGGGGCCCCCCGCAGCACCACTAGCCAGAGGAGACCTGTGAGATGGAGTCTCTAGAGGAGTCGGGTGCTGCCGTGGGCGGCGCAGACGGGCAGGTGCCCTGGCCAGGCCTCCCGCGTGGGACGCGGGACCAAGGAGTGGCTGACTGTGCGGAAACACTGGCGGTGCACATGTGCGCTACTGAGCTCGGCGACCGCCTGGGAGCTGCAGCGGAGCAGTGGGGAGCAGTGCGCAGCCCCCGGCTGCGATTGGAGAGGCGCTGGTTGAGAGGCCCGGCTAATACCCGGAGGGCCCCTGGGACTCCGGGGGCCATTGCAGATGCCGCAAGCCGAGTGGGCGCATCAAGGACTGGCGCAGCACTGGCAGGAGACGCTCTGTGCCACCCTGTGCGGGGCTAAAGAGGCAAAGGAAGTGCGGCCCGGATAGAATCCATTTATTAAGCACTGGTGGTGCTGCAGTGGAAGGCGGCCCCTGACAGGAGCGGAAGCGAGGAGCGAGGGGAGCCTGAACTGAGGTGAGGAGACAGTGAGGTGGTTGAGGGAGACCCCTGGATTCTGTGGCCCCTGTGCAGGTGGGTGCTGGTGGCAGAGGGCCCCGAGGAGTGTGAACAGTGGGGGGTGTCCCATGCCCCACCCTACCCTACAGACATTGGAGGGACTGATCTGGGGGTACCTGAATTGGAGCCCGTGCTGTGGATGCCCCAATAGCATCCCTCACATGGTGGGCAGTCCCGTCCAGGTGGAGCTAGGAGATGCTGGTGTGGAAATGGCTGGGATGATGCAGACCTGACCCTCATGTGAAGAATTGACTGGGGGAACTACTTTGCTGTGCACGGGGGTCTGCCAATGAAGGGCCGTCGGTGCTCTACGTTGCGAGGCTCAACCACACTGCTGGACATTGGGTGGAGGTGGATCCCGGCTGCTTCCAGAGCATATCTGACTATGGGAAAACGCAGGCACAAAATACAGGGAAGGCCCCAAGCAGAGCAGGGTTATGTCTGCCAGTTGGCCAGTGATAAACCGGAGGAGGGTGCAGTGCCCACCACGATGCAGGATACCCTGAATAAGATCCTTGGGGAGATTGAAGACACCAAGCTAACTCTGAGTCAGGAAGTTTGGAAGGTTTCCTCTGAACTAAGTCACTTACACACTGCTCACCACAAACTGGCAGACAGGGTAGAAGCTACTGAAACATCCCTGGAGGAGCTGCAGCCCGTGCACCGGGCCCTCCAGGCTCAGTTCACCTGCCTATCTGAGTGGGTTCAGGTATTGGAGCGCCGTGCAGAGGACGCAGAGGGCCGCAGCCAGTGCAATAACATATGAATTGTTGGACTGCCAGAAGGCGTTGAGGGCACTGATGCAGTGGCCTACTTAGAAACTTGGCTGTGCACCATTATGAATGAACGCCCTCTCACGCTCTTCTTTGCCCTGGAGAGGGCGCACTGAGTCCCGACTCATAGGTCAGAGCCAGGAAGACTGCCCCGACCGATAGTAGCAAAGCTTCTACATTACAGAGACCACGACCTGCAGCTACAGACTGTCAGCGAGAAGGGCCCCTTCCAGCTGGAGGGTAGCTGTGCCACCTTTTTCCCAGGCTTTACGTTGGCGGTCCAAGCTCAATGTGCCACCTTCCTGGAGGGGAAGCGGGCCCTGCGGGAAGAGGGGCTCCGTTATTCCTTGCTGTTCCCATCTAAATTGAAGATTATGCTAGATGGCGCCACACACTTCTTCCAGGAACCTGATGAGGTGTGGACATGGCTGGAGTCCTACCGTGCGGGCTCTACACACCTCAAACAAGTGGAGCGCAAAGAACCTCGATGTCATGGCAAGAGACGGCACACCAAAGACTCTCTGGGCGACCGCCTGGTGACAAAGCCCACAAGCCAACAGGCGCACCAGGGGAAGAGAGCCGCGCTGCGGTCTCCCTGACAGAGGCAAGAAGCACTGAGGATGGCCAGAGATCAGAGCCTGAATCTTTGAACGGAGAAGACTCCACGGATGTAGAATCAATGCCCAGTGTGGCGTAGGGTCTCCCCCACGTGACACCATAGACATCAGACAACATTGTTTAAGATCGGGGGCCTATATACTTTCAGCTCTGTTTCTCCTATACGGCTCAGTGGCGGGCCGGCGGGGCACTGGTGGACCGCTTTTGTGCTCTGTGCCCGCCCCCACATCACCCACCGAACGATCCAGTCTGATGATGACATCACTTGTTCATATACTGGTTATTATGATTTGGGTGGGCAGCAGTTGCTTGTCTGCTCTTGCGACGGGGAGTTGGGGAATGTTAATATTGTCTGTTTTAGCCTGTAGTACCTTAGACATGTGTGATGTGCCACTGCAATGGTCATTAGGGAGCTGCGTGGGAGGGGGGTACGAGCTCCCTGATGGACCTCTTGGAAGATATGGCTTCAACACATCCTTCTTCTAAAATACTGTCTTGGAATGTCAGGGGTATGGGTTCTATTGCGAAACATCACAAGATACTTTCCTATATGAAGCGCAGGGGGGTACAAATTGCCATGTTGCAGGAATCTCACCTCACCCAGGTGGAAGCGGACCGCCTATGTTGGCGCTGGCGGGGGCAGCTGTTTGCAACCACATACTCGGCCTATGCAAGAGGGGTGGCGGTATGGGTGAGAGCAGGGGTCCCCTTTGAGGCCATCAATATTGACACAGATAACGAGGGTCGATATATATTAGTGGAGGGGCGACTGTATGGCAGACCGCTGGTCCTGGGCAGTATATACGCCCGAATCAGGATCAGCTTCAGTTCCTACACACATTATCTGCCCAGCTGGCACGTTTGGTTAATGTTCCGTTCCTACTTGGAGGGGACTTCAATGGGGTACTGGACCCTGACTTGGAACGTTCTGACGCCCTGCTGCGAGAGGCAGCTGCTGTCAGAGTGGTCAAGGGCATATCAACCTGGATCTCACATTTGGACCTGGTAGATATCTGGCGCTTCCAGAACCCTATTGGCAGAGACTACTCATACTATTCCCACCTCTACCATGTGCACACTAGAATAGATAGAATGCTCTGCTCAACCTCTCTTAGTGATTTGGCAACGCACTCTGAATTTCTGGGCCAGACTGTATCTGATCATAGCCCGCTGTTGATCCATCTAACCACGATGGAGACTCGCCAGCCCATTCCGACGTGGCGCTTGCACTCAACAGCATTCGTGGATGACGTATTCTGCACAGCACTCCTCAATAGGTTGTCGGAATATTTGACACTGAACCCGAGCTTAACAACCAGTAGGGGCATTGAATGGGAGGCCTTAAAGATAGTGGTGCAGGGCCATTACCTTGGGCAGACGGTGGGCATCCGCTGGGACCTTGATCAGGACATTTCCCACTTAGAGGACGACTTACATAGAAGCAACAGTGACCTAGATGGTTTACCAGAGGCACAGGCAAATCTGCTGGAGCTCAGGGAGAAATACTCATTGGCGCTAGAACGCCTTAGATGTCATGACTACAGGACCTATCTGGCCAAAGTGCACGACGAGGAGGGGAGGGCTGGGAGGCTACTGGCGTGGCTGATTTGTCCAGAGCCTGGGGGGAAACCGATCACCCGCCTACTGACTAGGGAGGGAGATGTTATTTACAGACCTACTCAGATCAATGCTGAATTCATGGCTTACTATAAATCCTTGTACAACTCCATTCATGTGGACCCAGCTATCATAAGGGAGGGCTTTCTATCTCTACTGCCTCGGACTGTTCTGTCTGACAAGGATAGGGATGGGCTGGGTGTACAGATCTCTGTAGGTGAGATTAAGGCAGCCATTAAAATGCTAGCGGTGGGTAAGACTCCGGGTGCTGACGGCTTGCCCTCTGAGTTCTATAGACTGGGCTGTGATGTCCTAGCCCCTAGGTTGGCGGAGATGTATGCCGAAGCCTATGAGACCAAACTGTTGCCGGCCACAACCAGAGAGGCCATAGTGATCCCATTACCCAAGACTAAGCAGGTTGACAGATGGGTTAATGACTTTCAGGCCTCGGTCCATGCTCAAAATTGACTTCAAGATCCTTAGCAAAGCTCTTGCCACACAACTGCTGCCCCACATGTGCGCTCTCATACAGGGGGACCAGTGCGGGTTCATTCCTATCCTCAGTACCTACAATAACCTCCGCAGGTTATATTCCCTGCTCTATGATGATGCTCAACCCCCCCCCCATTCCAGCAGAAATGATCGTGTCCGTGGATTTTGAAAAAGCCTTTGACACAGTGAGCTGGGAATTTTTGGATGCGGCTGGGATTGGGCGGGGCCTGGGGTGCCTGGGTTAGGCTACTTTACACACTCAACCTACGGCCCGAGTCAGGAAGGGACAAATGATCTCCTGTAGCTATGGTAAACATAGAGAAACACGGCAGGGATGCCCTCTATCCCCCTTGCTATTCGCCATTGCCATAGAACCCTTGGCGCCGAGACTCCGAGATAAGGCCCAAGAATGGAGCATTTGTCGACTGTGAAGTTTCCATATAGTCTCCCTGTATGCAGATGATCTACTTATCTACCTCCACAATGGACTGGAATCCCTACCCCAGGTGTTCCAGCTGTTAGTTGAGTTCGGGGCCTGTTCTAGTCTCCGCCTCAATAAACAGAAGACTTATGTCTTCCCGGCTGTCCGTGGAACAAGCCAACCGCTTTCTTGTCTGGAGGATGTATCCTGGGCACCACATACCTTCCGTTATCTGTGCATACGGATCTACCATGAGACGCGGGACCTCAGGGAAGGCAACTTGGGTCCAGCGATTAGGGTTTTGCAGACCAATGTCACTTTCTGGCGCTCCCTGCGCTTGCCGACTATGGCCCGCGTATCTCTTATCAAGATGGTCATGCTGCCCAGACTGCTATATTATTTTGCTAATTTGCCTATCGCCTTTCCATCCTCCTGGTTTCGACCGCTGGACACGCTGTTAGGGAACTGATATGGGATGGGGGAAGACAACGAGTGGCACTGACCACTCTGAGACTGCCCCGGGATTCCAGGGAACTCGGAGTCCCCAACTTTGAGTTTTACTTCCTGGCAGCCCAGTTACAATGGCTGGCGCGGTGGCTTAGTGGAGTGGGACTAACGGAGCTGACAGCAGAAGGGGGAGACCCCAGTGGTACTGGACTGGTGGCTGGGCTGCTCTTGCCTGCTGCGCGTGGCATTAAGAGGGAAGTGTTCCTGACGACAGCTCTTGCCAACTGGGGGAGAGTCCTTAGAAGAACACACACGGAGGTGCCTTACGCGCCAGCCATTCCCCTAGTGGGAATGCCTCGTAGCGATCCCCTCTCTTGTTTTGCACAACGACAACTACGCTGTTGTACGGCCGCGGATCTGCACACGCTGGGCGCATTGTACAGTCAGGGATCGCTGATCCCGTTTGACGACCTTACGGAACAGACTGGTCTGCCTCGTGGGCAGTTCCTGATATACGAGGCGATAATGGGATCTATCTGTACCCTCTGGAAAGGGGTAGAGGGTGAACCTCCCACACAAAAGGTCCTACAGACTATGCTTTCCATTGGGGGGGGGCTCGCATTTGGTCTCTTGGCTTTACAGGTCATTGCTGGCTATGGTACATGACCCGATGGATGCTCTGCAGGTTAGGTGGGAGACAGACCTAGATAGACACCTCACTGATGGAGAATGGGACAGGATTCTTGCATATGCCCCCTTGGTCTCCCGAAACACCAGGCTAAAATATATACAATATAACTACACATATAGGACTTAACCCCACGGCGGCTGACGCTCATCTATGGGTGGGCTGGGGTGGGTTGTCCACAGTGCTGATTATTGGACGTAGGATTTGGTCACATGACATGGGGATGTCCACAGTTGCAAGAATTTTGGAGGGGGCTCATCCATAGCATTAACCATGCACTACATAGACGACTGGAGCCTACAATGGAAACATGCCTCCTGGGGTTATTCACTCGACCACGCCCCAAAAAAGTGGGCAACAGATTTGTGGCTATGGCCCTGGTGTTGGCTAAGCGCCGAGTGTCAAGGGCATGGAAAAAAGCTGAGGGTCCCAGCCTACAGGTTTGGACAGAGGATGTCACAAGGTGGGGTAGATCGGAGGAGACAGCCCTGAAGAGGGAGGAAGGCAAAGGGATGAGACATAGGCCACTGGCCCCACTGTGGTCAGAGGTGATAGATAGCTGGGAGGACAGTGCCGCGGGACTAGACTCTGATCATGAGAGTGACACCGGAAGCACTACAGTGAGTACAGTACAGTAAGGGATGCAGGGAGTGTACCCTTGTAGTGGCTCCAGGACTCCCAGGGGAATGACACATGGGTGGGTGGCTCCCCCCCTGCACACTTTACCCACGTACAGACTCCGGGACAGTACTTGAATGAAGATTTTCAAGATTTCCCCGTTTATTGTCACCACACAGCTCGCTTCTACACATATGAGGCCCACGGGCAGATTGTTTATTTTGTTTCTCTTGGTTTTGTTATATTATTGGCTTCATTTCTGATTGTCTCTCTTGATAAGCATTGCAGAGTTTGAATTTGATGGGTATTCCCTAGAGAGAATGAACACGCACTGCTGAAGGCATTAGAAAATAGACTTAAGGGGTGCAAACACTGCCTCCTCCACCCCCCCACTACACTAAAGTACAGTTAAAAACCACTGAACAACTGAGTACTGCTGCCATATTAACAAAGGGGTGAGAACATTTGCAATTAAACAGACCTACTATGCTATGCTGTAAGTTCACTTTGCCTGTGAAACCTACATGTGTCATTTGTACAAATGTCAAGAAATATGTCATACAGAGTATTAGGCATTATGTTATACCTGCTTGAACTTCAATTGAAATGCCAATAAAATAAAAGTAAAAAAAAAAAAATCAATTGATAAGGAGATGCAACGGATAAATGACTAGATTGCGAATTGCATCGATTAATATATGTGGGTTAAATAATCCCCGGAACAGGCAAATAATTGCTGAAGACTTGAATATCCTCAGGGCAGATGTATATTGCCTACATGAGACGCATGTAGAATACAGCAAAAGATCGATTTTGGGTTCATTAGGTATGAAGATAGTAGCTTGCACTGAACAGAATGTCAAGACCAAGGCGGTTGTGATATTAGATGGGAGCAACAAGTTGAAGTTTACAAGGCAGATGTCAGACAGAAATGGAAGATGGGAGGCCGTAGAGTGCCATTATAGCAAAGGATGTTTTACCCTGTGTTCTGTTTACGGTGCAGTAGTGGATGATCCAACCCTGATGGATTATCTGTCAGTGGAGCTAGCAGAATGGCCCTCCCCCTATATTCTTTGTGGAAATTTGAACTTTAATGGTTCCTGGGATGGGTTAATTGATTTGCTAAATACCACCCCTAAGAGGTATCATGGTCGCAAACCACGGGTTTATGAGGCTTTGTCTAGTTTGCAGAAAGAAGTAGGGCTGGTGGATGCTTGGGTAAAGCTTTGTGACCCAGATCCTGGCTATACGTATTATTCCGCCACCCATGATTATTTTTTAATCTCCCCCAAATTATTAATAGGGGCTGGCATGGAATTATATCCACGCTTTATGGCAAACCATATCCAATTAATATTGGAAGTAGATCTGGAAGGCTTCGAATATAAGAAGAGGAAGTGGACTTTTGAGAGAGGGCTTCTCAACGATCTAGAATATCATAGCCATATGAATATTTGGATAAAGGAATTTTTGAAAATAAACCAGGGGACTGCTCCAGTGGAGATTGTCTGGGACACTCTAAAGGCTGGGATACAGGGAAAACTTTGAGCTTTAGCCTCAGAAGACAGAAGCATGTCCAAGCTCTGATTAAAGAGGCATACTCAAAGCTCAGAGAAGCAGAAAACCAGCTGATCTCGGTTATCGAGGGGGGGGGATACGAATAACCCCCTGGAGCAGATTCCTATTGCAAAGGCAGCAATGAATGAAATCTCAGCAAAAAAAAGCAGCGGAAAAAATACTTTGCCAAGTGTTCTGAAAGCTATGAATATAGCAAGAGGACCGGTCGCCTATTGGGAGTATGCGCATGCCACAAGGCGGCTGCTGGGGTTATTAGGGAAATTAGAGATCAACAAGGACGGACCATAGCAGACACTGAAGGGATGTGAGAGGTTTTTCGCAGGCATTATGTTGAGCTTTACAAACCTACCTCCTCCCTAGTGGAAGAAGTAATGCTTGGGTTGTTAAGTACTATTAAGATCGGTAAACTCTCAGAAAAGGTACAGGAGGTTCTGGGGGATCGAATTAGTATAGGGGAGTTGGAAGAGGCAATGCGGGGACTCTCTATGGGAAAAGCTGCCGGCCCTGATGCAATTCCTCTAGAATTTTATAAATGTTTTAGAGCACTATTGCCACCCTTGATGCTGGAACTATTTACTCAGGTGCAAAATGGTAGTAAAGCCCCTCCATCTTGGGCTTCTGCCGATATAGTAGTGTTTTTGAAGAAAAGGAAGATACCGCAGAATCCGGGCTCATACCGACCAATCACATTAATAAATAAATAGTGATGTAAAAATGTATTCTAAAATTTTTGCAGCTCGGCTTTCTACGGTTATTGAGAAGTTAGTGGTACAAAACAAGCATGTGTTTATTCTCGGGAAAGACACCACTGATCATATTAGAAGGGTCATTACGCTTTTTGATGCAACAGATGTGGCAGAAGAGCCTATGGCAGTAGTGCTGCTGGATGTGGAGAAGGCTTTCATTAGGGTGTACTGGGATTACCTATGGCAGATATTGGAAATTTATGCCCTTGGGGGAACATTTCTGCTGGCAATCAAAGACATTTATAAATTTCCAATCGCTCGGATACAGTTAATGGGAGGGCAATCTGATTGTGTTCAAATTGAGTGAGGCACTAGGCAGGGGTGTCCACGTTCTCCATTGTTGTTCGCAATATATATTGATCCCCTGCTCAGACAGTTAGAAGGGAATTCTGATATCTCGCCAGTCCACAGAATGAAACACGAAGGTTTTGGCGTATGTGGATGATATAGCCGTTATAACTGCCAATCCCGATGAAGCGTTGAGAGAAATAGAGAAGGAGACAAGCAAATTTGGGACGTTTTCCGGGTATTTATTAAATAGAGAGAAAACCCAGCTGTTGGTGAATAAACATGCGATCTCACAAGATTCCTGCAAGGTGGACCATGCTGTGTATTTAGGTATTGACATTGCCCCTAGGGTGGAAGAGATAGTATTAATCTGGACCCGATTTTAGGGTAAACTAAGCAGGTGGAATAATTTGCATATGTCTGCAATGGGGAGATGCAATATGGTCAAAATGATCTTTTTACCCAAGGTGTTGTATCTCTTTCGGGCAATCCCACTGGTTTTTGGTAAATCTCGGTTTATAGAGATGGATCAGTTAGTAACGAGATTTATATGGGCATATGGTAAGTGCAGAAGGGCGAGTAAACTAATGTCTTTCCCTAGAGTGAAGGGGGCTTGGTGTCTCCCGAATTTAAAACTGTTTCAGATGGCAGTGGTTTTTCAATATATGCGCCCATTGATGGTGGGGAAATATGGTAAGACAGGGGCAGAATACTATCGAAATATTTATGATTTATTGGTCAGTCTGATAGCTAATGGGGGATTGCTGGCCTTTGCGGAACCTGGTTATAATAAGAAAGTTCGGTTCAAGGTACTGGAAGCTGCTTTTAAATGTTGGCGGCCGTGGAGAAAATGCAGGACTTGGGAGGTTTAATCGCTACACGTTAATAGATAATAATCCTTCCCTGCCAGTGATATTTAAAGATGATCATTTTGCTAATCGGGCCCTTCTAGGGGTACGAAGACTTGGAGATTTTAATGAGGGGTCAGGGCCCAGATCGTTTGAGGATCTCCGGGAGCAGTCGGACTGGAGCGGAGGGATTTTTTCAAGTACCTTCAGATAAGAGATTTTTTGAGTAAAATAGCTGGGGGGATACAGGGGTTTGCAAAGAATCTTCTTTTGGAGAATGTAATAGAAAGGATTCGTGTATCAATAAGATCCATATACTCAACGTTTATGTCAGAACAATCTAATGATCTCGAGAAATATAGCAAGAAGTGGGAAAGCAATTTTAATAAGGGAGGTATCAAATTTCACGAATCCCTGGAGTTTATCTATATTATGTTATCGTCTTCATTATTACAGGCACAGCATTATAAGACATTATGGCCCTCATTACAACTCTGGTGGACGGCGGAAAAAGGGCGCTAAGACCGCAAACAGGCCGGCGGTCATTACCGCCCCATTATGACATTGGGTCCCGCACCGTCCGCCATGGCGGTAACGACCCGTCACTAGACCGCCGGTGGTATCAGGACCCCGCATACCGCCATGGATTTCGTGGGGATTTGTACCGCCAGGAAATCCATGGCGGTATGTACCATCAGTGCCAGGGAATTTGTTCCCTGGAACTGATTGGGGTCTCTGCCTCCCCACTCCCCCTTCCCTGAGTCCGCCCTCAACACCCATGACCCCCTTACCACCCCCCAAAGGTGGTAGGATCCCCTGTGCACCCCCCTCCCCTGAGTCCTCCACCAACAGCCACGACCCCCCTACTATCCCCCCAAAGGTGGTAGGACCCCCTCCCCACCCCTGCCCCCACCCCCATTAAAACCCCCACACATACCCCCCACACCCCTTACATGCACGCTCACACCACTCACACACATGCATGCGCACATACATGCACACATGCACACATACATACACGTTACATTTCCCTTACACACATTACACTCCCGCATGCATACACGCACTCACACAACCCCTCTACACACGCACATGCAAACCCCCATGCACGCACACACCACACAACACCCCCCTCCCCTAATGGACGATCTCCTTATCTGTTCCGGTGATCCTCCGGGAGGGAACGGGATCCATGGGGTCTGCTCTGCCGCCAGCACCCCATCACCAGAACACCGCCAGGCCAAATACTGGGTCGTATTACTGTGGGAGGTATTCTGATGATATGGCGTGAAGGTGGAGCACCCTCCACTTCACCGCCCACCGCCAGTAGGGCTGCTGGCGGCTCTCCATCCAAAAAAGGGTGGAGGGTTGCCAGCATTCATAATATGGTTGGCAGAAGACCGCCAACACTGGTGGTCTTCAGCCCGGCAGAACCTTGGCGGTCTTGTGAAAATACCGCTGAGGTTGAAATGAGGGCCTAAATTATTTATATTACACCCCCGCTCAAATAGCTAAATGGGGTAGACTTGAGGTGTAGGAAGGTAGCCTCTTTCTAGCCTTGTTACCCCCCACTTTTGGCCTGTTTGTGAGTATATGTCAGGGTGTTTTTACTGTCTCACTGGGATCCTGCTAGCCAGGGCCCCAGTGCTCATAGTGGAAACCCTATTTGTCAGTGTGTTTGATATGTGTCACTGGGACCCTGCTAGCCAGGACCCCAGTGCTCATAGTTTGTGGCCTATATGTGTTCCCTGTGTGGTGCCTAACTGTATCACTGAGGCTCTGCTAACTAGAACCTCAGTGTTTATGCTCTCTCTGCTTTTAAAATTGTCACTGAAGGCTAGTGACCATTTTCACCAATTCTGATTGCCACACTGGAACACCCTTATAATTCCCTAGTATATGGTACCTAGGTACCCAGGGTGTTGATCGTCCAGGAGATCCCTATGGGCTGTAGCATTTCTTTTGCCACACATAGGGAGCTCAGACAATTCTTACACAGGACTGCCACTGCAGCCTGAGTGAAATAACGTCCACATTATTTCACAGCCATTTTACACTGCACTTAAGTAACTTATAAATCACCTATACGTCTAACCCTCACCTGGTGAAGGTTAGGTGCAAAGTTACTAAGTGTGAGGGCACCCTGGCACTAGCCAAAGTGCCCCCACATTGTTCAGGGCAATTTCCCAGGACTTTGTGAGTGCGGGGACACTATTACACACGTGCACCACATATGGGTCAATACCTATATGCAGCTTCACAATGATAACTCCGAACATGGCCATGAAACATGTCTAAGATCATGGAATTGTCCCCCCAATCTGGTACTGGGGTGCCAATTCCATGCATCCCCGGGGCTCCAGCATGGACCCCGGGTACTGCCAAACTAACTCTCTGGGGTTTTCTCTGCAGCTACCGCTGCTGCCATTCCTCAGACAGGTTTCTGCCCTCCTGGGGTCTGGGCAACCCAGTCCCAGGAAGGCAGAACAAAGGATTTCCTCTGAGAGAGGGTGTTACACCCTCTTCCTTTGGAAATAGGTGTTAATGGCCTGAGAGGAGTAGCCTCTCCTGGCCTCCAGGAATGCTTTGAAGGGCACAGATGGTGCCCGCCTTGCATAAACCAGTCTACACCGGTTCAGGGATCCCCCAGCCCCTGCTCTGGTGCGAAACTGGACAAAGGAAAGGGGAGTGACCACTCCCCTGTCCATCACCAACCCAGGGGTGGTGCCCAGAGCTCTTCCAGTGTGTCCCAGACCTCTGCCATCTTGAATAAAGAGGTGTGAGGGCACAATGGAGACCTTTGAGTGGCCAGTGCCAGCAGGTGACGTCAGAGACACCTCCTGATAGGCTCTTACCTGGTAAGGTGGCCAATCCTTCTCTGAGGGCTATTAGGGTCTCTCCTGTGGGTTTCTCTTTAGATAACGAATGCAAGAGCTCACCAGAGATCCTTTGCATCTCCCTCTTCGACTTCTGCCAAGGATCGACCGCTGACTGCTCCAGGACGCCTGCAAAACTGCAACAAAGTAGCAAGAAGACTGCCAGTAACATTGAAGCGCCTAATCCTGCTGGCTTTCTTGACTGTTTCCTGGTGGTGCATGCTCTGAGGGCTGTCTGCCTTCATCCTGCACTGGAAGCCAAGAAGAAATGTCCCGTGGGTCGCCGGAATCTTGCCCCTGCTAAGGCAGGCAGCAAACTTCTGCATCACCAGTCCTCTGGGTCCCCTCTCATCTTGATGAGCGTGGTCCCTGGAACACAGGAGCTGGACCCAACTGACCCCGACAGTCCAGTTGTCCTTCTGTCCAAATTTGGTGGGGGTAAGTCCTTGCCTCCCCACGCCAGACAGTAATCCTGTGTGCTGTGTGATCTGCAGCTGCTAGGGCTTCTGTGCACTTTTGCAAGGATTCCTCCATGCACAGCACAGCACAGCCCAGGCCCCCAGCACTCCGTCCTGCATTGCTCAACTCGCTGATCTTCGCCGTGCTCAGATTTCTTGAATGCCTGTTCAAGTGCTTCTGCAGGTGCTGTCTGGTTCTGCATGGACTCTCTCTGTTGCTGAGTGCCCCCTCTGTCTCTTCATCCAAGGGGAAACTTCCTGGTCCTTTCTGGGCCTGGGCAGCACCCATTATCTTCAACAGTGACTCTTGCAGCAAGCAAGGCTTGTTTGCGGTCTTCTTGAGTGGAAACAACTCTGCATCCTCTAGCATGCTGTGGGACATCTTCTGACCAAAGGAGAAGTTCCTGGCACCTTCCGTTGTTGCAGAATCTTTTGCTTCTTCCACCCAGAGGCATCCCTTTTTCACCTTCATCCGGGGTTTAGTGGGCTCCTGCCCCCCCCGGACACTTACATGACTCTTGGACTTGGTCCCCTTCCTTTACAGGACCTCAGGTCCAGGAATCCGTCTTCAGTGCTTTGCAGTCAGTTGTTGCCTTTGCAGAATCCCCTATTTCGACTTTACTGTCTTTCTGAGGTAGTAGGGTAACTTTACTCCTACTTTTCAGGGTCTTGGGGTGGGGTATCTTGGACACCCTTAGTGTTTTCTTACACTCCCAGTGACCCTCTACACACTACACTAGGCCTGGGGTCCATTTGTGATTTGCATTCCACATTTAGAGTATATGGCTTGTGCTGCCCCTAGGCCTATAGCATACTATTGTGTTCTATAGTGTTTGCACTATTTTTCTAACTGTTTACTTACCTGATTTTGGTTTGTGTGTATATTTTGTGTATATTACTTACCTCCTAAGGGAGTATAACCTCTGAGATACTTTTGGCATATTGTCACTAAAATAAAGTACCTTTATTTTTAGTAACTCTGAGTATTGTGTTTCTTGTGATATAGTGCGAGATGATATAAGTGGTATGGTAGGAGCTTTGCATGTCTCCTAGTTCAGCCTAAGCTGCTCTGCTATAGCTACCTCTATCAGCCTAAGCTGCTAGAGCACTACTGATCTATTAATAAGAGATAACTGGACCTGGCACAAGGTGTAAATACCATAAGGTACCCACTATAAGCCAGGCCAGCCTCCTACAGGAGGGAACCCACTGCCCGAGATGTGGAGTATTTGGAGCAGATATCATACATATGTTTGCTACTTGTGGGAAACTGGCATCTGTGAAAGATCCAGCAGGTGCTAAAGGGGATGGTAGGATATGAGGTAGAGCTTATCCCTGACATTATGGTTTTAGGGATTTTAGAGAAAGGGGGGGAAATGCATAGGGCTTTTATATTTGTGGCAATGGCGGTATACCGATTATGAGTAGCATATGCATGGCTAGATCCATGGCCCCCCTGTCTGTCAGCAGTGGCTGGGCAAACTTTTATCTATCTATCATCTGGAGGTAGCCCTATATGAGCGCAAGGGGAACCGGGCAAGATGTAAGGGGCAGAAAATATGGGGGCTCTTTGGAGATTGGGTTCGGACACGTTAATGGTTTATTGAAAAAAATATGTAAGGTATTTTTGAATTGTTATGAATTGGAATGTGTTTTTTTCTTTTCTTTTGAACTCTCTGCTCCTCACTGCATATGTTTTCTGGTGCATATACTATGCCTTTTCCATATGATTAGATGATGCAATGTGTACACAGTTGAAATTGCTGTTCATGTCACACATGAGGAGATGCATATGTGGTCAGCCCTTTATTCGTACAATGCTAACTGTGATATTGTACAATACTCCAAAGATCAGAGCCATTGTCTTTGTGTCATTGATTTGAACACCAACAAAACTCAATAAAGTTTCTTTAAAAAAAGAAAGTATAGTGGGAAGAAAAAGACGATGGCAGTAGATGTGAAAGACACTTGAGAGGGTTGAGTAAAGGAAGATGGTGAAAAGACAAAGTTGAAATGAGGAGTATTTGGGAAGAGCTTGAGAAAAAGAGAGAAATGAAAGTTGAGAGAAGAGCAATAGAGAGCAAGAGAGAGGGAAATAGACAAAAAGGGAGGAAGGCAGACAATGGATAGACAAATAGGAGAAATACTGAGTGAGAAGGGAGTACTTAATAGACAGTGGAGGAATTTAGATATCAGTAGGAGTAAGAGCAGTAGAAACATATGTCTTTCCATTTTAACTTTGAATGGCCATACTGGGCACCACATTTTATCTCCTCCCCCTTTCCCACCATGAGTAGGGAATGTTTTGTATAGGTGGAGTAAGGCCTGAGAATTCTAACTTTCATTGATAAATGGGCAAGTGAATGACAGATGTTGCACCTATATTTTTCTTTGCTGTTTTGTACTTGTTTCCCTCGTTTTCTTTCCTTATTAGTTCAAGGGACCCCTTTTTGTGTGTTTCACCTACAGAAGGTAACAGCAGGACAGTTTTAGAACAGAGCAACAACAAGTATTGCAGCACTGATGGAAGGACTCAGATTGATTACCATGAGAGCATTAGGAGAAGGTGAGAGACAGCACATAGGGGCAAGACTTGAATATTGATTTACTCTTCAACATATACACTCACTTCAGTTGATTACCATCTGCTTCAGAGAAATTTGTGTACTCTACATATCCTAAATGTCTTTTAAAATGCATGTTCTTTGGGTGATGGAATGTTTTACTACTGCTGCAGTGTTGAATGTTTTCTACATGGAACTGGCATTATAGCTGTCTTCTTTGACAGATGAAGCTTTGTTTTTCTGCTGCCCTCCTACACCTGTTCTGCAAGGAAGTAATTTTGCTATTTTGTTGCCTGATCTATACCTTTCCTGCCTGTTAGGAGGAAGCTTGTATCGCTGTAGATGAAGAGACTGATAACAGAAAGATTATCAAGTATCTCAAAAAGATTACTGGTGATGGTGTGAAAGAAATCATAAAGAAAATGCTGACAATTGAAAAAATCACATACAATTCCAGAAAACCCATTTTGGGTAGCTGTGTGCTCTACAATGCTACAATATTAATAATAATATTGTCATATTAAAGAAGGGTTTAATCTCAAATTTGCGTCAGTACCAACCAATGATTATGAAAGATAAATTTTCACTCAAGAATTACAAAGGGTTGGTGAAATGAATTTGTGGAGAGACTCAATACACTCATCAAGAACAGTAAGTTCAATTAATGTTTTGATGAAGAAGCTATGGCCCTCATTATGACATTGGTGGTAAATCCCGCTTACCGCCGCAGTGACGGTCACCAACACACACACCAATCTGACAGAAAACTGCCACATACACAAGTCCACCAGCCCAAAGGTCAGTGCTAAAGTGGTGGTACCAACACCCATATCGTTATCCCAACAGAACAACGCTCACCACATTATGACCCACAAATTACCACGGCGGACATTCAGTGGCGGTAAACCATTGGCGGTACATACCATTGTACTCAGAATGGACACCCACATACAAAACAACACCACATTGGCCAATACTAAAAACACACACGTGACACTCATGAACACACCACAACCACCCAATGTATCCACACCTCTGTCCACCAGGACACGTCAATCAGCAATGTGCCCACCTGTACCGGGACCCCAGGCCACACCTCATACCCAAGACAATCAGGGACCTGGGGTCACTGGCAGTGGGCACACCGTTAAGGGGATAGAGGCACAGGCCAGCAGGGACACTGGGAGGACTGCCGTGTGCCAGGAGGAGGACAGGCCCAGGGAACCGATTCTTCAGGAGGCCCTCACCGAGATCCTGGGAGCTTACCAACATTCCCAGGGCACGATGGGCCAGATCCTTGACAACGTGCAGGAGAACAGGCGGCTGCAGGAGGTAAAGTATCAGGGGATCAGAGAGGACTTGCAGGCCATTAACGCCACCCTGATCTCCACAGCATGGGTGCTGACAGACATGGCCAACATCATGAGGGAGGCAACAGCAGAGCAGCGGGCCCCTATCACTAGCCAGTCCATTGACCTCCCCTCCACCTCCAATGCAGCTAGTGGGCAGGAGGCCTTGCCACAGGACCCACAAGCCACCAGCACCCCTCTCTCTGCAGAAGGTGAACCACCCTGCAAACATTCCCTGAGAACCAAACGGAATCCAGAGGCACTTGCCAAGACAACCGCCAGGAAATGAGACTCTCCTGATTGTCCCCATTGTGTCTCACACAGTCATCTTGTCCACTTTGAACTGCTTTGCTCCCCTTCCTAAGGCCCCTTGGACACTGGACCTGTGCTACAAACAGCTTAGAACAATACCCTGGACTTTCCTCCATCCTCATCCCATTCCATTGCACTTTTCCCTTAATTTCATAGCACTACAATAAACACCCTTAAACACAACTTGACTATTAGTATTTTATGTTTTGAAAATGTGCATTTTATGGAAACAGTCACATCTAGTGCAAATGATCAGAACACCGTGAGAGCATGGAAATAAGGACCTGAAGCTGTCTGTAGTCATCACATCATTACACAGTTATTATATCACCAACATCCGTACAATGACAAGCCATAGGTGACAGTAATTTGAGATGCAAAGGAAGTTAATGCCATCATGCTACAGCCACACAGAATAAATCAATAGTCAGAGAAATGATCAGTTGCACTGTCTCACCTGTGTGGCATTGGAAGTATTGACGGATAGCTGCTGTTCTGTTGTCCTCATCCTCAGCCTCCTCATCCTCACTGTCATTAGGGTTCACTGCTGCCACAGGGCATCTCTAGTCTCCTCCTCCTGCAGAAAGGGTACATGCTGTCTGAGGGCCAGGTTGTGCAAAATGCAGCATGCCACTACTATCTGGCAGACCTTCCCCGGTGAGTAGCACAGGGATCCACCGGTCAGATGGAGGCACCTGAACCTGGCCTTTAGGAGCCCAGAGTCCTCTCGATGATCCTTCTGGTTCGCCCAGGTGCCTCATTATAACGTTCCTCAGCCCCTGTCCAGGCATTCCTCACAAGGGTCAGCAGCCACAATAGGTTGGGTAGCCAGAGTCACCTTCAAGTATTGAGGAACAGCATTTAGCCTCTCACAATGCTATGGAGATGACACCTGAAGACATACACTAACATACAGTAGGTATTAGTCACACCCTGTGCCTCTGTAGATGAGCCATTACATTTGTGATGCTGCTATTCCTCAGAACAAGGGCATCATGCACCGACCCAGGATACTTAGCTTTGACGTGGGAGATGTACTGGTCCGCCGGGCACACCATCTGCACATTCAGTGAGTGGAAACTCTTCGATTCCTGAACACCTGTTCACTCTGGCGGGCAGGGGTCAAACACAATATGTGTTCCATCAATAGGTTCCAAATGATGATAACCTTTATTTAAATCAAGGAGAGAGAGTGTCTTTACATTATTTTTTTTTTGGCATGTTCAGTTGGCCAGTTACTGTGTTTGCTAGTACAAGTTTGTCCCAAACAGAACATGCTTACTCACAGTCTGAGAACGAAAGTATGGGCTGGTAAACACATCCTTGTATTCCTGTACAGAAACCCTTTTATGCTGAGAACTAATCATCAGGCTTTACTGATTATCTGTGGCAATCCAAAAACTAGGATGCCTCCTTGCATTGAAAAATGGGGACTATGATTGCAAGAGCACCATTATACCATTGTGCATCGTCCAGGGAAGGATCAAAACCCTGTTGACAATTTTTCTAGAGTGCCTATACAAAGTCAACGTACTCCATATAAGACGGCTGAAGCCTACATTATTTAATTGTACAACCAAATACACAATCTGCTATTTTGTTAGTCCAGATCATTACTGCCACAGGCCATAATAGTGACATGCTCAAGTTAAAAGACAAAGGCCCTCATTATGACACTGGTGGTAAATCCTGCTTACTGCCACGCTGACGGCCGCCAACTTACCGCCGCGGTGGCGGATATTCGTCCACTACATTATGACACAAACACACCAATCCGACAGAATACAGCCACATACACAAATCCGCCAGACCAAAGGTCAGTGATAAACTGGCGGTCCCAAAACCCATACTGTTACGCCAACAAAACAATGCCCGTCACGTTATGACCCACGAATCACCACAGCGGACATTCAACTGCGGTAAACCATTGGCAGTACATATTGCTGGGGTCAGAATGGACACCCATAGACAAAACAACACTCCATTGGCCAATACGAAAAATACACAACTGACAACCATACACACACCACACCACACCCACCCACCCACACCACTGTAAAACACACACCCACATTACCCACAACCCTTTACCAACAACAATTAGTGCCAGGAGACCGAGAAGAAGAGCACAGAGACAACTAGACACACAGAACACATATACCCCTCACGCACTCCACATCACACACCCCATCAAATTACTCAACACACCCTCACCAACACATATCACACAAAACCCATGGCACCAAAAAGGCTCCCCTGTTTCACTGAGGAGGAGTTAAGGGTCATGGTGGACGAAATTGTCAGAGTAGAGCCACAGGTTTGGAGCACAGGTACAGCAGATATCTGTAACTAGGAAGATGGAGCTATGGCGGAGAATCATGGACATGGTCAATGCCGTGGGACAGCACCCACGAACAAGGGATGACATCAGGAAGAGGTGGAACGACCTATGGGGCAAGGTACATTCCATAGCAGCAAGACACCAGCTCGCCATACAGAGGACTGGCGGTGGACCCCCACCTCCTACCAGAGAGCTTACAGCATGGGAGGAGCAGGTATTGGCAATACTACATCCTTAGGGATTCACTGGAGTAGCTGGAGGACTGGACACTGGTAATTCAACATTTACCACTTATCACCCCCCAAACCTGCATGCCATTACACCGCCTCACCCTCACTCCCATCACTCCACAACATCCCACACACTGCACCTACACATATGACTAACCACAATGCCCAGCCCTGCATGCCATACCAATGCATGGACAGCCCTCCCAGCCCTGCATGGACACCTATCACCAAAGCATGTACTGCATAGGGTAACTAATAATCACTCAATACATCATCATACACAAGCAAAAGCTGGAAGGGCAACACCATCTCTAGAGGGGAAGCTACAGAAGTTCAAATGTCACGCACATGAAGCATACTACATCATTTACATCCCCACAGGTACCCCAGCCAATGTCAGTGGAGAGGAGGTGTCACCACTATTGAGTCCCCAACAGACGAGGCCACCAGTGATGACAGTATCGCTGGACTTCTGGATCTGGAGGACCAACCTGACCCATCAGGGACCACTGGACAGCTAGTCATCCAAGCCAACTCACAGACCACCACAGAGCCTCCCCCTTCAATATCCCACACCACAACACCCACACCTCTGTCCCCAGGACACGTCAATCAGCAGTGTGCCCACCTGTACAGGGACACCATGCCACACCTCGCCCACAAGACAGGGAACTGGGGTCAGTGGCCATGAGCACACCCTTCAGGGTACAGGGGCACAGGCCAAAAGGGACACTGGGAGGAATGCTGTGCTCCAGGGGGAGGACAGGAGTAGGGAACCAACTCCCCAGGAGGCACTATCCAAGTTCCTGGTAGCCTATCAAAATTCCCAAGACACAATGGGCCAGATCCTTGACAACATGCAAGAGAACAAGCGGCTGCAGGAGGGACAGTATCAGGGGATCAGGGGATCAGGGAGGGCTTGCAGGCCATTAACAACACCCTGATCTCCATTGCAGGGGTGCTGGCAAACATGGCCAACATCATGAGGGAGGCAGTGTCACACCAGCGGGTCCCTACCACTAGCCAGTCAACTGAACAGCCCTCCACTTCTGCTGCCCCTAGTGGCCAGGAGGCCCCGCCACAGGACCCACAGGCCACCAGCATCCCTCCCCCTGCAGACGGTGAACCATCCCGCAAACGTTCCCTGCGACCCAGACAGAAGCCAGAGACACTTGCGAAGACCACAGGCAGGAAATGAGACACTCCTGATTGTCCCCCTTGTGTCCCACCCTGTCACCTTGTCCACCTTGTACTGCCATTGCTCCCCTTCCTATGTCCCTTTTGGACACTACACCTGTACTACAAACAGACTGGAACAATACCCTGGACTTTTCCCCATCATCACTCCATTCCATTGCACTTCCCCCTCAATTTATTAGCACTACAATAAACACACTTGGATAAAACTCTACTACTAGTATTTCATGTTTAGAAAATTTGTATTGATTGGAACAGCTACATCCATTGCAAATATACTGTACATAGTGAGAGCATAGAATGAATGACCTGTTGCTGGCTGTTGTGATCACATCATGACATTGTTGTCATATCACCAACATCTGTAAAATGATAATCCATAGGTGACAGTAAGTAGAGAAAACAAGTGGGTATTGCCAGCATGCCAATGCCACACAGAATACAACAATAGTCATAGAAATGTGAAGTTGCACTGTCTCACGTGTGTGTCAATCGAAGTACTGACGGATCGCTAACGTGCTGTTGTCCACATCCTCATCCTCTGCTTCCTCATCCTCACTGTCCTCAGGGTCTACTGCTGCCATAGGGGCATCTCCAGTTGCCTCCTCCTGCAGAAAAGGTCCATGGCGTGAAGGCCAGGTTGTGTAACATGCAGGATGCCACTATTATCTGGCAGACCTTCCCAGGTGAGTAGCACAGGGATCCACCTGTCAGATGGAGGCACCTGAACCTGGCCTTCAGGAGGTCGAAGGTCCTTTCAATTATCCTTCCGGTTCACCCATGTGCCTCATTATAATGTTCTTCAGGCATTGTCCTGGCATTTTCTCACAGGGGTCAGCAGCCACAAAAGGTTTGGGTAGCCAGAGTCACCTGCAAGTATTGAGGGACAACATTTAACCACACAATATCCTATTTTGCTAACAGCAGAGGCATACACCAACATACACTGGGTGGGGACCAAGGCTCACCTATAAGCCACACCCTGTGCCTCTGTAGTTGGGCCGTCACATTTGGGATGCTGCTATTCCTCAGGATAAAGGCATCATGCACCTACCTAAAATACTTAGCATTGACGTGGGAGATGTACTGGTCCACCAG
This sequence comes from Pleurodeles waltl, assembly GCF_031143425.1. Classification (NCBI taxonomy): domain Eukaryota; kingdom Metazoa; phylum Chordata; class Amphibia; order Caudata; family Salamandridae; genus Pleurodeles; species Pleurodeles waltl. The sequence continues at coordinate 1,145,281,606 of NC_090437.1, read as the reverse complement.
GCACACCACCTGCACATTCATGGAGTGGAAACTCTTACGATTCCTGTGCACCTGTTCATTCTGGTGGGGGGGGGAAACGCAGTATGTGTACTGTCAATTGCCCCAATGTTATTGGGCATATGTCCCATTGCATAAAATTCGGCCTTCACAGAGGCCAAATCTTCCACCTGGGGAAAAGAAATGTAGCTGCACATGTGTTTCACCAGGGCAGACAAGACTCTTGCCAGCACGATTGAGAACATTGGCTGTGACATTCCTGCTGCCAAGCCCACTGTCACTTGGAAAGAACCTGTCACCAGAAAATGGAGCACTGATAGAACCTGCACAAGTGGGGGGATCCCAGTTGGATGACGGATAGCTGAGATCAGGTCAGGCTCCAACTGGGCACAGAGCTGTGATTGTGGCCCTGTCCAGTCTATGGTGAGTATTATGTGCCTGTCCTCCAGTGTAGATAAGTCCACCAGGGGTCTGTACATGGGGGTATGTCACCCTCTCCCATTCATCCGCAGCGGTAAGAATCTAAGGGACACACGAGAGAGTAGGCTGCCACAATTTGAACAACTATACCACAACACCAGTCCACATCATGCAATCATGTTTTGGGACAGTGTAATTTAAAAGTATGTGCCTATCTATCCTGAGACGCAGAAATTATTGATAGGCCTGTTCAACCCCACTGAAATGGCGACCGCCTGTCCTGTGTGGAGGGATAGGTGGAAGTGAGGTAATTCCGCCGACATTGTGCGCTGTGGCGGCAGGCAGTCGTGAACTGCTGTGCAATTCCTCATTGGATTATACTGGGCCCTATGGGGTACAGCGGCTCATGCAGATCTACGCCGGCGGTGAAAGTGTACAAGGCTGTGGACGTGACCGCCATTTTCTATCTCAATCCTCATTTGTTTCCTGACCTTCCGCAGGAGAAAACCTACACTGCATGTGCTGCTGCGACCTGTGTCTGGATCCTACCATTGCCCGTGTGACAGGGGAAAAGGGCCCCAGCCTTCACTTCAGAGGAGTTGGAAAGACTGGTGATGGGCTATATTGGCCTCCAAACCATCAGGTGAGTACACTGTGGGCACGATGCATGTGGTATGAATGCATAGAGATGTGTGTGAAGGCATCGTGTAAGGGTGGGTGGGGGAATGTCTGTAGGCAGTGTACTTGTTGTGAACTGGCCTATGTGTGTTGCAATGGTGATGGGATCGGGTATGGTGGGCCATGTGTGTGACAGGCTGGACTGTTTGTTTAATGGAGTTCTCCTGTATGTTTTACCTCTGCAGGTCAGCGCCCACCAAAATATGGGATTATGGCGTGCCATCGCCAAGGACGTGCAGACCCTGTGGGTCTATGGAAGGCAGAGCACCCACTGTCAGAAACGGTGGGAGGACCTGAGACGCTGGGCACGGAAGACTGCGGAGGCCCAGCTGGGGATGGCCTCCAAAGGAGGAAGGGGTGCCCATCAGACCCTAACCCCCCCTGATGGCCCGCATACTGGTGGTGGCCTACCCTGAGCTTGGTGGGTGCTTGAGGGAACCACAGCAGCCATAAGGGGGGAGTATAGTGGCTATCATTACAACTTATGGCTGGTGGGGTGATATCTGGGTGGTGGTTGTGTGTTAGTGGGTGCCCCTAAGGCCAGGCCAGACATAGCAGCGTAGGACCTCAGCAGGGTAATGGTTGCATGGCAAATACAGGTAACCTAGCTTGTTAGTATTCACTTCTAGGCAAGGCTGCATGGGGCCGAGTTGTGCTGCAGTTGGCGGTGTGTGCTCCTCTTCATGCCTTGGTTACTAGCCATTTCACTGGTAGTGCAAGGCATAGTGCGTAGGCCTGTTCCCTGTTTGTGAGGGTGCTGTATATGCCAACGGTGGTGTTGGCACAGTCAATGACCCAGTGTATCCTTTGTCTCTCTCTCTCCCTCCCTTTTTTTGTTTTGGCATCCTGTCCTTCTGTGCATTAGCATCATCTGGAGGAGGAGCAGAGGCACTAGCGACAGAGGGAGCTGGATCCCACAGGACTCTGGAGGCAGAGTCTACCGACGCCGGGGGAACAAGTGGGACGGAGGGCGAGGGGAGCACCATGGCAGAGACTGGAGGAGACAACACAGACTCCGATACCTCCTCCGATGGGAGCTCCCTGGTGGTGGACACCTCTGTGACCACCCCAGCTACAGGTACAGCCATCACCCCCGTACCAGCACCGCTCTCCAAGTAGCCCCTCAGCGAGTTGCCTGGGCCCGCTCACCTAGGAGGGTGGCATCTCCTTCGCCGCAGGCACCTCAGGCCCTGCCCCAGTGAGCTTTGCTGCCCTGAGTGAGGAAGTTATTGACCTCCTGAGATCCATCTCCGTAGGGCAGTCAACCATTGTGAATGCCATCCAGGGGCTGGCATCCCAGATGCAGCAATGCAATGCATTCCTGGAGGGCATTCATGGTGGTTTGGCAGCCCAACAGTGATCGATTCAGGCTCTGGCCTTCTATCCGATGGCAGCCATTGTCCCTGTTTCTACTGTCCCACCTCCAACTTCCACTTCCCAGTCCTATTCTCCTCAACCCCAACCCATCTAAAGCACACAGACAGACGAGCATGCACACAAGGCAACACACAAGAGTCGCACAGGCAAACACAAGCACCACACTTCATGCCACAGGCACTGACACAAACAACATACTGTTGCAGATACCACATCCACAGTCTCCAATTTCTCCCCTTCATTCCTCCTCCTCCATCTCCCTCCCAGTTATGTCCACCTGCATGCACTACATCTACATCCACTATCAGCATCACCACACCAAACAGGTCCCCTGTGTCCTCCCCCACTGTGTCTGTCCCCCATCCTAAAGGACACAAACGAAAGCACTCAGACACCCAACAGCCATCCACCTTACATCAGCATACAGCCCATACACCTGCACCCAAATCCAGCAGACATACACCTCCAACAACCACTCCCTCATCCTCCACTCCCATTACTCCTCCCTCCTCAAACTCCAATGTCCCTAAAAAGCTTTTCCTTTCCCAAATTGACCTCTTCCCTACCCCTCCCCCATCCTGCACGTATGGGCAGGGTTCCAAGGACACAACCCAGCACCTCAGCCAAACAGTCCATGGGGACAGTGGTGACACCACCTACACATGCTGGTAAGGATACCAGACCCACAACACTGAAGGGGAAGGAGCCAGCACCACCAGGGATGAAAGGAAAGAGTTCTGCACCAGCTGTGAGGAAGGGAAAGAGGCCTGCACCAGCTGTGAGGAAGGGGAAGGAGCCAGCACCACCAGGCAGAGAGGGGAAGAGCCCATCCACCCCTGCCAGAAAGAGTAAGGGATCCCCAACCATTGAACAGGAGAAGACGGGATACTCTACGCCGCGGCAAACAGTGCCACCACCACCAGCTGTCACAGGCCCCCACCACCAGCTGTGGATGTGCAGCCATCAGTGAGTGCAGGGGCTGCCGAGGAGCCTCTTCCAACAACCACCAACATGCAGCCATCAGTTAGTGCAGGGACTGCCTAGGGGCCTCCTCCAACCACCTCCACACTGCACCCGTCACTGCCAGTGGATGCCATGTAGGCCACCCTTCAGGGGCTGCTGTGCGGGCTGCCCCCTCCAGCACCAGTGGGCAAGTCACCCACTCCAGAGAGTGTAGCCTTGCACTCCCCAGGACAAAGCAATGGGCATGCTGCCCTCTCCAGGACCAATGGGAAAGACATTCACTCCAGAGACTGTGTCCTTGCACTCCCCAGGACAAAGCAATGGGCATGTTGCCCCCTCCAGAACCACTGGGAAAGTCACCACTCCAGAGACCGGCATGTTGCCCCCTCCAGAACCAGTAGGCAAGTCACCCACTCAGGAGACTGTGGCCTTTTACTCCCCAGGACAAAGCAATGGGCATGTTGCCTCCTCCAGAACCAGTGGGCAAGTCACCCACCTGAGAGAGTGGGGCCTTGCACTCCCCAGGACAAAGTAATGGGCATGTTGCCCCCTCCAGAACCAATGAGCTTGTTCCTGCATCTGGCTGAGGTGCCCCTCCCATCCCCTAAGGTACCTGCCATTTTGCAAACTGATGCCCCTGCAGTGTACTATCAGATGTGGTCAGGACTCAAGTTGGGCCTTAGACTGTGCCCTGTGGCCATGTGGTCCCTTTGAACAATGGACTGGGCAGTGGCCCTTTGTGTACATGTGTACATATCTGTTTAATTGACAAATCAAAATATTGATTTTGATTTTGATCTGATTACAGTCACTTTCGTCCATTCCTGTTGTCCCTGGATTATTCTGTCATTTTTAGGGGACAAATTTGTTTTCCATGTGCAGCTGGTTGTATGTATGGTGTGCGTGTGTCAGGTGTGTGTTGTGCGTGTGGGTGTCACTCTTGTTTTCCCCCACCCTCCCTTGTGTGCTAGGCAGCTGTACTCACTGTTGTTGTCTTCGTCGGCGTTGGTGTTCCAGATGGAGCATAACGTAGAAAATCATCAGGAAAACATGCAGTTCGGGTTCCATGGCAGCGTGGTTCTTCCCTGTGTCTCCAATGGTGAGTCCTTTCACTTCTGAGCTCTGTTTCCGCCAGGCTTTTGTTGGCGTTGGTACCGCCCCAGAAAACGTGGAGGTTTTGTGTGTCTTAATATGGTGGGCAGTACTTTGTCTCCTGCATGGATGTTGGCGGCTACCGCCGTGGTGGCTGTTGTTTCCGCCCTGGCAGTTGGTTTGTTACATTGGCTGTCTGTGGGAGTTATCACTGCCATGGTCATAATTTGGCGGTAATTACCGCAAGCCTGTTGGCGGTATTACCGCCACTTTGTCACCCCCGCCAGAGTCGTAATGAGGGCCACAATTACAAATCAGTCAAGGAACCAATACACTCAACCCCTCTCCAATGATAGTGAATATAAAAAATACGGAAATTTCAAAGATGAACTATTCATAATTCAGGAGAAAGTTATACTGCGAAGGTCGGGAATCCTGATTTCGGAGAGTCTGTGACAAAAAAGTAATTGAAGTGGGTCATTGAGGACATTGTGGTATCGTTGCCACAAAAAGAGCTCTCTGAGACTGAGTTTGGTTTCATATTTAGATGAAAGGGGAGAAAAAGCACTCAAGGCCTGACATCTATACAACTGCTTTTCTCCAAATGTTACTCTACATGCGCTGAACATGTCAGAACTCCTCAAGCATGCATGAGAGAGAATAGCCATCAACTTCTTTGGTCCTCTCGACATGGACATCACCTGATGGTGATGCGGACGAATATTCAAGTTTTCCTTTGGTCAAATATTTTTTATCCACAATTTATGCGAGTCATTGAGAGACTAAATGGCATCTTTGCAGCATTCCAGCTATTTTGAAGTCTGATAATGGCCACCTTATAACAGTTGAGAATTAAAAAAGTTCTTGGAGCATCCAAACATAAGGCATCAAAAAAGTACACCTTTGTGGCCACAGGCTAATGGACTCATTGAGAGTTTTATGAGTACGCTAAAGAAAGGAATATAGGTGGTCATTCCAACCTCGGCTGTAAAAGGCGCTTACCGCCGTTCAGAAGACCGCCATAACACTGCCGCGGTAAACCGCCACAGTCATTCTGACCCACAACAGGCAAACCGCCAAAATCCAGACATCCACAAAAGTCCGCCACACCAAAGGGCAGCGAGAAACTGGCAATGACCAAACCTCCACCGTCACGCCAACAGAAATACGCCCACACTATCACGACACACGAATCCACGCGGCGGTCTTTCAACCGCGGTATTTCATTGGCGGTACACACCGCCGCGGTCAAAATACACACACACTTACAAAATACAACCACATTGGACAATTCAAAATACACACACCTGAGACACATACACACACCACTCCCACACACCCGATTAAATATAAAATACACACCCACATCACCCACAAACCTCCACTCCTAGAGATTCGTGAACACGCACTGAGAAAAGACATCCGAGCACCCAGACGCCCAATTCACTGTCACCCAGCAATATTTGCACGCACTTCACACAACACAACAATACACATCACCACACTTAGCACCACACAATCCACCCTACACATCACCCACACCACCCCATGGCACCGCAAAGACACCCCAGGTTCTCTGATGATGAACTCAGGGTCATGGTAGAGGAAATTGTACGAGTAGAGCCTCAGCTGTTCGGGGCACAGGTGCAGCACACCACCATTGCCAGGAAGATGGAGCTATGGAGCAGAATAGTGGACAGGGTCAACGCTGTGGGACAGCACCCAAGAAATCGGGACGACATCAGGAAGAGGTGGAACGACCTACGGGGGAAGGTGCGTTCCATGGTATCCAGACACAACATCGCAGTGCAGAAGACTGGTGGTGGACCCCCACCTCCTCCCCCAGAATTTACAACATGGGAGGAGCAAGTCTTGAACATCCTGCATCCTGAGGGCCTCGCAGGAGTAGGCGGAGGAATGGACTCTGGTAAGGCAAATCTTAACTACTTCTTCCCCCCACCCCACTTGCATGCCTACTCATACCCCCACCCTCACCCTCACCCCCATCACATCCTACTCCTTGCAACTGTCTCACCATCACAACCCACCCATCCCAACACCTAGCCCTGCATGCGTCCACAAAGCATGGGCACCCATCACCTAAGCATGCCCACTGCACATACACATACAACCCCCCCCCCAACCACCGTCACAACAGCCCCCACAAAGGAATGCCAGCACTGGGGTACACGGGCACCCACCCATTGCACGCTATGACACACACAGAAGCAATAACCATACTTTTATACCCCTGCATGACCCGAATGCCACGTCACCGCGCAGGAGGGTCCACAAATGTCCACTCCACCCCCAGAAGAGGCCCACAGTGAGGACAGCAGCTCTGTCTCCCTGGATCTAGATGACCAGCCCGGTCCATCGGGAACCTCGGGACAGTCGGTTCCCCTCACACAGTCACAGGCCACAGTAGACCTTTACCCCTCTGGGAACACCAGCACAGCACCCACCCAGCGGGCCCATACCTCTGTCCCAGGACATGTCAATCAGCGGTGTGTCCACCACTACAGGGAACAAAGGCTAACCCACCACCCCAACAACAACAGGGACCTGGGGGCAGTGGTAGTGGGCACACGGTCCAAGGGACAGAGGCCCAGGGAAACAGGGGAACTGGGAGGGCTGCTGTGCGACAGGGGGGGGACAGGTCCAGGGAACCCACTCTCCACGAGGCCCTCTCCTCCATCATGGGAGCATACCACCGCTCCCAGGAGACGATGGCGACGGTCCTGGCCAGGTTTCAGGAGATCCAGCTTCTGCAGGAGCAACAGTATATGGGGTTCAGAGAGGAACTAAGAAACATCAGTTCCGCCATGGGTACCATCGTAGTGGCCCTGAATGAGGTAGTCACGACATTGCGGGACACTGTGGCACCTCAAAGGGCCCCTGACACTAGCATGCACCAAGAACTGCCTACCACCTCCGCCGGCGCTAGTGGACAGGAGGCCCAGACACAAGACCAACAGGCCACCAGAACTCCACCTCCTGCAGAAGGAGAACCACCCCGCAAGCGGGCCCTGAGATCCAGGAAGAAGACAGAGTAAGATGTCAAGACCCCCGCCAGCAAAGGATACCGCCCTGATTGTCATCCCACTGTCCCACATTGTCACCCTGTCCAACCTTAAACTGCCCCTGCTCCACTTCCCACAGGCATTTGGACAATGCACCTGTGAAACTGATAGTCTGGACTCTGCCATGGACAATCCTCCACCATCACCCCTCACCGATTTGCAACCACCCATCCAATTTAGAGCACTTGAATAAAAACACTTATTGCACAAAACAATCTGGAGACTGGCTGTGATTTAGAACAAATGTATTAGACATGACCGTGCCAAAATGTTCATTCACATTGTGATGCTAACAAACCGCTGTCACACAGCTGTAGTCCATGGGGAAACAAAGCAGATGTCATGCCGTGGGGCCCACATCTCTGAAAACGGAAGGGAAAGTCACAACACAGTTACCATACACTGGGGGAAAAAGTCAGACAGTAGAGAGGTAGGAGTCATTAAGTAAATGTAATATGCCGGTGTCTACTCTTACCTGTGTGTCACTGAAAATACTGCTGTATTACTGTGTTCCTGTTCTCTATGTCGTCCTCTTCGGCTTCCTCCTCTTCACTCTCCACAGGCTCCACATCTGCTACAACACCACCATCTGGACCATCCTCCTGCAGAAAAGGCACATGGCGGCGTAAAGCCAGGTTGTGAAGCATACAGCAGGCCACGATGATCTGGCACACCTTCTTTGGTGAGTACATTAGGGATCCACCTGTCATATGGAGGCACCTGAACCTGGCCTTCAGGAGGCCAAAGGTTCGCTCGATCACCCTCCTAGTCCGCCCATTAGCCTCATTGTACCGTTCCTCTGCCCTTGTCCTGGGATTCCTCACTGGGGTCAGTAGCCAGGACAGGTTGGGGTAACCAGAGTCCCCTAATAGCCACACCCGGTGCCTCTGGAGTTGACCCATCACATACGGGATGCTGCTATTCCGCAGGATGGAGGCGTCATGCACTGACCCAGGGAACTTGGCATTAACATGGGAGATGTACTGGACAGCCAAACACACCATCTGTACATTCATGGAATGATAACTCTTCCGGTTCCTGTACACCTGTTCACTCCTGCTGGGGGGGACCAAAGCAACATGTGTCCCATCAATGGCACCTATGATGTTGGGAATATGTCCAAGGGCATAGAAATCACCCTTCACTGTAGGCAAATCCCCCACCTCAGGGAAAACGATGTAGCTCCGCATGTGTTTCAGCAGGGCAGACAACACTCTGGACAACACCTTGGAAAACATAGGCTGGGACATCCCTGATGATATGGCCACTGTTGTTTGAAATGGCCCACTTGCTAAGAAATGGAGTACTGACAGCACCTGCACTAGAGGGGGGATCCCTGTGGGTTGGCGGAAGGGTGATATCAGGTTTGGCTCCAGCTGGGCACACAGTTCCTGTATAGTGGCTCGGTCAAGCCTGTATGTCAGTATGACATGTCATTCCTCCATTGTCGACAGGTCCACCAGCGGTCTGTACACGTGAAGATTCCTCCATCTCCTCGCATGTCCCAGCGGACGGTGCCTATGAAGGACAACAGCGAGCACAGAGTCAAGCAACCCACAGGTACGTAACCACAGCTTGCACATAACACGATTCCAATGCATTGAATGGCTTGTATGAGTGTTGGTGCATGGCCTAGGTATGTGTGATGCAGTTGGTAATTAGGTCATGTGGGCCCTTGAAATGGCGGCTGCCTGACCTGTGAAGTGCGACAGTGGGATGTGGGGTCAATGCGCTGGCGTGGCACACCGCAGCGGTAGGCGGTCGAAGACCGCGGCGCTAAGCCGCATTGGTTAACATTGAACCCTATGGGTTTCAGGAGCCAATGACGATGTGCGCCGGCGGTCGCGGTACGCACCGCCGCGGGCGTGACCGCCATTTTCTATCTGCTTAATCACTCGATACCTGATCTTCGACAGGAGAGGACCTACACTGCAAGTGCTGCTGTGACCTCGGTCTGGAAGAGACAATGGCTCATGCGACTGGGGAAAGGGCCCCTGCCTTCACTGCGGAGGAGTTGGAGAAACTTGTGGATGGGGTCCTCCCCCAGTATGCGCTACTATATGGTTCTCCAGACCAACAGGTAAGTACACTGGGACCATGCTTATGTGGGCAATGCCTTGGTTGAGTCGGGTGGATGAAAGATGGTGGGGAGAGGAGAGATTGAGGCATGCATCAAACGACAGATGAGAGCATGTGCCACATGGCAAGGGTGGGGATGGGGGGCCACTCACATCGAGCATGCAGAAGGTGATGACAATTTTTCTCTCCCTGTACTTGTCACATAGGTCAGCGCCCACCAGAAAGTCGTGATTTGGCGTGCCATCGCCAAGGACGTCCGGACCCTGGGGGTCCACAACAGACGGGGCACCCACTGCCGGAAGAGGTGGGAGGACATCCGATGCTGGAGCAGGAAGACGGCGGAGGCTCAGCTGGGGATGGCCTCCCAACGTAGGAGGGGTGCCAGTCGTCATTTGACCCCCCTGATGTCCCGGATCCTGGCGGTGGCCTACCCCGATTTGGATGGGCGCGTGAGAACATCACAGCAGACACAAGGGGGTGAGTACAAATACATTCTGCTGACTTTGCGCACAGTGGAGGTGTCTGGGTGGGGGAGGAGGGCTGTGGGTATCCCTAGGCCAGGGCGATTTCTGTAAGCTAGGCCCCTCCGTAAGGCATGGCCCTGTGCCCCCACCCCCCACCTCTGTAGGGTGCCAAGTACAGGTATCCATGGCCCTGTGTCATCTATGTGTGCAGTTGTCGTCCATAGGCTTGTAGGCCATGTCCCACGGATTGCGTAGTGGACCCCAAGTGCGCGGCGTAGTGCAGGGGGCTTCTGTGTCTGTCTTGTCCGCCAACGGTAGCGGTAATCCATGTACTCAACATGTCTTTATTTCTCCTCCCCCCCTTTTTTGTGGTCTTTCTGTTCATGTGTGCATTAGCATCATCAGGCGGAGGAGAAGTGGCATTGGAGCATGAGGGAGCTGCATCACACATGGCCATGGCGGGCCATGCAACTGACTCGGATTTCACCAGTGAGACGGAGGGCGAGGGGAGCTCCACAGCGGGGACTCGTGCTGATGTCAGTGACAGCGACTCGTCCTCTGAAGGGAGCTCCCTTGTGGTGGCGGCAACATCCGTGCCCCCCGCAACAACAGGTACAGCCGCCACCCAGCGCACCAGCACCAACCTCCCAGCAGCCCCTCAGCGTTTGCCCCGTGCCCACTCACCCAGGAAGGTGGGTATCTCCTTCACCCCAGGCATCTCAGGCCCTGCCCCTGTCGCCCCTGCTGCCCTCAGTGAGGAGAATATTGACCTCCTGAGGACCATCATTGTTGGGCAGTCTACCCTTTTGAATGCCATCCAGGGTGTACAAAGGGAGGTGCACCAGAGTAATGCATACCTGGAGGGCATTCATTCGAGTCAGGCTGCCCATCAGCGATCATTCAACGCTCTGGCCTCAGCACTGACGGCAGCAATTGTCCCTGTCTCTAGCCTCCCCCCTCCAACTCCCTCCACCCAGACCCAATCCCCTGTACCTCTGCCTATCCCAGACACACCATCAGACCAGCCTGCACACACCTCAACACCCAAGGGAAGCTCATCCAGACATAAGCACCACACATCACACAAGCATTCACATAAGCAACATCCACATGCAGACATACCAACAGCCACTGCCTCCACTGTGTCCCCCTCCTCCTCGTCCCCCTCCTCCCTCCCTGTCACGTCTCCACTCACACTTGCATGCACAACATCTTCAGCCACTACGTCCATCACCAGCACACCCACCAGAACACTCCGCACACGTGCAGTCACCACCCCCACTACCATTTACACGTCCCCTGCGACCAAATACCCCAGGGACAAAAATCCCTACATTGGCTCCGGCAGGAAGTCGGGTGCCACCTGGCACACCGCCAAAGGTGGGAAAGGGCCACAAGCGTGCAGGGAAGGGTGGGAAGGGCAGCACGCCCGATAAGTCCGGCAGCAGGCCAGCTGGCCAGGAGGGCCCCACCAGCCCCATCCCAGGTGTGCAGGAGGACACACACAGGCCCGGTACTGCAGCCCAGGAGGGCCCCGCAACCCACGTCCCAGGTGGGCAGGAGGACACCCACAGGCCGAGAACTGCAGCCCAGGAGGGCCCCGCAAGCCACCAGACAGATGGGCAGGAAGGCCCCGCCAGCCACATGTCAGGTGGCGAGTGACATCCATGCCTGGGCCGGATCCGCTGACCAGGACACTCATCTCAAGCACCGCTCCTCTGGGCACCGCTGTCTCAGGAACCGCTGAACTGGGCCCTTCATCTCAAGCACCGCTGAACAGGGCACCGCTGTCTCAAGCACCGCTGAACAGGGCCCTTCATCTCAAGCACCGCTGAACAGGGCACCGCCGTCTCAAGCACCGCTGAACAGGGCCCTTCATCTCAAGCACCGCTCCGCTGGGCACCGCCGTCTCAGGAACCGCTGAACTGGGCCCTTCATCTCAAGCACCGCTGGCCCATTGGCGGAAGGGGCAGGCCCGCATCTGTGTCGGGCAGGGCTGCACGAAGCACTCTGGGCACTAGTCCCCCTTCAGTACCAGTGGAGACTGTTATCCACTTGAGAGACTGTGGCTTTGCACTCCCCAGGATGGCACAGTGGGCAACCCACCCACTGTAGAGACTTGAGAGACTGTGGCTTTGCACTCCCCAGGATATGGCAGTGAGCAATCCACCCACTGTAGAGACTTGAGAGACTGTGGCTTTGCACTCCCCAGGATGGCACAGTGGGCACCCCACCCACTGTAGAGACTTGAGAGACTGTGGCTTTGCACTCCCCAGGATGGCACAGTGGGCAACCCAACCACTGTAGAGACTTGTGAGACTGTGGCTTTGCACTCCCCAGGATGGCACAGTGGCCATGGAGGCCCCTCGTGGATCTGGTGTCGTGGACTCATCTGGCTGAGGTGCCCCCCCTTCCCTTCCCCCTGAGGTGCCTGTAGTTTTCCTATCTGATGCCCCTGCAGTGTTATCTCCGTTGGAGGCAGGTATCCTGTGTGGGCTTTGCTCATGTGTTTTGGCCCAGTGGCCCACGAACAATGGCTGATAGACATATCGGACTGGACAATTTATGTATATAAAGTTATAGATGTGTGATATATTTTATACTCAGTCTTACAATATAATTCTATATTTATAATCATTTCCTTTTGCCTTTGCATTCTTCCGGGGGGTTTGGGGTTGTAACTGTGATGTGTTGCTATGCATTGATGTGTGTGTTGTAGTGGTTGAGGGTGAGGGTGGGTGTGCCGCATATGTGTGTCCCGTAATTTTTTGCCTCCCCCTCCCCTGTGTCGTAGGTGTAGTACTCACCGTTGTCTTCTGCGCCGGCGTTCGTGCTTCTGGTAGAGGAACAGGAAAACAATGGCTGTAGGATGTGTAGTTCGGGTTCCATGCTGTCCAGATTCCTCGTGGGTTGTATGGAGGTGAGCGTTTTCCATTTGAAATGGCTGTTTCCGCCGTGTTTTTATCGGCGGGGCTACCGCCCCGGAAAAGGTGGCGGATTGGTGGGTTGTGATAGGGTGGGCGCTACATTGTCTCCCGCCTGTCTGTTGGCGGTGACCGCAGCGCTGTTTGTTTGTCCCGCCGTGGCGGGCGGTGTGTTAAAGTGGCGGTCTCTGTTGGCGGTTTCCGCCAGGGTCGGAATTGCATTTTTTTTACCGCCAGCCTGTTGGCGTTTTGACCGCCGCTTTAACACCGACCGCAAGGGTTGGAATGACCCCCATAGAGTGCAACTCTACAGAAGCTAGTTTTGAAGAATGTATTAAATTCTACCCCACAACCTATCATTCAACACCTCACTCGACTACAGGCGAAAGTCTTGCAACTTTGATGTTCGGAAAAACAATGACAATTGGTCTTGCTTATGGGCCAATAAGAGAGAAAGTAGTGAGAACATGATTCGCACAAGGGACTTGGTTAACAAGCAGAAGATGAAAGCCTATGTGGACAAGAGGCGACATGCAAAGAATACCACTTTTAAGAGAGGAGATTTAGTGATTGTCCAATAGATGTGAAGAAGGAAACCTCTGTGCTCCATATGATGATGAACCGTTCCACGTGAGGTCTAACAAGGGACACATGGTGACTGCCCAGCGTCCTAGGAAATCTGTTACCAGAAACTTTTCCCACTTTAGGATTTTCATTCATCGGTCTTCAGATCAAGATGGTGAAGGAAAAAGCAGAGAACTCAGTAACTGCTTTTATCTCTTCACCTTCTTAAAAAATCTCTGACACTGAAGATGACAGGTTCTAGTAATCAGATCAGGGGTACTGATCAAAGCACCAAGAATGTTGATTGAAGGAGATACAAAGGTTACAGGGACATTATAGTTAGGAAATAGAATAAAAAAAATAAAAGGTTACAGAGACTTCATAGTTAGAAAATAGAATTAAAAAAACATTAGAAATTCACTGAAAAAAACAAAGGTTACCTGGACGTTATAGTTAGATACTGAATTTACTCACACAAAACCATAGAAATTCAGCAGTTATAGTTACCAGCCCTGACTAACTTACACACCCGCAATGCACTGCTTATGACCTCACATATTACATCACTCATGACATGGTCAATGACATTACTGATGACATCTCAAATGACATCACTCATGACATCATTTAGTCTGCGTAAGTGTAAAAAAACCTTTACATGAGTTAAAGATACATACTAAGGTACTGCATAATTTCAACTAGCGGTCTTTCAGAGATATTGATCAATGATAGTATTTGTAATGTATGTCATCTGAGTGGATATGTGTGTGTGTGTGTGCGTTTGCATATGAGTGGTTGTGTGAGGGCCTGTACAGGTGTGTCAGTTGTCATTTCTCAGCTTTAGAATCTTTTCAGCTTCAAATATTTAAGGTACATACAGAAAGGTGATCTTATTCTTTGTACTTATCAGATATATTTTTTTTCAATTCATCAGAACATTTCTCATTCTAAGTGGCACAGGGTTGGGTGGTTGTAAGGGGTTGGCCACAGGCCAGGCCCTGGGACAAAGCTACGTTGCATGCCAAATGCCGTGCGTGGCACAGGGTTGGGTCGTTATAGGGGGTTGGCCACAAGGTCTGGCCACAGCGCAGGTCCTGCAACCAACCTCTGCCACGCCCGCCAAAGCAGTGGTTGGATTAACGTATAGTGAGTGAAATTACTTTAGGTTAAAAAAAAACATAGAAATTCACTGAAAAAAATGAAAGTCACATGGGACATTATAGTTAGGTTCTGAATTTGCTCGCACAAAACAATAGAAATTCACCAGTTATAGTTAAAGTTATTTCAAGTAACCATAACTTGTGCCCTAAGGTAACTACAACTCATGCCCTCAGCATGCACTGCTAATTACCCCAAATATTAAGGCACTCACAACAACTTTAATAACATCATAAATATATCAATGAAACATTAGCAGTCAAATTATTGAAGAGGATACTGTGCATGGCGGGGGTGTGAGTTATAGTTACCTTAGGGTCCGAGTTATAGTTACTTGAAATAACTAACTATAACTGCTGAATTTCTATGATTTTGTGCGAATACATTCAGAACTATAAAGTCCCTGTAACCTTTTATTTACACATATATGTATGTATGATTGGACTTATTGTGACACCCCATATGTTGTCTATATCTTGGAATGCATATCTGGTAAACAATACATAGGGAGCACCATCAATAAACTGAAACTCCAAATATTGCAACATCTTAGAGCAGTTAGTTCAAAATAAAGAAATTACATATGCAATTGATAAACATATCTGGGAAAATCATGGTGGAGATGTGACAGGGTTACCCTATTTTGGTATTCAACATATCAACAGGAAACCAAGAGTAGAACGTTCTTTGAGGCAGTCAGAATCAAAGTGGATAATGCTATTAAATATAAAGATTCCATGTGGGCTGAACCATGATGCTGAACTTCATGTGTTTTTATAAGTCATAATCATGTGACATGGAATTACAGATTCATTGAGAGGAGATAACGGGTGGACAAATAAATTTAGAATTAGAATATGTAGTTTATCAAAAAAAATTTATTCAAAATGTAATTGAAGATAGGTACTCATAAGAAAGCTTAGAGTAACAGACATAGGTTCTTGTTGGAGGATGTATTAGTAATCAGTACTCCTGAAAAACAATAGTACCTCAATAAGAATGATGAGTATCTTGTACCTTATAATAGGTAATATTTAGGAGTTGCAGATATGTGAACCTGATGTAGTCATGAAAACTATGAATATTGGTTCCCTAGGTACATTCACAACAGATAATGGTCACCTCTTGAACTAGATTAGCACTTTTTGGACTTACATTTGGATCGGTACGACAGTGTTAGAAATGATGATTATTGTAAGTACTGTAACTAGAATATATGATCTGTTATTAATAAGTAGAGAAAAAATTATCCCAAAAATAACTTACAAACCACTATAAGAAAATTATTCTGATGTAGATCGCATTCTTAAAAATGTGTGATTTAGTTATAGATCTATGAAAAAAAATAGTTGTCATTCTGTCAAAAAAATCGTTGTGAAATTATAAATTGTTGTCTTTAGATATACTTACTGTGGAATACTCTTACTGCAGTACTTATTTATTGAAGACATTAGAAAAACAGCTGTATCCGTCAAGAAATGATTGTACTCATGTGTGTCCCCTTTAAGTTAGAACATGGGAGAAGGGTTGTGCATCTTTTTAAACTGCACTTGCACTTTGTATAGTTTCATGGCCATTGAAAGGCTACAGCTGAAACGCGTCGCCATGAGATTCCATTGTGCACAAAAGTAAATGAAATATAGAAAAGAACCTGAATCTGCTGCCATCATCTGTGATCCCCATCTGGCCTGGGAAGAGGTAGTGTGCCCCCTTGGAGAGACATAGGTGATAAGAAGATAATATATGTATATGTATACATACATATATATATATTTGCTACAATGTGGTCTTCCTCTTTTGGATAGGGAGAGGGAGAGAGAGACGGTTTGAATTTTTTTTTTCATTTTTTGTTTAACAAAAGGAAGAGATGTAGGGCCTGATGTAAGAAAGTGGCACTGCACTGGGTGCAGCACCACTTTTCTTGTGCCCCTTAGCGCCCCCTTAGCACCATCCTAATGCCACCATGTGTTCGCCCTATCTAAGATACGGCATACCATGGTTTGGGGAATTAGCATCAAAATGTTTGACACTAGGTTGGAGCTTTGTAGGATTAGTGTAAAAAATATTGATGCTAATCCTGCAAAGCCCATTGAGGCCCATTGAAAACAATGGCATGCATCCTTTTAACGCCTGCTCTGAGCAGGCGTTAAAAGTGCTGAAAAAAATGAGGCAAAGAAATCTTTTAGATTTCTTTGAACCATTTTTGTTGCACCCCCTAATGGGGGAATGCCGCCTTTGCATACATAATGCCTGGAGCAGGCATAATGAAGCGCAAAGGGTTACACAGTGGCACAATGCATGCATTGCCCCACTTTGTAAATTTGGCGTGGCAATTTTGGCCTCATTGGGCCACATTAGCGTAAAAAAATGACAATAATGTGCCACATGGAGGCGCTAGGGACTCTTAAATCTACCTTGTAGTGTCTTGCGAGTTTTATGACGGAACCCTTTTGGCTCCAAACAGACTCCATAGCACTGTGATGTAGTTGTTTGAGTGGAATGCAATGAAAGGTTGATTTAGAATGTTAGTTCACCTGCGTTGATGGTTAGTGGAGGTTGGTAAAAAATCTTCCATTATACACAAACAACACGTTTATAACTGTTAGTTTTAATGGATGAAGTAAATGAAAGATCAAGCCCTCCCTAAATATGTGCTGAAGATTACTTTTGAATTTGCACATGAAACAAGCCTTTGGGCATATTTAGGAGCCCTTATAGCCATTCCAATGCCACATTAGCATCATTTTTGTGGTGCTAATGTGGTGTTAGAAGGCCAAAAATGCAGCGCCATATTTACAAAGTAGAGCAATGCATGCATTGCACCACTTTGTAACCTTTTGTGCTACATCATGCCTGCGCCAGGCATAATGTACACAAAGAGGAAAATGGTGTAAGTAAATCTAAGCGATTGCGGCATTTTGTTCAGCACTTTTAACACCTGCTCAGAGCAGATGTTAAAAGGAGGCTTCCTTTGGTTCCAATGGGCCTCTGAGTGCTTTGAAGTACTAGCGTCAGAAATGTTTATGCTAATCCGGCAAAGTCTTTTAAATATGGTGCACACATGGTGGAGTTAGGGGGACTCTAAGGAGTGCAAGAAAAGTGGCGCTGCATTGTGTGTCACTTTTCTTAAATATGCCCCCAAATGCCTTTGGCTTATAAACCAGGACTGGCCGATAATATCACAAATTCTCAAGCTACTTTGTAGCCTTGTAGAAAGCAACTAACATTCAGTGTATGTTCTCTGTTTTCATCGGATCCAATCAAGAGTTAGAAATCCAAGAAAGGGAAAGGAAGGAGAGATCTCTAAGGTGTTGAGGTTAACATTGTTCTGCTGATAGACTAACAATAACATTTCTCTAAAGAGACACCAAAGAAGATTTATCTAGTAGTAGGAACTGAACATGCCTGAACAGACACGAAAATGAAGCCTCCTGCTCTGAACAGGTGCAACACATGTTACATGTCTTGATGGCTGCCAGGGTAAGAAAGCAAAAGGTTGCAATTTAGACACATTGCAAAAGCACAACTAAGCACCTGAACAGCTTTGGTTTGAGTACTCTTTCCCAGGATGTGCTGCTTTGCACAATCAGGAATGCATGTAAATACATGCTCATTACTGTGGCAACACATGTGCTCTTTGTTCCGCATCCCTTTCTTCCATGCATGACATTTGTTCATCCTAGTTAGGTCAAAGGTTTGTCCTTATTACAGTGTAGTATCATGAACAGCTCAGTTAATACATCTGAGTCTAACATGTGCACACTTTGCCAGGCATTACAACCCTGGCGATCTTCAGACTGCCAAGGCCACAGTGGTGGTCGGACTGCCGCCAATGTGAATGTCCAGCAGCCACATTACAACCTTGGCAGTTGTGCCATGGTCGGACTGCCAGCACTGGCACTTTTTGGCCACCCGACGGCCTGGTGGTGCTGGCCACAAGCAGCACTGGCCTGGGGATCACGACCCCCCTCTGGCGTTTACATGATGGTTGCCCTGCCATGTAAAGATTGGCAGAGACAGGGTGCAGGGAGCCCCTGGGGGCCCTTGCAGGGCCCATGCTCTTGACATGGGCAGTGCAGGGGCCCCTATGGCCAGCACATCATGCTTTTCACTGTCTGCTTAGCAGACAGTAAAAAACACGACAGATGCTGGTGGACCCTATGCACCGCAATATTGTCGCCAGCTCAATTATGAGCCAGTTTTACTGTTGTGGGATGTGTCCCGCTGGGCCAGTGGGCAGAAACTCTGTTTCTGCCAGCTGACCCAGCGGAAAATTCATAATGGGGCCCGTGGGAAGGGGACCGCACTGGTGGTAACCTGACCGCAGGAGTTTGGCGGACGGCCTTTTCCGTCTGCCAAACTCTTAATGACCCCCTTCATATTCATGAATGCGGGTATGTCACCTGCCTTCCTCATCACCTTTGCCTTTACACTCCTGAGCCTTTACTGACCCTCAACCAATAGAAGCCAGGCAATTAATGTGTTACTGGTAGTAGGCCAACTGGTATATTTAGGAAAAGTGAACCAGCTGACTCCCACACATTCCATGAAAAATATGAGCAGGATGCAAAAGTAATAGCTGCGGACAAAGTGAAAAGGTGGATCCTAGATATGAACTCTTGTATCTGAGTTGCCACATGGAATCGGCTCGAGAACAGGAAGCCATCCTAAGTCTGTGTTCTTATATCCTCTGATGAAAATTATTTGTTTTACTAGTTCAACAGTTTGAAAAAAAATAGATTTGTCTTGGGCTAAATGGATAAAATAGATCTGGGATTAGTTGTTTGGTCTTAAGAACTTTCTTATGGTCATATTTTAGCAGCTATTTATTGTTCAACAAAAACATTGAAAAGGCTTTCAACATTTAATGCTTATGCTTTCAACATTTAATGCTTACTGTGAAAAAACTGTTAATACAAAACAAATGTAACCTTCATTCCAAAATGTAATCATCAATTTTTTCAGGATGTTTACTCTCCTAGTATCTTTAATCCCCATAATTATCAGCAGCATGACTTTCTACAGCAGAATGGTTATTATTATTATCATTAATAGGGCATTCAAAAACAGAGTTCTTTTTTACAAAAACCTTAACCACACATGCAAAGGTCCACCATTGCCCATTGCTTGGTTTGATAGCTCATTGATAATCACTAACCTCATCTATTAGATAAGGAGGGCTGAACCTCAGTGTCCCTTTCATGACCTTCGACTGTCGTGATTTCACACAGACCGAATAACCTTTTTTTTTAAAAAACACATTTGGTTCTCTTCATAACATCATAACTACTTTTACTTTTTTCATTACTTGCTTAAAATTTTTTTATGAGCATCGCTCACTCACTGATCTTGTCACTACCTTTTGACAGACATGACACTCTTGTATTTATCCATTCAGGCTTTGACAATCACATGAACATCTACCTCTCAAAACTTTGAAAGGAGAAAATCCAGTGACAGAATGAGGTGTGTTATAATATGACCAAAGCATTGCTCGAACAGCATCATTTACATCAACACCTTCCACAATTGCTAGGCTGACACAATCAATAATCACTCTATTCACTTTTTTCACTTGTCCATTAGTGGTTGATATAAACTGCATGCCTTGTGTTTGATCCCTGCAGCCCCCAATATTTTTTTCATATTACAGATGTGAACTGCATACCATTATCAGACAAAGGTCAGAAGGAAACCATACTCTTGCAAAAACATCATTAAGAAATTAGATAACTGATTTAGCATTGACTTCTCATACAAATTTGACTTCAGCCATTAGACTGTTGAAAATTGGGTTTCTGGTTGACTGGTCAGTATACCAGGAGGTATGAGTTTTTAAACAATAAACTGTACAATAGTGCCTAGGGACAGTACACGCCATCCACGGCTACCTGGTCATGCCTAGAGACAGCATGCACCAACCCCCACTATCAGGTCAAAGTAAAAAAATGCAAGCCGACTGTAATGGAGTGTGGTTTGGATACTGTTGTAGATGAGTCCCATTGAAGTTTCACCTTGTCAAGAATTTGGCCAAGGGTCCTGTTCTTGGGGAGAAAGTTTGGTTATGGTTGGTGCAGCATGAAGAGATGGTTGGGCATCGTGGACAGGCTAGATGGAGCCTCACGGCTGCAGGTCCAATTATTCCTCTCCAGTCAAGAGGCAGCAGGTCAGCAAAGGAAGGCAGCAACACCTTCAGAGTGGCAGTCTAGCAGACTGACAGTCGGTTTAGCAGCACAGTAGTCCTTCTTCCTAGCAGAGTAACCACAGGTCCTAAAGTGTACTGACGTAGCGGTGTCTAAGGCCCATTTCTTATACCCAGGGATGCCTTGGCTCCTGGCTCACTACAGGGGGGTATGCAGCCCTTTGTGTGTGGACAGAATACAGGCTATTCAAGTGCAAGTGAGGCTGTGCCCAGTTCCTCCCTCCCATCCTGCCAGGATGGATCAAGTCACACCTAAGCTCCCATTGTGTGAGCTTCCTAAAAGGAATACATAAATCCCAGCTGTCACCCACCACAGACATGTGATTAGAGACAGGAAGTAGACACCAAGGCCCTGGCAGTCGGTGATAAAGTGGTGGTAATACCGCCAACAGGCCGGCGGTAACAAAAATGGAATTATGACCACAGCAGAAACCACTCAAACAGCCACTTTAACACACTGACCGCCACAGCAGTAGCAACAAACACCACGGCGGTAATCGCCAACAGCCAGACGGAAGACACACTATAACAACAGGCCTATCCGCCACCTTTTCTGGGGAGGTACCAACGACATCAAAAGCACAGTGGAAACAGAACACAGAAGTCAAAGGACTCAGCTCTGGAGACTTAGGGAACAACCACGACGCCATAGAGCTCGAGCTACACATATTTCCGATGCTCGTCTAAATTTTTCCTGCATTATGAACACCAACGCCGACGAAGACGACCACGGTGAGTACTGCCGCCTAGCACACAAGGTAGGGGGAGGAAAAAGTGAGTGACACACACATGCAACAGCCCCACCCCAACACCATACACACAACCAGATGCACAAACATTACATATCCACCCCGTACTTCTCAGGAATAGTGCAAGGACAAAATGATTTGGAAGAAAGTGAGTGTAATACGATAAAATAACATGAATAAGTACATCAAAATACAAACGTATATACATAGCTACAAATGTAGGGACACTGGCCAGTCCTCAATGTCAGTGGGCCACAGGGCCACATCACATAGGCGAAGGCCCACCTCACTCCTGCAACAACATGGAGAGAACACTGCAGGGGCATCAAGTCGAAAATACACAGGCACCTCAGGGGGACGGGTTATGGGGGGCACCTCAGCCGGAAGATGGTACAATACCACTGGTCCTGGAGGGGGATTCATGCCCTCAATCAATCAATCAATCAATCACATTTATAAAGCGCGCTACTCACCCATAAGGGTCTCAAGGCGCTGGGGGGGAGGGGGTCAGTGCTCGAAGAGCCAGGTCTTGAGCTGCCTTCTGAAGGGGAGGTGTTCGGGTAAGGCGCGAAGGTGACTGGGCAGGGAGTTCCAGGTCTTCGCTGCCAGAAAAGAGAAGGATTTTCCTCCGGCGGTGGTTTTGCGGATGCGGGGAACGGCTGCCAAGGCCTGACCGGTGGAGTGCAGAGTGCGCGGAGGAGTGTAGAAGGAGACGCGGGAGTTGATGAGTTTGGGTCCGAGGTTGTAGAGGGCTTTGTGTGCGTGGGTGAGGAGTCTGAAGGTGATCCTCTTGTTGACCGGGAGCCAATGGAGTTTTCTCAGGTGTCCGGAGATGTGGTGGTGGCGATGTATGTCCAGGATGAGTCGTGCTGCGGCGTTCTGGATCCGTTGAAGTTTCCTCTGCAGCTTGGTGGTGATGCCGGCGTACAGAGTGTTCCCGTAGTCCCGGCTGGTGACGAGGGCGTGGGTGACGGTCTTCCTGGTGTCGATGGGGATCCAGCGGAAGATCTTGCGGAGCATGCGGAGGGTGTTGAAGCACGCTGAGGTCACCGAGTTGACCTGTCTGGTCATCGAGAGGGAGGAGTCCAGGATGAAGCCGAGGTTGCGTGCGTGGTTGGTCGGTTGGGGAGTGCTGCCTAGGGCGGGGGGCCACCAGGAGTCGTCCCATGCGGAGGGGGTAGGGCCGAGGATGAGGACCTCCGTTTTATCTGTGTTCAGTTTCAGTCGGCTGTCTGTCATCCAGGTCGCTACTTCCTTCATGCCGTCGTGCAGTCTGGTCCTTGCTGATGTGGGGTTGTTGGTGAGGGATAAGATGAGCTGGGTGTCGTCGGCGTAGGATATGATGTTGAGTCCGTGTTTGCGTGCGATGTTTGCCAGGGGGGTCATGTAGACGTTGAATAGGGTGGGGCTGAGGGAGGATCCTTGGGGTACGCCCTGTGTGATGTCCTGGGGCGTGCAAGGCCACAATCTCTCAAGTGGGTGGTTTGCCCACTGCTTGGTCCTGGGGAGTGCATGGCCACAGTCTCTCAAGTGGATGGTTTGCCTACTGCTTAGTCCCGGGGAGTGCAAGGCCACAGTCTCTCAAGTGGGTGGGTTGCCCACTGCTTGGTCCTGGGGAGTGCAAGGCCACGGTCTCTCAAGTGGGTGGTTTGTACACTGCTTGGTCCTGGGGAATGCAAGGCCACGATCTCTCAAGTTAGTGGTTTGCCCACTGCTTGGTCCTGGGGAGTGCAAGGCCACAGTCTCTCTAGTGGATGGCTTCTTCCACTGGTTCTGGAGGGGCCTTGTGCCCAGTGTGCTTCATTCGGGGAGGGATGGGGTGAGTGGATGGCACCTCCACTGGTTCTGGAGGGATACATTGTGCCCTGTGATGCAGAGCTTGGGGAGTGCAAGGTCACAGTCTCTCACCTGGGTGTCAGACCCACAGGATTTGCTAGTGCCAGGATTCACAACAGCCCATGGAGGCAGGACTACACACTGTCCGCCGGCAGTGACGGCTGCTCAGTGGTGGCAGTGGCTGGGCTGGTGTCAGTGCTAGCTGTGGTGGGGGGAGGCTCCAGCCCATCCCCTGCAGCCTCGGATGGCTGCCCACTGGGGCTGCTGCTGCTGGCAGTGGTGCTGGTGGTGGTGGTGGTGCTAGCAGTCGTGAGTGGAGGCTCCAGCCCTTCCCCTGCAGCCTTGGACGGCTGGACCACCATGGTTGGTGGTTGGGGCTCCAAATGAGTCCCAACACCAGGCCTCCTGTCCTTCCTGCCTGCTGGTGCAGGCCCCTTGCCCTTCCTGGCAGCAGCCGGGGATTGCCACTTGCCCTTCCCTGTCGCAGCTGGTGGTGCCTTCTTGCCCTTCCTTGTTGTACCTGGTGCAGGCACCCTGTCAGTGTTGCTCCCTGGTGCCCGGGATCCTCTCCCACCTGCAGTAGCTGTGGACACTACTGTGGCTGTGGACTAGGTGGCTGGGGTGCTCGCCTGGTTTCTGACCACCCAGGCCAGACGTGAAGGACGGGGGGAGTGGTAGGGAAGGGGTCAACAGTGGAGAGGAAAAGCTTCTTAGGGACATTGGGGCAGGAAGATGGTGTATGTTTGGGAGTGGAGGAAGAGGAAGTGTTGTAGGAGGTGTTTGTTTGCTGTATTTTGGTGCAGGTGCATGGGCTGGATGCTGTTGTGAGGTGTCTGAGTGCTTGTGTTTGTGTACTTTGAGAGGAGGGGCAACAGACACAGTGGGGGAGGACACAGGGGACGTGTGCATGGATGTGGGGGTGGTGACTGCCAGTGAGGGTCATGTAGTGATAGGCGTGATGGTGGTAGTGGATGAGGATGTAGTACATGCAGGTGTGAGTGTAGACGCTACTGGGAGGGAGGTGGACAACAAGGAGGAGGGGGACACAGTGGAGGCAGTGGATGTTGGTATGTCTGCATCTGGATGTGTGCTTGGGAAAGGCTGGGGTTGAGGGGAATAGAATGGGGTAGAGAAAGTTGGAGGGGGAGGCTAGAAACAGGGACAATGGCTGCCATCAGGGAGGAGGCCAGAGCCTGGATTGATCTCTGTTGAGCCACAATGCCAGTGTAAATGCCCTCTGGGAATGCATTTGCTTGTTGCAAATAAGTTGCCAGCCCCTGGATGGCATACACAATGGTTGACTGCCCAAGAGACATGGATCGCAGGAGGTCAACAGCCTCCTCACTCAGGGCAGCAGGGCTACCTGGGTCAGGGCCTGAGGTGCCTGGGGCGAAGGAGATACCCACCCTCCTGGGTGAGCGGGCACGGGAAACACGCTGAGGGGCTGTTGGGAGTGCGGTGCTGGTAGGGGGGTGGCATCTGCACCTGTAGTTGGGGTGGGCACAGAGGTGTCTGCTACCACCAGGGAGCTCCCATCAGAGGAGGTATCACTATCAGAACTCCCCTCCGGTCTCCGCCGTGGTGCTCCCCTCACCCTCGGTCCCACTGGTGCCCTCACTGTCGGTGAATTCGGCCTCCTGGAACCTGTGAGATGCATCTGCCTCTCCACCAGATTATGTTAACGCACATAAGGACAGGGTGACAAAACAAAAGGGGGAGAAAGACAAAGGATACCCTGGGTCAATGGCGGCAACAACACCACCGTTGGCAAACACAACACACACACACACAAGGAACAGTCCTACGCACTAGGCAATGCACTAACAGTCACAATGCTAGTCACCAGCCCATGGACAGGGATACCTAACGTCAATTGCAGCATACCTGAGACCCACAGACCCCTTCCCAGTAGTGAATGCCTACCAGCTTTGTTGGAGGAGGTTTACATCAGATCCTGCCCAACATGGGCCCTACCCTGCAAAGTCTGGCCTGGCCTAGGGGCACCCACAGGCCCACATCCTCCGCCCGATGCCACCCCACCACGTGCAAGTAGTATATTAGGGCACTGTACTCACCCCCTTGTGGCTGCTGTGATGCCCTCAAGCACCCATCCAGCTCCGGATAGGCCACCGCCAGTATGCAGGCCATCGGGGGGTCAGGGTTTGACGGGCACCCCTTCCTCGTTGGGAGGCCATCCCGAGCTGGGCCTCTGCCGTCTTACGTGCCCAGCATCTCAGGTCCTCTCACCGTTTCCGACAGTGGGTGCTCCACCTGCCATAGACCCCCAGGGTCCACACTTCTTTGGCGATGGCATACCATATACCCTTTTTTTGATGGGCGCTAACCTGCAGAGAAATACACATAGGAAAAGGTATCAGTCAGACCGTCCTGCCTGTTACACTCATGGCCCACCATAGCCCTCACATCCCGTTATGCACAGACATTGCCCCCCAAAGATGCAGCACACTGCCCAGGGCCCTTCCACAACTCCCCCACACGAGGCCCTCACACACAGCATGCCCCATGCATCGTGCTCACAGTGTACTGACCTGATGGTCAGGAGCCCATACAGCATTCAGCACTGGGGTAGGACCCCATCCACCACTCTCTCCAACTCTGCAGTGGTGAAGGCAGGGGCCCTTGCCCCAGGGACACGAGCCATGGTCAGTTCCAGACACAGTTCACAGCAGCACTTGCAGTGTAGGTCATCTCCTGTTGAAGGTCAGGTAGAAAGTGAGTGAACAGATAGAAAATGGTGGTCATGTCTGCAGCGGTGCGTACCATCACCGGCGGCGTACAACACCATTGGCCACTGTAACCCATAGGGCCCAATGGTATCCAATGAGGAGTTGCACGGTGGCTCTCGACTGCCTCCCGCAACAGCACACAACATCAGCGGAATTACCTCATTTCTACATGTCCCTCCATACAGGACAGGCAGATGCCATTTCGGGGGGGGGGCACGCATTGGCACCTAACTGTGTCACAGTACACATAGGCACCATTTGGGCCTATCCAACAATATACTGTTACAGCCACAACCTGCAATGCAGTGTAGTATTTGGTAATAAGAGATAATGACCAGCTGCTCACCTTTTGCCCCCTAGATTGCAACCGCTGCAGATGAATAGGAGATGGAGACATCCCCCGTGTACTGGCCCAGGTGGACTTGGCAACAATGGAGGACAGGCACATTATCATCACCTGTAGACTGGACAGGGTCACAATAGCAGAGCTTTGTGCCCAATTGGAACCTGACCTGATTTCTGATATCCGTCAGCACGCCGGGATCCCCTCTCTTGTGCAAGTCCTATCAGTGCTCCATTTCCTGGCTCCTTCCAAGTGACAGTGGGCATGGCAGCAGGAATGTCTCCGCCAATGTTCTCAGTAGTGCTGACCAGAGTGTCGTCTGCCCTGATTAAACACATGCGCAGCTACATCATTTTCCCCCATGTGGAGGATTTGGCCAGAGTGAAAGCTGATTTCTATACAATAAGACATATCCCAAAAATTACTGGGGCAATAGATGGTACACGTATTGCATTTGTCCCGCCCCTCTGAAGAAATGAACAGGTGTTCAGAAATCAAAAGAGCTTTCACTCCATGAATGTGCAGATGGTGTGCCTGGTGGACCAGTACATCTCCCACATCAATGCAAAGTATCCTGGGTCTGTGCATGATGCCTTTACCTTTAGGTATAGCAGCATCCCTTATGCGATGGCTCAACTCCAGAGGCCCTGGGTGTGGCTAATAGGTGAGCCCTGGTTCCCACCGACTAGGTGTTGGTGTATGAGTATGGTGTGGGCCCTAAGGGTTAGTGTGTGGCTAACAGTTCTCCCTCAATATTTACCGGTGACTCTGGTTATCCCAACCTCTCATGGCTACTGACCCCTGTGAGAAATGCCAGGACAAGGGCAGAAGAACGTTACAATGAGGCACATGGGCGAACAAGAAGAATAATAGAAAGCACATTTGTCCTTCTGAAGGCAAGGTTTAGTTGCATCCATCTAACAGGTGGATCCCTATACTACTCACCCAATAAGGTAATCGTGGCATGCTGTATGTTGCACAGCCTTGCCTTACATCGCCATGTGCCTTTTCTGCAGGAGGATGAGTCTGGAGATGGGTGTGTGGCAGCAGTGGACCCTGTGGACAGTGAAAAAGAGGAGGCAGAGGATGAGGATGAGGAAAACAGAAGTGCAATAATACGACAATACTTCCAATGACACACAGGTAAGACACTGTAAATTCACTTTACATTGACAGTTTTGTGTTTGACATTGTCAGTGGCAGGCTGATTTTCCCACTTCTTTGACCACTTACTGTACCCTTTGGCATCTCTATTTTCAGATATTTGTGCCCCACTATTGCTCCTGGTGTGTTGACTGCAGCCAACTACAGGTCATTCCTATGTATACATTACTGTACCGTTGTCTTGAGGTGTTTAATTCTTGTTAAACAAATACATAGTTCAATCATTTGACAGACTACATACTTGTATTTATTCAAATGGTGTTTATTTAAGTGCTGATAAGTAGAGGAGGATGTGCAATGGGCTGGGTGATGGTGGAGGAAGGTCCAGGAAAGAGTCCAGTCTATGTAGTTCACAGGTGCATTGTTCAAGGGGGCATAGGAAGTTGAGCAATGGCAGTTAAAGGTGGACAGGGTGACAGAGTGGGACACAAGGGTGACAATCAGGAGAGTCTTATTTCCTGGCGGGTTCTTGGCAATAGTCTCTAGCTTCTGCCTGGATCGCAGGGACAGTTTGCGGGGTGGTTCTCCTTCTGCAGGGGTTGGAGTGCTGCTGGCCATTGTTCCTTTGGAGTAGCCTCTTGTCGACTAGCGGCAGCAGTGGTGGAAGGCTGTTCATCGGTTTGGCTAGTGTTCGGGGCCCGCTGGTGTGCCACTGCCTCCCCATGATGTTGGCCATGTCTTCCAGCACCCCTGCAATGGTGTCCAGGGTGGTGTTGATGTCCTTCAAGTCCTCCCTGATCCCCAGATACTGTCCCTCCTGCAGCCACTGGGTCTCCTGCAACTTGTCCAGTATCTGGCCCATCGTCTCCTGGGAATGGTGGTATGCTCCCAGGATGTTGGTGAGTGCCTCCTGGAGAGTCCGTTCCCTGCGCCTGTCCCCCTCCTGTCACCCAGCAGTCCTGCTAGCTTTCAGCTTCCATGTTGTCCTGTGCCTCTGTCCCCTGAACCGTATGCCCACTGCCACTGACCCCAGGTCCCTGATGGTCCTGTGTTTGTGGGTTGTCCTGGGGTCCCTGTAGTGGTGGACACACTGCTGATTGCCATGTCCAGGGGACAGAAGTATGGACCATCTGGGTGGGTACTGTGCTGGTGTTTCCTGCGGGGGAGGCTCTGTGGTGGTATGGGACTGTGCCTGGAATACCGACTGTCTGGAGATCCCTGATGGGCCAGGTTGGTCATTCAGATCCAGGCGTCCAGAGCTGCTGTCATCACTGTGGGCCTCTTCTGAGGGTAGACTGGATGTTGCTGGCACCTCCTCTCCAGTGATATTGAGTGGGGGACCTGTGGGGATGTAAATGCAGTGTTATTGTTTCTGTGTGTGTAATCTTGTGCATGGGTGTGTTGCTCTCTAAGGTTGTTATTGCCCTGGCAGCTTTGCCTTGTGTGATTAGTTATTTAGTGGGCTAGGTGATTCTCTCTAGTGTGCGTGCTTTAGTGATGGGTGTCCATGCAGGTCTGTGATGGGGGTCCGTGCATTAGTGTTACATGCAGGGCTTAGTATTAGGAGGGGTGGGTTCTGATGGTGGGGTGTGTGTGAGGTGGTAGAGTGATGGGAGGTGAGGTTAAGGGTGGGAGTTTGTGAAGGCATGCAGGTAGTGGGGGTGATAGTAATAGATATTTGACTTACCAGAGCCCAGTCCTCCTCCTACTCCTGCCAGGCCCTCAGGATGCATGATTGCCAAGACTTGCTCCTCCCATGTTGTTAGTTGTGGGGGAGGTGGTGGGGGTCCACCGCCAGTCCTCTGTATAGCTTTTTGGTGTCTTGGTGCTGTGGAACGTACCTTCCCCCATAGGTCATTCCACCTCTTTCTAATGTCATCCCTTGTTCTGGGGTGTTGTCCCACGGTGTTGACCCTGTCCACGATTCTCCGCCATAGCTCCATCTTCCTAGCCATGGATGTCTGTTGCACCTGTGATCCGAATAGCTGTGGCTCTACCCAGATGATTTACTCCACCATGACCCTTAGCTCCTCTTCAGAGAACTTGGGGTGTCGTTGTGGTGCCATGGGTGTAGTGTGAGTGGTGTGGGTGAGGGTGTGTGGGGTGATGTGTTGGGGTGTGTGATGTAAGGTGCGTGGATTGTGTATAGGTGATGGTGGTGTGTGGCTGTGGTCTTGTCTGTGTTCGTGGTGTCTGTCTCGTGCCAATCGTTTGTAGTCGTAAAGGGTTGTGGGTAATGTGGGTGTGTGTTTTACAGTGGTATGGGTGTGGTGTGTGTATGTGTGTCAGGTGTGTGTTATTTAAACTATCCAATGTGGTGTTGTTTTGTTTGTGTGTGTGTATTTTGATCATGGCTGTATATCCCGCCAATGGTTTAGTGCCATTGAATGTTTGGCACTGTGATTCGTGGGTCACAATGTGATGGGCGTAGTTTTGTTGGCGTAACGGTGTGGGTTTTGCTACCGCCAGTTTATCACTGACCTTTGGGCTGTCTGACTTGTGTGTTTTTGGCTGTATAGTGACAGATTGCTATGAGTGTGTCATAATATGGGTAGCGGTAATCTGCTGCGCCGGCGGTATGTTGGCGACAGTCAGCATGGCGGTAAGCGGTACTTACCCCCAATGTCATAATGAGGGCCCAAATGTCTAAAGTAAAAAAATGCCAACTTTCAAAAAAGTGGCATTTTCAGAAATGCTATATAAAATCCGACTTCAGCAAAAGTTTGGATTTTAATTTATGTTTCCAGAGACAACAAACTTGAAAAGTCTACCTCTTTACACTTGGGAATTACACTTAAATAATGTAATAAGTCCCCCCCCCAATGTTATCATATTGGAGGGGTAGGCCTCGCAGGAGTGAAACATGACTTGGGAGTTTGTCACTACCACGACAGGTAAAACTTAACAGTGCATGTCCTGTCTTTTAAATACATTGGACCTTGCTTACTGGATTGCCCAGGGTCTACTTTAGGGTTTACTTAAATATACAGGGAGTGCAGAATTATTAGGCAAATGAGTATTTTGACCACATCATCCTCTTTATGCATGTTGTCTTACTCCAAGCTGTATAGGCTCGAAAGCCTACTACCAATTAAGCATATTAGGTGATGTGCATCTCTGTAATGAGAAGGGGTGTGGTCTAATGACATCAACACCCTATATCAGGTGTGCATAATTATTAGGCAACTTCCTTTCCTTTGGCAAAATGGGTCAAAAGAAGGACTTGACAGGCTCAGAAAAGTCAAAAATAGTGAGATATCTTGCAGAGGGATGCAGCACTCTTAAAATTGCAAAGCTTCTGAAGCGTGATCATCGAACAATCAAGCGGTTCATTCAAAATAGTCAACAGGGTCGCAAGAAGCGTGTGGAAAAACCAAGGCGCAAAATAACTGCCCATGAACTGAGAAAAGTCAAGCGTGCAGCTGCCACGATGCCACTTGCCACCAGTTTGGCCATATTTCAGAGCTGCAACATCACTGGAGTGCCCAAAAGCACAAGGTGTGCAATACTCAGAGACATGGCCAAGGTAAGAAAGGCTGAAAGACGACCACCACTGAACAAGACACACAAGCTGAAACGTCAAGACTGGGCCAAGAAATATCTCAAGACTGATTTTCTAAGGTTTTATGGACTGATGAAATGAGAGTGAGTCTTGATGGGCCAGATGGATGGGCCCGTGGCTGGATTGGTAAAGGGCAGAGAGCTCCAGTCCGACTCAGACGCCAGCAAGGTGGAGGTGGAGTACTGGTTTGGGCTGGTATCATCAAAGATGAGCTTGTGGGGCCTTTTCGGGTTGAGGATGGAGTCAAGCTCAACTCCCAGTCCTACTGCCAGTTCCTGGTAGACACCTTCTTCAAGCAGTGGTACAGGAAGAAGTCTGCATCCTTCAAGAAAAACATGATTTTCATGCAGGACAATGCTCCATCACACGCGTCCAAGTACTCCACAGCGTGGCTGGCAAGAAAGGGTATAAAAGAAGGAAATCTAATGACATGGCCTCCTTGTTCACCTGATCTGAACCCCATTGAGAACCTGTGGTCCATCATCAAATGTGAGATTTACAAGGAGGGAAAACAGTACACCTCTCTGAACAGTGTCTGGGAGGCTGTGGTTGCTGCTGCACGCAATGTTGATGGTGAACAGATCAAAACACTGACAGAATCCATGGATGGCAGGCTTTTGAGTGTCCTTGCAAAGAAAGGTGGCTATATTGGTCACTGATTTGTTTTTGTTTTGTTTTTGAATGTCAGAAATGTATATTTGTGAATGTTGAGATGTTATATTGGTTTCACTGGTAATAATAAATAATTGAAATGGGTATATATTTGTTTTTTGTTAAGTTGCCTAATAATTATGCACAGTAATAGTCACCTGCACACACAGATATCCCCCTAACATAGCTAAAACTAAAAACAAACTAAAAACTACTTCCAAAAATATTCAGCTTTGATATTAATGAGTTTTTTGGGTTCATTGAGAACATGGTTGTTGTTCAATAATAAAATTAATCCTCAAAAATACAACTTGCCTAATAATTCTGCACTCCCTCATTTGGGACTAGCAAAAACGTTATTTACCATGTCAAGATGGAAGTGTAAAACTGCACACACATGGTCCACAATGGCAGGCCTGGGGAATGGTTAAGGGGTTATTTAAGTGGGTGGCACAATCAGTGCTGCAGGCCCGCTAGTAGCATTTAATTTACAGGACTTAGATACACATGTAATGCACTTTACTAGGGACTTATAAGTATCTCAAATCTGTGAATTGGTGATAAGCAAATATTACCATATTTATTGGAGAGATCATAAGTACTCCACATGCAGAGAGTCCTGATGCAAGTAATAGCAGCAAAAATAAGGTCAGAAAAATAGAGGAGACAGAAAGTTGGGGGGGAGACCACATTTAGGCTGTGAAGTCTAAAAAGGAGTATCTATTGTTACAATAACATACCACTGAATGGTAGGTAATAGTTGGAAAGGGGCAAGAAACTCAATACACCTTCTCTTCCAGACTGTTCTTGGAGTCTCTACTTCTGGAATGGGAGGTGTGTTGCACTTGAAATGTTTATCACTCTGTGTACGTCACACACTTATCATTCCACTCTTCAACATCCCTATTCATACCTGGCCACAAGCATGCTTCTTTCAACCTTTTCTAGTTAAGTGTCATTCTCATGTGGCCTCAATGATTAAATCCAAGAAGAACATTCCTGATTATGCAAGGCAGAATAAGTATCAATCAATCCAGCATTTATAGAGCACAGCAAGTCACCCGTGAGGCTCTTGCGGAACTGGAGCTGTATGCTGCTGCATGGAAGAATATCATTCGAACATTCAGGTCTTAAGTTTTCTTCTGAACTACTGGAGTGATGGTGCTGTCCTGAGATGCAAGGGGAGGTTGTTCCAATCTTGGCTGCCGAGTGTGATAAGGAGCATCCTCCGCAGTTGGCTCAGTGGCTCAGTGGATCCATGGGGTGTCTGAGAGGAAGAGGGAAGCTGATTGCAGGTGACTGGTCGATTGGTGGAAGATGAGGCATTTGTTGATATATGCTGATCCTTTGTTGAGCTGGACCTTGAAGGCATGCGTCAGCATCTTGAATGAGCATCTCTTCTGAATCAGGAGCCAGTATCGTTTTTTTAGATGGGGTGCGATGTGGGTCCTTCTGAGGAGGTCGAGTACGGGTCTTGCAGTTGAGTTCTGTATTGTCAGGAGTCTCTTCAGGAGGTGTGCTGTGATTCCTACATAGACAGTGTTTCCGTAATTCAGTCTGCTGGTCCTTCTGGTGTCTGCTGGGAGGCACCTGAAGATCTTGTGGAGCATGAGAAGAGTGTGGAAGCTGGCTGATGAGACTGCTTTAACTTGTTTCTTCATGAATAGTTTGCTCTCAAGGATGATGTTGAGGTTGCAGGTGTGGTCTGTTAGGATGGGGATGTGCTGGGCTCTGTGGGCCACAATGTGTCTGTCCATGGCAAGGTGTTTTTCCCACAGAGAAAGACTTCCGTGTTTTTTAGATGAGTTTGACACAATTATCCTTCGTCCAGTCTGCTATGTTCATCATGCCACAGTGGAAGTTAGCTTTTGTGGTGGAGGGGTCTTCAGACAGTGAGAGGATGAGCTGTGTATTGTCGGAGTAGGAGATGATGTTGAGTCCATGTGATCTGATGGTGACGGCCGTTGGGGTCATGTAGGTGTTGACGAGGGTCAGAGTGAGGGACAATCCTTGGGGTACTCCACAGATGATTTGCTTGGGCTCTGAGGTGAATAGTGGGAGACTGACCCTTTGGGTTCTGCCGGTGAGGTATGAGGTGATCCATTTGAGGGCATTTCCTTGAATCCCTATGTGGTGTAGTCTGTTGATCAGGGTATTGTGGGAGACAGTGTCAAGCACGGAGGACAGGTCCAGGAGGATGACAGCTGCTCTTTCCCCATGGTCCAGGAGGGCTCTAAAGCCATCTGTGTCTGCAATTAGGGCTGTCTCGGTGTTGTGGTTAGCTTGAAATCTAGATTAGGAGCGAGCCAGGTGTTTGTGGTCTTCTAGGTGTTCGGAGAGTTGCTGGTTGGTCACTTACTGGGATGGCGGATGTTTTTTTCAGGAGAGGCCTGTCTTCAGCATGTGTCCAGACCTCGGGAAAGGAGGCCGTAGTGATGGAGGTATTCAGGACCTTCCTGAGCGTTGTGGATTGTCTTGCTTCTGAGGTTGAAGACGTGGTAGGGGCAAGGATCCGTGGGTGCTCCGAGTGTGTGGAGTTCATGATGGAGATAGTGTCTTTGGTGGTGAGGAGTTCTGTGTGGGTGAGAAAGTATTTGTGTTTGTGCATGTGAGCTGGTTGATGCTGCCTGCGGTGGAGGTTTGGCATTAAAAGTTTTGGAGATAGCTTAGATCTTTTTGTGGACAAAGTCTGTGAGATTGTCGCACAGTTCCTGGGGTGGAGTGATGTTGTTTTCTTTGGCTGTGGGATTGGTGAGCACTTTCACAATGGCAAAGAGTTCTTTCCTATGATTTGTGCTAGCTTTGATGTAGTCTGCCAATGTGCTGCCTTGTGTTGCACTGCCTAAAAAAAATCCATCTTCTACATTTAGTTCAGTTTAAATCATACTGTATGATTGTAAATCTGTAGGGTTACTTTCCCTCGGCCACCCCAAGATGGAATTCTCCATAGCCTTGTATAACACCAAATCGCTATTAAGAGCTTTTCCCCCAACTACCCTTATTCACACATTTCTCAGGTATTCCATATTACTTTTCTTACAAAACAATCAACGTTTTGTTGTTCACCATCACTTTTTGTCTTCACATCTGAAGAAAATTGTGCAACAGGAGGAAGAAATTCCCTCCTAGAATATATTTGACATTAAAGTGATGTTCCAGAAGTTTCACACTCCGTCTAGTTAATCTGGCAGTGGCTTTAGTGGAATGCATATTAGTACCTCATAAAATGGGAACCAGAGGTTTGTGGTCAGTGGTCAGAATCCTGGCTCTTCAAACATAAGTCTTAAAATGCTCACCAGCCCAAATGTAAGCAAGTATTTCCCTTTCAATGACTAAATAGGATTGTTTTCTAATATAAGTATGTGAAGTAAATGCCACAATGTCTCCTTCACCTTGAGAAAGAACATCCACTAAACATACACCACTGGCATCAAAAGTGATACACAAAAGCTTGCCAGGGGAAAATGGACTAAAAATGGAGCAGTGGTCTATTCTGTTTTTAACTTTCTGCAAGCTAAATCCTGTTCCTCACATCCACAAAATTCACATTTTTCTTAAGCCAAGAATAAAATGGTTCTGCTTTTGTTATAATTTCACGTCCTACTGACACATCCCTAAAGATGTCTGAAGTTGCTCATATTTTAAAATTGGTTCATTACATTGCATTAAATGAAGTAGTAAAGTGCATGGCTACTCTAGGGATTCCCTGGGCTGAAGAGATAATAGTGGCACACTGAAGAGGAAACTGCCAGGAGTAATTAGTGGGAGAAGAGCCATGCCTTAACCTTTTTCCTGAATTGAAGCTCATTGCCTAGGCGTCTTAACTCAATAGGTAGCAAATTCCAAAGTTTAGGAATGAGATTTGAAAAGGACTTTCCACCCCACCTGGATTTGTGAATTCTGGACACCTTCAGGAGCCACCCTGTGGTAGACCTTAAGGACCTAGAGGGCATGTAAGGGGTCAGGAGATTCTTGATCATGAGAGAAAATTTGGAGTTAAGCTCTTTGTGTGCCAGGCACAATGTTTTGAATGTTATCCTCACTTCAAAGGCAAGCCAATATAGCAAGGCCATAGCCTCCATTACTGAGGCAGATTTAGGGCTCCTGTACAGGGTCCTGGCAGTGGAATTTCGGACCACGGGTAGCCTTTAAGTAACATACTTTTGGGAGCCTATATAAAGTGAGCTGTTGTAGTCCAACTGTGACAAAACGAGGGATTGGGTATAGTTCTTCTAGGAATACTCGGTATGACATCTTAAGTTTTACATAACAGTCTAATAGTACCAAAGCAGATTGTGGCAAGCTTTTCTGCCTGTCCATTAACATTCCATCTACTATGGCTTTCAGTAAACCAGGATGTGGGTACCTTTTCCTGAAAGCACATGTTCTAGATACTCTACTTCCTGTACAGCAAGCACAAATTTATCTGTTATTAACGTTCACCTGTTAACTCTAAGTGTATCCTCCAATCTGCAAGAAGACCCTTCAATATATTACTGATGACTCACTTAAAAACAGCAGCAGCTGAAGAGAATCCAAAAGACATTTACAGTATTGGAATGCTCCAAAATAAGTGCTAAAAGTGTGAGATGTCTGTGTATTGTTCAGCCACTTGATGATATGATGAACGCATATCTAACTTAGAGAAAACAATCTGCTCTAGCTGAAGTAGCAATATTTTTGTCAATTTTAGGTAACCGATGACCATTTACCCACATTGCCTTGTTGAGGATCCTAAGACTGATGGACATGCTTAATTAATTTTTTTCATGCAACCACAATAGGCGAGAACCATAACAAAGACTATTCAGGTTCAATGACTTCTTCTAAACACAACTGCTGAATGAGCTTCTTCAATACTACCTTCACAGACATGGATACATACTGTAATTTATGTTTCACTGGCATGCTCCCATCCTTCAGTCAGATGACATGTTCGAAATCCTAAAGTTTCTTGAGTTTCTCTTCAAAAACTTTGGAGTCGTTGTCTAAAATACTTAGGACAACTGATTTTTCCATTACTACATGAACATCATCAACCCCCGAAGTCTGCAGATCACAATCAGGTTTAAAAATTATGCTTAAACAAACTTGATTATGCCAACCAAGAATGTCAGAACCATAATGAGAAACAACACTTTCCTAGAACATCTTGTACATTAAATTTGAAAGCAGAATCAAAATATCCCTCAAGTTCAATCTTGGTATCCTCATACTATGAATAATTACATGAGGAGAACATAACACTTTTTGCAATTTATTTTGATTAATTGTATTCCTAGAAATAATGGTTATTTTCAATCCAGATCTAAATGTATTTATATATCTCTTACAAGAAAAGTTTTAATAGGATCTTTGTATTTAGAAATTGGTTCCCGTGCGCTTGTGCATATGGCACCAAATAGACCATGGTAGTCATGCAATAATCCTCAGCTCCTGTTTCTCAGTGATAATGCTGACATCAGATGGTTTATTACTCATCCAATAAATTCTGGTAAAACTACCAATGGTGACACATGGAACACACTGTTTACCCACTGAAGGACACTGTTTAAACATAGAAACATGATATTTTGATCCCCAAAGGAAACATGATCCGTTGGTGTTTTTTCGTCGCGTAAATAGGTTTATTGAACTTATCACCTTTCACAACACAAACTGCATTCTCAGCTTCTTTGTTCAAAACTTTGGCCTATTCTCTAGAGGTGAGTATATGGTTGGCTATTTGAAATTATTCCTCAAGCTTTCTTTATTCTTTTTTATTAAAGTATCTCACAACCAATTGGTCTCTGATTGGTTTATCTATGAATGAATATACATTTTACATTTAGATGCCAAACCTCTAAGAGAAGCCTCTTACATATCAGTAGTTTCAGTGCAAATTATTTTCTTGAAAAAAACTTGTGAGTTCTGACTATCAAATTAGGTGATGTTGAAAAATGCTTTTCTGATCTCCTTCTAGCTTCCTCATATTCATCAAAGTGTTCATCTTCTATAATCCAAATAGGTAAATGTTCGAAAATCACCTGGCCTTCCATTCCTAAGGAATGTTTGAGCAAACATCTTTTCCTGTCAGGTTTGAACTTAAAACCATGTATGCCAACCAGGAAGCCATTACATGATCTGAACCACTCCTTCACTGAATTGGTGGTTCTCCTGATAATTGCAGGAAATCTGATGGAGGAATAATTGCTTGCATTGTAGCAAAACCTCAACTGAAGTGTACATATCCAGAAATCAGTTAATCAGCAATTTGTAAAATGGCAATTAAAAGTATTTTAGTAGAAGGTCAGGTATAACATTTTGTGACACAATGGTTATGAGAAGTACGGGGCCAGGCACTAAGTAGCAGTTTCAAACAGGTTAGGCAGGAACTTCCTGTGACACGATGGCTGAGAAAGGTCAGGCACTGGGACATTGAGTTGTATGCGAAAGTAAGGAATTTCTTGCAGAGACAAAATGTCCTCTCAACATTCTCATGCTGATGCGCATGCGTGTGATGTCAGCGAAACAAGAGGTATGTTCTCTTTTTTAGCCCAGAAGGCAATAGTACCTGCTGTTCTTCACCCCACAGTTTTCATCAGCACTTTATTTTTAGTGGAGAAGAAGGATAAAGTTCAATAATGAGTAATCAACTGGAAAGAATCCAATAAATGGGAAGTATACTGCCACCTCATAATGGAGGGCATGCATCGTCACAGAGATACCCTCCATTTGAATGATTGTTTAATAAGACTCGATTTGAAGGATGCCTACATTACTATCTCAGGTTTTCCACTTCATCAGCATTTTCTGAAGTTCGAGTGGAAATGTCCTGTCCTCTGCTCTGTGGTACTTCTCCAAAGGATTTAGTCAGCCATGAAATGGCTACAGATGCGACTGGTCAGGCTTATTGTCTACTTCAACAACATACTTTTCATGCATCAGGATCCGGGTCAACTACTGGAACAGCTTCAATTAGAAGTATCCCTTTCTTCAGGACCTCAGATTAGTCATAAATAAACAGGAGACCAAAGTCACTCTCTTTCAATACATAGGCCCTCATTACAAACCTGGCTGTCGGTGTAAAAGCAGTAGTAATAATGCCAACAGGCCGGCGGATTTTTTTTTTAATTACGACCATGGCGGTTACCGCCGTGCAAAACCGCCACTTTTACACATTGACCGCCGAGGTGGTAACGACAGCTGGGCTGGAGACTTCAGTCTCCAGCCCGGCAGCCGTCACTATACCGCCGGTGGTATCAGGACCCCACATACCACCATGGATTTCGTGGGGTTTTCAACCGCCATGAAATCCATGCCGGTAGGAACTATCAGTGCCAGGGAATTCGTTTCCTGGCACTGATTGGGGTCTCCCCTTCCCCTGAGTCCTCCCCCAAAACACACAGCCCCCCATCACCCCCCAAAGGTGGTAGAACCCCCTCCCCACCCGCACCTCCCCGACCCCCACAGAAACACCCACCCCCACACCCCCACACCTCCTACACGCACACTCACACCACTCATACACATACAGGCACACATACATGCACACATACATGCAGACATGCACACAGACATATATATCACATTTCCCGTACACACAATACACCCCCGCATGCATACACGTACTCACACAACCCCTCTACACACTCACACGCACACCCCCATGCACGCACTCAACACACGACACACCCCCACCCCTCTCCCCTAACAGAGGATCACCTTACCTGTTCCGGTGAGCCTCCGGGAGGGAACGGGATCCATGGGGCTTGCTCCGCCACCAGCCAAGCCGAATCCTGGGACGTGAGTCTCTCATTATCTTAATGAGACTACTGGATTTTGAGCAGCAAGATCGTTCACAATGTAGGGGACTGACTCTGACCCACTGTGGATGACGCTTGTCACTCCAAATCAGGGTTTTGCTCCGGCTAACTAGCAGTGCCTCATCTCTCCCAAATGGCAGAGACAATTGGGCAGCTGAGCGCATGACATATCAGTACTTCTCAGGGAAGTCGTGGTGACTCAGGTCACAACTGGTTCTCTTATACACAATGCGGTCTCATATATAAATGACAATAGAGGTGGTATAAGTTTTAAAGATTGGTTTAATAAAACAACTGCATTTTGGATAGCAAAGCGTGAGCTGCAATAACCAGAACTACACAACACAGTAATATTAAAATAGTGATGATGAGAGTGAAATACAAGAATAAGGCTATCATGGTGCTGCTATTTATCAACCAAGGCGGCATCCCGTGCAGTGCCGTTAACAAGTTGATGGTAACTTCCTCCTGGAAGGGTAGCTCGTAATCAGCTTCTCTTAGAAAACGCAGCCGCAGTGCGCATGTCTGGTAATGAACCCTCAACGAGAACATCAACAGATCAGCATCAATCACTGAGGGGCATTGCTGTGAAAGACAAACTTCCAGTGCATATTCAAAAGAGCACCAAAGGCACTGAAACACGGGCTGCACACAATCCAAAACCGGTCTGAATGACAAAGACCCGTCACACCCCAAATGTTCCAGGAGTTCTGCTCCAAATTGATGCATCATACCTTCACGACGCAGCTGTGCTGACGGGAGCACCTTCATTTGTCCTTGTTGCGGCGGGACAGCCATTGCGGAAAAACAACAGCAACAGCAAAATGGTGGCTACTAAAGCCAAAGTTATTGGAAATCCCCCAAAAAAACTTCTGAAAATTGAGTGAATGGCTGAAGGTATCAAACCGAATATAGAGGAAAAGGTGTGAACAAAACCAATACCAACAGCTTTGAATAAATTTGCTAATCCAGCCATGCTGGATGCATTAAATATACGTCCCACGAGTTCATATCTGCATACCGGAACGTGTTTCAAGCAAGAAGTGAATTGTAATGTTGAAATAGGCAGATTAATAACCCCGTGTATCAAACATTCTGCCGAAGGAATCTCGGCCACAGTAAAAGGCAGTCTTTCTATTTTCTCAATGTTAAGCATGACAGAAGTCGCTTCTTTCTTTTCTATTAGTTGTTGTTGCCGCGTTAAATTAAAGGAAAAATAATATTTCCCTGGCACTGATGTGCTGCCACGGAACGCGACCTGCCTTTGAAGTGTCCAACCCAACTGCATGCATAACGGACCTGGTCTGACTCTGTCCATGGTATAAAGAAGACAAATCAAATTGTATAAGGTCTATAGCAGAAGAAAAAATGTTGTTAATTGTATATATCCGGTCGGATAAAGTGTGAATCCCATTATCCACAACAGCTAATGCCTTTTTCAAATTTTCCTGGTCTATTTGCTTTAATCTGGCTGCAGCCTCTTGTTGAGAAAGTTTCTATATTTCATTGTATACTTCATACAAGAAACACTTCCTACGTGTAATCTTGGGGCCTGACAAAAAATCTTGTAAGTCAGTGTTGTTAGACAAGAGATTGAGGTGCGCTTTAACCGCATCAAGTGAGGACGATTTAAGCCACTGTTGGCACAATTTTCCTACACTATATGTTGTAATTATGTCAGCATGTTCTGGTGATATATAGCGAGGGTCTGACCTACTCATATGGAAACCCCCCGAGGAGGTGACAAAACGCTGATGACACCCGTTGGTATCTATGGGCCACAATAACCACCCACCTGGACATGTCAGTGAAGCATTAAACGTGCCATTCTGGACCCACTCATTGAGCTCGTGTATGGTTGCATTTGTGTATTGTTGCTAATTGCTAAATTTTGCAGGGGTAGGTATACTGGGCATATTTAATTCTCTGATTGTTGCTAAGCCTAGAAAACTTGTTTGTTGCACTGTTTCATTTAAAAAGATCATTTGAACAGGGATGAGACATGCTCTAAACAATGTTTCTATACCCTTTCTCTGCCAACTTTTTGTTCCCCAAACACTTTTCAAATCAATATATTTGGACCAATATTCATAACCTTCAAATGATAACCGGGAAACAAAGGATTCCGAATATATAAATTTTGTGTTGGTCAAAAACATATGTATGTCCTGAGTAGGAGTTACTTTAAAATAATATGACTCAGCATTTTTTTGACGATGTCCAGAAAAATAAGCAAACTTTTCAGTATACGTTTTTGTACTCCCTTGCGGCGGAGTTGGACAGTGTTCCCATTGTGTGTAATTAAATATAGTTTTTGGACTCCTCGCTCTATGTATGAAGTCGTGCCCATTATAATTATAGCAAAACATATCACCATAATTTTTCTAAATTGGTAAACTTCTTCGTTTTCATAGACAGTGTAATATTGCAATTCTGTCATCATAGAATCAACTGTTTTCACATCCCAGTCATCAGACACAATGCCTGGTATGACTATATCATTCATAGATAATTTTAACACATACGGTATTTGAACAATTTCAGTGGGACCATATAAATCAAACATTACTTTGTCCCACACAATCCCACCAGGAATAGGTACTGCTGAAATGTTCACAAAGGACAAGTCTCTTAGAATCTTATGTGATGAAAAATGTGGTTTCAAAACCTCCTCCACCTGTTCAACCGCTGATCTCTCGGGAAGAAAATTACCATGTATTAACAAGAAAAAGGTAATGACAAAACCAATCCAAAGCAGAAAGGCTAGGACCGTCAAAGAAAGCCATACATAGTTCCATGGAAAAATGAAATATGTGTCTTTAAGCCAATGTATTAGCTTACGTGCACCTTCCAGGTCAGCTGTTGAAGAGGCGAACAAATCCGATAGATGGTCGTCAAAGTCGGCAAAATAACCAGAGGCAGTTCGTGCAAATGGCGTAGCCGTGGTCAACGGTGGAGTTGGTGTTTCCTGTGGTGGCACACTGTAGACAGCGTCATCCGTCTGGCTTGTAGTTAAGGTGACTTGATCAAATGTTTCTAAATTGCTTGTTGTTAGTGGAACTAATGCAAGATCATCATCCACCCTCCCCAAGCTCAGAGAGGTGTCAGTGTTGGTATAAACAACTTGAAGCGTAACTTCTTTTCCAGTAGTGAGAAGGATTGGGGAACTACTGGATGTTCCTCTTGGTCGGCTGTGCAGAATCGGCCACATGTTGTAGTTTGACATTGTCAATTGAAACAGAATGATTTTCTTTGGCACCTGGCAACGGAGGTAAAATAACAGTTCTGGTACCGTGTATCCCCAGTACAGGGACTGGTGCCCGATAAGAAGGGCCAAATTATTTTTTCACTGTGACCTTTTCACGTACAAGATACCCAATCCTGGGAATCCAGCCGGTAGATGTTACTGGCACGTCCTTAATTCCTGTGGATGCAGTACTTTTAGAAGAGTTATCTTCACGGAACTGCTGTAATTCCTGTAAGACAGTGACACGATCATTTATGTCAAAAGGTGTTTCTGCTGCCTCCACGCCAGGACCATCAAGATCCGGAACAAACAGTCGAGTTTCAAACAGGCACTCATATGATGTACGACCCCCCAGGGACCTTCTAGGCAGGTTATTTAGTGCTCTCTGAACTCCATACAAGTGTGTTAGCCAACTATGACCCGTACCTAAGACTCTGGCTGTTAAGGATTGCTTTAAATCGCGGTTTAATCGCTCCATGACACTATTTCCCTCGGGATGAAATGGATACGAGTACTGCAGTTGGACCCCCAATGAAGCCATAGTGTCCCTGAATGCCCTTGAGGCAAAAGCAGGGCCCTGGTCCGATAGGAACGCCACAACTGCATATGTACCGATAAAGACTCACAAATCTTTAATAACAGTCAGAGCGTCAGCCGATCGTTGTGGCCACACCCATATAAATCTGGAGCATAAATCAACAGCGACTGATATGTATTTGTATGCACTATCAGGAGTTAGTGGACCGCAGTGGTCCAAGTACACACACTGTAATGGTCTATTGGAAATTAAGAGGGGTGTCTGCGGCGGGCGCTTGGCTGTAGAAACTTTAATTTGTTGACAGATGTCACAACAAAGGACATACTGCTTAGTCTCTTTGTAAAGACCGGGCCACCAATAACGGGCCTGCAAGAGTGAAATTGTAGCCGCCACACCAGCATGTGCAGATGTCAACCCCTCATGCACTGCTTTGATCAATTGTGGTCTTATATCTTTATTGGGGATGTCACGTACGAATACGCCTGGAATTTTAACGGCAGCATTCAGCATACTTCCCATATAGTATTGATATTTGTTAGGAAACCCTTTAGGATAAGGCGTACCATCAACCGTAGCTTTTATGGCAGCCAAAGTGTCTGTGTCTGGTTTAGAACTCAAACGAGTCACTGCAGCTACAGTGGCTTCTGCCACTGCCGACTTTGCGGCTTCATCTGCCAAAGTATTTCCAGCAACGTGCATTCCAACGCGCTGGTGTCCAACTGTATGCACAACATGGACTTTCAGTAGCGTCTCTTTCACGTCTGCTACCTTCCCCCACAGGAGTCTGTGTTTTATGGTGTTGCCTTTGGAATCTCTGAACCCATTCTGATGCCAGTAATGCAGATATTCATTAAAGGACTGGACACAGTAATATGAATCACAAACAATCAGTATGGACTGCACTGGATCCGTATGTTCTAGTGCCATCAGCAGAGCTTTTAGCTCAGCCAATTGTGCTGTACAATCCTCTAAGGTCTTTGTATAGGTATGTAGGGGACAGAATTTCTCCCCCTCCATATAGCCACTTACGACTGCGCAAGCAGAAGAATA
Source organism: Pleurodeles waltl (assembly GCF_031143425.1). Classification (NCBI taxonomy): domain Eukaryota; kingdom Metazoa; phylum Chordata; class Amphibia; order Caudata; family Salamandridae; genus Pleurodeles; species Pleurodeles waltl. The sequence goes on along the minus strand of NC_090437.1, from coordinate 1,145,236,973 downwards.
TTGATGTTTAGTTCCAATCGCTGGTTGCGCAGAGCCATCGGTGTACATGACTCTATGATATTGATCAATAGGCAAGGTATTCGCTGGAACCGGATATTCTTGAGTTTGTAACTTTGGATCGAAAATGTAGTCTACATCAGTGGCTGTTAGAGACGCAACCCATTGTATCCAACGTGGATGAAGTGCTTTTGCGTTCGGAACGCTAGCTTTTGTAACAGCCTCTAGGGCTGGAATTGGAGAAACAACAATGATGCGTTTCCCTTGGGCAAGAGGTTTTTCTTTAATAACAGCCATCTGTACAGCAGTCAGAATTTTCTTCGTGGGTGCAAAGGGTTGTTCAGCAGCTGAATACAAATGTGATTTGTATGCAATCGGGACTGTCTCACCTTCATTAAATGTTACATAGGTGAAACCAATGGCCCCAGCTATTACCCTGATGACCAAATGTGTTTTGTTGTCCCTTGTGTGTAAATGTTTTGCTGCTAGCATGTCTGTCTGCAATTCTCGAAGAGTGCGTGTATGTTCAACTGTCAAGAATTTACTTTAAAAATCAGGACGTATTAAGTCATATAAAGGTTTTATGCACGTTGCATAATCAGGAATGTATGTTCTGCCAAAATTTTGAAAACCCAACAAAGATTGCATTTTTTTTATCGTATTCGGTGGTTGTAATTGTGCAAATCTTTCTAAAAATTGGGGCGCTGCGCCCTTCCCTTCACTCGACAGCTCATATCCCAGGAATAGGACGCTGAGGAAGGCAATTTTTGATTTTTTAAAGTTAAATTTGTAGCCAAGTTTGGCAAACCCTACAACAATGCAGGCTACCCGTCTTAAATGTTGTAGTAATTCGTCATCTGTGAGATATATATCATCCACATATGACAATGTTTCAGGGTCTATCTTATGTAAAATAGCAGTCACACGAGCCGCAAACAGTCCTGGGCTGTTCTTATACCCCTGAGGCAAACAACAGAATTTTTTCTGAGAGCCTAATGCGCTAAAGCTTTTTAAGTCCCTGCTTTCAGGCGCTATATTCTGGCAGAAGAACCCATTCTAGATGTCTAAAGTTGTTTTGTATTTTTTCCGCACTATGTTACTCATTAGTGCAGTGCTATGTGAGTTTTGTATAGCATATGTACGTGTATGTCCGTTTAAATGTCTGTAGTCTAAGACTATTCTGTATGAATGGTCCGGCTTAGCTACAGGGAATAAAGGGTTATTCATCGGTGAGACACAGGGTTCAATCACACCCTGGTATTCTAATTGTGTAAGTACTTCTCTCACCAGTGCCCTTGCTTCATGTTTTATGGGATACTGCGGTTGTAGCTGAGGTTTACTTTTAATAGGAATGACATGGTAGGGAGAGTCCCTATCCCACCCCACGGGATTTCTATATAACGTGGGTGCCTGTACTAGAGCCCATTCTATAGAACAGGACTCGGCGAGTTCCTCCGGAACAAGTGGTGAGAAAGAAGGTTTAATGACCTCTTCTCCATATGGGCAGGTGCGGACAAAATCAGGCGGCCAATCTTGTTCAGCCAACAAGATATCGTATACTTTGACTACTCCCAAAGGATTGCGTTTATCGTGCGTTCAATGTCTCCTTCTAATTGTAGTGTTACTTTGTACACCCTATCAGGCTAGGAGACACGCATGTCCTCTGTTTCTACTTGTATAAAGTCATCAGTTGCTTTCACCTCCAGATGGTCTAGAAGATTCTGGCGAACTATTGTGACCTCTGCCGCGCTATCTAGTATGATGAGATACTGGATTTTGAGCAGCAAGATCGTCCACAATGTGGGGGACTGAGTCTGACCCACTGTGGATGATGCTTGTCACTCCAAATCCGGGTTTTTCTCCGGCTAACTAGCAGTGCCTCATCTCTCCCAAATGGCAGAGACAATTGGGCAGCCGAGCGCATGACATATCAGTACTTCTCAGCGAAGTCGTGGTCACTCAGGTCACAACCGGTTCTCTCATACACAATGCGGTCTCATATATAAATGACAATAAAGGCAGTATAAGTTTTAAAGATTGGTTTAATAAAATTACTGCATTTTGGATAGCAAAGCGTGAGCTGCAATAACCAGAACTACACAACACAGTAATATTAAAATAGTGACAATGAGAGTGAAACACAAGAATAAGCTATCATGGTGCCACTATTTTATTCTCTCTCTAAGTTATATTTTGAGTACAGCATGTTAAGTTCTAAGCCTGCCTTTCAGGTTCCCCGAGGAGGACATCAACCCTTACACCTGAGCAAAGGCCTGTAACCTGCATCAGCATCTGCAAAGGGGCATTCAGCATACAGTTGTAGTTCCCTGGCTGGAATCTCCCTCTTGACGTGTACTAGGACTAGAAGGTGTTTTTATAACTAACACGCAGATGTTCTAAGAAAAATGTCCCTATGTAAGGATGTGTATTTTCTACGAATGCTGGAGACTAAACTTCTTCCACGTTTACCGGCAATGTACCAGACTGTAGCCTTGACTGAAGCACAGGGCGATCAAGAATGCATTATTTGAGAACACAGTGCTGAACTAAGCTAAACAGAGTGATAGAAGAAATTAAAACAAAACAGTAAAAACTGGTTATTGTAAAATAACAGTGCAAAGCTGAAAAAAATATATCTAGGGCAAAGTGCACAGTGGCCTAGTATGTTAAACTAATGTGCATGGAGCTATACATAAAATGGCTACACAACAATTCGGTGGGCGGTGTTCTGATGATGTGGCAGTGTAGGTGGTGCAGCCTCCACTTCACCGCTAGTATGGCTGCTGGCGGCTCTCCATCCAAAAAAGGGCGGAGGGCTGCTAGCAGTCATGATATGGTTGGAGGGATACGGTTCTTCGGCCCAGAGTAACCTCGCGTCTTTAAAAAAGACCGCTGAGATTAAATGAGGGCCATAGTATTTTTGGGATTTGTAAAAGATTCAGTTTAACAATCCCTAAGGATACCTCAGAAGACAATGACGCTCATTATGAGAGTTGCAATCTCAAGACCGCCACACTTGCGATAGAGGTCGGGCCACCGCAGACAGGGCAGTCCGACTGCCCTATTATAACCGTGGCAGAGCCACCATGGTCCAACTGCCAACATTGCCAGGTTGTAATCCACTAGGGCAGTGCTGCATGCAGCGCTGCCCTAGGGATTATGAATCCCCACCTGCCAGCCTTTGCATGGAGGTTTACACATCCATGGAAAAGCTGGCAGAATGGGGTCATCAGGAGGGTTCCTGGAGGCCCCTGCACTGCCCATGCACTTGTCATGGGCAGAGCAGGGTCCCCTATGCACGGCCAAGTTGTGCATTCCACTGTCCGAATTACAGGCAGTGGAATGCACGACTGGTGCTGCTGCACCTGCCACACCACCATATTGCAGCCGGCTCAATTATGAGCCGGGCACAATGTTATGGCTCTGTTCCCTGCTGGGCCGGCAGGTGGAAACACTGTTTCCATCCGCCAGCCCAGGAAGAAACTCAAAATAGGGACGGGGGGTTAGCACACAATCGTGGTGTAGTGGCGTTATGAGTTTGGGGGCGGCTCATACTGAGGCTCAATGTTTCTGATATGCAGAGAATTGCACAATTCTTGGAGAAAGAATAATTATCTCTCAAACACTTGGTCAAGATTGTGGGATAACTGGCATCCTCCATTCAGGCAGTCTTCCCAGGTCCGTTGCTCTAAAAGAGCACTTCAGAGGCTGAAGGCGATGCACCTCAGATGAGGGTTAATGTATGCTGAAGAGGTGTTCCTCACCCAGGAAACCGAGAAGGCACTCCAGTGATGGCTGGATCACATGCATACTTGAAATGGTAGAGACATATTTGGTACAGTTCCAGACCTCATTATAGAATCAGAAGCAAGCTGCCTAGGATGGGGAGCCCATAGTGGAGATACTACGACAGAAGTCTGTGGTCAGAAAATGAGGAACCTCCATATCAACTGCCTTTAGCTTCTAGTGGGCTCCTTCGCTGTAAAGAGCTAGGCAGCAAACATGTATATTGCTTCATCCTTCTCAAAATGGACAATATGTTGGCAGTCCTATACATAAACCACTTAGGAGGGACACGGGCCAAGGCTCTGGGGAACCTGGCCAAGGATTCTCGGAACTATTGCCTGCAGCACAACATCTCAGCGACGGTGGAATACTTGCAGTCGAGACTGAATCAAGCAGCAGACTGGCATTACTGAGACCTGAGGGATTCCAGTGACTGACAATTGGATCCAAGTCTATTTCAAAGACTGATGCTGAAATTAGGCCTGTGAAAAATAGATGTAATTGCCTTTGAGTTGAATTATCCGCTCCTGTGCTTCTTCATCTGCTGCTTGGATAATCTGCAGGAGGCCAATGATGTGTACCATCAGGACAGGAGCAACAGAGAAGGGTACAGCATCCCATGCTTCTCGTTGATCGTCAGACTGATCAGAAATCAGAAGGCAATAGGCAGAGATGGTACTGGTGACACAGCTCTGGAGATAGTAGGATTAGTGTCCAGTTGTTCAGGAGTGTTCCATGGATAATCCAATCCTTCTTAAGCAAGACTCAGAACCTTCTGAGGCATACTCACAGCAACTTACACCACTCGATGCAAGAAGGGACTCTGCTTCTCATGGCATGGAAGATTAAAGGGCATGCTGGGAAATCCCAGGTCTCTGAAAATAGGCTGCTAGCCTCATTAAGAGACTGTGGGACGACTCTATTGGCAAGTGCTACAGGTTGGCAAGGTGCAGGTGATCACCCCTTGTCTGTGAAGGGATTTTGATCCACTGGGGTATGTACAGTGAATTTCTATTTAAATTAGTCTTATTTGAATTGGCATACAGGAAGATGAACACCTTTAGTATGCAGTCAATTCCAGGGGGTCAGACTGTCTTGCCCCCTGGAACATAGGTGCTGAATGCTTTGGGATGTAAATATTGTCCTCCAATTGTTTATATCTCTCAAGGGACTATCAGATAAGCTGGCAAGTTAATTATGCCTTATATCATGTAAATCACTCTCAGATGTGTGAGCATTGGATAACACTGCGAGAATGTTCACCCCAGAAGGGGTGTTTTCCACCATTTTCAGAAAAAACATATCTAATACAAGGATAGAGCAATTTCCAGCATTTCCTCACACCCTAAACTGTGAGTGATACGTGGCTTCCGGGCTTACGAATCTATGACGGAGGAATTAAGATCTCCAGTGCCCTAAAGAAACCTTTAAAGGGGGTCTTCTCCCCTACAATAGCTCAGTGGGTAAAGTAGGTAATGCAAGAAGCAGACATCAGCACATCTCTGTTTGGGGCACTCTGAACCAGGGGGGCGATGGCATCAAATGCTTTTTTCACTAAGGGGGTCACCTGTGGGATAATCTTAATGCAGCTGACTGGCCTTCTGACTCTTCTTTTAAGATGTTCTATGTTCAGCCAGTGGTGGGAGTTGTCTCACTGGTGGTCATTCAGCTTCGAACCTGCATAATCTGAGCCTCTCGTCCTGAAATAAAATGTAAAATATACTAGCTATTGTGAAGGAAAGTTTCAATTTTATTAGGACACAGAGGCAAGGATTATCGCACTCTTTTATATTATGGTTCGTAATATTCCCTCCCAGGATTTTTAAAGATGGATTACAAATGTCAGGATGAGTAACTTTACTAGTAATGTTCACCTTACTTAGATTATTGATCTAAGTCATCTACATTGTTGCCTATTGTCTAATATGGCGAGTATATAGGATTTACATCTTCAAGATACGATTTTTGTTCAGTGAATGTTAGCTTATCAGTTTGCACGAAGAAATAGGAAGTGCCTTTCCCTTATGATGACTGTTTTGGACTGGGAGCAATACTATCGGTGGATGTTAATGTTGATGTTGAAATTGACTCATGGGATATGCAGTCTTTCTTGTTATTGGTTGTATTTGTGCTGTTGGCTGTTGTGCTAAGTAAATGGAAAACAAAATGCATAATCCTCGCCTACTGTGTCCCTAATAGAACTGAAGTTTTCCTTCATGTTAGCCAATACATTTTACATCACACCTCTCCCACACCAGCACCCTGGTGGGCCATGTCAGAGGGCATTAGAGATTACTAAAGAAAAAGGAGGTCCCTGTTGCGTCACTCTTAAACCACCCCTGCGGTAGCATAGGCTTTTGACGCATTCCCAAGTTTACAAAACCTTCTAAATCTGGGAATGTGTCAAAATCCATAGATGTTGTGTGGGAACACCCACGCAACCCCCAAAGAAACACTTCCCTGATGCTTTGCTTGTCTTACTCCATATCTACAAGGCCATGAAAAGCCACGCAGAGTGGCTTTGCATGGCCTTGTATATATGGGTCAGTGCCCTGCGCCACTGGTGCATCACTAAAAGCATGGGATAGCAGGAGCTGGTCCTGGGTGTGCCGGTCCCCAGGGCCAATAAAAGCTCCAGGAAGGGGCTGTGTGTTCCCCTTCTTGAAATAGCACGGGCCAGCCCCAGAGAATTGGTTCATGCCCGAGGCAGTATGTGGCACGGGAGGGGGGCTGAATGGCACCCACTCCCTGTCTTCATTTTGAATTTGGCCACGGGGAGGTTGTGGTCCCCAGAGCATAATAAAGCCTTGCACGACCCCCTGCTTCTTTTTATCTAAAGCCCTGGGAATGAGGTGGTCCCCAGGGCTCAATGAACCCAATTAAGGGGGAACCCATGTGCCTCCTCCTTCTTTTATTAAATTCCATCATGTCCCGGGGATGTGGCCTACCTGGGGGCTAAATTGAAAGCACACTTGTCTTTTTTTTAAATAATTTTCCCTGGATTCAAAGATTTTCTGAGTTTCAGGGAACATGTGTTTTTTGCCCATCGTGGGGTACCAGGGAGCCCCAGTATCAAAGCTAGGGGGTCAGGGTATTCTTACCCTGCCCCCTTTTCTTTTTTTATGTTTTTTTATGGGAGTCCACTGATGCCAAGTCCCAAAATGGCTGACTACATTCCCTGGTTGAAGTGTTGGCAGCCAATCAGACATCAGCACGAGGACCGTTGGATCCACGGAGGATACCTATGTTTATATCTATATCTCTTTTTATTTTAGTATCTCAAAAACTACTGAACAGATTTACACCAAATCACAAAAGCATGATCTGCGTAATCAAGCTTCCTGCTAAATTTGGTGTAATTACTTTCAGATGTTCGGGCTGTAGTTGTGTCTAAAGACCCTATGAGAAAATACATGAGGAAAACGAGTTTTGGGACTCCACCTTTTTTTCTCAACCCCTGCTTGATGGACACCCCAAAACTTTAAAGACAGCAATTGAACTAATTGTTTTTATTAGTTTTGAAGGTTTTGTGAGGATTTGTAAAACGATGGCAAAGTTATTGGCAAAACAAAAACGCTTTTCCTATGAAAACTGAGTCCCAGCAATAACTACTTACTGGCAACCACATAAACATACGTACATAAACATACACATATATACATGTATGTATTTTTATATAAGTATATATTTATCGTCTAAGCAAATGGAACCTCTCTGGAGAGAAGCAATTATTTTTAATTCTAATTTGACTAGACAAATAAGAAGGGTCCTCGAAATTTGCTGAAAACCCATGTTAAAGACCCAGCTACAAGGCCTCTGATGGGTGGTGTCTCTCACTGAAAAGTTACCCCTGCAATTGGAATGGATAGAGTAAATTAGTGCAGTCCATTTGACATGGCAGACCATAGGGGTTCCAGATGCATGATGGCCCAAGAGCATCTTAAACCCACAGGACACTGAATAGAGATAGAAAAAGAAAAGAAACTGTGAGATACTAGGGATTCAAAATAACAAATTCACCCAAAATATCTGAATCACAAGCAAAATGCAGACTGAGGCAATCACCTATTGCAAGTAAAAAAAGGCCCTCAGGCCAGCCTGTAAAAGAGAAGAAAATGCCTGGTGTTTATCTAAAAACAAACCCCCTAAACTTTCCTAATTCTGGCAGAGGAGAGGAATAAATGCATTAAAATTGCAGAGAACACAATGCTGCTGTATAAAAAATGGTAAACGCAGGGGCAGCTCCTCCATTTGGCGGAGGAGTGTCACCCCCTACCAGCAGCGGCAGCTGCAAACCTTTACAAAGAAACAATAATAAACAGTGTTTACTATTGTTTCCTCATAAAGGGGTGGGGCCACGGGGTGACGAGGAATGAGGGGGAGTGCACACTCCCCCTCAGAGGGCATGTGTGTTTGGCCTGCCATCTCGGGCCGGCCAAACACACATGCACGGTAGGCTCTTCCCAGCCCAGCAAAACAGTTGCCGGGCTGGAGAGAGCCTGCATAGGCTTCCCGACTGCCTGCGAGCGCCCTGGCTGTGTGCCCCCAGCCAGTCCTGATGCTGCTCTGAGCAGCGTCAGGATTGGCCGCAGGGCAGGTTGGGAGCCTGTGCCTGCCTGTAGCGACGGAGGAGAGGAGTGGCGCGGCGAGGAGCAGGGTAGTGTTTTTTTATTTTATTTTTAAAATTGTATTTATTTTCCTATCGGAACCCCCCAACCCCCCTGCGCCCCGCAGAAGAGCCACGACTGGGTGAATGCAGTGTCTCAACAATCATAAACCTAAATGCCTTTGAATCCAGAGGCAGCTTGTTTGGACAGAAACTCTTACTATTTCTCCCCACATGGCTTGTCACCTGTGTAAAGCAGGAATGTGCTACAGACCAAATAATAAAATGTGACTTGCCAAGGATCTATTGACACCTAACCCATGAAATGCTGGTCAATGACTTGCTTGTTACATAGAACGTTAGATTTAACCTTCTCAGATTTGGACCAACCTTGCATCTCTCCACAAGATAAACATTTCCCTTATTCCAGTATCCATGGGGTCTAGAAACGTTGTAAATGGATGACAAAACTCATACCAAACATGACCAACAGACCTCCATCTGGCATAAATCTAAAGCTATGCAGAAAGAAAAAGACCTCTTCAACAGACATAAAGATTTTTAGGGCCATATGTATGAAAACAGTGGCTTGTGAATCGCAAATAGCGATTTTTAAGAAATCGCTATTTCCGAGTCGCAATTGGCCATGTAACAATATTGCGATTCGGAAATAGATATTTCATAAAAATCGCTATTTGTGATTTGCGAGGCCCATTTACTGAATCGCAATTTGCATTTTCGTAAATTGCAATTTTTTAGCGATTCGGTAACAAATCGCAAATTGCGATAAAGTTCGATAAAGCACACCTGGAGGAGCCTGATGACATCACCAGCAGGAAATGAGTCATCCCAGGCAGTTTCAGGTGCCACACCCAAACCAGCATCCTGAGAGAGAGCAGCCCAGCCACACAGAGCAGCACTCAGAAGGAGCCAGCACACCTGAGCAAGGATGAATACCCCAGGCCAAGCACAGGAGAAGGGTGAAAGAAAGCGCAAGCTGAAATTCAGCGAGCAGGAGCTTGAGGTGCTGACTGAGGAGGTGGTCAGGATCCATGACCGCCTTTTTGGAAAAAGCTCACTCCAGGTGCCTGAGAGTGAGAAGAGGAGACTATGGGCGGACATACAGTCAAAAATATGCGCAATTGGAGTGGCACAGCGCTCCATTGAAGAGATCAAGAAGAGGTCGTATAACCTGCGGTCCTGTGCGAAGGAGAGGGTGGCAAGGAGACTTGCGGAGGCCAGGGGCACAGGAGCCGGTCCACCCACAGAGGCACCATCCACACCTTTGGAGGACCTAGTCGAGTCCACACTCCTCCCTGAAGCTGTGACTGGGGTCACAGAGATCGACACCTCCGGCACACCAATTACCAGCCAAGGTAAGTGCAATATTGATTTGCAACCACAAAGCACAAAAGCCCCTTAGGAATTAGCAAGTAATGTTATACAGTGTGAGAAGTAGTCCAGTCCACATCTTAGAAGCAGCACAACAATGCATTATGGGAGTGGCCGTCCACAACCCAGAACTGAAAGTAGCACATACAATTTATTTAAGTAGAGTGACACCCAGAGGAACACAACACACACAACACAGTGTAGAGAAGTACCTGTGCCTTTATTACCATTGTCTGACCGTAAATGTAACATACATAACTGACATGCTGCATATTGTTGTTGCAGGTGGGCCAGGCCCAGCAGCCACAGCATCAGCACGGGTAGGCGAGACAGACACCCATCTGGCCTCCGATTCAAACACCAGTGGGTCCCTCAACATTGTGACTGTCTGACGCAGGCCCAGGGCACTGCCACTGCCAGAGCTCAGCAACGACTCAGATGAGCAGCAGGAAGAGCCAAGTACCCCATCAGCAACAGGAAGGCGCAGCCAGATGCAGGAAGTCAGGTGTCATCAGACCACAGCACCACGCAGGATGGCGACAGATTCCTGGGCACAGCAGCATGAGGCAGGTGAGGGTCCCTCCTTATTAGGTGGCCTGGAAGCTGCTATGTTGCAGCAGCAGTGTCTACAAAATAAGCGGATCCTCAGATTAGATAAGAACTTCCGCAAACATAACCGCAACATGCTGGGCCTGCATCGCCAACTTGAATCCCTCAATAAAAACATTGTACAGCTGCGTGAGGGACAGGTGCAGGCATCACAGGACACCAGGGACCTCACAAGTGCTGTCCGTGAACTCTGCCAGGAGCTGCGCCATGAGAGGGTGAGCCAGCTCAGACAGGAGCGCAGATTTCGGAACATGTTTGGCAGCTTCTGTCGTTCGTCTAACAGGGTGGCAAATTCAACAGCACTGATTGCCTGTCGTGCAGTGGCTGCGCAAGTGGAGGCAGCACACAGCAGCAGGGACGTTGTGAATGGACTTGTGCAGATCACCAATGTGATCGAACACATTATGGGACCAAGGTCAGTCACTCCGAGTGAGCTTGCACTGGGGGACACTGAGGCCAGTTCCAGCCTCAGCAGTGTACCAGCAGCGGACCCCAGACGCCGCAGTGCCAGGCACAGCACTGCCACTGAGGGTGACAATAGAGGTGCCAGTGATGTAACTGGGCACCCGAGTGGTGTGCGTGGACGCAAAAAATGACTCTAGCTGCCAGTGGACTTCTGTTGACACTATGAAGTAATAGTGCATTCCTCTGGTCCTTCATTGTTTTGAGTTTCTCACATAACCTGCTTTTTGTTATTACTCACACATACATTACCTGACTTAAGGTAATACATTTATTTCACTACAGGTACAGTTGTCACAGGATTTGTGTCATTTATACTCACGTCTGAAATGGTTGTGTGTGATGTTGGCATGCCTTTGCCTTCCCTCTGCTGCACTGGTCCTGTCTGCTGGCTGTAGGGGTGGTATGGGATCATCATCCTCATCAGATTCAGTATCACCTATTTCTACAGGTATGCCCCTGGTGGTAGCTATATTGTGCAAGATTGCACAAGTAGCCACTATTCTACATGTCGTCTCTGGGCTGTACTGTAGTGCCTCTCCACTTTTGTGGAGGCACCGGAAGTGACTCTTAAGCAGTCCAAATGTGCGCTCCACAACATTGCAGGTTTCCCTGTGTGCTGCATTGTATCTCCGTTCATCTGGTGTTGCAGGATTGAGGTAGGGCGTCATCATGTAGGTGCGCACTGCATAAGCACTGTCTCCTGGAAGGGACAGAGGGTATGATGAGCAACTGAGCCATCTGACATCAGCACGCCATCAATGCGCCAGTGTACAGAGGGACAATACCTAGTAGATATCCTTCACCAAACTCCCCAGCTAGCAGTCGTGTGTGAATCCCGCTGTGGCGAAAGATGTACGAATCATGTGTGCTCCCTGGGTACCTGGCCACGAGATCAGTAATGATGTAGGAGGCATTGCATATCACCTGTATATTCATGGAATGTTGATATTTCCTGTTGTGCTACACATACTCTGTGGCTGATGGTGGACAGATTGCCACATGTGTCCCATCTATGGCACCTAGGACGTGGGGAACTGTGCTATCTGGTAAAAATCTATTTTGGTCTGCTGTAATTCCTGTGGGGTGTGAGGGAATCTGATGTACTGTTGTAGTTTGCTCAGCATGGCGTTGATGAATGCATTGAAAAATCTGGAGAGGGTGCTCTGTGAGACCCCTCCAGCTGCTGCTATGACCCCTTGATAGCTCCCTGAGGCAAGTAGGTGGAGGGAGCATAATACCTGCACATGGTGGGAATGCTGTGAGTCCTTAGTGTTCTGCGCAGGAGTATGGGTTGTAGCTCAGCTATCAGATAAAGTATCATGGCTGAGTTCAACCTATACCTCTCATATATTTCCTCCTCTGTCAGGTTAAAAAGTGTAATGCGCACTCTGAAAATGCGCTCCTGTCTCCTCCTCCCTCTCCTCAAACCTGCTAAGATCCTCATCCTCCTCGCCATGACGTAGAGTGCAGCCATTGTTGAAAAGAGTCTGAGGCATTCTGGGCCTCTTTATATAGGTTGCACCTGGTTACCACCTGGTTTCAGTTCATGGTATTTTGCATGTGCAAAATGCCATTCTGCGAAAAATCGCAATTTGCGATTTTTTGATGCATCGATTTGCGACTTGGATTTTGCGACTCGCAATTTCCTACTGGACATACTGAATCGCAAATTGCCGCAACGCACAAAATCGAAAATTTAGAGATTTCTTATTTTTGGTCTGCGAATGCCTTTCATGCATCGTAGACCACTTTTTTGCACTCGCAAACGGCCGATTTTTGCGATTCTCACCGTTTGCGAGTGCAAAAATGTTTCATACATCTGGCCCTTAGAGACAAGCCCTGATCCAGAAAACCAAACAAGTAACACCATTCGGTCCCATTAGTTAAACTGAAGGCATACATAGATAGTAGGCAGAGCATCCAAACTCACAATTCACCAGAAAGGGAAGTGGTGAACAGCTACAACCATGCTGCCAATAGTCATTTGTGAACCATCATTGGTGACATGGGAACGAATTAGACAAATATTCCCCTAAGGAATGCAACAAGAGTATCTGCCTCCCGCCAACTGTGGTGTCCAAAATAGTTGGACAATGGGAAAAGACAACCCACGAGCTCCTGAATAGACTTCCTATGCAAGACAGCGCCACCAATACAACTGTAATAAATTGACAGCCTGTAACATAGAATTATGCAAAAACGTGCTTCAATATTATGTTTTTCACTTCGCTATATAAATACCCTTAACCTGCGTGGAAGTCCAGAGAAATACAAACAGACAAACTCTTGAGAAGGCATCAAGTTCAAAACCAGTCAACACACAGGCCGAGAGTCCGCTACTTTACTGCCTTCATGGAAATCAGAGTCAACTCAAGAATAATAACTTGGCTTCTTCTGCTCTGCCTAAGAGAGGAAGTATTAAGGCAGGTACTGATTGTATCTTACTTCTTGAGCACAAACTAGAATGATAACTTTAGAAAAAAGACAGTTTAGTTATGTTCCCCACATTTTACTGGGTTGGCTTTGCTATAGTTTGAACACCTCAGTGGAGCCACACATAGATGCTAATGTGAACCCTTAGCATGCTATTTCAGATTTTCAGCTATATATTTGATAGGTACTTTTTCTATCATGACATGAGCAAGAACTTCAAACCAATCAATGTCAGGTATCCACATACCGTATTTAGAACAGCAGACCCTTTCTAAAATCTCTGGAAGGATGCAAAGCCAACTGGACCCACAAAACCTCAGGCACCTGAACATGTTTGGATCAAACACAAATGCATAGGGCGGATGCACCAGTCAGTCCAGCCACCAGAAGGTGAAGAGATTGGGTCTTAACTAACAATCTATCGATTTAAAACTTAGGGGCAGGTTTATGAAAAGTAGTGCTGCACCTAGTGCAGTGACACTTTTTTAGCGCCCCTTAGCTGCCGCCTAACGCCACCATGTGTGCGCCATCTTTAATATATGGCGCACCATGGATGTAGATACCGCACTAGTGTCATTTGTCTTGATGCTAGCTTGGCGCTTTGTAGGATCGGTGTCAAAAATGTGGACGCTAATCCTGCAAAGCACCCAGAGGCTTATTGAAACCAATGGAAGTCTTTTTTTAATGGCTTCTCTGAGTAGGTGTTGAAAATGCTAGAAAGAAATGACTCAAAGAAATATCTTTGATTTCTTTGCACCATTTGTTCACCCCCCCCTAACGCCTGAACATCTCCTTTGCATACATTATGTCTGGCACAGGCATAATGTGGTGCAAGGGGTTACAAAGTGGCATAATGCAAGCATTGCGCCACGTTCTAAATATGGCGCGGCCTTTTTGGCCATCTAACGCAACATTAGCATTGGTATATGGTGCTAGGCCCTCTTAAATTTGGGCCTTAGTTTTAACACCATACATGAGTGTGACAAAATCAGTTTGTTTTCTGCATTTAAGAGGGTCAGTAGGACTTAAAATTTTGATCTTCCAATTGTCAAAGTCAATAATTGAAAGGCACTCAGACCCATGCAAGCCACAAGCATACTGAGGCTATTAGAGATGTGTGAGGACCTTTACAGGCATTAAGAAAAAAGGAAAGCCCCTTATGGGCTTACCTAAAGTCAATGTAACTGAAAGAATTCAAAAGAGAGACATTGCACGACCTGAATACAATGGAAGGTCCATTTTCTTCTCATAACGTGTCTTGGAACTTCGCAGTTTCCAGCACAAAGGGAATACAATGTGGACCAACTGCATTGTCTCTTGTCTAAAAAGAAAAACAGAAAAAAATGGGTGTTATGCTATCAACTTTACTACTGAGCGGATGTGTGTGAAATTTTTATAAATGCACTCGCCAAATTCTAAAAAACAAGTGGGACCCCTGCACTACTGTCCGTAAATTAAATCGAATGTAGCGGACTCCACAGCAAGCTTAAAACAGTAGGGCTAAATTCATAGTGACTTCACTCACTGCTGCAGAGCTGAAGAAAGCCCCAGGGGGCTGAAGCACCGTCAGATAAAACATACAGGCCCATTCAATGCTCTCGTAGATCAAATGCTGGCTTTACTCACTGCTACAGTGTCCGAGAGCCTCATGGTGGGCTCAAGTATCACCAAATGAAACAGAGAGGACCATGAACTGTACACGCTGGTTACTTCACAGCTTGACTCATTACTACAGTGATTAAGACAACCTAATGCGGGCTGAATCATCATTAAACAAAACTCACAGGCCAATGCACTGCCATTCCTGACTTCATCCTGGCTTTGCTTCACTGTTGCAGAACTGAAGACAACCTCAAATTGGGCTGAAGCATCATTAAGCAAAACAGAGAGGCCCAAGCACAGCTATTGCTGGGTACTTCCTGGCTTTGCTTCACTGCTGCAGAGCTGAAGACAGACTCAAGGTGGGCTGAGACATCATCGAATGAAACAAACTGGTTTTCGCCCATATTTTATAAAGGAAAGAGAACCAGAAACACTCCAGCCCAGCCAGAGCACATGGATTCTATGTCAGGACATTCAGATTCAATGAAAATACAACACTACATTTCCCATTAATCATAAAACCACTTCCCCAATCAGAGTCCACCAATCAGACACCTATATGTCCCATAAAACAGTAAGGCGCCATCTTGACTGCCTCTTTCTTTGCTGCTTTGCTGAAGTGTTATGTGCTAATTGCTTTTATAGGGCCACAAAAGGCACGTTAAGGGAGAGTGGTTACAATCCCCTCCTTTTTTAAGGAAGTGTTGTAAAATAGAGTCTTTTCATACAAGGTGCTGTCTGGAAGAGGCGGGCCTCATGTAAATACTGGGACGATGAAGGAGGTGAGGAGGTAAATCATTACACCAATAATAACCTCCTCATTACTCTCCTCCAAGATTCCCACAACTAAAACAATTCATCAAGTACACACTAGGCTTTGGTCAATCTGCAGAACATATCACTCATCTGTTTTAGCTGGATTGCTGATTAGATTGAGTTAGCAACAATTAAATAATGTATATAAATTCTTAAGTGGCATAATATGAAGTTGTTTGATAACACACATCTTAACACACCTTAGGCAGGACTTTTCAGGCAGTTCCCCACAAACTGATTTAAGTCGTGTAAGTTTTTTTCCACCATTCACAGACTTTTTCAGGCATGTTGGACAGGGATTTAGTTATAAGATTCATAGAACCCTCTTTCCAAATTATGTACAGTTTTCAAGAGGATGAGTTAACGCTAAATGCAAATGGTAAATTCACATTCGACCACAGCCATCTGCTAGACAATCGTCTTTGGTAACAGACTGTAGCCCTGATTTAAGAAATGTGGTGCTGCATCCAGTGCAGCGCCACTTTTCTTGCACCCCTTAGCTCTCCCCTAACGCCACCATGTGTGCGCTGTATCTATGATACGGTGCACCATGGCGATAGTTAGGTGAACTAGCATAAAAAAGTTTGATGCTAGTTCGGAGCTTTGCTGGATTAGTGTCCAACATTTTTACGCTAATCCTGCAAAGCCCATTAAGGACCATTTAAAACAATGTCATGCTTCCTTTTAATGCCTGCTCTTAGCAGACATTAAAAGTGCCGAAAAAAATGGTGCAAATAAATCTGTTAGATTTTTTTGTGTTATTTTTTCACCACCCCCCCAACAGGGGAACGTCCCTTTTCCATACATTATGCCTGGTGCTGGCATAATGTGGCGCAAAGGGTTACAAAATGGCACAATGCGTGCACACCGGAACAGAACCCACTCATCCAGCTAAAGTAACCAAGCCTAATTCAACAACCCCAAGGAGCATGGTACACATGTCACTATTCACCATCCACAAACAGTGTTAGCTGTGCTGCACCTGTCAATGCCATTGCTAGAAATCAAATCGAGCTACTGTATGCATCTGACTAACAGACAACCATACATACCTCCAACATTTAACTCTCACTCAATCCACAGGTACCCGGCCACAACCACCATGGAGAGGTTACCAGAGACAGCCAGCCCTCCTCAGGATGAAGGCCCCAGTGAGGACAATGCCACTGGATGTCTGGACACTGACAACCTGCCTGGCCCATCTGGGACCCCTAGTCAGTTTCACTCCCTGGCTCACCCTGCTCACATCAAACCCCTTCCACACCCTGTGGCAACAACGTCTCAACCAACCCTTTGTTCCCAAACCTGTGCCCCAAGGACCGTTCAATCAATTGAGTGCCCCACAGTACAGGGACCTGAGTCGACCACTCACAATGAAGGTCCTGGTAAAACTGGGAGGAGGCACACCATGCCAGGGGCACAGGCACATGGGAGCAGGGGATGTGGGAGGGAACCTGTGAGCCAGAGGACGGGGTAGCCAAGGGAGACCTCTGACCAGAAAGCCATCTCCCACGTCCTGGGAGCATATCAACTATCCCAGGACAGGATGGGCCAGATCATTATCATGTTGGGGGAAACCAGAGGCTGCAGAAGGAATATCATCAGGAGGTCATGCAGAGGTGGCAGACCCACAATACCACCATGGCCTCCATTGTAGGGGTGGTCAGGGACCTCATCACTATCATTAGTGCTTCCTCCACCCACCAGCAGGCCCCTTCCACTAGCCACATTATACCTGGGAATGGAGTCCCTGCAAGGGGAACAACAGGCCTCAGGAACCCCACCCTCCCTAGCTGAGGAACCCCCCCGCCCCACACAAACGTGGACATCGATCTAGACATCCGGCTGCAGCAGATGCCAAGAGAAAACCCACTACCAGGAAGTGGCCCTCTCCTAATTAGTCTCCCTTGTTTACCACTGAGACACCTTGTTGACTGTTCAATGACATTACTCCATTTTCCAATGGCCCATGGGCACTGACCTGTGCTACCTACTGCTGTGCCACCTGCTCTGAGGATTCCATTAACATGACCCCACCCATTACCTGTTTGCCACTCTAGTCACAATAAAAACTATAGATCACAGCTACTGCTTTTGTATCTTTTCTTGTACACATACAAATGTATTGGTCTGCAAAATATCATGTGGGTATGGCACCATAACCCAACAGGCAGTGTAATGGACTGCAGAGGGAGCCTCTCTCTGCAGGAGACACACTACAACAGCTATGTCCCAGGGTAGATGTAAGGGAGTCACTAGAACAGCCACACACGGAGTACATCCAAACATACAACTTGCAAAAAGAACATGACAGAGACTACCATCAGGATTGTATGCATGGCACCACACAGAGCACATATGCAGTCCATAGTTGTCATGCCAAGTGTAGATAGTCACCTAAACAGGCCACAACAGATGTGTCATGAGAACAGGAGAATGCAGGGCACATACCACAATACTGGTCTGTCCATAGGAGATGAGAATCTTGCAACCTGCAGGCAGTACACATGATAGAGATGATACATTTACAGATAGCACCTTACATGCATTCAGTCACCCCCACAATACACACATATGGATAGATACACAGTACATCACCACTGATAAACCAAATCAGGAGGACCATCTACAGCAAAGTATGTTGAAATAGTACACGTGAAACTACACACAGAGCATACCTGTATGTTACTGGAAGTACTGATTAATGAGCTCTGCCTTGGAGTCAGCTGCATCTTCCTCATCTGCCTCCTCCTCCTTCTGCATCAGCAGCCACAGGTCCCGCTGCCTCCTCCTCATCACCTTGTAAGGGTATCTGATGTCTCAGTGCCAGAATGTGGAGCATGCAACATGCAACTATGATCTGCCATACCTTTTGGGGGCTGTAGAGGAGGGCACTCGAGAGATGTGCAGGCAACTGAATATGGCCTTCAGGAGGCCAAATGTCCTTTCTGTTCACACCATGTCCTGCCGATTTCCTCATTGAAATGGAGTTCCCCTTCAGTGCCAGGGTACCTCACTGGTGTTAACAGCCAGAGAAGGTTAGGATAGCCAGAGGCACCTGTGTGTACAGAGGTAGTACCTGTTACATTACAGGTACAGACCCAGGGAAGAATGTGATGACAGGTGCCATAACAGAGACACACATCCAAAAGCATACATACCAAGGAGCCAAGACCTCCCTCTCTGTAGTCGTACCATCATGTGGGGGACATTACTGTTCCTCAGAATGCATGAGTCATGCACTGATCCAGGAAACTTTAAACTTGGCTGTCACTTGGGAGATGTACTGGTCTGCCACACACACCACCTGCACATTGATTGAGTGGTAGTTTTTGTGGTTCCTATACACCTGTTCATTGGCACTGGGAGGGACCAAGACTATATTGGTGCCATCTATGACTCCTATCACATGAGGCACGTGTCCCATAGCACAGAAATCTGCCTTCACACAGGCCAAATCCCCTCATTGGGGGAACCTGATGTAGCTGTCTAGGTGTTTCACGAAAGCACACAGTACACCCTTAATTGGCTGTGACATCCCTGCTGCTAAGCCCACTGTAATCTGAAAGGATCCTGTGGCAAGAGAATGTAGCACGGACAGGACTTGAACTGTGGGAAGGATATCATAGGGATTACGAATGGCAGGCAATAGATCTGGCTCTAACTGGGTAAATGGATCCACGATGGTCTGACGATTTAAATGATAGGTCTGAATTATATGCCTCTCCTCCAGGGTTGCAAGGTCCACTAGCGGACGGTACACTGGTGCATGTCTCAATATCCTCATGACAGTGTATCCAGGATAGAGGAAAGAATGTACAATGTGATTTAGACACCACACATGTTAGCAGAACACATCAAACTAGCATACACCTAACACTTTAGGCATGCCGCATACTGCTGACACATACTATATTGGGCTTGTTGAAGCGGCAGTGACTCAACCCTTGATGCACATTGCTGCCCCTGATCTATTGTTTCCGATATACATCACCTCACATGTTCCATATGTGGTACACTGACCTGTCCTACACTGAGCATGTATGTAGTCATTCCATTTACCAATACTGTGATAGGACCAATCAGTCAACTTGTAACTGGACATGCTGATCGTTAGTCAGACAGCCACATAAGGTCACTGTGTCATGCATGTCACATGTATGTGCCAAACCATGATGGCACAACTGAGGCCTACTCCACATACTACCGAAAGAGGTGTATGGTGCACTTATTTTGCTCCATAAAAGCATGATATCTGCCTAAAATCGCAGCCGCCTGTCCTGCTGCACAGGACAGGTGAAAGTTACCCGAGTCCACCGGTGTATGTCGTTATGGCGGTAGGCGGTGGCAACAGCCATGAATCTCCTCATTGGTAAACATTGCTGCCTATTGGGGACTGGGGCCAATGGCGATCACCGTCGGCGGTGACGGTGCTGTACGTGGTGGCCATGACCACCATTTTCTTCTGCCTTGCTCACTTGACTCCTGACACTCAAGCAAGCAAGTTCTCCACTACATGAGCTTCTGGGTACTGACTCTGGGAGCCATCATGCCATGTCCTGCAGGTGATAGGGCCCCTGCCGTTACCCAAGAAGAGCTGGAGAAGCTAGTTGAAGGGGTCCTACCCTTGTATGAGGAGCAGGTGAGCCCAATGCCAGGGATATGTGTGATAGGGGTGTGTGTGAGGCTGAATGGAGTATGTGTACTGGTCAGGGAGTACATGCATGCAGGGGGCATGGAATTTAGGTGTGTAAACCATGAGGTGGTTATCTGGGGGCATGTGATGGGTCTGCTGTTTAGAGTGCACTGCTGTTGGTATGGGGCCAGTGTACATGACTTTCTCCTTCTGTCTGTGTCACCCATGCAGGTCAACGCCCATCAGAAGAAGAGAATTTGACGTGCAATCGCCAAGCAAGTGTGGACTCTGGGGATCCATGCCCGGCGGAGCACCCATTGTCGCAAGTGATTAGAAATCCTAGGCGCTGGGCCCAGAAGAGTGTGGCGTCCAGCTAGGGGATGTCCTCCTAATGAGGGAGGGGTGCCCATCGGACCCTGACCCCCCTAATGGCCTGCATTTTGGCAGTGGCCTACCATGAGGTGGATGAACATATGAGGGCAGTACAGCAGCCACAAGGCGGTATGTACTGACTGGTTCCTGGGACTTGACTGGCCTTAATTGGGACTGGGTGCCTCAGTGCTTGCAAAGTGCCATTGTAGTCAATGCTAAAAGGGCATCAACATTTCGAAATTGGCAATAGGCAGATTATATTTTGTAGATGTGTCCCCATGCTTATTATCAGTGGATTAACATCTCCCTGTTCCATACCTCTCCAAATCTTTAATGTGGAGAAACACAATTGACATAGGCACATGTGTGACTCCATCCTGCCCATGAGTATCAGTAGCACCCAAGCATTGTGTATGAGCAGCTTCCTCCCTCCATTTGCATTAGTGGCTCTGAGGTGTCAGTCCACTGCCATCTGTGTATGCTACCTAAAGTTGCCACTGTGTGACTGTCTTTTCATCACTGGGACTATGTAAATCGTGTACTGTTTGTGGAATGGACAGATTGTGGGGCTGGCATTACAATGACAAAGCCCTAGATGGTCCTCTGCTGCATTGCTGACTGACTGCCTACGTCATGAGGACATGGATAGTTGGGGGCACTTCAGAAGGCCTGTGACTCTTACAGCTTGGCTTGGCTATTAGGTTGTGGCAGATCGGGAGCGGCTTGGGTATTGCATGACACGTGGTGTGTTGATGTGACTGAATTGTTGAAATCAGTCTCCTCAAACTGCTTATGTGGTAGTGGGATGTGTCTTAGGTGTACTGGCAGTGGTGTTTGTCCACATGTGCCTCATGCATGCAAAAGAATTGCTACCTGAGATGTGTGTTGTCTGGCCTCAGTGACAAGGGCAATTGTTGTATGGTGTGTGAGGGTGGAGTTGTCATAGTGCGAAGTCCAACTGGTGCAACTGCATGTGTGGTGGCATGGAAGTGGTCCATGATGTGTTATGTGTGTTCCAGAGATTGTGTTGTGACACTGCACTCAGTGGATGTGATGGTTTGTGTTATATGTGGTACATGGCCCATTGTGGATGCACTTAGCAGTTTGCTGAGTAGTGACATAAGTGTTTTATGCTAGGAGTTCTGGATCTGTGATGGTGCCTGACTACTCAAATGGCTTAACCACACATTCACATAGTACACACCTGATGTGAAGTGTTTGGGAGTCTGACTGGCATTGGCAATATCAGTGTTGTCCTCCATAATGGCAGCACCGTACTGAGTGGCCAGCCATGTGTAAAGAGAGGTAGGTGGTGTGTGCTCAGTGAGTGGAGTTGTTTTCACTGTCATGGACATATTCTAGAGGACATGTACTAATTAGGTGTTGTCAATGTAAAGGCCTGAAGTGGTCTGTTGTGACAGATGGACATCCAATGGGTGATAGGTGACTGGAGAGGTAAGATGTGTATTCAGGCATAGTATTAATAGTGCATCCAGGGCATGCTGTGGCAGCATAAGAAGGCATTAGTTGGCATCATGGGGATGAGTCTACTAGTGCAGTCCAACAAAGGTTTTACTGAAGGTGTGAGGGTTGGCAGACAGGTGTGGGTAGTATGGCATGTCATGACATGAATATAGGTAATTTGTCCTTGCAAATGAGTTTGCTAGCCATGATATGTATTGTGACAGATATACATGTGTAGCTATGTCAATGGAACATGTATTTTAAACATTTTGCCTCCTTTTGCCCTCACTCCCTCCTACTCTCTCTCTCATTGTGTGTATGAGCATCATCTGGCAGAAGAGAAGGGACATAGGCGAGTGGGGAAGCAGCTGCCAACGGGACCCAGGAAGGTGGCATCACCGACACCAAGGGTCCCAGTGGGATGAAGGGCAAGGGGAGCGCCACAGGGGAGACAGAGTACAAGACCACATCTTTTGAATACTAATCCAGTGGACACTCCCTGGCGGTGGCGGCCCCATCAGGGACCACCCCAACACCATCTTTGTCCACGAACCCTCTTAGAAGCACCGCCCTCCCTTTGGCTCCCCACTCAGTTGCCTGTGCCCGCTGACTCAGGCGCCTCTCCCCCTGCCCAGTTATCCCTGCTGCCCTCAGTGAGGAGGCTATTGACCTCCTGAGGTCCATCTCTGTGGATTAGTCAACCATCATGAATGCCATCCAGGGAATGGCAGCTCAAGTACAACAGATGAATGCATTCCTGGAGGGCATTCACAGTGCAATAGCTGGCCTCCAGAGATCCTTTCAGGCTCTAGCCTCCTCAATGATGGCAGCCAGTGTCCCTTTGACTACTGCCCTCCCTCCACCCACCTCTCCCAATCCCAATCCCAAAGCCCTCTCCCCACACCCACCTAGAGCACACATTCACACAGGCATGCATCCACCTCAAAAGACATGCTTGGTACTGACAAACACAAGCACCACAAGACCCACCACCAGCTTCCACTCACTGCACAGCCTCCCCACCTCCCCCTACTTCACAGACACTACACCTGACACTTCTGCAGCCAGCACATCATCATTTGCAGATCCAGACATCAGTCACTTCTTACCCACAGTCACCACAATATCAGTCACCACATCCACACTCACCACAACCACGAACACGCCCACATGCAGCACATGTACTATACCTGCAGGCACCACTCCAACAGACAGTCACCCATTCAGCATGGCAACTCCCAGCACCTCCTTTGCCCCTCCTCCCAAAATGCCCGCACTCACCCACCCAACAGACACCCAGCATACACAAGCATTCCATACCTGCAGCCATGACACCCACAAAGACACATCTTACCACCACTCCCTCTCCCTCCACCCCCAAACCCTTTTTCCATGACTGCCTCTGTGTGCCTAAGAAACATTTCCTGTATGAGTTTTGCCTGTTCCCTACCCCTCTTTCATCCCGTGAGACCCAGGAGTGCTCTGTGTCCCTCCCTAAGTCCAGCCCTTCCACCGCCAAGTCCTCCCCTGCTAGTGCACATGCCCCTCCTCCTGCCAAAAAGTCAACCCCCGAAGGCCAAGGACACTCCCTCCCAAGGCCAGACCAAAGGAACCCCCTCCCAAGCCCAAACCCAAACCCAGGGACCCGCCTCCCAAGTCCAAACTCCCACTCCAATTCCCCCCTTCACCAGTGAGGTACTTGCCTGCCCCCTTGATGCCCCTACCTTGTGGAGGTTAAGTTGCAGCCAGGGGTACAGTTGGGGCACAGTGAGGTGCCTAATGTGCCGTTAGCACCTTGGAAATTGGACTGGCTTATGGCCTGATTTGCACATAGTTCATATTTATTTCTTAATTTACGCTATTTCATACATCTGGGCCAACAGGATGTTGGCATCTATCTAACACTACTTGTCCTACCTTTCTTTCTCCATGTCGGATCGGTGTTTGTGGTCCTTAGTTTTTGTGTGTGTGTGTGTGTTGGTTATGCGTGCTGTTGTGCATGGCCTGCATGTGTGTGTGAGGCGCTGCCATCAGTCCCACTGTGAGGGGTGTGTATTGTGTGTGGGATATGATTGTGTAGTTACATGCATGTGTGTAGCTATGTTGTGTATTGTTCGTGGTGTGGTGTGTTGTGGAGATGTTTTGTGCCATTGTGTGGTTGTTGTGTGTACATCCGTTTGTGTGGTGATGGCTTTGTCATATGCGTTGTGTGATGTGTGGGCGTGGTTTGACATTTGGTATGTTGTACGGGTGTGCAATGGTGTTGATTATGAATTGTCGTTCCGTGTTGTTGTCAGTATGTGTTGTGATGTGTAGGTGTGCAGTGCATTCGCTAGCAAATGCGTTTGTGTAGTTGCGGTTGTGATGTCATTGTGTGACTCGTGGTGTTGTGTTTATGAGTGTTAGCCAGTTGGGGTGATGTGCGTGTGCTTGGCATGTGTGTGTTGGCTGTGGTGTGTGCATTTTTGGTGTGCATGTGTGTGGTTTGTGTATGTAGCTGTATGTGTGTATTGGTATGGGTGTGTGGTTGCTTGTGTGTATGGCAATCGCTAGCCATCCTGCCTGTGTGTGTATGTGTTCTAATGGCTTTCCCTCCAGAGTGTGCTATGTGGGTGTACTTACAGTTGTTGTCTTTGTCATTGCCATCACTGGTTCCAGAGTCGAAGTTCAAGCAAGAGCAGTGGGAGGACTTCAAGTTCTGGTTCCATGGCGGCTCTAAATGTGTCTGTATTCCCGAAGGTGCGTGTCTCCTTTCATTGAGTTTGTTTCCGCCAGGGTTTTGATGGCGGTGGGACCACGGCGGAAACCCTGGCGGTGTGCAACCTCATGATCGGCGGGACCATGGTCCCCACCAGTCTGAAGGTGCCTACTGCCTTCTGCGACGGCCTAACCCCACTGGCAGTAATGGCGGTGTATTAGCTGTAAATAGTTGACAAGACCGCCATGGTTATAATTTGGCAGTCTTCACCGCCGTGCCGTCAGTGAACCAAATGCCAACTGTAATGAGGCCCTGCATGTTGCTGCGCCTTTTGATGAGACAGGGTCTAACCTCCATGCGATCAGGACCTGAAGCGATTCGTCCTCGCCCAGATGAAGTACATCAATCAGTAAAATAATAGGGCGTTTAGGACTTAAAGCTAAGCATCGACGAATAAGTGCAGAATATCAATAAAAAATCAGAAATTCAAAGAAAACATTTTGTTACAGAAAGATTATGATTTGTACTTATCATAGGATACTAACTTATATTTATAAAAAAACATACCTGAGCAATTGCCTGGCAAAAAAATGGCTAAGAGTAATACACACTTCTAAACACGTTATATTGCTTTCATCATGTCATGTTTTTTGCTATATAAAAAGACTTACGTTTCAAGGATCTGAGAATGTCTATTCTGTATTTGTGGGTGGGACAAACTTTTTTCTGTTGATTTTCCCCAACTAGATAAAAGAGATAACTGAAACCGATTCAAAAGCAAAAAACATCCGAAAAAGTGAAAAGGTCCGTTACGACAATTATACTTTGGTATTTTCCAATGTTTTCTTTCTCACAGAGTTAATTCATGGGAAGGGGACAGTTATGCCGGTAGCACGTGACGTCTTTCAGAACACACTACTTTCAGATGCTTGCATGCTTGCACTAGAGTTGCCAATGCAAGGTGTCCATGTGGCAGATGCAAGACCTTTGTCAGTCCTGCCTTTTCATCCGATCACATTTAGCATTTTGGAATATGCGTGGTATGTGCCTGCAACACGCACAAAGCCAGAAACCCACAAATGCACTCAGCAGGGACATAGACAGGAAATGGTACGAGAATT
The DNA here is from genome assembly GCF_031143425.1 of Pleurodeles waltl. Taxonomy (NCBI): domain Eukaryota; kingdom Metazoa; phylum Chordata; class Amphibia; order Caudata; family Salamandridae; genus Pleurodeles; species Pleurodeles waltl. The sequence goes on along the minus strand of NC_090437.1, from coordinate 1,145,210,976 downwards.
GGTCTAGGGGAACAGTCAGGTATCAATGCATGTGCAGACGGGCTGAAAAAAACAGCAGGGTGCAAAGATATTTAACAAGAATTTCAAATGTTGTACATGAGTTCAAAGCAGGACACAGAATAAACCAACAGAGCACTTGAGTACCCAGGAGATTATCATTTGGACCAAATATTGAGTTTTAAATATCAGGAGACTGAAAAATTGGAAAGAAATATTGTGATACAAAAATATCATAACACTGAAACATCGTGGTCAAGGATATCATTTATTTCAGGTAAGTAATATCGTTGTCAAGAATATTCATTTTGTTAATATTGTTTTCAATAATATAGTTGTAAAAATATCATTTATAAATTATCTTAATATGCTTTAGGTCATTTATTAATTTTATGTGTTACTATTGTTTGTATAATTATTTTTTTTACATATTGTAAGCATTTTTATGTGATTTAGAATGCAATTGCTAATAGTAATTTACAGTGTCATAGTGGGTTGTTAGCTTTGTTGGGAGATAGGGTAGGACATTAATTAAGTATTAAATATGAATTATTAATCATTTTTAAGCAAGTATGTGATTGATATTAATTAATTACATTATATAATGCTGGTCTCCTTTAGTTATTTTTTAGGTGTGGGTTGCTAGGTTTGTAGGAGTCTAGAGTGGGAAGTTAATTAGGTAAACATTCATAATTAAATATAAATTTATTCTTAAGTATTTAAATCATTATTAAATATGTAAATTGTGGAAACATCATGTATTTTAGTTATATTCGGTATGGCTGTTGGGTTTGTAGAAGTTTAAGGCGAGGAGATAATTAAGTACTAATTAACGATTAGATCATCATTTAATATTATTATTGAATTGATTAATAAATGTACACATTATGTAATACTGATGTATTTCAGTAATAGTTTAGTTGCAGGTTTTGTAGGTGTATAGGGTGGGAACTGAATTACGTAATAATGAAATAATATTTATTATAGTATAATTAAATATTCAATTGCTTAATTATTATGTCAGTTGTGTAATAATGATATATGTTAGTGGTATTATTGATGTAGGCAATAGGGTGGGATTTTTTAATTAATTATGTAATTGATTATCAATTATGTAAATTGCCTTACACATATTTATTTTAGTTATATTTTAGGTGGACTTCATAGGTTTGTACTGGTATAGAGTTAGTTAATTAAGGTAATTAAGAAACAATTAAATAACTATTATTTTTAATTGAAAAATAATTATTATACTTTCTGTTGCACAGACTGGAATAGGAATAGTACATTTAATCCCTCCAAAGTCCAGTGATTTCTCTATTGCCTCATAGACTGGCATGGAAATGGCAAATCTTATCCCTCCAAAATCCAACACTTTCCCTACTGTTGCACAGACTGGAGTGGAAATAGTAAGTTTAACCCCTGCAAGGAGCAACACTTACAAAACTGTTGCACATAGTGGAATGGGAATCATAAATCTTACACAACTGAAATTGGGTTATTGGGTTGTTTGGAGAGGGAATAATAAAATCTAACTACTACGAAGTCCAGCACTTTCACTACCATTGTGCTGTGTTGAATGGGAATAGTACATCTAACCCTTCTGAAGTTCAATTGTTTCCCTACTGTTGCTCTGACTGGAGTGGGTAGAGTAAATGTAACCTCTCCAAAACTGAATGATTTCCCTACTGTTGCTTAGACTGGAGTGGAATGTAACCCCTTCAAAGGCCAAACCTTTCTCTATTGTTGCATAAAATGGAATCGAAACAGTAAATGTTATCCCTTTGAAGTCCAACCCTTTCTTTACTGTTGCACAGGCTTGAGTGGGAATAGTAAATATGACCCCTCCAAAGTTCAATGGTAACTCTACTGTTGCACATTCTGAAGTAGGAATAGTAGATCTTACCCCTCCAATGTCCAACACATTCTCTAGTGTTAAACAGACTGTACTAGGAATAGTAAGTCTTACTATCACCCCCCCCCCCCAGAAATCCAACACTTTCCCTAACTGGAGTTGGAATAATATATATATTATTCCCGGACCCCAGTACTTTTCTTAATATTAGTTATTTTTAATATTTTAATTTTATGTTTATTGTCTATATTTTTTTATGTTTTTGTAAATGTGTTTTTGTGTTTTTTGTTAAATTTATAACTTTTTAAAATAATTTAATTAGTTTTGTAAGTTATTTTATATTTTGGAATTGAGTCATTCAGATTATCTATGTCCCATATATGTGTATGTGAGTAAATGTATATATATATATACATATATATATATATATATGTATATATATATATATATGTATATCCATGAACCACGCCGGCTGAAAAATGCGTCACACATCTGCGTTTAAACACGTCAGGGCACCGAGATCGTTGAGAACCAGCATATTTATTGAAAAAAACTTACACGTTTCGGAGCTGTTGCTCCTTGATCACAGGTTGATACAAATGCCTCCTACCATTACTATTTTAAATACCGCCACGATATTCTCATAACACCAATGACAACATAAACAGAGGACTAACAAAACTAAATATTTTACAGAAAAAACTGTCGGCCGTCTTTGAATATACCATCTACTACGTTCAAATACCCAATATTACAAACTATAAGAACCACAAATAATAAAATAAAATAATCAAAAAAATATTCAAAAAATATTCAAAATATTCAACGTAATAATAAATATTAATCGGCCCAAACCTGAAATAACACAAACTACACTGAGAGCATGAATTCTCTATCAAACCCTCTCTCTTAATTATCACCAATATCATTATTATATCATAAATATATCATATGCTATCACAATCTCATATAATGACCTTAAGCATTCACCTTTCAAATCTAATATAAATATGCATCACCAATTCATAAATTGATACTAAACTATGTATAACAGTATTCTTATCAAAGAAAGGGGGAAAACGTTTTTTTGTATACTTCACAGTTTGGATCTCCTTATTGTGCTCCTTCTAGCCTTGATATAATAGCTCTTTTGCGTTTTGCCTTGATAATATCTAAATCAAACCAACAAAAAACAATATTAGTGCACATATTTGAATAAACTTACCAATCACTAGGAACAATATTTTTGTACTATATATATATATATATATATATATATATATATATATATATATATATATATACACACTGAATGTCTAATCCTATTTACACTCTAAACAATTGACAGCTCAAATCATCCTAAATGTACTGATAATTCTTCATCAAGGCTAAAACCTTCAGGGAACATTGTTCTGTATTTAATAATATATTTCGACTCAAGTCTTCACAATTCTTGTTCCCTATTTCCTCCCTGTACATTTAAGAAGACATCATCCAGTACACAAATTTTCGGAAGGCTACTATTTTTTTCATGATATTGTGCAAAATGTCTAGCTATGGGATACGTTTTGTCTTCCTTAGATATAGCCCTCATGTGCTCTAATATACGCTTTTTTGCTTTATGGATGGTACTACCAATATAACATTTAGCACATGGACATTGTAATGCATAGATACAGAATTCGGTGTGCAATTAAAATGTTTCTTTATAACAAAAGGTTGAGTATGTTGGGATAATTGTATTTGTTTGCAATTTTACTACCTTTGCATGCCTTACAGGAACCACAAATAAAAAAGCCCTGTATCAATGACTGTTTCTGACTTTTAGAGCATTAAAAAATACTAGAATATAGTTTGTCTTTAAGAGAAGCACAACTTCTAAATGTAATCTGAGGTCTTTCCCCTATTACCTTTACCAACTTTTCATCTAACCTTAACATTTCCCAGTACTTGTTCAAAATACCTCATACTTCTCTAACTTGATCATGATAAGTTGCAATAAATATTATGGGTTGAGTACCCTCCACACTGTCCTTCATCTTTGGGACTAATAATTTCTCACGGTCCATCATCATCACTTTCCTTAATGTATTATCAATAAGGTTCCTAGGATAACCTCTCTCCTGGAATCTTCTACTCATTAACGGTGCCTCATGACAAAAATCCTCATCATCAGTACAATTCCTTCTAGCTCTCAATAATTCCTTATATGGAATACTCCATATGAGATTCTTTGGATGACAACTGTTGGCACGGAGTACACTATTTTCTGCTGTTTCTTTACGGTGCAAGCAACTTGTTAACCTCATATTTTTGACCTCTAACTTATGATCCAAAAATTCTGTTTTGGAATGGTGTATATGAGCCGTAAATTTTAAATTTAACTGGTTTTCATTCAAAGATTGTACAAAATTCAATGCCTCATTTTCACTGCCATTCCAAATACAGAAAATATCATCAATATATCGGGTCCACAGGACTGCATGCTCTTCAAACAGGTCCATGTTATACACTACCTGTTACTTAAACAAGTTCCACAGTGTGTTGTAAAAAATAAATAGATCTTGCTCTAAGAAAATGCCTGATTGCTGTAATATCCAATTCATGCGGAGTACAAGTATATAAGCTTTCAACATCCAAACTGAGCATCAGGAATTGTTCATACCAGACAATACTGTCAATCCGTCTAAAAAAATCACCAGTGTCCTTGATATAAGAAGGTAATGCTTCAACAAAAGGTCGAAGAAAAAAGTCTACATATTTAGAAGTATTCTTTAATATATCTACACACACACAGACAATGCAACTATATACATATAATGTGCTTTTTAAGGTAGTAATTTTAAAACAATAAATAAAAACATATAACATATGTATTTTTCATAATTGTATTACATTATATATATATATAATATATACATATATACACAAACATATACATACACACATATGTGTACGTATGTTTACATATGTATATATTTATCCATGGTATTAAATACTAGTGAGATTTATTCAATTAACATATTAATGCTATATATTAAAATATTTAAGATTTAGTACTTTAAACTATGTATATATTAAAACCTATATTATTGTATGCTTGTTAGCAATATTTAGTGATAAACAATATTATTTTCAGTATTTTTGTATTTACCATTATAAGAATAGGGACACAATATTTTTGGAAACAATATTCTTGAAACAAAATTTGTGCTACATGATATTGCTGATTTCGAAATCGTGTCAGTGATCCAATTTAAGAGATCAATATATGCATATAGGGATGGGGCTGTTAGATAATGGCTGTCAAAGTAGACTTTTACTCCATTTGTGCACATCCCTAACTATTCTCCTTTGCCTTTGCTAGTCGTATTTGCCCATCTAAATTACATTGGATTGTTCCAGGCTTACATTATACAGTGTGGCGAATTGCTCCAAAAATGCAAATGTTCTCAAGGTGTGTGCATAAACGGTCTTAAGATGAAAGATCTGTCATACCAGCTGGTTTTGATGCAATGTGTGAGATCCAGTTGACTCATTAAAATGGCAATTTGTGGTTGACATCCCTGCTTTTAATACTTGGGATCCAGCTTTGACAAAATTCATCATAGTTATGTGTGTCTTTCTCACATTACTATCTGAGACCAAAGAGTTATCAACAATTTTGATTGTAGCAAAAAATACTGAGGTTAGAGTCTGCCCCAAAACTGTGAAAGTAACAGTTGTGCAGAGTCATCCATGTGCTGGCATTACAATGACAAAGCCTTAGATGGTCCTCTGCTGCATTGCTGACTGACTGCCTACGTCATGAGTACATGGATAGTTGGGGGCACTTCAGAAGGCCTGTGACTCTTACAGCTTGGCGTGGCTATTAGGTTGTGGCAGATCGGGAGCGGCTTGGGTATTGCATGACACGTGGTGTGTTGATGTGACTGAATTGTTGGAATCAGTCTCCTCAAACTGCTTATGTGGTGGTGGGATGTGTCTTAGGTGTACTGGCAGTGGTGTTTGTCCACATGTGCCTCATGCATGCAAAAGAATTGCTACCTGAGATATGTGTTGTCTGGCCTCAGTGACAAGGGCAATTGTTGTATGGTGTGTGAGGGTGGAGTTGTCATAGTGCGAAGTCCAACTGGTGTAACTGCATGTGTGGTGGCATGGAAATGGTCCATGATGTGTTATGTGTGTTCCAGAGATTGTGTTGTGACACTGCACTCAGTGGATGTGATGGTTTGTGTTATATGTGGTACATGGCCCATTGTGGATGCACTTAGCAGTTTGCTGAGTAGTGACATAAGTGTTTTATGCTAGGAGTTCTGGATCTGTGATGGTGCCTGACTACTCACATGGCTTAACCACACATTCACATAGTACACATCTGATGTGAAGTGTTTGGGAGTCTGACTGGCATTGGCAATATCAGTGTTGTCCTCCATAATGGCAGCACCGTACTGAGTGGCCAGCCATGTGTAAAGAGAGGTAGGTGGTGTGTGCTCAGTGAGTGGAGTTGTTTTCACTGTCATGGACATATTCTAGAGGACATGTACTAATTAGGTGTTGTCAATGTAAAGGCCTGAAGTGGTCTGTTGTGACAGATGGACATCCAATGGGTGATAGGTGACTGGAGAGGTAAGATGTGTATTCAGGCATAGTATTAATAGTGCATCCAGGGCATGCTGTGGCAGCATAAGAGGGCATTAGTTGGCATCATGGGGATGAGTCTACTAGTGCAGTCCAACAAAGGTTTTTCTGTAGGTGTGAGGGTTGGCAGACGGGTGTGGGTAGTATGGCATGTCATGACATGAATATAGGTAATTTGTCCTTGCAAATGATTTTGTTAGCCATGATATGTATTGTGACAGATATACATGTGTAGCTATGTCAATGGAACATGTATTTTAAACATTTTGCCTCCTTTTGCCCTCACTCCCTCCTACTCTCTCTCTTATTGTGTGTATGAGCATCATCTGGCAGAAGAGAAGGGACATAGGCGAGTGGGGAAGCAGCTGCCAACGGGACCCAGGAAGGTGGCATCACCGACACCAAGGGTCCCAGTGGGATGAAGGGCAAGGGGAGTGCCACAGGGGAGACAGAGTACAAACCTTATCTTTTGAATACTACTCCAGTGGACACTCCCTGGCGGCCCCATCAGGGACCACCCCAACACCATCTTTGTCCACGAACCCTCTTAGAAGCACCGCCCTCCCTGTGGCTCCCCACTCAGTTGCCTGTGCCCGCTGACTCAGGCGCCTCTCCCCCTGCCCAGTTATCCCTGCTGCCCTCAGTGAGGAGGCTATTGACCTCCTGAGGTCCATCTCTGTGGTTTAGTCAACCATCATGAATGCCATCCAGGGAATGGCAGCTCAAGTACAACAGATGAATGCATTCCTGGAGGGCATTCACAGTGCAATAGCTGGCCTCCAGAGATCCTTTCAGGCTCTGGCCTCCTCAATGATGGCAGCCAGTGTCCCTTTGACTACTGCCTTCCCTCCACCTACCTCTCCCAATCCCAATCCCAAAGCCCTCTCCCCACACCCACCTAGAGCACACATTCACACAGGCATGCATCCACCTCAAAAGACATGCTTGGTACTGACAAACACAATCACCACAAGACCCACCACCAGCATCCACTCACTGCACAGCCTCCTCACCTCCCCCTACTTCACAGACACTACACCTGACACTTCTGCAGCCAGCACATCATCATTTGCAGATCCAGACATAAGTCACTTCTTACCCACAGTCACCACAATATCAGTCACCACATCCACACTCACCACAACCATGAACACGCCCACATGCAGCACATGTACTATACCTGCAGACTCCACTCCAACAGACAGTCACCCATTCAGCATGGCAACTCCCAGCACCTCCTTTGCCCCTCCTCCCAAAATGCCCGCACTCACCCACCCAACAGACACCCAGCATACACAAGCATTCCATACCTACAGCCATGACACCCACAAAGACACATCTTACCACCACTCCCTCTCCCTCCACCACCCAAACCCTTTTGCCATGACTGCCTCTGTGTGCCTAAGAAACATTTCCTGTATGAGTTTTGTCTGTTCCCTACCCCTCTTTCACCCCGTGAGACCCAGGAGTGCTCTGTGTCCCTCCCTAAGTCCAGCCCTTCCACCGCCAAGTCCTCCCCTGCTAGTGCCCAAGCCCCTCCTCCTGCCAAAAAGTCAACCCCCGAAGGCCAAGGACACTCCCTCCCAAGGCCAGACCAAAGGAACCCCCTCCCAAGCCCAAACCCAAACCCAGGGACCCGCCTCCCAAGTCCAAACTCCCACTCCAATTCCCCCCTTCACCAGTGAGGTACTTGCCTGCCCCCTTGATGCCCCTACCCTGTGGAGGTTAAGTTGCAGCCAGGGGTACAGTTGGGGCACAGTGAGGTGCCTAATGTGCCTTTAGCACCTTGGAAATTGGACTGGCTTATGGCCTGATTTGTACATAGTTCATATTTATTTCTTAATTTACGCTATTTCATACATCTGGGCCAACAGGATGTTGGCATCTATCTAACACTACTTGTCCTACCTTTCTTTCTCCATGTCGGATCGGTGTTTGTGGTCCTTAGTTTTTGTGTGTGTGTGTGACATGTGTGTGTGTTGGTTATGCGTGCTGTTGTGCGTGGCCCGCATGTGTGTGTGAGGCGCTGCCATCAGTCCCACTGTGAGGGGTGTGTATTGTGTGTGGGATATGATTGTGTAGTTACATGCATGTGTGGAGCTATGTTGTGTATTGTTCGTGGTGTGGTGTGTTGTGGAGATGTTTTGTGCCATTGTGTGGTTGTTGTGTGTACATCCGTTTGTGTGGTGATGGCTTTGTCATATGCGTTGTGTGATGTGTGGGCGTGGTTTGACATTTGGTATGTTGTACGGGTGTGCAATGGTGTTGATTATGAATTGTCGTTCCGTGTTGTTGTCAGTATGTGTTGTGATGTGTAGGTGTGCAGTGCATTCGCTAGCAAATGCGTTTGTGTAGTTGCGGTTGTGATGTCATTGTGTGACTCGTGGTGTTGTATTTATGAGTGTTAGCCAGTTGGGGTGATGTGCGTGTGCGGGATGGTGTGTGCTTGGCATGTGTGTGTTGGCTGTGGTGTGTGCATTTTTGGTGTGCATGTGTGTGGTTTGTGTATGTAGCTGTATGTGTGTATTGTTATGGGTGTGTGGTTGCTTGTGTGTATGGCAATTGCTAGCCATCCTGCCTGTGTGTGTATGTGTTCTAATGGCTTTCCCTCCAGAGTGTGCTATGTGGGTGTACTTACAGTTGTTGTCTTTGTCATTGCCATCACTGGTTCCAGAGTCGAAGTTCAAGCAAGAGCAGTGGGAGGACTTCAAGTTCTGGTTCCATGGCGGCTCTAAATGTGTCTGTATTCCTGAAGGTGAGTGTCTCCTTTCATTGAGTTTTTTTCCGCCAGGGTTTTGATGGCGGTGGGACCACGGCGGAAACCCTGGCGGTGTGCAACCTCATGATCGGCGAGACCATCGTCCCCACCAGTCTGAAGGTGCCTACTGCCTTCTGCGACGGCCTAATCCCACTGGCAGTAATGGCGGTGTATTAGCTGTAAATAGTTGACAAGACCGCCATGGTTATAATTTGGCAGTCTTCACCGCCGTGCCGTCAGTGAACCAACTGCCAACTGTAATGAGGCCCTGCATGTTGCTGCGCCTTTTGATGAGACAGGGTCTAACCTCCATGCTATCAGGACCTGAAGCGAGTCGTCCTTGACCAGATGAAGTACATCAATCAGTAAAATAATAGGGCGTTTAGGACTTAAAGCTAAGCATCGACGAATAAGTGCAGAATATCAATAAAAAATCAGAAATTCAAAGAAAACATTTTGTTACAGAAAGGTTCTGATTTGTACTTATCTTATATTTATAAAAAAACATACCTGAGCAATTGCCTGGCAAAAAAATGGCTAAGAGTAATACACAATTCTAAACACGTTATATTGCTTTCATCATGTCATGTTTTTTGCTATATAAAAAGACTTACGTTTCAAGGATCTGAGAATGTCTATTCTGTATTTGTGGGTGGGACAAACTTTTTTCTGTTGATTATCCCCAACTAGATAAAAGAGATAACTGAAAACGATTCAAAAGCAAAAAACATCCGAAAAAGTGAAAAGGTCCGTTACGACAATTATACTTTGGTATTTTCCAATGTTTTCTTTCTCACAGAGTTAATTCATGGGAAGGGGAAAGTTATGCCGGTAGCACGTGACGTTTTTCAGAACACACTACTTTCAGATGCTTGCATGCTTGCACTAGAGTTGCCAATGCAAGGTGTCCATGTGGCAGATGCAAGACCTTTGTCAGTCCTACCTTTTCATCCGATCACATTTAGCATTTTGGAATATGCGTGGTATGTGCCTGCAACACGCACAAAGCCAGAAACCCACAAATGCACTCAGCAGGGACATAGACAGGAAGTGGTACGAGAATTGGTCTAGGGGAACAGTCAGGTATCAATGCATGTGCTGACGGGCTGAAAAAAACAGCAGGGCGCAGAGATATTTAACAAGAATTTCAAATGTTGTACATGAGTTCAAAGCAGGACACAGAATAAACCAACAGAGTACTTGAGTACCCAGGAGATTATCATTTGGACCAAATATTGAGTTTTAAATATCAGGAGACTGAAAAATTGGAAAGAAATATTGTGATACAAAAATATCATAACACTGAAACATCGTGGTCAAGGATATCATTTATTTCAGGTAAGAAATATCGTTGTCAAGAATATTCATTTTGTTAATATTGTTTTCAATAATATAGTTGTAAAAATATCATTTATAAATTATCTTAATATGCTTTAGGTCATTTATTAATTTTATGTGTTACTATTGTTTGTATAATTATTTTTTTTACATATTGTGAGCATTTTTATGTGATTTAGAATGCAATTGCTAATAGTAATTTACAGTGTCATAGTGGGTTGTTAGCTTTGTTGGGAGATAGGGTAGGACATTAATTAAGTATTAAATATGAATTATTAATCATTTTTAAGCAAGTATGTGATTGATATTAATTAATTACATTATATAATGCTGGTCTCCTTTAGTTATTTTTTAGGTGTGGGTTGCTAGGTTTGTAGGAGTCTAGAGTGGGATGTTAATTAGGTAATAATTCATAATTAAATATTAATTTATTCTTAAGTATTTAAATCATTATTAAATATGTAAATTGTGGAAACATCATGTATTTTAGTTATATTCGGTATGGCTGTTGGGTTTGTAGGAGTTTAAGGCGAGGAGATAATTAAGTACTAATTAACGATTAGATCATCATTTAATATTATTATTGAATTGATTAATAAATGTACACATTATGTAATACTGATGTATTTCAGTAATAGTTTAGTTGCAGGTTTTGTAGGTGTATAGGGTGGGAAGTGAATTACGTAATAATGAAATAATATTTTAAAGTATAATTAAATATTCAATTGCTTAATTATTATGTCAGTTGTGTAATAATGATATATGTTAGTGGTATTATTGATGTAGGCAATAGGGTGGGATTTTTTAATTAATTATGTAATTGATTATCAATTATGTAAATTGCCTTACACATATTTATTTTAGTTATATTTTAGGTGGACTTCATAGGTTTGTACTGGTATAGAGTTAGTTAATTAAGGTAATTAAGAAACAATTAAATAACTATTATTTGTAATTGAAAAATAATTATTATACTTTCTGTTGTACAGACTGGAACAGGAATAGTACATTTAATCCCTCCAAAGTCCAGTGATTTTTCTATTGCCTCATAGACTGGCATGGAAATGGCAAATCTTACCCCTCCAAAATCCAACACTTTCCCTACTGTTGCACAGACTGGAGTGGAAATAGTAAGTTTAACCCCTGCATGGAGCAACACTTACAAAACTGTTGCACATAGTGGAATGGGAATCATAAATCTTACACAACTGAAATTGTGTTATTGGGTTGTTTGGAGAGGGAATAATAAAATCTAACTACTACGAAGTCCAGCACTTTCACTACCATTGTGCTGTTTGGAATGGGAATAGTACATCTAACCCTTCTGAAGTTCAATTGTTTCCCTACTGTTGCTCTGACTGGAGTGGGTAGAGTAAATGTAACCTCTCCAAAACTGAATGATTTCCCTACTGTTGCTTAGACTGGAGTGGAATGTAACCCCTTCAAAGGCCAAACCTTTCTCTATTGTTGCATAAAATGGAATCGAAACAGTAAATGTTATCCCTTTGAAGTCCAACCCTTTCTTTACTGTTGCACAGGCTTGAGTGGGAATAGTAAATATCACCTCTCCAAAGTTCAATGGTAACTCTACTGTTGCACATTCTGAAGTAGGAATAGTAGATCTTACCCCTCCAATGTCCAACACATTCTCTAGTGTTAAACAGACTGTACTAGGAATAGTAAGTCTTACTATCACCCCCCACAGAAATCCAACACTTTCCCTAACTGGAGTTGGAATAATATATATATTATTCCCGGACCCCAGTACTTTTCTTAATATTAGTTATTTTTAATATTTTAATTTTATGTTTATTGTCTATATTTTTTTATGTTTTTGTAAATGTGTTTTTGTGTTTTTTGTTAAATTTATAACTTTTTAAAATAATTTAATTAGTTTTGTAAGTTATTATATATTTTGGAATTGAGTCATTCAGATTATCTATGTCCCATATATGTGTATGTGAGTAAATGTATATATATATATACATATATATATATATATATATATGTATATATATATATATGTATATCCATGAACCACGCCGGCTGAAAAATGCGTCACACATCCGCGTTTAAACACGTCAGGGCACCGAGATCGTTAGAGAACCAGCATATTTATTGAAAAAACCTTACACGTTTCGGAGCTGTTGCTCCTTTATCACAGGTTCATACAAATGCCTCCTTCCATTACTATTTTAAATACTGCCACCATATTCTCATAACACCAATGACAACATAAACAGAGGACTAACAAAACTAAATATTTTACAGAAAAAACTGTCGGCCATCTTTGAATATACCATCTACTACGTTCAATGTGTTATGTTATATTTAAATTCAACAACAAATATCAAATACCCAATATTACAAACTATAAGAACCACAAATAATAAAATAAAATAATCAAAAAAATATTCAAAAAATATTCAAAATCTTCAACGTAATAATAAATATTAATCGGCCCAAACCTGAAATAACACAAACTACACTGAGAGCATGAATTCTCTATCAAACCCTCTCTCTTAATTATCACCAATATCATTATTATATCATAAATATATCATATGCTATCACAATCTCATATAATGACCTTAAGCATTCACCTTGCAAATCTAATATAAATATGCATCACCAATTTATAAATTGATACTAAGCTATGTATAACAGTATTCTTATCAAAGAAAGGGGGAACACGTTTTTTTGTATACTTCACAGTTTGGATCTCCTTATTGTGCTCCTTCTAGCCTTGATATAATAGCTCTTTGGCGTTTTGCCTTGATAATATCTAAATCAAACCAACAAAAAACAATATTAGTGCACATATTCGAATAAACTTACCAATCACTAGGAACTATATTTTTGTACTATATATATATATAGATATATATATATATATATATCTATATATATATATATATATAGATATATATATATATATATATACACTGAATGTCTAATACTATTTACACTCTAAACAATTGACAGCTCAAATCATCCTAAATGTACTGATAATTCTTCATCAAGGCTAAAACCTTCAGGGAACATTGTTCTGTATTTAATAATATATTTCGACTCAAGTCTTCACAATTCTTTTCCCTATTTCCTCCCCTTACATTTAAGAAGACATCATGCAGTACACAAATTTTCGGAAGGCTACTATTTTTTTCATGATATTGTGCAAAATGTCTAGCTATGGGATACGTTTTGTCTTCCTTAGATATAGCCCTCATGTGCTCTAATATACGCTTTTTTGCTTTATGGATGGTACTACCAATATAACATTTAGCACATGGACATTGTAATGCATAGATACAGAATTCGGTGTGCAATTAAAATGTTTCTTTATAACAAAAGGTTGAGTATGTTGGGATAATTGTATTTGTTTGCAATTTTACTACCTTTGCATGCCTTACAGGAACCACAAATAAAAAAGCCCTGTATCAATGACTGTTTCTGACTTTTAGAGCATTCAAAAATACTAGAACATAGTTTGTCTTTAAGAGAAGCACAACTTCTAAATGTAATCTGAGGTCTTTCCCCTATTACCTTTACCAACTTTTCATCTAACCTTAACATTTCCCAGTACTTGTTCAAAATACCTCATACTTCTCTAACTTGATCATGATAAGTTGTAATAAATATTATGGGTTGAGTACCCTCCACACTGTCCTCCATCTTTGGGACTAATAATTTCTCACAGTCCATCATCATCACTTTCCTTAATGTATTATCAATAAGGTTCCTAGGATAACCTCTCTCCTGGAATCTTCTACTCATTAACGGTGCCTCATGACAAAAATCCTCATCATCAGTACAATTCCTTCTAGCTCTCTATAATTCTTTATATGGAATACTCCATATGAGATTCTTTGGATGACAACTGTTGGCACGGAGTACACTATTTTCTGCTGTTTCTTTACGGTGCAAGCAACTTGTTAACCTCATATTTCTGACCTCTAACTTATGATCCAAAAATTCTGTTTTGGAATGGTGTATATGAGCCGTAAATTTTAAATTTAACTGGTTTTCATTCAAAGATTGTACAAAATTCAATGTCTCATTTTCACTGCCATTCCAAATACAGAAAATATCATCAATATATCGGGTCCACAGGACTGCATGCTCTTCAACAGGTCCATGTTATACACTACCTGTTACTTAAACAAGTTCCACAGTGTGTTGTAAAAAATAAATAGATCTTGCTCTAAGAAAATGCCTGATTGCTGTAATATCCAATTCATGCGGAGTACAAGTATATAAGCTTTCAACATCCAAACTGAGCATCAGGAATTGTTCATACCAGACAATACTGTCAATCCGTCTAAAAAAATCACCAGTGTCCTTGATATAAGAAGGTAATGCTTCAACAAAAGGTCGAAGAAAAAAGTCTACATATTTAGAAGTATTCTTTAATATATCTACACACACACAGACAATGCAACTATATACATATAATGTGCTTTTTAAGGTAGTAATTTTAAAACATTAAATAAAAACATATAACATATGTATTTTTCATAATTGTATTACATTATATATATATAATATATACATATATACACAAACATATACATACACACATAAATGTACGTATGTTTACATAAGTATATATTTATCCATGGTATTAAATACTAGTGAGATTTATTCAATTAACATATTAATGCTATATATTAAAATATTTAAGATTTAGTACTTTAAACTATGTATATATTAAAAACTATATTATTGTATGCTTGTTAGCAATATTAGTGATAAACAATAATATTTTCAGTATTTTTGTATTTACCATTATAAGAATAGGGACACAATATTTTTGGAAACAATATTCTTGAAACAAAATTTGTGCTACATGATATTGCTGATTTCGATATCGTGTCAGTGATCCAATTTAAGAGATCAATATATGCATATAGGGATGGGGCTGTTAGATAATGGCTGTCAAAGTAGACTTTTACTCCATTTGTGCACATCCCTAACTATTCTCCTTTGCCTTTGCTAGTCGTATTTGCCCATCTAAATTACATTGGATTGTTCCAGGCTTACATTATACAGTGTGGCGAATTGCTCCAAAAATGCAAATGTTCTCAAGGTGTGTGCATAAACGGTCTTAAGATGAAAGATCTCTCATACCAGCTGGTTTTGATGCAATGTGTGAGATCCAGTTGACTCTTTAAAATGGCAATTTGTGGTTGACATCCCTGCTTTTAATACTTGGGATCCAGCTTTGACAAAATTCATCATAGGTATGTGTGTCTTTCTCACATTACTATCTGAGACCAAAGAGTTATCAAAAATTTTGATTGTAGCAAAAAATACTGAGGTTAGAGTCTGCCCCAAAACTGTGAAAGTAACAGTTGTGCAGAGTCATCCATGAGCAGTAGGGAGAGCAAGAGGCCTGAAAAAGACTACAAAGCTGAATGTATGTAAGGAATACTTGAATTATTGTGCTAACCAAAAATTGCCGGTGGTTGTGTATTTATATCGGTTTCTTTTGCTAGTGTAATGCAAAGGTAAGAGGGAATCCATTGTCCAACCCAGAAACACTGACTTTGCAAATATGAAAGAGCACATAATTGTCACCAGAGTTTCGAAAGGAATGAATTAGACGAATTTGAGTATCTGTTGTTAGGAAAGACAGGCTGTTTTAAATCAGCCAAAGCAGATGGTAGTGGGATTCTCTACTCACAGTGTCACATTTATGTGCATATAGGTCACCAGCAACACTAAGGGGCTGATTGCAAGTTTGGCAGACAGAAACATCCGTTGGCCAAACTCCTGATGAGGAGGTCACTGCGGTGCTGGCAACCTCCCCACCAGCCCTATTACAACTTTCCCCCTGGGCTGACCATTGGAAACCAAGGTTTACGCATATCAGCCCAGTGGGAAAGGTGTGGCAGCATTGCTGCCGGCTCATAATAGAACCGGTGGCAATGCTGCCATACGCACGGGGCACCAACATCCTTAAAATGTGCATTGTCCGCGCACAGCAGAAAGTGCATTTCAAGGTGCTGGACAGGGGGACCCCTGCACCACCCCCTGCACTTGTTCTCTGCCAGCCTTTTCATGGCAGAGAACAAGGCTGTAATCAGCAGGGCAATGCTGAGTTCAGCACTGCCCTGGCTGATTACAGGTAGCATCGCCATCAGCCTGTCCTGATCTAGGATCCTGGTGGGGATTGTGATAGGTTGGCGGGTCTGCCTGCCAACCTCGTAATACAGCAGTCAGACGCCACCACGAGTCGGGCAGTCCTAGGGACGCCGGACTCATAATCAGGCCCTAAATCTCTTTGTACCTCATCAAGACATGCTGGGCCTCATTTGTGGGACCCTGTGAGCACACTGTGCCACCAGAGCATTGTTTTGTTTGAAACTCTGATGGCGCAGTGTGCCAGCCCATATTTAAAAGGGCACACAAAGCTACTTTGTGTTGCTTTCATGGCCTTGTAAATATGGGCCCCTTTCATACATAAAACAGCGTTAAATGGGCATTCCATGGGTGTTGCTGTGGGTGTTTCGATGAAACACCGATGGCACGCTAGAGAATATGACGCATTACCAGATTTACAAGTCAGGGAATGCGCCAGGTTCCTACGGCACCGCAGAGGTGGTATAGAAGTGACACAACAGGGAGAAATATCTTTATTCCTCCCCGTTTTTAACTCTTTCTAAGTGTGCTGCATGCTGCAGCACACACAGAAAGAGGAAAACATCTCTTTTGATGGTTTTTGTGCAGGAAGGTGTCCCTTCCGGCACAAAACAATCATCCCCATAATGCAGACAGCCCTGCACCATGGTGCAGGGGTGCCAGTGCTTTGCATGAATTTGTGTGCCAGCGCAAAGGAAGAGGACAGAAATCCACTGTATATTGTATATATGGCACATTTCTGCCCTTTCCCAGTGGCACAGGACAGCACAGCAAGACACTTGCTGAGCCCCCCTGCATCACGGGTCTTTTAAGTAAGCCCCTCTATATTTCAATCAAAAGCACTCCTCAATTCCTTGTCCCCATTTCCAATTTCTACCTAAATTGGAATTCTTGATGTTTATTCATGACAACATGTGGTAGTGAAAATGAGTAGGTGAGATCAAAGTCATTCCTGCAGGACCTCAGAACTGGACAACAGTTTGGTGGTTACACCTTGATCTGTTCTGACAGCATGTACTGAAAATAAGCAAAAGTAGAATGTAAATGTAAATAATTACAAGTGCTAGTTTTATGCATGCATACAATTTACAGTAGACAGAGTGTGCATATTCAGCTAGCAGTCCATGTGAAAACTATAAATATTGTAAAATTTCAACCATGCAATGTATATGCATTCATAGGTCTCACATAAATCGGAATCCATTCAGCACTCATAAATTATCCAAAGACCATGCAAAACACTCTGCATGCCATAATTAACATGTTTTCACTTATCTTTGGGAGTAAAATAATGGCATGTTTTGTTGTGAATTTCATTTAGAAACTACGTTTGGGTGCACTTTGGTTTTTCACTTGATATGTGCAGCTTGGGGCCTGGTTACAAGCAGACTAGTTAATTGTAATCCCTGCACATAAACTGTTTGCACAGGGATTGAAATTTCAAGTGTGAACAAGAATGAAGTTTACTGCCCATGACAATTAATGGGTACAATGAGGTCCACACCCCCATTAAATGCTGGCAGGTTAAACCCGCCAAAATTTATCAGGGTGAAAAGACCAGGTTAATATTGATATAAGGGGATTTGTGGCTGAAAGCAGCTAAATCTGCATGGCTTTGATCCTTCCTAAGCCAGTGACATTATGGGCCTAATTAGGAGTTTGGCGGACGGTAAGACCCATCTGCCGAACTTCCGACAGGGAGGTTGCTGCCACATTGGCTACCTCCCCACCAGACCCATTAAGACTCTCCCACTAGGCTGTCTGGCGGAAACCAAGGTTTCTGCCAATCAGCCTATCGGGAAAATGATGGCAGCATTGACTCCGGCTCGTAATCAAGCTGGCAGCAATGCTGCCATCGCAGGTGGCACCAACACCCTTGAAATGAGACAGTGAACATTACAACGGTGCTGGGCAGGGGGACCCCTGCACTCCCCATGCCAAGTGCATGGGCAGTGGAGGGGTCCTCCTATGGCCCCCTGCACCTGTTCTCTGCCAGCCTTTTGATGGTGGTAAAACCGCCATGAAAAGGCTGGCAGAGAACCAGGTCGTAATCAGCAGGGTGGCGCTGTCTCAAGACCATTAGCCTCATAACAAGGCCCTATAAATGTGAAAGAGTAGCTAAGAAGAAGTATACAAGATTACCTAGCCTTGCACATTGATTCCATGCCACAGACCTAGACTGGTGTTATCAATGGAATTGGTTTAGAGCTCTCAGTCAGTACTCTGAGGGTGACAATTATATTTTTGAAGGATCATGCCCCATACAAATATGATCCGACCCCTCACACCAATCTAATTTAGTTTTACAGTACCAACAATGTAATGGGCAGCTTACCGATGTTAGGATCAGACTTTCGCTCTTTTTATTAATCTGAATTTTATAATAGGGTTGATCCCCAGAGGCCTCCTGAAGTGTGGGTGAGCCTAAGACACACCTTCAATTTCTATGGAGGCCAAAGAGGTCTCACACCAAAATGCCGCCACACAGGTCTCCTCCATTAAACCAATGGGTTGTCAGTGTTGGAACACCCTGCTTGAGCTATGACAGATTCTTTATTGTTCTCTTTTTGTGCTCTGGTTTATCTGCCTGGTAGAAATGTTTAATGCTTCTCATGGTAAGCTTTCTGTTATTAGGGTCGTAAGTTTCTCATTTTAGCTGTGTTATCCTTTTGCAAATAAGGGGTATTTGTGGCTAGGGCATATAGTATAACGACTGAACTCATGATAATGACGTTAGTGAATTACATTAGATTCTATTATCTCAAGATATGAGACAAACATGCTTATATACTAGCTTATGTATCTATGTTTTCTTTAAGAAATAAACCTCGGTGCGACTAGCCCTGCTATATAGAAAGAAATGCCTCTTATTGGAGCTCCATAAACATGCCCTATACTTTGATCTACAGTAATTGTTTCAATTTTCTGCAGAAACATTTCCACGATCAACATTGATTGTAAGAAGTGGAAACTTAGAAAATATTTCAATATTAACTGAAAAGGTGATGCCATCAAGCAGATGTTCTGCATTACTTTTTATAGGATGAAAAATATCTCAACAAAAGTGGGACAGTTTCTAAAAATAAGAACAGTGACAAATATTGGACTACTGCCCTTTCTATTCTGCAGCTGTGCGGCTAAAGTACTTACTATTCTTTGAAATGTGGGAGTTATTTAGCAATTCGTTATCATTAATGTTGCCAAATACATTTGTGTAGTATCCTTTCACTTCATTCAAGTTCATTGCAGAAGCAATTGTCTTATTTTTGTGTCTTTTATTTTTAGAATGTCAGGGAAATAACTGTGAAGAACTAGCAAGTGTACTAGTAAATGCACATTCACTAAACTATTATTAAAGTGCAACTGACAAGTTCCATGTTATCACACTACAAAGACACTGACATGAGAAAATAATTTTTACTTGTCAATCTTGCAGATTTCAATAGGTTCCCACAGTAAAATGTCAAAGCTTATAGTCACACGTTCGCAAGTGTGCGAGAAGCACTTGAAAGTACATACCTGGACCCTTAATGTGTAAAACCCAAAATGCATAAATGCACACCATTAGGGTACTTTTTCTTTCTCTGTCTTTGCAGATTCAGAAATTCTTGAAATATTTCTGTATTGCGTCCGCCGTCTTGCAATACCATACACCAAGCACCATGTATGGAAACAAACACAAGAAGGACATTATCAAGCATGGTGAGTCTATCCTGACCATCCGTCCTATGTGGCTGTGGGTCTCGAAAGAGACCACCTCGGAAGTAAGGTAGATATTTAATGATGATACTACTGGATTTTGCAAACTGTTTGACAAATTTGTGAATCCAGAACAGCTTCTGAGTCCCATGAAACCGGAGACACTCTTTGAAGTCTCCCCACTTCAAAGGCACATTTGGGTATTTACACAGGGCCTCAGCTCCTACCAACTCAGACACTTCCTGGAGAAGAGAACCTGAACCAGAACCTGCATCCTGCCAAGAAGAACTCAAAGGACTCATCTGGCTGCTTTCTGTGAAGGACTTCTGCCTTGCTGTTGCCCTGCTGCCTTGCTGCTCACTGGCTGTCCTGAGCAGTGCTCTCCAAGGGCTTGAATAGAGCTTGCCTCCTGTTCCCTGAAATCTCAGGACCTAAAAGACTTAATCTCTACAAGAAGGACTACTTGTGCAGCCTAAATCAACACACAGCCTGCCAGAAACGATGCACAGCCTGCATTGCAGTGAAAAGTTCACCGCAGGCCGAACCGGAATGATGCAGCCAGACTTTGCAATGAGGAGCTGGACGCAGCGCCAGTGTAACGACTGGAAATTTGAAGCACGGACCACTGGATTGATGCACAGCCGAGCCAGAAAGACGCAGCCCAACTTCCTGAGAGGAATCGACGCAGCGCCTTCAGTGTGGTAGAAATTTCCACACAGCACCCACCGGATCGACGCAGCCCCTGGGACTTTGTCCTGTCAGCGCCGGAAATCTAGCATTCATCCCCGGGGCATCCAAAAACCCTGCAACCCGAAGAGGATCCATGACCGAGCACTGGAAATCGACGCACAGCTGTCCCTGCGTGAAAACTAAACTACGCATCTCCTTGGCGGCCTTAGAAATCGACGCACACCTCTTTGTTATCTACGCATCTCCTCTACGGTTCTTCAAGGATATTTTGAATGCAAACCAGATACTTTGTGCTTGAAAGAGACATTTATTGCTTTTAAAAGACTAAAGACACTTTATATCACTTTTACAGTGATATCTCAGCATATACTTATTGCATCTTAATAGTTTTGACCTGCATTTTATCAGATAAATATTATATATTTTTGTAAACACTGTGTGGTGTATTTTTGTGGTGCCATACTGTGTTATTGCATGATTTATTTGCACAAATAATTTACACATTGCCTTCTAAGTTAAGCCTGACTGCTCAGTGCCAAGCTACCAGAGGCTGGGCACAGGATAATTCGGATTGTTTGTGACTTACCTTGACTAGAGTGAGCGTCCTTGCTTGGACAGTGGGTAACCTGACTGCCAACCAAAGACCCCATTTCTAGCATCAGGATTCAGTAATCCAAAGAGAAAAGTAATGTTCATGACCTTGCCCTTGATGTGAGAGATGCACTTACATGGAGCTAGCAAGAGAAGCTGGGAGTTAGTTGTCAAAGGAGCACCAACAAAGTCTATGATGCAATTTTACTCTACTTCCATCACAAATAACTGATTGCCCTCATAAGCATTCATGGAGGCACATTGTCATGTGCACAATCTGTATGCCAGTCTCTCAGCAATACATTTCTTATAGCTGCTGTTGTAGAATCTTCCACCAGTACTGAAGTATGAGTAACACCAAAAGTGATGTCAAATGATAGTTCAAGTTTTCTCTTCATAGTTCATAGTTATAGTATCTGGCACATTTAATAACACAACTCTTTTGGCTCCAAGCAACTCCGTAGCAGTGTGAAGTAATCACTAGAATAGAATGTAGTGAAAGATTAGTTTAGAATCCTGGAGTTCACAAGCAGAGGAATAAAGATGCATGGTTTACAACTCTGTGTGTGGCATAGTCATTGACGGGTGACCTGGCTGGGAAGGATGCTACAACTAGGGAAAAGATAGGGGATAAGTCACCTGAAGAAGGACAGTGCTCTCATGGAGCATTTGCCATTGGTTGTGTATGTGGAGTCAAAGCACAACGCCAGCCTTTATGAAGCATTTGAATGTAAAAAAAGCTTAACTGAAAAGTCTATGCATCGTTGGTCAAGAAGCTACGACCAAGACCATACTAAAAGGTGCCTCACTGTCATGCAAAATAAAGGCATATATTGTATGGAGTGTTGACGCTGAAGGTGGATACAAACAAGTTTACAAAGCGCAGTGAAAGACAATCCTAATTTACCACATAAGATTGCAAATAATAGCACTGGCTGAAAAAACAAGGAAAAAGAAAACACATTTTTATCACACCTACCAGAGTCTTCATAAGTGGAGAGTTACAACTTCAGCAACGGGTGAGAAGACCCAAGAAGAAGCACTGGAATTGTGCTTACTGAACTGCCCAATATGTGAAGTGGCACACCACCAAAACTGCCAGGTGGTGGCTCAGAACAACTCCAGAGGTCTCTATGAGAGATGAGGCTCCAATGGAGACCAAGACGAAGGTCCAAACTCCAAAGACTGTCCCGGATGACCAGGAGGCTGACCATTGCTGGGCCTCAGGGATGATACCTCAGGAATGATGCAGATTCTCAAGGACAGCTGACGGTGTCTGAAAGAGCTACACCCTCAATGACAGCCACTCCTATGAACAGCTATAATTCTGCCACCTTCCAGAAACCACCACCACCACTTTTCAATACCGCCAAAAAGCAATATATTTGTGATAGATGGACTGCTTGGTTAGAGACATTTGAGGATTTCATTGATGGACTTGAAGAGACTGATAACAGAAAGATTATCAAGTATCTCAAAAATCTTGTGGTGGTGGTGTCACAGAAGTCATAAAGATAATGCTGAGAACTGACGAAGAAGTCACATACTGTTAGATTAAAAATCCTTTGAATCTAGTACCATATGTTGATGACAAATAATACGTTTTCAGCCAAGAATGCCAAAGGGTTGGTGGAATGATTGGTGAACTTGTGAAAAGACTTGCTGCACTCATCAAACACTGTAAGTTCAATGAATTTAATGATGAAGAAGCCATTGGTCTTAGAGTTATTTATGATGCTTGTCAGATGTATTCAGACTACGAATGCTGAGAAAAACTCGAGCGGCCTGGTTCACAAAAGGTAAAGTTAGACTTTTGGTCTAAGTTTAAACCAAAAGTCTAAGTTTATGACTTTTTGGTATTCACAAAGATAAATTATAAGTAGTATCTTTACGTCCGCACTCGGAGTGGAATCTCTGCACTCGGGGCAGAGATCCGCCCTTCGTGTGGAGATTCCTCTCCTAGTGTGGAGAGTACACTCCAGACGCAGGGAGAACACACTGGGTGCAGAGTGAAATTTCCGCACTCAGGGCCAAGGTTCCTCGAGAGTGTGGAGATTCTGCACCAAATGCAGACATAAAGATACTACTCGTAAGTTATCTTTGTGAATGCCGAAAAGTTCTAAACATAGTGCAAGCACTTGGGACAAGCACTGATACATGTGCTTCAGGGCACAGCATCAAGTGCCTGTTTACTCAGTTTCAACACAGCTGCTGATATGGGAGTGATTGTTGTGAATTACAACATAAGTGCTCATCACAAAATAGTAAGTCCATTCCCTTTGTTGTTCTATGGTTTAGGAAATATTTAGACTATGAAAGTATAACTGCATATTAATGAGGATATCCATCCTGTGGCTTAGAGACATAGACAAATTGATCTTCCTTTACAAGAAGCTGTTGAAAAAGAACTTAAATCATTACCTAAGCTTGTTATTATTGAGCGTTCCATTGGTCCAACACCATGGGTTTCTCTCATAGTAGAGTAAAATGAAGGACAGTGAAGGAGCTGCACACATCTACTTTGACGTGCATCAAGCAGGCAAGGCAATTGAATAAGAATAACATCCAGGTCCACACATTGCTAACATGGCAATGCAATTAAATGGTGCAAAGTTCTTTTCTCACCTTGATTTAAATATTGGTTAGCATCAGTTGGAACTTGAAGAGCATTGTAGGTTCATTACAACCTTTCCTTTGCGTGTTGGTTTGTTTTCTACACACTTTAAACTTCTTGGTTTGTTTACATACAAGAGTTTTGGTTTTAGTGTATCATCAGCTACAGAACATTTTCAAGACCTCATGTGACATATCATACAGCCTGTTGTGAATGCATTCAATTATAGCAATGATATATTAGTTTTCAGAGCTACACAGAAGGAGCACAATAGAGCACTCAAACAAATATGTTGTGTGCTCAGTGATGCAGGTTTGACTTTGAAGGCAGACAAGTGTGAGCTCAACAAGATAAAACTAAAATATTTGCCCATATCTTTTCTGATGGGTGTATGACACCTGATCCTGCAAATGTACAAGCTCTGTTGAATGTTGATCCCACACAAGATGGTTCAATAGTATGTTCTTTTCTTGGCATGTCCAATTACTGTTCAAGGTACACACAAAACTTTGTCACTGTTAGTGCTCCATTACAAGACTTGACAAAGACATTTTTTTCTTTTCAATGGTCACAAGAATGTGAGAGAAGTTTCAAGAGAATCAAACACACCTTTGAAAATGCTATTAAATGGCATACTTTAATCTAAAGCTTCATACAGATATTGTAGCTGATGCTAGCCCAGTCGGGTTAGGCATTTTTCTTGCACAGCACAGTGGACGCCTAAATGCTGAATGGCATATTGTTGCCCATAGTAGTAGAAGTTTGTCCCAAAGAGAACATGCCTCAGAAAGGAAGCTTGGCTGCATTATGACCTTAGTGAGCATTTCCATGTATTCCTGAATGGAAAACCTTTTAAGCTGGTAACCGATCATCAAGCTTCTTTGCTGGTCATCTTTGGAAATGCAAAAGCCAAGATGCCTCCTCACATTGAACTCTAAAAACTCCAATTGCAAGAATAAGATTATACAACTGTGCATCCTCCAGGAAAGGTTTAGAATCCATGGTACTTGATTGGAGACAGCTGAAGCCTACATTAATTTCATTGTCAAATCAAGTGCAGCTGCTATCTTGTTAGCACAGATTATAACTGCCTCAAGCCATGATAGTGATCTGTTGAAGTTAAAAGACATAATTGCACATCAGTGACGGAACTGACGCAATCAATCTTGCACCAATGATGGTGAATATCAAAAATACATAAATATCGAGGATGAATTGTCCATAACTCACGAAGGAATTATACTGCGATGGTCGAGAATCCTAATTCCAGCGAGACTGCAACAGAGAGTAATTGAAGTGGCTCATGAAGGACATCATGGTATTATCGCCACAAAGAGAGCTCTCCAAGACCCTGTGTGATTTACATACTTAGATGAAAGAGTTGAAAAGGAACTCAACGCCTGTAATATAGGCAACTGCCTTTCTCCCAATGCTACTCAACATACTGTGAACATGTCAGAACTCCCTAAACATTTGTGGCCCACCCTTTAACAGTAAAGAATTTAAAGAATTCTTGGAGCATCTGAACATAAAGCATCAAAAGAGTACGCTTTTTTGGCTGCAGGTCAAATGACTTATTGAGCATTTCATGAATATGCCAAAGATAGCAATAAAGTGTGCAAATCCTTTAGAAGCTCAATTTGAAGACAGCATTAAATTCTACTCTATGAGCTTATCGTTCAACACCCTATTTGACCACAGGTGAACGTCTCGCAACTTTGATGTTCAGAAGAGCAATGACACTCAAGTTACCTCAATGGACCCGCAAGAGAGACCAAAGTGAAAACATGATTCGGACAAGGGACTTGGTTAATAAGCAGAAAATGAAAGCTTATGCAGACAGGAGGCAACATGCATAGGGCATCTTGTTAAGAAAAAGAGATTTGTAGATCACCCAACGGATGCACAAAAGAAAATCTGAGGCTTCCTAT
Source organism: Pleurodeles waltl (assembly GCF_031143425.1). Taxonomy (NCBI): domain Eukaryota; kingdom Metazoa; phylum Chordata; class Amphibia; order Caudata; family Salamandridae; genus Pleurodeles; species Pleurodeles waltl. The sequence goes on along the minus strand of NC_090437.1, from coordinate 1,145,184,718 downwards.
GATTCTGAATCTTTCTAAGTGGTGTCTACCAAGGGACACATGGTGACTGGGAAGTCTGTTACCACAGACACCTCTCACTTTAGGCCTGTGATTCACCAGTCTTCAACTCAAAATGGTGAAAGAAAGACTGACCCTGAAAATTCATTGACTGCCGCTGCTTCTTTACCATCCTTGGCAACCTCTGATACTGAAGATGACAGCTAACAGCTTCCAATAGCCAGATTGGGGCTTTTGATTAAAGAGCCAATAAGATTCTTCAAAGAGATATAATCGTATATATTTCTATTCCTATGTGCATGTCTGCTGATTTCTTAAAACATGTAATTTTCCATTTAACAGAGGAGCAGATATAGGGGGTCATTATGACCCTCGCGGTAAGTGGAAATGTGGCGGTAGTACCGCCAACAGGCTAGCGGTACATACTGCCACATTATGAGAATGGTGGGTTGGCTACAGCCAACCTGCCACTTTTCCACTCATACTGCCATGCCGGTATCAGCTGCTGGAGATGTCAATCTCCAGCCCTCTGGCTGGCATAGTAATGCTGGCAGCATTATTAGCCTGCCTACCACCATGGTTTTCATGGCGATAGCAACGCCACGAAAACCATGGCAGTAGGCACTACCAGTGACAGGGAATTCCTTCCCTGTCACAGGTAGACAGCTCAACACACCCACCCACCCAACACTCACCAGATGCCACCCCTCCATCCAAACTCCCTCTACCCCCTCCGATCCTCGCACTCCCCCATACTTGCACACATCCGCATTTTTTACCGCCGTTGTGATAATGAGGACCATAGTGTCTTGCATGTTTTATAACAGAATCCTTTTGGCTCCAAATGGACTGTAGTGAAAGCTTGGTTTAGAATGTTGGAGTTCACAGGTAGACACAGAGGAAAAAAGACGTGATTTACAGCTCCATGTGTGGCGTAGCCTTTGGTGTGTACTCAGCCTGAGGGGGACACTACAATAGCCTCCAACAATGTTGAATATTAGATGCACTTTTGCACAGCCTTAAACAATTCTTTGAAATCTAACATTATTGATTGACTTGAACTGCCATGGACAACATCTTCATGAATCTGGACAGAAGTGACACAGCAGCCCTGAAACTCCTGGATCTCACCATGGCCTTTGACACAGTCGCCCACCCCATCCTCATCCAACACCTACACATCAGAATCTTAGGACACACACTCTAATGGATGGAAAGTCAATCAGCCTGGCACCGTAGACTCCAGACTCCCATAATCTCAACGGCGGACTTCTGCAAGAATCCTCCCTGAGCTCGACGCTCTTCAGTGCATACATGATTCTTCCAGCTAGCTTTAGCCACCTTCACAATATCAATGTCCTCTCCTATGCAATGGCACTCAACTCTTTCTCTCCATCACAGACAAGGCTCCCAGTACGTGGAGTAAATTTCAACACCTGCATGACTGAAAATCGTTCCCTGGATGAAAACCAACTGTCAAAAGCCGAACACCAACAAGATCGAAATCATGATCTTCGGTAAGAGCACATCACCGTGTGACTCCACCTGGTGGCCAACAAAGCTAGGACTGACATTCACACCCACCACCCACAGCAAGAACCTCAGGATCATCATCAACAGCAAACTCAACATGACTGTCCAAGTCATGCCATCACTGCCTCATGCTCATGTTTCCATACCCTGAAGATACTGAGCAAAACCGTAACGCAGTCCCTGTTCACAAGCAGGTTGGACTATGTTAATGCCCTTCATGCGGGGATCAAATGTAACTCACCAGATGGTGCAGACCATTCAGAACCCATCCCTTGCTCACTGTGGCACTGGATTCAAGCTAGCCTGGCTGATGAAAGGTGAAATCCTGAAACCGGTCCCAGGATGCTTGTTTCCGGTTCAGGGAGGACCTGGTTTAGCAGTTCGGGCTGGATTGTTCCCATGAGGAACAGAGTTAAGACTGATTTGCATATGATTGGGTCCAAACAGGGTTGGCATGGTGAGCAAAAGAACGATGGATCTTTGACTGGGGGTGAGTGTTTGCATTGTTCAGCATTTTGTCCATCATCCTTTTGTGTTGCTCCTGTTTTTTCTGAGACAGGAGTCATGTGGTATGGATGGTTTTGCGTCAGGAAATGACGCTAGACTGATTAGAGGCATTTTTTTTGTCTCTAACCAGACTAGCGTAATTTTTTGAGGCAAAACCCACTTTCCCCATACCACCACCCCCACCCAGCTAACATCATTTTTTCTGATGCTAGCCCACCCTGAGCACCTGATTAGAGGCATTTTTTTTGTCTCTAACCAGACTAGTGTAATTTTTTGAGGCAAAAGCCCCTTTCCCCATACCACCACCCCCACCCAGCTAACATCATTTTTTCTGATGCTAGCCCACCCTAAGCACCTGCTTGCGGGATTCAATAAATTTGGCATCCGGCTGGCGCTTTGAATGACGCAAGCCAGTGCTATACTTTTTGCTGCAAAACTGCGTTTGACCAGTTTTGCAGAAAAAGTATAAATATGTCCCTTAATGTGCCTATAAGTCTATAGTAAAGGGCGCTTTGTAAGTGTAAGGCAGGGCATGTGCTTGTACATTTTACATGAATTGGTAGCGAAAAACTCCCAATATCATTCTTCACTACTGTGAAGCCTGCTCCTCTCATAGGCCAGCATTGGAAATGCCCTTATATAACTTTATGTGGTAATTTCTGATTTGAAAGGAGTGGCATTGTCAGGTTTGGTATGGTTGGAATGGTAGTGACAAATCCTGTTTACTGGTGAAGTTGGATTTAACATTTCTGTTATAGAAATGCTACTTACTACTCTCTGTGTCTTACAGCCTGTCTCCATTCCATGTCTGGTCTGTGCTGGCTGACAGCTCCCCTTGTGCATTCCACCCAGACAGCCTTAAACACAGTACACTCAACTGCATCTGCATTTGTCTACATACTGATGTTCCTGGGGGGAAGGGTAGAGGGGCTCTCACTCACACTTCAAAGGTTAGTGGTGGGACCTCAGACAAAGGACTGTTAACCTCCCACATTTGTCCAGAAAGACAGGACTGGGTCGAAAGGGGAACTGCAGCACTTCCAAACCACTCTTTAAAGTTTCCCCCTCTTCAAAAGATCAACACAGCACCTGTTTCATCCTCCGTCACATTTTAGATTTTCCACACATTGTCTCTGGGTGAAAAAATATCCCCTCAACGCATCACCTTGTCCGCGAGGAAAGAATTGAAGCATCACCTCTAATGCACTGCAAAAATTGATGCATCACTTTCTTTTCCAATACATCACCTCCTCTGCTGCCCTCTGCGTTGTTATTTTGATGCATCCCAGGTACTGTGTTAAAAAGATACAACCAATAATTCTTATGGATTAAGACCCATTTATACTCTAAAAAGTGATATCTTGACTTGTGCACATTGGATTTTTGTCATTTTGGTCTTCTATTATTCAGATAAATATTATCTATTCTCCTAAACTGGTGTGGAGTACTTTTTGTAGCGTTTTCACTGTGTTTCTGTATGAGTTATTGCACAAATACTTTACACATTGCCATCTAAGTTAAGCCTGCCTGCTCTGTGCCGAGCTACTGGAGGGTGAGCACAAGATAATTTAGGTTGTGTTGTGACTTACTCTGACTCAGATTTTGGTCCCTACCTGGACAGGGTGCACACTTTGGCTAACTAGAGACCCAATTTCTAACAGTGACCTAGACTTGTTACCAAAATATTGTACTTAAAAGCAAGTTCCTGTCTGACCATTATCCCTTTTGGCTGACAAATAATTGGGACAAGTCTTTCTCTGATATACTGAATTGGCATCTGCACTCATTATTGCTAAAATATAACACCTTTCGAATCATTGCTAGACTTAACTATACATCTTTGAAAATAATGCAGGCATGTTGGAGCATTTGAATATAAAGCAGGAAGTATTTAAAGTCCCTGTAGTATCTCCTATTAACAGAAACATGACAGACTTACCTTGATTATTCACACACCATTTGACAAGATAAGGATGGGTACAAATTGGGTGGACTTTTGGTGTGGCTTATTATAGTTTGCAGAGGGAGAGTAAAAAGTGCCACGTTAAGAGCACTGGATGGCCCAGTAATCTGATCCCAAGAGGAATATACAATAATACTGTCCTAGTACTAGTAGACACTGTATTTAATACTGCATTTGTCACATTCTGATTAAATAGATTTTGTTGAAAAATAACTATTTCCTTACCTGATTCATTCTTGTAGAGTAGAGCAGGATTACTTTGTGGCACTAAGGAACTCAGTGGGTTCTTCTGGGTTCTGGGAAGGAACAAGACACCAAGGGGCATATTTATACTCAGTTTGCGCCGAATGTGCGTCAAAAATTTGATGCACATTCATTGCAAACCTTGCCCCATATTTAAACTATGACGCCCGACCCCGCGGATGTCAAAAACCCTCCGTGTGCGTCATTTTTTGGATGCGGGTAACCGCCTTGCGTTAATGACATGCAAGGTAGGTGTTCCCGTCCAAAAAATGACTTTAAGGCCTGTGCGCCTTATTTATACTCCTGCGTCATTTTGACGCACAGGAGGGGGCCAGCCTTAAAAAAAGGCCTGTGTGCCTTATTTATACTCCTGCGTCATTTTGATGCACAGGAGGGGGCGGACCTTAAAAAACGGTGCACAGCCTGACGTGCGCCTTTTTTTAATGCCTGGGTGAGGGCAGGCATTAAGGGACCTGTGGGCTCGCTTCCATGGTCTCAGACCATGGAAGCAGTCCAGAGGAGCCCTTCCCTGCCCCCAGGAACACCCCCTGCCACTCTCGCCCACCCGAGGTGGACACCTATGGATGGGGGGACCCATCCCAGGTAAGTACAGGTAAGTTGAGGTAAGTATTATTTTTTTATTTTTTAAAGGGGCATAGGGGGTCCTAATTTGGGCCCACTACATGCCACTCTGCCCAATGACAATGCCCAGGGGGCAGAAGTTTCCTTGGGAATGGCCATTGGGCAAGGGAGCATGACTCCTGTCTTTGCTAAGACAGGAGTCATTTCAATGGGGGTTGTGTGTCAAAAAATGGCGCAAGTCCGGTTTGAGACATGATTTTTTACTCAAACCTGACTTGCACTATTTTTTGACGCACAACACCCATTTTTCCCTACGCCGGCGCTGCCTGGTTTGATGAATTTCTTTTTTACTCTGACCAGCCCGCAGCGTTGGCTAACATCAACCCTTAAATAAGACGCCCGCATGGTGCGTAGGAATGGTGTTAGCCGGCGGTAATTTTTTTTACGCAAACCAGCGCCAGTGCTGGTTTGCGTCAAAAAGTATAAATATGGGCTCAAGTGGCATACCTATTCTCTGCGCCGAAAGTGCATCAAAAAGTTTGACGCACATTCAGCACAAACCTTGCCCGATATTCAAAATGTGGCACCCGACCCCGCGGACGTAAAAAAACCTCAGTGTGCGTCATTTTTTTGATGCGGGAAACCGCCTTGCGTTAATGACATGCAAGGTAGGTGTTCCCGTCCAAAAAATGACTTTAAGGCCTGGGCGCCTTATTTATACTCCTGTGTCATTTTGACACACAGGAAGGGCGGGCTTTAAACAACAGCACACAGCATGATGTGCGCCATGTTTTAACGCGTGGGTGAGGGCAGGCGTTAAGGGACCTGTGGGCTCACTTCCATGGTCTCAGACCATGGAAGCAGTCCAGAGGAACACTTCCCTTCCCCCAGGGACACCCCCTGCCACCCTCACCCACTACAGGATGGGGGGACCCATCCCAGGTAAGTTGAGGTAAATATTTTTATTTTATTTTTTAAAGTGGCACATGCCACTGTGCCCAATGGCCATGCCCAGGGGACAGAAGTCTCCTGGGCATGGCCATTGGGCAAGGGGGCATGACTCCTGTCTTTGCTAAGACAGGAGTCATTTCAATGGGGGTTGTGTGTAAAAAAATGGCGCAAGTCCGGTTTGAGCCATGATTTTTGACTCAAAACCTGGCTTGCACCATTTTTTGACGCACAACCCCCATTTTCCCCTGCAGCTAACATCAATCCTTAAATAAGGTGCCCGCATGGTGCATAGGAATGCTGTTAGCCGGCGATAAATGTTTTGACGCAAACCAGCGCCGGCGCTGGTTTGCATCAAAAAGTATAAATATGGGCCCAAGTGTAAGAAATTTGGTTATTACTTGAAAGGGATGTGAGCCCCGCTCAAGTAATAAACACAATGCTTGTCAGACAAACCATAAAAGTCATTAAATAAGTGCTTAACCTGCTGATAGCTTAGCTCAAAGCAGTTAGACTTAACGTAGAGGCAATGTGTAAAGTATTTTTGTGGTACTCAAACAGTAATAAAGAGAAAACACAAGACAAGAAAAATCATAAACCAATTGAATAAATAAAATGGCACCAAAAAAATAAAAATCGAGTCAGTAGAACCAGGATTATGAGTTAGTAAAGTTTAAGGTAAATTGGCACCAAAAAGGTGAAAAGCACCAACTGAGTGTATCTATTTGCGCCGGACAGGGACAAAGTCACAAGTTCAGGCTGACTGTGATGGAGCACTGGACAGATAAGGGACTAGGGGCCAGATGTAGGTAGATATGATTTTGCGACAATTTGCGAGTCGCAAAATCATATGCAGAATGGTGTCCATGACAGCATCTGCGAATCGCAAGGGGGTCACAAAGACCCACCTCATGTATATTAATGAGGTGGGTCGCAATTTGCAACCCCCTTGCGATTCCCTGCACTCACAGGGATGGTGGCCTGCTGGAGACAGTAGACCTCCATGTCTGTGACTGATTTTTTAATAAAGCATTTTTTTTTTGTATTGCAGCCCGTTTTTCTTAAAGGAAAACGAGTTGCAATACAAAAGAAAAAATTAAACCATTTGGTTTAATTTTTTCAGAGTAGGCAGTGGTCCATTGGACAACTGCCTGCTCTGAAAAAATAGTTTTGGCAACATTCACAAAGGGGAAGGGGTCCCACAGGGACCCCTTCCCTTTTGCGAATGAGTGAGCACCCACTTGACATGGGTGCTAACTGCGAATTGCTTTGCAATTCTGCATCGCGGTGCGAATCGCAAATAGGAAGGGAACACCCCTTCCTATTTGCGAGTCGCATTCCCATTTTGCGAGTCGGTGCCGACTTGCAAAATGGGAATGTGCATCGCGATGCCCGTTTTGCATGGCGCAAACTGCAAATTTCGCAATTTGAGCCATTCAAAACGGTTGCTACATCTGGCCCTAGGTGTGACCGACTAGGAATTGTAGCTGGTGTCCTTGGGCGTACGTGGTTCTGCAATGCGATGCCCTGTGTCATGTTGCTTATGGTCCACCAAGTTCCCAATCAAGAGCTGCGCAGTCCTGCAGTGCAAGGGTTTTGTGTTGTCCTGCATTGTTCTGCGTTGGATCGAGTGAAGTCGCTAATCAGGAACTGCGAAGGACTGCAATGTGAGTCCTGACATTGGTCTGCACTGTATTGCGTCTGATCAAGTAAAACCTTCAATTAATCAGGAAGTAGTACACTCTGACTCCAGCCTAGTCCAGAACCTGAAGGAAAGCACTTGGAAGGCTACGATTCACTTCTACAGAGGCCAGGAGAGGGAACTAGGTTAAGGTGGATCTGGTCAGCTGGGTAGCAGAAGAGGCATCTGGAAGCTAGCTGTGAACCTGTGGCTCAAACAGGAAGTCAGCCAACGGACCCTTGGGGTCACTACTGGGGATCCTTCTTTGAAGCTGAGCATGTCTAGTCTTTCTTCTTCAGACAGCAAGGCAGGCCTTCTGCTAAATCTTACACAGGACCAGGAATGTTCTGATGAGAGGTTCTGAGGGTGCCACTTTTATGCCCAGTGCCAGCTTGTGTGTGGGGGTTCCTTTATTTTTCCACTCCTAACCTGGTTCTGCTCAGTTCATCCCATTTCCCTGGGTTTGGTTCCACACTGTCCAGGGTAACAAATTTGCTAGCAACAGGCAAGGCAGCTACAAGGGTCAGGAAGGGGATGAGCACAGCCCCAGGCTACCCTTTGAAGCTTAGGAACAGCTGAGTACAAACCCCCTTGGCAATCTTGTTCAGGAGAGGAGCGCCTTTCCCCACACCCAATGCTCTTTTGTCCCCGGCCCCTGCTAGGAGGGAATACACATCACAGGAGAGCCATTTCAGTCATTTGACAGATGAATAATGACAGAAAGGCACATTTGGTTCATGCAGGAAAATGCCAACTTTCTAAAAGTGGCATTTTTGGAACAGCAACTCAAATTCTGACTTTACCTTTGAAGAAGATTTTAAATTACAATTCAGATGTGGGGAAGACAAATTCGTCTATCTGCATCCAAACTGGAGTTATCACTCATTATGGCTTTTTTTGCCAAGTCAAAATGACAGTTTAAGACTGCACTATTGATTGAAGTGACAGACATGAGACATGTTTTACAGTGCTACAATGAGTGTTGAAGCCTGCTTGTAGCATTTGATTTCCAGGTCCTGTGTACATGTAGCACCATTTACTAGGGACCTGCAAGTAAATTAAATATGCTAGAGAGGTGTGTATCAATGTTACCATGTTTAGGGAGAGAGCACAAGTACTTTGCTACTGATTAGCAGGGGTGAAATGCACAGAGTCCAAATCACAACAGAAACAGTTTCAGCAAACACAGGGAAGTGAAGGCATGAAGTCTGGGGGGGATACCAAGTCAAAGGGTATCAAGTTAAACACCAGGATTTTGTGAGCCATTCAGGATACAATGAGGCTGCAAATGCTGAATTATATGTATGTACTTGATAGAATGTCCAACCTTACTGCTATTTGAGGGGCGATTATCATGTTAACAACTAAGCCCGGGAAGGAGCCATTAGATAATTTGTTGTAGTGCCTTTTGTTGGTGTTAAATTCAGATTTTAAAATCCTGGAGACAGTTCTAGGGGAAATTATTCACCTATTTAGAGGCTGTTGTAAGGATCATGTCTTCCAGCTCAGAGACCCCTTTTTTATTTCAATTTGAAGACGTGTTATTGCACATGTAACAAATGATTGATATTTTATCCAATGCACATTTCTGGCTTGGGTTTTATTCTGTAACTGTGTAATAAATATGCCTGATAAGATCAATCAAAAACACATCCAGTGATATTTTAGTGACTAGTTCCCTTAGACATTACTCCAGGAATGTCATAAGAAGAATCACCTTCAAAATCCTTACCTACGCACACAAGCCCTCCACAACACTGGACCTGCCTACCTTAACCAGCGACTCAACTTCCACATACTCCACAGCACCCTACACTCAGCCCAGCTCTCTCTCGCAGAAGTACCCCGCATCAGGAAAACCAGAACAGGAGGAGACTCCTTCTCCTACCTCGCCGCCACCACCTGGAACGCCCTATCCATTCACATCAGACAAACCGCCTCCAGCTTCACGAAAGAACTGAAGACATGGCTTTTTTAATCCACCTCGGGTACACGCTACACCCCCCCCCCCCCAGCGCCTTGAGACCCTAATGGGTGAGTAGCTGCACTTTATAAACTCTGATTGATTGATAAATATTATAAATATGATGACTGTTTCACTAATATCACTTGTGTTTAGGTTTCTTTGTCTTCTTCACCTTTGGCCACAATCCATCTTAAATAATGGAGGTCACCATCTAAGACCATGGAGGCTGCCATCATCAAAAATGGAGGCTGCAATTTTCCACAAATTATGCAGAATCATCAACATGTCAACATGTCTCCCTTTGACGCAGATGTCATCTGTTCCTATCTTTTCAAGAACTGTGAAAGTGTCAAGTCATTCAGATATAGATATCAATGAAACCCCAGTGTGACATCAGCCTGGGACAGCTACCCTTTTCAAGGTCAGATAACAACCATAATACAAACAATGTAGTGTACATTGATTTATTTTGACCTTATTAGAACAGATGTATATAACTATCTCAAAACATTCTTAAGGTGACATTTCAAATCACATCTTAAATAAAATCAAATATATAAGGCTACCACTTCACCACTTAGGACAGAAACTTCACCTATGGCAGATATGCAGATCAGGATGAGCGCAGCACCAGATTCCATCTCGACTGAAGAAGCCTCCAGCAAGACTCTCTGAGTCTCTGTGAAGCATTCCATTCAGCCTTCACGAACTGGTGCCAGGATTGTGTTGTCTAGTAGACACAATCTCCTAGATCTTGACTGTTAGACTTTTCATCCTTGGCGTGGTCTCCCTTAACTTTTTGCCTCTGTTCCCCAGGTTGTTGATGTGTGCTGGACTCTGATTTTACTGTTTTTGTTACTCTGGGCACTTTACCACTGCTAACCAGTGCTAAAGTGCAAGTGCTCCTGTTTAAAATGTGTTCTCCATGATTGGCATATTTGTTTTACTGTTAAGTCCCTAGTAAAGTGCACTAGAGGTGCCCAGGGCCTGTAAATCAAATGTTACTAGTGGGCCTGCAGCACTGGTTGTGCCACCCACACAAGTAACCCTGTAATCATGTCTCAGACCTGCCACTGCAGTGTCTGTAAGTGTATTTTTACACTATAAATTCGACTTGGCAAGTGTACCCACTTGCCAGGCCCAAACCTTCCCTTTTCTTACATGTAAGGCACCCCTAAGGTAGGCCCTAGGTAGCCCCAAGGGCAGGGTGCCATGTATGGATAAGGTAGGACATATAGTAATGTGGTTTATATGTCCTGACAGTGAAATACTGCCAATTTCGTTTTTCACTGTTGAAAGGCCTGTCTCTCTCATAGGATAACATGGGGGCTACCTTTAAATATGATTAAAGTGTAGATTCCGCTAGAGAGTAGATGGACATGTGGAGTTTGGGGTCCCTGAACTCACAATTAAAAAATACATCTTTTAGTAAAGTTGATTTTAAGATTGTGCGTTTGAAAATGCCACTTTTAGAAAGTGAGCATTTTCTTGCTTAAACCATTCTGTGACTCTGCCTTGTTTGTGGATTCCCTCTCTGGGTCAGTTTGACAGTTGGGCTGTTTTTCACCTCGCACTAGACAGTGACACAAAGGGGGCTGGGGTGTAACCTGCATTTCCTGATTAGCCATCTCTGCTAGGAGGGAGGGGTGGAGTGGTCACTCTCATCTGAAAGGACTGTGCCTGCCTCTGACAATGCCAGCTCCAACCCCCTGCTGTGTGTCTGATGCCTTGCCTGGGCAAGGCAAGATTTCACAAGTAGGTGTGAGTCCCCTTTGAAGAAAGGTGACTTCAAAGACTAAAATGGGTATAAGAAGGGCACCCAAATCTACAGACTTTAGAAAACACTTCTGGAACCAAGAGGAACCTCTGCCTGGAGAAGAGCTGATAGCTGAGGAAGAAGTGCTGCCCTGCCTGTGACTGTGCTTTGTGGAGCTCTCCTGCAGTGCTGCTTCTGCCAGAGTAAGAGGGCAAAGACTGGCCTTTGTGTGCCTTCCATCTTGTGAAGAAATCTCCAAGGGCTTAAGTTAGAGCTTGCCTCCTGTTGTTTGAAGTCTCAGGGACAGCAAAGACTTCTCTTTGCCAGCACCTGGAGTCTCTGGAGAGACTCCTGCTCTGACAAGTGGTGCCCTATCCAGTCCCTGGGCCCTTGAAAAGAAAGCTGGTGGAAATCCAAGTAAATCGACTTCAGACGACTCCGGACCGACGCCGCTGCTGAATCCGGTAACGCCGCCTGCACCCGACGCCGTGACCTTCGCTGGAACGCGACGCTCTCCGCAGGCCCGACGCCGCTGCAGCCCCGCTGAAGTCCGCGACTCCGTGGAAGTCGCCGCACCATGTCGTGACCGACGCCGCTCGAAGTGCACGGATTCAACGTTTCGCACAGACGACGCGATCCCCGACTTCGCGCATCGGCTTGTTTTCACTCTTCACCAAAGGTACTGTACTTGGGGGTCTACACGACTCCGTGTCCGGCGCCGCTGGTGTCGGCTTGTTGGGAACGACTCCGTCACGACGCCGTGTTAACATCGCATCAAAGCATTTTTGTTTCTAAGCGCTATTTTTTAGTTTAATCTTTAAAAATTCATAACTTGACTTGTGTATGTCGGATTTTTGTCGTTTTGGTCTTGTTTTGTTTAGATAAATATTTCCTATTGTTCTAAACCGATGTTGTGTCATTTTGTAGTGTTTTCATGAAGTTACTGTGTGTGTTGGTACAAATACTTTAGACCTAGCGCTCTGAAGTTAAGCCTACTGATCTGCCAAGCTACCAAGGGGGTAAGCAGGGGTTAGCTGAGGGTGATTCTCTTTTACCCTGACAAGAGTGAGGGTCCTTGCTTGAACAGGGGGTAACCTGACTGTCAACCAAAGACCCCATTTCTAACATTGGTGATCAGCGGTTGGGATTTGGACTTGTATTTGTACTTGACATACAGTGATTAAGTGTACACTACTGTTTGAGTTCAGACCAGTACGTGACCACATACTGCTTGTCCTGAGATTTTTGCTTTTTCTCTTTTTGTGGATTTTTCCCTACGTCCACTTTGTTTTTTTTCGCTGATCCTTGATTGACTTTGAACTTCATTTGGGAACTTGTTTCTGCATTTGGAACTTTGCACTCTTTTTACCTTTCATCATGTCTCTACTTGGAGATGCATCAGTTGGAGCTGACTTTGACCTTGAGAAATTGAAGAGTTATACCAAAGCTCAGTTGAAGCAGTTCTGTAAAAGTTTTGACTGTCCCATTAAGAGCTCATCCAGGAAGGAGGAGCTGCAAAAGGCGCTGAGGGCCTGGGTGACAGACATGAACACTGAAGGGCACACAGAGGATGAGGGAGATGAGGAGGATGAGGAAGAGTGTTCAGTACACAATGGTATTGTGGGTGGGCCTGTTATGTCCAGGGAGAACGTCTCCAGGGCAGGTAGCAGTGTCTCATCCAAGGGTCTGACACCTGAGGAGTTGAAGGACAGACAGGCAGAGAGGGCATACCAATTGGAGCTGCAGAAGCTCAATCTGGAGAAAGAAAGATATGAGAGAAGAGCAGTCCTTGAGGAAAGGAAGATGCAGCTGGCTCATGAGCTTAACTTACAGGAGTTAGATCAGAGAAGCCAGTCCAGTAGGGATGGTGGCAGCAATCCTACAATGCAGCCGGAGAGAAGGGTACACATCCCAAAAGACCTTGTGAGGGATTATAAGAGGGAGGATGATATCTACTTGTGGTTCAAGGGTTATGAGTCAGCTCTCCACATGAACCTGGTCCCTGAAGCTCATTGGGGGGCAGCCCTGTGGAAGCATTTTGAGGCAGAGGGGAGGGACACACTGACGGCCTTAGGGGATGCTCAGAGTCTCACCTACCCTGTCATGAAGGAGGCCTTACTCACCAGGTATGGTCTCACCCCTGAGCAGTACAAGGAGAAGTTTAGATCCTACAAGAGAAAGGAATCCCAAACATGGTTGGAATGTGTTGATTCTTTTTGCAGGTCACTGGATGGTTGGGTGAAGGGCAGTAAGGTAAACACGTATGAGGGGCTTTACAATTTAATTGCTTGGGAGCACTTGTACAGTTTATGTTTTCCAGAGCTGCGCCAGCACCTCATTGACAGCAAGCTGACTGACCCCAGGGAGCTTGCGCAGGAAGCAGACCGCTGGGAGAGCACCAGGGTCCAAAAGAGGTATGGGGGAGACCACGCCAAGGGTGGGCAGGGTCCCTCTCAGAAGAAAGGGGGGGGTAAGGGCAAACAGGGAGAGTTCTCTAAAGGCCCCCAAACTGATTCGCAGGCTAAGGATTCCCAACCCCCCAGTGAAAAGAAGCCATGGTTGTCCAAAGGGAAGCCAGTGGCAGGTGGTCCCCCACGTAAGTGCTATGCATGTGACCAGGTGGGTCATGTGAGGGGGGACCCCAAATGCCCCAAAAGTACACCGGCACCCACTGGTGCACCGTCCCAGGGTTTGGCCAGTGTAGCGCTTGGGGAGGAGTTGGTTTCAGGTGGGTGGGAACCAGCAGTAATGACCCTTGTCTCACTAGGGGACAGTGAGATAGTCCAGAGAAACCTAGTGCCTGATAACACTAAGAAATACAGGCAATGGGTGACCATCAATGGACAGAGGGTGGAGGCTCTGAGAGACATAGGAGCCAGTGTTACTACAGTGAGGAGTCACCTGGTGCCTGAAGAACAGATTGATCTCCGGGTACTTCACCAAGTAGTTGCGGTAGACAACTCTGAGCGCCTCTGCAGAGTGGCGCAGGTTCCCTTTGAATGGGGGGGTTTCAGGTTCCTGGAAAGTAGCTGTGAGTCCAACCATGCCTGTTGATTGTTTGCTAGGTAACGACCTGGAGGATTCCCCTTGGAAGGAGGTGGAACACAGGTCTCACTTGGAGATGTTGGGTCTGCCTGGGTGGGTATGCGTATCCACCCAGTCTATGGCAGCCAATCAGGGTAGTCAAGAGCCCTGGAGCCTGAAACAGAGGCCCAGGGGACCGCCAAGAAGAGGAAGGGCAGGGGGCACGGGAAACCGGCCCCAGAAGTTCCCACGGTCCGGGAGGAGGCAGAGCCTGAGGGTGATGCCCCAGAGCCTACAGGGGAACAGGTGGCTGAACTGGGGGAGGTCCCTGAGCTGTCGCAGTGGCAGCAGGAAGGGGGACCCACCAGGGAACCATTCTGCACAGCGCAGAAGGAGTGCCCTACTCTTGAGGGGCTACGGCAGCAGGCTGCAGCCCAGGCGGCTGGCGAGGCGCCAGGTACTCACCTGATTTATTGGGAGGATGGCCTCCTGTATAGTGAGCCTAAGGTTCCTGAGCTTGGGTCAGCTCGTATGCTGGTGGTACCCCAGTGCTTCAGGGCCTTCCTACTGGGTTTGGCTCATGATGTGCCGTTGGCAGGACATCTAGGGCAGGACAAGACCTATAAGAGGCTTGTCTCCCACTTTTACTGGCCATTGATGCACAAGCAGTCAGCTGCTTATTGTAGGTCTTGTCAGACTTGTCAGGCAAGTGGCAAGAGTGGGGGGAAATGCAAAGCTCCCCTCCAACCTTTACCTGTAGTTAGTACTCCCTTTGAAAGGGTAGGAATTGACATTGTGGGGCCTCTGGATCCCAAGACAGCCATGGGCAACAGGTTCATCCTGGTCTTGGTGGACCATGCCACACGGTACCCAGAAGCCATTCTTCTAAGGACGGTCACTGCCCCCGTGGTGGGACGTGCCTTGATGGGAGTTTTTACCCGCATGGGGTTCCCCAAGGAGGTGGTATCTGATAGAGGTACAAACTTCATATCCACTTATATGAAGTCTCTGTGGAAGGTGTGTGGGGGTAACCTACAAGTTCACCACCCCTTACCACCCCCAAATTAATGGTCTGGTTGAGAGATTCAACCGCACCTTGAAAGGCATGATTCAGGGCCTGTCAGAGCCCTTGAGGCGTAAGTGGGACGTCCTCTTGCCATGCCTTCTGTTCGCTTACAAGGAGGTGCCTCAAAAGGGACTTGGCTTTAGCCCCCTTGAGCTCATCTATGGCCACCCTGTGAGGGGACCGCTCAGTCTGGTGAAGGAGGCTTTGGAGAAAGCTCCTAGTAAACCACCCCAGGATGTATTTAGCTACATGCTGGCACTAAGAAACCAGACTGCCCGCTTCAGGAGTCTCGCTCAGGAGAACCTAGAAGCAAGCCAGGAGGATATGAAACGGTGGTACGACCAGAATGCCACTCTGGTTGAGTTTCAGCCTGGACAAAAAGTGTGGGTCATGGCACCAGTGGAGCCTAGGGCTCTCCAAGATAAGTGGACTGGGCCTTTTGAGGTGGTGGAAAGAAAGAGCGAGGTCACCTATCTGGTAGACTTGCAATCCCCCAGGAACCCTTTGAGGGTCCTAAATGTCAACTGCCTCAAACCACACTTTGAGCGAACTGAGCTATCCATGCTCCTAGCGACAGATGACGGGGTGGAGGAAGAGAGTGAGCCTCTTCCTGACCTCCTGTCTGCAGGAGAGAAAGATGGGTCTGTGGAGGGAGTGATCCTCTCCCCCTCCCTGACTGAGGAACAGCAGAGGGACTGTCGCCACGTGCTGGGACAGTTCGCCTCGCTGTTTTCCCTGATCCCAGGAGTCACACACCTGTGCACACATGATGTGGACACTGGGGACAGTACACCTGTTAAACATAAGGTTTACAGGGTGACTGACAGGGTCAGGGCTTGCATTAAGGAGGAAGTCTCCAAAATGTTAACCTTAGGGGTTATTGAGCACTCCAGCATTCCTTGGGCCAGCCCAGTGGTCTTGGTCCCAAAGGCTGCTGCTCCTGGTGCCACTCCAGAACTTAGGTTCTGTGTGGACTACCAGGGTCTCATTGCGGTCAGCAAGACTGACGCACACCCCATCCCCCGAGCTGATGAGCTCATTGATCGGTTAGGAGCTGCCAAGTACCTCAGTACGTTTGATTTAACATCTGGGTACTGGCAGATTGCCTTAACTGAGGGGGCAAAGGAGAGGTCAGCATTCTCTACCCCAGATGGGCACTTCCACTTCAATGTGATGCCCTTTGGCATGAAGAACGCCCCTGCCACCTTTCAGAGGTTGGTCAACCAGGTGTTGGCAGGACTGGATGAGTTCAGTGCCCCCTACCTGGATGACATTGCTGTGTTTAGTTCCACATGGGAGGAACACCTGCAACACCTCTGGAGAGTGTTAGAGGCCCTGCAGAAGGCAGGCATCACTATTAAGGCGAGCAAGTGCCAAATAGGGCAGGGTTCTGTGGTGTACTTAGGACACCAGGTGGGGAGTGGCCAGGTGGCACCCCTACAGCCTAAGATTGACACGATTCTGGCTTGGGAACCTCCCAAGACCCAGACTGAAGTGAGAGCCTTTTTAGGTCTCACAGGATATTACCGGAGGTTTGTTAAGGGATATGGTACCATTGTTACCCCCTTAACTGAGTTGACTTCTAAGAAGCAACCCAAGAAAGTGATCTGGACAGAGGCTTGCCAGAATGCTTTTGATGCCCTGAAGGCTGCCATGTGCACAGCACCTGTGCTGCAGGCACCTGACTACTCCAAGGAGTTTGTTGTGCAAACAGACGCCTCAGAGCATGGTATTGGAGCAGTACTCTCACAGCTTAATGAAGAGGGCCTAGATCAACCCGTAGCCTTCATTAGCAGGAGGTTACTACCCAGGCAACGTAGGTGGAGTGCCATAGAACGTGAAGCGTTTGCTGTGGTCTGGGCACTGAAGAAGCTAAGACCCTACTTGTTTGGGACTCACTTCCGAGTTCAGACCGACCACAGGCCCCTCAGATGGGTAATGCAGATGAGGGGTGAGAATCCAAAACTGTTGAGGTGGTCCATTTCCCTACAGGGGATGGACTTTACGGTGGAACATCGTCCTGGTACAGAGCACGCCAATGCTGATGGTCTGTCCAGGTTCTTCCGCCTTAGTGATGAGAACTCCCATGAGGTTGGGTAGTTGCTCCCCACTTTTAGCTGGGGGGGACACGTGTTAGACTTTTCATCCTTGGCGTGGTCTCCCTTAACTTTTTGACTCTGTTCCCCAGGTTGTTGATGTGTGCTGGACTCTGATTTTACTGATTTTGTTACTCTGGGCACTTTACCACTGCTAACCAGTGCTAAAGTGCAAGTGCTCCTGTTTAAAATGTGTACGTAATTGGTTCTCCATGATTGGCATATTTGTTTTACTGTTAAGTCCCTAGTAAAGTGCACTAGAGGTGCCCAGGGCCTGTAAATCAAATGTTACTAGTGGGCCTGCAGCACTGGTTGTGCCACCCACACAAGTAACCCTGTAATCATGTCTCAGACCTGCCACTGCAGTGTCTATAAGTGTATTTTTACACTATAAATTCGACTTGGCAAGTGTACCCACTTGCCAGGCCCAAACCTTCCCTTTTCTTACATGTAAGGCACCCCTAAGGTAGGCCCTAGGTAGCCCCAAGGGCAGGGTGCCGTGTATGGATAAGGTAGGACATATAGGGGGTCATTCTGACCCTGGCGGTAATTACCGCCATGGCGGAGGTCGGCGGTAGCACCGCCAACAGGCTGGCGGTGCACCGCTGGGCATTCTGACCGCGGCGGTTCAGCCGCGGCCAGAAACGGAAAGTCGGCGGTGTACCGCCGACTTCCCGCTGCCCTTGAGAATCCTCCATGGCGGCGGAGCGCGCTCCGCCGCCATGGGGATTCTGACACCCCCTACCGCCATCCAGTTCCTGGAGGGTCTCCCGCCAGGAACAGGATGGCGGTAGGGGGTGCCGCGGGGCCCCTGGGGGCCCCTGCAGTACCCATGCCAATGGCATGGGTACTGCAGGGGCCCCCGTAAGAGGGCCCCACGAAGAATTTCAGTGTCTGCTTTGCAGACACTGAAATTTGCGACGGGTGCAACTGCACCCGTCGCACCTTCCCACTCCGCCGGCTCCATTCTGAGCCGGCGTCCTCGTGGGAAGGGTGTTTCCCGCTGGGCTGGCGGGCGGACTTTCGGCGGTCGCCCGCCAGCCCAGTGGGACAGCCAGAATGACCGCCGCGGTCTTTTGACCGCGGAGCGGTCTTTCGGCGGGAACCGCTTGGCGGGCGGCGACCGCCGTCCGCCGCGGTCAGAATCACCCCCATAGTAATGTGGTTTATATGTCCTGACAGTGAAATACTGCCAATTTCGTTTTTCACTGTTGCAAGGCCTGTCTCTCTCATAGGATAACATGGGGGCTACCTTTAAATATGATTAAAGTGTAGATTCCCCTAGAGAGAAGATGGACATGTGGAGTTTGGGGTCCCTGAACTCACAATAAAAAAATACATCTTTTAGTAAAGTTGATTTTAAGATTGTGCGTTTGAAAATGCCACTTTTAGAAAGTGAGCATTTTCTTGCTTAAACCATTCTGTGACTCTGCCTTGTTTGTGGATTCCCTGTCTGGGTCAGTTTGACAGTTGGGTTGTTTTTCACCTCGCACTAGACAGTGACACAAAGGGGGCTGGGGTGTAACCTGCATTTCCTGATTAGCCATCTCTGCTAGGAGGGAGGGGTGGAGTGGTCACTCTCATCTGAAAGGACTGTGCCTGCCTCTGACAATGCCGGCTCCAACCCCCTGCTGTGTGTCTGATGCCTTGCCTGGGCAAGGCAGGATTTCACAAGTAGGTGTGAGTCCCCTTTGAAGAAAGGTGACTTCAAAGACTAAAATGGGTATAAGAAGGGCACCCAAATCTATAGACTTTAGAAAATACTTCTGGAACCAAGAGGAACCTCTGCCTGGAGAAGAGCTGATAGCTGAGGAAGAAGTGCTGCCCTGCCTGTGACTGTGCTTTGTGGAGCTCTCCTGCAGTGCTGCTTCTGCCAGAGTAAGAGGGCAAAGACTGGACTTTGTGTGCCTTCCATCTTGTGAAGAAATCTCCAAAGGCTTGAGTTAGAGCTTGCCTCCTGTTGTTTGAAGTCTCAGGGACAGCAAAGACTTCTCTTTGCCAGCACCTGGAGTCTCTGGAGAGACTCCTGCTCTGACAAGTGGTGCCCTATCCAGTCCCTGGGCCCTTGAAAAGAAAGCTGGTGGAAATCCAAGTAAATCGACTTCAGACGACTCCGGACCGCCGCTGCTGCTGAATCCGGTAACGCCGCCTGCACCCGACGCCGTGACCTTCGCTGGAATGCGACGCTATCCGCAGGCCCGACGCCGCTGCAGCCCCACTGAAGTCCGCGACTCCGTGGAAGTCGCCGCACCACGTCGTGACGGATGCCGCTCGAAGTGCAGGGATGCAACGTTTCGCACAGACGCCGCGATCCCCGACTTCGCGCATCGGCTTGTTTTCACTCTTCACCAAAGGTACTGTACTTGGGGGTCTACACGACTCCGTGTCCGGCGCCGCTGGTGTCGGCTTGTTGGGAACGACTCCGTCACGACGCCATGTTAACATCGCATCAAAGCATTTTTGTTTCTAAGCGCTATTTTTGAGTTTAATCTTTAAAAATTCATAACTTGACTTGTGTATGTCGGATTTTTGTTGTTTTGGTCTTGTTTTGTTTAGATAAATATTTCCTATTGTTCTAAACCGGTGATGTGTCATTTTGTAGTGTTTTCATGAAGTTACTGCGTGTGTTGGTACAAATACTTTACACCTAGCGCTCTGAAGTTAAGCCTACTGCTCTGCCAAGCTACCAAGGGGGTAAGCAGGGGTTAGCTGAGGGTGATTCTCTTTTACCCTGACTAGAGTGAGGGTCCTTGCTTGAACAGGGGGTAACCTGACTGTCAACCAAAGACCCCATTTCTAACATTGACCTTGTGCTGGAGGTAGCTGATTAGCTATTCCAAATGACAACAAATCTTGTTGTCTAGGTATGCCCACCACATCCTAAACTCAAGCTTATTATTTATTTATCTGCTTGAACTAGCATAGTGCTTTGAGATACCACAGTGCGGTTTAAGACCTACAAATTATAATGTTATGCTTTTCCCAGTTTTCACTTATTAAAAAGCTTAGCTGCTTTTTATTATTTTCTGTGAAGTTACAAATATTATATGCACTAGATCCCAGCATTTTAATATATTTTTTATGTGTGTGTAAATCATTAATGCACATTAGTTTGGATTACCACTGCTCCCTGTTAGTAACCCAAAAACAGTGACACCACCTCATTTGGGTATTGGGTGGGATTCTGAGGGACCACAAAAATCTGCCTTTCTCATTCAGTGCTGGTGCATTGGACTAGGTTCTCTCATGTCACCACTGGGAATTGAAACAGACCTTGTACAGCTGTACCAGAGACTCAATCTATGCAACAAGGCCACTTGATCACCCCAACTAGAGTAGATGGTGTGAAACACAGCTATCAACTTTAGCTGCCTCTTTTCACAGTGCATAAGAAACAACAGACCGAGAGACTTACTCTTCTTTCTCAGCATAAGATGGAGAGAAAACATTTGGTATATTGGGCCAAACATATCTTTGTTACGTCCTACAGTAGTGTGCTACGTGCGTTACCATTGTGTTCCCTGGCCAGGGACATTAAAGGGCTTGGGTAAACAAAGTATTAAGAAGGGCATAAACTAAAACTATGATGGTAGGTCCACCACCTCAATCTAAGACTTAGTGACAACCTTGGGATAACTGTGGAAGACCTGAAGTGTACTTCTAATGGAAAAAATCCACACTTGTTATCGGGCCAACTGAAGTATATTCAGCTGTCTCTAACAATCAAAACAAATCAACAGAAAGTAAGCACTTAAAGAGGAGCATCTTCAGGTTATTAGTCACCTGCTTGGTTTATACATTAGAAGCCACTAAAAATATTTGATGCTTTTGTGCCCATATAGTTGATCAATTGTCAACCCTTCATGAGATTTTACATGATGCACTGTTAGACCTGTCATCCTTAGGGTGGTTTCCCCAAACATTTTACTGCTCACGTCTACTTTGGTGCATCTTTTTGTTGACCTTAGGACTCTGTGCACTTTACCACTGCAGACCAGTGCCAAAGTGCATGTGCTTCTCCCCTAAATATGGTAGCCTTGGTGTATACACAATTGGAATATTTAATTTACTTGTAAGGATCTGGAGAAGAACTGTTTCTATGCTACCAGCAACTGTGTGAAATTGTCAAGAATATTCTGTTGAAACTCCTTAAACCTAAAGTAAATTCCCCCCGTTGGTTTAATGCAAAGTGCTCTGCTGCAAGTCACCCACTGAGAAAGGCGTTAGTGGGGACCCCAGGGACATAAAAGCTGTTCAGGAGGCCAGAAA
The DNA here is from genome assembly GCF_031143425.1 of Pleurodeles waltl. Taxonomy (NCBI): domain Eukaryota; kingdom Metazoa; phylum Chordata; class Amphibia; order Caudata; family Salamandridae; genus Pleurodeles; species Pleurodeles waltl. The sequence goes on along the minus strand of NC_090437.1, from coordinate 1,145,163,087 downwards.
CCGGTATAAAGCTGCCACTAAAGAAAGAAAGCACTCTTTATTTAGCAAAGACTGGGAAATGCTCAAATTAGCCACTGCACAAAATAGTAGTAAGGTATTTTGGGGTACAGTTAATAGGCTCTACTAGAGGGATGCCCCCCCCCCCCAATAAATCCACTAAGAAGTAGCATCTCAGGTCAGGAATGGCTAATACACTTTAATGGTGTTTATTAGCAAAAGGCGGATAGAGAGTGCAAGATCACTTTGCAATAGGCACTTGACCATTCAAGCTCACTGCAAGTCACTGTTCAGCAGGTCGAGGTGGCTTTTGCAGCTAGTGCTGGTGGGAAGGCCCCAGGCCCTGATAGGATCCCCATGGATCTATTTAGATGTTACCCAGATCCATGGGGACCCCTGCTTATGAATCTATGTAATAGTTCTCTATGTGACAGGATACCCGAGTCTTGGTTCTTTTCTATATTTGTCCCTTGTTGAGAGCTCTGTTAAAATATAAGGGAGGGTTATTTTTAAACGTTTACAATCATAGACTATAGAGAACATAATACTATTCCCTGTCAGTATGGCTTTCATCCAGGGCTCGGTACAGCGGAGCAGTGCCTGAATTTACATCTTATTGTAAGTAAATATACAGATGCCAGGTGCTGCCCACTGTACCTGGCCTCTATGAACCTGTCGACTGCTTTTGATAGTGTGAACAGAAGTAAGTTATGGCTGATGTTAATTAATTGAGGAGTGGAGGTTGCCTAAGTTAATTTTTAGTATGGCCACCACGAAAATTTGGGCCCCAGAGTACGATATGGTCAGTATGGCAAATTGTCTGATACCTTCCACTTAGCAAGTGGCCTTCGGCCGGGGTGTGTTTTAGCTGCTTTTTTTTTGTTCTTTATATAAATGAGCTAAATGCCAGTCGTCCTAGCTCTTCGCGGGATGTACCGATAATTGCTAATTCCCCTGTCCTGGTTTTACTGTACGCTGACGATGCACTTCTGCTGGCCATAACTCCTTGTGCTTTACGGAACTAGGTTGACACCTTTGTGACCTTCATGCGTAAATTAGATATGAATAGCAATTTTGGAAAATTGCATATTATGGCCTCTGGACCTGGCAGGAGAACAGTATCAGCCTGATTTCTAGTTTGGTGTTGGTTATTCCAGGTCAAATGTGACGGATATCCCACTTGCCTTGTTACATGTGCCATAGGATGTAATGCATTTGTAATAAGGCGTACCAAATATCTTTCATGTTTTTAATGACTAAGCCAACCACAAATTTCCAAATCAGCCCCTCAGTCACTTGTTGTACTACGGAGAGTAATGGGAAACAAACTCCAGTGTGGCAAAAATAACTTTCACCTTTCATTTTAGGGGTCAGAGTCAGCCACTCAGGATTAATTGTCAAGTATCCTGCCTCAGCAACAAATATCTCTCAGTTAACAGTAAACCTCGCTGAGGGGTGAGGTAAACAGGTTAGTTAATTGTTTGGTTAATTAAAACCATAACAATATAACTCATTACATACAAATATTGATATCCATGGAGCACGTAATGTCAATATATTGCTCAGCTAGACCATCGACACAAATTCATACAGACAGTAATAAAATCAATCAAATGTTTTAAAAGGTCGCTAAAATGTGGTATTTACTTCACTTTCCATTAGTTTTTGGAATACTGACCATCCTTAAAGATAACATCATTTATAGAAGTGAAGACAAAGTGAATCCATCATAACAACCAGCTGAAACATGCAAGGGCTGATCAGCCATCAACTCAACGACACCAGGCACGCTATTGCTTTTCCCGTAGCTGTGATTGTTAATTGCTTGTTCATGTAACAATAAATACTTCATCAGTTTAGAGTTCAATTGGGGATTAGCTGGATCAAGACTCTTTATTATTGCTGCTCTACATGTGTGAATACCTCTGGCAATCAAGCCTTCTTTTAGCAAGCTAAACCGAGCCAGATGCAGAAAGGGACGTATGCATATCAAATGTGTAAAGTCCTCTTTCTTATAACCACAGAGTCTACATGATGTATCACAACTCTATTCCCAAGATAGTTGGTCAACAAGAGTCGGCCTAAACGGATGGCCATCAATTTCCTTTTTGTGTGGGCCAGGAAAATGAGACTTAGATAAGACTTTTATAGTATTTAAGCACCATACTTGCTAGAGAGTCCAGCTAAAACTGTTCTTATCGACCAGAAAAGAATGACGGCTTGCAGCTTTGTTTATTATTTTTCTGAAAGATGCAAACGGTAAGTGTGTATTCCATAACTTTGTTGTGCTCATCTGATTTAACGCCTTAAGGAGGTACTTGCTATATGTGGACTGAGGATCATCACCTTCTAATGCCAACCAAAATGCACTACTTAGTGGGGAGTGATCTCTACTTAATTTGATCTTATAACAACTTTTTATAAACGTGTACATCCTCCCCAAGGTCTCATGGATAAGCCCAAATTTCCGGCGAGGCACTTTGTGGCAGTTGAAACACCCTCTTGCGAGCAGTTACTTGCAAATTGTTCAGAAGGTATGCATCTTTTCCATGCAATACAATGCTTGTGTATGCCACTGTTGGGAGCATTTTTTGTTGCGATTACTGATAGCAGCGGCTTGAAGGAGGGGCCCCTCAATTTCGTTGTGCACAAAATGCCATTATCAGAGCATTTCCTTTGTTTAACAAATTTTGTCTCTGCTCCTGGTGATTAAATCTGTTGTCAATAAATGTGCCCAAATATTTATAACTTCGAAGCCGGTGTCTAGAATGGTGCCTAATTAACATTGTTTTAGTTTTTGCTGTGTTAATTTCCAGTTTATTGGTTGAAACATCATTTCTTAGTTCATTCAAGGACTTTTGTAGACCCACTTCTGTTAGACTCATTAAAAGCACATCATCAGCATAAGAAAGTTGAGTCATCAGTAGAGAGCCCAAGCGCAACGGGTGTGAGTTAACTTTATCAAGCTGTGATGTTCAGTCTTCCATAAACAGATTGAAGAGGTGTGGAGCCAATACACATCCCTGTTTTAGACCCTTATTTCTGGCAATGCTTGTTGATATCCTTATTTCTGGCAATGCTTGTTGATATCCCTGAGCCATCCCCAAACTTACCACAAATCCAGGTTTGCATATGAAGTTGTTCAGTTCCTAGAATGTCCATCTCATAAACAACAACACTTTATATAACCCCCCTAAATCACAAGATTGAATCCTGACAGAAGATCCAGGAAGGGGTTATAAACCTCCTCCTGACACAGTCCTGCACAAGAGTTGCCTGGTTTTCAGTCCCAGTTCAAGCAATATCATGGACTTTCAATTCAGCTTGTCAAATGAGAAGGCAATGTTGACGTTTCAGCCTGTGGTGGCAGTCGGAGGTTCGTCAGACCATCATCAGGACTCAGTGTTGTTAAATAATACCGGCACATAAGGAAAATTAATTATAAAACAGTACGTGCAATCTTTCAAATCGCACCATGTGTGCTGCTTATTGAACCCAAGAAAACACCATAAACACAGGTGTAGAGAGTAGTATAAGCCACCACCTATATGAAAAGGAAAGTTAAAAAAATACTTTAAAAACATAGCAAACGTGCACCATAAACTACACTATGTCAGGCTCCCAACCAGAATAGCTATATTCTGCTACTTACAAACAGGTTGTAGCAACACACAAGGGACTTCAACCCACAAGCCCAAGTAAACAAATCCACAAAGATTAAAAGATTAAAAGTGCTTAACCGTCATACAACATAAACTTTAGAAAAACATTGCCTTCATTGCAGCGTACTCATACCTTTTAAACATGGGACCGCTAGCGTCTGTCTCCATCCACATCCGCTCAACACATGCAAGTCAAAATCAAACATTGCTGGCATTCCCGGGGAGTTTAAACAAGGAAGTGAAAAGTCATGTGACCATTCCAGTGACTATGGTGGTCAGCTTAAACTGGCAAAAATGCCTAACTAATACCTGTAGGAAAGTACCATCTTGCCTGACATGTAAACCCTATTTTTACTTGTATGTCAGTTTGTTTTTGCCTATCTCACTGGGATCCTGCTAGCCAGGATCCCAGTGCTCATAGTTTGTGGCCTGAATGTGTGTCCCTGGGTAGTGACTAACTGTGTCACTGAGGCTCTGCTTATCAGAACCTCAGTGCTTATGCTCTCTCTGCCTTTAAAATTGTCACTATAGGCTAGTGACCATTTTCACCAATTCTAATTGGCACACTGGAATACCCTTATAATTCCCTAGTATGTGGTACCTAGGTACCTAGGGTATTGGGGTTCCAGGAGATCCCTATGGGCTGCAGTATTTCTTATGCCACCCATAGGGAGCTCAGACAAATCTTACACAGGACTGCCACTGCAGCCTGAGTGAAATAACGTATTTCATAGCCGTTTTACACTGCACTTAAGTAATTTATAAGTCACCTATATGTCTAACCCTCACCTGGTGAAGGTTAAGTGCAAAGTTACTAAGTGTGAGGGAACCCTGGCACTAGCCAAGGTGCCCCCACATAGTTCAGGACAATTTCCCCGGACTTTGTGAGTGCGGGTACACCATTACACGTGTGCACTACATATAGGTCAATACCTATATGTAGCTTCACAATGGTAACTCCGAATATGGCCATGTAACATGTCTAAGATCATGGAATTGTCCCCCCTTGCCGAATCTGGTATTGGGGTGCCAATCCCATGCATCCCTGGGGCTCCACCATGGACCCTGGGTACTGCCAAACCAGCTCTCTGGGGTTTTCACTGCAGCTACCGCTGCTGCCAACCAACAGACAGGTATCTGCCCTCCTGGGGTCTGGGCAGCCCAGTGCCAGGAAGGCAGAACAAAGGATTTCCTCTGAGGGAGGGTGGTACACTCTCTCCCTTTGGAAATAGGTGCTAAGGGCCTGAGAGGAGTATCCTCTACAGGCCTCTAGAAATGCTTTGAAGGGCACAGATGGTGCCCTCCTTGCATAAACCAGTCTACACCGGTTCAGGGAACACCAGCCCCTGCTCTGGTGTGAAATTGGACAAAGGAAAGGGGAGTGACCACTCCCCTGTCCATCACCACTCCAGGGGTGTTGCCCAGAGCCCCTCCAGTGTGTCTCAGACCTCTGCCACCTTGAATCCAGAGGTGTGAGGGCACAATGGAGGCCTCTGACCAGTGCCAGCAGGTGACGTCAGAGACCCCTCCTGATAGGTGCTTACCCGACTAGGTGGGCAATCCTCCTCTGAGGGCTATTTAGGGTCTCTCCTGTGGGCTTTTCCTCAGATAACGATTTGCAAGAATTTGCCAGAGTTCCTCTGCATCTCCCTCTTCGACTTCTGCCAAGGATCAACCGCTGACTGCTCCAGGATGCCTGCAAAACTGCAACAAAATAGCAACAAGACTACAAGAGACATTGTAGCACCTAATCCTGCCGACTTTCTCAACTGTTTCCTGGTGGTGCATGATCTGGGGGCTGTCTGCCTTCACCCTGCAGTGGAAGCCAAGAAGAACTCTCCTGTGGGTTGACGGAGGCTTCTCCCTGCTAACGCAGGCACCAAACTTCAGCTTCACCGGTCCTTTGGGTCTCCTCTCACAGCGACGAGCGTGGTCCTTGGAACACAGGTGGTGAATCCAAGTGACCCCGACAGTCCAGTGGTTCATCTGTCCAAATTTGGTGGAGGTAAGTCCTTGCCTGCTAGGGCTTCTGTGCACTTTTGCAAGGAATCCTTCGTGCACAGCACAGCCCAGGTCCCAAGCACTCCGTCCTGCATTGCTCAACTTGCTGAGTTGACCACCGGCTCCGTGGGACCCTCCTTTGTAGTGTTGAGATAACCGCATGCTGTTTTCTTGAACCCATGTTTAAGTACTTCTGTGGGTGCTGCCTTCTGGTGTGTGGGCTCTCTGTGTTGCTGAGGGCCCCCTCTGTCTCCTCTTGCAAGTGCCGACCTCCTGGTCCTTCCTGGTCCCGGACAGCACCCTTTTTCTTCAACCGCAACTCTTGCAGCTAGCAAGGCTTGTTTGCAGTCTTTCTTCAAAGAAACAACTCTGCATCCTCCAGCATTCCGTATGACATCTTCTGTGCAAAGGATAAGTTCCTGGCCCCTTCCGTTGTTGCAGAATCTTCAGCTTCTTCCACCCAGAGGCAGCCATTTTGCACCTTGATCCAGGGTTTAGTGGGTTCCTGCCCCCCCCGGACACTTTAACGACTCTTGGACTTGGTCCCCTTCCTTTACATGTCCTCAGGTCCAGGAATCAGTCTTCAGTGTTTTGCAGTCAGTTGCGGTCTTTGCAGAATCTCCTACCACAACTTTAGTGTGTTTCTGAGGAAGTATGGTCACTTTGCTCCTACTTTTCAGGGTCTTGGGGTGGGGTATCTTGGACACCCTTAGTGATTTCTGACACTCCCAGCGACCCTCTACACATTACACTAGGCCAGGGGTCCCTAAGTGGTTCGCATTACACTTTATTAGTATATGTTTTTTGTTGCCCCTAGGCCTATTGCATCCTATTGTATTCTACAGTGTTTGCACTACTTTTCTAACTGTTTACTTACCTGATTTTGGTTTGTGTGTATATTTTATGTATTTTACTTACCTCCCAAGGGAGTATATCCTCTGCGATATTTTTGGCACATTGTCACTAAAATAAAGTACCTTTATTTTGAGTAACTCAGAGTATTGGGATTCTTATGATATAGTGCTATATGATATAAATGGTATAGTAGGAGCTTTGCATGTCTCCTAGCTCAGCCTAAGCTGCTCTGCTATAGCTACCTCTATCGGCCTAAGCTGCTAGAACACTACTAATCTACTAATGAGGGATTACTGGACCTCGCACAAGGTGTAAGTACCATCAGGTACCCACTATAAGCCAGGCCAGCCTCCTAAAATACCAGAGTTTGGAAACTGTTGTAATTACGGTAAGTATACTGTTGTGGACCTCAGTAAGTTTGTAAATAATATATCCATCGGGGCCATCAGCTCAGTCCATGTTAGTAAGATACACATTGTTGGAAAATGGGTTATTGGTAAGGGCAGGTATGTACCTACACCTAGCAACAAGCCACTAACCTCCCCTTAGGTCCAGTTAGGTCTCAGTAAATTAACCCCAGCTCAACCCTTGGTAGCTTGGCAACGAGCGTCAAGGCTTAACTTAGGAGACAGTGTGTAAAGCATTCAAATATCACAAAACAGTAATTAAATAAAACACAGGAAACAGTTTAAAAATCCAAAACCAATTTATAAAAATAGTTTCTATTTTTATCTTTAAAATGACACAAAAACGAATAAAATCGGATAAGGGGAACCGGAGATATGAATTTTTAAAGAATTATTATTTTTCTAGCGCTTAGAAACAAAAAGCGCCAATTGGGTCATCTGGTTGAACCTCGACCGGGGCAAAGTCAGAGTTTCAGGCCGACCGCGATGGAGCCCTGCTCGGCTACAGGTCACGGGAGGCCTCGGTTAAAAAGTTACCTTCTGACTTAGTCTTTATTTTGAAGATTTTCTTCAGCGGGATGAACCTGCCAGTCCTATCCGACCTCCTGGAGCCCTTCTCCGGATACGCGAAGCTGGATTCTTCGGTGGAGATTTTTACCTTCGGACTTAGTCATTTTTTCGAGGTGAAAATCCTTCGACCGGGGTAAACCTGGATCTTGATCCGACGTCCATGGAGCCCTTCTCGGATACGATGGCTGGGAGGTCCAGGTCAACTTTTTACCTTCGGACTTAGTCTCTTTTTCGGAGATTTTTCTTTACCGGGACGAACCACCAAGTCAGGCCGGGTCGCGGTTGAGGCAAGCCGGCTAGAATTTCCGCGGCGGGTCGGTCCCTCTATGGAGCTTTTTTACAAAAATTCTCAAATCTTCTCCAAACTTCTGGGGCTTCACCCAGATGTTCTTTTAAGGTTCTTTTGGGGTCCACAGCTCACCCCAAGGGTCCGGAAGTTCTGAGATGGTCCTTGGGGGGTGCGGACTACAACTCCCAGAATGCACCTGGCGCAAACTCCTTTTTGGCCACTGGGCAGTGGTCATCTGGTCGCTTTCTTCAGGAGTTGGTGCAGGGGACTCTGGTTAGCAATTTTTCACCTGTAGCAAACAGGGAGTCCCTCCTTGAACCAGTTGAAGCCAGGCAAAGTCCTTCTTGTGGTGAAGCCCAAGTGTGCAGCTGGTGCAGTCCTTCTGAGTGCAGGTTCCAGGTGCAGGCCAGGGGTCCAGCAGGGCAGTCCTTCTTCTCCTTTAGTTCTTTTCTTGTTGAAATCTGGTGGGGATCTGAGGTGTGGGTGCAGGTCTGCCAGTTTTATCCTTGCTCCTGGGTGAAAAGCAGGGGGGGTCCTGGTTCTCCAATCAGGGGCAGGGTCCTTCCCCCTGCGATGACCACTTCCTGGGAAGTGTGGCAAAAATCCATCCCAGTGGGCAACATTCTCTAAAAATCCAACATGGCTGAATCTGATTTTTGGAGGTTACACCTGGCTGAGCCCACCCACTGGTGTGGCTAAAAATCATAAACACACCCCTCTCCTGCCCTCTCCTAATCTAATCAAGGGGACACCTAGTTGTCTGGGGTTGCAGGATGTGGGGGTGTTGCTGGTTGCTCCAAATGTCCTTCTCTGCCTTTGAAGACCAGTTTGGCAGCCCTCCCCTTCCTGCCTCACCATCTGCTGATGGGAGATTCTCTCCCACAGGCACATTCCTTTGTGTGAAGCCAGGCCCCTTCACACCTCATCAAGGCAGCTTGGCTAAGCTGCTGCAGGCTGGCCAATCAGAGCACAGCAGCAAAAACAATGCAGGGCTGAAATTGGCAACTTTTTAGGTAAAGTCTAAAACTTTTTACCTGAACAAGTTATATTAAATCCAACAACTGGAAGTTGTGGGATTTATTACAACAATTAATTTGATACCAAATTCTTGGTATGCAACAATTAAGAAGACTTTAAAATTTAAAATAAAGTCTCCCCATTCTAAGCTATGAAGGCCATTCACTTCAATGAGGGAAAAACGAATTTGGCTGTTTTGACCTCACCAGGGTTTATAAATCTATTTTTATAAAGTCCCTGCTTATAGTTACATGGCACCCAGCCCTAGGGGCACATAGGGCACACCTTAAGGGTGACTTATATGTAAAAATAAGGTAGTTTAAGACTTTGGAACTACTTTTAATTCCAAAGTTGAATTTGCATATAACTTTAATTTAAAAGCAGCCAGCAAGGCAGGCCTGCCTTTAAAATGACACTGGGCACCTCAGCAGTGCACCTATGGGTGCACTGCCTATGCTGTGGTCCCTAAACCTACATGCCCTACCATATACTAGGGACTTATAGGTAGGTTAACTTAGCCAATTATAATTAGCCTAATTTGCATATTGATTTTACACAGAGCACAGGCCCTGGGACTGGTTAGCAGTACCCAGGGCACCATCAGAGTCAGGAAAACACCAGCAAAAAGTGGAAAATGGGGGCAAAAAGTTAGGGGGACTCTGCAATCAGCCTTGTTTTCTCACACAATCCCCCCCTAGCCCACATGCCCAGGAGACTCAGCCCAACCCTGGGAGAGTCTTCCTGGCTTGTTAGGCGAGGAAGACAGTGAAGAAAACTGGCTGTCCCTTTGCAGGGCCTACTCTGCCTTACATCCTCCTGTCATGGTCACTCCCTCTGGGTAGTGAAGCCATCCCAACAGTGAAAGGACCCATCTCAAACTGAAACTTCCCTCTAGGGGGGTCTTCCTCCTCTCCCTCTGCCAACTTGGGTAGTGAGGTGCCCACCTCCCCTACTCCTAACTTTGCTAGGGCAACACCTAGCTTACCCAAGGAGGTCACCCAACACTTGAGCAACCCCACCATGACCAACAGGGTCAGGGGGCCTACTTTGCTATTGGCCCTGGGGTCTGCCTCCCAGGCCAAGTACAGTGCTGCCAGGAAGGCTAGCACCCAGCAGAGGCTACTGACAGCTGTCAGTACCCAGAACCACACCCTAAGCTCTCCACTGACAGGTGGCTGAGCTGCTATAGGGGCAACTATGGGGTCCTGGCACCCCTCTTGCTGTCTAGAGTGGGGGGCTACCACGTCCTGTGGCAGACACCCTCCTTCCACTCTCCCTTCTGTCAGTGCAGGGGCAACACCCTGCATCTGGACAGCTGCCTGACTACTCAGGACTTCCTTGGGGTCAGGGGAGGCCTCACCAGTGCCAACTCTGGGCTCCCCCCCTACTGGGGCAGAAGGCCTTTGGCTCCCTGGAACTCTCTTTAAGAGTGGCCTACCCTTCCTTTTCTTCTTTCCTTTTCTTGGGGACCCCTGTCTCCTAACTGTAGGGACTGACTCCCCAGGACTTTGGTTTGGGGGGGCGCCCTGGGCGACCGCCCCATCTGGGACCAGACCCACCTCTGGGAGGTCATTGCCCAGGATACAATCTAGGGGGAGGTCAGCACTGACTACCACCCTAAACCAGTCAAGGATACCCTCCCTCTCTAGGGGCACTATGGCTACAGGTTTGGAAGTGACCTCCCCTGTGGCTATCCTGACTTTCCTTGTCTCTCCTGGGACATACATGTCTGGGGTCACTAACCGGTCACTCACTATAGTGTGACTGGCACAGGTGTCTCTCAGGCCAGTGATAGGGATCCCATTCACCTGAATGGGGTGGAAGTGCCTACTTCCACCCTCAGGGATCACCAGCTCACCATCTGGTCCTGTCTCCCAGCTCAATGCTAGGAGGACTTCATCATCTGAGGAGTCCTCCTCCATGGCTACACTGGACAGCCCAGTGCTAACCACCTTCTTTGGACAGGCTGCATCTCCTCTGAAGTGACCTGTCTGCTGACAGTCAAAGCAAGCCCTACTGTCCAAGAGCTTTTTTAAGCCTGGGTCTCCCTGTCTCTGCTTGTCAGAGTGGTAGTGGGATTTACTCTCCTCCTTCTTAGGGTTCTGGGGTACAGAGGGAGTCTCTGTGGTGGGCTTACCACCTCCCTCCTTAGGTTTTTGGGGACCTGATCCCCCCCTTCTTGGAGTCTCCCCCCTGGGACTTGACAACCACCCTGGTTCTCAACCACTCATCAGCTGCCTCCCCTAGCTCTCTAGGGTTGGTCTGCTTAGAGTCCACTAGATGCTGGCGTAACCTTTCTTGGGTACAATTGGTCAAGATGTGCTGTCTCATGATCAGATTGTATAACCCCTCATAAGTATTTACTTTGTTACCAATAATCCAGCCCTCCAGTGCCTTTAGTGAGGTGTCTACAAAGTCAACCCAAGACTGGGTACTGACCTTCTGGGTGTCCCTGAACTTCATTCTATACTGCTCTGGGGTCAGACAAAACTTATTGGTTAAGCACCTCTTCATACTAGGGCACAAATCTGCCTCCTCCCCCCTTAAGGTCAGAAGCCTATCCGTCCCTGAGTTGGGGACCAACTCCCACAAAAGGGAACCCCAGTATTGAGGCCTAACCCTTCTCATTTGGAGTGCCCTCTCAAAGGCCTCCAACCACTTGTCTATATCATCCCCCTCTACATAAGCAGGAACCACCCCCTTGGGTAATCTGGGGCAAACTCCCCCACCCATGGACACCTCAACTTCTCTGTCGCTGCCACCATCTCTTTTCTCTTTCTTTGCCCACTTTTTCTTTTCTAGGGCCAGCTTGTCTGCTTCCAAAGCTATGTATGCTAGCTGGGCCTCCAGCTCTCTTTCTCTGATGGATGGGTTCTCTCCTCCTGAAGGGACCCCCTTCCCACCACTAGCTTTGGGTCTGCCCCTAGTGACTGTATGTACTGAGGACCGGTCTTCCTCATCCTCACTTAGGCTCAGATGCCCTCCCTCCCCTGAGTGGTTAGAGCTAGCATCCTCCCCTGTTTCTCCCTGCTCTGGAGCTTCCCCTGCGTCTACCTCTTGGGCCTCAGCCCATGCTGTCAGGGATTTGATCAGGACTTGCTTCCTGAGGTCAGTGGTTGCAGGCAACCCTCTTTCAGTACACAACCCCCTAAGCTGGACTACTGTCAGTGTGGGTAGGCTAGCCAGATCAAGCTCCATGGTTCCCTAGTTTTGTGTCAACAAAAACTTTTTGCAAAAATTGGAAACAATAATTTAGAAAAATTACAAAAATTCAATAATAGAAATTAATCCAAATTAAACATTTTTTTATTTATTTTTTAAACAATTTTTGCACTAAGACAATTTAAAGGATTTTTAATTTGTTTTACTTAAAACTGTAACGTGATACTGAACACAAGTACAGGATCCCACCGCTGCCACCAAAAATGTTGGAAAATGGGTTATTGGTAAGGGCAGGTAGGTACCTACACCTAGCAACAAGCCACTAACCTCCACTTAGGTCCAGTTAGGTCTCAGTAAATTAACCCCAGCTCAATCCTTGGTAGCTTGGCTACGAGCGTCAAGGCATAACTTAGGAGACAGTGTGTAAAGCATTCAAATATCACAAAACAGTAATTAAATAAAACACAGGAAACAGTTTAAAAATCCAAAACCAATTTATAAAAATAGTTTATATTTTTATCTTTAATATGACACAAAAACGAATAAAATCGGATAAGGGGAACCGGAGATATGAATTTTTAAAGAATTATTATTTTTCTAGCGCTTAGAAACAAAAAGCGCCAATCGGGTCATCTGGTTGCACCTCGACCGGGGCAAAGTCAAAGTTTCAGGCCGACCGCGATGGAGCCCTGCTCGGCTACAGGTCGCGGGAGGCCTCGGTTAAAAAGTTACCTTCTGACTTAGTCTTTATTTTGAAGATTTTCTTCAGCGGGATGAACCTGCCAGTCCTATCCGACCTCCTGGAGCCCTTCTCCGGATACGCGAAGCTGGATTCCTCGGTGGAGATTTTTACCTTCGGACTTAGTCGTTTTTTCGAGGTGAAAATCCTTCGACTGGGGTAAACCTGGATCTTGATCCGACGTCCATGGAGCCCTTCTCGGATACGATGGCTGGGAGGTCCCGGTCAACTTTTTACCTTCGGACTTAGTCTCTTTTTCGGAGATTTTTCTTTACCGGGACGAACCACCAAGTCAGGCCGGGTCGCGGTTGAGGCAAGCCGGCTAGAATTTCCGCGGCGGGTCGGTCCCTCTATGGAGCTTTTTTACAAAAATTCTCAAATCTTCTCCAAACTTCTGGGGCTTCACCCAGATGTTCTTTTAAGGTTCTTTTGGGGTCCACAGCTCACCCCAAGGGTCCAGAAGTTCTGAGATGTTCCTTGGGGGGTGCGGACTACAACTCCTAGAATGCACCTGGCGCAAACTCCTTTTTGGCCACTGGGCAGTGGTCAGCTGGTCGCTTTCTTCAGGAGTTGGTGCAGTGGACTCTGGTTAGCAATTTTTCACCTGTAGCAAACAGGGAGTCCCTCCTTGAACCAGTTGAAGTCAGGCAAAGTCCTTCTTGTGGTGAAGCCCAAGTGTGCAGCTGGTGCAGTCCTTCTGAGTGCAGGTTCCAGGTGCAGGCCAGTGGTCCAGCAGGGCAGTCTTTCTTCTCCTTTAGTTCTTTTCTTGTTGAAATCTGGTGGGGATCTGAGTTGTGGGTGCAGGTCTGCCAGTTTTATCCTTGCTCCTGGGTGAAAAGCAGTGGGGTCCTGGTTCTCCAATCAGGGGCAGGGTCCTTCCCCCTGCGATGACCACTTCCTGGGAAGTGTGGCAAAAATCCATCCCAGTGGGCAACATTCTCTAAAAATCCAACATGGCTGAATCTGATTTTTGGAGGTTACATCTGGCTGAGCCCACCCACTGGTGTGGCTAAAAATCATAAACACACCCCTCTCCTGCCCTCTCCTAATCTAATCAAGGGGGCACCTAGTTGTCTGGGGTTGCAGGATGTGGGGGTGTTGCTGGTTGCTCCAAATGTCCTTCTCTGCCTTTGAAGACCAGTTTGGCAGCCCTCCCCCTTCCTGCCTCACCATCTGCTGAGGGGAGATTCTCTCCCACAGGCACATTCCTTTGTGTGAAGCCAGGCCACTTCACACCTCATCAAGGCGGCTTGGCTAAGCTGCTGCAGGCTGGCCAATCAGAGCACAGCAGCAAAAACAATGCAGGGCTGAAATTGGCAACTTTTTAGGTAAAGTCTAAAACTTTTTACCTGAACAAGTTATATTAAATCCAACAACTGGAAGTTGTGGGATTTATTACAACAATTAATTTGATACCAAATTCTTGGTATGCAACAATTAAGAAGACTTTAAAATTTAAAATAAAGTCTCCCCATTCTAAGCTATGAAGGCCATTTACTTCAATGAGGGAAAAATGAATTTGGCTGTTTTGACCTCACCAGGGTTTATAAATCTATTTTTATAAAGTCCCTGCTTATAGTTACATGGCACCCAGCCCTAGGGGCACATAGGGCACACCTTAGGGGTGACTTATATGTAAAAATAAGGTAGTTTAAGACTTTGGAACTACTTTTAATTCCAAAGTCGAATTTGCATATAACTTTAATTTAAAAGCAGCCAGCAAGGCAGGCCTGCCTTTAAAATGACACTGGGCACCTCAGCAGTGCACCTATGGGTGCACTGCCTATGCTGTGGTCCCTAAACCTACATGCCCTACCATATACTAGGGATTTATAGGTAGGTTAACTTAGCCAATTATAATTAGCCTAATTTGCATATTGATTTTACACAGAGCACAGGCCCTGGGACTGGTTAGCAGTACCCAGGGCACCATCAGAGTCAGGAAAACACCAGCAAAAAGTGGAAAATGGGGGCAAAAATTTAGGGGGCCTCTGCAATCTGCCCTGTTTTCTCACACACATGCTGTCTGTCTCCCTATTGCAGAGCATTCAGGTAGTCACATGTCACATGACCATCGCAATAACTTTGGTGGCCATCTTTAAATGTAAAAATGTCCCATCTCAGTGCTGTCACATACTAAAACTCCTTTCACAACTGTTTTGTAGGTGGCCCCAGAGTCTAGCTTATCCATAAAACAGAAAGAAAAGATTGACCCAACCAATTGTACTCAGGGCATTATTTGCCATCAAGCACAACAACCAATATAATTAAATGTCAGAAATGAAAGTACAGATAAAGGGACTCACAGCCCTCAGTTCAACCATTGGAAAGAAAAGGACACCATAGGAAAACCTGAAAGGGACCATACTATCTCTAGTAGATCTGCTAGATATTGATTCAGTGTCCGTAATTGCAAGCACAGAACCATGAAAGGCGGTTAAGATCCATTACCCTCTATGTGGAATTCATCACATTGACTGTTCCATTCAAGATAGTCTATCTATGATGTTGCCAGTATTTGCCATTCCACCTGTTGATTCAGACCCTTTTTAACTGTATCTGCAAACCAAATCCATCTGTTCTCTTTAATGGTCAACAGGCGGTCCACATTTACACATCTTTTCAAGGGTTTTATAACATCAAGTACAAACCAGTGCATATCGTTCACAATTAGAAAAATGTTACAGCTGCCAAGTTCTCTCATTTAGACAACATGTTTTACTGTGTCATGAGGAGGGTTATAACCTCTTCCTGGATCTTCTGTCGGGATTCAATCTTGTGATCTAAGGGGGTTATATACAGTGTTGTTGTTTATGAGGTGTACATTCACTGGATTTGTTGTACATTTTTTTTAACTTCCTGAATCCTTTTGAGTAATATATTGGATTTTAACAGTACAAAGTTGTGTATTCATTAATTAGACTGGATTATACGTGCACATACTATATCTGAACAATTCCTCTAGGAGCATTTTTAAGTGAGACCTTTCGAAAGTTGGCATTTTCTTTTCCTAACCATGTGTGCCTTCTGTTATTGTCCTGGTTCACACGACTGTGACTGGCTCTGCTGCTAGGCTTTGTGTATTCCTCCCAGACAGTAACTAAAAAAGAATCAGGTGTAAGCAAGATGGGACAGACTGCCAGGATGGTGGTGATTGAGATGTAATCTGCCCCACTTACAATTCAAAGTGAGTGCACTGAAAGGACCCTAACACCAGCCTTTTTTCACCTCAAACGTCTAGGAGCCTAGACAGGAAGAGGGAGAAGCTTTTCAGAACCAGATGTGGAGGTAGTAAAGGGAATCCTCCCACTTCAAAGCCTGGTACCAGGTATAAATATTGCAACCTCAGAACACCCCAGCAGTACACTCCCGGACCTGTGAACATTATGGAAGTAGGACTGCCCTGCCACCAGAGGTTTTCCCTGCTGCTTGAGGATTGCTTTGGTTTCTGAGAGGGAAGACTAGATCTGTTTACCTTCATCCCAGGCTAACGTGAGTGACTCCAAGAGTAAGTTGGCTGACCACCTGATTGAGCTACTGAGGCTTTCCAACAACTGCCCAGCTGACCTGCTGCACTGAACCCATTTGTACCTGCAACTGGACATTCCTGAGCCCTGCTGCTGGCTTCTGCTGGAGTGCGAACCTGATTTCCAAGTGGTGCCTCCCGGGTCCTGAACCCTTAGCTGGCATTAGAGTGAACATCTCCCTGCCTAACTGTGGGTCCCACCAAATCTGATGCATATAATGCAGCGCAATGTAACCAGACACAAGATCTCACAACGCAGCACCTCATAGTTCCTGATTGGCTGCCTTAACAGAACCGATGTAACTCAATGCAGAACCTCGCAAAGCTGCCCTTGTAGCTCCTCATCCAAACCATCACAGAGTGACACAACGCCTCACATCAAGGACATTAGGTACAATTATCAGCTGGACCAACCTGGTCCCTGTGTCCAGCCAGTGTTCCATCACGTGACTTTGTCTAGGTCCAGTGTGACCAGATGAACACAGTTGGCACTTTGTGCTTCTAAGAGCTATTTCTTACCTAAAACTTTGAAATTACATAACTCTGGTTCTACTGATTGGATGTTTGTTGTTCTGGCATCGTTCTGTTTACTAAAATGTATTCTATTTTCCTAAATTGGTTCAGGATCTTTCTTGTGCTGTGGATTCATTTTATTACTGCTTATGTCCTGCATAACTATTTTAAACTTTGCCTCTAAGTTAAGCCTGACTGCATTGTGCCAAGATACAAGAGGGTTAAGCGCAAGATAATTTAGTGACTTTTGTGGTTCACAGTGACATGGATGTGTTACATGTTTAGGAGCATTTTACGAGGATTGGAGGGTGAATTGATGGTGGGCCTCAAAAGGACATGTTGAGGTGCCTCGAATGTGAACAATTATGCAATTGACCCATGTGCTATGTTTCTAGTGTTGCTGTACTGAAAATAAATATAAAATAAAGTTTCAACAAAAAAAATAAGATGAGTTCACTTTAGTTTTGTGCAGAAGTAGTTTACAGGAATAAGTAGTGTAAATTGTTAAATTTTTCTATGCGGATTACTTTATTTTAATAATCAACGTCCTGGATTAAATTGTAGATTTTTTAAATTACAAACATATTGATTTCCTGGTTCTCCAAGACAAAACCATCCATTTAGCTTATACCAGTATTTGAAATGGTTAACGAAACAGACATGTGCCTAGGTGGTCTAGAATGTTTAATACACTTTCCTTTAGAAACTATTTCCTTTGCGTGTCTCATTAAGGACTAATCAGCCCATAATTCATGATGCCTGTAATAATGGCACTATCTTGAGCTTTTCTAAATGTGCACAATGCGTTCTTTTCAATCAGAGAAATCCACCATTCAAAGCATCCTAATTACTCAAATCAATCACTTGAAAGCTTGCATATACTTCATCATTCATAACCAGGAAATGGTGAGATTTCTCTTGTTTAAATAATCTCACCCATTAGAGGGACAATTGTACTATTGTTAAAAACACTTTTCATTAAATTATAATCATACAAACGACTTTTGTTTTACAACTTGACAATGCAGTTTTAAATGTTGCAGTATTGAATGTGTAGTCTAGATCTGAGTTTCTGTCTACAAATTTTATTTTGTTTAATGTTAAAAAAATATTGAGTCACTAGAAGGCACAAGCGAGTTATAAACATTAGTCTCTATAACAGCTGAGGCAAATATTTTGAAACCCATGCAAAACCAATAATGTGTTTGTTCATGTAATATGCTGATCTTAGACAATAGTTGAACTTAAAACTTAATTTTGACTGTGAAGCGCTAATATTTGTGTAATGTTTGTCTGTACTATTATACTTTCCAATGTAAAAATTATTTCGCGGGTGAGTTAATATCCTCAATAAATGTAGCCGATCCTGCGCATTCACATTTTTTCTTTTGTGCTAAACTGCTTTGCTTGGTGTATAAAAATATAATTAGGGACACTGCATTTATTTCCTCGAGTGCTGATTTCCGTGAAATAGAAATCAGTTGGCAATGGAGCAGTCTATTGCTCCCATGTGGTTGTACATTGCAAGCATGCCAAAGTATGACTGTATGAACATGTCTCCGAAATTATTTTTATTTGGGATCCTAAGAAGTCTTATTTTGCCTTAACTTATCAGTGGTTTTATAACTGATAATAATGAGTGGCTTCCAAACCATCTGTACATATTTAGTATATGTATGCATTTTCACCTGTAATTCAAGGTGACCATTCTTTTCTGGCAAAAGGAGACATGACAAATTTGTGTAATTTCCCTCCCTATGTAACTACCCTCCCAGTTAATCATTGTTTTTCGAATCTGACAACGAATGGGGTTGCAGAAGCAGTGTTAGTTTCTGACACTGTTGTTTTGGATTTTCCATTAAAATAGGCTATGGTGGGGGGCGTGGCGGAGTTGGCAAAGTTTCTGGAATAATTTATGTTTCTGTTCCTGACACAAAGTCGAATGTTGCTGCCATGTTGTATCTGATATGCAGAGCGAGAGGCAAGCTACTGCTCTAAGACTATACTAGACTTGCTCTCTCTAAAGGAAAATACATGTTATTGCAGTGCCGAAGTAGGTAAAACGTGTGGAATTGCTGCTTCTGCTATTAGCTGAGCTCATTTTAATGTTCCTCCTAGGTGCGTTTGCACGTCACGGGCTTGCATCACCAACAAAAATTTGCAATTGTATTATTCTTATGGCGTCCCACGTTTATTTGAATAATCAAATAATGGGTGTGACCGAGGTAGCTTGTCTTTCCACATGTAGGCCCATATTTATACTTTTTAAGCGCCGCATTTGCGTCGTTTTTGACGCAATATCGGCGCAAACGTACAAAATACATTTGTATGCTTGCGCTGCTTTTACGTTAAAAAATGACGCAAATACGGCGCTATAAAGTATAAATATGGGCCGCAAAGTTACAAGTCATAACAATGGTGACTGGGAGTCTCATGGCGCATAATATTGTGTCACGTGAACATACAGAAAAGAATGCCACGAATGGAGATATTCGATATTAGCCACTATGGACACCAGTAATTACCAGAAAACAGCAAAACACTCCAGCACAAAAATAGCTGCTTAGTTCAAAAAACAAGATTCTTTTTTCGGAAGGGGTGGTGGTTGTTGTGGAACTTAGGACCAGATTCATACTTTTTCATGCAAAACTGCGCAGTATACCGCCGGCTAGCGCCATTCCAAAATGCCAGCTGGGTGTCATAATAATAGAATTACAGTAGCCAGCGGTGAGGCCCGGCTAGCATCCTGAAAAAGGATGCTAGCCAGGTGGGTGAGGCATAGGGGGAACAGGTGGTTGTGCATCAAAGGATGACGCTAGTATGGTCAGAGGCATAAAAATGCCTCTAACCAGACTAGGGTCATTTTTTGACGTAAATCCCCCATGGACATGACTCCTGTCTTCGTAAAGACAGGAGTCATGTCCACCACGCCAATGGCCATGTCCAGAGGACATATGTCCCCTGGGCATGGCTATTGGGCCCAGTGTCATGTAGGGGGGCCCAAGTAAGGCCCCCCAAAAGGCACTTTAAAAAATAATATAAAATACGTACCTTACTTACCTGGAATGGGGTCCTCCCATCCTGTGGTGTTCCTCTGATGTGGGTGGGGGTGTCCCTTGGGCCATGGAAGGGCACCTCTGTGCCCATTCCATGGTCTCTGACCATGGAAATATGCCCACAGGTGCCCTAACGCATGCCTGATCCAAGCGTTAAATAATGGCGCTAAGCAAGCTTAGCACCATTATTTAAGGCCCCCTTCCCCAGTGTGTGATTTTAGCACAGGGGGATAAATATGGCGCTAAGGCCATATTGTCATTTTTTGCACTGGAACACGGGAATCTCACTGACACAAGGTCTTTCACTCCCAAACTTTGGCACTAGACTGGTCTAGTGTCAAAGTATAAATATGTAAAAAAAAGATGCAAATTCGTAGTAAGGCAAGTATAAATCTGGGCCTCAGAGGCAGATTTAAGAGCCCCTAGTGACTCCTTGCACTCCATTAGCATCATTTGTGTACAGTATTATGGCCCAACAAGGCCAAAATCACTGCGCCAAATTTACAAAGTAATGCAATGCATATATTGCACCACTTTGTAACCCTTTGCCCTACATTATGCCTGCGCCAGGCATAATGTATGTAAAGGGGGGTCCATCCGTTAGGAAGGGACAAAAATGGCACAAAGAATTCCAGGAGATTTCTTTGCATCATTTTTTTCTGCACTTTCAACGTCTGCTCAGAGCAGTTTACAATGGGCCTCAATAAGCTTCGTAAATGTTTGACACTAATCCTGCAAAGCTCCAAACTAGCGTAAAAACAATTGATGCTAGTTCCCTTTATACTTCTTATTTATACATAATCATTAAAAGAACACAAGAAGAAGGAGAAACTGCACAAAAATGACAGTGAAGCAGAATTTGTAATATTAGAAGGCAAGAATCTGGTTTCAAGTGTGAGTCAACACAGATCATTTAGCAGGGTCTCATATGGTTTGTTCCAAAAATGTAGCCATGTTGACAGCTGAAGGTGGAGATAGTAATGCAAGCTAGCTTTGTGTCAGGGAATCATTATGAGAGGTAGACATGAATAAAAGCTCAGTTTGGAATAGGTTGAAACGGTTTATGTGTTTTAATCATTGATTCGGTTTCCTACAATCAGTGTGCGATTGTTATGGCTATCATTATCATCATCATCATCAAACTTTTTTCGGTATCATAGGTGACCATAAAAGCACAATATTTAAAAGCAAATGAAAGCATAAAGCATTTTATAATAAATGTGAGAGTAAAACCACCAATCCCCCAATTCTAAATCATATAGCATACTTCTTCCTTGCTCTCAGAGCTTGGGTAATGAAATCCAGGACTGCAAAGCATATTTTGGGGGATTCCAAATGCTGTACAATCATAAAACCCTCCCAGTATGTTATAGGGCGTTTCTCTCTAACAATAGGGCATAAAAAACGTTTCCAAAAAAGCAGAGTATAGTGTGCAAAACAGCATAAAGTGCACAGTGGACTGCTGAGGAATCCCGTTACATGGGCAACAAGACAGCAACAGACACCATGACCCCACAACTGGAAAAGCGCACAAAAAATGAGTTGTGTTAGTTCAATGTTGTGTTAGACAGAATTTTTGTCCAACCCCTTTACCCATGTCTGATAGTACTCCATATCAACAGCCGTAGAAATTGATATATGAGATTGCACTGAAGACATGTCAGACACTTTTATCATTCTCAATCTATCCATATGGGACAAATACTATACCTTAATATGGAACTTAATATTCAAGCTTATATTCTTCTTTCTTCACATAGGAAATCCATGGGATAGCCCTATGTTTGCTTTGTTTAGGCAATTCTCTAAATGTTTGCTGGTAAAATACAATTCTGGAGAGGACCAAACCTTCATCCATAACACAATTGGTAATAGGCCCACCCAATTCTCCAGGAACCCCAGTCCCACTTCACAAATGGGATAAAACTAACAATCTACTCAGAAATGTATTTTGCATTACTTGGAGTGATTTGGGTGAAATGTGTCCCCATACTTCTGCTCTATATGTACCCACCGAGAGGCATTTACTTTTGAATAGCTGGACCATTTCTTTTGGGGGTTGGTGTCCTAGCTTTTTTGCAAACCTAAACAGCGTTTCCCCCCCCCGCCTCCATTGCTTGCGACCGCTGAGAGTGTAATCAGTCCCAAGAAAGGTTGGCATCAAATAAGATGCTCAAATAATTAAAACGCTTGATCTTTTTTAATAGGTATAACCCAGAAAGAAATTTTTGAAGCAGGTGTGTTTCAGGCAGCAAGTTAATGTATCATTATTGACCTTAAGGTTCAGTTATAGCATAAAACAGTGTAATCTGTCAAAAAGAATATCACGTAATCTGCATGAAGCAGGACTGAAATTGATCGTGAGCCAATTTTAGGGACATCAAAAGTGCACACGCTTAAAAAAGAATCCAATGCATTAATATAAAACAGAAATGAAAAAGGAGCCAAAATAGATCCGTCTCACCCCACGTCTGACTGGGATGGAAGGCGTCAAATCACCCAGTTGAGAATACCGCACTGTCATGTAATTATCTTGATGTAAATATTTCAGAATATCCAAGAGAGGGGGAATCAATACCAATCAAGGTCATGATGTCCCAAAGTTTTCCCCTGTCCACTAGGTTAAAGGCACAGGAGAGGTTCATGAAAGCCATATGAATGGCACCTCCCCTGGTTTTAACATATTTCCCTATGATCAGGGATAGGTTTAGAGCTTGTTGAGTCATTCCCTTCCCTGGGCGAAACCCATATTGCACATCTGTAAAAAAAAACAGATTATCTTCAGGCCAAGTTTCCAGTCTCCCTAAAATAACCCTGCCAAAGATATTCAGAGAAGAATCAAGCAGTAATAATTAGAAGGAAAATTTATATCTCCTTTCTTATAAATTGGAACTATAACTGACTGTTTCCATGACTCTAAGTTCCCCCCAATTATCAAAGAATTAAATACGTTGGTCAACAATAAGGCCCACAAATAAATAATTTGTTTAAAGAATTTGCATGGGACCTCATCAGGATCTGGTATCTTCCCTGTCACAGAACGTTGAATAGCTGCTCGTACTTCCCCCACTGAGATGAAATTACCAAACTCTTTAATTTCTGTTAGCAAAACCTCCTTTTCTATGGAGGGGTGAAACATTATCAAGTCATTCTACATTAAGGCCCTCAATATGACCCTGGCGGTCGGCGGTAATTTGGGGAAAGGTACTGCAACAGGCTGGCGGTACCTCTTCCCAAATTATGACATTGGTGGTTTGGCTCAAGCCAAACCGCCAACGTACCACTCCATCCGCCAGGGTGGTAACGGACGCTGGGGTGGAGACTTCAGTCTCCAGCCCGGCGGCAGTCACAATCCCACCCTCGGGATGATGACCTCGCCTACCGCCATGGTTTTTTCGCAGCAAGCGTACCGCCACGAGAACCAAGGCGGTAGGCACTATCAGTGCCAGGGAATTCTTTCCCTGACACTGATAGGGGTCTCCCCTGCCCCCTCCCAAGAGTCCTCACCCACCCCCTCCCTCTCCTGCCACCCGCACATTTCCACACCCACACGCGCACACACATACACACACATACTACATCCACCCACGCATGTACACATACATACCCACACACCGCAACACACACCAACATACTTTGCCGCACAAGCGCATCCACAACATACACGTACACTCACATACAGGCATTCATGCACTCATTCAACGCGACTCACATCCGCATGCACGCATTCATAAACAGACACCCTCACACACACACAACACCCCTACACATGCACACAACACCTTCCACCCCCCTCTCCTGTTGGAGAACCAGATTTACCTGCTTGCAGGGGGACCTCCGGCTGGAGACAGGACGCAGCGCTGCTGTCAGCAGCAACGTTCGCCAGCAAAATACCGCCAGGCCGTATCATTGCTCATGATACGGTAGGCAGTGTTTTGCTGGTAATAAAGGCAATAAAGGTCAACCATTCCTGGTTTGTCACTTGGGATCTAATTACCGTCACATTCCAAGAAAGGAGTCGTACAGCTTTTAAACGAGGTCTGGTCAGACTGTCCAAAGTTGATAAACAAACAGCCTAAGGGAGAGCAGGAAAGGGGGTTGAGAAAGGGGGTTGAGCTGTATTGAAATAATTAGGTACTATCTTTATTTCCAGGTTCCCCCAGATCAGTTAGTAGGTACTGCTTTCCATCTTGGGAAGTTTCATTTCTCCTCTCACTTGACCAAGTGATAGTCCGCCCCGCAGCCCTCTTAAGCACCATATCTGGCTGTCCCCTACCCCTCGCAAATGGTAGCTCATTAGCCAAGGTTTGCCCCCTTGCCCGAACAAACCTCTATTTATCTGTTGAATTTGAGATGACATAGAGCCTCCTTCATAGTATCTGCCTTCATCCTTGGACAGGCAGTCATTACTATCCAAATCTGATAGAACTTGAAATCTATTTTAGGTCAGAATCCTATGAGCTTCTTGTATAGACTGGTGACAGGATGTACAGATGCCTCAATTTTCCTTATTCCTACCCTGATTGTGTAGTCTATAGAAATAATCTAATCGGACAATTGTTATTCCATCACCTAATCTCTTCCAGCAGTCCCAAAGACTTAAATTTACCAAACAATGTGCCTACAGTTAATTACAATGCAGTCTCACTTTATGGATTTTGCAGAGGGGCCTACCCAATTTCCTCTCCTCACCTTAAGAATGTCATTAAACTCAACAATGGCAAAATCGGCATTGCTGGAGAGTCAATGGCACAGTTTATTTTTAAAGGCTGCATGAGGTTCTTCAATGTTCATTCTTATAGGGGACCCCAACTAATACCGCCACATTAGGAGAGCATTCAGGAGGCAGATGTAGAGATGCCTGGCTACACGTGGAACCATAACGGGAGACATTCTCACTGGTGTCTAAAGAATTTGAAGAGAAAGCAGAGCTTTCTGCTCTATGCTAAGAGTGTGAGGTGTCCTGCATGGACAAATCACCTTCTGCCATCTCTGGATTAAGCTTATTTGCTAATGCATTTTTACTGTTGCTTAACATATTAATACTCTGTGGTGGCTCCTCAGGACAACCCCATCTCTTACACTGGGAGATAAAATCCTTAATAGCCATTTACGATGTGCCAATTATTTAAAAAACGGGTGCGATTACAACTTCAATAGCATCCTTCAGTAGTGGCATCATGCTCTCCCAAACTTGATTATAGCCAGCACTAGATGTTAGCGTGGAAACCTGTTGCAAAAAAGCATCCCTGGTCTATGTAGGCAAGTAATTCCTGGGTTTTTAGGTTCTTTGACCACTGTGTCAGTTTTCAGCCTCCTCTTTCTTTTTTGGTAGTGGCTCACCCGTATTGAAGTTTAGCCCAAGGTCAGATATTATACGTGGTGAAGGAGTGTCTAATTCATATTCTACCTACCCTACAGGCTCCAAAAGAGAAGGGTGCTGCATGATTAATTTATCCACCGCTAGGGTATTTGCTGTCTCAACTGCTGGTGAGGTTGAGGGTGGAATAACTACGCCAATATTATCCCCCATCTCAGGCGACAGATGTCTTTCTGCCAGTTCAATCTCATTTGATACAACACCAACAGCCCATGCTAAGAAGGGGTCCAGGGAGGTTTAAAAGAATTAACACCAGGGTCTTTGCCTGGAGCTGTCTTCCTTTTGCCTTGGCCTTGATCTAAACCCTAAAGTACCCCAAAATACAAAAATATAAACCTACTTTGACAAATTTAAGCAAAAATATGTGACGCCAAAGGGGGTGGCCCAGCCCTGCCTCTTCCGGTCTCTGACAGGCAAGGACTGGCCCACCCTTGGCCCAGGCTTTGCCCAGGTGTGGCCCATATGCATCCCGTGCCTCGGAGAAAGTGTGTTCCAACTTTATGCACTGGCTGGTGCGGTTGAAAATGGCAAGCAGCTCCTCCTGCAATGCCGCAATGTAGTGTGGGGCCTGCAGTCCCTGGCCCTGTCGTGGCATCCTGTGCTGTGGGGGAAGTGTCCCAAATTTATGTATCGGCTTGCGTGGTTGAAAACGGCATGTGACACCTGCCGCAATGCCACAATGTAGAGGAGGGCCTGCATTCCTTGGTCCTGTCATGGCATTCTGCGCTGTGAGGGAAGTGTCCTAAATGTATGCGCCGGCTGGCATGGTCTAAAAAATGGCAAGCGGTTCCTGCCGCAATGTAGTGTGGGGCGTGCAGTCCTTGACCCTGTTGTGGCATGCAGCAGTGCGGGAGAGGTGTCCCAAATGTATGTGCCGGCTGGCACGGTAAAAAATGTCAAGCCTCGATGCCGCAATGTAGTGTGGGGCCTGCAGTCCTTGGCCCTGTTGTGGCATCCTGTGCTGCAGGGGAAGTGTCCCAAATTTATGTGCCGGTGGCTGGCATGCTCAAAAACAGAAAGTGGCTCCTTCCGCATCTCCGCAAATGTATTGTGGGGCTTGCAGTCCTTGGCCCTGTAGTGCATCCTGCGCTGCAGGGAAAGTGGCCCAAATTTATGTGCTGGTGGCTGGCGTAGTTCAAAACGGCAGTGGCTCCTTATACAATTCCGCAATGTAGTATGGCGCCTGCAGTCCTTGGCCCTGTCATGGCTTCCCGTGCTGCGGGGGAGGAGTCCCAAATTTATGTGCCAGCTGGCGTGGTCAAAAACGGTAAACGGCTCCTGCCCCAATGCTGCAATGTATTGTGGGGTCTTCAGTCCTTGGACAATCGATTACAGGGAGCAAAGGTGGAATCTTGTGGTATAACACACAACCTGGGCTAAGTAAAATATTGATGGTTACATAAGTGTATTTCATTGTTTTGGTTATTGAGATAAAAGGAGAACCATACAATGGTAAAGACCAACAATTCAAATTTTCCAAATGTTTTTCAGGGTACTCATTCACTAGATTTGACCTGGGGAATTTGTTCACATAGACAACTGCAGGCTGTTTTTAATAGAAATCTCATAATACCAATTTGATATAAATTTCTCTTCCCACCTAAATTTATATTAACAATCGACTTAGAATGTGTGCTGAAGTACACTATGCTAAGACTTTTTAGCATGATATGCAGGACATTGCTATATTTTATGGCCTTGAATGTCTGAGAGAGGTCTAAAAGGTCAAAAAGATAGAACCTTTCTCCAATCAATCAATCAATCAAAAGATTTATAAAGCGCGCTATGTACCCGTTAGGGTTTCGAGGCGCTGGGGGGGGGGGGGGTGCTGCTAACGTTCGAAGAGCCATGTCTTGAGGAGTCTCCTGAAGGTGAGGAGGTCCTGGGTCTGGCGAAGAGAGGTGGGGAGAGAGTTCCAGGTCTTGGCGGCGAGGTAGGAGAAGGATCTGCCACCAGAGGTCTTGCGCTGGATTCGGGGGACGATGGCGAGGGCGAGGTTGGCAGAGCGTAGTTGACGTGAGGGAACGTAGAAGTTGAGTCTGGAGTTCAGGTAGGTGAGTCCGGTGTTGTGGAGTGCCTTGTGTGCGTGGGTGAGGAGTTTAAAGGTGATCCTCTTTTCCACGGGGAGCCAGTGGAGGTTCTTCAGGTGGGGGGAGATGTGACCTCGGCGGGGTACGTCGAGGATCAGGCGGGCGGCTGCGTTCTGGATGTGTTGGAGTCGTTTGATGTCTTTCGTTGGGATGCCTGTGTAGAGTGCGTTGCCGTAGTCGAGTCTGCTACTGACGAGGGCTTGGGTCACCGTCTTTCTGGTTCCTGTTGGAATCCACTTGAAAATCCTGCGGAGCATGCGGAGGGTGTTGAAACAGGAAGAGGAGACAGCGTTGACCTGTTTGGACATGGTGAGAGCGGAGTCGAGGATGAAGCCCAGGTTTCGTGTGTGGCTGGCAGGGGTGGGTGGCGGGCCGAGGGCGGTGGGCCACCAGGAGTCGTTCCAGGCCGAGGGGGTACGTCCGAGGATGAGGACTTCCGTCTTGTCGGAGTTTAGTTTCAGACGGCTGTTGCTCATCCACTCGGCGATGGATTTCAGTCCCTCGTGGAGGTTGGTTTTGGTGGTGAGAGGATCTTTGGTCAGGGAGAGGACGAGTTGGGTGTCGTCGGCGTAGGAGATGATGCTGAGGTTGTGTTGGCGGGCCAGTTGTGTGAGGGGGGCCATGTAGACGTTGAACAACGTTGGGCTGAGTGAGGAGCCTTGGGGGACGCCGCAGATGAGGTTGGTGGCTTTGGAGCGGAAGGGTGAGAGTCGGACTCTCTGAGTTCTGTCGGAGAGAAAGGATGAGATCCAGTTGAGGGCTTTGTCTTGGATGCCGGCCTCGTGGAGACGGTTTAGTAGGGTGCGGTGGCAGACTGTATCGAAAGCGGCTGATTGGTCTAAGAGGATCAGGGCTGAGGTTTCACCGTTGTCCATTTGTTGTCTGATGTCATCTGTGGCGGCGAGGAGTGCGGTCTCAGTGCTGTGGTTTCGTCTGAAACCAGATTGAGAGGGGTCTAGGATGGCGTTGTCTTCTAGGAAGTGGGCGAGTTGTGCGTTGACGATCTTCTCGATGACTTTCGCTGGGAAAGGGAGGAGGGAGATCGGACGGAAGTTTTTGAGATCGTTGAGGTCAGCCTTGGGTTTCTTGAGGAGGGGTTGGATTTCTGCGTGCTTCCAGCTGTCCGGGAAAGTAGCGGTGTCGAAGGAGAGGTTGATGATCTTGCGGAGTTTGGGGGCGATGGTGGCGTCGGCTTTGTTGAACACGTGATGTGGGCAGGGGTCAGCGGGGGATCCTGAGTGAATGGAGTTCATGGTTTTTCGTGTTTCGGCGTCATCTACTTGAGTCCAGGTGGTGATGCGGTAGGCGTGGGAGGAGTTGCTGGGGGTGGGGTCCGGCGGAGGTGAGGTGTTGAAGCTGTCGTGGATGGTTGCGATTTTCTGGTAGAAGAAGGTGGAGAGCTCGTCGCAGAGTTCCTGGGAAGGAGGGACGTCGTTGACGTTGGCGTTGGGGTTGGAAAGTTCCAAGATGCTGGAAGATAGAATCTTCAAGGCATCATCAACTACATGAAGGGCAGCAGATTTGTGAAATATCAGGCTATTCTCTGAGATATAGATTTTCAGTTAGGCCACTACATACTACAATCTTAAACTGATGAAAGATCAATCCGCTATGCATGAACCAGGACAACTGGCCCATTCATACAAAAATGTTACCTGAGTTCACAAGGAGGGAGTGCTAGTGGTGTCAATTGTTATAGGTGTGCAGTGTGCTTAAGGGGCTGCAGTGTCATCCATATGCAGTTGGTAGCTCCAAGCATACTTGTAAAATGAATCACATCATACAAATGCCGTGTCCTGTAATGACTGTTAGCTGTGGCATGATGATAGACTATTGCATGCAATTGTTCAGTCAGCACAATACCTGCACAAACTGGAATAAATAGCATGTGACATACCAACCGCAATTTTGTAGCTCATTTGGAATAATCCATTGTCTAGGCTATACAGTGCAGTGAGTATCTTCCCATTGGCAGAGGAGGTATGTGAGCAGGCTGTGGGTCGTGTTAGCTCCAATTTCCGTTTCCCAATCATTCCCAATCATGTCCAGGATGATATGTTAATTGAAGCAATATCTCTCAAACCCTCTTCTTCAGTCATTGGAAATAGTTTGATCCTTTGTCTGGATGTCTATTTTCAGTGTGCACAGCTAGCTGTTCCACAACAAAACATTGGTATACAATATTTAGGGCCGTATTTATACTTTTTTTAGCGCCGCATTTGCGCCGCTTTTTGACGCAAAACGGCGCAAACCTACAAAATACAATGGTATTTTGCAAGTTTGCGCCGTTTTTGCATCAAAAAACGACGCAAATGCGGCGCAAAAAAAGTATAAATATGGGCCTTAATTTCAACAATGCTACTTCCAGCAAGGAAACTGATAGAATTTTCAATCCTGTGCTCTTTGCAATATTTATTAAAGGCCCATTCCAAGGAAAGCTACCTTTTAACTGCATAAAGTCTCTGTGTGCTAATTTGCATTATCCTCTAGCTGCAGCCCTCTGAGTATTGAACTCCGAATGATGCTCCGAGAGTAGAGAAAAAAGGGCTGGGTATAGGTAGGTGTTTCTTTTCCTCTGGTAGGGTGAGCATTTGGGCAGTGCCCTAGAGCTTACTTAGATTTAAAGGGGCCTTCTTGTCACAGTCAGATGTCAGATGACACCTGTACAGACCTTTCTGTGTCCCCTCAATCAGCCAGGCTCTATTGGCAGTGGGGAGGAAGTGGCCCCCAGAATTAATTGAGGTGACCACACAGGAATGGGTTATTATTTCCTTGGCCACACCTCTGGGGTGTGAACATAGGCTCTGCACAAGTGAATAAGGGTTTCACCAGCTTGGTTTTATGCAGAGAGGGGCACTGAGGTATTGTTTGCAGAAGTGCACACAAGAAATGCTGCGATGCTGGGTAGGGCTTGCAAACTTTTGCCCCATTGATTAGGGAGGTGCCAGGAATTGCCTACACCCACAAGCTGGTACCAGACATAAATGTCCTATCTGCTGAAGAATATCGGACGCTGGCTGAATCTGCTGTCTGAGAACTGACAAGAGCCCTGAGGGACTGGGCCTGCACTTCCTCTTGTACCCAGGACAAAGAAGTGGACTTGTCTACAGGGACACAACAAGATACAAAACGCATTTCCAGCAACTGCCCCACTCACCAGTTTCAACTGGACTTTCCCTGGATCCTGCTGTTGGCCTCTGCTGAAGTGAGTCGTAATCCCCAAGTGCTGTTCCTGAAAAAAACCTAGGACAAAGCTGCCAAGTGGCTCTGACCAATATGCCTTGCTACTTGGCTAAAGATTTAGGTTTTTCCCACTTGGAGATCTTCCACAGCGGCAAGTCTGATCCAGCTGGACATAGTAGACAAATATTCTGGCCTTGTGGAGCACTCTTCTGCTACAGTCTGCAGCGTTGCCCCACTGAAAGAATCCAGAGGCAAAGGCACCAAAAGTACCCACCCAGCAAGAAACCTTCCTTGGGAATGAAATTCAAACTTCATTGCACTCTAAAAGCACTAACCACATGCAGCAACACTTGTGAGTCTATGATTTGCAATTGCGGTATTATGGATGGGATGGACAGGAGGATGTAAAAGTGGGTGAGGGAGCAGAAGGCACAACACGACCTGTTGATGGTTATGACTGTAAAGTATCCAGCCACCTGAGGAATATAACTTATTTGCAGTGGAGTAACAGTGCACAAACACCCATGAGTTTTGATGGAAAATCATCTCTACAATTATAACTTGACTTGGCTTTCTTTGAAATGCTGCAACCAATTGAAATCAAGCACAAACAAGGTACAAGCTGAATGTCTTGTAATATCCATGTGTCTAAGATGCAGTATTAATGTGAACTACACATTTTAGGTGTCGTAGCCTTGCGCAATAGAGTATTACATTAAAACATTTATAGTTCGACAGATGACACCATGAGTGC
This sequence comes from Pleurodeles waltl, assembly GCF_031143425.1. Lineage (NCBI taxonomy): Eukaryota > Metazoa > Chordata > Amphibia > Caudata > Salamandridae > Pleurodeles > Pleurodeles waltl. The sequence continues at coordinate 1,145,131,886 of NC_090437.1, read as the reverse complement.
AAGATATATACTAAATATGACACTGTTTAATTTTTAACCATCTTCTAAATTTATGCTCCTAAATGTCATGCAGCATTGTGATAAATGCAATTCAGTAAATCTAAGCCCAGATACCTCTCTACAAGTTGCCAGAAGTAAATGCAATGTGGTCCAGTAAAAAAGTCTTACAATAGAGTTACATCGAGCCAACAACAGTTATCACCAACTTGGTGTTTGTTTTAATTTTCTAGTCAAAATGTCTTCCATAAGACTCTGGCGTTGTCTGGTTACAAGGTTAGTACACATTTGAAAGAAGTTTTGGTTCCACCAAGATTTGTTAGGCACTGCTTCTTCATAGATGTCCAACGAATTCATTTGGGGCCAGATTTTTCTAAGATTTTGCCTTAGGATGCATAACTTTTTCGGTGCTGCCCAACACAAAATGTATTTTAGTGTGCACAAATCCACTCAATGGCTTTGTGTGATGTTGTGCAAAAAAAAAGCAAAGCAAGGCAGCTCCTTGTGTCACTCTGCACAAGGAAGGCATAACATGGGTGGAACATAGACAATTACAAATTACAATTGTAAATCTGGGTTTGCACGAAAATGGAGCACCCACCAGAAGCTGGAGTAACAAGGAGTAACAACTTTATTTCACCTTGCTATGTCTTCTTGACATTTGTTCCTCATTTTATATTCTGCAGCACGTATGCAAAGAGGAGTACACCTCTAAGGACAGTTTTGTGCAGAAAGGTAACACTTTCTTCACCACAAACAGAGCAATATGTTAGTAAAAATGCTACAGTTCAACTCTTGTCTATTCGTGCAACACGGCACAACAACATGCCTTGGTGCACTGCGTTGTGTGAGTTATTTGGGTTTATGCTTGTAGTAACACTACAGAACAGGCCACACTGTTTCTGATGATTATGTTAGTATCCACGTCAATACTTAGGCCATTACTATTCTGAAATTCTTCTTTGACTTTACAAAAGCTTTTGGTAGAGCCAGAATGTATGTGCAAGAAGATATCTAGTCCTTCAAGGGTTCAAGATTTGTGAGTCACATGTGGCAGTCATAAAGAGAAATATGGCTTGCTGACTGATATTGGCTTCTAAACGTTCTTGAGAACAAGTCTGTAACTAATTAAATATTAGAAGTTTTAAATACTGGAGTGTACACCATCTGTTTCAATTACTTTTGCCACAAATGGCAACAGTACTATTGGGTGTAAATATTGGGGAAAGGTATAAATAATTCATATTTATGTTAACTAATTTGCTCCAGACCATTTAGAAATATCCAAAATAAAATTACCACAAACATTTAAGGTCAATCTTAAAGTGAAGAGGTACACTGTAAAGTGGCCCATATCAACAAAACCCTTCACATCAAGATGAATGATGGTTGCACAGTTCATGCCTTTCGCTGGTGTAGCAAATACACTGTTTCTGCATGATCACCCCAGATTATTTGCCCTCTTTGAGACCCTATTTTTACTCTGTCCATTGTTACACTGCTATTCTGTGCCATTGTGTATGTGTTCTGGCTCTGAATTGGGATTGATAAAATTTGTTTCACCCAATTGGTGTAATTAACTGTCCTGCAAGGTCACAGTAGATGTACTGAATATGCACCAATGTCATGGGAGGTAGATGTTGTCTATAGGTTGTTCTGTGTATTTTCAACACACAGAAATATATAACATAAATATTTGACTGCCATGAACACCACTGTGCTCTGGCTGGACTGCATTTTAAAAGTGCTGTATTAAAAACTTTTATATATTATTAAGTCACCATGAAAGTGTGTCTTGCAAGCCTGCAAGCAGGGTGCCTGATATACAAACTGGAGCCCTCTATACAATTGCGAAGGTTACCTTCACAGTGACTGAAGGCCTTAGCTACTTTCCCCATAGGACAGGCCTATCTGTGATTCAATTATGTAATTCTTTATCCTCACCTGGACAAGTGCTAGTAAAGTCATTCAAAGTTATTTCCCACTTATTTTAGATTAGTTTAGTTTATAGGTTTGATATAGTGCATGGCTATCAGAATGCCTCCCAGCGCTCAAACTAACCCTCTAGACTGCTAGATACACCTAGATTAATCCCTAAACAGCCAGGTTTCAAAGCCTTATGGAAAGACGGTTCCTGGCCATGTTGGCGAAGCTCCAGTGGGAGAGAATTTCAAATTTTAGCCACTCAGTGGACCATAGTTCCTCCACCCCATTGAGATCTCCAAAATGTTATGAATCTTCAACAGGGAGGCCGAAGATGATCTGAGAGACCTTTGGGGGATATAGTAGGAGGCCAAGGACCTTAGAAGGGAAGGCCCCCGATTATGAAGTGCCCTGTGCTTAATGCAGATGGCCTTAAATTGTACTTGTTGCTCCAACGGGAGCCAGTGGGGAGCAGCTATGGAATTTTTAGCAGATTGCTGCCTTGGATTGTTCCTAAAAAGTGAGTGGCATCATTCTGAACCACCTGAAGCCTCTTCACCACATACTCAGGTGAACAAAAATAAAAGGCATTGCTGTAATCTAAAGACAAGATTACAAGGGTCTGGACAATTAGCTTTGTAGCTAGGAAGGGAAGAAAATTGAGATTTTCCTCAACAGCCTCATCACTTTAAAAAAAGTGGCAGCAAACTTTCTCACTTGGTGATCCAGCCAAATCCCCAGACTTTTTATTGTACTTTTCGGAGGTGATAAAGTCTCCAGACCCTCCGGGACAAGAAACAAATTCTTATACAGGAGGTTGTTGCCCAATAATATGACCTCTGTCTTATCTTTATTCAGTTTTAGTCTACATTCAGCCATTCATCTGGCCACATCCTGAAGACAGGGCATTATTTGAGACTGACTTACCCTGGGGTTTGAAGAGAATGGCATAACCAACTAGGTGTCATTGGCAGAAGAAACCAACAACAGTCCGTAAGGACACACAATCTCTGCCAATATGAAGATTGAAAAGTGTGAGGCTTAAAGAAGACCCCTGTGGGTCCCCACAATTCAGACATAGAGGGCCTCATTAATAACGTGGTGACGGCTACCAACAAACCACCATTTTAGAGGTAATCCAACTGCCGTATCACAACACACACCGTGAAGGCCACCAAAAACAGCCACAAATCGTACACCGCCAGGAGAGAGGAAGACGGGAAAGAGGGAGTTCCACCACCAGCCCTGCAATCCTGACACAATTCTACCCACTAGGTTACTATCCACAAATCACCACAGCGGTTCTTTCACGGTGGAAAACCATTGGCGGTGCGAACCACTGCACTCAGAACCCAACACCGTCAGAACACAATACCACATTGAACAGTTTGAATAGCTCACACCTGACACACATACACAACCAGAAGTACCTACTCACTGCACTTTATAACACATCACCACAGAACCAACAGTCCTTTGCTACAAATTGTTTTTTTTTCATACACCGAGAGCAGGCAAATACACTCATATAACACCATTACAACATAGGCACATATATACATCTCACTCAGCACACACCACACAACTGCACTACAAACACATGACACACATAACGGGCACAGACACACCACAAGTGTCCATCACTTACCACCCACACCCCATCAATCACCCTACACTGCACCCTCACACACAACACCCCTGCCTCAACTCAACCACTACCATGTCCCCACAAAAGCACCCACGGTTCAAAGATGGTGAGTTGAGGGTCATGGTAGCTGAATTCTTCAGGGTAGAGCCACAACTGTTTGGAGCACAGGTCCAACAGATGTTGATAGCCAGATAATTTGAGTTGTGGCAGATAATAGTCAACAGAGTTAACTCTGTAGGCAACCATCCACGCACAAGGGAGGACATCAGGAAGAGGTGGAATGACCTTAGGGGGAAGGTGCGTTCCATGGCATCAAGACATCAGATCGCCATGCACAAGGCTGGCGGTGGGCCCCCACCTCCTCCCCCACACTTCACATTATGGGAGAAGAAGGTCTTGGACATTCTGCATCCCGAGGGCCGGACTGGAATACCTGACGGACTGGACTCTGGTAAGTACCTATAACTTCCATGTCACACAATGGTTGTGTCCTGCATGTTTCCTCAACACCCAAATACTCCCCAATTCACTGTATGTCACACTACACCTTCCACCTATACACCCAAAGCCCCTCTCCTGCATGCCAGACCTCCACCCAGCCCAAATGTCCTAACAGTCCTTGGCAAAAGCACGGCTGGCATTGGCTAATACCATCACTACAACTCCCACAATGCACTATCCTATCTATGTAAATACCTGGAATGTGAACATCACATCCCTTGCATGTATGAATAATGTACTAGCTATACCAACTACAACTATGACTGAGCACCACTACTTGTTAATGACAGCAATGCAATGACACAACACCATGCCAAACAAGCCTAAGCACAGCTACAGCACTGTGACTAATCCAACTGGCCACTAATCAGGATCCACAACCCATAAATTGACCCACCATGGTATGGAATGTAAGATGGCAGACTCCATGCACAGACAGGACAATTAACCTTGCAGACACACATATCCTTCTCCCACTGGGACACCATGCTGCAATGTACAGCCATTACCTCCCACAACTAGCAAGCCTGATTAGTCACTAGTTAACAGTGCAGAACAGTCCTGGGAACTATCAGACTGTAACAGAACCCATCCAGAGAGGCAAAGTTACTAAACCTGAGTGACACCAACCAAAATGGACTATGGGTCACGTGTCACGGCCAACTAACTAACACCAATGGTTTGCTGTGCAGCATCTGTCATTGTCATTGCTGGAACTCATGTCTAGCTACTGTATGCATGTGATTAGTACCCCTGCCAGTGCCACCATGGAGAGGATACCAGAGACTACCAGCCCTCCTCAGGATGAAGGTCCCAGTGAGGACAACACACCTGGATGTCAGGACACTGACGGCCTACCTGACCCATCTGGGACACCTGGTCAGTCTACGACCCCTGCCTCACCCTACCCACATCTATCCCCCCAGCCCTGTGGAATCTACATCACAGCCAATCTTTCAGCCTCAAACCTGTGTCCCAGTGACTGTTCAAACTATTGTGTGCCCCACAGTACAGGGACCTGAGGTGACCCCTCACACCCCAGACAATGAAGGTCCTGCAAACACTGGGAGTGGGCACACTGTGCCACGGGCACAGGCACATGGGTGCCAGGGCATGGGAGGGAATCTGTGGGCCAGAGGATGGGGCCCCTAAGGAACCCTACTGACCAGGAAACCATCTCCCAAGCCCTGTGAGCATACCAACAATCCCAGGACAGGGTGGGCTAGATAATCACGATGTTGTGGGAAAACCAAAGGTTGCAGAGGGAATACTACCAGTAGGTCATGCAGCAGTGGCAGGCACACAATGCCACCGTGGCCTCCATTGAAAGGGGGCTGAGGGATTTCAACACCACCAGGCAATCTTCCACCACCCAGCAGGCCCCTTCTGCTAGTAACATAACATCAGAGCCATCCACCTCAGTGGCAGTTAGTGGAATGGAGGCCCTGCCAGGGGAACCACAGTCCTCAAACAGCCCTCCCTCCGTAGCACAAGAATCCACCACCGCAAACATGGTCGTCCATTCAGACATCCGGCAGGAGCATGCAAGACAAATTCCACTACCAGGAAGTGAACCTCATCTGATTTGTCTCCCTTGTGTGCCACTGAGACACCCTGTTGACTGTTCAATGACATAACTCCATCTTCACATTGGCACATGGATGCAGGACCTGTGCACTCAACTGCTGTACCACCTAAATTATTTATTACATCTACCATGATCTCACTCGTCACCTGTTGGACAATGTGTGCACAAAACATTTTGTAGTCACTAATTCATAATATGCACAATAAAAACCACTGGAACACAGCAACTGTTTATGTGTCTTCATTAAAATATCAACAAATGTAATGATTGCTAATTGTGATGTGGTCATGCCCCCTACATCCATCAGGCAGTGTAAGGGACAGCAGAGGGAGGCAAACTCAGCAAGAGATACAGTACAACAGAAATGTTCCAGTATAGATGTCAAAGAGTCAAAAAAACAGGCCAACACAAGTGTAAAGTAAGTATTCCAACTTGCAGAAAGACAATGACAGATAGTACCATCAGGATGGAAGGCATGGAGCCAGACAAAGCACATATGCAGTGAATAGATGTCGAGACCAGTGTAGACTTCCCCCAAAGCAGGGGCCCCTGAGATTACCTATACATCCCCAGTCACAGGATGATCATCAAACAGCACTGGAGCTGCCATCTGTCATGTACAACCCTCAATCCTGAATTCATATAGCAATGGCTAATGACTATGAATGCCTCAAGGCATAAGTAGCAGATGCACATATTTCAATGCCACAGTCAGTGGGTGGAATGACATGAGAACAGAAGAGTGCAGCAAACAAAGCTCAATAGTGGTCTATACAGTGGAGATGTGAATTTAGGAAACTGCAGTAAGGTAACTTGTAACAGTCTAAACACCTTTACTGTGCACCTTACATACAATCAGTCAGCTCCACCAACACACACATAGGTTTGGGACAAGATTATACCCCCACTGATGAGCCAGAATAGGAGGAGTATTCACAGCAATTTATGTAGATATATATGATTTGAACACCCACACTCACCATACTTGTATGTCATTGGAAGTAATTATTGATGAGCTCAGTCCTAGAGTCAGCTGCACCTTCTTCCTCTGCCTCCTCATCACTTGCCATGTCTCAGCCACATCAGCTTGCATTCAAGTCAATGAAGTCTTTATTTGATATTTCATCATAAAAGACATGCTACACGTCATAATACTTATAAAATTATCAGTACTAACGATTAAAACAATAAATACAATATTTCATAAAAGCTACTAAGAACTTATTAAATCTATCTAATGCTTCATTTGTTAAATATTTTAACATATTAAAAAAAGAAGTACATTACTTTAAAAACTCAGTTCTAAAGTTCAAGATAATTTACTTATCTAAAACATGTAGCTGTTTTAGTAGTTCAGAACGAATTATCCATGCCCACCCCAGGAATTTGGCCACCCCTATTGCTATAGTAGATGAAAGATCAGTTTTAAGGATCCTACAAGCAGTCTCGGCCGATTGTGTGCCCAGACTTTTGCATAGGGGTACCAACAACTTCTTCCTTGGGGCAGCATATAATGGACAGACAAAAAACAAATGGCTCACATTTTCCCGCATTTCTGTACACAATGGGCAATTATCTGGGCCTCCAGTGCCCCAGGTTGAGGTTAAACACCTTAATGGTATTGAGCCCACTCTAACTTGGTGATATAATTTGCGGTCCATAGGTTTCGTAATAACATCCCAGTACTTTTCAATTGCAGAGACATCTTTCACGTGTACAAATGTTGTTGTAAGGGAACTACCTATAAGGGATGAGTGTCTTATGCCTACCACCCATTCCCAATATAGTTGTTTCAGCTCTTTTATTAAAGAAAAAGTAGCTGAGTCTGGGTTGTGCCAAAGGGCACCTAAACCCATGGCACAAAGGGTGGTTCTAACACCCTTAAACCAACCAATCTTATCGGATCCTAGGGTGTCCCTTACCTCGAGGCATGCTTTCGCATATAATAACAGCTCTGGGGTAGACCACAACCTCCGCCAGAAGGCCAAGGGCCGAAATCTGGCTTGATCTTCCACCGGTTGGAGCCCAAGATCACAAAGGAGCGGGATGCGTGGGGATGACCTCGGAAGACCAACCGCCCCTCTTGTAAATCTATTTTGGGCCAGCATCAGTCGGTCTAGATTGCTATAACCCCAAAGCTCTGCCCCATACAAGACTGAGGGAAGAATTTTTGACCCATAGATTTCCATAAGTGGGGACATTGGGCGGGTAAATGATCTTTTATATTCCTTAAGAAGGGCATCGCCTAATTGAACATGTTTAAGTGCTTTGATATCAATCTGGGGTTTCCAACTAAAATTATCACTAAAATGCACACCCAGATATGTAAATTCATTAGTTTGCTCAAGAATAGCACCACCCATTTTAACCCTTGCCACAGTTTGTGTTTGACCTCTTAGTACCATGAATTTTGTTTTAGAAACATTTACTTCTAGCTCATGCTCGTCACAAAATAACTCAAATCTGAGTAGGGCCTGCTGGAGCCCTTGCCTTGTCTTTGATAATAACAAGGTATCATCCGCGAACATGAGCAATGGTACTTTCATTCCCGCTATCTGGGGAGCATCCGTGGGATGTGTTGCAAAATATTTGGTAACCCCATTAATAAACAGGGAAAACAAAGTGGGAGCCAGGACACATCCTTGTCTAACACCTTTCAAAACATGAAACCTGTCCGTAACCTCGCCAGGCTTACCCCAGCGGACTTGGGCATAAGTGTATGCATGAAGATTCATTAAGAGTCGCACTAGAGCCCTGGGCATTCCCTGTTCCAGTATGCAATCCCATAACTTAGTCCTAGGGACCAAGTCGAATGCAGATCTTAAATCCACAAAAGCTGCATACAACTTGCCCTTACCCAAAAAAACTGTTTTCCAATATAAAAGGGCAAAACGAAAGGCTTGATCAAGGGTGCTTACATGAGGTCTAAAACCCGCCTGCAACGGAGTCAAAATATCTGAGTCTGTTATCCATTCCTGTATCCTCCCTAAAATGAGGCGCGCTATGATTTTTTGGATCGCATCAATAAGGCTGATAGGCTGGTAATTTGAGGGTACTGAGCGATCGCCTTTCTTGTATATAGGAAGGATTTCTGCCCCATACCATGAGTCAGGAATTTTAGCGCCTGCTGCAACTGCATTCACCAGGTGGAGTATATAAGGTACCCACAGGACCTGGTCTTCCAAAAAAATGTCAGCTGGAATACCATCTGGGCCAGGGGCCCTCCCTTTGGGGATGTTTTGCAGGCAATTAATAACTTCAGTAACTGAGAATATTAACGGCTCGACGGGCTCAAGACAGTAGGGTATAGTCACTTCTACTGTATGACACTTAAACTGATCCTCAAAATTTTTTACCCACTGATGATTAGAGACAGTTGCTGGACTATAGTGCGCATCCTGCGAGATACCCCATTTTATGAGGTACCAAAACTGTTGCATATTGCGTTTACCACAGGCTTCTGACAGCATAAGCCAGCGTTCCTCATCCCACTTATGTTTTGCTTTGCGTTTTGCCTCATTATAGAGTTTTCTACAAGATCTAATCTGGCTATGATTTTTGTTTTTAATAGCCTCAAAGAGAACTCTTTTTATCTTGCTACACTCTTTATCAAACCAGGTAGTGGATGAGTATTTCTTGGTCCTAGGTTGTTTAGGGCTAAATTTGATGAACAACTTTTTAAGTTCCTGAAATAAGTCGGAATGGGTACGTATAAATTCGCTGTTAATCTCGTCCTGTGAGCCACAATTGTTTAAAAACTCCACAGAACTAGACACTAAGGTTCTTATCGCCCTGCGGGCCCCAGCGTCCACAGCTATTTTAGGCCAGCGTACCCTGCGCGTATCATTGCTCACAATGACCTCTTTTTCTGTTATATAAGGACCACTGCCCTCAGACCTCTGAAAGCTGGAATCCCTTAAGGTCAAAACCAGCGGGTCATGGTCGCTCTCTGGGCGTTCCGTAACTAGCATATCAACAACTGCAAACCACTGCCTCACATCGACCAAAATATAGTCGATACGACTACTGTGTCTGCCGTTGTTGAACGTATGCCTGCCCTTCCTATCTGACTTGACCCTTCCATTAACAGCTCTTAAACCCATGTCCAGGCATAGCCCCTTGATATAGGTGGCTGAGCTCGACCACTTAGCAATCGGAGGTATCTCGAGTTGGGGAATACCCCAGGATAGATCCTCATCCTCGGTGAGCGGGCCATCCTCAATACCCAAAGGCTCAAAACAAGTATTAAAATCCCCCATCACAATCTTGTGGCCATCGGTCGTTGTTCCTGATAAAATGTCATCCAACAGGAGGAGGGTCGGAGAAACCCTTCCTCCCTGGAGACCCCTGACATAAATATTAACCAACAGGATGTTTGTACCTTGGTTGGACTTTATCTTTAAAGCAATTATGTCTGGACTATCAATTGTCACTTCTTCAACTCTTACACCCGCACTTTGGCGGACCCAAATTGTAAGACCTCCAACAGGACGCCCTTTCTGGCCTCTAATTGCTGGCTTGCTAAAATTCAGATACCCCACCCGAAATATCGGTATGATAGCCCATGTTTCCTGGAATGCAATTATGTCGCCCTGATCTATGAAGTCCCTCCAATCAGGAATACACTGGCTGGACTCCAGACCGGCTATATTCCAGGATATATACCTTGATAACATATCAACAGGCTCAGCTAAAGCAGAGGGTGAGTCCGTACTAAAATTGGGTAATGCAGACAATGTACCAACAAGGGTAGTGTCAGGATTATTACTTTGATCTGTAGCAATAGCCTTCCATCTTATATCTTCTATGTGGGGGGATTTCAATAAAGTTAAATTAACTATTTCTTCTCTCCCGATGAGTCAATCATTCTCATCTAGGCAGGATAACGGCCCATATCTCCCGACAGTAATCAAGGGTTCAATGCTTCCTGGTGCGAACCATCCAATGGGGCCCCTGAGATTACCTATACATCCCCAGTCACAGGATGATCATCAAACAGCACTGGAGCTGCCATCTGTCATGTACAACCCTCAATCCTGAATTCATGTAGCAATGGCTAATGACTATGAATGCCTCAAGGCATAAGTAGCAGATGCACATATTTCAATGCCACAGTCAGTGGGTGGAATGACATGAGAACAGAAGAGTGCAGCAAACAAAGCTCAATAGTGGTCTATACAGTGGAGATGTGAATTTAGGAAACTGCAGTAAGGTAACTTGTAACAGTCTAAACACCTTTACTGTGCACCTTACATACAATCAGTCAGCTCCACCAACACACACATAGGTTTGGGACAAGATTATACCCCCACTGATGAGCCAGAATAGGAGGAGTATTCACAGCAATTTATGTAGATATATATGATTTGAACACCCACACTCACCATACTTGTATGTCATTGGAAGTAATTATTGATGAGCTCAGTCCTAGAGTCAGCTGCACCTTCTTCCTCTGCCTCCTCATCACTTGCCATGTCTCAGCCACATCAGCTTGCATTGGTATCTGACGTCTTAGGGCTAGATTGTTGAGCATGAAGCATGTTACTATAATCTGGCATACCTTTTGGGGTGAGTAGAGGAGGGCACCTCCAGATAGGTCCAGGCACCTGAATCTGGCCTTCAGGAGGCCAAATGTCCTTTAGATTACATGCTTCATCCTCCTGTGGGCCTCATTGAAACTGAGTTCCCCATCTGTGGCAGGGTACCTCACTGGTGTCAACAGCCAGGCAACAGCCAGGGAAGGTTCGGATAGCCAGAGTCACCTGTGTTACAAAATGTTGGACCAGTGAAAATACAGGTACAGTACAAGGATGGATGTGAAGACAGGTGCCGTAACAGTGAAACACCTTCATATACATACATACCAAGTAGCCAGCCTCTCTCTGTGTGTAGTCATTCCATCATGTGTGGGACATTGCTGTTGCTCAAAATGTGGGAGTCATGCACAGATCCAAGAAACTTGGCTGTGACCTGTGTGATGCACTGGTCTGTAGACACACCACCTGAACATTTCTGGAGTGGTAGTTCTTCCTGTTCCTATACACCTGTTCATTGGCACTGGGAGGGACCAGGGTTACATGAATACTATCAAGTGCCCCTATCACATGAGGTATGTGTCCCATATCATAAAATCCTGCCTTCACAAAGGTCAAATCTGCTCTTTGGGGGAACCTGTTGTAGCTGTCCATGTGTTTCAACAATGCACACAGTACATCCCTCTGCACAAGACTGAACCTGGGCTGTGACATCCCTGCAGCCAAGCCCATTGTATTCTGAAAGGAGTCCGTGGCAAGGAAGTGTAGCACTGACTTGTACTGTGGGAGAGATGCTATAGGGATTGCAAATGGCTGGTAAGAGATCAGGCTCCAACTCTGTACATAGATCCATGATAGTCTGACGATTCAGACGATAGGTCTGGATAATATGCCTGTCCTCCAGGGCTGCAAGGTCAACTGGTGGATTGTACAATGGTGGTTGTCTCAATCTCCTCATGGCAGGATATCTAGGTAGAGAGGAGAGAATGTACTTTGAAAAATGCACTTGACACATGGAAGCAGAACATGTCAAAGTTGGACACACCTAACACTGCAGAACAAGCGTTGAACTATTGACACATACTATTATGGACATGCTGAAGACCCTTGGACACATCCTTGCAGCACATTGCTGAATCTGTAAGTCAGATGGGACACATATCACATGTGAAATGTACCATATATGGCACATCGAGCTGTCCTGCACTGATCAGTTGAATAGTCATGGCATGTACCAATATAGTTCCGCCGCCTATGTGCCTCTGGGTATCTAAACATGCCCATCATCTGATACACTGCCACATAACATCACTGTGGCATGCATGTCACATGTAATTGCACTACCATGATGGCACAACATAGGCTTACTCTGCCATTTTAGTGAATATGTATATGGCACACTTATTTAGGCACATCAAAGCATGATATGTGCACAAAATGTCAGCCGCCTGTCCTGCTGCACTAGACGATTGGAAGTGACTTAAGTCCACCAGTGTATGTCATCATGGCGATAGGTGGTCGCAACTGCAGTGCAACTTGTCATTGGATAACATTGCTGCCTATGGTGGACTGGGGCCAATCGCAATTACCACTGGCTGAGTTGACTCCTAACACTATTGCTTGCAAGATCTCCACCACCCGAGCTGCTGTGTACTGTCGCTGGGAGCCATCATGCCATGTCCTGCAAGTGATAGGGCCCTATCCCTCACCCCAGAAGAGCTGGAGAAGGTTGTGGAAGGGGTCCTACCCCTGTATGGATAGCTGTATGGGGCACTAGAGGAGCAGGTGAGTCCAATGCCATAGTCATGTGTGAAAGGGATGCGTGTGATGGTGAATGAGTAGCGGTGAGGTAATACATACATGCAGAGGGCATCAAATGAAGGTGTGTGTGCCAAAAGGATGGGTATATGTGGGCACTTGATGAGTCAGATGTGTACAGGCCACTGCTGTTGGTGGCAGTGTACATTAATTTCTCCTTTTTCTGTGTCATCCATGCAGGCCAACACCCATCAGAAGAAAGGGATCTGGTGTGCCATCGCCAAGCAAGTGCGGATCCAAAGGGTCAACAGCCAGCGGAGCACCCATTGTCGCAAGTGGTGGGAGGACCTGAGATGCTGGGCCCGGAAGACCAAGGCTGCCCATCTAGGGATGCCCATTGGACCCTGGCCCCACATGGCCTGCATTTTGGTTGTGGCCTACCTTGAGGTGGATGGGCATTTGAGGACAGCACAGCAGCCACAAGTGGGTGAGTACTGACTGTATCCTGGAGGTTGGCTGTGGTTTAATGGGATTTGCTGCCTCACTGTAGCTCATGTGACTATGTAGTCAATGCACTATGTATGTAGACTAGTGGTAGTGGTTAGTAACCACCAGGGCTGAATATAAGTTGTAGATGTGTCCTGATGGTTTTCTGTCAGTGGATGTCATCTCCCATATCAAGAAATCTCCATGTCTGGATTGTGGAGAGGGTCTAATAAAATTGGTACATGTGTGACTCCATCCTGCCTATACAATGTATGTGAGCTTGTGTATCACCCTAACCATTGAGTATGACCTGCATCCTCTATCTGCATTTGTGGCTCTAAGGTGTCCATCCACTCACATCTGTACAGCATACCTGTACATGCAACTGTGTATATTAAGAACTGGCAATGGTATTGACTGCATTTGAGGCACCCATAACATTTCCCCCACAGATATGGCCTGTAGAGGACTGGACTAATGGTTTGATAGTTGTATACTCATATATTGGTCATATACTAACTATAGGGTATGTGAAGAATATCTAAGTAGGATACTTTTACATGTACAATTGATTACCTCTGATTGCACTCATTATGCATTCTAAGTGGTAGACTTGTGGGGATGAAACCTTGAAGCCAATGGGATAGTACTAGAGGTGGTAAGTGCCTAGGAAGACCTGGTTATTGTCAAAATGTTATATATATGCCATGCATGCTAATGCCCTAGCAATGTCAATGCAACATAGCTTAGGTACTGCCTACATAATGTCAGAATGGTCACTTGAGGGCACATCTGATGGAGTGGGGCAATGTCTGCTACCCTTGGTCTAGCTAATGAGAGAGATTAGGACAGAATTGGGTTTTGCATGGTTTATGTGATAATCATGTGATTCAAATGTTGTGTAAACTCTTCTAAGGCTTTGTTGGATGTGTTGTTAGTGGAAAGGTAGTGATGTTGGTCCATGTGTGCATGATGCTTACATGTATTTACAGTCTGAGATGTGTGCTGTCTGGACTTAGGTGCATATGTTCACAAGTCTGGAATGGTGTGTGTGAGGGTGGTGTTATCATGTTTTGAAGTTCTACTCGTGATGCTGCAAGTGTGTTGGAATTGTGTATGGACCATGTTGTCACATGTGTGTTACTGAAGTTCATCAGTTGTAACACTGCACTCAGTGATTGAGTACGGATGTGTAATATGTGCAATATGGGCCATTGTAGATGCAGTCAGCTATATGATATATTTTGACATGTGTGTTAGGTGTCTGCAGATCTTTCTTTGTGATTGGGTCAGACTAATCACATGGCTATACCCCACACTTGTATTGTACACATCAGATGCCACGTGTGTGGGTGTCTAACTTATACTGGCTACATCAGTTATTAGATCTATATTGGCATTACTGTACAGAGTGTTAGGTCTACCATGATATGTGACAGGCAGATGTTGTTTGGTGTGTGAGTGGAGTAGTCTTCACATTCATGGATATTTCCCAGAGGACATGGACTGGTCAGCTGTTGAAACTGTAGAGGCGTGGTGTGTTTTGTGCAGTCAGCCACACTGCCAATGGGTGATAGGGGTATGGAGAGGTATGATGTGAAATCAGGGAGTCATCTGTACTTCTTCAAGAGTATGATGTGCATGCAAACATGGCTTTGGTGGTGATCATGTGGATGACTCCAGTCATGCTGACGTACTTGGATATCGACTTAGATGTGAGGGTTGACATACAGGGGTGAGTAGTAATGTAGGAAATGTGTATTGGCACCTGAGATAGCCTAGCCAGGATATGTAGTCTCACATATGTGCATGTTTACGTGTGTTGATGTGAGGTATACATTAACCCTCTCTCTCCCTATCTTCCTCTCTCTCTCTATCTCTCTCTCTCTCTCTCTCTCTCTCTCTCTCTCTCTCTCTCCATCCCTTCTCTTTCTCTTTTGTGTGCATCAGCATCGGCAGGTGAAGGAAAAGGGGCACAGGTGAATGGGGATGCTGCATGCCACGGGACCCAGGTTGCAGCTACCAGTGACAGTGAGGAACCCAGTGGCATGGAGGGTGAGGGGAGTGCCGTGGGGGAGACCGGATCTTCCACGTCATCTTCACAGTGGACACTCCCTGGCAGTAGCGGACCCATCTGGGACCACCCCAGCACCATCTTTGTCTTCCATCCCCCCTAATATCACCGCCCTCCCTCTAGCTATCCACCCAATTGCCCGTGCCTGCTCACCCAAAAGGGTGGGCATATGCTGCCCTCAATGAGGAGGCTATTGACCTCCTGTGGTCCATTTCTGTGGTTCAGTCGACCACTGTGAATGCCATCCAGGGACTGCCAGTTCAAGTTCAGCAGAGCAATGCGTTCCTGGAAGGCATTCATGGTGCATTGGCTGGCCTACAGAGATCCTTTCAGGCTGTGGCCTCCTCACGTACGGCAGCCAGTCACCCTTTGTCTACTGTCCCCCTACCACTTCCCAATCCCAAACCCCTCTTCCCAAACCCAGCCAAAGCACACAGACATACAAGCAATCATCCACCTCAACATTCAAGGGTAGTGCAGGCAAACACAAGCACCACAAAACCGACCACTGGCATGCACACAAATAAGACCCACCTACAGACACACCAACACTCACTACTTGCACAGCCTCCCCACCACCCCACCTTCACAGACACTGCACCAGACACACCTGCAGCCACCACACCAACATTCACTGATACAGCCACAACTCCTATCTTACCCACAGTCAGCACAATATCAGCACTGCAGACATCTACTCCATTCACTACATCCACAGACACCACAGCCACCAACACCCCCACATGCAGCACATCTTGAATAGCTGCAGACACATCCCCAACAGACAGTCGCCCATCCAGCATGGCATCTCCCAGCCACCACCCCTCCCAAGACACATAGACGCCTGTACTTACCCACCCAACAGACACCCAGCACCAATAAGAATTCCTCGTACACAAATGCATACAAGACATCCACCAAGACACCTCCTACAACCACTCCCTCAACCTCCTCAGGTTCCATGGTGGCTCCAGACTGGTATGTGTTCCAGAAGGTGAGTGTCTCTTCTTTAAGAGTTGGTTTCCGCCAGGGTTTTCATGGTGGTCAGACCATGGTGGAAACCTTGGCGGTGTGCAGCCTCATAATATATCCGGCAGGCCCATGGAGTTCGCCAGCCTGAAGGTGGCTACCACAATCAGTGGCAGCATGACCACACTGGCAATACAGGTGGTGATTTGACAGTCTTCCTTTGGGAAGACCGCCATGGTCATACTTTGGCCATCTTCCATGCCGGGAAGACGCTGCTCCTGCAGAGTACATTAATAGCGTCATGAAAAATGACGTTATTTCCCCCCACCCTGCGCTATGGTGCACCGTATTTGTAATATGGCGCACACATGGTGGCGGTAGAGGGTGCTAAGGGGCGCAGGAAAAGTGGCGCTGCACCTAGTGCAGCGCCACTTTCCATAAATCTGCCCCTTATTGTCCAGTGGTTGTCGATGGCACCATCAAATTTGCAACTATTCTGGATTTTCCCAGGCAAAGTGCCTTGTCATTTCGATGATTTCATTCAGTTCTGCCAAAAATTACATTTTCTAGTTACTTGTTACTTCAAATTCTTTCTCACGATACACAATATAAACTAAACTCATTTCACATGGAAACCATGAATTTCCTGTCTTGTTCGACAGCTAGAATAAATATTGGTACATAATTAATTCTGAAATATGTTCCTTGCCTTCAATACAATAGGACATTCAACATCATGTCAATAACCTAGAAAAGAATTCAAGTCAGAGGGAACACAAAAAGCAAATAATTTTCCTCAACTGCTAAAGAAGCCTAAATGCACATTAATACAATCAATACATATAAATCATATTGCGCACCTTACAATTGAATCATATAAGCAAAGCAAATTATTTTTATTGCAAACATTATTTACGACATTATTAGAGCACAATTTAAACGTGACTTTATTTTTCTGCACACACGTAACTCACATTAATAAAATTCATTTAATTCAAGTACGATTAATTCATATTCCTTTAGCACTTCATTTCTAATATTTATCTAATAAAATATATTTTTTATTGTCTCATGTTAGTAACTGACCCAAATATGAATGATTAATGTCTTCATGTTAAACTTGATGTCAAAATACGAATGGCAGCCACATTGTCCACTAATCATTCTGGACACATGTAGGTAATAGGAGAGCTCATTTAAACAGGAAGCACTTTAGAAGCTGAAGACAGCCCTACTTGGTGGCAGAAGAGCTCTGACATTTCAAAACTTGGGTAATTTTACATGAAGGGAAAGAGGAACTGATGCAAGAAAATACTTAGGGCTAGGTGACAGAATTTGTCAGAGATTTGTATGCATAGGATACATCTGGGACCTCAACACCACCTCCTATGACCATTCCTGGATTTGTGAAGACCCCATCTGAAGTAGAATGCTTTCCTGGAAGATGGCACTTGGCTATTGAATTTTAATGGAAGAAGCCTCACTACAGGATCCTTGACTCCTGCTGGCACCCTCTGGCTGGAACTACTCTACAACGGTCAAGTGGTGGCAGATACTGTTTGGAACTTTGAGAAATAGGTTGTGCATGAAGACAACTATCTTGAAGTGGTCAAAATATTCTCTCTTAGCATGCTTTCAAATGCAGAAAAAATGATAATTACGTTTTTGATCCAACACCATTTTTTGCAGTGTTCCTCAGAGATCAATTTTAGCACCCATCCTTTTCAACTTTTATGATAAAACAATGAGCAAACTTCTTATAGGTTTCTAGCTTTCTTCCAATAATATGCTCTCACATTTTCCTCCAAGAGAACTCCATCTCAAAGAATGAAACAAAAATATCTAAAATAGAAAGCACTAAATGTCAAATTTTTCTCAGGTCCCCACATTTGCAGCTATCTCTTCCAGAAGCTTTCCTTTTCTGAAGATCTTTGTACTATACACTGTAAAGACAGAAGAGTCATCTCTGCTGCCCTTTAAGAAGACTACACTTTGCCGAGCTTTCTCAAGCTGTGTTCCCACGTTTTTTAGCAATTTTCTCCATAATTTTTGAGTTACTTCTAAACAACCTCTCATTCAGAGACATCTGCATCCTTTTGTTTGATCTCACTGTTTAATAAAACAAAATCAATCTAAATGGCATATACCTTTTAGTAGAAAACAATCCATGGAATGTATACCCCCCTATTGGAGTAGAACACCCCTTCCTAATTGCGACTCGCAAACCCGTTTTGCGATTCGGTAACCCAATTACCGAATCGCAAAACGAGGTTTGTGCATTGCGATGTGCTTTTTGCACATCGCAAACAGCGAAATTCGCTGTTTGCGACGTGCAAAAAGCTTTCTGCATCTGGCCCTTAGTCCCTAGTAAATTAGCTCTACATGTGTCTAGTGCCTGTAAATGTAATGCTACCATTGGGTCTGCAGCATTGATTGTGCCACCCACGTAAGTAAAACTGTTGCAACCTGTGTGTGAGCAGTTTTAAGCTGCTGTTTTTGACCTGGCAAGATAAACCTTTTGCCAGGCCCAAACCTTCCTTTTTTTAGTACATATAAGTCACCCCTAATATAGGCTCTGGACAGCCCAAAGGGCAGAATGCATGGTGTTCAAAATGTAGAAAGGGTGTTTAAATGTTGGCGTTTGAACAAAATATCATGATACGAACATATTCTGTCAAGAAAATCGGGATATCAGAAATATTGTCAACAGGAATATCAAAGTTAAAATTTCATTTTTAGTGTTGTTTTTATTATTGTTGTAAAAAATAATGACATGGAAAATATTGCTGTATGTAATATCATTTGTAAGTGTTAATTAGTATGTAATTGTAGTGTGCGATTGTATGTTATGTTTTTTATTTGTGTTCTCATTAATAATTTATTTATTATGAAATTTGTAAGTTTAGTTGCACTAATGTATATAAATAATTCTTTTATACTTTCTTTTGGTAACAGGATGTTGGGTTTTAGTGGATAATGGTGGGGAGATTTTTTTTAAAGCGATTATTTTACATTACATTTTATGGTAATACTAACTATTAATACTTAGGTCACAATGCAAATTGGATTCACATTCACCAGCCAGTTGGTTTGTTGATTGCACATCCCTTGTTTGTGAATAGGAATAGTACAATGTGATCTTAAAGTTCGTAACAGTGACATAAACCAACTAAAATATAAACAAACAGAAGAGTAGAATACAAATAAGAAAGGTTATTTCTGAAATATGCTTTTCAGTGACACCAACATTACATATGTGCTTTGTTAGAC
The DNA here is from genome assembly GCF_031143425.1 of Pleurodeles waltl. Taxonomy (NCBI): domain Eukaryota; kingdom Metazoa; phylum Chordata; class Amphibia; order Caudata; family Salamandridae; genus Pleurodeles; species Pleurodeles waltl. The sequence goes on along the minus strand of NC_090437.1, from coordinate 1,145,112,138 downwards.
CTGATCTCCTTGGTATGGTTTTTCCCTAACGTTTTGCCTTCAACCCTCCTGTTTCTCTGACTTTGTTTTTGTTGGCCTTAGGAATCTTTCACCACTTTACCATTGCTAACCAGTGATAAGGTACTTTTGCTCTGATCCTAAAATCTGACAGAATTAGTTGATACCCAATTGATGTATTTAATTTACTTGTAAGTTTCTAGTAAAGTGGCAGTAATTGGGCTCAGGGCCAGTAAATTAAATGCTGCTAGTGGGTCTCAGCACTGATTGTGTCAGGTCTGTGCAGTTGAAAACTGCTATTTCGACCTGGCAAAATAAATCTTTTGCCAGGCCCGTTTCCATTTTAATACATATAAGTCACCCCTAAGGTAGGCCCTGGACAGCCCAGAGGGCGGGGTGCAAGATATTTAGAAAGTGAGACATGTACTTTTAAGTTTTACATGTCCTGATAGTGAAAAACTCTTAAATTCATTTTTCACTACTGCAAGACCTGCCTGTCCCATTGGATAACATTAGAATTACCGTATTACCTTTTGTAAGTGTAATTTCCAAATGGGAACAGGTAATCAGTTCATGTTTGAGTTTCTGGAACTGTAATTTAAAATCGAAAATTATGGTGAAGTTGGATGTTAACTTACAAAATTCTGAAAATTACACTTTTAGAAAGTTGGTATTTTCTTTTCTTAGCCATTTGGTGTCTGAAGTATGTCTCTGGGTGACATGACTGGGTGTGGGTGTCAGTTGAGCTTTGTGTATTCCTCCTAGGCAGCCACACACAATGGGGAGATTAGGTAAGACTGGATGTGCCATCACTGGCACGATGGAAGGAAGGAGTTGGGCCTGCCACAATTTCACCTTAATAGGCTGCGTCCTGTCTCCACAGAAAGGGCTGAATACCCCCCCTAGTTAGTCAGGAGCCAGGGCCAGGAAAGCTGGACACCTGTGTACTTCAAAGGCATGCCTCTAGAAGCTACTCCCCACTTCAAAGGCACAACTGGGTATAAGTACTGGACCACAGACACCAACTCTTGAGCTCACTTCCAGAACTGTGGATACTCTGCCAAGAAGAAGGTCTGCTGTGCTGCTGCCAGGACTGCCACTCTGCTGTCCTGCTGTGCTGACCTGCTGCGACCTTGCCTGGGTGAGCAGGACTGGACCTGCATCTCTTAAACTTAGAACCCAGAGTGACTCCAAGGGTTAGTAGGCTGGCCTCATGATGTGAAGTCTCAGGGGCATAACAGGCTTCCAACAGCCTTTCACCTGCACCTTCCCTCGTTGAGTCCACCCTGCCAGGTGGTGCCTCCCTAGTCCTGGACCCTTAGATGTGGACTTAAGGTGCTCCGCCAGCCATGAGACTAGTGGAACTGTCACATCTCCTCTGTTGCTGCTGTAAACGTGAACAGAACAGACTCATAGTTACTGCTGCATGGATTGAACCTGATGCAAAGACTGGCATTGCCTTCACAGCCTCATTAGAACCACCACTGCGCAATGCAACCTCGGTGCAGGCCCTAGCATCCCTCTTCAATGGCATCCTCAATGACGATGCTGGACTCTGCATCGCAACCTCGCAGCTCCTCAGAACCAACTCATCTCCCTGACTGTGTGAAGCATCCTCAATGTCGGGCTTTGTATTGCAAGCCCCATCAATGGGATCCTCAAAGACTACATGGACCCCTTCATTGTGACCTCACCACATCTCGAAACAAATACTTCACTACGGCTGCGCGACGCATATTCAACACGGATCCCGTAAAACTATAGAATCCAGGATTTAAGGTACTTTGTTCAGCGGGTCGATCTGGGTCCTTAAAAGCGACCTGTGCTCCATCGCAGTCAGACTGAATTTGTGAGGCGTTAAAAGGGGGCATACCATTATTCATTATGGGACCCTATGTACTTTGCAGGAGTAGCACCAACATTCTTATGCTACTCCTGCAGAGTACACCAATAGCGCCTAAACAATTACACTATTGCTCCCTACCCTGCGCCATGGTGGCGGTATGGGGGTGCAAGGAAAGTGGCACTGCAGTGGATGCAGGACAACGTTCCTTAAATCTGCCCCTGACTGTCTTCCTTCACTCGTAGGCTTTTATGTTAACTGGCAGGTTTTGGGGCATGCCCATCTTCAAGGGTCTGTAGATTTCCAACTAAAGATTACATTAACAATTTATACTGAGGAACTTGGTCTTTTCTGCATACAGATTTAGTTAATTAGTGTTCATGTATTGGCAAAAATATTGCATGTTCTACGGAAATGTTACTTGAGTGCTGGGATGTTAGAAATGGGGTCTTTGGTTGGCAGGCCGGTTACCCCCTGTCCAAGCAAGGACTCTCTCTCTAGCGAGGGTAAGTCACACACAATGCAAATTATCCTGTGCCCACCCTCTGGTAGCTTGGCTCTGAGCAGTCAGGCTAAACTTAGAAGGCAATGTGTAAAGTATTTGTGCAATAAATCATGCGATAACACAGTATAACACCACAACAATGCACCACACAGTGTTTAGAAAAATATCTAATATTTATCTGGATAAATGCAGGTCAAAACTATCAAGAATCAATAAGTATACATTGAAATATCACTGTAAAAATAATAGTCTTTAAAAAGTGTCTCTTGCAAGCACAAAGTATGTGGTTTGCATTAAAATTCCCCGCAATGGACCACAGAGGAGGAAAACAGGGAGGTATGCCTTGGTTTCTCCGGGGGCACACAGATGATGTGTCGATAATTTTCCACGCAGGGAAGACTTTGCATCAATTTCTTGCACGCTGACTTGGATCCTCTTAGGGTTGCAGGGTTTTCAGATGCCCCAGGGATGATGTGTTGAAATCCTGGGCATACAGGATGAAGCCACAGGAGCTGCGTCGATGCGGTGGGCGATGTGTGGAATTTTCTGTTGCACGGCAAGAGCTGCATCAATTCCTCTTAGGAAGTCAGGCTGCGTCATACCGGCTGGGCTTTGCGTCGATCCAGTAGGCCGTGCTTCAAAGTTCCGGTCGCAATGCTTGAGCTGCGTTGATCTTCTCTCGCGAAGTTGGGCGTCGATCTGGTTCGGTGTGCAGTGATTTTCTCACCGCGATGCAGGCTGTGTACTGTTTCTGGTAGGCTGTGCATTGAATTTTCGCCGCACAAGGAGTTCTTTGTAGAGATGAAGTCTTTTTGGCCCTGAGACTTCAGAAAACAGAAAGCAAGCTCTATCCAAGCCCTGGGAGAGCACTTCAGAGCAGAGCCAGGGGACAGCAAGGCAGAAGAGCAACAGCAGGGCAGCAGTCCTTTGCAGAAAAGCAGTCAGGTGAGTCCTTTAGGCAGCCAGGCAGTTCTTCTTGGCAGGTTGCAGTTTCTGGTGCTGAGTTTTTTCCCCAGGAAGTGTCTGGTTTGGTAGGGCCAGAGGTCCTGTTTAAATACCCAAATGTGCCTTTGAAGTGGGGGACACTTCAAAGAGTGGCTTAGAAGTGCACAAGGTCCACTTTCAGTTCCTTCCTGTCTGCGAGGGTCCGAGTAGGGGGTGTGGCAGTCTTTTATGTGAGGGCAGGCCACTGTCCTTTGATATGTAAGCATCAAGCCCTCCACCCTCCAAGCGCAGGAAGACCCATTCACTATGCAGATGTGTGCAAGTGTGACTGAGCATCCTGTGTTTGGGGTTGTCTGAGTGAATGCACAAAGGGGCTGTCAACTAAACCTAGCCAGACGTGGATTGTAAGGCACAGAAAGATGTAAGTGCAGGGAAATGCTCACTTTCTAAAAGTGGCATTTCTAAAATAGTAATATTAAATCCAACTTCACCAGTCAGCAGGATTTTGTATTACCATTCTGGCCATACTAAATATGACCTTGTTACTCCTTTCAGATCAGAATTTACCACCCAAAAACAGTATATGAGGGTAGCCCTAATGTTAGCCTATGAAAGGAGCAGGCCTCACAGTAGTGGACAACAAATGTAGGAGTTTTACACTACCAGGACATATAAACTACACAGATACATGTCCTGCCTTTCACCTACATAGCACCCTGCTGTGTGGGTTGCCTATGGGTTACCTAGGGCCTACCTTAAGGGTGACTTATATGTAGAACAAGGGGAGTTTTAGGCTTGGCAAGCACTTTTAAATGCCAAGTCGAAGTGGCAGTGAAACTACACACACAGGCCTTGAAATCGCAGGCATGAGGCATGTTAAGGGGCTACTTATGTTGGTGGCACAATCAGTGCTGCAGGCCCACTAGTAGCATTTAACCTACAGGCCCTGGGCACATGTAGTACTGGGGACTTACAGGTATATTAAATAAGCTGATTGGGTATGAACTAATGTCACCATATTGTAAGGGAGAGAGCATATGCACTTTAGTACTGGTTAGCAGTGGTAAAGTGTGCAGAGTCCTAAAGCCAGCAAAAACAGTGTCCAAAAAGTGGAGGGAGGCAGGCAAAAGGTTAGGGGTGACCACTCTAAGGCTGTCAGGTCTAACAAGGGATCATTGTCATACCGGAGTAGAATCTGGGTGCCATCAGCGTACTTGTAAGCTCTGATCCTCAGCTCCATCAGGCAATCATCAACGGCCTTACATAGATATTGAAGAGTGGGGGGTATGGGAAAGGAGCCCCTGTGGTACCCCATATTCAACAGTGTCCTTTTGAGATATACACATTGGAAGCTTGACTGTCTGGGACCACCTTAGATCCCTACACTGGTAGCCCATCAACAAAAGGATAATTTTCAAGGTCCTTGTCCACGCTCACAAGGCCCTCCACCGGACCAGCCTACCTCAACGAATGAATAAACTTCCACATACCTACTCGCCAGCTCTGCTCCGTGGACCTCGCCCTCACCACAGTCCCCCGAATCCAACGCGCCACCTCCAGCAGCAGATCCTTCTCTCACCTGGAACTCCCTCCCCACCAACCTACGCAAGACCCAAAACCTACTAACATTCAGAAAGCACATAAAAACATGGCTTTTCGAGCAGTAACGGGCCACTACCCCTACCCCCAGCGCCTTGAGACCCTACCGGGTGAGTAGTGAGCTTAATAAATTATTTGATTGATGGATTGGGATCTGTTGGATTGTAAGGACTTCAACAATAAAAAAAGAGCCGCTTAGGTGCAAATTGCCTTGAAGCATTCCAAGAATACAAGACGATCCACCACACTGATGGCAGTCAGTAAACCCAACAGGATCCCAGCACTAATGTGCTCCACAACCTGATCTTATCTCAAGGTGCACAGGGTTGAGACCACAACAGTTTTTGTACTGTGTGTGTGTTGAAACCCTGTGTGCATCTCCTTTAAATAATTATTGTTGTACTGATACATACACAGGAGCTTAGCCACATAATTGTCAAGATCCTTAGCCCCAAAATGCAACCAGGAGAGGGGCTAGGTATTCTTTAAAACTAAAGAATCTCACCCTGAATTCAACCATGCCTTGGCAAATGTTATTCCTAAAGGCCACAACTTTGTGAGGAAGAATTGATTGAGCTACTCACAGATTTCTTGTGGGTGGGAGACTTTATATGCTTTAGCAGGGCCATCTTTAGAGTTGATGGAGTACGGTACAATAAACTGTTTGCACACCCTTCAATGACCTCCTTATTCATGGACTCCCTAACTACCACCCTTCTGTGGTGCCCCTCATCTCTCCTTTATTTTAGCATGTTAATCATCCCGATGTGCAAAGTTGGAGGACGTTACAACACAAACATATTATTCAGAGACAATGTGTAAACCAATGTATAGGACTTGTTGGTTAAAGCAATGAGATAAGGTGTGTAGCATCACATGTAAAAGTAGTTGATCTGGAGAAAAGAAAGAGCACATTTACTAAGTTTTGATGCAGCACAGTATCTAAAGTTGTTGTTCTGCGGTGCATGAAATGGAGGGAGTGAAATAGCAACATATCTACTTAAATATGATGCTGTTCTTGCACCACTAAACAAACATTTGCACCACAATGCAAGGGTGTGTGCTTGAGGTCAACCATAGGTTTTATCCTGGAAGGGTGCACTTCCAGCACAATATTCTGTGCTTTTAAGAGTTTAACACTATGCCACTTTGTATCTGTACTGTAGGGTGCGGCACAGATGCATAATTGGAAAGATTTAGAGAGCATATATCCTCTCTCTAACTTCGCACCTGTCTCGAGGAGGTGTAATTTTTTCATGCAAATCCTTTTCTATCAAAGTTAGTAGATAGGCATTAGCATCAAAATTGATGGATGGATGTATGGGTCATCCATGTACCACCCATGGTGCTCCTTTTTAATACAAAGTAGTGCATACTGCTTCTTTGTGTTACTTTGGGGTAACTTGCCACAGGAATTTAGGATTTGTACTGGAAAAAAACACTTTGCACCTCTGGCAAGTGCTAGTAAATTTATCCGATAAACTCAGGATTTGAAATGTAACATAATGAATGGGGGTGCAATGCTAAATAAATTGTATTACTGACCAAAGGAACTCTGTTTGGCAACCATATAGTAACAAATACATGTTTTGCTTTGTAATAACTTTGTAGTAGGCACATTAACCTGCTATGTCACAATGTGAGTTAAAACTGTAACTAGGCAAAACACAGATCTTTCCGATATGTGCATTAACCGCAGAGTTATTTTAACATTGCCATTATCCCCTAAAAAATGCTGGCAGACAAAGATCTCTTCAGACTGCTCTTACCCTGCATTAGACTCTCATGCTAAGGGTGCCCCTTGGAGGTAGGCCCCAGTGCAGCAGCACCGGTTGCACCACCCTAAAGCTGGCACCGCACATCAGTTATATTGCTTATCACCTGGGAATCACTTTTTGAATACTTTGAGTCTATACAATCCTGATGGAGTTGTAAGTTTGTTTCATCTTACAACTAGGATATTTATAACTGTTCAACTTCACCTTATTATAATTTAGGACTGTAGGAGCTTGAGAGTTCCTTTTGTGACATTCTCGGCATTTCAACTTAGTTTGAACTAATCTGAGCTCAGGCTAAAACCAAGGGACACAACCCCTCCCTTTTAGACCTGTTAGTCTTAGGGTTGTCTTCCCCTAAAGATTTTGCCTTTCCGCCTCTTGTTTTTCTTACTGTGTTTTAGTTGCGCATAGGACTCTGTCCACTTTAACACTGCTGACCAGTGCTAACATGTTTTTTCTCACTCCCTAAATATGGTAAAATGGGATTACACTTGATTGGTATATTTAATTTACTTGCAAGTCCCTAGTAAAGTGGTATGTGTATACCGAGGCCTGGTAAATTAAATTCTGCTTGTTGACCTGCAGCGCTTATTGTGCCACTCACTTAAGTAGCCCCTTAAAACCTGCCCTAGGCCTGCCACTGTAGCCTGTAAGCAGTTTTAAACTGCCAATTCAACTTTTCAAAAAGTTACCCTTAAGGTGGGCACTAAACCCCCAACAGGGCAGGGTGTACTCTGTTTAAAAAGGTGGACATGTACTTTCAAGATTTACATGTCCTGGTAGTGACCTCGCAAATTTGTTTTTCACTACTGTGAGGCCTACCTCTCCCACAGGATAACATTAGATTATCTTATTACATTTAATAAGTGCTGAACGTTTGATTGGGTGCAAGTAGGAAAGTCATGTTTGATATCTGAGCAATTGTGAAAATTGGCATTTCCTTCTCCTATCCATTTGGTACCTGCACCCTGTTCCTGGGTCACATGACTCGATGTAGTTAGCAGTAGGCCTTTGGATATTCCTCCTAGGCAGCCATACAATCGAGGGAATGGTTGTGCATGGATGCACTATCACAGGCAGGATGGGGGCAGAGTTGTGCACAGCCCCACTTGCACTTCATTAGACAGTACCCTGCTCTCACACATATAACTTCACACTAGCCTATTGTGTCTTCAGACAGATTGGGACCAAGGTAGAACATTTCAGACACTTCTGTAAGGAGAAGGTTCTCCTAGTTCAGAGGAGGCACCAGGTATAAGAATAGGGCCCCCAGATCTGCTAACTTTCTAGGCCTACAGAAGGACTCTCAGAGGATTGCCTGCTGCTGTGGCCTGCTGTGTACTTTAGAAGACTGCTTTGCTGACTGAAGTATGTTCTGAGCCTCCAGAGGTCTGCCCTCCTGCTTGAGCCCTGCTCTTTTACTGGAACACAAGAATTCCAGAGTGATCTCCAGGGCTAGTTGACTGGCTTACTCATCAGAGCCTCAGGACAGAAAAGGCTGCATCCATAATGAACCCACACCCGGACCCTGACTGAATGAGTCCTGACCCTCCAAGTAGTGGTTCACCAGTCTTGTACCCTTGAAAGTGGTACTACAGTTTCCCAGATAATCTAAATCCAAAAACTTAAGACGTTGACAATTTTCAATCAAAAAGTACTTTGAGAACTGAGAGGAAACCGGGGACTACTTGCTCATTGATCCACCCAAAGTACATCACTGGTTGGCTTGGCTTTGTGGCAGCCCCTCGCCACATTCTTCTCTGCAGCAGCAAATCCTTTTCAGTGGCTCCTTGCAGAAGGATTATACAGACTTGTGGAGCCCTCATGGGCTGCAATCTGTAGCTTCGTCCCGCTGGATGACTAAGGGAAGAGATGAAGAGACGAAGAGCCAGATGTAGGAAAAAAAGCCTTTTGCGAATCAGAAATAGCGATGTTTAAGAAATCGCCATTTCTGAATCGCAAAATGCAATGTATCATATTTGCGATTCAGTAATAGCGATTTCTTAAAAATCGCAAATGCTATTACTGAATCGCAAATTGCGATACCGGACCCCCTTCGCATCTATTGGCCTGTCAGCCCAAATTTGCGAAAATTTTGCATGTCCCAAATTGTGAATTCCTAACTGGAATTTACAATTTTCGGAAATGCAAAGTCCAAGGTGCTGGGGGCCTGAGGCCCCCTCTGCTGCACCCCAAAACATTTTTTAACAACATGTAAGGTGCACACATGGCAAAAGGGCATGTGTGCTTTAAATGCATTTTTAAAATTTGCACATGGTTACCACCAAGTTCAACTTGGTGGTAATAGCGATTCCTTAATGCCCAATTCGCATTAAGGAATTGCTTCATACATGTGCTTTAGAAATCGCAAATAAGGATTCCTTATTTGCGATTTCTTATTTAGAGAGTTGCAATTTGCGACTCTCTAAACAGGGCTGCAAATTTAAGGAATCGCTATTTTAGCGATTCCTTAAAATTGCATTCAGAATGCCTTTGATACATTCTGAAAGGGCTTTTTGCATTCGCAAAAGGGCATTCGCACCGTTTGAGAATGCAAAAAGCTTTGATACATCTGGCCCTAAGGGTCTGATTTAGATGTTGGCGGTAACGGTCCCGCTCTTGACTTTTCGAATGAAAACACGTCCGCTGCTGTGACTGTCTGCCCGCTCTATTTAGATCTTTGCAGTCCCAATAAGGAAAGACCCGCCGACTCTGCCAAGAAACTTCATCCGCATCAACAGCGCAATTGGAAAAAGTCACTGTCAGTGTGATCCCAGCTACATCTACCACTAAGCAGATTTGGATCTGCCTTACTGCAAGAAAAAAGTGGCGGTCCAACCTCCTTGTCTGAGTTGGTGGATTGGAGAGGAAAAGAGGAAAACTCACCTTTTTTCCACTTTCTCCCATCTTTGACTCAACACGACTGGACAAGACCTGCCATTGCTGCAGCCACTATCTTATGGAAAAACACAACCCACCCCGTTGCCAGACCCGAAGGTAGGGATGCCCTATTGCCAGGGTACACTGGATGGGAACTGCATGGAAGGTGGGGGCCACAGCAGACATATACAGTTATTCTTTTTAATTATTGTGACATGCATATGTGGGAGTACATGATGGTGTCACACATGGCTGGGAACACACTGGCGCAACACACATATACAACTGCTGTCATTGTGGTGTGAGTATTCATTGCCAAATGAATGCTGGCACCACAATGACGATACAAACACACTGGACAATGGTGTCCATATGTGTGCATTTCTAGGGGACCTGTACGGGTAGGTTTGTGCTATCTGTTGTGTATGTGATATATATATATATATATATATATATATACACACACATATATCTGTGTGTGTGTGTGGATTGACTAATTGAGGTGAAAGGAGCAGGAGTGGGTGATGTTGTTGTTTTGCCTGTATGTGTGTTACTAGAATGTGTGACTGATGTTATTGTGTATGTTGTGTTGCTGAGTGACACATTCAGGTAATTATGGTTGTTGTGTGGTGGGCATTGCCTTGATGTGTGTAGTTGTGCATGTGTGTGTGAGTGTGTTTGTGTAACTGAGTGTGTAGTTGTGTTGTTTGTTGTGGTTGGGTCATGAGCAGATGCAGTGTCAATGGTATGTGTATGTTGTGACATGGATGTATGTCAATGTTTGTTTTGGCATGTACAGGTTGTGATGTGTCAGAATGGCAATGGACTAATATGTGAATGCGATATTTTGTGAAGTGTGTAGTGTGTAGTACATATAAGGCTAAGGGACAATGTCTGTGTGTCACTTACTTCTCTCCCTTAGCCACTGCAATTGTATGAAGTCCATTTGTTCCTGCAGCTGTCCCCCCCCATCAACAACCCACCTCCATTCAATCCGCTTGCAGAACTGTAGCATCTAAATACCATCTTTTCTGGTCTTTTTGGGTCTGCCCCAGATGTGGCTTGGCAGGGCGACTGCCAAGATCTAAATAAGGCCCTAAGTCTGAATGTTGAAATCTTCACTGCAAATTTGTGCAACTGCTTTTGTGGCAAGCTACCAGATTGTTAAGTACAGGTTAATTTGGTGACTTTTTGTGGTTTACCGTGATAAAGACTGTGGCTCTTGCTTGACTATTGTTCACCCCATCAATCAATAACCCAATTTCTCGCACTCTCTATATTGGTTCTGCTTCTGGAGATTGTTACTTGTTGGTCAATGACTCTAACAACCAAGTTGTTAACAGCAGGGTCATTTGCATCTACTGAATTATAAAGAACTTAAAAAATAGAAGTGTTAAGCATCTAAATTATTTTCCTTGCCAGGGGTTGTATTACACATATGCCCTCATTACAACCCTGGCGGTAAATCCAGTTTACCGCTGTGCTGAAGACCACCAACATACCGAGGCAGAAATCCACTACAGGTATTACGACCCACATCTCATAATCCGCCACAATACAGACACCCACACAAGTCCACCACACCAAAGGTCAGTGATAAACTGGCGATAGCAAAACCCACACCATCACGCCAACAAGAATACGCCCACACTATCACGACCCACGAATCAACGCAGCGGTCTTTCAACCGCGGTAAACCGTTGGTGGTACACACCGCCGCGCTCAAAATACACAAACACTTACAAAACACAACCCATTGGCCAATTCTAAATACACACACCTGATACACATACACACACCACACCCACACACTCACAACACTATAAAACACACGCCTACATTACCCACAACCCCTTACAACGACATTTTTGTGAAGAAGCAGAGAGAGAGAATAGCAAACACAACACCAGCATCCACAAGCACACAACACCATCACTCATACAACATCCATGCACCTCAAACAACACACCCCAACACAACACATCATACAGCACAACAAACATCACCTCACACATTACCCACACCACATCATGGCACCTCAAAGACACCCCAGATTTTCTGAGGAGGAGCTCAGGGTCATGGTGGTGGAAATCATCTGGGTATAGCCACAGCTTTTCGGATCATAGGTGCAGCACATCTCCATTGCTAGGAAGATGGAGCTATGGCAGATAATTGTCGACAGGGTCAACGCAGTGGGACAGCATCCAAGAACACAGGATGACATCAGGAACAGGTGGAATGACCTACGGGGGAAGGTGCGTCCCGTGGTATCCAGACACCAGGTAGCAGTACAGTGGACTGGCGGTGGACCCACACCTCCTCCCCCACAACTAACAACATGGGAGGAGCAAGTCTTGGCAATACTGCATCCTCACAGGAGTAGCAGGAGGACTGGACTCTGGTAAGTCATATCTTTACTACTACATCCCCCGCCCCACCTGCATGCCATCACATACCCCCACGCTCACCCTCACCCCCATCACCCCATCACCCCAACACCTCACAGATGCCCCACCATAACAACCCACCCATCCCAATACCAAGCCCTGCATGCAACACCTATGCATGAACCCCCATCACCAAAGCATGTCCAGTACAGATACCCACCCAGACCCCAAAATCACTAATCACACAAGGGCAAGCACAATAATGCAAGCACAGGAGTAGAGGGTAACTCACCCATTGCACAAGATGGACACACAGATGCAATAACTATGCATTTACACCCCAACTGGACCCATACCCAACGTCACCGGACAGGAGGTGCCAGACATATCCAATCCCCCCACAGAAGAGGCCCACAGTGACAACATCAGCTCTGCATGCCTGGATCAAGATGACCAGCCAGACCCATCAGGGACCTCTGGAAAGTCGGTTCCCCTACCACTGTCACAAACCACCACAGAGCCTCCCCCTCAGGAAACACCAGCAAAGCACCCACCCAGCGGGCCCATCCCTCTGTCCCCAGGACACGTCAATCAGTGTGTCCTTCACTACAGGGAACCCAGGCAAACCCACCAACCGAAGACAATCAGGGACCTGGGGTCAGTGGCAGTGGGCATACAGTTCAGGGGACAGAGGCACAGGACAACAGGGAAACTGGGAGGACTGCTGTGTGATAGTGGGAGGACAGGCCCAGGGAACCCACTCTCCACAAGGCACTCTCCAACATCATGGGAGCATACCATCATTCCCAGGAGACCATGGGCACGGTACTGGCCAAGTTTCAAGAGACCCAGCGGCTGCAGGAGGAACACTACCTGGGGATCAGGGAGGACTCAAAGTCCATCAACACCACCCTGGTCACCATTGCAGGGGTGCTGGCAGACCTGGCTAACACCATGAGGGACACAGTGGCACACAAACGGCCCCCTGACACTAGCTGAACGATGAACAGCTCGGTGCTAGTGGACAGGAGGTCCCGCCACAGGGCCAACAGGCCACCAGCACCCCACCCCCTGCAGAAGGAGAACCACCCCGCAAACGGTCCCTGAGATCCAGGAACAAGACAGAGAACCTTGCCAACGCCCCCGCCAGGAAATAACACTCTCCTGATTGTAACCCTTTTGTCCCACTTTGTCACCCTGACAACTTTGAACTGCCATTACTCCACTTCCTATGCCCCCTCGGACAATGCACCTGTGACACCAAGAGAGTGGACTCTACCATGGATATTCCTCTACCATCACCCCAGCCCATTGCACACCCCCTTCCACTTATTTGCACAGAAATAAACACCCTTGAATCACAAATCAATCTGGAGTCAGTCTTTACTTTCACAAATGTGTAATTGCGACCTCTCAGAAATATAGCAGTGTCAATGTCCATGCTCACATAACAATGTTACACAGTTGTTGGGCTGCAGTAAACATAGCAGAGGGCACAAAGTAGGACCTAGATCTGTGAAATGGAAAGGCAAAGTGACATGTCAGGGTCCATACACAGAGGTAAAAAGGCAGATTTACGCAATGTTATACAGTAGTATGATATGTGAGAAGCAATGCCATCCTCTTACCTGTGTCTCACTGGATGTATTGCATGATGATGTTGTTTCGGTTGTCTATATCTTCTTCTTTCGCCTCCTCTTCTTCACTGCCCACAGGCTCCACAGCTGCCACAAGACGGCATCAGGCCCATCCTCCTGCAAAGGCACCTGCTGTAGCAAAGCCAGGTTATGCAACATACAGCATGCCACGATTATCTGGCACACCTTCTTCAGTGAGTAGTACAGGGAGCCACCTGTCAGATTGAGGCACCGGAATCTGGCCTTCAGGAGGCCGAAGGTGCGCTCTATTATCCTCCTAGTTCGCCTATGTGCCTCATTGTAGCGTTCCTCTGCCCTTGTCCTGGGATTCCGCACTGGGGTCAGTAGCCATGACAGGTTGGGGTAACCAGAGTCACCTGCAAATATCGAGGGACAACTGTTAGACATCCTCCAACCCTTAGGGACTCTCCCATACCCAGACACCTATGTCAACTGTATTCGGACCTTGGGCTCACGTATTAGCCACACCCGGTGCCTCTGGAGTTGCCCCATCACATAAGGGATGCTGCTATTCCTCAAAATGTACACACAGTTCCTGGATTGTTGCACGATCAAGTCTGTAGGTGAAAATGATGTGTCTGTCTTCCCCCCCAGGTCCACCAGGGGTCTGTATACCGGAGGGTGATGCCATCTCATCACCTGCCCCAGCGGAAGTGCCCTATGGAGGAGAACGGTGAGCAGAGGGTCATACACCACTTAGGTTTTACAAGGCTGTTTAGCACAATCGTGGTATAATCGGTGTGTGGCTTTGTCTGTCCGTATTCCTGGCAGCTGTCTGACCTGTAAGGAGGGACAAGGGGAAATGAGGTAACTGCGCTGTCGCTGTGCAGCGTCGCGGTAAGCGGTCGAAGACCGCGGCCCAATTCAGCATTGGTTATCATTGGGCCCTATGGGTTCCAGGTGCCAATGAAGATGTACGCCGGCGGTGACGGTACACACCGCCGCAGACGTGACCGCCATTTTCTATCTGTTCATTCACTTGATACCTGACCTTCAACAGGAGAGGACCTACACTGCATGTGCTGCTGTGACCTGAGTCTGGAAGCGACAATGGCTACAGTGTCTGGGGAAAGGGCCCCTGCCTTCACTGTGGAGGATTTGGAGAAACTGGTGGACGGGGTCCTCCCCCAGTACACGCTAATCTACGGTCCTCCAGACAAACAGGTGAGTAAACTGTGTGCATGGTGGATGGCACATGAATGTATGGAGAGTCGTGGATGGAAGAGAAGGGGGGGCACAGGCCAGCATGTGAGGATGGTGAGTGTATGTTTTTCTGGGCCAGGGAGGGAGGTTTGTGGGCAACGAGTAAGAAGAACCGGACGGGGGAGTAACATCCATTCTTACTTCACTATTACTCTAGTTCAGTGCCCTCCAGAAGAAGGGGAATTGGTGTGCCATCGCAAAGGAAGTGCGGACCCTGGGGGTCTACCATAGATGGAGCACCCACTGCTGCAAAAGATGGGAGGACCTGCGCCTCTGGAGCAAGAAGACGGCGGAGACCCAGCTGGGGATGGCCTCCCAACATGGAAGGGGTGCCCTGTCGCACCATGACCCCCTTGATGTACCGGATCCTGGCGGTGGCATATCCTGAGTTGGATGGGCACTTGAAGACATCACAGCAGCCACAAGGGGGTGAGTACAGTCTCAGTCAGCTGACTCTGTGCACCTTATGAGGTTTCTGGGTGGGGGAAGTGGGCTGTGGGTTCCCCTAGGCCAGGGCACACGTGCCAAGGTAGACCTATATGTTTGCAGGCTCAGTGCCACTCCAAATCCCAAAATGGTAGTTACCCTCTACACCTAGTCAGGCTCCTGTGGGTTCCAGCTGTGCATCAAATGGGTCTAGACAGAGTCCCACATGGGCATGTGCTTTTCCCCTGCACTGTTAGTGCATGCGCTAGTGCATGGGGCTGCTCCTTGTGTGTTGTGTCCGCCAACGGTAGTGGTGTTGCAGGCATTGACCATGTGTCTCTTCTGGCTTTCCCCCCTTTTTGTTTTGTAACCCTGTCCTTGTGTGCATTAGCATCATCTGGCGGAGGAGCATTGGCACCGGAGAAGGAGGGAGCTGCAACCCACATGGCCCAGGTGGGTGAATTTACAGAGTCTGAAGGCACCAGTGGGAGGGAGGGCGAGGGGAGCTCCACGACGGGGACAGGAGCAGACACCAGCAACAGCGACTCCTCCTCTGATGGGAGCTCCCTTGCGGTGGCGGGCACCTCTGTGCCCACCGCAACAACAGATACAGCCGCCACCCCCCCTACCAGCACCGCCCTCCCAGCATCCCCTCATCGTGTTTCCCATGCCCGCTCACCCAGGAGCGTGGGCATCTCCTTCGCCCAAGGCACCTCAAGCCCTGCCCCAGTCCGTCCTGCTGCCCTCATTGAGGAGGCTATTGACCTCCTGAGATCCCTCACTGTTGGGCAATCAAACATTTTGAATGCCATCCAGGGTGTTGAGAGGCATTTGCAGCAAACAAATGCATATCTGGGGGGCATTCATTCTGGCTTGGCAGCCCAACAGAGAGCATTTCAGGCTCTGGTCTCAGCACTGATGGCAGCCATTGTCCCTGTGTCCAGCCTCCCCCCTCCAACTTCCACTACCCAATCCCCTCCACCTCAGCCTATCCCAAGCACACCATCAGACCAGCATGCACACTCATCAACACACAAGAGTGGACATGGCAAACATAAGCACCACACATCCCACAGGCACTCACACAAGCACCATCCCCATGCAGACACAGCAACATCCACTACCTCCACTGTGTCCCCCTCCTCCACGTCCTCCTCCTCCCTCCCAGACTCGTCTCCACTCACAACTGCATGCACTACATCCTCAGCCACTACCTCCATCACCAGCACGCCCATCACCACACACCGCTCACGTGCAATCACCATCACAACTACCATGCACACATCCCCTGTGTCCTCTCCAGTGTGACTGTGAGCCCTCCTCCCAAATTACACAAACGCAGGCACACACCCACTCAACAGCCATCCACCTCACAACAGCCTCTGGCCCATGCACCTTCACCCAAATTCAGCAGACATACACCTCCTACAACCACTACCTCTTCCTCCACTCCCAAACCCACTCCACCTTCCCATCCCAGTGTTTCTAAAAAACTTTTCCTGGCTAACATTAACCTCTTCCATACACCTCCCCCCACCCCTCCCCTAGGGCCAGGATGTCCAGGTCCCAGCCCAGCACCTCAGCCACCAAATCCTCCAGCAGTGTGGTCCCAGCAAGTCCTGTAACATCGCGGGCGGCACCCATCAGGGCTGCCAGTGTGCCACCTAGCGAGGCCAAGGATTAGCCCATTCCGCAACATGCCGAGGTGAAGAAGGGGCCCACATGCCATAGAGAAAAGCTGTACCAACCACCCAGTAAGGCCTCCTCCAAGCCAAAAAGGGGACGGTGCCAAGGGCCCAGCAGCGACATCCAAGGTGGGGAAGGGACCCAAGGCTCAGGGGAAGTCAGCACAGGACACAAAGCCTCCGGCTTGCCCCTTCTGGCAAACAGAACAGCAACTTGTACGGCGGTGGACACTGCCACCTGCACCGCCACCTGCACGTCTGCTGCCTCAGCAACAGTCCCCAGCATCATCCCCAGTGGGCAGCCGTCTGAGGCTGCAGGAGACATCCTGCTGTCTCCCTCCACAGGTGCTGACACATGCACCACCGGCAGCATCTCCACCACAGACACTGCCGCAACCACAGCCACCAGCCACGCGACGTGCACCGACAGTGCCACCATAGCCAACATGGCAAACATTCCCAGTGGACAGCCATCCGAGGATGGAGGAGACGTCCTGGACCCTGCAGAGAGTAAATGTGGCACCACACCCAGCACTGCTAGTACCAGCAGGTGGCAGGTAAAGTTGCAGCAGGGTGGAGTGTGTCTCTATGGAGTATCATGCTACCTGTTTCCAGGCAATCTCGTGGCACACACACACCCAGGTGAGGGAATGGGACCTGCCACACTGCATGTGCAGCACTCTGGGCACCAAGCCCCCTCCAGAACCAGTGGAGAAAAGCATCCACTACCCCAGTCCTTGGCAGGATGAAGCACTCTGGGCACCAAGCCCCCTCCAGAACCAGTGGAGAAAAGCATCCACTACCCCAGTCCTTGGCAGGATGAAGCACTCTGGGCGCCAAGCCCCCTCCAGAACCAGTAGAGAAAGGCATCCACTACCCCAGTCCTTGGCAGGATGAAGCACTCTGGGCACAAAACCCCCTCCAGAACCAGTGGAATATGTCACCGACTTTAGAGACTGTGGCTTTGCACTCCCCAGGACCAATCAGTGGGCAAACCACCCACTTGAGAAACTTGAGAGACTGTGGCTTTGCACTCCCCAGGACCAATCAGTGGGCATGCAGCCCCCTCGTGGAGCAGTGCCGTTGTCCCTTCAAACGGCTGAGGTGCCCCCTTCCCCTTTCCCCTGAGGTGCCTCTTTATTTTCAAGCTGATGCACAAGTGGTGTTCTCTCCGTTTAGAGTCAGGTATCATGTGTGGGCTTCGCCCATGCATTTTGGGACCACTGGTCCACGGACAATGATTGGAACACTATCCGGACTTGTGTAGTTGCTGTACATATTTGTATATAATGATCTGTTACAGAGCTGTTTCCATATCTGAATTTTCGATGATTACACTCATTACAATCATTTCATTTTGTCCTTGCATTTTTCCAGGGGGTGACAGGGTGTATATGTAATGTTGGTGCATGCATTTGTGTGAATGTTGTTGTGGGTGAGGGTGTTGCGTGTTGCGTGTGTGTGTCACTCTCCTTTCCTTCCCCCCTGCCCTGTGTGCTAGGTGAAGTACTCACCGTGGTTGTTGCCGCTGTCTTTGCTGCTCCTGGTAGAAGAGGAGGTAAACCAACATTGGTAGCACCTGAAGTTCGGGCTCCATGGCATCCTGGTTCCTCATTGGGTGTTGAGTGGTTTCCATTCCAAAGACTGTTTCTGTCGTGCTTTTGATGGCATTGGTACCGCCCCGGAAAAGGTGGTGGATAGGCCTTTTGTAATACAGAGGGGGGTACATTGTCTCCCGCCTGTCTGTTGGCGGTTACCGCCGTGGTGTTTGTTTCTACTGCCGTGGCGGTCGGAGTGTTAAAGTGGCTGTCTGTGTTTGCGGTTTCCGCCATGGTCGTGATTAAAAAAAATTTCCCGCCAGCCTGTTGACGGTATTACCGCCGCTTTAACACCGACCGCCAGGGTTGTAATGAGGGCCATAGTGTCTTGAAAATGCAACAAGCATGTGTGCCCACTTTTTGCACACCATAGCAAAAATATGATATTATGGAAGAGGCTACAGACACTTGGGTGACCCCTTCTGTAATACTAATAACCCTGGTGCACATGTAGCACCAATGCTTGGTCCCATGCAACGGTAGGAATAACTTCCCCTGTGCCGTGCCTTATTACCAACACAGGCGCAGAGGTAAACGGGCCCTTAGGAGGCGCACTGACAATGAGCCACAAAAAGAAGGACACTCATTTTGCCACCTGAAAGCTGCCCTCTCAAAGGGTTAAAGGGCATCCCAAGGACCCCCCAGACATCCTCCTGCAGGCAGGTGAAGTTACTCACTGCACCTGACTACAGGGGGATCTCTAATCCTTCTCTAAAGTGCAGGCAGGTTGCCGACTGTACACAGAAACACAGAGCAGCTTTCAAGCGGCCATTCTGTATTTTTCTGACTGTCCTGCTCCCAGGGCAGCACGACTTCACAGGTGCCTGAGGGCAGCTCATTCAGTTTAATTGGGGAGATTGGCACTGTTTGCACCTGGTACACCTGTTTAAAGTTGTGTCATGGAGTAAATAAGGACAGCTTGCCCTATTTGTAATGCAGCCACTGGAACAACTTCCAGTTTTTCATGGCACACACCTGTTGGTGTATGGATTTCGCATTACCTACTGTCAATTTACAAATTAAGTACAACTGGCCTGAGTATGCTTAAGAATTAATTCAAAAATCTGCAATTCTAAGATCTGAGGACCAGACCTGGTCCAACCTGTGGCCTTTTACAAATGTAGGGACAAGTTAAAGGTGTTTTTCTTATATTAGAATATCACACATTTTTCTGCATTAATGCAAATCCATTATTTTACAGCTGTGAAACAACCTTGCAGAAGATTTCATAATGTGTTTCTATGCCTTTCTCAAAGATGGAAGTGTTATTTTGGAACACTTAAAGTAACAATACCTATCTGTCAACATAAGTAACATAAGTTCTCTGAAACACTGAAGACACAGAAGCAAGGGCGAATGTCATTCTTTGGTAACTGAACAAGCCAAAGTAAGCAAGCATTTGCAATGCAATAGGTCTCTCATTTGTGAGCTAGAGCTATTGGCGTTGTAAATGACAATGGGGGTCATTCTAACCCTGGCGGTAAAAACCGCCAGGGCGACTGACCGCGGTTGCACCGCCAACAGGCTGGCGGTGCACCGCTGGGCATTCTGACCGCGGCGGTTCAGCCGCGGTGAGAAGCGGAAAGTCGGCGGTGTACCGCCGACTTTCCGCTGCCCGTCAGAGTCCTCCATGGCGGCGGAGCGCGCTCCGCCGCCATGGGGATTCTGACACCCCCTACCGCCATCCTGTTCATGGCGGTTCGCCCGCCATGAACAGGATGGCGGTAGGGGGTGCCGCGGGGCCCCTGGGGGCCCCTGCCGTGCCCATGCCAATGGCATGGGCACGGCAGGGGCCCCCATAAGAAGGCCCCAAAAAGTATTTCAGTGTCTGCCCAGCAGACACTGAAATACGCGACGGGTGCAACTGCACCCGTCGCACCTTCCCACTCCGCCGGCTCAATTCTGAGCCGGCATCCTAGTGGGAAGGTTGATTTGCCCTGGGCTGGCGGGCGGCCTTTTGGCGGCCGCCCGCCAGCCCAGGGCAAATGTCAGAATCACCGCCGCGGTCTTTTGACCGCGGTGCGGTGTTCTGACGGCGGTACCTTGGCGGACAGAATGACCGCCAATATCTTTTACTTATGTGTTCTGGTTTGGAGTATAGTGGATGTATGAACAGAGACACAGCTGTAGCATTGTCTAGAGGACAAAGAATGGGGAATTACCACTGGGAACAGAGATAGAGCTGCAGCACTGCCTAGAGGACATAGAATGGAGGAGTTACCAACGGGACCAAAGAAGTAGCTGCAGCACTGTCCAGGGAACTAAGAATGAGGAATTACCACTGGTAACAGAGACACAGCTTCGGCACTGCCTAGAGGACTGACAATGGGGGAGTTACTGACAGGAACAGAGAAGCAGCTGCAGTATTGTCTAGAGGACTTAGAATGAGGATATTCCACAGTGACCACAGATGAAGCTGCAGAACTGCTTAGAGGACTTAGAATGATGGAGTTACTGCAAGGACCAGAGAAGCACCTAAAGGCACTGTCTAGAAGACTTAGAATAAGGAATTACCACTGGGACCAGAGAAGCAGCTAACAGCACTACCTAGAGGACTTAGAATGAAAAATTACGAATGGGACCAGAGAAGCAGCTAGAATCACTGTCTAGAGGACTTAGAATGAGGAATTACTGATGGGAACAGAGTAGCAGCTAGCAGCACTTCTGAGAGGATTATGAATGAGGAATTACCACTGGGACCAGAGAAGCAGCTACACCACTGTTTAGAGGACTTAGGATGACGAATTACCACTAGGACCAGAGAGGCAGCGGCAGCATTGTCTGCAGGACTAAGGGCCTGATGTACGATGCCATTTTGCCCTTTGCGACCGCAAATGGCCTTTCCTAATGTACCATCTCTATTTTGCGAGCTGCCATGCTGTCACAAGAACTTGGAAGACCTGTGTTTTTTCTTAGTCAGATCGTGAGGTTCCTTTATCCTTAGATGTTAGAAGGTCTTTGTCAATTTATTGTGATCCAACAAAGGACTTTCTGCTTTCTCCCTCACCTTTCATTTCTTATGGATCTGCCAATGAAGGGAAAAAGGCTACCACTCAGTCCATTAGCAGATGGGTCAAACAGGCTATTGCAGAGGTATATAAATCCTTATGAGAGATAGGGCCAGATGTACAAAGCTATTTTGCCATCGCAAACGGTGAAATTTGCCTTTTGCAACCGCAAAATAGCTTTGTAGCATGTACCATCCCTGTTTTGTGAGTCAGCAGCCTGTTACTCGCACAATGGAGACTGTGACTCGCAATTAGGAAGGAGAGTTCCAAAGGTGTCCCTTCCTAATTGCGACTCGGAGGCCCAAGTATGATTGTTTTGTGACCGTGAATGTGGTTGCAGAACAATCACAGTTACTACCAATTTCAAATTGGTTGTTACTTATTTGCAAACAGGAAGGGGTCCCCACGGAACCGCTTCTCCTTTGTGAATGGGGGTGCCAACATTTTTTCAGAGCAGACAGTGGTCCTACAGATTTTTCAGTTTTATTTTTGATTGCATTCGGTTTTCTTTCAGGGAAATGGGATGCATTTAAAAAAAAATGTTATTTAAAAAGTAGTCACAGGCATGATGGTCACCATATCTGTGAGTGCAGCCATTCTGAAATGGGTCGCAAATTGCAACCTGCCTCATAAATATTATTGAGGCAGGTCTCTTGCAATCCATTTGTGTATTGCTAACAGTGTCTCAGACAGTGTTGTGCATGTTTTTTGCAACTCCCAATTTGCGTTTACAAAAAAAAAAAAATGTTGAGTCGCAAAAAAAATGCCCATACATCTAACCCCTAGTTTCCTCTGCCATTCAAGGTAGATCAACAAGAGCAATTTCGGCTTCTTGGGCAGAGATGGGAGGGGCTTCTATTAAGGAGTTATGTCGGGCAGCCACTTAGACTAAACACCTCATGTTTGTTAAACCTTACAGGCTTCATTTCACAATTTTGAATCAGCTGGTTTAAAATCATCAGTGATGTAATTGTAAGCTTATCTATTACAACTTTGTTGTTGCCTCATTCAATTGTCAGTACAATACTTGGGGCTTGTGAGGTCTAGGATGAGGAGAATGGAGAATGAGGGGAAAGTGGTTTAATTAATTATCGGTAACCTCCTTTACCCTGATTCATAGTCTCACTCATCCCAGGCCACTACCCTCCTAACCTTCCCTTTCACCTCCCATTGTACTTGTTATGTACAGAAAGTGGGAGGGAAATAGAGGGGTATTATTGTGGGAGGTGTAGAAATGAAAGAAGGTTTTCAAGACCTTCAGCTGGTAAGCGTGGGATGATTTCCTGCTAGAGGAATGGCTGCCCATGTTGTTAGGCCTGGGACGAGGAGGACTATGAATTGGGGTAATGAAGATTACCAGTAAGTAATTGAACCATACCCTTACTGCCCCAATGGTGAAATGGCCAGGGCAACACATAGGGGGCCACTAACCCTTCAAGGGGTTCCAACCCAGCCCCAAATATCTTTGAAATATTGGTGTCCTCATCACATACTGTAGGGGACTCCATGCATGTTTTTGACAGTGGCGGTGTCAGCATTCCCAGCCAACTGCTGAAACATTAAAAACAGGGCAGAAGGCTCAGACGAGAAAAAGAGGACAGACCTTTTGCAGAATTACCTTATTGTGGCAAAGGCACGAATTAAATGGACCACACAGACGAGCATACATTCTACCTCAGCCACTGTAGGACTGGTTACACGTGAATCCGTGCACAAACTCAATTGTTCCACGTTTTAAGTTAATAGTAAAAAAACAAAAGACCTGATTCTTCAACACTTGTTTGCAAACCTTGAAGAAACGAGTAGTTCTAGAGTGAGCCCGAGTATAAGATCAAAAACCAGCCCGTTAAATTGCCATTTGTGACACACAGTTGGTAATAAATTGAAACACATAATTGTTCCTTTAGGCTTGAGCTTATTTTCTATCTTTGACGTTTGTCGATTGAGGAGTAGGTGCTGAGATCCTTTCTCAAGACTTCATCTTGGAATAGCGCATGGAACTTTTAGCTTTTGGAATTTGCCATCTCTGGGTCAGCAGTCAAGAACACCATGCCTGTATAGATAACTTCCCAGTACAAACAATGAGAGGCATGAGAGATGAAGCATGATAATCAGCTTGAGGCTATTGCGGTGAGAATTATCATCAGAAAATGGGATTGTTGGGAGAACATTGAAAGTTCAAGTTCAAGTCAATGTCTACAGACGCACATCCTGCTCTATGGAAAATCAAATACAATGCTGTAGTTTGTAATTTGTGCCAAGGAAGCAGACGGCAGTTTTATTTCTCTGCAACATATCATACTCCTTATTGGTTCACTTTTTTTTAGCGTATGAATGCTGATTGCTGTCTGTGCAGCTAGCAAAAGCCACCATAAAAGCATGTCTTTTTTGTTCCAGGTGTTTATGTCAGATGTCATAACAGAGTACAGTTTAGTATCTTCTCACTGAGATGATGTGAGTGTCGAACGTGTTTTACATAGTTAAATGCTCATTCACATCACAAAGCTGCATACATTCACCAATGAGCCTGATGAAGTTATTTGTTAGCCTACGGTGATATTCTCTGATAGTGACATGCTGAGAACATTGGAAAATATTTGCACTTTCTATGCTAGAGGATAGAAACTTGTTTTCACTCCATTCTCTTTCGGCACACTTACATAAAGTGCATTGGAAATGTTTCTACTATCACCTGATTTTGGTGTCATATAGTGCTTTCATCATGGGGACATACCTTGGTATACTGTCATTTCATTTTAGCAGATCATTTATCACCCTTTCACTGAATAACACAAAATTGCTACTGAACTGGGGTAATCATGGAAGGAACTTTGCAAAAAGCTGCTTGATTTATATCGACGCTATAATTATTGCATTCACATGTTGTTGATAATTGAAAAGTCATGGTTGCTCGTAAGTATTCTTTATTTTCAGTCTAATATACAATAATGCAGAACAGCAAAATACCTCAGCCAATAACGCCCTTCCAACCGTTTCTCACGTCGTATGTAGAGTCTCGAGACCAGGTTCTCGAATCCTTACAAGACTCGACATACGAACTGAGAGAGAACCCAACATATCCTTCCCTTTAACACATACAAAGTTACACCCAACAGTTGCAAAAACACGTAACACGTTTTGCTAAACTAAAAGTACATTATCACGGAACTTCGTAGGAAGCCTCCTATTCCTAGTGGAGGATTTCCTTTCCATGTCCATCGACTCACATTTCTTCTTAATAGGACCTTCCAAATCCTTGTCCTTCTGTGGATCATTTCTTGCTTCTTGATTTACTTTGGTGGATTCCTTCAAAGATTTGTTCAAAAGTTCCACATCACGAGCCAAGGACAACCTCTCCTTATTCCACCAATTGCCATCTTCCAATTTAACAGCATTTTAAAAAAATGTTATGACTTTCTTAGGATAAGAAAATCTAGATTCACCTTTCTAAACAATGCGGGCACTCTTGATTTTGACATAATCACCCAACTTTACACAAATTGTTTTTCTAGAATCACCTTTGTATTTATTCTGAGCAGAAATCCTTTTTCCACTCACTTTCTCAATCAATCCCTCATCAACTCCATTTTCACCCATCCACTTTCTTTTCAACTTAGTACCAGGAGCTCTTCCCTTCAATAATATAAAAGGAGACACACCAGTATCTGCATTGGGTGTGGTCCGCACAGCCCACAACAACTTTTTAAGTTCATCCTTACAATTTAACCCTCCAGCTTTGGTCAACTGCATATTTTCTTTAATCACTCTGTTAAAGCGCTCAACAAGACCATTACTCCTAGGATGATAAAGTGAAGTCTTAACATGTTTAATGCCGATGAGCACCAAAAAATCAGAAAATTGAGAAGATGTGAATTGACTACCATTGTCGGTAAGTATCTCATCAGGAATACCCTCTCTGAGAAAAACAGATTCCAAAAATTCAATGATCTTATGCGAATTAGGTACTTTCACCAACTTAAACTCGGGCCAACGACTATAAAAGTCTATTAACACTATACCATACTCCACTTGCCCATTGAGCAAATTGACAGGTCCAATCAAATCCACTACAACCTTACTCCAGGCTTTCCCAGGCACTTCAATAGCTTCAACAGGGGATGGCAGGACAACCTGAGACTTGTCACTGATAGCACAGGCCAAACAATCTCTCACAAAGTGTTCTACATCTCTGTCCAGTCTAGGCCACCAGAAATCCTCTCTTATTCTCCTTTTCATAGCCCGCATACCTATGCGTCCTTCATGTCCCAAGGATAATACTTTGTATCTTAAATCCTTAGGTACAACCATTGCATCCGCACGCATCAACACGTTATTTACAATAGATAATTCCTCAAAAACATGTTTGTACACTTCACACTGTTCAGACTTGCATACAGACCATCCCTGTGCTATGCCCTTCATGACCTCCTTCACTTGATCATCACTTCCACACGCTTGCCTCCACTCATCTTCCGTCACCGCACCACCCAAATGAAACTCTATAGAACATACCAGTACATCATCTTCTTCTGGTTCCTCCTCATCTGACTCATTCTTGCAAGGAAGACGGGAAAGAGAATCAGCAAGAGTACTCCTTGTACCCGGAATATATTCCACATGAAAGTTATACATTTGTAATCTGTACTGCCACTTAGCTATTCTAGGAGTGGCTCGATGCGCACCAGAGGTAGAAAAAAATTGCACTAAGGGTTTGTGATCCATCCTGACTGTAAAGTGCACACCCCACAAATACGATTTGAAATGCACAATGCCCCACCAACATGCAAGGGCTTCCCTTTCAATAGTTGAGTAAGTTTCTTCGGCACCTCTCAGACTACGTGAAGCAAAGGCTACCACTTCATCCCTACCATTTTTCTGCATTAAAACAGCACCTAATCCAAGTTGACTGGCATCCGTCATTATTACTATTTCGTCCCTTGTGTTGAAAGACTTCAACGGAACTGCCATCGCTACTTCCTTTTTAATGGCTGCAAACTCCCGTTCACACTCCATACACCAATCAAATTTGCCATTTTTCTTTAAAAGAGACCTGATTCTATGAGTTTTACTTGCACAATTAGGAATGAACCTTGAATAAAATTCAATCAGACCCATGAAGGATCTGACTTGGTCTTTATTACTAGGAGACTGAAAATCTTCAATAGCTTCCACCAGCTTTTTCTTTGGTTCCACTCCACACTTAGAAATTTTATACCCTAGATAATCAATACTAGATACACTGAATTTACATTTGTTTTCCCAGTACAATCCCCTTTTTATTCAACAAAGTTAATACCTGTTCCATTCTTTCATCATGCTGTGCTTGATCCTTGCCAAAGATTAGAATGTCATCCTGGAAAGCAATTACACCTTCCATACTTCCAAATAAACTATCCACCACCCTTTGGAATACCGCAGAGGCTGAAGCTAAACCAAATGGCACAACCCTTCCGGAGTAACAAAAGCTGTCAAATGTCTTGACTCAGGATGCAGATTAATTTGATGATAAGCCGATGTCATGTCCAACAAACTGAACACGCTGGCCTCATCTAGAATGGATAGAATTTCAACAATGTTAGGCAATGGATGGCAATCCACCCAAATTTGTGCATTGAGATCACGTAAATCAACACACATGTAAATAGAGTTATTGGCTTTACGAGCAATTACTATGGGGGCCACCCAATCTGATGCATCCACCCTCTCAATTATGCGTTGATCACATAATCTATCTAGCTCCTTTTTCAAGTCTGCTCTCAACGCTAAAGGTACTCTACGTACTTTATGAACCTTGGGAATTGCATTCTCCTTTAACTTTATCTTGTGTGCAAATCCCTTGAACATACCAATTCCTTCTTTAAAAACACCTGGAAATGCATCGACCCACATAGAACTAATAGATAACACCTGGTTATAATTCTTGCTCAGTATAACTTGTTCGGGGTTATTGGGATCTAACAAAATACCCAACTTTCTTTGGTCTTCCCAACCTAAAAGACAAGTATCATCATTAGCTACATACACTACTCCCTTAGTCACATTACCTTGGAAACTCAACTCGACTTCACACTCCCCCAAAACTTCCACTGGTTTGCCACCATATCCCACAGGCTTGATGCTAGACTTCCTGAGTCCAACATGGCTGAAATTTTCCTTCCACACCTTTTGACTAACAAGTGTATAAGGTGACCCAGAATCGGCTACAATAATTATTTCACGGCCAATAATTGACAATTTACAGGTAGGCCTTTTAGTGTTGTTAAGCATAACAACATCACTCTCATTAGAACAACACACAACAGTAAGAATTTTGTCATCCTCATTAGAGGAAGAATTAGATCCATCCAAATTGTCATTGTGTAACTTAAAAACCTTATCCCTTGAACTGGAACTTGATATGTTAACAGCCCTACACACTCTAGCAAAATGCCCAACTTTGGAACATTTTGCAATTTTTTTACCTACTGCAGGGCAATTACTAGCATTACCTAAATGGGTGGAACTACCACACCTAAAACATTCCCTTTTTTTGTAATTTTCCTTCCTAACTGATGTTTCAGCTTTGGCAATTGCTTGGGATTTGTTAAATTTCTGTTTGATTATAGCTACTTTCTGATGAGAATCTTTCTGACTAGTTATATTCATCTGTTGCATATACGTTGTTGTATTCTCGATTCTATTGGCTATCTCCACGGCCTTTTCTAAAGTTAAATTCGGTGTAGACAATAGTGTCTCTTGAACTTTCTTATTATTGGTTTTCTCGACATGTTGATCTCTAATCATTTCATCCTCACATGCCTTGTAATCACAGGAAACCGCTAACATTCTTAAAGCCCCCACATAGTTAGCAACTGGTTCACCAGGAACTTGCTCCCTTTTATAAAATTTGTGTCTTTCCATAATAACATGTTTACACGATCTAAATCTGTTATCAAGAGACTTAATGGCAGAAACATATTCATCAATACCGCCATCATCTTCACCCACATCTAATGCAACAGTCACCTGTGGAATGTGTTTTAAAATTTTGCGGCCCTCTGGACCTAAACAATGACGTAAAACAGCAAACGTTTTCCTATGAGTAAAAGAGTCACCGTCAATGGCATCTAAATATGCCTCGAAACCTTCTTTCCAGGAATCCCAATCCGCTTCCGAAGAAACAGGATCCGGAGAGAATACAGGAGGAGGAAGAATGGATTGCTGCATATTAAATGTAACCACACTAAATGTTCATTAAAATTAAGCAATGAGGAATCGTGTAAAACACAAAGATATCCGTGTCCTGTTAATTTTCAAAACACACTGTGCAAGGTGTGCGTGTCACCGCAGAAAACAGGTTGAAGAATGGCCGGTTCACTCGTTTCCTGGCGTCTCCGTTGCCAGGAAACAAAGTAACTCATAAGACGCGTATTCAGCGTCTCTGTTGCTTAGCAACTAGGTTCCCAACGCTGGCGCGTGATGGGACGCGTGAATAACGACAGGAGGAGGCGCGCGCTGGATCCGACACGCGCAGAAACCTCCCCGTGTCAAACAGCCCAAAAATCGATGAAAATCAAAGCAGACAGATTGCAGGCTCCTCGAAGAACGGAGACGCAAAGACTCCTTTCAGCAGGATCGCAACACTGAAGGCCGGTTGAAGACGCCGTGCGTTGAACTCCTCAAAAGCGAACTGAAAAGGTGCACACGTAGGTCCAGCTGTCCTGCAGTCCCTCGTCGCCAATGAAAAGTCGTGGTTGCTCGTAAGTATTCTTTATTTTCAGTCTAATATACAATAATGCAGAACAGCAAAATACCTCCGCCACTAACGCCCTTCCAACCGTTTCTCACGTCGTATGTCGAGTCTCGAGACCAGGTTCTCGAATCCTTACAAGACTCACATACGAACTGAGAGAGAACCCAACAATAATCTGCGCCCCGTGTTACACTTTTAAAGGTGGACTTTGCCCTGCCACAGCTGTGCTGCACTGTGCCCAGTAATTCAGACATCATAAAAACATACAGAGCACCTAATGAGATTGTCCTGTCAGTGTATCCTGTAAAATACTCTACCTGTGCTTTACATTCTAAGGGATATCTGCTATCGATTGCTAAAGTATAATGAGCTTGAGTGAAATAGCAAGGTACATATCAATGTGCATTGATTCGTGAATCTACCAGCCCTGAATTATATCTGGATTCTTCTTCATAAAGAAAAGGCCTGGGAACAATTTTGATTACACCAGATTAATCAGAGTACTTTCGATAATTCCATGCTACTTTTTGAAGCGGAATTACTGATCATTATGATTACCCCTGTTTGTGCAATTGAGAGTAAGTTTGGTGAATAAACCCTCCAACAGAAGCATATTTAGGGAGTTGCTCCTCACTGTTCATGTTCTGCTGCATTCAGGGTTGTTTCTTAGCACAAAATGCATCTTCACATTTATTTTGGACACGAGGCTGCATTTTGGGAAAAGAAAATAGCGGTAGTAAATTGGGGGAAAATCCTACTTCAAGAGCACAGTTAGTGATCGCGAGAGGCTGCTCATGCTTGCTGTTTGTGTTTTGTTGCATTTATCTCTATGTCAGCACAAAATGCATCCTCTTCCATTTTGGATGTGAGAGGGCATTTCTGCACTAAGAAATAGCGCTAAATACTCTGTCGGAAAGTGGTTAATTAGTTGTACGGCCTGCATAAGTAATGGGTCCACACATGCCCACCACTGGGAACCAAATACCCCATTGTAATGCTTGACTCTCATACGGTAGCGTTGCAGGGCAGTCCAAGGCTTACTCAAGGGTGGTAGTGTGGACTACTGATCACCATTTACAAGTACACAAGAATAACACTCAATCAACCAATCAATCACAAAATTTGTAAAGCGCACTACATACCCGTTAGGGTTTCAAGGTGCTGAGAGTGGGGGGGGGGGTGCTGCTACTGGTCGAAGAGCCAGGTCTTAAGAAGTCTCCTGAAGGCGAGTAGGTCCTGGGTCTGTTGTAGGTAGGTCGGGAGGGTGTTCCAGGTCTCGGCGGCAAGGAAGGAGAAGGATCTGCCACCGGAGGTCTTACGCTGGATGCGGGGAACGATGGCGAGGGCGAGGTTGGTGGTGTGGAGTTGGCGGGTGGGGGTGTAGAAGTTAAGTCTGTTGTTCAGGTAGGCTGGTCCAGCGTTGAGGAGTGCCTTGTGAGCGTGGGTGAGGAGCTTGAAGGTGATCCTCTTGTCCACGGGGAGCCAGTGGAGGTCTCTCAGGTGATGGGAGACGTGGCAGCGGCGGGGTACGTCGAGGACCAGTCGGGCGGAGGCGTTTTGGAAGCGTTGGAGGCGTCATATGTTTTTTGCTGAGATGCCTGTGTAGAGTGCGTTGCCGTAGTCTAGCCTGCTGCTGACGAGGGCCTGGGTCACCGTTCTTCTTGTTTCTGTCGGGATCCATTTGTAGATTCTACGGAGCATGCGGAGGGTGTTGTAGCAGGAGGAAGAAACTGCATTGACTTGTTTGGACATGAAGAGGGAAGAGTCGAGGATGAAGCCCAGGTTGCGAGCGTGGTTGGCAAATGTTGGCGGGGCCCCCAGTGAGGTGGGCCACCAGGAGTCGTCCCAGAAGGGGTGCGTCCGAGGATGAGGACCTCCGTCTTGTCAGAGTTCAACTTCAGATGGCTGTGTCTCATCCACTCGGCGGTGGACTTCATTCCCTCGTGGAGGTTGGCTTTGGCAGTGTGCAGGTTTTTAGTGAGGGAGAGGATGAGCTGGGTGTTGTCGGCGTAGGAGAGAATGTTGAGGTTGTGCTGCCGGGCCAGTTGAGCGAGGGGGGCCATGTAGATGTTGAACAGCGTCGGGCTCAGGGAGGAGCCTTGGGGGACGCCGCAGATGATGTTTGTGGCTTCGGAGCGGAAGGCGGACTCTCTGGGTTCTGCCGGAGAGGAATGAGGAGATCCAGTTGAGGGCTTTTCCTTGTATTCCGGCTTCGTGGAGGCGTGTTTTCAGGGTGCGGTGGCAGACCGTGTTGAAGGCGACGGATAGGTCCAGGAGGATGAGGGCTGATGTTTCGCCGTTGTCCATTTGCTGTCTGATGTTGTCTGTGGCGGCGAGAAGGGCAGTCTCGGTGCTGTGGTTACGTCTGAAACCGGACTGGGAGGGGTCCAGGATGGAGTTGTCCTCCAGGTGGTGGGTTAGCTGAGCGTTTACGAGCTTGTCGGTGACCTTCGCCGGGAAGGGGAGCAGGGAGATCAGTCGGAAGTTCTTGAGGTCGTTGGGGTCTGCTTTGGGCTTCTTAAGAAGGGCGTGGATTTCGGCGTGCTTCCAGCTTTCCGGGAATGTTGCAGTTTCGAAGGATATGTTTATGACCTTTCGGAGTTGGGGGGCGATGGAAGAGTCGGCTTTGTTGTAAACGTGGTGAGGGCATGGGTCTGATGGAGATCCTAAGTGGATGGAATTCATGATCTTGCATGTTTCTGAGTCATCTACGTTGGCACAGGTGGTCAGGAGGTTGGTGCAGGTGGACTTTTCAGGGGTGGGGTCCATCGTGGGTGTGGTGTTGAGGCTGTTGTGGATGTCGCCGACCTTTTGATAGAAAAAGGTGGACAAGGCGTCGCAGAGTTCTTGGGATGGTGAGATGTTGTTGACGTTGGCGCTGGGGTTGGAGAGCTCTTTCACAATGCAGAAGAGTTCTTTGCAGTCGTGTGCGTTTCTGTTCAGGCGTTCTGTGAAGTGTGATCGCTTGGCTAGTCTGATTAGCTGGTGGTGCTTGCGAGTGGCATCCTTGTGGGCTGTATGTCTGTCGGGTGTGTGTTCGAGGAGCCATTTCTTTTTTAGTTTCTGGCAGACGCGTTTGGAGGTGAGGAGTTCGTCTGTGAACCAGGCGGCTTTTTTTCTTTCTTGGTTGACGGTGGGTCTCTTGAGTGGTGCGAGGATGTTGGCGCAGTCGTTGATCCACCGTCGGAGGTTGATTGCGGTGGTGTCTGGGTCGGCGAAGTCGATGGGTGGGTTCTGGGCGAGGGTGCTGGTCAGCTGGTCTTCGGTGACTTTGCTCAAGTGACAGCGGGGTGGTTGTTGGGTGCGGCGGTGCTCGATATTCTTCTTGAATGTGAAGTGGATGCAGTGGTGGTCGGTCCAGTGAAGTTCGGTGGTGTGGTTGAAGGTGACGTGGGTGCTGGCGGAGAAGATCGGGTCAAGCGTGTGGCCGGCGATGTGGGTGGGTGTGGTGACGAGTTGTCGGAGGCTGAAGTTGGAGAGGTTGTCGATCAGAGATGCAGTGTTGGTGTCGTTGTTGTTCTCTAAGTGGAAATTGAGGTCTCCAAGGAGGATGTAGTCCGTTGAAGAGAGCGTGTGGGTGCTGGTGAGGTCGGCGATGGAGTCGCTTAAGGGTGCTCATGGCCCGGGGGGTCTGTAGATGAGCGTTCCACTGAGTGTGGTGTTGGGGTCCGTGTGGATTCGGAAGTGCAGGTATTCGACGGTCTTGAGGGTGTCGTCCGTGTGGGAGTGGATTTTGAGGGTGGATTTGTGGGCGATGGCTATTCCTCCCCCGATTCCGTTGGCGTGATCCCTTCTGGTGATCTTGTAGCCGTCCGGGATGGCTATGGCGATGTCAGGCGCTGAAGAGTCGTTCCACCAGGTTTCGGTCAGGAAGGCTACATCTGGGGCAGTGGTGTCGAGCAGGTCCCAGAGTTCAATGGCGTGCTTGCATGCGGAGCGTGTATTGAGGAGTATGCAGTGGAGGTGGTTTGTACCGGTTGTTGCAGGTTTCCTCGTTCTGTCGCAGGTGAAGTTGCAGGCGCGGCAGGAGAAGGGTCCTTTGGTGTTCTTCGGTGAGGCTTGGAAGCATGTTGTGAAGCGTCCGGGGTTGAGAGCGTTGAGCTGGTTGGCCGTGTAGAGGCGTCTGGTGGTGCGGGGGTCGTGCGGACCAGGGGGGGTGGCGCTGGGCGCGGTCCAGGCGTGGACGGGCACAGACAGGCTTGCCTCTGGCGCGCCATTAAGAAGGGAGGGGGGAGAGAGGAGCAGCTGGGAGGTGGGAGGGAGCGGCGAATGGGGGTGCGAAGGGGGCGGGGCCGCAGGGAGGCAGCGGCGGGGATCGCGGCTCAGAGAGCTGGCAAGGGGAGCGCACACGGGGCAAAAACAGTCACAAAAGCAAGAAAAGGCACAAATGGAAATAAATGGCACAATAAAGCAAGGCGCAATGGCAAGAAAGGCACGAATGGAAACAGATGGAAACAAATGGCACAATAAAGCAAGGCACAGAATACATTCACAAATTGTGTAAAAACGGCACAATGCACACGAGTCTAGCAACGCTTACCAGAAGCCCACTAGACACCAGGGAAGGGGCGCAGGCGGATGCCTGCGGGTGGAGGAGGGCCTCGAACACACGAGCAGCAGCGTGGGCGGGGGTCATGGACACAGACCCAGCAAGGTGGTGCTACGGTCGTGGGGGAGCGAGTTCCTGACCAAAGGCAGGTCAGGGGTCGCTCACCCTGGACGCGCATCGCCCACCATTAAGAAGGGAGGGGAAAGGGAGGAGCAGCTGGGAGGTGGGAGGGAGCGGCGAATGGGGGCGCGAGGGGGGCAGGGCCGCAGGGAGGCAGCGGTGGGGAACGCGGCTCAGAGAGCTGGCAAGGGGAGCGCCCACGGGGCAAAAACAGTCACAAAAGCAAGAAAAGGCACAAATGGAAATAATAGGCACAATAAAGCACAGCCTTTGCTCTCCTAGGACCACCACTTGCAAATGAGCAACTTTGGTGGGCAAACAAGGGCCAGGCCTGACAGGGCATTATGGGTCGCTATTCCAGGAGTGCCGTGCATCTGTGAGCGTTGGCTCTCCCGCCACGCCATGGAGAACCACTCCGATTCCCACCATTTGTTTTCTTTCTGTGCACGGGGGGTGCAACGTTGCTCCCCATCCTTGTTTCTTTTGCCAGGGCCCAGGGATGGGGTTCTGGTGCCTTCCTCCTCTTCAAGGAAAAACTTGACTGCTGTTTTTCTTGTTGGTTTCTTTCTTTTGTGGGCAGCCTCTGGGACCTGGTCCACCCACGGGGCACGGCCGAGAACAGTGGCAGAGCTCCACGGGCTTCGCCCTTGTGCTGGAAAGGTCAAAGGTTGCCAACCTTCCAACAGGCATATCTTGGGCCCCCTTGTCAATTTCAGTCTCATTTCTCTCCTGGTGGCGAGTCCTTGCCAGTTAAAACACTTTATTTAGGCCTTCTGGTCCCCAAATTAGTAGGGAGCCAGCCTCACTGACTCCCTGTTCCAGCCATTCACTTGGGTGTCTCTGGGCAGCGTGCCCTCCTTGCACAGAAGCCCAGTCTTTTCCCTAGCTGGTCCTAGGGGTCATTAAGAGGACTACCTTACTTGGTCCTGAGCTGTGCTCCTCTGGATCTGGGGTCTATCAGAGGCAGAGTTCCTGCACCAGTGGGCATTCTGGTTGTTCTTCCTTCCAACTGCCTATGGCTCTGCCCTCCAGTCCCAGTATTCTGCAGGAAAGCAAATCCAAGAGAGAGCCCTCCCCGTGTGCAAACCTTTTAAGTGGGAGCGGAAGTGTCTAGTGCCCTATCCTGATGTGCCACATCGCCGCTCAGCTCCTATTCCAACCTTCCTGCACAGTCTTCTGCTCACAGCTTAAAATGACATCACTCAGGATCCAGTTGCCACTTGTGCTCTGGGGGTCTCATCTCCCCTCCTCCCTGAGATCTCTGCCAGGGCCTCCCCCGAGCAAATCTTCAAAGGAGCCCCACCTCTGGCTTGGTTGCAGAGGTCTGGGCTCCCTCCCTTGTTGAGTGGCCTGTGGCAGGCACAGGATGACAACTATCTGACTGATGCAGGGCCCTGTAAGTCCAGCTGGAGAGAACAGTAATGAATCCAGCCCAGCAGGTTCACAAAAGGTCTGGGCCCTGACCCTTGGCTGAGTCAGAGAAAGATGACATTCCTGGTTGACCCATAAGCGGTACAGATATGCTTTTGTAACCTATAGCAGTGTCATACAGGTTACAGTTTACATTGGTGCAACTCTGGAGTCTGTGGACCCTAGGAAACTGGATTTGCACCCTAAGGCAGCCTTTACGATTGGCATTTAATGGAGTGTCACTACAGTCAGGACAGTAAAGCATGCTGACTATCCCTTACATGTGGTCACCCACATCATAAGGCCTACTCCGGATCACCATCCTCTTTCCATTATCCCTTCAGCACCAGGCTTCCTGTGCACAGTTCCTAGGCTATGCATGACAGAAGTATTCCCTGCTCAGCCCTCACACGGGTGCACACGTATGTGCACACAGGATCACGTGTAACTAGCCCTCTTACCCTTGCTACGTTGCAGAAACCTTGACTTAAAAAGGTGGCACCAGCGGTAAACATGTGCAGTCCATTTTACTATGAGTTTACTGTTGGTGAGTCCCAGGCTATGAGGCTCCCTCACAGTAAAAGGTCGAAAACCCAGTGATCCAAAAGCTAAAAAATCTGGGCAGTCCAGATAGTCAGAACCACCTTCTCACATACTCTTCTCATGAAATTCAAGTGTAATCTTTTGGAATTGTCAGGTAATTCTTTGTTAGTGTAATATTTTGGAATTGTCAGGTAATTCTATGTTAGGTAATTCTTGATGTTATGCTACATGAAACTTTGCAAATTATGTCCACTCCTAACAAAGAAACAATGGGATGCACATTTAATTGTTTACTGTAAAACGCAAACATGAGAAGGCTGGACTGACCTTCTTCAAGAATCTGTTTGAATATTTGAGCATTATCTGCACACCTTTGTTGTGTATTGTATATACTAATGCAGTCCACTATTGTGTTATTTTCATCACAGTAGGAAAAGCAGAACGTGAAACTCATGCATGATGTCTTATTGCCCAAACACACAAATTCATTATGATTGTGAGAACATGCCTCTTACATCCTTGGAAGTCAGCTACCAAAAAGAGTTAAGTGAGGCGGAGCTAAGGGCACTTCCCCAATCTTCATTTCTAAGTGGTGCTATTGCTGAGGGTAGGGTTCGGAGGCCCTGGAGAAAAGTAGGAGGTAGTAGATGGATACTCTTAGGTTCTGTGCTCTGATAGGACAGAACCCCAAAACTGACAATGGTTCCTGTACTGTCACAACAACCTGGAACAGACAGACAGACACCTACAAGAGAGGGTGTGTCACCCTTGAGGGGGACTGTGTGTAGGGGTGGTGGAGCTCATGGAGTTGTACTCTGCAGAATTTCCCAGAGTTAGCTAACAACTCTGTGAAATTCCACGTAGTGCCACCTGCGTCGGAATGCCGCCTGCTCTACCACTCTGGCCTGAATATGTCTGGTCTGGGAAGCACTAGCAGGGTCGGTCAGCTCGACCCTGCTTAGCGCTTCAGGGATCAGGTGCATTTAGGCCAGGTTGGTATGCTGTAGGCAGCAAAAGGAGCAGTTTTAGTCCTCTTGTACTGACACAAACCACCGGCTTGGAGCCTGCTGCTCTCAGCTACACCTGCACACTTTCCTTAGCCAACTGCCCTCCTTCACAAACTTGCTACGGTGGACCAAGCACACCCCCTCTCTTGCACTAGCCATGCAATTGCTTCCTCCACATTTACACACAGCCTCAGACAGCCCTTTCTTTAGGCCCTAGCACTAGCAACAAAAAAACATATCACTACCAGCAGCCTCTTATTTTCACAAAGTGCCTAGCCTTGCTTGCCACTGGGCTCTAAGGCACTCTCTAAGGCCACACATCTCTATCTGGCAGGGGCTGCCATACTACCACTCATCATCTGATACTCCCCTGGTCTCCACCTCTCCCTGTTGTCGTCAACACCATACTGCATAACACCACTTCCTTTCTCAGGGACTCTTGGGAGACAGGTTCTTTTCAAGTGGAGCTCTGACTACAAGTTTCCTTTTTTCAATCACAGAAACCTCTCATATGCAAATACTTTTCAGGGCCGGACCCCTTGTACACCTAGAAGAGAAAGCAAAACAAAGGTCTTAACTGAATGCTGGGTTCAGGGTTTCCGTTGCCAGCAGCCTCGCTCTCTGCCCCCTGCTCCCAAGCTGCTCAGGACAGTGAAAGGAGGGAGAGGCCTTAAACCTGGAGCTGGCATTGGTGCAGCCCCTCATCAGCAGCTTGCAGCAGCTCCACGCTGCCGACCGGTAGAAAGCATAGCCGTATCTAGGGGTCTCCTTGCTTGTCATAGGGCAAATGTTGTCTTCATTTCTGGCCAAGCATAAAATGCAGCCCAGTTGTGAGCCGCACAGCACAGGCGCAGACTGCGCTTGAGCTGTGTGGCCCATAACTGAGCTGCAGGGTGCACACGTGCCAGTGAGTCAGTTAACTCTTCCAGCGGAGTGGGGCTTACCACCCACTCCTAACTGTGTGTCTACCTCAGAGATCCTGAAAGAGCATCTGATGTTCTTCAGCAACTCCCCTTTTTTGTGGGATCCTAATAACTAAAGGAATTTCTGAACTCCTTAACTATGTTCTTTGTCATCCAACTGGCCCAATTTACTTTAGATTGAACCAAAGTTGGAAACCTTATTGGTGCCTTGTCAGGGTCAGCACTGTGGCTTGGATGAGCCCATTGTTGCCACAGAAGACCCAACTCTGTCTGATTATACAGCCTTCCTTCAAGTGTATTTTGAAAGACCTGGTTTAGAGACTTCTGCTAAGGAAGTCCTTTGTGACATTCAGTAATTCAATCAAGATATCCTGACATATATCAGTCGCTTCTGCCAGGTATCTGCTGAGATCACATGGGTTGAAAGGACTCTTGTCCCCCTTTTTCACCAGGGCCTTTTTGAAGAAATAGAGGATGAACTGTTGCATTTGCCCAGTGCAGAATCAATTGCAGTATTAATGGATCAAGCCTTGGCCATCAAACACTGCCTCCATGAGCGTTGGTGTGAAAGACGCAGGGCCCAGATTTAACAGCCTCTAGGAGCTGCCCGCCTTCATGTCCGTCAGAAGATTCTTCTATGACAAAGCAGTCAATAACA
The DNA here is from genome assembly GCF_031143425.1 of Pleurodeles waltl. Classification (NCBI taxonomy): domain Eukaryota; kingdom Metazoa; phylum Chordata; class Amphibia; order Caudata; family Salamandridae; genus Pleurodeles; species Pleurodeles waltl. Next base: position 1,145,073,684 of record NC_090437.1, on the reverse strand, counting down.
TTTTTAACAACATCATTTTTTTGTCTATATGGGTTTCAACTTAGAGTCTTTCCTTCTGGCTAACAGCACTTTGTTTCAGACCCTGTGGCTGCATCTTTTATCTGACATCTCCAAAGAGTTAGACATAAATTCTTCCTAAATGTACAAGAATCTAAATGTAAGAAGAAGTTCTTCTAAGACGTCCTTCGGCGTCAGTCTCCCACTTATCAAGTTGGAGACAAAGTTTGGTTGTCTTCCAAATACTAACCTACCCACCTCTCATTGAACAAATTTGAACCACATTTTCACGGGCCCTTCAAGATTGTTTGTGTCATAAACCCACAGGCTTTTCAGATTTAGTTACCCCTCCCATGGATGGTGCATCTTGTTTTTCCTTCCTCTCAGTTGAAACCATACATAACCGACCCTTACCACTGTTTCATTCTCACCCTCCACCATTATTGACAAATAATGTTACTGAATATGAAGTACAAGACATTTGTGATTCTTGGTTCTTTCGAAACTACATGCAGTTTTTTGATGAAGTGGAAGGGTTCTCCTCCTAGTGAGAGATATTGGGAAGATGCCACTGAATGCCCCTGTCTTGGTTCGCTGATTTCTTTAGCAGTTCACTAATAAGCCTAGGGAATGGGGCATACTGTCACTTTGTGCACTGTGGCTCACCCAACTGCTTTCCTCACTTCCCCCTTGATACAGAGGGATGCTTTATGTACTTGAATGCATCCTGGGGGTTTTCTGGTGGCCCCATGGAGGCATTCAAGGGGGCTAGTTATCTTCTGGCTCACAGCTGGAGCCTACGGCATTGTTCTCCATGGGGGCCATGCTGGTGGGACGAATTCATGGAATTCCTAAATTCCTATCTCCTTCTCCAGTCATTGGATTTTGGTTCTCGCCTTGCCATCTGGAAGCCTCTTTCGCCATCTAAAGTTTTTTCTGTTCATTTTTTTCCTCTTGAGGGCTCCTTCTGGAGGGCACTATCTGCTTAGGGGCAACATGTGTCAGTGGCATTGTGGCTACCAGAAGGTGTCGGTCTTATCTCTAGCAGACGAAGACAGTCAAGTCCTGGGCACACAAATCCTCTTGTCGCTCCAAGCTTACAGCTAGACGTCCATCATCCGAGTAACTTAACTGAGTGCAACACCAAACTTCCAGCCTGAGCCCTGATAACATTGATGCTTCACAAGACCTAACACAGAAATACAAGGGGCGTCCAGTGCAAGCCCTGGTTCAAATAGTACAACAATACAGAGCTGCAAAACAAGAATTTGGCTCTTCATCACGCGCTTATGTGGTGCCTTCCCAGGTTCTGGACCTTTGGCTGGCATCAAAGAGCGATCCTCCTGGCCTAACTGATGTTTCCACCCAAACTCTTACTAAGTGAAGTGAAGCCCCACAAACCTCTCCGCACTGATGCAAGCTTTCTGGGAACCAATGCCAGGCAACACAAAGCCCCGCAAAGCCTTTGCCACATAGCTGCAAGCTTCATGCTTCATCAGTAATTACACAGTGCAGGCAGGTCAAATTTATTCATGTTCCTGGCCAGAGGGTTAAGGAAAGCTTCATGTATTGACATTTTGTGGTTCACCCTAACATGGATTGTGGCTATTGCTTGAGAAGGGTTTACTCCCCCGCCCCAGGAACCCAGTTTCTCATCAAAAGCTTCCACACACCTCTCTGAAGTAAGTTTGGCTTTCCTGGGCCAAATAATTATTTCGAGATCATAGAAATAATAAGCTATCTGAACTCAGGAGGACACATTAGAGTAGGTGAATAATGATTTGCCATTAAAATATCTTTAAGAATACTCTGTAGTTGTACAACAATTTGATAATTTACAAGAAACAAATGATGCACAAAGCTACATTTTTTGAGTAAGGTGAACCCAAGGAGTTCTGAAAAATTGCAAATAACATGCAACAGACTTGCTCCAAAGGGAACGACAACAACATCCGCTCTATATGTATTTTATGGTGAACGCCTGAGGTCACACTTTCCATTATTTTGGCAGAATGAATGGTTTACCCTTATGAAAAGGCTGCAAATATTGACATCCAACACCAAGTATGTCATTCAAAGTTTTGTGGGGTGGCAAAATGAGCACAAATCTGCAGATCTGCCCCTGGACACTCATATGCTCCCTGTTCATTATAGAGGTGGTGGAACCACCACCACCGGCTCCAAAATTGATCAATCAAAATCAGCAGTATGTTAGCTACTGGGATCCTGCCTTTTAGATATCAGGAGATCTGCCCTATTTAGAGTGGTCCTTCACATGGAAATTAATGTGTAGCCTGGGTTTGGCATGGGACAGACGAACAAGCCAAACAAACAACATCTGCTGTGAACCAGAAGAAAACTCCCTTCAGGGTCATTGAGTTTTTATGTCAGGCCTAGAACAGCTTTAACTGTCTCACAAGCAATAATATTTTGCCAAAACACATAATAAAACACCCACCCACACAGATATATATATATATATATATATATATATATATATATATGCAAAAAACAATACAGAACTCTGGGTAGTTCCCAAGTTTAGATGCAGAGCAGCTCTAGTAAGGAGCACCCTGCAACACCAGCGACACTCTGGATTTGCTCACCTCAAATGTCTGTTTATCTAGCAAAGTTTTTAAGCATTGGAGCAGTACAGTGCTATCCACGCCGAGCTAGACAGGGACAAAGTCTTTTGCCATTTGTACAGCAAAGTATTTAAGCATAGGTTTGACACAGTGTCAACCTTGCCGAGCTGTAAAATGACAAAAGCCATTTATCACTCCAGGCACAGTATTACAGCTTTGGACTGGTAAAATACCGTCCAAGCCAACCTGGAATGAGTAAAAACAACCCCTGACACATGTTTCTCTCTCATTAGAGCTCATCAGAGAGGTTTAGCTTTGTCCAGACACAAGGCACCCAGAATAAGTCAAAACAAATCCCATTTTGGGGTTAGAGTGACGCATAAATTATGCAAAAAAGAACAGAGAACTCTGGGTAGTTCCTAAGTTTAGGTGGAGAGCAGCTCTAGTAAGGAGCACCCTGCAACGCCAAACCCTGAAAGGGTATTGTTTTGACATAAAAATATCACAAACCATTTGTGGATACCTTTGCTAATTAACAGACATTGCCTTGTCTTGCCTCGCTTTTTCCGCTTTGATTCACAAGTGGTCGCAATGTGTTCTTTGCAATTTGTAACTATACTAATGAATCACAAAGCACTATTGCATGTTTCAATTTCTGATTCTATTCACAAATTTAGTTGCACTGACTTTGTAAATGCAAATTATTTTGACAACCATGTTCGTGCTCCGCACACACATTTTATCCAAAAAGTCTCACTGTGGCAATAGCGGTACCAACCAAATTTCTCCTGAAAATAACCCAAACAGGCAATACACAGAGCTTAAAAATAAAAGAGAACACAATAGAAGCAAACATAATACTGAAGCTTGAGATCCTGAAAGATGCTAGAAGGAAACATTTTCTGCAAACAAACTCCAGCTCATGACTGAGGTAGGGCTTAAGTATCACATCCACGTTGTGGGCCTCACGCATGCAACACTTTATACACAAAAAGGAGAAAATCTGGCAAAAGGTTCACATAATATTTATGCAGAGGTAACACAGACCACTGATAATTTAAAGAAGCAATCTCATGGTCTGGGATCATAAGCAAATCGTTTGCCAATGATGTCCCCTGCTGTGAACAGTCAGCTAAAGTATGGCAGTTCCAGGCAGGAAAATGAAGAAAACTCTGTGAGTATCATGGACATTGATTTCATTCGTTTTCCAGAAACAACCCTTTACTTCGAGGTTTTGTATATGAAAAAGGAAAAATAAATATAGATGTATCAAATGACACGTTATCTTGCATTTGTTTATTTAATGAAAAGCACCAGGGAGACAGGCTGGCCTGATTTATGTGAATTAATGAAAAAATGAAAACAGCGAAATCATATTAGAGGAAACCCAAAGATGTAAAACTTATTTCAAGGCAATATAGTTTAAAGGAAGTACAAAGATTTCGAAAATTAAAGGAAACTTTTTAAAATAAACATAATTTTAAAGAAAAATCCAAAGCTTGGGATGGACGGAGTTTAGGGGTGTGAGGAGTTAAAAATAGGGAGAGGAGTAATTTGCGTAATCCGTGCTAATGTAATTACACAAATTACAGGAAAATTAAGTCGAATTTTGCGAGGAGCATTAATCACACAAAAATGCAGCATCTGTCCAAATTTGGCCCAAGGAAACATTTTGTGCTAAGAATATTGCACTAAATGCAACAGAACACAAACAGCAGCAGTCAGTGACAATTGCTAAATTCATTGTTCCTGAGCTACTGGACAGGATTATTTGCCAGATTATTCATAATTTTGTGTACAGGCATAAATATCTAATTTTTGGTAATTCTGTTTCAAAAGATGGGTTTTTAGATTTCAGACATAGGTGGAGTTTAGGGATGAGGAGGGTTTTTAAGGTTCCGAAATGGATGGAGTTTATTGGTAATGAGGAATTTTGGGCTTAACCAAGTTAGGCAGTATGCAAGTGACATCATGGCATGTGACATCACAGTGGGTGACATCATGGCCCTGTGTGCCATTTTAAATTGCCATTTCGGCCTGGCAAAGGAAACCTTTCATCAGGCTTAAACCTTTCCCTTTATTACTTATGAGCCACCCGTAGCGTAGCCCTAAACATCCCCTGGGGTCAGGTGTAATGTGCAATGCATTTAAAAAGTAGAACACGTACTTCTGATTGTGAAAATCTCTTAAATTCATTTTTAGGTCAAGCGTATACTTTTAGTATATTTCTTATGGCTTAAGGCAATTTAATTTGTTGGTTGTAGTTTGCGCTCGCTAGTGGTCAGTTCTGCCTTTTTCTCCTCCTTTTTTCTGTTTCAGAGCAGTGACCAACTACTGTATTATTCTATTTTGGTTTCTTTATTTTTGTGACAGAATTTTTTTGTTATTTCTTTGGTGCTCCCCTTTCACTATGGGTGTTTTAGGCTGGTAGCTGCCTGCCTTTTAACGGGGCAGCATTGTGTTCCTCCCGTCTCCACCGATGTCGCTGACATTTGTTTTGGCTTTATTCCAGTGATGTGCTCGTTTACCTCTGGCTGCTTCAATAAGTTTATTTTACGAAAGAAACACCCACTTTTTTAGCCCACTTCTCACAAAAGCCACAATCTGCCCTTTCTGGTAGAATGTAGCTAAACCTAGAAACTTGCTTAGTCTCGCATCTGGAGTCTCTCGGTCCAGGGCCCCTACCAGCCAGGACTTATGACTTCGCACACAGGGCATTGCTTATCTCCTTCATTGAGGCCATAAATCTTCTCAGGCTGCTATGTTCATTGAAATGCAAGGCAAGAATGCTTGCATAACTTTTCATTCTGTTAAAATAAAAAGAAAATACTTTTCCAGCCTTGCTTTCCAATTTCTGTGCAGACATTTACACAACACAAGGTAGTGCAGTCATCTTGCCTCTTCTAAAGGGGCTTGTGATTGCCGATGCTCTATTGGCCTTTTACAGCACCGTTTGTTGCAAATTTAGCAAAACGTTACATACATTTAATATGGTTGATTATGCATCAATGTGCTCTAAATTATATTTATGGTGCCTTGTTGCTAGCTGGCACTCTGTGCACTTCATGCTACGTTTTTTATTCCTAAGCCTGTAGTGGTTTTTAGTATTAAACACACAACCATAGCAGTGTTTATGCATGGGATTTATATGATTTATGTGCCTTACTGGCCATTCAGTAATAGCAGATTCTTATATATAACTGGCAGAAGTACTATCCCTGCTTATGTTTCACTCATTTTGTCTTGCTTTACTGGCCCTGGTCAAATGCACCACCACACAATTCAACGCAGCACAATTCCACACCACTAAACATAACTCCAGTCCACACAATTCTACTCCACACCCCTCAGTTCCACACCAAACCACATCATTCCACTCCACTACACACAATTGCACTACACACAACACACATCTGATACCCACTGCAAAATACCACATTATGCTATATAATTCAATGCCCACCACATAAATCCCTCACAACACATTTCGCTCCACATAATTACACTCCAAGCCACACAATCACACTCAACATAATTGCACTGCACACAATAACACATAATTCAAAAACACACAACCATAGCAGTGTTTATATATGGGATTTATATGATTCATGTGCCTTACTGGCCATTCAGTAATAGCAGATTCTTATATATAACTGGCAGAAGTTCTACCCCTGCTTATGTTTCACTCATTTTGACTTGCTTTACTGGCCCTGGTCAAATGCACCACCACACAATTCAACGCAGCACAATTCCACAACACTCAACATAACTCCAGTCCACACAATTCAACTCCACACCCCTCAATTCCACACCAAACCACATAATTCCACTCCATTACACACAATTGCACTAATCACAACATACACGATACCCACTACAAAATTCCACATCATGATATATAATTCAATGCCACACCACATACATCCCTCACAACACATTTCGCTCCACATAATTACACTCCAAGACACACAATCACACTCAACATAATTGCACTGCACACAATAACACATAATTCACATCCACATAATTCCAATACACATAGCTCCACTCATTGTCACACAATTCAAGCACACACAATTCAAAGCCAAACAATTCAGTGACACACAATTCCACTCAAACCCACATAATTCCACTCTACGCCTCATAATTGCAATCCACACAATACAATTCAACATCATTACACATAGTTCCAATCCAAGCCACTCCACATAAATCCATACCATACAACATAATCACACTCCGGTGCTATTAAATGTCAATGCACCGAATAGCAAGGTTGTGTACTCTTGAATCCACCCCTGGACTCTTTAATCAATTGCCAGACACTCTGTGCAACTGTAGCTTTCTTTTGTGGGTTCCTGCTTTCTTCCTTTGTGAGTTTTCCATCTTTTATTTCCTTCGTCTTTCCCCTTTGTGTGTTTTTTCTTCTCTTGCTTGCAGAAAATGTCTGCCCACTGGCAACCACCAGATCAAATTAAGCACTGGGTGCTGCCCCTCGTTCACCAGGTCTGTGCATCTCCAGTGTCTTCAGGTCTCATTCTGATAAGTTGTTTAGTGTGTGTGTGTAAATATGTGTGTTTGTGTGTGTATATATATATTCTTTTTTTCAATCTGGCCATGATGAAGACACGTTGGTGTTGAAACGCGTTGCCACTGTAGGAGGGTATATTTATTTATATATATATATATGTATATATATATTCTCTCTTTGTATTAGTATGTTTTTTTAAATGATTTAACATTTGGTTAAATAAAGCTCCATGCTTGAGGAGTGGAAATATTGGGTGCAACTTTTTTTCTTTTTTGCCCTTTATTGCAGTTGCAAAATAACTTTTTCTGCATTTATAACGGGTTCCACTACCGTTTTGTTGCACCAGCCTTGCTTGTTGGATGTAGCCGGTGGTAGTGGATTTCTTTTTTGTTGATATATATATATATATATATATATATATATATATATATATATATATATCACCCGTGATCAAGGCGTTAGTTGCACCACAGCTTGGTGCGACATGAACACAGACAACGTTTTAAAGTTTAGCAGGACGCCTTGCTTGGACGTTGCACCACCACCGGGAGTTCCTGGAAGGGCAAAGAGGCCCTGCTGTTGAAGGATATATATATTTGCTTGTTTGTGGTTATGTATATATCACCATTCAATGTCTTTTTAAGCTCTCTCATGCTCTCTCAGCTCTTTTTTGTTTTACAGCTGAGAGTAGTTTGTGTTTTAAGGGCCTTGTTTGTAATAGTATTGCAGTACGCCTGTTAGGCCTGAAAATGTGTAAGGCACTATGCCCTCTGGGGGTTACATATATGGTTACAATGCATTACTTTCTGCCATTCTGTTTTCATGTTGTTATACCCTCTGGGGGCTGACTATATGGTTACATCACCATGTTTCTTACAAAAGTGTTTTTTATGATGGTGTTCTCTAGGGGCTGTTCTGAGCATTACAGTCAAGATACAACAATATTTGCTGCACTTGGAAACTTGTCCCATAATGCTTTGTGGGGAATTCCTTTTACAAAACATTTTTGTCCATAGCTAACAGTGTGGTGGTCTTAGGACAATAGGACCACCATCAAAATGTTCAGCACAACGCACTGTGTCTAGGGTATCTCTGGGTCCCCATACTACGTTGGGGGGGTGCAAAATATAACCCCCCCACCAGTAAGTGTATTTTTAAGTTCTCTCATGGCTGGAACTTTTGTTTTACAGCTGGGCGTAGTTTGTGTTTTAAGGGCCTTATTTATAATATTATTCTATTAGGCCTGCTATGCATGAAAATGTGTAATGCACTACGCCCTCTAGGGGCTAAATATATGGTTACACTGCATTACGCTCTGCCAGTCTGTTTTTGTGTGGTTATGCCCTTTAGGGGCTGACTACATGGTTACATGACCATGTTTCTTACAAACATTATTTTCATGGTGGTACCCTCTAGTGTCTGTTCTGAGCATTACAGTCAAGATACTACACTATTTGCTGCACTTGGAAACTCGCCCCATAATGGTTTGTGGGGCATTCCTTTTCCAAAACATTTTTGCCCATAACTCACCGCACAATGTGCTCTTTCTGTCTAGGTCACCTCTGGGTTCCCACACTAGATTGGGGGGGACCCCAAAATAATAATAATATAAATATTATAATAAATAATGGCAATATTTTCAATTTTTGATGAAGATAGAGGAAGAAGGGCAATAGAAGTGCTTTAGCTATATGCAGGGCCACTGGTATTATGTGGCAGGGTTGACCAATTTCTGTGGCAAGAAAAATCCAGTTATGCATTTACAAAGCCAATAGCTCTAACTCAAGCGATTGTGAGACCTATTGCATTGCAAATGCTTGTTTAATTTTGCAAGGCCTACCTCTACAGTAGGATAACATTGCAGTTACCTCACTTCATTTAGTAAGGATATCTTCCGATGGGGAGCGGGTAAAAAGTTCATGTTTGGTGTCTTTAGAATTGTAATGAAAAATCCTCTTTTTTGGTAAAGTTAGATTTCAAATTGCAATTTTGAAAATGCTACTTTTAGAAACTTAGCATTTTCCTTTCTTAGCCATTTAGTGCTTGCAGCCTGTCTTTCAGATCAGATGACAGGGTGTAGTTGGCAGTTAGACTTTGTTTATTCCTCCTGGAAACCCCCACACAATAAAGATATAAGGTGTGCCTAGATGGGCCATCACTGGCAGGATGGAAGGGTGAAGCTGGGCACAGCCATATGTATTCCTGAATTATGTGTGCTCTGCCTCCACACAAAGGATTGCATATCACTGTAGTTAGTATGGAGCCAGCACAGGGGAAGTAGGACATCGGAAAACTTCAAGGGGAATCTTCTAGAAGTTTCCCCCACCTCAAAGAAGGCAGCAAGCATACATATTGAACCTCAGGCACCAACTCTTTAGTACACTTCTGGACCTGTGGAAGACTCTGCCAGGAAGACGTACTGCTGTGCCACTCTGCTGGACAGCTCTGCTACCCTGAAGGACTGCTGCCCTGTTGTGCTGATCCACTGCTCTTGTGCTGACCTGCTGCCCTGCTGCCCTCCTGACCTCTTGCCTGCTGCCTGAGTGAGGAGGACTCAAACTTGCAAACTGAACCCAGGGCCACCTGAGTGACTCCAATGGCTAGTTTCTTGTAGCCACCAACTGGGCTCTGCATCTGTGAGTTCTATCCTTCCAAGTGGTGCCACCCCAGTCCTGGACCCTTGGGAGTAAGTCTGAAGGAGCTCTGCCAGACCTTCTAAGGATCCAGCAGAATCAATGCATCTCCTCTGCTGCACATTGCAAGCTCGAGCAGAGCTGACACAACGCCTCTGCTGCATGGACTTTTCTGGCATCAGGACTTTGCATCGCAGCCCACAACTTCATCAAAACCATTGCAATGTGATGAATCCTCGACACAGGCCCTCACACGGCAAGCACCTTGTCGATGGCAGCCATGACAATGACTCAGGACTTCACACCGCAAGCCTGAAACTTCTTCGGAACCAGCAGATGCACAGCCCATCCTTTATACAGGACGTTGCATTGCAAGCCCCCACCATCAATGCCTCCTCAATGATGATGGAGGACCTCACATCACAGGTCACCTCTGACCCAGACCTCACATCTTTCCAGCTGCGCAATGCATCCACAATGTGGAACTTCGCAACACTATGTGAACAGGATTTAAGGTACTCTTGTTTAGCAGGCAAAAGTCGGTCCCTGTAGCTGCCCTGCATTCTATTGCGGTCAGCCTGAACTTGTGGCTTTTTCTCAGTCTGGCACAACCAAATAACCACAGTTGGCACTTTGTACTTTTTGGTGCTATCTGTACCTAAATCTTTCAAATTGAATATCTCCATTTCTAATGATTGGATTTTTGCCATTCTGTTCTTGTTTTATTTACTAAAAGTAACTGTATATTTCTAATCTGATGTAGGATTTTACTTTTTTTTTGTCCTCATAGTTTTCCACCTAGGCTTAGGGGGCAACGAAAATGCAGCACTGATGAGAAAACCCATACTGCAATGGGTCTTCCCCCTACGGTGCACCCTCCTCCCACAGGCTCTCAGGACTAGGACAATTTCTACCAATACCCTCACGTCACAAGCAGGTTAACACAAGTAGGCCACCCCGCCCAACAGTCTTGTGACAGAGAAGGTTCTTGTGGAAAGTTCTTAATAATTGGCCTCTTTTTGTTAAGCTCCACACAACCCAAAATCTAACCAAAGTGGCCTATCTTTTAGTAGCCATTTTTCCAAAGTGACAGGGAACTTGCCCCTTTTGCTATAAGGGCCACTATGTTCTAAACAGCATGCATTATTGGTCGCTGTCAGCCATTCTTGTACAGTTGGAGCCAAAGGGCGAGCCCATTTCAAACAGATTTCTTGTCTGGCTAAAAGTATTGGCACAAAAAGCAGGTGTCTTTGGTGTCTGGTAAACTTCTTACTCTGCGTTTTTCCATCAAACACCCCAAAAATTATCATCGGAGGCTTACCTTAACTTCTGGGCTAATTACATCCTTAAGCACCTTACCAACATCTTTCCAGAACTCTTCAAGCCTAGGGCACTACCAAAACATATGAAGATCATTCGCCCTCTCTTCATCACTGCAAGGACAGTTTTTCTAAGCCCTTCCCAGGGCTGTTAGCTTCTCTGGTGACCAACATGCCCTGTGGAATGTAAACAGATGATTTTTCTTTAAAGAGGCAGGTTTAACTGTAAACCAGAGTGTAGACATTGATACTTGCCAGAAATTGATGACATCCAGAGCTGGTAAGTCCTTTCTCCACTTCTTCTCTATGAGGGAGGGGGACTCTTGTCCTGCCTCTATTAGCATCCAGTACCATAGAGCAACCTCTTTATGGTAAACGGTCTCTGAAGCAGTCTCTTCTCCAAGGTACTCTTCCCTGTCCCTTCCTTTGGCAGGGTAGTTGTCCAACTTGCCAGCTGATAGTACTTAAATTTAGAGACAGAACCCCCCACTTGCTCCATAAATGTGGACCAGGATACCAAAGTGTGATCCTCTATGATTTGACCCCACTTTACCACCCCCTTTTTCCGTAAAAGAACCAATAATTTATCTTGAAGATATTCAGGGGCGCGTGGTGAATCCCAAATGGGAGCCAAGCTACTATAATATGGTATCCCTATGGCACGCAAAACTTGAAACCATGTTCTACAAGCTGCTGTCAAAGTCTTTAACCAGACCTTTTTGAAGTATTTCGGGTGAACAAATTTATATAAAAAGTGATTTTCCACCTGCGAAAGGTGTTGGCTCATTGCCCTCAAGAGAGGGGTAAACCTAAGTCTGTCATTTAGTAACTGCCTTATATTTTTTAACTGGAAGATGAGACAATATTTATAGAACTCAGGTGTTGCGATCCCCAGTGCTCTTTCTTCTTGCATAGCTTCTTCCAAGCAATACGGACTCCCCTAGATGCCCATTCAAACAAAGTCAAGTCCCCATGTAATGTTTTAAAACAACCCAACTTAAACTCTAAAGGGATTGTATTAAACAAGAAGGTAAATCATCTTTAAAATATTCGACCTATCAATGAGAGATAATGGGAGGCCAGCCCATATCTTTAGGAGCTTCCTTGTATCCGCCCGTGCCTTATTAAAGTTGACCTGAGCAATCTCCTCCAGATTGGCTATTATCTGTACTCCCAAATATTTAATCTCTTGTTTAACTAAAGGGCTATTATAGGTGATATACCAGCACATCATTTCCATTTTCTGATGGTTTACAGAATAACCTGACACCCTCCGAAAAACCGCTAGGGAAAGTAAAGCGCTGGGAAGAGAACCAACTACGTCTCTAGTATATATAATTAGGTCATCTGCATACAGTACCACTTTCTTCTCCCATCCTCTACTTTGGAAAGGCAAAATATTACTGTTCCTTCTAATCATTATAGCCAAGAGCTCAATATACAGGTTAAAAAGAAGAGGGAAAAGCGGACAGCCTTAACAAGTGCTTCGTCCAATCTTAAGTTGTTGTGACAAATTACAATTAATCAATATTCTAGCCACTGGACTCTTGTACAAAGCTCTTACTGCGCTGAAGAAGACCTCCCTAAATGTATAGACTTCTATAACCTTCTGTAAGAAGGGCCAACTGACCCAATCAAAGACTTTAGCAGCATCAAAAGTAAGGACCGCTAAGGGAGAATCATCCTGAAGTGCCAGATCTATTGCACCCAATAAGTCATGTGTTAATTCATGAAGCTGTCTCCCCTTAATAAAGCCCTTCTGATCTTCATGCACCAAAATGCCAACCACCCTCTCAAGCCTCTTAACTAGAATATGTGTATAAATGTTATAATCTGAGTTCAATAATGAAATAGGTCTCTACACACTGTGCCGGATATTTCCAAGGTTTCAAAATTAGGCTAATAGTGGCCTCATCCCACAATTCTGGCATCTCCACACCCTCAAGGAAAACTTCATTAAATAACTCTAACATGATTGATGCCAACTCGTCTTTGAGTACTCTGTAAAATTCATTTGGTAGGTTGTCAGGGCCCCATGTTTCCCCTTTTTTAAGCTCTTTATGGCCTCATGCATCTCTTCCATATCTATCTTTAAGTCTAATTCATGTTGTGACTCTCCATTTAACCCAGTGAGGTGAATATCACCCAGGAAACCCCTGATCTGATCCCCTGATGCCTCTGAGTCCTCTGTATATAACTTTCAAATAAAGCAAACAAAAGCGTCCTCTATCTCAGACTCCACTGTGCAATAGTACCCAGTGGCCTTGTTTCTAATGGATGTGATGTAATTCCTTGCCTGGTCTATTTTGGTATTCCATGCTAAGAGCTTGCTACATCCTTTCCCATACTCATAGTGTGCAAACCGGTTACTTTCCCATCTTCTCCTATTTTTGATTTCTAAAAAAACCTATAAGTCTGCTCTGGCCCTCTTTATTTGGGTGTCCAAAATGATTGATTGTTGTTTAGCCAAAGAGCCCTGAGGCTTAAATTGTGATTCTTGTATGGCAGATAGAACAGACTCAAAGTTTCTTATCTGTCCTTTTCTTCTTTATGTCTATAGGCTGCCAGATTAATTAGCCTTCCTCTTATATAGGCTTTATATACTTCGCAAACAACCTGTAGAGTAGTAGATCTATAGTTCATGGCAAACAACTCTTTAGAATCTTTAAGCCCTCAACAATCAATTCATCCAAGAACAAGACCCAGTTTACTGTCCACCTGGGGTTAGTGGTTGGTTTATTGAGGTCAGGGTGAAGTTTCACTGTGGAGTGGTCAGATACATGTTCCGGAGCATGCCCCTCATATTTAAGTTTCCCGCATAGACTTCTATGTGCTAAGAAAAAATCAATCCTGGAATGGTGCCCATATTCTTATTAAAGAAAGTAAATCTAGAACCTACTCCACCCTTCCAGCGCCAGATATCAACTGGGCCCAGATCTTCCATTGCCTACTTCACCCAAGTTCTTGGGGTAGACTTATCCAAGACTGGATCCAACAGGACATTAAAGTCGCCCCCAGCAGGACTGTATATTTTGATGATAATATGTGGTTATATAAGGCCTGGAAGGGTGGTGGATCATCTATGTTGGGGCCATAGTAACCTGTTATTGTAAACCAGGACCAGTATAATCTTGCTTCAACAATCAATCATCTTCCTCTGGAGTCCGCAATGACATTGCCCACAGTTGTCCTTATAGATTTTTCAAAAAGGATCATGACCCCTTTGACTGCACCGGATTGAGTAGTACTCACACAATGATCAACCCATTGTGTGTGTTTAAGAATATCTTCCCATTCCTCCTGCAGTAGATGGGTCTCCTGGAGAATAATCACCTCTTCATATATTGCTTTCAAAAACTCCAAAATCTTCCACCTTCGTCTCTTAACCCTCAGACCATTTACGTTCCAGGATAAAACCTTCAAATGGCCATACTTATTTTGAGCCATTACGTAGAAGGTAGGCCCTGTAAACCCCCGCCTAATCCAAGTATAATGCGATCACCAATAGCACACTCCATGAGGACTAATTTTACTTTTGTTTTTCCCATATTCTCCCACACCCTATGAAGAAAGAACCAACCAATTTTTTAGGACCCCCATAACCCTCCCTCCTCCTCGGGGAACCCTCCATTCCTTCATTGTGAGAAACATAAAGTTGCCACAGAATGAGCTCTCTGCTGGGCAGCCAAAATATATAATTCAGCTTGATGCCTTGATCTGTCCCACAAAGGTGCGAACTTCATTTGAGTCCCTGATGTTATGCATCTTATTATTCCACATAATTATTAGAACAGCTGGAAACCTCATCAGAACTGTTGCCCCCAAAGCCCTAAGCTCTTGGATATACTTCCCCAGTTCCCATTTCCTATCCAGCTCTTGAGAAGCTACTGACTTTAAGAGCTTCTGAGAGGATCCTCTCTTTAATGGAATATATTCCAAACTGTATAAATATTTTCCTGGGGGGTTTTCTAGTCCTAATATGGGAATGGAGTCTCTGCTTAAGGATATTACATAACCTTTAATATTATCCCCTTCTGCCCCTTCTGGAACACTCAACAATCTTATATTATTTCTTCTCATATTGTTTTCCAAAGTTTCTAGCTTATCCTGCAAAACTTTCTCTCCAGCTTTCAGCTGCAGAATGTCTTGCCTATTTGAGAGTATCCCTCTGTCTTGTTCCCTGATAAGCGTTTCCAGTCTGCTCATCCTTTCTGTTAGTATATTTATCTTGCTCTCCATAGCCTCACAAGTTTCTTTAATCTTTTCTTGGTTACGCTTTGAAATCTCAAACTTTTCTCTGATTTCCTTCGTTAAAGAAAGCAGGAGATTTTGAACGTCCAAACTGGACTCCCAGGCTTTGAAACTGAGAAGACTCCACCTGGGGTGCAGGTTCTAGAGCTTTAGAAGAAAATGACGACTGTAAGTTCTCCATATGCAGAATGGGGGAGTATATTGCTGCTCGAGGTAACTAAGGCTTCTTGTTGAGTTTTTAAAGCTCCTGCTCTTCTAGACCTGAATCCTCCATAGGAGAGGAGAGAGCAGTAACTTCTTTTAATGTCTCAGCACCCCTAACAGCCCTGGGAAGAGACTTAAAGAATGAAAGCAGTGGCATGGCAATCCTATGATCTTCTAGTGTATCTTCTATAGGGATAACTCCCTTCCTTTTATGCAGAATAGGAACGCTTTTTTTTGCCTGTTTCTTGTTCAAGATTGTAATAGTCTGCTGATTTTCAGAGCAGTCACTATTCCTTGCACTTCCATTGATTAACCCGCTTCTAATTCCTCCCCTCCCCCTTTTAGTTCCTTGAGGGTGGCCCACCACCCCTAAAAACTTGGTAGAGCAGCCTCCTCTCTGCAACTCAGAAAGAGGATTGGTAAGACCCACCTTACCTTTATGCAGGCTATGTGTTCGAAAGACTGGGGCTGATAGAGGCTCCTCAACACGTGAGCACTCGGTGGCGAGCTGGTGTCATGTATCTCGGTTGTCCGAGCTCTTGGCCTGCAATGACCCCCAGTTTCTATTTGTCGCTTCTTCTGGAGGAAGGATGCCTCTCGCACCTCTTGCGCCTCCTGCCCCTCAGAGATCACATCAGGACCAGAAGAATCTCCTGCGATGTAGACTCCAGGCTGCCTTCGCGCACACGCTGGCTCCGTGCTGCCTCGCTGCCAGGGCTCTACCTAGCTCCGTCTCCTCCAGTGCTCGCATGCACAGATGATCGTGAGCTTACAAATGAAACCGGAGAGATCCTGCCTCAGGTAAGAACTCTCTTACTTGTTTTATTTATTTAAAGATGTGGCATTACCAAGACTTCTGCAGGGCTGCCCAGAATCCGGAGAGCTCCTGGCTGCACATCTTCAGCCGGTCGGCATGTTCCCCAAGGTTTCAGATGTGTTCAATACATGTACAAACAGTACTTTGAAAATAAATATATGTAAATTCCATTTATTATTTGTTGCAAACAAATTGCTGTTTACTTATAGTCAATTTAAAACCAGGGTTGTGGTTTTGAATTTGTGTTAATATGTTGATGGATTCCAGGACTGAATTACAGCTGGGATCCTAAATATAATTATTTAATAATATTTGTTTGTCCACTTTTAAAGAAAAACGTCCCAAAATATAAAATTGATAACCTAATCATCTGTTTATTTGCGAGATCAGGAGTTGGGCTATGTGACCATACCCTCCACTGTGGCAATATAAATTATGCTTTCATATCACAGTCCCCAAATTCAGACTGCTGTTCAATTATCATCTACCACTGGATGTTGTATAGGTGTTTTCACATAGCTGCAACCAAAACAATGAATTAACAAAGATGTGCCTCAAATCTCCACATAATGTGTGTTGGACAAGATCTAATAATCGCCATATAGGGTGACATGCTCCCTAACCATCACATCTGATGGCATAACAATAGCCCCCCACACCGAGCTCCAGGGGGACCCCTCCAGCACTGTGCCAGGCAGCGGGCCCTTGGCCTAAGAGCTCCAGGCTGGGTCTTGAATGTGGGGAACCCCCTCCATGCCATGTATTTTGGAGGGGGGCCATTCAAATTTCATTATGCCACTGGTTTGATTCAACTTGTCCCTGTTGCCCTATTGCCCTTGCTTAATTTGAGCCAGTGGTTGCCCATGAGGTCAGCAGGCACTTTTTTGGAGGGGGGGCAGCACTAGTTTTCTTTTTTTTATTAAACTCGAACAAGAGAGTGAAAAACACACATAAAGAAAAGAAGGGAGAAGTTAAAGATGAAAAACAGACACAAGGGAAGAAAGGAAGGAACAGCTAGAGAGAGATAAAGTGTTTGGTAATGAATTAAGAAGGCTTGATTTGAATCAAACACTACGCAGACTTTATATTCAGGTCGCCAATTTTCAATGGAATGTTTATTGCCGCTAACCAGCCTAGCGTCATTTCTGACCCACTAGCGCCTTTTACCCTACCATCTTCCCCTCCGGCTAGCGTCTTTTTTTAGACGCTTGCCTATCCTTAGTGCCGGAGTGTGTCATTCCATAGATATGACGCACGTCTGCCGATATGGAATGGCGCTAACCAGCAGAAAGGATTTTGCCGCAAAACTGCGTTAACCCCTTCGCTGCCAGGCCTTTTCCCCCTCCTGTGCCAGGCCTTTTTTTGCCTATTTGGGGCAGTTCGCGCTTAGGCCCTCATAACTTTTTGTCCACATAAGCTAACCAAGCCAAATTTGCGTCCTTTTTTTCCAACATCCTAGGGATTCTAAAGGTATCCAGACTTTGTGGGTTCCCCTGAAGGAGGCCAAGAAATTGGCCAAAATACAGTGAAAATTTCGGTTTTTTCAAAAAAATTGGAAAAAGGGGCTGCAGAAGAAGGCTTGTGGTTTTTCCCCTGAAAATGGCATCAACAAAGGGTTTGCGGTGCTAAACTCAGCAGCTTCCCAGCTTTCAGGAACAGGCAGACTTGAATCCGAAAACCCAATTTTTCAACACAATTTTGGCATTTTACTGGGGCATACCCCATTTGTGCAATTTTTTGTGCTTTCAGCCTCCTTCCAGTCAGTGACAGGAATGGTCATGAAACCAATGCTGGATCCCAGAAACCTAAACATTTCTGAAAAGTAGACACAATTCTGAATTCAGCAAGGGGTCATTTGTGTAGATCCTACAAGGGTTTCCTACAGAAAATAACAGCTGAAAAAGAAAAATATTGAAATTGAGGTGAAAAAAACATCAATTTTTCTCTACTTTTTACTCTGTAACTTTTCCCTGCAATGTCAGATTATCGAAAGCAATATACCGTTACGTCTGCTGGACTCCTCTGGTTGCGGGGATATATAGGGTTTGTAGGTTCATCAAGAACCCGAGGAACCCAGAGCCAATAAATGAGCTGCACCCTGCAGTGCGTTTTCATTCTATACCGGGTATACAGTAATTCATTTGCTGAAATATAAGGAGTAAAAAATAGCTATCAAGAAAACCTTTGCATTTCCAAAAAGGGCACAAGATAAGGTGTTGAGGAGCAGTGGTTATTTGCACATCTCTGAATTCCGGGGTGACCATAGTAGCACGTGAATTACATAGAATTTCTCAAATAGATGTCTTTTTTACACACACCCCTATATTTGGAAGGAATAAATGTAGAGAAAGACAAGGGGCAATAACACTTGTTTTGCTATTCTATGTTCCCCCAAGTCTCCCGATAAAAATGATACCTCACTTGTTTGGGTAGGCCTAGCGCCCGCGACAGGATATGCCCCAAAACACAACGTGGACACATCACAGAAAACAGAGCTGTTTTTAGCAAAGTGACTACCTGTAGATTTTGGCCTCTAGCTCAGCCGCCACCTAGGGAAACCTACCAAACCTGTGCATTTCTGAAAACTAGAGACCTAGGGGAATCCAAGGAGGGGTGACTTGTGTGGCTCGGACCAGGTTCTGTTACCCAGAATCCTTTGCAAACCTCAAAATTTGGCTAAAAAAACACATGTTCCTCACATTTCTGTGGCAGAAAGTTCTGGAATCTGAGAGGAGCGACAAATTTCCTTCCACCCAGCATTCCCCCACGTCTCCCGATAAAAATGATACCTCACTTGTGTGGGTAGGCCTAGCGCCCGCGACAGGATATGCCCCAAAACACAACCTGGACACATCACAGAAAACAGAGCTGTTTTTAGCAAAGTGACTACCTGTAGATTTTGGCCTCTAGCTCAGCCGCCACCTAGGGAAACCTACCAAACCTGTGCATTTCTGAAAACTAGAGACCTAGGGGAATCCAAGGAGGGGTGACTTGTGTGGCTCGGACCAGGTTCGGTTACCCAGAATCCTTTGCAAACCTCAAAATTTGGCTAAAAAAACACATGTTCCTCACATTTCTGTGGCAGAAAGTTCTGGAATCTGAGAGGAGCCACAAATTTCCTTCCACCTAGCGTTCCCCCACGTCTCCCGATAAAAATGATACCTCACTTGTGTGGGTAGGCCTAGCGCCCGCGACAGGATATGCCCCAAAACACAACGTGGACATATCACAGAAAACAGAGCTGTTTTTAGCAAAGTGACTACCTGTAGATTTTGGCCTCTAGCTCAGCCGCCACCTAGGGAAACCTACCAAACCTATGCATTTCTGAAAACTAGAGACCTAGGGGAATCCAAGGAGGGGTGACTTGTGTGGCTCGGACCAGGTTCTGTTACCCAGAATCCTTTGCAAACCTCAAAATTTGGCTAAAAAAACACATGTTCCTCACATTTCTGTGGCAGAAAGTTCTGGAATCTGAGAGGAGCCACAAATTTCCTTCCACCCAGCGTTCCCCCACGTCTCCCGATAAAAATGATACCTCACTTGTGTGGGTAGGCCTAGCGCCCGCGACAGGATATGCCCCAAAACACAACGTGGACATATCACAGAAAACAGAGCTGTTTTTAGCAAAGTGACTACCTGTAGATTTTGGCCTCTAGCTCAGCCGCCACTAAGGGAAACCTACCAAACCTGTGCATTTCTGAAAACTAGAGACCTAGGGGAATCCAAGGAGGGGTGACTTGCGGGGCTCGGACCAGGTTCTATTACCCAGAATCCTTTGCAAACCTCAAAATTTGGCTAAAAAAACACATGTCCCTCACATTTCTGTGGCAGAAAGTTCTGGAATCTGAGAGGAGCTACAAATTTCCTTCCACCCAGCGTTCCCCCAAGTCTCCCGATAAAAATGATACCTCACTTGCGTGGGTAGGCCTAGCGCCGGCGACAGGAAACACCCCAAAGCGCAACGTGGACACATCCTAAATTTTGGAAAAAAACAGAGGTGTTTTTTGCGAAGTGCCTACCTGTAGATTTTGGCCTCTAGCTCAGCCGGCACCTAGGGAAACCTACCAAACCTGTGCATTTCTGAAAACTAGAGACCTAGGGGAATCCAAGGAGGGGTGACTTGCGGGGCTCGGACCAGGTTCTGTTACCCAGAATCCTTTGCAAACCTCAAAATTTGGCTAAAAAAACACATGTCCCTCACATTTCTGTGGCAGAAAGTTCTGGAATCTGAGAGGAGCTACAAATTTCCTTCCACCCAGCGTTCCCCCAAGTCTCCCGATAAAAATGATACCTCACTTGCGTGGGTAGGCCTAGCGCCGGCGAGAGGAAACACCCCAAAGCGCAACGTGGACACATCCTAAATTTTGGAAAAAAACAGAGGTGTTTTTTGCGAAGTGCCTACCTGTAGATTTTGGCCTCTAGCTCAGCCGGCACCTAGGGAAACCTACCAAACCTGTGCATTTCTGAAAACTAGAGACCTAGGGGAATCCAAGGAGGGGTGACTTGCGGGGCTCGGACCAGGTTCTGTTACCCAGAATCCTTTGCAAACCTCAAAATTTGGCTAAAAATACACATGTTACTCACATTTCTGTGGCAGAAAGTTCTGGAATCTGAGAGGAGCCACAAATTTCCTTCTACCCAGCGTTCCCCCAAGTCTCCAGATAAAAATGATACCTCACTTGTGTGGGTAGGCCTAGCGCCGGCGACAGGATATGCCCCAAAACACAACGTGGACACATCCTAAATTTTGGAAAAAAACAGAGGTGTTTTTTGCGAAGTGCCTACCTGTAGATTTTGGCCTCTAGCTCAGCCGGCACCTAGGGAAACCTACCAAACCTGTGCATTTCTGAAAACTAGAGACCTAGGGGAATCCAAGGAGGGGTGACTTGCGGGGCTCGGACCAGGTTCTGTTACCCAGAATCCTTTGCAACCCTCAAAATTTGGCTAAAAAAACACATGTCCCTCACATTTCTGTGGCAGAAAGTTCTGGAATCTGAGAGGAGCTACAAATTTCCTTCCACCCAGCGTTCCCCCAAGTCTCCCGATAAAAATGATACCTCACTTGCGTGGGTAGGCCTAGCGCCGGCAACAGGAAACACCCCAAAGCGCAACGTGGACACATCCTAAATTTTGGAAAAAAACAGAGGTGTTTTTTGCGAAGTGCCTACCTGTAGATTTTGGCCTCTAGCTCAGCCGGCACCTAGGGAAACCTACCACACCTGTGCATTTCTGAAAACTAGACACCTAGGGGAATCCAAGGAGGGGTGACTTGCGGGGCTCGGACCAGGTTCTGTTACCCAGAATCCTTTGCAAACCTCAAAATTTGGCTAAAAAAACACATGTCCCTCACATTTCTGTGGCAGAAAGTTCTGGAATCTGAGAGGAGCTACAAATTTCCTTCCACCCAGCGTTCCCCCAAGTCTCCCGATAAAAATGATACCTCACTTGCGTGGGTAGGCCTAGCGCCGGCGACAGGAAACACCCCAAAGCGCAACGTGGACACATCCTAAATTTTGGAAAAAAACAGAGGTGTTTTTTGCGAAGTGCCTACCTGTAGATTTTGGCCTCTAGCTCAGCCGGCACCTAGGGAAACCTACCAAACCTGTGCATTTCTGAAAACTAGAGACCTAGGGGAATCCAAGGAGGGGTGACTTGCGGGGCTCGGACCAGGTTCTGTTACCCAGAATCCTTTGCAAACCTCAAAATTTGGCTAAAAAACACATGTCCCTCACATTTCTGTGGCAGAAAGTTCTGGAATCTGAGAGGAGCTACAAATTTCCTTCCACCCAGCGTTCCCCCAAGTCTCCCGATAAAAATGATACCTCACTTGCGTGGGTAGGCCTAGCGCCGGCGACAGGAAACACCCCAAAGCGCAACGTGGACACATCCTAAATTTTGGAAAAAAACAGAGGTGTTTTTTGCGAAGTGCCTACCTGTAGATTTTGGCCTCTAGCTCAGCCGGCACCTAGGGAAACCTACCAATCCTGTGCATTTCTGAAAACTAGAGACCTAGGGGAATCCAAGGAGGGGTGACTTGCGGGGCTCGGACCAGGTTCTGTTACCCAGAATCCTTTGCAAACCTCAAAATTTGGCTAAAAATACACATGTTACTCACATTTCTGTGGCAGAAAGTTCTGGAATCTGAGAGGAGCCACAAATTTCCTTCTACCCAGCGTTCCCCCAAGTCTCCCGATAAAAATGATACCTCACTTGTGTGGGTAGGACTAGCGCCCACGAAAGGAAAGGGCCCAAAACACAACGTGGACACATCACATTTTTTTATAAAAAGCAGTGCCTACCTGTGGATTTTGGCCTGTACCTCAGCCGACACCTGAGGAAACCTAGCAAACCAGTGCATTTTTGAAAACTAGAAACCCAGGGGAATCCAAGATGGGGTGACTTGCGGGGCTCTGACCAGGTTATGTTACCCAGAATCCTTTGCAAACATCAAAATTTGGCCCAAAAAACACTTTTTCCTCTCATTTCGGTGACAGAAAGTTCTGGAATCTGAGAGGAGCCACAAATTTCCTTCCACCCAGCGTTCCCCTAAGTCTCTCGATAAAAATGGTACATCACTTCTGTGGGTAGGCCTAGCGCCCACAAAAGGAAATGGCCCAAAACACAACGTGGACACAACATATTTTTTCACAGAAAACAGAGGTGTTTTTTGCAAGGTGCCTACCTGTGGTGTTTGGCCTGTAGCTCAGCCGGCCCCGGGGGGGGGGGCAGAAATGCCTTAAAATAAATTTGCCCCCCAACCCCCACCCTCCCCCGCCAGGAGCGACCCTTGCCTACGGGGTCGCTCCCCCTGCGTGACATTGGCACCAAAAAACAAATCCCCGGTGCCTAGTGGACCTAAACTCAGCCAATCTGTCCCCAAGGGGGGCAGAAATGGCCTAAATACAATTTGTCCCCCAGAGGAGCGACTTTTGCCTGATGGGTCGCTCCCCATCTCTAAAAAAAAAAAACAAAGAAAAAAAAGAAAAATTCCCCTGGCGCCTAGAGGTTTCTGCCCCCCCCCCGGGGGCAGATCGGCCTAATAATAGGCCGATCTGCCCCCCGGGGGGGCAGAAATGGCCTAAAATAAATTTGCCCCCCCAACACCCACCCCCCCCCGGGAGCGACCCTTGCCTACGGGGTCGCTCCCCCTGCGTGACATTGGCGCCAAAAAACAAATCCCCGGTGCCTAGTGGTTTCTGCCCCCTTGGGGGCAGATTGACCTAAAATTGGCCAATCTGCCCCCAGGGGGGCAGAAATGGTCTAAATACAATTTGCCCCCCCAGGGGAGCGACCCTTGCCTGATGGGTCGCTCCCCATCTCTAAAAAAAGAAACAAAAAAAAAAAAAAAACACAAAAAAAAAATTGCCCTGGTGCCTAGAGTGTTCTGCCCCCCCCCCCCCCGGGAGCAGTTCGGCCTAATAATAGGCCGATCTGTCCCCCGGGGGGGCAGAAATGGCCTAAAAGAAATTTGCCCCCCCAACCCCCACCCCCCCCCCGGGAGCGACCCTTGCCTACGGGGTCGCTCCCCCTGCGTGACATTGGCGCCAAAAAACAAATCCCCGGTGCCTAGTGGTTTCTGCCCCCTTGGGGGCAGATTGACCTAAAATTGGCCAATCTGCCCACAGGGGGGCAGAAATGGTCTAAATACAATTTGCCCCCCCAGGGGAGCGACCCTTGCCTGATGGGTCGCTCCCCATCTCTAAAAAAAGAAACAACCAAAAAAAAAAACACAAAAAAAATATTGCCCTGGCGCCTAGAGTGTTCTGCCCCCCCCCCGGGGGGCAGTTCGGCCTAATAATAGGCCGATCTGTCCCCCGGGGGGGCAGAAATGGCCTAAAATAAATTTGCCCCCCCAACCCCCACCCCCCCCCGGGAGCGACCCTTGCCTACGGGGTCGCTCCCCCTGCGTGACATTGGCGCCAAAAAACAAATCCCCGGTGCCTAGTGGTTTCTGCCCCCTTGGGGGCAGATTGACCTAAAATCGGCCAATCTGCCCACAGGGGGGCAGAAATGGTCTAAATACAATTTGCCCCCCCAGGGGAGCGACCCTTGCCTGATGGGTCGCTCCCCATCTCTAAAAAAAGAAACAACAAAAAAAAAAAACACAAAAAAAAAATTGCCCTGGCGCCTAGAGTGTTCTGCCCCCCCCCGGGGGGCAGTTCGGCCTAATAATAGGCCGATCTGTCCCCCGGGGGGCAGAAATGGCCTAAAATAAATTTGCCCCCCCAACCCCCACCCCCCCCCCGGGAGCGACCCTTGCCTACGGGGTCGCTCCCCCTGCGTGACATTGGCGCCAAAAAACAAATCCCCGGTGCCTAGTGGTTTCTGCCCCCTTGGGGGCAGATTGACCTAAAATCGGCCAATCTGCCCACAGGGGGGCAGAAATGGTCTAAATACAATTTGCCCCCCCAGGGGAGCGACCCTTGCCTGATGGGTCGCTCCCCATCTCTAAAAAAAAGAAAGAACAAAAAAAAAAAACACAAAAAAAAAATTGCCCTGGCGCCTAGAGGTTTCTTCCCCCCTGGGGGCAGATCGGCCTAATAATAGGCCGATCTGCCCCCAGGGGGGGCAGAAATGGCCTAAAATAAATTGCCCTCCCCCCCAGGGAGCGACCCTTGCCTAAGGGGTCGCTCCCTTTGCGTGAAATTCACGCAAAGAAAAAACTCCCTGGTGTCTAGTGGTTTCTACCCCCCTTGGGGGCAGATTGGCCTCATCAAAATAGGCCAATCTGCCCCCAAGGGGGGCAGAAATGGCCAAAATATAATTTTCCCCCAAGGGGAGCGACCCTTGCCTAAGGGGTCGCTCCCCACCCAAAAAAAAAAAAATGAAACAAAAAAAAAAAAATGGTCCCTGGTGCCTAGAGGTTTCTGCCTCCCCTGGGGGCAGATGGGCCTAATAGTAGGCCGGGGGCAGAAAAGGCCTTCCCGAAAATATGCCCCCCCGGGGGGCATAGCATGAAAGAAGTGGCGCAATTGGCCTGAGCGGGCAGAAATGCCGCTCAGGGAGGGAATGGGGCACTGCGCTTGGTGTCCACCCGGCTGTAAAGTACAACCGGGTGGAGAGTTTCTAAGTGCAAGATGGCTGGTCAAACTTACATGCGCACTTAGAAGCGCACCCCTACTCCTCCTCCACTTGTTGACGTAGGGAAGGCTGGCCCCATCTGCCCCACGAAAGCAGAAACATAAAGGGAATTTAAAATACTTTTATTATTCCTTTATTTTTCTGCTTTCAGCAGCGGGGCAGCACTTCTCCGCCATAGCAAAGGGGCTGCCCCGGGTGAAAATGTGAAGTTGGTAGGGCTCTTTTTGGATGTTTTGAACTTTCAGCTGAAAGATTTTGACATATATATTGGTAAGACACAACTCTTGCCTGCTCTTGATAAATTTGCATCGCCCTGCAATTCCAGTGCATCTACTGTGAGACTGGATTGGGCTGAGGAGGTACTGGCACTAGCAAACTGTAGTTTGATTTTATTTGTGGGTGAGGCCTACCCTTTTTGGGATATAATAAAAGCTATAGTAATATGCTGCAGATTATTTTTTTATAACCATAACTCTTTATAACGTTGCTGGAGTCTAAAGATTCCAGTTAATCTAATTATGTTTCCCCAGGTATCATTTCACAGATCATATTTCTATTGAGGCATTTAAAACAGTTGGATAAGTACTGCAGTCTTTTTGCAGCTCCTTGTCTCTATGAAGGAAGCTATGGTGATTGACACCTGTTGGACCTGGCATCCATGGAAACGTTTTCCCCTACTTTTTACCTTCAATCCTTCTGTTTTTGCTGATGTTGTTTTTGCTGGCTTTAGGACTCTGCACACTTCACCACTGCTAACTAGTGCTAAAGTGCTTGTGCACTCTCCCTTAAACATCGTGAAATTGGCTTACACCCAATTAGCACACTTAATTTACTTGTAAGTCCCTAGTAAAATGGTACTGCCTATATCTAGGGCCTGGAAGTTAAACGCTACCAGTGGGCCTGCAGCACTGATTGTGCCCTTTAAATTTGTCTCAGGACTGCCATTGCAGCCGGTATGCACAGTTTTAAACTGCCATATCGACCTGGCAAAATAAACCATTTGTCAGGCCTAAATCATCCTTCTTAATACATATATATCACCCGAGCATAGGCCCTGCACAGCGGGCAGGTTGTGGTGTATTTTAAAAGTTAGACATGTACAATTTTTAAGTGTCTCTGTAGTGAAAAACTCTTAAATTTATTTTTTACTACTGCAAGGCCTACCTCTCCCATAGGATAACATTGGGTCACCTTATTACATTTAATAAGTGATACATTTTAATTGGGAACAGCTATAAATGTTCAGTTTGGTGTCTAAAGAATTGTAATTTAAAAACATCCTAAATGGTAAAGTTAGGTCCTGGGCTCTTAGTGGCATCAGTTGGGCTCTCCCTTTAAGAAAAGTAGAAATCCTGAAGTTTTGGTCTCTTTGCGACCGCAAATGGGCTTCTTCATGCCAAGGTCTTACTGCCTGTGCTGATCACCAAAAAAAAGCTGTGGTGAACCAACTCCTTATGCTATGATGACTGGCAGCAATGTCCAGCAAAATGAGATCTTCACTTCTGCTAAAACACCAACAGCCTGTTGTGAATGTCAATGTGAATCTCCAGCAATGACCATCCATGACAGCTGACAGGATCTTTGCTCTAATTGATGACCATCTGAAACTGCTCTTTGCGCTACTGCAATGACCATCCACAAAGCTCTCCCTGCTCTTTGAGGCCTCCTCCAGCATGAAAAGAACTCTTCACACTGGATATTAGAAACTAACTCTTTCAGAGGGACTAACCTGGTCACTGTATTTGGCATGTGCTCCAGCATGGTCAACCTGAACTTGTGACTTTCACTCGGTCTTGCACAACAAAATAATCATTGTTAGACCTGAGAGCCTCAGGGTGGTCACCTCTAACTTTTTGCCTGCCTCCCTCCACTTTTTGGACACTGTTTTTGCTGGTTTTAGGACTCTGCACACTTTACCACTGCTATCCAGTGCTACAGTGCACATGTTCTCTCCCTTAAAACATGGTGACATTGGTTCCTACCCAATTGGCTTATTTAATTTACTTGTAAGACCCCAGTAAAGTTCACTACATGTGCCCAGGGCCTGTAGATTAAATACTACTAGTGGGCCTGCAGCAGTTATTGTGCCACCCACACAAGTAGCCTCTTAACCATGCCTTAGGCCTTCCATTGCAAGGCCTGTGTGTGCAGTTTCACTGCTCCTTCGACTTGGCGATTAAAAGTACTTGCCAAGCCATTAACCCCCCTTTCTCTACATATATGTCACCCCTAAGGTAGGCCCTAGGTAACCCATAGGGCAAGGTGCTTTGTAGGGAAAAGGCAGGGCATGTACCTGTGCAGTTTATATGTCCTGGTAGTGTAAAACTCCTAAATTCGTTTTACGTTGCTGTGAGGCCTGCTCCTTTCATAGGCTAACATTAGGGCTACCCTTGTATACTGTTTGAGTGGTAGATTCTGATCTGAAAGGATTAACAAGGTCATATTTAGTATGGACAGAATGGTAATACAAAATCCTGCTGACTGGTGAAGTTGGAGTTAATATTACTATTTTAGAAATGGCACTTTTAGAAAGCGAGCATTTCTCTGCACTTAAATCCTTCTGTGCCGTACAATCCACGTCTGGCTGGGTTAGTTGTGAGCTTCCTTGTACATTCCACTCAGACAAACCCCAAACACAGGATACTTAGTCACACTTGCACACATCTGCATATTGAATGGGTCTTCCTGGGCTGGGAGGGTGGAGGGCCTGACACTTACATGTCAAAGAACTGTAGTCTGCCCTAACACAAAGGAGTATCACACCCCCTACTGGGACCCTGGCAGACAGGATGGAACTGAGAGGGGACATTGTACACTTCTAAGCCACTCTTTGAAGTCTCCCCCACTTCAAAGGCACATTTGGGTATTTGAGCAGGGTCTCTGACACTAACAACTCAGACACTTTTGGACAAGATACCACTGGTGAAGAATTCTTGAACCAGAACCTGCCAAGAAGAACTGCCTGGCTGCCCAAAGGACTCACCTGACTGCTGCCCTGCTGTTGCCCTGCTGCCTTGCTGTTTTCTGGCTCTGCTGAGAAGTGCTTTCCAAGGGCTTCGATAGAACTTGCCTCCTGTCCCCTGACGTCTCAGGACCAAAAAGACTTCATTCCTGCAAAAGAACTCCTTGTGCAGTAAAAATCGAAGCACAGCCTGCAAGAAACGATGCACAGCCTGCATTGCGGTGAGAAAATCACTGCACGACTAACTGGATAAACGCAGCCCGAGCTCCCGGAGAGGAGAAAGACGCAGTGCTAGCGTTGCGACTGGAAATTCAATGCACAGCCCACTGGATCAATGCAAAGCTGAGCTGGGACAATGCAGCCCGACTTTGGAGGAATCGACGCATCGCCTGCAGTACGGCAGAAATTTCCATGGATCGCCCACCGGATCGACGCAGCCCCTGTGACTTTGTCCTGCATGCCCAGGATTTCAATTCCTCATCCCCGGGACGTCCAAAAACCCCGCAACCCAAAGAGGATCCCAGTCCATGCACCAGAAATCGACGCAAAGCCTGCCCTGCGTAAAAAAACTCAACGATGCATTATCTGTGTGCGCCGGAAAAATTGATGCACACCTCCCTGTTTTCCATGCAACTCCTCCTCTGCGGTCCCTTGCGGAGAATGTGAAAGCAAACAAGGTACTTTGTGCTTGCAAGAGACACTTGTTGCTTTTTAAAGATTAAAGACACATTATATCATTTTTACAGTGATATTTCAACGTATACTTATTGAATCTTGATCGTTTTTTACCTGCATCTTACCAGATAAATATAATATATTTTTCTAAGCACTTTGTGGTGTTTTTTTGTGGTGCTCTACTGTGTTATTGCATGATTTATTGCACAAATACTTTTCACATTGCCTTTTAAGTTAAGCCTGACTGCTCAGTACCAAGCTACCTGAGGGTAGGCACAGGATAATTTGGATTGTGTGTGATTTACCCTGACTAGAGTGAGGGTCCTTGCTTGGACAGGGGGGTAACCTGACTGCCAACCAAAGACCCCAATTTTAACAAACGTGAGCTGCAGTTTGTGCTTTTAAGCGCTATATTTGCCGGAAACATTTTAAATTGCATATCTCCTGTTCTACTGTTTGGATTTTAGTCATTTTGGTTTCAAATAATTTATCAAATGTTACTCTATTTTTCGAAATTGGTGTGGGATTTTACTTGTTTTGTGTTTTCATCTGATTACGATTTGTGTGATACATAAATACTTTACACATTGCCTCCAGTTAAATCTGACTGCTTTTTGCCAAGCTACCAGAGAGTTAAGCATAGGTTGATTTGGGGTTTGCTTGTGCTTCACCCTGACAAGAATTGTGATATCTGTTGAATAGTGGTTCACCCACCTCAACCAGTAACACAGGTTTCTATAACCTCCTAAAGAAATCTTCAGCAGATCCTTTCACATTTAGTAATTTTGTACCTATATCTTTACTCCCATTTTCTCCCTGACCTTCTTGATGAAAATGGCTATTTGGACTGTGCTCAAACGGGCTTCTGTCTGCTTCATGTCACTTAGGTAGCTCTTCTGACTGTCCCAGATGACCTTAGAATTATCTTGAATAGTAATAGCAGTGCAGTACTAATACTTTTGAATCTGAGTGCCGTCTTTGACAATGTAGCTCGTCCCATTCTTAGGGACAAGTCTCTTTCTTGGATGTCCTCCTTTTTACCCAACCATAATCAGGTGTTTTTTTTTCTCTCCTTACTGCAACAACCTAAACGGATAATCTTGGAGTCTCATAGAGGATCCCACTAAGCCCCATGGTCGTGACGCAGGATCCTGCAGCACAGGGTCCCATTACACTTAAAGGGGGGCTTATAGTACTTCATGGGGGCCCTATTCAGTCAAGTGCCACTGAAGATCTGTGAGATATGGGAAAATCATGTGCCCCTCTTCACATTCTGTGGGAGGGGTGCATAATTTTGCGTTGCGCCACTGCTCAGCCCCAATCTTTCAATATTTGTTTCGCTCCCCTCATCAAATTGGGTTCTGACTTCTGTTTTACACTTCTAACAGGCAGATTATTATCTCCTTTCATGACAATTTAAGTGATCTGAGAATCTGTTTCGCAAGTGCCTTTCTGCAATCCTCTAACTTCCTGTGCCATTCATACTTAAGAATATTGCTCAAGAAGCTCCCTTATCTCCTATTGGACTCCCTGAAGACTGTGGTTCGAGTGATCATTCAGTCTCACATTGGCTATGACGAAGTGCTACATTTAGGTCTTCCCAAGTTCTAATAAGTAAACTTCTCCAGCGAGTTCCTTCGATATATGACATACCTGACCATCTCCAAAGCCTTTATTGGCTTCTTTTAGGCAACCAATTTTTCTTCAAAGTCTGCGCATCTGTCAAAGGGCTCTTCAATACAAAGCCCCCACTATCATCCAAAGCCGGATACGCTGCTGTGTACCTGACGAGAAGCCTTCCACTGGAACACCCTCCCACTGCAACTTGGCGTGGAAACTGGCTACCTTTTATTCTGGAAGAACCTTCAACTAGGGTGCTCTGTTAATTCTTATTTTTTCTCCTAGATCGTTACACCCTTTTTGGTGTAACAGTGTGCTATACATATAGCATGCATTTATTAATTAAATGCATTAATCTGAAAATGTTCTAATATGGTAAATACTTTCCTGCTGGTAGTGAATGCCAGGATGTTATATTGTTCCTATAGTTTGTTTTAAAATATAAAATTTCACGAACAAGAGTTCAATATTGACCAGTGTGACTGAAGCTGAAATGGATGATTATTTTATAGGAGCTGAAAGAAATGTATCCCTATTGATATACAAGAAAGTATATCCATGTACCCAGCCAAATCTGGTAGCAGTGGCATGGCAAACCATTTGTGGTAACAAACGGACGGAAACAGGCAGTGAAGGACATTAAAGGAATATCGTGCTATCATGTCCTGAGCTTCCTTTTGGTAAGAGGCCTGTCTGGACCTTTTTGTTTCTAAGACATTATTTGCAGACTTACTTGATGGACTGATGGGCCCTCAGAGATTGTATTTCTTCTTCTTGGACTGACACCTGTTTTCAGGAGAATTTTTAGCTTTTTTTGGGTTGGGGTGCATTTCAGTTTCGAAAAAATCTTATCATTTGTATTTCTTTCTGTAGACACCAGCGAATTTTGAGTTCTGAGAAGGACGTTCCATCCAATGTTAATTATTTCATATTGTAGGGGCAGAAAGTCTTAAGCATAAATCCATCTTAATAATGTGTGCAGTGTAATGCACTATGTAATTAGCACGAACCAGCTTCAGCTACAACAGTGAGGTTTCTCTTCTTCAGGTAGTCAGAAATGTAGGCCCATATTTATACTTTTTTTGCGCCGCATTTGCGTCAAAAAATGACTCAAAGGCGGCGCTAAAAAAGTATAAATATGGGCACTAGTGTGAACACATATACTTGACACAAACAAGGAAAGGAACAACATTGTAAAGACAGTTAAATATTGCTTCCTTTGACCTATGCTGTCAACTATTGCCGGGTGCTGGGTGTGAAAATATGTTTTGTAGATCTGCATTCATGGCTTCTTGTTTGCCAGGTGCGAAATGTTTCTTTTGTGAACTATGTGCATGCCTAGACTGGCAGAGGCATGGACTTGCTTTTCTGGTCTCGCAGTGTGTTTTTCCTCACGTCGCTGTTTAAAATGCACAATGAAAGGATGAGGTCACGGGTCCTGGACTGGCTTCTATGCTAAAGATATATGGCCCCCATAAGGTCCTGATTTAGAGCTGTGCAAAGTGGATTTCCTGTGTGGAATTCTACTTCGTACAATGCTGGAACACCAGAACTGATATTACAGTCAGGAAAACCCTGCTGGTAACATAGCTTTGGAAAAGGGATGCAATGCAGTCTTACCTTTCAGTGACCCTCTAAAAAGGCACAGGCGGAGCATATATTGCTTATCCCTGTCAGCCTACAACCTCCTCTTCCATCTCTAACTCTCCCAACACCGCAGCAGCTGCTTCACAGATATTTATCATCTCCTCGGAGAAGGCAGTTGGGCCTATATTTAAGAAAACTTAGCGCCGTCTTTGCACCATTTTTTCTGAAGCAAAAGCAGTGCTAACCTAGCCCATATTTATATTTTATCGCTAAACCCATCTAGCGACAACATTTCAGAGTTAGCGTAATATTTTGGGAGTGCCACCCAATCTTGCGTCATTTTGCGACAATGACATGCAAGATAGGCGTTCCCTTCCAAAAAATTGCACTAGCCCTCTAGCGCCAAATTTACTTCCCAATGCAAAAACGATGCATGTTAAAGAACTGGTCTAAAAAAATTATGCTAAGTCCGATTAGCGCAAAATTTAACGCCTGGTCAGACCAGGTGTTAAAATGAGGCCCACACACTACTACATAAGGAAACCACACATAAGGAGCATTGGCAACCCCCTGGACAACATGGATCTGTTATTTCTTCAGCTCGGTACAAGCTCTAGACGACTGCGATGACAACCTGTCCTTCCAGCACCACCGCAGCAACCTCAAACACCACCACAGCAGCCACAAAAGCAGCGCAGAAGGCGGGAGAGGATATTTCGACAGTGCACAACCATCCTTGTGATCAGGGAACAAGATGTCATCAGATTCTACTGTCTGAAGCGGGAGTCAATTGTACGCCTGCCACACCATATTACGCAAGACATCAATGCAAGGGTGGAAACTCCAACAACTGGGAGCTACAATGCTTCGTCAGTCCAAATTCTGTATCTGTCGTATGCAAGTACCTTTTAAATATGGCCGCGGTTACAACGTCCTTTAATTTGACAGTCTCTCAGGGCTATAATAACAAAAGAAGGAGAACTAACCTGGATCATAACAAATATGGCGCTAGCTTGAAATGCCATAGTACAACGTGGGATTCACCCTGGGTCATAGCTGATCGGCATATGACATTGTCTCTGCTCTCAGATTGGTAAGCAGCCCCATAACAAAGGGCCAGAAACGTGTAACGCTCTAGCAAGCCCCTCTTCCTTACAGGGACAGAATAATAAGTCTGCATATTACAAAGTTGCAGTCTGTTTATCTAATTTTAATTTTTGAAACGCCCTTAAAAAGAAATTAATTGACTAACTGCCAATTACCTATTTTCTAAGCGAGCCATAACAAACAAACTACTTCAACATGAATCGAGACACAGCTCCCGATTAATTTTAGAAAACCCACCACACTAGGGGCCAGATGTAGCAAAAATTAGCGAGTCGCAAATGGCCCGAATCGCAATTTGCGACCCTGCAAAATCGGAAATGGGATGCAGAAATCCCATTTCGGTAGTGCAAATTGCGATGCGAGCCATTGCCTACTCGCAAAAATTGCGACCCCCATTGTGCGACCCACAAATAGGTAGACGCAATTTGCGAGTCACAAACCATATGAAAAAGCCAGTCGTAAATTGGGACTAGTCGCAAAAAGCCCATTTTGCACACCCAAATACCACTAAGTCAGAGCAGGTGGTAACCAGAACCAAAGTATAAAAGGAGACCCAGAAGGCATCTGGGTTACTCCAAATGGCTGAAATATATGTGCTAGCAAGGAGGAGGAGAGTCCACGTCGCACAGCAGAGGAGGAGGAGGAGCCAGAGACAGGAGAGGATATGCAGAACCAGGCAGACACTTTTCCAACAAACTGAGGAGGAGATTTATGACAAATACAGACTCAGCAGTGCAGCAATTTTAGAATTAATTAATCTACTCAATCCGCAGCTTCAACAAAAGAATGTGCGCGGCAGTGCCATCCCCACACATGTGCAAGTGCTATGCTCACTGCACCTCTTGGCCTCGGGTAGCTATCAGGGGGTCATTGCTGTGGCAGGTGGGGTATCCCAAAGTGCACTCTCACGGTTCTTCAGATGTTTCCTAGATGCCATACTCACACACATGTCCAGATACATATACCTACCCAGGAAAGAGGCAGAAATCAACAGCACCAAGTTGGAATTCTACAGAATTGCCAACTTCCCACATGAAATAGGGTGTGTAGACGGGACACATATACAAATATGCCCTCCTGCAAATCTGGAATATCTGTTCCGCAATCGGAAGTGTACCCACCCACTGAACATCTAGGTGGTATGTGACGCCCATTATGTCATCACTGACATGGTAGCTAAATTTCCAGGGAATACACACGACTCTTACATTTTCAGGCACAGTGGGATACACCAACGTCTAGAACGGGGGGAGTTTGGAGATGGATATCTATTAGGTATTGCTGACTACACGCTGTAGCCATACACACAGGTCACTGTAGAAACCATCCATGCCCTGCTAACATTGTACATTTTTGCCTAACAGGTGACAGTGCATATGCGCTACGACCATGGATACTTACCCCGTACCTAACACCCAGCAATGAGAATGAGAGGCGATATAACAGTGCACATAGGTGGACCAGAAATGTCATAGAGAGGACCTTTGGACTGTAAAAGGCAAGATTCCGATACCTCCACAGAAGTGGAGGTGCGCTCCAGTATGCCCCAATAACAGCTTTCAAGATAGCTGGCGCATGCGCTATACTGCACAACATTGCCATCAGACATGGGCTACATCTCACCCCTGAAGACCCAGAATCGGAGGATGACGAGCAAGAGCTACCACATCGCCAGCCTGGGGATAGAAGCATTGCAAATCAAGGCAGACAGAGACGGACCACATTGCAAACCAATACTTTAGAAGGTACGTGGTAACTGTCACCACACACACTAATGTCACACACAAAGAGCCCAGTTGTGAAGTGGATCAAACAAAACATTTTAATAAGTGAACCAAATAACTAAAGAACTGAACTGTTGGTAAGGGGCTGCAAATGTCCACCCCCAATGAGGATACATGAACTGCATGTGCCTCATGAGTCCTGCAGTGTTTGAGCCTAACACCTCCACCTGGTATGCCCAGCATGGCTCGTGCCAGGTGGGTCAGCAGACCCCTGACGTGCACTGCCACTGCGCAGTAGACGTGTGTCTGTGGCAGAAGCGCTGCTGATGGTGGACCCCCTCCTCACTGTCCTGAGGTGTCTCAGCCGTGCCCCTTGCCACCTGCCTGGCCTCCAGCATGTCCACAGTGGGGCTAATACGGCCCAGTCCTGCGTCACATCCCCTGCAAACTGGCCCAGGTCCACCTGCAGG
This sequence comes from Pleurodeles waltl, assembly GCF_031143425.1. Classification (NCBI taxonomy): domain Eukaryota; kingdom Metazoa; phylum Chordata; class Amphibia; order Caudata; family Salamandridae; genus Pleurodeles; species Pleurodeles waltl. Next base: position 1,145,038,118 of record NC_090437.1, on the reverse strand, counting down.
CTCACGGTCCGTAGTGACAGGCCTGTGGTGTTCACTGCAAGACGGACAATGGATGCTGCCATGCGGTCAAATCTCTGCACTAGTTGGCGCTCACGGCGCCTTGCACTTTGTCTCTCTGCCACCAGTTCTGTCACCAGTTGGCGTATTGATAGAGCTAGGTCACTGACATAGTCATTCAGTCTTGTGAACTGTGTGTTCACTTCTGCCAGGCCATGAGTGAAATTGTGCTCCATCCTCTGCATTGTCCCAGAAATAATCCTCAATTGCCTTGTTTGCAGGCGCTGACCAGATATGAGGGTTGCCTCAACTGCAGACATGGATGCGTCCCCTATATCCTCCTGGGCCACTGCCTGGACCTGGACTCTGTGTCTGCGACGCAGTGGTGCTTCTGGCTCTTGCTGTCTCACAGTGTGGCTGGGACCAGGTGTTGTGTCTCTTTCCTCCATGTCCACTTCTTCATCTGGACGGAACTGTGGTGGTGTGGTGCTGGGCCCTGTATTGGCTGCTGCAGCCTCCTGCCCTGCCTGTGGCCTGCTGTCTTCACCCTGGATGGGGTGGCTGGTGGGGGTGTCTTGTGGGAGACCTGTGGGACATAGGGAACACACTGTCAGTATGTAACATCTGTTGTATGCCTCCTAATAAACATTGGCCTATATGCTGCCTACTGTACTACATTTCCCATAATGCACCATTCTGGTGGTTGCTAGTTTGGAATGGAGCTAGTCTGGTTGTGCATGCTGCTGTGTACTGGGTGAGTGCGGGTATAGCATTTATAGGTGCACATGCATGTTTCATGGTACTCACTTTTTGATGTCCCTTGCGCTGACGTGTCCAGGGCTCCCATTCCTGACACTGCCTCAGGCTCCAGGGTCTGCTCAACCAATTCCTCCATGGCTGTGGGTGGTGGGATGGTCGACGGGCCTCCTCCTGTGCCCCTCATCTCCCTGAGACGCTCTGCCACCCTATCCTTTGTCCTGGAGCGCAGGTCATACCACCGTTTTTTAATTTATTTAATGCTTCTGTGGCTTACCCCCTATGGCATTGATCCTCTCCTGGATGTCATGCCAGATCCTCCTCGTTTCAGTGTCTGGGACACTTAGGGCTGCCTTTCCAAAAAGCTGGTCATGGTGCTGGCAGCATTCCTCTGTCAGCACCTCAAGTTCCTTCTCAGAGAATTTCAATTTCCTCTTCCTTCCTGCACTGCCTGTGTCTTCCATGGTTGCAGCTGTTCCTCCAGGTATTTGCTGAGCAGTTTGAAAAGGGTGTGGTCTTCCCTCCTCCCAGGTGTATTTGATGTCTTCCTGGCTCTGATGTCATCAGCAAGAGCCAGGAAGTGTTTTTCCAACTGTTTTGCTGCACCTGCATACAATTTGCGGCACAGTCGCAATTTGCAATACCCGACTCGCAAATTGCGAGTTCGTTTTTAGCAAGGTCGCAAAAAGCGACCTCGCTAACAGGGGAATCTCAATCTGCGGTGCAACATCATTTGCGAGTCCCAAATTGATGTCGCTTTTTTTGTTGGATCCCATTTTGCGAGTCGGAAATTGCGAGTCGCAATGACTTGCAATTTCCGACTCACAAATGTTTTCCTTCCTACATCTGGCCCCAAATGTCACTCTAAACGTACTTAGGGAATGAGATTAGTCGTGAAGCAATTATTGCTTACGAACATTCCATCCTGGGCAATTAACTTATCTCTAATATTGCTAATATGGACAGACAAGTCACCTTTGAAAATCCTTTACAAATGTGCATAACAGTTTTGCTTGCCTTATATCATAAGATCTACAATATTTGTAAAATATTTGTCCTGGATATATTACTGTGTGTAAGCATTCTCTCTTGGGCAATTGATTTGCTTTAAGTATTTTTTGTATATGTAAACATGTCATCTTTGAAATTTAAAAAAAATGTGCACAACAGTTCCCCTTGCCTTTCATGAATATTGGCAATATTTTATGATTATGACTAGACAAACATATGATCATGTTATTACCATTTAATGACATATTTACCTGCAATATGATTAGCCCAACATTACCATTATTGAAACCATATCTTATGCGATATATATATATTTTTTTAAACAGACTGAATATAGAACCTCATTATGATATTGGTGGTAAATGCCACTTACCGCGATGCCGACTGCCGCCAACATACTGCTGCAGCGGCAGATATCCGTTCACCATATTATGACACACACACACCAATCCGTCACTACTCAGCCACAGACACAATTCCGCCACACCAAAGCTCAGTGATAAACTGGCGGCATCAAAACCCACACGTTGTGCCAACACATCAACGCCTATCACATTATGACCCACGAATCACCACAGCGGACATTCAATGGCGGTAAACCATTGGCCATACATACTGCTGTGGTCAAAATAGACACACACAAACAAAACAACACCACATTGGACAATTCAAACAACACACACCTGACACCCATACACACACCACCCCCCACACCCCCATGCCACTATAAAGCATACATACACATTACCCACAACCCTTTATGACTAAAAACCATTGGCATGAGACAGACACCAAGACCACAGACAAAACCAGAGCCACACACCACCTACACCTATACACTACTCATGTACCCACATCACACACTCCAACACATTACCCAACACACCCTCAACTACACACCCCACACAACACCCATGGCACCACAAAGACACCCCCAATTCTCAGAGGAGGAGCTAAGGGTCATGGTGGTGGAAATCATCAGGGTAGAGCCTCAGCTATTTGGAGCACAGGTGCAGCAGATATCGATAGCTAGGAAGATGGAGCTATGGCAGTGGATCATGGACAGGGTCAATGCTGTGGGACAGCACCCAAGAACTAGGGACAAGATCAGGAAGAGGTGGAACAACCTACGGGGGAAAGTACGTTCCATTGCAGCAAGACACCGGCTCGCTGTACAGAGGACTGGCGGTGCACCCACACCTTCTCCCCCACAACTAACAACAAGCAAGTCTTGGCAATCATGCATCCTGAAGGCCTGGCCGGAGCAGGACGAGGATTGGACTCTGGTAAGTCAACTCTTTACTACTATTACCCCCCTACCTGCATGCCATCACATACCCCTACCCTCACCCTCACCCTCACTCCCATCACTCCACCACCTCACACACACCCCACCATCACATCTTACTCATCCCAATGCCAAGCCCTGCATGATCTACCAATGCATGGACATCACTCACAGCCCTGCATGGACACCTATTGCCAAAGCATGCACACTAGAGAGAATCAGCTAGCCCACCACGTACCAACTTACACAAGTTAAAGATCCCAGGGCAAATACAACCAAAGAGGGCAACACACAGATGCACAATATGTCACACACAGAAACAATAACACATCATTTACATCCCCATAGGTATCCCAGTCAATTTCACCAGAGAGGAGGTGCCAGCAATATCCAGTCCCCCAACAGAAGAGGACCACAGTGATGACAGCAACTCTAGTCGCCTGGATGTGGATGACCAACCTGGCCCATCAGGGACCTCTGGACAGTCGGTTACCCAAGCCCAGTCACACACCACCACAGAGCCTCCCCCATCTGGAAACACCACCACAGCACCCACCCAGCATCCCCATACCTCTGTCCCCAGGACACGTCAATCAGCAATGTGTCCACCTCTACAGAGACCCCAGGGCACACTTAATACCCAGGACAATCAAGGACCTGGGGTCAGTGGCAGTGGGCACACAGTTCAGGGGACAGAGGCACAGGACAACAGGGAAACTGGGAGGACTGCTGTACGCCAGGGGGAGGACAGGCCCAGAGAACTGACTCTCCAGGAGGCACTCACCAAAACCCTGGGGATGTACATGGAGTTCTGGCATATTAGGATGACATTCTGATAGGCTTGGAATCAATTCAAGATCATGTGCTCATGTTGGACAGAGTTTTAGATGATCACGGAATTACTGTAAGAAAAGACAAGTGCAAGTTCATGGTGGAGTCGGTTGATTATTTATGTCATGAGATTTCTGCACAAGGCATTCTTCCAAAGAGGGATTTGTTATTGGCTATCGAAAATGCTCCTGCACCTAATGATAAAGACCAGTAAAGGTCTTTTTTGGGTCTCTATGAGTATTACTCACGTTTTGTACACAATTTTGCTTTCTTGTCGGAGCCATTGAGGAAGATTTTGAGGAAGGGTGAGAAATGTTCGTGGCAGGAGGAGCAAGTGCAAGCTTTCTCTACTCTTAAGACTCTTATTGTGGAGGCCCCTGCCCTTCATCCTTTCAATGAGGATATGCCATCTGTGATTGCAGTGGATGCGAGTGGGATAGGTCTGGGAGCTATTTTGAGTCAGATGGAGAAAGGTAAAGAGCACACCATCGCATTTGCGTCTGAGGCTGAGATGAATTCTAGCACAATTGAGAGGGAGGCATTGGCTTGTGTCTGGGGTGTCAATCATTTCTCAACGTATGTTTGGGGAAGATAATTTACATTAGTGATGGATCACAAACCATTGGTTTATCTTTGGAACGATAAAGTCTTTAATAAGACCAGTCCTAGGTTAACCAGGTTATTAGCCAAATTGTATGAATTCAACATGAGAATGAAACATATTGCGGGGCAAATAATTTCAGAGCGGATTTTCTTTTCAGGTGTCCTGTTCACAGTGCTGTGGTTGTGGAGCAATCTGTGGATGAGGATGTTGTGGTGGGCATGATTGATGGTGTGTTTGTATCCGGTGAGGTAATTTCTAGACAGGCTTGGAAGGAGGCTATGAGCAAGGATAAATCTCTGCTAGTCCTTAAGAAATATATTTGTGAAGGTTGGCCAACGGGGAATTATTTTCCGGACATGTTTAAATTGTATGCCAAGGTTAAAGAGGAATTAAATGTGGAAGATGATTTGGTCATGAGGGGGGAACGTTTGATACCTCCTGGTGAATTAAGGCACAGGTTGGTAATGTTGGCTCATCAAAGACATGTTGGCATCACAGGCACGAGAAAGCATTTACGTTTGTATTACTGGTGGCCAGGCATGGACATAGAAGTGGAAATAGCAGTCAGGAATTGTTGTTTTTGCAGAGGGGCAGATAAAAGTTTTCATACTAGGGAGGTGTCTTTGTGTCCTGTACCATTCCCCGATAAGCCTTGGCAGAAATTGGGGTTGGATTTTATGGGTCCTATAAGGGGTTTCAATGAAGGTAAGAAGTATGTGGTGGTAGCGGTGGATTACTACTCTAAATGGGTTTCGTTCACGTTTCTAAGAGAACCGAATACCACCAGTGTAATTCTGTTTTTGAAGGAGACATTTCATTGGGAGGGGATTCCTGAGTTTTTAGTCACTGACAATGGTGTACAATTTGTGTTGCACCAGATGGTTGATTTTTTGGTTAAACTTAATATCAAGCATCTTACAACCACTTTGTATAGTCCACAGGGCAACGGTTTGGTTGAAAGGGTGAACAGAGTATTCAACGAAACTATACAATTAGCTATTAGTTCAGGCAAGAATGTGCAAGAAGTAGTTTCTGAAAGGATTTGGTCTTATCATAACATGCTGCATTCTTCTACAGGTGTAACTCCTTTTGTGCTCTTGAAAGGTAGACACTCAGGGAATGAATTGTCTCCCGAGTGGGTTGTGCAGGAAAGTTTGGGGAGTGACATGGGGGTTAACATAAGTCAGGTGAGGGATAAGGTGGAAAGATAGCAGAGTAGAAGCAAGTGGAGATACGACAATCTCAAAAGAGTCAAGGAAGTTCCATTTAGTGTTGGTGATGAGGTTAGAGTGAAGAAACCTCATGGCAAAGGGAAGGGAGCACCAAATTTCTTTCCTACCACTAAGGTTATTAGAGTGTCGAAACATTCTGTTATGGTGGAAAAAGGCAAGTGGTGGAGCAGGAGGAATGTAGTGAAGGTGGTTGGTGCCGTCCAGGTATGCAATGTTTGGCTGGTGCCATTCCAGGTGCGAAATTTGCGGGCGATTGGGTTGGTGGAGAAACTTGTGGTAAGGGTTGTAAGGGTGGTACCTTGGAGGCTGGTGCAAGTGAGAACGTGAGGCAGTATGGAGGTACTCATGAGGGAGATTCTGATGTGCTTGCAGGGAGCTCAGGAGGAGAAGTACTGGGTAATGGTGCGCAGGATGGTTGCGGTGGTTTGATCACCCAGTCTGGGGTTGTCATGGATAAGGTCGAGAGGTTGGAGGGAGTTGTTGGTCAGGAGTGTGAGACGGGCACTCAGGTTGGGGTTGTCATGGATAAGGTCGAGAGGTTGGAGGGAGTTGTTAGTCAGGAGGGTGAGACAGGCAGGCTAAAAAAGAGTGTGGTTAGACCAAAGCATTTAAATCAATATGTGATGTATTGAGGAATTATCTTATTTTATTTTTATCCTTATGTTCTTTACTATCTGCTTGTATATAGTTTCACGAACCAAGTATTTTAGATTTTATTTCTATGGGGGTTTGTTTTGTTGTTGAAGGGGGAAGATGTGTTGTGTTTTGTATTGTATCATATTTTAACTGTGTTTGTGTTTTGCATTGCATCATATTTTGACTGTGTTTTAATTGCAGTACACCTTTATGGAAGGTTCACTGCTAGGGGGTCTTATGACCTAACAGATGCTGGGTCCGGCGACAGTTGGCTTGACTCGGTGGCTGAAGGACGTTGGTGTTGATCGGGAAATAAACTTCTGTATCTGAGTGCTGTACCCTGGCTCCTGCTGCTTTCTAAACCTGATGAGAATACAACATCTCATCAGGCGGAGGAGCAGACGCACAGACGATGGAGGGAGCTACATCTCACAGAACCCAGGAGGTGGAGTCCACTGACTGTGAGGGCACCAGTGGGACGGAGGGCGAGGGAGCACCACAGCGGAGACTGGAAGGGACAGTTCTGACACAGATACCTCCTCCGATGGAAGCTCCCTTGTGGTGGTGGTGGTCTACCAGCACTGCCCTCCCAGCAGCCCCTCCGCGAGTTGCCCGTGCCCGCTCACCCAGGAGGGTGGGTATCTCCTTCACCCCAGGCACCTCAGGCCCTGCCCCAGTGAGCCCTGCTGCCCTGAGTGAGGAGGCTATTGACCTCCTGAGATCCATCTCTGTAGGCCAATCAACCATTGTGAATGCCATCCAGGAGCGCTGGCAGCCCAGATATAACAGACTAATGCATTCATGGAGGGCACTCACCCTGGCTTGGCGGCCCAACAGAGATTTATCCAGGGTCTGGCCTCCTCTCTGATGGCAGCCATTGTCCCTGTTTCCACCCTCCCCCTCTAACTTCCTCTTCCCAGTCCCATTCTCCTCAACCCCAAACTATCCGAAGCACACAGGCAGACGAGCATGCACACAAGACAACACACAAGAGTGGCAAACACAAGCACCACACCTCATCTCACAGGCAGCCACTCACACAAACACTATCTATATGCAGACACACCAGCATCCACAATTTCCACTGTGTCCCCCTCCTCCTCCACCTCTTTCACAGTTCTGTCTACACTCACACCTGCATGCACTACATCCTCATCCACTACCAGCATCACCACCACACGTAGCAGAACACACACCTCACTGGCAGACACCTCCACAACAGCCATGCATACGTCCCCTGTGTCCTTTCCCACTGTGTCTGTCCTCCCCCAAAGTACACAAACGCAAGCACTCAGACACCTAACATCCATCCACCTCACAACAGCATCCAGCCCATGCACCTGCACCCAAAATCAGCAGACAGACACCTCCTACAACCACTCCCTCTTCCTCTACTCTCAAACCTTCTCCCTCTTCCCGACCTAATGTCCCTAAAAAGATTTTCCTATCCACCATTGACCTCTTCCCTACCCCTCCCCCGTCATGTATGTCCAGGGTGGCAAAAACCCAGTCAAGCACCTCAGCCACCCAGTCCACCGGCCCTGTAGTCACCACACCCACACGTGGTGGGAAAGGATCCAGGGCACATGTACTGAGGGTGAAGGAGCCTGCACCAGGCAGCCTCAAGGGTAAGGAGCCTGCCACAGCAGCTACCAGGAAGAGCAGAGAGCCTGCCCCAGCTGCTGCCAGGAAGACGAAGGAGCCTGCCCCAGCTTCTGCTAGGAAGAGCAAGCAGCCTGCCCCAGCTGCTGCCAGGAAGACCAAGGAGCCTGCCCCAGCAGCTGCCAGGAAGACCAAGAATCCTGCCCCAACTGCTGCAAGGAAAACCAAGGAGCCTGCCCCAGCTGCTGCCAGGAAGTGCAAGGAGCCAGCACCAGCAGGCAGTAAGGGCAAGGGGCCTGGGGCAGGGACTCTGACAGAGCCCCCACCACCAACCATGGTTGTGCAGCCATCCGAGGCTGCAGGGGATGGGCTGGAGCCTCCCCCCACCAGCAGCAGCAGCACCACCACCTCCAGTGGGCAGCCATCCGAGGCTGCAGGGGATATGCTGGAGCCACCCCCCACCAGCAGCAGCAGCACCACCACCAGTGGGCAGCCATCCGAGGCTGCAGGGGATGGGCCGGAGCTTCCCCCCATCAGCGGCTGCAGCAGCAGCACCACTACCACCACTGACCAGCCATCACCACCGGCGGATGGTATGTAGTCCTGCCTGTGCGGCCTGCCCCCTGCAAATCCACTGGGTATGACACCCCCCTGAGAGACTGTGACCTTGCACTCCCCAGGATCAAGAGCACAGGGCACGATGCACCCTCTAGAACCAGTGGGTAAGACATCCACCAACCCCAGCCTCCCCTGGATCAAGGGCACAGGGCACGATGTCCCCTCCAGAACCAGTGCGGGAGACACCCACTCGAGAGACTGTGACCTTGCACTCTCCAGGACCACACACAGGGCATGTTGCCCCCTCTAGAACCAGTGGTTTTGTTTAATCTCCCAGCTGAGGTGCCCCCCTGTTCCTCTGAGATGCCTGCCTATTTACCAACTGATGCCTCTGCAGTGTTCTCTCTGTGTTGATGCAGGTGACAAGTGGGGCCTTGGACTTTGGCCTGTGGCCCTGTGGCCCCCACACACTGAGGACTGGGCAGTGCCCCTTGAACTGTACAATTGTATATATCTGTTGCATTGCATATTTCTTTTTTATACTGTGTTGATCTTATTACACTCACTTTAGTAAATTCCTGTTGTCCTTGCATTTTTCATCCGCGGTACTGGGTAAATATATTTTAGTACTGCAGCTGTATGTGTGTATGGTGTGTGATGTGTGTGCGTGTCACTTTTTTTTTTCCCCTCCTCCCTTGTGTGATAGGCGGCTGTACTCACTGTCGTCATCTTCGCCGTCGTTGGTGTTCATGGTGGAGCAGCATGTAGAAGTGTATGGGGAAGACATGCAGCTCGGGCTCCATCGCGGGGTGGTTGTTCCCTGCATCTCCAATGGTGAGTCCTTTCCCTTCTGTGCAGTGTTTCCGCCAAGCTTTTGATGTCGTTGGTACCGCCCCGGAAAAGGCGGCTGCTTCCAGGGTCTTAATATGGTGGGCGGAACATTGACTTCTGCCTGGCTGTAGGCGGCTATCGCCATGGTTCCTGTTGTTTCCGCCCTGGCGCTCGGTGTGGTAAAATGGGCGTCTATCTGAGCCCTCACTGCCGTGGTCATAATTTGGTGGTAATTACCACCAGCCTTTTGGTGGTATTACCGCCACTTTAATACCAACCGCCAGGGTTGTAATGAGGGCCATAGTGACCAACCAATAAGTGTTCCATATAATGGATTTACATTGATGACATTTAGTTGGTATGAGTTTTTAACCTACTGGTATCACAATATTAATAAAATAATCCTGTGATGATGTACCCACAGGAAGTAAGGTTACTAAACATCCATTGCCAGCATCTACCCTACTAATTAATAGCACACTTATACGTGCATGATTCATCCATAATTAGTAAAGAGAATTACTAATTTGACTATATTTCATCATACCTAATTCACCAACAATATCGGTTGGAAATCTTTTAACTTTTCATTTTTCATTTTTTCTTGGATTTCGCCTACATTCTTTTTCTGAAAATGGTGCCCTCAATTATATCTTCCTTTCTTATATCTGCACCGGATTCACTGGGTCCCTCATGGCACTTTTCCTTCCTACATCACACCTAGGAATTCGCATGAAACAAACCTTCTAGCCCTTATAATAGCCTCAGCACATACTTAACCCTTACCATCTATATCTTGCAGCCTGAAAAAGCCCCAGGTAGACCCACCAAAGGAGGCGAAACATGTGACGGCGCTCTGGCTCTTTTCCCAAATGTCTACGATCTTTGCTTTAAATGGACATCAATAAATAGCCTTGGGATTTATGGTTCTCCGTTCAAATGTCTACGTACTTTGTTTGAAATGGACATGAATAAAAACCTTTGGATTCACAAAGTGGGTTTTCAATCCTATATATTCTGGCATTCCACCATCAATGAGCGGTTCAAGGATGGGCAATATGGCAATGGGTTACTCGTAGGTAAGCCACCACATCAATCATTACACAGACAACACACCAAACTTGTAGGACAAACACTACGTACAACACACTAAACATACATGGACAGGGGAACACAGATGTACATACAACACATATGCAACATGCCACACTGCACCGCATTCATTGTACATTACACACACATACACCCATATGTAAATAATACAGACACAACCTGACTGACACACCAGGTGAAGGACAGGTGGAGCTATGTCCCCTTGCATAAAGAAGCTGGGCCCGAACCACTACAAGTGTCCACAGGTTGACAACTGAATACAGATCCCTCACACATAACACCTAATAAGGAATAGCTCAGGTATGTAAATGGCATTAGCCATGTCAACGTAAAGAAAGTCACATATAGGCACAGCCCCACATTTGTCACAGTGTACAAGCCTCGGGTGGCACCAATATCAAATGCCATCCAAATGTTGCATTCAGCAACTACATATCACTAAAACATACCAGACGTGCTCATTCTGTTGACCTTCACCTGTCTGGTGCATTATGCCGCACACATAGGAATACAACATTGCCAGCCATGAAAGATCATGTGTAGGGATGGCCACCTCACAGCACACCTACAATCATACCCGGTAATTCCACAACTCCCCAACATGATGCCAGGTTACCAATAGGATACTGTGACAGCTGGACTACTAACAATGTACTGGGAGAGACAAGAGATGCATGTGAATGAGGAGACATGGGACTTAACAGGACTGGTCATGCGATGCAGGGCATTGCAGAAAACCACACCATTCCCTCTCCTGTCACACAGGTGTCTGAAAACTCATGTATACATCACAAAACATACCATACAACTGTGCTGCAATGCGCCCATGATCCACATGCATATACATATGCTAGTCAACAACAACACTTTGTGCAAGGGAGCTTTTCCAAGGGAAAAATGGTGGGATTCACATGCTACACTCAGGAAACAACACCTGTGTCATGGCACACAACACGCAAAATAGGTTTAAAGTCCCAGAGCATCACGCATCTGCAGGTCTAAAGTGAAGGGACTGAGGGCTACATGTCAGGAAAGTGATGCAGCATTGACAGCAGTGCCATTGTAATTACGCTCCTTTATCACACCCTACTGCCACCATGTGTGCACAGCATATAATATATTGTGCACCATGGCGCAGAATAGGTGTAATAGTGTCAAGATAATGGATGCCTTTGATGGACTCTGTAGGGGTACTGACAACATACCTGCCCATTTCATGCACAATCCATAGGGACCCATTCAAATAAATGGTGTGCCCTATCCTAACGCCTTCTCTGTACAGGTGTTGAAGGTATCTGTGAAAAATCATGCCTAGGGACCTTGGAGAATCCTCTTCACCAATTTTGCTAGTCCTCCTTTTGTGTGACTCTCCCCCTTGTACACATGATGCCTGGCACAGACATAATCTGCCACCAAGGCTCACTAAGTGTCACACTGCATATGTAGTGCCACATGGAAACATGGTGGCCTGAGTTTGGCCTTGTAGGGCTACCATAGGGTTAATACAAATGACACTATTGTGGTGCAAGGCGGTGGTAGGTTCCACTAACATTAGGACACAGCTTCAGATATGGACAACACAACACATATTTGGCATGATCAAACTGTCAATCCAGAATTAATTTGACAATCACCAGGTCCCTGAGGCACAACCCATGATAGTAACATCCACCACCACACACCAATGCAACCACTCAACCAAGCAAAAATGCACACAGTACCAGATGCAAGTCTGAGTACCACTCCACCTAAAACTAACATCTGCCATGGCACATAGGAAACCACCAATATGCATGACTGACACATGTTCTCACATTCCTTTGCAGCCGACCAAGGTTACGGCATCCAGCCATGGGTGATGACCCCTTTTGGCAACCAAACAACAGTGGAAGAGTGGGCATACAATGAAGGCCACAGAAGGACACAAAATGTGGTGGAGAGGACATGTGGGCTGCTGAAGTCAAGGTTCAGGTGCCTGGCTCTGACAGGAGGAAGCCTTCTGTATGCACCACTCCTTGTATATGCAATCTTGCATAACATTTGTATTCGGACTAAGGTCCTTTGGGATGAACTGGTAGATGTCCCCAATGAGGAGGAGGATGTCAATGGTGCAGCACAGGTGGAGGGGGAACAACAAACACTGCTGCAGGAGTTCACAGGAGACTACAAATTGTACTGAACTTCTTCACCTAGGCACTCTACAACAAAAATCACCCTACAAATATCACCATTAAATCACTTTGCAGCAGATTGTCCATGGTGTACTCATTGTCTGCTTCATATACCATTGGTAAGTTGCTCATACCTCAGAGAGCAGGAAAAAAACACAACAGTTACAAAGAATGTTGGAATATAGGTTGTGATTTAAGAGGGTCTAGTGCCTCCATGCCGCACATCAGTGTCACATTACTCCCGCTTAATGTGGCTCTCTAAATAGACATATGACCTTCAGATATGTTCCCACAGGAATGTCCTCCTTTTTGCCCTGGTCACCACCAATTGTTTTGAACAGATACTGGTGGTTACTGACTTTTGACTGTGCCCTGTGTAATGCTTACCAGTCCCAGGGCCAGTGCTTTGTGTAAAGTGGATATGCAAATTAGGTTAATTGTGATTGGCAATATTAACCTACCTTTAAGTCCCTAGTATATGGTAGGGCATGGAGGTTTAGGGACCCCAGCATAGATAGTGCACCCATAGGTCATTTTAAAGTCAGATCTGCCTTTCTGGCTGCTTTTAAACTAAAGTTACATGCAAATTCGACTTTAGAATTAAAAGTACTTCCAAAGTCCTAAACTACCTTATTATTACATATAGGTCACCCCTAGGGTGTGCTGTGTGTGCCCCTGGGGTTGGGTGCCATGTAACTATAAGCAGGTACCTTATAAAACTAGTATTATAAGCGCTGGTGAGGTAAAACAGCCAAATTCATTTTTCTCTCATTGTAGTGAATGACCTCCATAGGCTGGAATGGGGAGACTTTATTTTAATTTACAAAGTCCCCTTAAGTGACAGATACCTCAAATGTGCTATCAAATTGATTGTTATAATAAATCCCACAACTTACAAGTGTTGGATTTAATATAACTTGTTCAGGTAGAGTTTTAAACTTTACCTAAAAAGTAGCCAACTTCAGTACTGTAGTTTTTTGCTGCTTTGCTCTGATTGGCCAGCCTCTGGCAGCCTGGCCAGGCAGCCTTGATGATTTGTGAAGTGGCCTGGGCTCAACACAAAGAGATGTGCCTGGGGGAGGAGATCTTCCCTTAGCAGATAGAGAAGCAGAAAGGGTGAGAGCTGCCAAACTGGTCTTTAAAGACAGGGAAGGACATTTGGGGCAACCCAGCACTTCCCTCATATCATGCAAACCCAGACAATTAGGTGCCCCATTGATTAGCTTAGGAGAGGGCAATGATTGTCCGAGCGACTCTCAAATTGCAACTCGCAATTTGCTATGCAGAACGGTGTCTCAGACACTGTCTGCGAGTCGCTATGGGGTCGCAAAGACCCACCTCGTTAATATTAATGAGGTGGGTCGCAATTTGCGCCCGCATAGCAACTATGGGCACTCACGGGGATGGAGGCCTGCTGGGAACAGCAGACCTCCATGTCCGTGACTGCTTTTAAATAAAGCAGTTTTTTTTTTTTCCAAGTGTAGTCCGTTTTCCTTAAAGGAAAACGAGCTGCACTTAGAAAAAAAAAACGAAACCTTTAGTTTCGGATTTTTTCAGGGCAGGTAGTGGTTCCTTGGACCACTGCCTGCTCTGAAAAAATATTTTTGGGTCCACTCACAAAGGGGAAGGGGTCCCATGGGGACCCCTTCCAGTTTGCGAGTGGGTTACCATCCACTTCAAGTGTGGAATTGCATACCACTGCGAGTCGCAAATAGGAAGGGAACACCCCTTCCTATTTGCTAGTCGGAAATGCATTTTGCGAGTCGGTTCCAACTCGCAAAATGCATTTCTGCATAGCAAACACACGTTTGCGACTCGCAAACGGCGATTTTCGCTGTTTGCGACTCGCAAACTGTTTGCTACATCTGGCCCTTAGTGTCTGCATTAAACCCCTCAGAAGTAGAACCTAAGACTGATAAATCTGGGTTCACATTCCACAGGGTATGTCTTAAAGTAGGTGGAAAGACTATGCAGAAATACCAAGCAGTTGGGAATACTGGGAACCTTGTTATCAGGCTTTAAATTCTATTTGATTAACGTGCATCATAGAATAAATTGAAACACTTTGCATTTTCATTTCTTCTGGCAATGTTTTATGCAGGTTATAAGAAATTGAATTATTATTTTGGGTGGGGGATAGCCTATCTCAGGAAATAACTGCAACTCTTGTTAGAGTGGATCCCCAAAGTCAGTAAATTAACCTAAGCTCAACCCCTTTTTAGCTATGCTTAGCTTAGGGCAATGTGTAAAATGTCTATGCAGTACAAAAACAGTCATGAAGTCAAAAACGTGCACTAAAAATCCCCAAAACAATTAGAAAAATAGGATACAATTTCCTGTGTGCAAAAGAATCAGGCCCTGTCCATCGAGGCTCCTCTCAGGTAGCCTGGAAGTGTTCTTACGGGGTGCCTTCGGGTGCTACATTTATGCTTAGCACAAGCTCATGGGTGGGGATGACTCCTTGGCACTCTCTAACCAATGGAGTAAAGGTTCCAGGGGGCAACCCTACCCACTTTTGTTTTTTACTTCCCGTTTGCCTTACTGCAAACACGGTCGAAGTGACTTCTGTCAGAGGTTTATCATGATGGTGAAAGTTTTCGTCCACATTAAACTTAGGCTATGAGGGCTTTTGGTGTGTAGGGGAGTGCATTATGGTAATCACTAGTGTCCTGTCACACTTCATGCTAAAATTGAGTTTGAAGCAAGACCTGTACCCATAATAAACCATTGGAAAAAGAGAGTGGTCAGGGCACACCAGTATCATGGATCCTGAAAATGTTCAAGAGTTCATTGAAAGTCCATTCTTGGAAGATGATGTGTAGGAATTTATTATAGATGCAGGTAAAAAGTGAGAAGTATCAATCACAAAGACTGCGTTGTACAAAATGACCATATGTCCGCAGCAGTCAGATGGTATTGAATGGTCAAAGTTACAATAGGATTTTAAAATGTAACAATAAGTCCATACAGCAAAAACAGCCAACACGTGTTTCGTCTTCAAGACTTTGTCAAGGCTTCAGGTGTGAACGACGTATAAATAAACACGCAAGGTGCATGTATCAAACTGCTGGTAGTAATGAGTCTTAAGGATAGGTCAAATAGTACTGGCAAGTGATGGCCATGATAAGCCTTAAATAAAGAGTATCAAATAACCCGTGACGGTCGCGTCAGGGTTTCGGCAGAAACCCTGACGCGACCGGCATGGGTTATTTGATACTCTTGATTTGCATGTTTATTTATACGTCGTTCACATCTTCCAAGAATGGACTTTCAATGAACTCTTGAACATTTTCAGGATCCATGATGCTGGTGTGCCCTGACCACTCTCTTTTTCCAATGTATAGGCAACCATCCACTCCTTAGTGTGTGGCCCTCTGGCACCTGTGGTGGCAGGTGCTTTGGCCAGCTCGGCACCCAACACCATATTGTTCTAACCTATGACTTTGCTCTGAGCTTACAGTTGTTATACTTTTTGCAGATGTGCAAGCACCCTCTGGCATTCGCCACCTTCTTCGCCTGACTTACCCATAATAAACCAGTAGACAGAAGTCTGGTACGACAAAGGCAGGGCCCTACACAAGAATTGTCCTGGCATTCTGTGTACTTCATTTCAAGTGTGCCAATGAATTACATGTGGCTCAAAAAGTAGTGAGTTTATACAGTGGTGTCAACAGGATGCCCACCACTCCAGTCCTGAATATTTTGCTAAGCTCAGTGAAGTCCTCTCTGCCCATTACGACCAACCTACTTTGTAGCTCCTGGGAGGAATTTCACACCTCATTTAATGGCTGAAGGCAGGCTGGAAGTGTCTGAGGCTTATGTTAATTAGCCTTCTGAAAGCTTAAGAAAGTTAAAAAGAACTTTCTAAAAGTTACTTTTTCTTAATATATTATTAAAAATTTGACCTCAGCATTGAATTTTATTTTTAATAACTATTAAGAATAGTGTGTTCATTATTTTTCTATCCGGCCCCGTTCCTGAGTTATCAGTATTAGTATTTTAATCTGTACTCTAACTTTCGAGATAGGGCAGCAAGGCCTTTCACAGTGAAAATATGTTTTGGGGTCTTGTCACTTTAGGAACATGGTAATATTAATGTTCTACGTGTCCCAAGTGTTCCTCTATTTTCATACACTTGTGCACTATTGTATTGTAAATAAACATATCTTATTTCTCCTTTGAGTTTGCAACAGTACCTTTTGTTCCAGTTTTCCACAGATTAGTTTATGCAGTAAGTGACGAGTCTGTTTTTATTGTCTTTAGTGCTAATCTCTGAATTTGAAATATCTCTTCCTCTTTTCTGTCCCTTGAGGTTTTGATATTTGTAGAGACATATGCATATGTCTTGTGATGCATTTGGTTTTTATCCTATTTAATATCTGTATTTGCAAAGTAAATAGACCAATAATTTTATAATAGATGCAATGGTCGGGATGAGGATCTCCACATTGCCTTTTCAGTTCGGAATTCTAGTATATTTTCCTGAGATCTGAGTGATTTCTTCTTCTCTTGTTCCTCCCATGCTCTCTATTTCTCTCTCATCCTCATTCCCCTCCTCCACTCCCTATCCTCATCCTCATTCCTCATACCCTCCTTTCCTTTTCCCCTCCTCACATTTTTCCTCTTCCTCTCCCTAATTCTCCTCATGTCTCATTCTGTATGTTTATAAAGGTATTTGCGCTCTACCACATTCACTGCAGGTGCAGGTTTTCATTTTCTGGGTCGGTTAATTGGTTTGGAGATGTATGATTTAGAGTCTTCTACAGCACAGACATGTTATTGATGATGTTAGAGTGCTTTTGATAGGGAATATGAATGGCTGCATTCACCAGTTCAAAAGGCCCAGCTGTAGGAAGCTGTAGGGAGATAAGTAAATATACATGTAATTTTAGTAACAGAGAAATGGAGCAAAAGTAGGGTTGCCATCTGGTATGTTTTCAGACCGGTTAAATAAAATGTGAAAAGAAGTGAAATCTGGAATTTTTTAGTTTGATGTTACAGCAAGGCTGTCAATCAGAGAGCCAGAACTACTGTGATCAACAGCAAAAGAGGTTTGAGAAGCACTACTGAGAGAGTGGCTTTGGCTCTTCCCAAATGTTGATTGCCTTGAGTACAGTTTTTCATTGAGCAGACATTGTGCACGTCTGTAGAAAAAGAATGATTGTATTGCACTTTGTGACTTATGGGAAAGCTTATGCTCAACACGGTGGAACTGAGATGGTTTGGTGACAAGCCATTAATCATGGCTATAGACATGATCTGTTTATTATGAAAAGTTATGACAACGTCAGAAGGCGTTAAATATTTATTGTGAAAAGCATATTTTAAAGCCAACAGGCCTTTAAGGAGGCAATGTTTTTGTGTTAGTTTTCTCCTGTGACAAACCCTGAGCGGAAGATCTGGACTTTGATAATCGTTGGTATGTTATTTTAGGAAGGGTTTTAAATTGTTTTGCCAACTGTATCTTTGTACATATTTGTAATTTTATTACTCTATGTTATAAGTCTACACTCTAGTGATAAAGGCTGTAAGGTTGTAAACAGATATTTTGTTATTTTGAAGTCTGGTTACCTCTCTGACAAATCCCTGAGAGTAGAAGATTTGCAATGAGAGAACTCTCCTTAGGCCTCTTAGAAATGTTGTTTATTGTTTTCCTACTCTAATTATGTAAGTTTTGCAGGAAGCATTATGCTCAATATTGGGAATTGTGATGTGCCAATGAAAAAAGACCTAATTTTTTCACCAGGAAATGTTTTGTCACATGTCATAGGTACAATCAGTTTACTATGAAAAAATTGCGGCAAAGCAGCAGGCCAGATTTATTTGCTGTGAAAATCGTATTTTAAAACCAATAAGCCCTTAAAGGTGGGTTGATATTACACTGTGGTAATGCCCGAGGACTGTAATTTTGATACATGTAATCTCACAGATTTCTCTAGTTAGTAAGGGTGTTGTTATCGGCTACTTCCTTTGACAACTCTGGTGGTAGACAATTTGCACTGATATAATCCTTGCTGCACCTCTCTGTAGAGGGCTTAGCAGGTTTAAGGTCTGCCAGGCTCTTGTAATAAAAACAAAAACCTAAAGCCTTTCCACATAAATATACATAAATAGAGAACCTTAGGGTCAGTCCCCGGCTGTCTGCCATTCAAATTCTTCTTCACACCATGACAGCATACTGCTTGTGTAGCATAAGCTATGTTGTGCATTTTCTCTTTTGTCTTAGTGAAATGAACTTTTCCTGATAAAGTGCACATGCACCTCAAAATTAGTGTACTTGAATAACTAGTCTAGTGGCCAACCCATTAGTTTTCCCTTTATAAGCCCTTTTCATTTCTTTCCATTTTCTCCTGCAGCTCTTCAAGCAGCCACTCTCTGCCGTTCCGTCGCCTCTCATTTCTTCTGAAGTGTGTCACTATTTCCTTTTAAATCTCTTTATTAAATTTTCTATGAATAACCTGGAACATGTCAGTGAATATACATAGACCATCCTCCAACACAATGAGATTGATTTAGTTGTGTGTCACTGTCTCTAAACTGGGCTACCATCTTGGGATGGCACTTTCCCTTCTGGATATAGTCTTTCCAGGTATCGGTGTCTAGTGCCAAGAGAAATTATAAGAGCTATGAGGGATGTGGCTATTAGTTTCATGATTTAATGATTTTTCAAGTAATATAAGAAAGAAGTGAAAGACAGGGTTAAGTCTGCTACGCAACAGGGTGTCATTCCAAATCGTTGGTGCCAAACTTGAAAAGGAATGTGTGTGTGGAGGTTTTCTTGCAGCAGTCTTTCACCTGCAACTTTCAATTTCATGTACTCACAAGGAGTGTTTAGTTCCAGAGTTTTGAATATAAAACAGACAGATCTGGAGGTTCAGTAGACATAGAGTGGGCACCATTTGAGTTCAACTGGTGTTGGCATGATATTGTAAAATGTCCTTAGTCTGTAACTGATTTTGCTTCTTCATGAAGACAGCTGTTACTGGAGGTCGCCAGTTAGCAAGGAAGGCAGCAAGGATAAATATGAATATTTTGATTTCCATACCTGTTCCCGGATTGGTTCGAGTGACTGATTTCTGATTTTGAGTGTTTCATATTGCTCTTAGGATTTTCTTGTTTCCTGTACTGAAGCTGTTTTCATGTATTACGATAACATTTCAGGACCGCCTCTATACTTGCGCATGGTACGGTTGCCAAGATTTTGTTCGGTCATTTTCTTGGTTATATAATCCCTGCAAGAAGTGAATGGGAAGACTGAAATGTCTAATTACTTACCGGTAATCTTCATTACGCCTGGTCCTGTAGTCCTCGTCCCATTCATTACAAAATAGAGAGAAATCTCTCAATGACAGAAAAAAGAACACAAGGAATGCTGTGTACCCACCCCACCCCCACCGGGGAGTACATAACCAGCATTCCTCCTGAACTACCAAGCCCCCGACTCGAAGGCCGGCCATCCGGGAGGAAGGGCGGGGCGTAATGAATGGGATGAGGACTACAGGACCAGGAGTAATGAAGATTACCGGTAAGTAACTAGACATTACCCCCAGGAACTACCGTCCTCCTCCCCTTCTTTACGAAATGGAGAATACCTAAGCCAAAAAAGCATGGCCTGAGAGACAAAGTGACCCCCTTAATTTACGCCCAAGAGGCCGCCACACCTCTGGTAGAGCGACCCTGCACACCTCCGGGAGGAGGTATCCCGGCCAAAGAACAGGCCAGCTCAATAACTTCTTTCAGCCACCGACCGATGGAAAGAGAGGACATCCTTTGCCCATGGAAGAGGATCCAAAGGAAAGAAAAAGAGTCAGATTTATGAGAAAAGGGCAAGTCCTGTCAAAATACACCAAAAGAGCCCTATGAACATCCAACAAAGACCAATCCAGATCCCCCTCCCCAGGAGACCCCACCTGCAAGGAAGGGAGAACAATCTCTTGGGAACGATGGAATTGAGAAGCCACCTTGGGAACAAAGGCCGAATCCAGATGCAATACAACGACATCCTCGGAAAAATACAAAAAAGGGTTCACAAGCCATCAAAGCACCCAACTCCCCAATACGCCTCGCCGAAGTGATAGCAACCAAAAACACCACTTTGAAAGTTAAAAACTTAATATCATCAGTTTCCAGAGGTTCAAAAGGGAAGGACACCAATGAACGAAGCACCAGAGGCAAATCCCATAAAGGAAAAAGAGGTTTCACCACAGGATGGGAAAGAGAAAAGCCTTTCAACAGACGAGAAACCAAATCTTCTAAATCTGTGAGATCACCCCACAGAGCCTGAAAAGCTTTAATAGCCACCCACTGAGCACGCAAGGTAGAGACAGACAAGCGTTTCTCAAACCCTTCCCACAAAAATTGAAGAACCGTAGGCAAGGAACAATCCAATGGAGACAAACCAAGAGGAGAACACCATTTCTGAACATTACCCCAATGCTGAGCATAGGATTTCAAAGTAGATGGTCTACGGGACTGTTGAATTGCCACCGAATGGGAATGCCCTTGTGCTGCAACCCTTGCCTTTCAACTTCCAGCCCGAAAGCCAAAGCTTCCAGAGTGGAAGAGGTGGAACAGACCGTAGAAGGAAGGGGAACAGAGGAAGAAACCAAGGACCCTGAACAGACAGCAACCGGACCACCGGGAACCAAGACCTCCGAGGCCAAAAAGGAACCACCAGAATCACACATCTGTCCTCCTGTAACAGGTGGGCCAGAAACCTGGGAATGAGATAAATAGGCGGGAACGCATACAACAGCCTGTCTGACCAAGGAACCATCAATGCATCCACTGCCCACGCCCCTGACTGAGGAACCCGAGAGCAGAAAAGAGGAACCTGAGCATTGAGCCGGGAAGCAAAGAGGTTGAGGTAGGGAACACCAAACTTCCCGCACACCCTGAGAAACACCTCCTGGGAAAGAGAAATTTCCACTAATGGGGGAAAACACCTGCTGAGAGAGTCCGCCACACCATTGTCCACCCCCGCACATGCACAGCAACCAGAGACTGAAGGTAGCGCTCGCCCCAGTGAAACAAATGCTACGCCACTAGATTGAGATACGAACACCAAATCCCACCCTGGTTGTTGAGGTAGGCTACCATGATCATGTTGTCGGAACGAACCACCAAGTGATGACCCATGAGAGCATGACAAAACCCCATATAGGCCCGGAAGACAGCCATGAGCTCCCTCCAATTGGAGGAACGCCTCCCTTTCCGAGGAGACCAGCGGGCCTGAAGAGACTTGTTGCCCAGGGTTGCCTCCCACCCCAAAGAGCTGGCATCAGTAGTCAACACCACAGGAGGAGAGGGTTGCAAAGGAACTAATTTCTCCAAATTGGGGCCCAATGTTCACTAATGCAGATCCTTGTGAACCCTCAAGGAGACAGGAACTTCCTGGTCGTACAGTTGCAATTGAGGATCCAAACACGAGAGCAGAT
This sequence comes from Pleurodeles waltl, assembly GCF_031143425.1. Lineage (NCBI taxonomy): Eukaryota > Metazoa > Chordata > Amphibia > Caudata > Salamandridae > Pleurodeles > Pleurodeles waltl. The sequence continues at coordinate 1,145,016,051 of NC_090437.1, read as the reverse complement.
TAATCCACAAAGGAGGGAGGTGAAATTGAGCCCAAGGAACAGTAAAGACTGCTGAAGCCATGAGACCCAACAACTGAAGCCATAATCGCACGAGGCAGACTCTTGCGACAGGAACTCCAGAGCAGAGGACTGCGAGACATGTATTTGGGACACTGGAAGAAACACTCGGTTGAGATCTTTGTGGAAGCGAGCCCCTATAAATATCAGATCCTGAGACGGAGGCAGCTGCATTTGTTCCAGTTCAGGAGAAACCCATGGCGCTGCAGAGTGGAACAAACCGGTCCTGTACAAGCTGGGCTGGAGAGGGAGCATGAATCAACCAGTTGTCGAGATAACGGTATAAATGGACACCTTGGAGATGCAATGAAGCCACCCTGGGAGCCACCACTTTCGTGAACACACGTTGAGCAGACCTGATGCCAAATGGAAGGACTCTAAATTGGTAATGACGCCCCTTGAGACAGAACCGGAGATATTGCTGAGATGATGGAACATGGTAGTAAGCATCCTGAAGATCCAATATGCACAGAAAATGACCCTGAAGTACCAAAGGAATGATTCTCTGCAAAGTCTCCATTTTGAAGGGGACATGGCGGACAAATCTGTGAGCTTTCAAATCGAAAACCAGCCTATAGCCCCCTATATGTTTTGTAACCAAGAAGATTATGGAATAGAACCCGTGACCCTGCTCTGACATTAGGACTGGCACCACTGCCTTCTTCTGCAGCAAGGAACTGAAGCCCAGTTGTAGGGCCTCCCGTTTGCCAGGGACTGAGGGCCAAAGAGTGGGAAGCACCCCTACGGAAGTGGAACAGTCAGAAACTCGATCCAATAACCATGATGAACAACATCCAGAACCCACAGATCCGAGGAGGTGAGAGCCCATGCTGGAAGAAAGTGTTGCACACAGCCCCCGACATCAGAACCTGGAACAGTCATAGAGTCAGGAACGAGAGTTAGGAGGAGGAGGGGGGATTTGTCCTTCTTCTCCCTACCCCTACCCAGTGGGAATCGGCCTTGTGACCTCACAAACTGACGCCTGGAGGGAGCCTGAACTGGAGACTTTCTACAAAACAAACGTCGATCTCCCAAGGTGGATGGGAAAGAAGAATAATGCTTCTTCTCCTTAAAAAGTTTATGCAATTTCTCTTCCAATTCTGCGCCAAACGACACATTGCCTTGAAAAGGAAGCCACAAAGCAGAAGCACGCTGTGCAGCATCTGTCTTCCAATCCCACAGAATAAGATTCAGCAAGCAGACACACAAGCCCCATCCACCAGAGCTGATGCCCGCACTACATCAAAGGAAATATCAGACAGAAATTGAACTTGTCGTTTAATAAGGGACATGAGCCTAGAGCAGTCCGAGGACCCATCCAGAGCATTATTCAAGGTTTTGACATCTGACAGTAAAGATTGAGCAACATAAGTTCCATAAATGCCAGCCTTCAAAGCCAAATGAGTCCCAGTTCTTCAGGGACACATCCACCTTTTTGTTCACCGAATCCCGAATCACAGCATCCTCAGCCAAGGACGTGTGGCCAACCAAACTGGCAACAAAAGAGTCAATAGGAACTGAATCCGGCAACACCTGGGCCACATCTTGCAAAGGGTTCATCTTGGCCATAAAATGGGGAAGAATAATCTTGTTAGGGTCCCTCCACTCCCTCTTAATCACCTCCAGAGTACAAGGATGAATAGGGACATGCAGATGCACAGAACTCTGAAATTGGCGCAAAAAGGAGCCAGAAGAAGTGTCAGGAACCTCAATATCAGGAAAGTCCATGTTCATCTTAAAATGTTTCACCAAAGGAGGCAACAACTCTTTGGAAATATATTTGCCCTTCTTCTCCTCCTGAGAAGGACAGTCCAACTCAGAACTGGACGAGGTAGAAGCATCCACCCTAGCCGGAACCACAACAGGAGGAGCGACTTGAAATTCTAACAAGGTCTCTCAAATAAGTTTGCATAGGTGGGCATCATCCCTCTTACTGCTCCTCCGAACATGCCCATGGGAAGAGGAGGAGGAAGAAAAAGAAGAAGAGGAGGAGGGAGAAACCTCCACATGCCTTCTTTTGGACGTGTGTTCCCCATATTGACACACGCAGCACATCCAAGTACAGGAGCCAGCAACTGACCATGAGCAAAAGCAAGGAGAGTTTAAAAAGCCACCACCCCAAAAAAAAGAGGGGGAAAATGACAAGCAGCTGAGGCGCCACCCCTAACAGGAACCCCAGAAAAAATAGTCTCTGCAAGAGGTCCATAAAAATGACAAAAACAAAATGCCCTTTGCAAAAATACATTAAAAAACACATTAAAAGAAAAGAAAAAAGAATACCTGACACCCATTGGCACACCAAGGAGACAGCTCCATCATCACCACAATGTTTACTGAAGGAAGCAGGAACCTGGAAGCAGAGGATGCGCTTCCGCAACACGAAGCCACCCCAGCCGTAAAGAGTCCACCAAAGGACCCGCCCAGCGGCCCATCTGCAGAAAACCGGAGAATGTAACTGTATCTAGGCCAAGCACTCGAGCAGAAAACACAGCAGCAGCAAGCTTCCCCACCGCCCAGCCGGAGGAAGCTATCATGCCTCGCAAGGCCCCGCAGGAGCAGCACCGCCTCGTTACACTGTCACGGACAGAAAAAAGAACAGGACGAATGCTGGGTAAGTACATGGTTATGTACTGCCTATGTACTGCCCAGTGGGGGCGGGGTGTGTACACAGCATTCCTCGTGTTCTTCTTTCTGTCATGGAGAGATTTCTCTCCATTTCTTAATGAATGGGACGAGGACAGTAGGACCTCGGGGTAATGTCACTTCCTTCAAGGTTGCATAAAATGAAAACAACATCCTCTCGACAATATGACAGATAACAGATGCATTACTTTAATAGGAAAAACATAAACTATTCCTTTGATTCAGTGAATACATCAATGATGCAAAAACGTCCTTTTGAGCACATCATATGAAGCAGGTCTGGGTCTTTATTACTAACGCTTGTTCTTTATTGATTCAGTTTCATCCAGTCTTAAGAAGATGTCTTTAATATTAGTCTCGATGAAAGAGGCATTTAGCTCTGCTGTTTGTTTTCCCTAAAAAGTCTACCTCTCTGATAACTATCGTTAGTCTTTATCCTGCTTTTTTGGGAGTGCATTGCCTAATCTGACATTCCTTTATTATGCTTTGGGAATATTTTCGTAGTTTGTGCTTGTGCTTACTCACAACACGCCAAGGAAATGAAGAATGCTGCAGTAGTGTTCATGTGCTATATTAATGATGAAACGCTATCACCGACGCAACATCAATAAATTTTGAAACATCAATTTTTTAGAGTACAGAAGAAATATGCCTTTTCATTATTGTTTGCGAAAAGTTACATGAACGTGACATTATTGACTAAAAGAGTATAGTTCCGAGAATCGTTGTTTCTTCATTTGAAAGAAACTGCTAAAAAGGCGTGGGAGAACCACACTGTCAAATCACAGCTGCGGGCTCTGAAAGAAAGCCTCATTCTAAAAGTTGCCACTCTACAAATAAGGAGACAAAAATAGTTTTTTTTTTTTTTCTGGGTGCTAAACTCTGTATGTACAAAAAATAGCTCATGTTCACTGATTTTTATGTTCTAATTTTAAAAGACATTTTAATTAGCATATACATTTCCCCTGTTTCCTCCTCTCTGTTTCGCACAAGCAGGTACACACTTAGCCCTCTGTTTCTGAGTAAAATTAGGACAGAGAGTGATTTTCAGATTGGCAGGTTTGAATCTTATTAGATTCCAGCATATGGATTTTTTTGCTCTTTACCCTCTGCATACGCCCGCTCGTTGAATATGTAAATTGATGGTGTCATCGCCATCAAAATATGTTATAAACGGCATTTTAAACACTGGAAAAACAATGATGCTTTCACGCGCTTTACAAAATTGAGTAGTATCTTACAGATAATTTAACATTTACCTTCAAGTATGTGAAATGGAAAATTTGTGTGGCCCATATGTAAAAAAGGCATTTTAAACATATTGACGCTTCTGAAACTAAAGCAATGCAATGACCCGGGAACAATTTTCAGAGTGGCGTTGATGCCATCAATTGTAAGTTACTGAAGCCATAGAGATTGTGAAAAATCCAAGCGTCACTCCTAGTAGAAGGGTAGAAATTGATCTACCAATCAGCCGGGGAGTGGTAATTGTGTATATAATATGCTTTGTTTATTAAAATGGCCACTAAATTTGCATGAGAGATGCAGTGTTATTGCTGAACCTGTCTCCCAAACAATTAGTGGAAAATGAAGTTTAGCAAATATGTTGCTATTGTCCAACACACAAGTAAAATGCTTTGATTTTTTGTCGGTTCTATTAAAATATTTGTCCATCATAATTCACAATTATCAAAAATGTGACTCGTTTCTGTTTTCCTTGCTGCTGACATATTTTGGAATAGTTGAATATTTCAATTACAAGTATTTAATTGTTTTGTGTGTTTATAAACATTTGGCAGTATATAGTCTTTCTGTTCTCACTCCCAGCAGCCCAGCAAGATTGTCACTTGGTTCACAATACACATTCCTCTCACTTCGGAGCTGGAGAAAGCAAAGAAAAGTAAAAATCAGTCTCCTTGATAATAATTTTTTAGAGCACATTATCTGACATTTGACCTATTTATTAAAGAACACAAATGTGACAGGGTGTGAAAAAAACGAAAGGCTTCTATATTGCTCTTTCACCCTGTGAACTCCAGCATGGTGTTTTTTGGGGGTGATGTTGCACCTTTCACACCGGTACTTCCAGATCCATGGTTCAATGTTCTCAGTGCTTCGAACTTCCTGTGTGGGGCCGATACTGTTTTTTTGTGATAGGAGTTTGGAGTTGCCCTGTCTCTTTTCTTGCTATATGGTTTGTTCTTAAAGTAAAACACTTAGGCCCATATTTATTCTTTTTGATGCAAACTAGCACCGGCGCTGGTTTGCGTCAAAAAATTTATCGCCGGCTAACGCCATTCCTACACGCCATGCGGGCACCTTATTTAAGGAATGACGTTAGCCGGCACTGCGGATTGGTCAGAGTAAAAAAAAATGACTCAAACCAGGCAGCGCCGGCGTAGGGGAAAATGGGGGTTGTGCGTCAAAAAATGGTGCAAGTCAGGTTTGAGGCAAAAATCATGCCTCAAACCGGACTTGTGCCATTTCTTGATGCACAACCCCCATTGAAATTACTCCTCTCTTAGCAAAGACAGGAGTCATGCCCCCTTGCCCAATGGCCATGCCCAGGGGACTATTGTCCCCTGGGCATGGTCATTGGGCACAGTGGCATGTAGGGGGGCCCCCAATTAGGCCCCACTATGCCACTTTAAAAAAATAAAAACAAAATACTTACCTCAACTCACCTGTACTTACCTGGGATGGGTCCCCCCCATCCATGGGTGTCCTCCAGGGGTGGGCGAGGGTGGCAGGGGGTGTCCCTGGGGGCAGGGAAGGGCACCTCTGGACTCCTTCCATGGTCAGAGACCATGGGACTGAGTCCACAGGTCCCTTAACGCTTGCCCTGACCCAGGCGTTACAAAACAGAGCACATCAGGCTGTGTGCTGTTTTTTAAGGCCCGCCCCCTCCTGTGCGTCAAAATGACCTGGAGTATAAATAAGGCGCACAGGCCTTAAAGTAATTTTTTGGGTGGGAACGCCTTCCTTGCATGTCATTAACGCAGGATGCAGTTTCCCGCATCCAAAAAATGACGCACACGGAGGAATTTTGACGTCCGCGGGCGTCAAAGTTTAAATATGGTGCACGGTTTGTGCCGAATGTGTGTCAAAAATTTTTAAGCACATTCGGCGCAAACAGAGTATAAATATGGCCCTTAAACATGTACACAGAAAGTAGAAAAAGCCCCGTCCAATACCATGGTCATCTTAATGTCTTTTGGCGACATAATCACAAACATATTCTGGGGCTCACATTTCTGATAGTTTAAATGTCAGTAACAGATATTGTACATTAGAATACAGTCCACATCCCCTCCGGTTACACAGCCGTTGATACTGAATGGAGCTTCATACAGGAATTCTATTCCTCATGTTGCACACATAATGCAGGGTCAGGCAGTAACCCATCAGGTAACAGATACCTCCTGGGGATGGGGTTCAAAGCCACATGGCAGAGTACCCAGACTACAAGAGTTTCTAGAGTTCAAGTGATAATCATCATGTGAACCAGCTCTGGGTCTTATGAGGGATTATGAGGAAAATTAATAGGACAGTGCGGATTTTCAAACATATTTTAGTCTTGGCATTAGGTAAACTAGATTAGCGTTTAAAGACAATTTAAAAAGGGTGTTCGAGGTTGTGTCTCAAATATTTTTTGGAAGATTAATTATCAAGGGTGGCAGTTTAATAAACATGTGATGAGCATCACTGCTCAAAGCTCGGTGATAACTAAAGTAAACTATGCAGTGGATTTTGGGAGCTGCCACCAGTGGAATATTTGGAGGATATACAGTGTACAGTTCCACAAAGTACATTGGATCCGTAAAATTGGGCTAAACTGGCTAGGTGGCAAAGATATATTTAAAAAATAGTTTGGGTTTATTAGAATAGACAAAAAGTGTACGTCTGAATGTGTAATATTTGTCAACACTGCTTTGAATGTAAGAGGCTTGTGAACGCGAATTCTGGAGGCACCTCCAAGGTTTACTGATCCAAAATATGTGGTAAATAGACTAGCAAAATAACACAAACAGTGGTCAAAATTAATTTAAAGAGGTCTTTCCACCAACTTGAAGGGTGTCAGCAAGAATTCTTTAGAACACCTTAAGCCATGTTTAATTTCCTTGCACACTTATTTAAAAATATCAATCAAAACTGAATAGAGTGTGAGGGCTTAACTTGACGGTCAAATTTAAATTAATTTGTTACACTCCATTATCATATTCAGCTTTCCATTATGACCTTGGTAGTCTGTAGCAGTAAAAAATCACCAGTGTTATGGAAGCTAAATGTCATGTGGCTTCAGTATATAACCCCATGCATAACCAATGTGTATGTCTCCAGGGAATATCATTGTGCTCTGACTACCCTATAGTTTTAAAAACAGTACAGTAAAATAAGTAATATAATGTATTAAAATGCAACATTACATATATTGAGAAAAAATATGTGCCCTCGTAAAAAAAGGCTGGAAAAGGCATTTTCTCAGTATGTATGCTAAGGTATGTGGTCGCCTGAGCAAGTCTAATTATTAAAAAAAGCCTGCTTTTATCATTTTGCATCAGAAAATGTTAGAAGCATATTTGAAAGTTATTATTATTATTTTTTAAAGTGTACTTCCTAATGCATGAAAGCTAAATATATTAATATGTATCATCAGGATAGGACAAGGACAGATGGTAATACAAAATACTGCCACATAATCCTTTTTGCAAGGAGAAATCTCACATGGGGACCCAGGTGACAAAAACTTATTCAGACTCAGAGATCCTACACACCTTTGTTTCTAATCACTGCAGGAGGGAACGCTTTTCTCAGAAAATGAATGCTATTCTGAGAACATGAAGCAAAGGTTTTTCCTCATTTTCATAGAAGTGGTCCTAAGAGGGGAGATCAGGCTCTTGGAAGACTTAGCTTGCTAGTGCCACCTCGAATGAAAGAGTCAGGGAAGGTTTACTGTAAGGTGAGAGAAGATGTGCTGAAAAAGGTAGTTGGATTTTGAAGGTTGCAAAGACTCGGTTAGGGAATTCTTTACTCACTAACTACTGCACAGGATAGGAATGGCACCACACAACCTCCAACTGAGTATATTCCTTGACCTGAAGGAGCACCTCTAGAAAATAATAATATTTTTCCTGAATGCTTGGGAAAAACGAGTGAAGGACTCTTCATCTGCAAGGCAGCTACTGACTAAAACTGCATTCCAGTGTTGAGACAAATGATACCGGTAGTAATGGCAAGCGTTAATGCACCTCCAGAGGGTGTCCCAATTAAGTAAGTGAAATAGTCAAACAATGGTGCAAGTGCTCTAGTGCCCTACTACCTGTAGGCACAAAAAAAGTGTATATTGGTATACACAGTAAACAATGATATAGATATGACCAGAGCACACAGCGCATATAGAGTTGTAAAGTACAGAATTAGGGTTAGGTAATACACATATGATAATGAATAGTATAGTCCTCTTCTTAGTGTTCCAGAAAGATGTTTAATTGGATCAAGAGTTGTGTACCAGTATGTACAGCCAAACAAGCACAGCCAACACGTGTTTCGTCACACAGTGACTTTTTCAAGGCTGTAAAGAATATATCGTACACAAAAAGTAGCTTCAAGTTGAAAAAAGAAACAGCATATTTATAGCCAAAATGTAGATAAGTGAGGAGAACAGACATGGGGAGCGAGTGGCAAGTTATTAGGTCACGGAAAGATATGATATTAGGTAACCAAAACCTGAGTTAAGCATAGAAAAACCTGAGTGCGCAAAAGCGTGAAAAAGTGGGTAACATGCCCAAAAAACAGTGCAACCCAAAGCCCGGACCAATAAATTGTTTCCAAAAGGTGTGCATAATGTAGTGAAGTACATCCAAAAAGTAAGAAAGAGCCAAAGGAATCGAGTGTATATCTGTAGCCATGAGAGTGCAGAAACTTAATTGAAGCTGGAGAGAATCAACACCTACCGATACTGTCATTGAGAAATCAAGTGTTAGCCAGAAGAGATGAAGCAATTGCGTGGTCTGTAGGGATGGGGAGACAGAGAGCCCAAACAAGAAAGGGGAGATACAGTAAGTAACCATTACTAAAAAGGTCATAAAGAGCAAAGAAAAATGGCATAGAAGTACCTGTATGTTTATCCTAAAAAATAGTTGAACAGGTACATGGTTCCACTGTCCCGAGATAAAAGTGTCATATAAAACTAACGTAGTGAAGCCTTATTTAAGCGATGAGCCAGGAGAACCTTGGTAAGTCCTGTAAAGAATATATGTCAAGATGGCGGAGTATCAGGCTCCGAGACAGGAACAAGTGCAAGTAGTGAAAACCATTATAAGAGCGGAGGTGCGTTATTAAAGCGTAAAGGGAAACACTAGTCAAAGAGAGGCTGATACGTATTAAATAAATACGTATTTCTTCATGTCTAAGGGTGAGGGCAAGCTCTTAGGAAGAAAAACAGTACTGAATATAATTTAGAGGATAGACTTAGAGAATAGCATTAATGGAAAGTATGGAGCGATACAGTAATTTCGTAGGAAGCCCGCCCAAGGCCATGTGCCGGCCTGGTGGTATGCCCAAAAATATATTCCTCAAGAGTGGTGGTATCAATACAGTGGTTATATTTATAATACATAAACCCCAGTTTGGTAATAGGGCTCAGGCCAGTACCGGCACCATGGTCCTATGTTCCATAGTGGCCACAGGGAAGTAACTTAAACCGCAAAGAGTTGGCGAAACAAACTCGATATGGAAGGTGGAGCATGGAAAAGGTCAACAACTGCGAGAGTCCGCCACACTTACCTGTATGAAGAGTAGCGGCGTGTGTGTCCTGTTGTAAAGTATTGTGAGCGCTCGATGTACGAGCAGTATAAGTAGCGGCGATTTTATGGACATAAACAATGGACTCGGTCTGTAATGAATAGGAGCCGGCTCGGCAAGAGCCAGTGGCACAGGGTGGGTAGGAGCGGCGGCCATATTAGGAGGGAAAGGATATATTGTATGTAAGAGTCTAAGAGGGAAAATAATAGAAGAATGGGGATAATGTGCATAGGCAGTTGTCATGTCCGACAATAGATGTGGTGAATCGTCTTTCAAAAAATGAATTAAGAACGCAGCAAGTAAGTAAGCAATAGAGGACAGTTAGTATACAGCAACAAACTAACTATTCAAAATGCAAAGGCGAGACGTATGTCCAACGCGATGTGGAATCCCCACGCAGGGAGTACAGGCACTAGGGGTCAGATGCAGAAAATGAACAGTATGAAAGATAGAAATGTAGAGAAAGAAGTCTATTTAGTGTATGTAAGCCATGCATATCCATCCAAAAGAAGTGAGCTGGTAAGCAGTAAATCCAAAACGATGGGAAACCCACATGCAAGTAGCCGTCGAAAAAGTAATACTTGCTAGTCAATTACAAAGCATACATGAAAAGCTTACTAGAATTAGTGCGACCGAATTAGGGTCTAACTGCAAGACTAGTAATATTAGACATAGTCAGTGAAACCCATACTCAATAACATACAAAGTCTTAAAAAGCTCAAACGATGAATCAGTTAACAAGATAGTGTCATACATGGTGTGTACAAAATGACAGAGCTACAAAACATAGACAGATATGAGACCACATAGTAACATGTTGCAACAGTAATTTACTAAGACAGGAACAGGAACACATGTAGTTCCTTGTCGATATTTAAACCTTTTTCCATGGCACGTATCCATTTAGCTTCACATTTGCATAGTTCCTTAGTCCTGTCACCCAGTCTTGGTGATGCAGTGACATGAGTGATGCCATGGAATCTGATATTCAGAATATTTGCTTCGTCATGTAGTGATTTAAAATGTACAGCAAGAGGGTAGCCCGTGTTGTAGTTCCTGATGGCTCTAACATGTTCTTGGATGCGTTCTTTAAGAGGACGAATGGTGCTCCCCACATAGATTAGTCCACAAACACACATGACACAGTAGACTGTGTACCTAGTATTGCAGTTAAAGAACTGTCTAATATAGTGAGTGTGTTCTGTGTTATGAGAGAAAGTTAAGGTTTTGTTGAGAGCGAATTGGCACACAATGCAGCAGTCACATTTATAGAAACCAACAGGTTTAGTAGGTAACCACATAGGCGGGTGAACTGGTGTAAGTGGTGCTATGTAACTAGGACATATAGGTGGTCATTACGACCCTGGCGGATTACTTCCGCCAGGGCCGCGGGCCGCGGTGGCACCGCCGACAGGCCGGCGGTGCCCCGCGGGGCATTCTGACCGCGGCGGCTTAGCCGCGGTCAGAGAAGGGAAACCGGCGGTCTCCTGCCGGTTTCCCGCTGCCCCCAAGGAATCCTCCAAGCCGGCGCAGCTTGCTGCGCCGGCTTGGGGATTCCGACTCCCCATCCCGCCATCCAGTTCCTGGCGGTTCTCCCGCCGGGAACCGGATGGCGGGAGGGGGAGTCGCGGGGCCCCTGGGGGCCCCTGCAGTGCCCATGCCAACGGCATGGGCACTGCAGGGGCCCCCGTAAGAGGGCCCCAAAATGTATTTCACTGTCTGCCTTGCAGACAGTGAAATACGCGACGGGTGCAACAGCACCCGTCGCACCTTCCCACTCCGCTGGCTCTATTACGAGCCGGCATCCTCGTGGGAAGGGAGTTTTTCCCTGGGCTGGCGGGCGGTCTTTTGGAGACCGCCCGCCAGCCCAGGGAAAAACTCATAATACCCTCCGCGGTCTTCTGACCGCGGAGCGGTATTATGGAGGGCGGAATTCTGGCGGGCGGCCTCCGCCACCCGCCGGAATCGTAATCAGGCCCATAATGTTTCTTAGAGTTCGTCCTCCACTGTGAGTGATTGATGGTGTCTTCCCTACAACAGACCCAAGGCCGCATCCAAGAGTAGCAGATGCCAGTGTTTCTTCAAAATGCGGAACAAATGATTGCTCACAGGACTGTACCTAGTAATGAGAGAAATGTCCTTTCTCTTGTGTTACGTTTCTTGGAAGATATACGTTTACTCGCTGTGGAGACTGTTTCTTCGGAGTACCCCCTATTCCTGAAGCATTGTGCCAGCTGTTCCATTTCAAGTGCTTTCCAGTGTTCATCTGCTGGGCCTGGTTTATGCTGCTACAGTGAAGCAACAGACAGACATTCTCCTTCCCCAGTAGAAGATTCAGATGGCTAGTTGTGAGTGGATTCCAAAGAGCTCTGAAAGAGCTCTTCTGGAGTGAAATCTAGTACTAAATCCCTTCCCAGAGAACACGGCGGCTATTAGAAAGACCAGCAGTGACTTTCCCAACATCAAGAAAACATGGCATTGTTTTACCCATGGTGGACTGGGATGAGGCTACCTCTGAAAGGTATCTATTGGGTTGCCAACATTTAGAAGTTTAAATCACTCACAGCTCTCTATCGAAAAGAAAAAGAAAACTTGAGCTGGATCTTAATGTAAAGGTATCCAGTCTTGCAGAGTTGTGCTAGGCTATCAAGTCCAGATCGCCCTGCTGGAATAATCTGTGAACCAAAAATTTGAATATGTCCAAATGTAGGAAGTGGGATTGGGACAAGGCAAATAATTAATCACAGCAGCAAAGAGTCCTCAGCGGCTAAGAAATGTTTGTCCTGCTTTCTTCTTTTCATGTTAAGATTAAAGGTTTCACCACAACATTGATGATAACTTATCTGACTGAGAAGCCACGACTGGCTCCAACATTGAACCTTGCCTGCCTGGAGTGTTTTGGAGTCTCAAGGTAAAACTTTTGACCACTGTGACCCTCTAGGCTTACCTGGCTTATGCTTTGTCAGACTGAAAACATTCTTAGTCACTGGTCGACCACAAACATTGACTTTGAGTGTTTCTTTATGCTTTTGATGGTTTTTGTCTCAAAACATTAACCTTTTCACAGCCGGGGAGTTTGAGCAGCATTCTGCATTAGCTTTTTATAACATATGCATTAGGTTATCTACCTCTTCGATCTCTTAGTGCACTCTGTCAAGTTAAATGTTTTTCAAGAACATTCTAGGCTTTGTATTGATACAAACCCAATATCAATGTCTAACTGCAACTTCAAGATAAAATGAGAAATGTGTAGATATTTTATGTTCAATATGTTATCACATTTTTAAATGGACAAACATAAATCCTGTATCGCTAACAATGGGAAAGTTGCTCTGAATGTCTTTAGTCCAGCTGCACCAAATATGCTTAGGTTTTCGGAGGTCTAGTCTGCACAGTCAATTATGTAAAACAAGTACAGATCACATAATTATGTCAAAATCAGTGTTTTATTTTTCAAAGTATAATTTTCTCAATAATAATGATTCAGGAAAGAGATAAAAACAAGTTTGTGTGTGAGTTTTGGAGGTGTACAGTAAGGACAATACAGGAAAATGGTTAACACTGGCTATCTTACATCTGCACTTATATGTATGGTAACACAATGCTCTGAGGCATTTACTTGTTTGTGGTGAAAACAATTGAGACATCTTCATTGGACAATTTATGTTCGCCTCTGTTATACATACAGGACAGGAAAGGGGATAGGGAAGAAGTCAGGGAAGGGTTTATGAATATTTATATGGTGAACGACAGGTAGTGTGTTAATAATGTACAATAGATATACACGGGTAAAAATAATGAATTACTTAAGATTTTGAATATAGGGCATACAGGCTTAAAGTATTGAAACATGATTATTGCAATATTTTGTGTTTCCATTTGATTTCATGAGCTATCATGCTGCTTTAAGAACAGATTTAACCCCTTCTGTGCCTTGGACGAGATGATCTCGTCCAAGGCTACAGTTCCCCTGTGCCTTGGACGAGATCATCTCGTCCTAGGCACAGGGGAACTTGGGGCCGCGCTAGCGCGCCCCCCGTGCACCATCCTTCCCCCCCCAAGTCGGGATGGAAGGGGAAGACCTTCCCCTTCCACCCCGACCCCCCCCGCCCCCCCCTGTGACGTCAGCGCGCGAGTGCGCGCTGATTTGTCACAGGGGCCTCCCTAGTCCCGCTGGAAGCTCTGCTTCCAGCGTGATTGAAAAAGAAATGCAAAAGCATTTCTTTTTCAATCACTTGGGAGGTCCGGAGGGGCTTCAAAGGGAAGGAAAAGTATTTCCTTCCCTTTGAAGTCCCTCCGAGGGTTTCAAAAGCCGGATTGCTTGCAATCCGGCTTTTGAAACCCCACTAGACACCAGGGATTTTTTTTTTTTATTGAAACACACAAAGGGAGCGACCCCTTGGGCAAGGGTCGCTCCCAGGGGGGGCATTTTTTTGAGAAGGCCTTTTCTGCCCCCCCTGGGGGCAGAAACCTCTAGGCACCATTTCTTTTCTGTTTCATTTCTTTTTTTTTTGGTGGGGAGCGACCCCTTAGGCAAGGGTCGCTCCCCTTGGGGGAAAATTATATTTTGGCCATTTCTGCCCCCCTTGGGGCAAAATGGCCTATTTTGATGAGGCCAATCTGCCCCCAAGGGGGGTAGAAACCACTAGACACCAGGGAATTTTTTCTTTGCGTGAATTTCACGCAAAGGGAGCGACCCCTTAGGCAAGGGTCGCTCCCTGGGGGGGAGGGCAATTTATTTTAGGCCATTTCTGCCCCCCCTGGGGGCAGATCGGCCTATTACTAGGCCGTACTGCCCCCAGGGGGGGGCAGAACCCTCAGGGCAAATTTTTTTGTTGTGTTTTTTTTTTTTTTTTTTTTTTTTTTTCGAGATGGGGTGTGACCCATCAGGCAAGGGTCGCTCCCCTGGGGGGCAAATTGTATTGAGGCCATTTCTGCCCCCCTTGGGTGCAGATTGGCAGATTTTAGGTCAATCTGCCCCCAAGGGGGCAGAAACCACTAGGCACCGGGAATTTGTTTTTTGGCGCCAATGTCACGCCGGGGGAGCGACCCCGTAGGCAAGGGTCGCTCCCGGGGGGGGTGGGGGCTTGGGGGGGAAATTTATTTTAGGCCATTTCTGCCCCCCCTGGGGGCAGATCGGCCTATTATTAGGCCGAACTGCCCCCAGGGGGGGGCAGAACCCTCAGGGCACCTGGGCAAATTTTTTTGTTGTGTTTTTTTTTTTGTTTGTTTGTTTTTTTCGAGATGGGGAGCGACCCATCAGGCAAGGGTCGCTCCCCTGGGGGGCAAATTGTATTTAGGCCATTTCTGCCCCCCTTGGGGGCAGATTGGCCGATTTTAGGTCAATCTGCCCCCAAGGGGGCAGAAACCACTAGGCACTGGGGATTTGTTTTTTGGCGCCAATGTCACGCAGGGGGAGCGACCCCGTAGGCAAGGGTCGCTCCCGGGGCGGGGTGGGGGCCGGGGGGGGGGACAAATTTATTTTAGGCCATTTCTGCCCCCCCTGGGGGCAGATCGGCCTATTACTAGGCCGAACTGCCCCCAGGGGGGGGCAGAACCCTCATGGCAAATTTTTTTGTTGTATTTTTTTTTTTTTTTTTTTTTTTTTTCGAGATGGGGAGCGACCCATCAGGCAAGGGTCGCTCCCCTGGGGGGCAAATTGTATTGAGGCCATTTCTGCCCCCCTTGGGTGCAGATTGGCAGATTTTAGGTCAATCTGCCCCCAAGGGGGCAGAAACCACTAGGCACCGGGGATTTGATTTTTGGCGCCAATGTCACACAGGGGGAGCGACCCCGTAGGCAAGGGTCGCTCCCGGGGTGGGTGGGGGCTGGGGGGGGAAATTTATTTTAGGCCATTTCTGCCCCCCCTGGGGGCAGATCGGCCTATTATTAGGCCGAACTGCCCCCAGGGGGGGGGGCAGAACCCTCAGGGCACCAGGGCAAATTTTTTTGTTGTTTTTTTTTTTTTGTTTGTTTGTTTTTTTCGAGATGGGGAGCGACCCATCAGGCAAGGGTCGCTCCCCTGGGGGGCAAATTGTATTTAGGCCATTTCTGCCACCCTTGGGGGCAGATTGGCCGATTTCAGGTCAATCTGCCCCCAAGGGGGCAGAAACCACTAGGCACCGGGGATTTGTTTTTTGGCGCCAATGTCACGCAGGGGGAGCAACCCCGTAGGCAAGGGTCGCTCCCGGGGGGGTGGGGGCTGGGGGGGGGGCAGATTTATTTTAGGGCATTTCTGCCCCCCCCCTCCCGGGGCCGGCTGAGCTAGAGGCCAAACTCCACAGGTAGGCACTTTGCAAAAAACACCTCTGTTTTCTGTGAAAAAATATGTTCTGTCCACGTTGTGTTTTGGCCCATTTCCTTTCGTGGGCGCTAGGCCTACCCACAGAAGTGAGGTACCATTTTTATTGAGAGACTTAGGGGAACGCTGGGTGGAAGGAAATTTCTGGCTCCTATCAGATTCCAGAACTTTCTGCCACAGAAATGTGAGGAACATGTGTTTTTTTAGGCACATTTTGAGGTTTGCAAAGGATTCTGGGTAACAGAACCTGGTCCGAGCCCCGCAAGTCACCCCATCTTGGATTCCCCTAGGTCTCTAGTTTTCAGAAATGCACAGGTTTGGTAGGTTTCCCTAGGTGCCGGCTGAGCTAGAGGCCAAAATCTACAGGTAGGCACTTCGCAAAAAACACCTCTGTTTTTTTCCAAAATTTAGGATGTGTCCACGTTGCGCTTTGGGGTGTTTCCTGTCGCCGGCGCTAGGCCTACCCACGCAAGTGAGGTATCATTTTTATCGGGAGACTTGGGGGAACGCTGGGTGGAAGGAAATATGTAGCTCCTCTCAGATTCCAGAACTTTCTGCCACAGAAATGTGAGGGACATGTGTTTTTTTAGCCAAATTTTGAGGTTTGCAAAGGATTCTGGGTAACAGAACCTGGTCCGAGCCCCGCAAGTCAGCCCTCCTTGGATTCCCCTACGTCTCTAGTTTTCAGAAATGCACAGGTTTGGTAGGTTTCCCTAGGTGCCGGCTGAGCTAGAGGCCAAAATCTACAGGTGGGCACTTCGCAAAAAACACCTCTGTTTTTCCCCAAAATTTAGGATGTGTCCACGTTGCGCTTTGGGGTGTTTCCTGTCGCCGGCGCTAGGCCTACCCACGCAAGTGAGGTATCATTTTTATCAGGAGACTTGGGGGAACGCTGGGTGGAAGGAAATTTGTAGCTCCTCTCAGATTCCAGAACTTTCTGCCACAGAAATGTGAGGGACATGTGTTTTTTTAGCCACATTTTGAGGTTTGCAAAGGATTCTGGGTAACAGAACCTGGTCCGAGCCCCGCAAGTCAGCCCTCCTTGGATTCCCCTAGGTCTCTAGTTTTCAGAAATGCACAGGTTTGGTAGGTTTCCCTAGGTGCCGGCTGAGCTAGAGGCCAAAATCTACAGGTAGGCACTTCGCAAAAAACACCTCTGTTTTTTCCCAAAATTTAGGATGTGTCCACGTTGCGCTTTGGGGTGTTTCCTGTCGCCGGCGCTAGGCCTACCCACGCAAGTGAGGTATCATTTTTATCGGGAGACTTGGGGGAACGCTGGGTGGAAGGAAATTTGTATCTCCTCTCAGATTCCAGAACTTTCTGCCACAGAAATGTGAGGAACATGTGTTTTTTTAGCCTAATATTGAGGTTTGCAAAGGATTCTGGGTAACAGAACCTGGTCCGAGCCCCGCAAGTCACCCCTCCTTGGATTCCCCTAGGTCTCTAGTTTTCAGAAATGCACAGGTTTGGTAAGTTTCCCTAGGTGCCGGCTGAGCTAGAGGCCAAAATCTACAGGTAGGCACTTCGGAAAAAACACCTCTGTTTTTTTCCAAAATTTAGGATGTGTCCACGTTGCGCTTTGGGGTGTTTCCTGTCGCCGGCGCTAGGCCTACCCACGCAAGTGAGGTATCATTTTTATCGGGAGACTTGGGGGAACGCTGGGTGGAAGGAAATTTGTAGCTCCTCTCAGATTCCAGAACTTTCTGCCACAGAAATGTGAGGAACATGTGTTTTTTTAGCCAAATTTTGAGGTTTGCAAAGGATTCTGGGTAACAGAACCTGGTCCGAGCCCCGCAAGTCACCCCTCCTTGGATTCCCCTAGGTCTCTAGTTTTCAGAAATGCACAGGTCTGGTAGCTTTCCCTAGGTGCCGGCTGAGCTAGAGGCCAAAATCTACAGGTAGGCACTTCGCAAAAAACACCTCTGTTTTTTTCCAAAATTTAGGATGTGTCCACGTTGCGCTTTGGGGTGTTTCCTGTCGCCGGCGCTAGGCCTACCCACGCAAGTGAGGTATCATTTTTATCGGGAGACTTGGGGGAACGCTGGGTGGAAGGAAATTTGTAGCTCCTCTCAGATTCCAGAACTTTCTGCCACAGAAATGTGAGGAACATGTGTTTTTTTAGCCAAATTTTGAGGTTTGCAAAGGATTCTGGGTAACAGAACCTGGTCCGAGCCCCGCAAGTCACCCCTCCTTGGATTCCCCTAGGTCTCTAGTTTTCAGAAATGCACAGGTTTGGTAGGTTTCCCTAGGTGCCGGCTGAGCTAGAGGCCAAAATCTACAGGTAGGCACTTCGCAAAAAAACCCTCTGTTTTTTTCCAAAATTTAGGATGTGTCCACGTTGCGCTTTGGGGTGTTTCCTGTCGCCGGCGCTAGGCCTACCCACGCAAGTGAGGTATCATTTTTATCGGGAGACTTGGGGGAACGCTGGGTGGAAGGAAATTTGTAGCTCCTCTCAGATTCCAGAACTTTCTGCCACAGAAATGTGAGGAACATGTGTTTTTTTAGCCAAATTTTGAGGTTTGCAAAGGATTCTGGGTAACAGAACCTGGTCCGAGCCCCGCAAGTCACCCCTCCTTGGATTCCCCTAGGTCTCTAGTTTTCAGAAATGCACAGGTTTGGTAGGTTTCCCTAGGTGCCGGCTGAGCTAGAGGCCAAAATCTACAGGTAGGCACTTCGCAAAAAACACCTCTGTTTTTTTCCAAAATTTAGGATGTGTCCATGTTGCGCTTTGGGGTGTTTCCTGTCGCCGGCGCTAGGCCTACCCACGCAAGTGAGGTATCTTTTTTATCGGGAGACTTGGGGGAACGCTGGGTGGAAGGAAATTTGTAGCTCCTCTCAGATTCCAGAACTTTCTGCCACAGAAATGTGAGGAACATGTGTTTTTTTAGCCAAATTTTGAGGTTTGCAAAGGATTCTGGGTAACAGAACCTGGTCCGAGCCCCGCAAGTCACCCCTCCTTGGATTCCCCTAGGTCTCTAGTTTTCAGAAATGCACAGGTTTGGTAGGTTTCCCTAGGTGCCGGCTGAGCTAGAGGCCAAAATCTACAGGTAGGCACTTCGCAAAAAACACCTCTGTTTTTTTCCAAAATTTAGGATGTGTCCACGTTGCGCTTTGGGGTGTTTCCTGTCGCCGGCGCTAGGCCTACCCACGCAAGTGAGGTATCATTTTTATCGGGAGACTTGGGGGAACGCTGGGTGGAAGGAAATTTGTAGCTCCTCTCAGATTCCAGAACTTTCTGCCACAGAAATGTGAGGAACATGTGTTTTTTTAGCCAAATTTTGAGGTTTGCAAAGGATTCTGGGTAACAGAACCTGGTCCGAGCCCCGCAAGTCACCCCTCCTTGGATTCCCCTAGGTCTCTAGTTTTCAGAAATGCACAGGTTTGGTAGCTTTCCCTAGGTGCCGGCTGAGCTAGAGTCCAAAATCTACAGGTAGGCACTTCGCAAAAAAACCCTCTGTTTTTTTCCAAAATTTAGGATGTGTCCACGTTGCGCTTTGGGGTGTTTCCTGTCGCCGGCGCTAGGCCTACCCACGCAAGTGAGGTATCATTTTTATCGGGAGACTTGGGGGAACGCTGGGTGGAAGGAAATTTGTAGCTCCTCTCAGATTCCAGAACTTTCTGCCACAGAAATGTGAGGAACATGTGTTTTTTTAGCCAAATTTTGAGGTTTGCAAAGGATTCTGGGTAACAGAACCTGGTCCGAGCCCCGCAAGTCACCCCTCCTTGGATTCCCCTAGGTCTCTAGTTTTCAGAAATGCACAGGTTTGGTAGGTTTCCCTAGGTGCCGGCTGAGCTAGAGGCCAAAATCTACAGGTAGGCACTTCGCAAAAAACACCTCTGTTTTTTTCCAAAATTTAGGATGTGTCCACGTTGCGCTTTGGGGTGTTTCCTGTCGCCGGCGCTAGGCCTACCCACGCAAGTGAGGTATCATTTTTATCGGGAGACTTGGGGGAACGCTGGGTGGAAGGAAATTTGTAGCTCCTCTCAGATTCCAGAACTTTCTGCCACAGAAATGTGAGGAACATGTGTTTTTTTAGCCAAATTTTGAGGTTTGCAAAGGATTCTGGGTAACAGAACCTGGTCCGAGCCCCGCAAGTCACCCCTCCTTGGATTCCCCTAGGTCTCTAGTTTTCAGAAATGCACAGGTTTGGTAGCTTTCCCTAGGTGCCGGCTGAGCTAGAGGCCAAAATCTACAGGTAGGCACTTCGCAAAAAAACCCTCTGTTTTTTTCCAAAATTTAGGATGTGTCCACGTTGCGCTTTGGGGTGTTTCCTGTCGCCGGCGCTAGGCCTACCCACGCAAGTGAGGTATCATTTTTATCGGGAGACTTGGGGGAACGCTGGGTGGAAGGAAATTTGTAGCTCCTCTCAGATTCCAGAACTTTCTGCCACAGAAATGTGAGGAACATGTGTTTTATTAGCCAAATTTTGAGGTTTGCAAAGGATTCTGGGTAACAGAACCTGGTCCGAGCCCCGCAAGTCAGCCCTCCTTGGATTCCCCTAGGTCTCTAGTTTTCAGAAATGCACAGGTTTGGTAGGTTTCCCTAGGTGCCGGCTGAGCTAGAGGCCAAAATCTACAGGTAGGCACTTCGCAAAAAAACCCTCTGTTTTTTTCCAAAATTTAGGATGTGTCCACGTTGCGCTTTGGGGTGTTTCCTGTCGCCGGCGCTAGGCCTACCCACGCAAGTGAGGTATCTTTTTTATCGGGAGACTTGGGGGAACGCTGGGTGGAAGGAAATTTGTAGCTCCTCTCAGATTCCAGAACTTTCTGCCACAGAAATGTGAGGGACATGTGTTTTTTTAGCCAAATTTTGAGGTTTGCAAAGGATTCTGGGTAACAGAACCTGGTCCGAGCCCCGCAAGTCAGCCCTCCTTGGATTCCCCTACGTCTCTAGTTTTCAGAAATGCACAGGTTTGGTAGGTTTCCCTAGGTGCCGGCTGAGCTAGAGGCCAAAATCTACAGGTGGGCACTTCGCAAAAAACACCTCTGTTTTTCCCCAAAATTTAGGATGTGTCCACGTTGCGCTTTGGGGTGTTTCCTGTCGCCGGCGCTAGGCCTACCCACGCAAGTGAGGTATCATTTTTATCGGGAGACTTGGGGGAACGCTGGGTGGAAGGAAATTTGTAGCTCCTCTCAGATTCCAGAACTTTCTGCCACAGAAATGTGAGGGACATGTGTTTTTTTAGCCACATTTTGAGGTTTGCAAAGGATTCTGGGTAACAGAACCTGGTCCGAGCCCCGCAAGTCAGCCCTCCTTGGATTCCCCTAGGTCTCTAGTTTTCAGAAATGCACAGGTTTGGTAGGTTTCCCTAGGTGCCGGCTGAGCTAGAGGCCAAAATCTACAGGTAGGCACTTCGCAAAAAAACCCTCTGTTTTTTTCCAAAATTTAGGATGTGTCCACGTTGCGCTTTGGGGTGTTTCCTGTCGCCGGCGCTAGGCCTACCCACGCAAGTGAGGTATCATTTTTATCGGGAGACTTGGGGGAACGCTGGGTGGAAGGAAATTTGTAGCTCCTCTCAGATTCCAGAACTTTCTGCCACAGAAATGTGAGGAACATGTGTTTTTTTAGCCAAATTTTGAGGTTTGCAAAGGATTCTGGGTAACAGAACCTGGTCCGAGCCCCGCAAGTCACCCCTCCTTGGATTCCCCTAGGTCTCTAGTTTTCAGAAATGCACAGGTTTGGTAAGTTTCCCTAGGTGCCGGCTGAGCTAGAGGCCAAAATCTACAGGTAGGCACTTCGGAAAAAACACCTCTGTTTTTTTCCAAAATTTAGGATGTGTCCACGTTGCGCTTTGGGGTGTTTCCTGTCGCCGGCGCTAGGCCTACCCACGCAAGTGAGGTATCATTTTTATCGGGAGACTTGGGGGAACGCTGGGTGGAAGGAAATTTGTAGCTCCTCTCAGATTCCAGAACTTTCTGCCACAGAAATGTGAGGAACATGTGTTTTTTTAGCCAAATTTTGAGGTTTGCAAAGGATTCTGGGTAACAGAACCTGGTCCGAGCCCCGCAAGTCACCCCTCCTTGGATTCCCCTAGGTCTCTAGTTTTCAGAAATGCACAGGTTTGGTAGGTTTCCCTAGGTGCCGGCTGAGCTAGAGGCCAAAATCTACAGGTAGGCACTTCGCAAAAAACACCTCTGTTTTTTTCCAAAATTTAGGATGTGTCCACGTTGCGCTTTGGGGTGTTTCCTGTCGCCGGCGCTAGGCCTACCCACGCAAGTGAGGTATCATTTTTATCGGGAGACTTGGGGGAACGCTGGGTGGAAGGAAATTTGTAGCTCCTCTCAGATTCCAGAACTTTCTGCCACAGAAATGTGAGGAACATGTGTTTTTTTAGCCAAATTTTGAGGTTTGCAAAGGATTCTGGGTAACAGAACCTGGTCCGAGCCCCGCAAGTCACCCCTCCTTGGATTCCCCTAGGTCTCTAGTTTTCAGAAATGCACAGGTTTGGTAGCTTTCCCTAGGTGCCGGCTGAGCTAGAGGCCAAAATCTACAGGTAGGCACTTCGCAAAAAAACCCTCTGTTTTTTTCCAAAATTTAGGATGTGTCCACGTTGCGCTTTGGGGTGTTTCCTGTCGCCGGCGCTAGGCCTACCCACGCAAGTGAGGTATCATTTTTATCGGGAGACTTGGGGGAACGCTGGGTGGAAGGAAATTTGTAGCTCCTCTCAGATTCCAGAACTTTCTGCCACAGAAATGTGAGGAACATGTGTTTTATTAGCCAAATTTTGAGGTTTGCAAAGGATTCTGGGTAACAGAACCTGGTCCGAGCCCCGCAAGTCAGCCCTCCTTGGATTCCCCTAGGTCTCTAGTTTTCAGAAATGCACAGGTTTGGTAGGTTTCCCTAGGTGCCGGCTGAGCTAGAGGCCAAAATCTACAGGTAGGCACTTCGCAAAAAAACCCTCTGTTTTTTTCCAAAATTTAGGATGTGTCCACGTTGCGCTTTGGGGTGTTTCCTGTCGCCGGCGCTAGGCCTACCCACGCAAGTGAGGTATCTTTTTTATCGGGAGACTTGGGGGAACGCTGGGTGGAAGGAAATTTGTAGCTCCTCTCAGATTCCAGAACTTTCTGCCACAGAAATGTGAGGGACATGTGTTTTTTTAGCCAAATTTTGAGGTTTGCAAAGGATTCTGGGTAACAGAACCTGGTCCGAGCCCCGCAAGTCAGCCCTCCTTGGATTCCCCTACGTCTCTAGTTTTCAGAAATGCACAGGTTTGGTAGGTTTCCCTAGGTGCCGGCTGAGCTAGAGGCCAAAATCTACAGGTGGGCACTTCGCAAAAAACACCTCTGTTTTTCCCCAAAATTTAGGATGTGTCCACGTTGCGCTTTGGGGTGTTTCCTGTCGCCGGCGCTAGGCCTACCCACGCAAGTGAGGTATCATTTTTATCGGGAGACTTGGGGGAACGCTGGGTGGAAGGAAATTTGTAGCTCCTCTCAGATTCCAGAACTTTCTGCCACAGAAATGTGAGGGACATGTGTTTTTTTAGCCACATTTTGAGGTTTGCAAAGGATTCTGGGTAACAGAACCTGGTCCGAGCCCCGCAAGTCAGCCCTCCTTGGATTCCCCTAGGTCTCTAGTTTTCAGAAATGCACAGGTTTGGTAGGTTTCCCTAGGTGCCGGCTGAGCTAGAGGCCAAAATCTACAGGTAGGCACTTCGCAAAAAAAACCTCTGTTTTTTTCCAAAATTTAGGATGTGTCCACGTTGCGCTTTGGGGTGTTTCCTGTCGCCGGCGCTAGGCCTACCCACGCAAGTGAGGTATCATTTTTATCGGGAGACTTGGGGGAACGCTGGGTGGAAGGAAATTTGTAGCTCCTCTCAGATTCCAGAACTTTCTGCCACAGAAATGTGAGGAACATGTGTTTTTTTAGCCAAATTTTGAGGTTTGCAAAGGATTCTGGGTAACAGAACCTGGTCCGAGCCCCGCAAGTCACCCCTCCTTGGATTCCCCTAGGTCTCTAGTTTTCAGAAATGCACAGGTTTGGTAAGTTTCCCTAGGTGCCGGCTGAGCTAGAGGCCAAAATCTACAGGTAGGCACTTCGGAAAAAACACCTCTGTTTTTTTCCAAAATTTAGGATGTGTCCACGTTGCGCTTTGGGGTGTTTCCTGTCGCCGGCGCTAGGCCTACCCACGCAAGTGAGGTATCATTTTTATCGGGAGACTTGGGGGAACGCTGGGTGGAAGGAAATTTGTAGCTCCTCTCAGATTCCAGAACTTTCTGCCACAGAAATGTGAGGAACATGTGTTTTTTTAGCCAAATTTTGAGGTTTGCAAAGGATTCTGGGTAACAGAACCTGGTCCGAGCCCCGCAATCACCCCTCCTTGGATTCCCCTAGGTCTCTAGTTTTCAGAAATGCACAGGTTTGGTAGGTTTCCCTAGGTGCCGGCTGAGCTAGAGGCCAAAATCTACAGGAAGGCACTTCGCAAAAAAACCCTCTGTTTTTTTCCAAAATTTAGGATGTGTCCACGTTGCGCTTTGGGGTGTTTCCTGTCGCCGGCGCTAGGCCTACCCACGCAAGTGAGGTATCATTTTTATCGGGAGACTTGGGGGAACGCTGGGTGGAAGGAAATTTGTAGCTCCTCTCAGATTCCAGAACTTTCTGCCACAGAAATGTGAGGAACATGTGTTTTTTGAGCCAAATTTTGAGGTTTGCAAAGGATTCTGGGTAACAGAACCTGGTCCGAGCCCCGCAAGTCACCCCTCCTTGGATTCCCCTAGGTCTCTAGTTTTCAGAAATGCACAGGTTTGGTAGGTTTCCCTAGGTGCCGGCTGAGCTAGAGGCCAAAATCTACAGGTAGGCACTTCGCAAAAAACACCTCTGTTTTTTTCCAAAATTTAGGATGTGTCCATGTTGCGCTTTGGGGTGTTTCCTGTCGCCGGCGCTAGGCCTACCCACGCAAGTGAGGTATCTTTTTTATCGGGAGACTTGGGGGAACGCTGGGTGGAAGGAAATTTGTAGCTCCTCTCAGATTCCAGAACTTTCTGCCACAGAAATGTGAGGAACATGTGTTTTTTTAGCCAAATTTTGAGGTTTGCAAAGGATTCTGGGTAACAGAACCTGGTCCGAGCCCCGCAAGTCACCCCTCCTTGGATTCCCCTAGGTCTCTAGTTTTCAGAAATGCACAGGTTTGGTAGGTTTCCCTAGGTGCCGGCTGAGCGAGAGGCCAAAATCTACAGGTAGGCACTTCGCAAAAAACACCTCTGTTTTTTTCCAAAATTTAGGATGTGTCCACGTTGCGCTTTGGGGTGTTTCCTGTCGCCGGCGCTAGGCCTACCCACGCAAGTGAGGTATCATTTTTATCGGGAGACTTGGGGGAACGCTGGGTGGAAGGAAATTTGTAGCTCCTCTCAGATTCCAGAACTTTCTGCCACAGAAATGTGAGGAACATGTGTTTTTTTAGCCAAATTTTGAGGTTTGCAAAGGATTCTGGGTAACAGAACCTGGTCCGAGCCCCGCAAGTCACCCCTCCTTGGATTCCCCTAGGTCTCTAGTTTTCAGAAATGCACAGGTTTGGTAGCTTTCCCTAGGTGCCGGCTGAGCTAGAGGCCAAAATCTACAGGTAGGCACTTCGCAAAAAAACCCTCTGTTTTTTTCCAAAATTTAGGATGTGTCCACGTTGCGCTTTGGGGTGTTTCCTGTCGCCGGCGCTAGGCCTACCCACGCAAGTGAGGTATCATTTTTATCGGGAGACTTGGGGGAACGCTGGGTGGAAGGAAATTTGTAGCTCCTCTCAGATTCCAGAACTTTCTGCCACAGAAATGTGAGGAACATGTGTTTTTTTAGCCAAATTTTGAGGTTTGCAAAGGATTCTGGGTAACAGAACCTGGTCCGAGCCCCGCAAGTCACCCCTCCTTGGATTCCCCTAGGTCTCTAGTTTTCAGAAATGCACAGGTTTGGTAGGTTTCCCTAGGTGCCGGCTGAGCTAGAGGCCAAAATCTACAGGTAGGCACTTCGCAAAAAACACCTCTGTTTTTTTCCAAAATTTAGGATGTGTCCACGTTGCGCTTTGGGGTGTTTCCTGTCGCCGGCGCTAGGCCTACCCACGCAAGTGAGGTATCATTTTTATCGGGAGACTTGGGGGAACGCTGGGTGGAAGGAAATTTGTAGCTCCTCTCAGATTCCAGAACTTTCTGCCACAGAAATGTGAGGAACATGTGTTTTTTTAGCCAAATTTTGAGGTTTGCAAAGGATTCTGGGTAACAGAACCTGGTCCGAGCCCCGCAAGTCACCCCTCCTTGGATTCCCCTAGGTCTCTAGTTTTCAGAAATGCACAGGTTTGGTAGGTTTCCCTAGGTGCCGGCTGAGCTAGAGGCCAAAATCTACAGGTAGGCACTTCGCAAAAAAACCCTCTGTTTTTTTCCAAAATTTAGGATGTGTCCACGTTGCGCTTTGGGGTGTTTCCTGTCGCCGGCGCTAGGCCTACCCACGCAAGTGAGGTATCATTTTTATCGGGAGACTTGGGGGAACGCTGGGTGGAAGGAAATTTGTAGCTCCTCTCAGATTCCAGAACTTTCTGCCACAGAAATGTGAGGAACATGTGTTTTTTGAGCCAAATTTTGAGGTTTGCAAAGGATTCTGGGTAACAGAACCTGGTCCGAGCCCCGCAAGTCACCCCTCCTTGGATTCCCCTAGGTCTCTAGTTTTCAGAAATGCACAGGTTTGGTAGGTTTCCCTAGGTGCCGGCTGAGCTAGAGGCCAAAATCTACAGGTAGGCACTTCGCAAAAAACCCCTCTGTTTTTTTCCAAAATTTAGGATGTGTCCATGTTGCGCTTTGGGGTGTTTCCTGTCGCCGGCGCTAGGCCTACCCACGCAAGTGAGGTATCTTTTTTATCGGGAGACTTGGGGGAACGCTGGGTGGAAGGAAATTTGTAGCTCCTCTCAGATTCCAGAACTTTCTGCCACAGAAATGTGAGGAACATGTGTTTTTTTAGCCAAATTTTGAGGTTTGCAAAGGATTCTGGGTAACAGAACCTGGTCCGAGCCCCGCAAGTCACCCCTCCTTGGATTCCCCTAGGTCTCTAGTTTTCAGAAATGCACAGGTTTGGTAGGTTTCCCTAGGTGCCGGCTGAGCGAGAGGCCAAAATCTACAGGTAGGCACTTCGCAAAAAACACCTCTGTTTTTTTCCAAAATTTAGGATGTGTCCACGTTGCGCTTTGGGGTGTTTCCTGTCGCCGGCGCTAGGCCTACCCACGCAAGTGAGGTATCATTTTTATCGGGAGACTTGGGGGAACGCTGGGTGGAAGGAAATTTGTAGCTCCTCTCAGATTCCAGAACTTTCTGCCACAGAAATGTGAGGAACATGTGTTTTTTTAGCCAAATTTTGAGGTTTGCAAAGGATTCTGGGTAACAGAACCTGGTCCGAGCCCCGCAAGTCACCCCTCCTTGGATTCCCCTAGGTCTCTAGTTTTCAGAAATGCACAGGTTTGGTAGCTTTCCCTAGGTGCCGGCTGAGCTAGAGGCCAAAATCTACAGGTAGGCACTTCGCAAAAAAACCCTCTGTTTTTTTCCAAAATTTAGGATGTGTCCACGTTGCGCTTTGGGGTGTTTCCTGTCGCCGGCGCTAGGCCTACCCACGCAAGTGAGGTATCATTTTTATCGGGAGACTTGGGGGAACGCTGGGTGGAAGGAAATTTGTAGCTCCTCTCAGATTCCAGAACTTTCTGCCACAGAAATGTGAGGAACATGTGTTTTTTTAGCCAAATTTTGAGGTTTGCAAAGGATTCTGGGTAACAGAACCTGGTCCGAGCCCCGCAAGTCACCCCTCCTTGGATTCCCCTAGGTCTCTAGTTTTCAGAAATGCACAGGTTTGGTAGGTTTCCCTAGGTGCCGGCTGAGCTAGAGGCCAAAATCTACAGGTAGGCACTTCGCAAAAAACACCTCTGTTTTTTTCCAAAATTTAGGATGTGTCCACGTTGCGCTTTGGGGTGTTTCCTGTCGCCGGCGCTAGGCCTACCCACGCAAGTGAGGTATCATTTTTATCGGGAGACTTGGGGGAACGCTGGGTGGAAGGAAATTTGTAGCTCCTCTCAGATTCCAGAACTTTCTGCCACAGAAATGTGAGGAACATGTGTTTTTTTAGCCAAATTTTGAGGTTTGCAAAGGATTCTGGGTAACAGAACCTGGTCCGAGCCCCGCAAGTCACCCCTCCTTGGATTCCCCTAGGTCTCTAGTTTTCAGAAATGCACAGGTTTGGTAGGTTTCCCTAGGTGCCGGCTGAGCTAGAGGCCAAAATCTACAGGTAGGCACTTCGCAAAAAAACCCTCTGTTTTTTTCCAAAATTTAGGATGTGTCCACGTTGCGCTTTGGGGTGTTTCCTGTCGCCGGCGCTAGGCCTACCCACGCAAGTGAGGTATCTTTTTTATCGGGAGACTTGGGGGAACGCTGGGTGGAAGGAAATTTGTAGCTCCTCTCAGATTCCAGAACTTTCTGCCACAGAAATGTGAGGGACATGTGTTTTTTTAGCCAAATTTTGAGGTTTGCAAAGGATTCTGGGTAACAGAACCTGGTTCGAGCCCCGCAAGTCAGCCCTCCTTGGATTCCCCTACGTCTCTAGTTTTCAGAAATGCACAGGTTTGGTAGGTTTCCCTAGGTGCCGGCTGAGCTAGAGGCCAAAATCTACAGGTGGGCACTTCGCAAAAAACACCTCTGTTTTTCCCCAAAATTTAGGATGTGTCCACGTTGCGCTTTGGGGTGTTTCCTGTCGCCGGCGCTAGGCCTACCCACGCAAGTGAGGTATCATTTTTATCGGGAGACTTGGGGGAACGCTGGGTGGAAGGAAATTTGTAGCTCCTCTCAGATTCCAGAACTTTCTGCCACAGAAATGTGAGGGACATGTGTTTTTTTAGCCACATTTTGAGGTTTGCAAAGGATTCTGGGTAACAGAACCTGGTCCGAGCCCCGCAAGTCAGCCCTCCTTGGATTCCCCTAGGTCTCTAGTTTTCAGAAATGCACAGGTTTGGTAGGTTTCCCTAGGTGCCGGCTGAGCTAGAGGCCAAAATCTACAGGTAGGCACTTCGCAAAAAACACCTCTGTTTTTTCCCAAAATTTAGGATGTGTCCACGTTGCGCTTTGGGGTGTTTCCTGTCGCCGGCGCTAGGCCTACCCACGCAAGTGAGGTATCATTTTTATCGGGAGACTTGGGGGAACGCTGGGTGGAAGGAAATTTGTATCTCCTCTCAGATTCCAGAACTTTCTGCCACAGAAATGTGAGGAACATGTGTTTTTTTAGCCAAATATTGAGGTTTGCAAAGGATTCTGGGTAACAGAACCTGGTCCGAGCCCCGCAAGTCACCCCTCCTTGGATTCCCCTAGGTCTCTAGTTTTCAGAAATGCACAGGTTTGGTAAGTTTCCCTAGGTGCCGGCTGAGCTAGAGGCCAAAATCTACAGGTAGGCACTTCGGAAAAAACACCTCTGTTTTTTTCCAAAATTTAGGATGTGTCCACGTTGCGCTTTGGGGTGTTTCCTGTCGCCGGCGCTAGGCCTACCCACGCAAGTGAGGTATCATTTTTATCGGGAGACTTGGGGGAACGCTGGGTGGAAGGAAATTTGTAGCTCCTCTCAGATTCCAGAACTTTCTGCCACAGAAATGTGAGGAACATGTGTTTTTTTAGCCAAATTTTGAGGTTCGCAAAGGATTCTGGGTAACAGAACCTGGTCCGAGCCCCGCAAGTCACCCCTCCTTGGATTCCCCTAGGTCTCTAGTTTTCAGAAATGCACAGGTCTGGTAGCTTTCCCTAGGTGCCGGCTGAGCTAGAGGCCAAAATCTACAGGTAGGCACTTCGCAAAAAACACCTCTGTTTTTTTCCAAAATTTAGGATGTGTCCACGTTGCGCTTTGGGGTGTTTCCTGTCGCCGGCGCTAGGCCTACCCACGCAAGTGAGGTATCATTTTTATCGGGAGACTTGGGGGAACGCTGGGTGGAAGGAAATTTGTAGCTCCTCTCAGATTCCAGAACTTTCTGCCACAGAAATGTGAGGAACATGTGTTTTTTTAGCCAAATTTTGAGGTTTGCAAAGGATTCTGGGTAACAGAACCTGGTCCGAGCCCCGCAAGTCACCCCTCCTTGGATTCCCCTAGGTCTCTAGTTTTCAGAAATGCACAGGTTTGGTAGGTTTCCCTAGGTGCCGGCTGAGCTAGAGGCCAAAATCTACAGGTAGGCACTTCGCAAAAAAACCCTCTGTTTTTTTCCAAAATTTAGGATGTGTCCACGTTGCGCTTTGGGGTGTTTCCTGTCGCCGGCGCTAGGCCTACCCACGCAAGTGAGGTATCATTTTTATCGGGAGACTTGGGGGAACGCTGGGTGGAAGGAAATTTGTAGCTCCTCTCAGATTCCAGAACTTTCTGCCACAGAAATGTGAGGAACATGTGTTTTTTTAGCCAAATTTTGAGGTTTGCAAAGGATTCTGGGTAACAGAACCTGGTCCGAGCCCCGCAAGTCACCCCTCCTTGGATTCCCCTAGGTCTCTAGTTTTCAGAAATGCACAGGTTTGGTAGGTTTCCCTAGGTGCCGGCTGAGCTAGAGGCCAAAATCTACAGGTAGGCACTTCGCAAAAAACACCTCTGTTTTTTTCCCAAATTTAGGATGTGTCCATCTTGCGCTTTGGGGTGTTTCCTGTCGCCGGCGCTAGGCCTACCCACGCAAGTGAGGTATCTTTTTTATCGGGAGACTTGGGGGAACGCTGGGTGGAAGGAAATTTGTAGCTCCTCTCAGATTCCAGAACTTTCTGCCACAGAAATGTGAGGAACATGTGTTTTTTTAGCCAAATTTTGAGGTTTGCAAAGGATTCTGGGTAACAGAACCTGGTCCGAGCCCCGCAAGTCACCCCTCCTTGGATTCCCCTAGGTCTCTAGTTTTCAGAAATGCACAGGTTTGGTAGGTTTCCCTAGGTGCCGGCTGAGCTAGAGGCCAAAATCTACAGGTAGGCACTTCGCAAAAAACACCTCTGTTTTTTTCCAAAATTTAGGATGTGTCCACGTTGCGCTTTGGGGTGTTTCCTGTCGCCGGCGCTAGGCCTACCCACGCAAGTGAGGTATCATTTTTATCGGGAGACTTGGGGGAACGCTGGGTGGAAGGAAATTTGTAGCTCCTCTCAGATTCCAGAACTTTCTGCCACAGAAATGTGAGGAACATGTGTTTTTTTAGCCAAATTTTGAGGTTTGCAAAGGATTCTGGGTAACAGAACCTGGTCCGAGCCCCGCAAGTCACCCCTCTTTGGATTCCCCTAGGTCTCTAGTTTTCAGAAATGCACAGGTTTGGTAGCTTTCCCTAGGTGCCGGCTGAGCTAGAGGCCAAAATCTACAGGTAGGCACTTCGCAAAAAAACCCTCTGTTTTTTTCCAAAATTTAGGATGTGTCCACGTTGCGCTTTGGGGTGTTTCCTGTCGCCGGCGCTAGGCCTACCCACGCAAGTGAGGTATCATTTTTATCGGGAGACTTGGGGGAACGCTGGGTGGAAGGAAATTTGTAGCTCCTCTCAGATTCCAGAACTTTCTGCCACAGAAATGTGAGGAACATGTGTTTTTTTAGCCAAATTTTGAGGTTTGCAAAGGATTCTGGGTAACAGAACCTGGTCCGAGCCCCGCAAGTCACCCCTCCTTGGATTCCCCTAGGTCTCTAGTTTTCAGAAATGCACAGGTTTGGTAGGTTTCCCTAGGTGCCGGCTGAGCAAGAGGCCAAAATCTACAGGTAGGCACTTCGCAAAAAACACCTCTGTTTTTTTCCAAAATTTAGGATGTGTCCACGTTGCGCTTTGGGGTGTTTCCTGTCGCCGGCGCTAGGCCTACCCACGCAAGTGAGGTATCATTTTTATCGGGAGACTTGGGGGAACGCTGGGTGGAAGGAAATTTGTAGCTCCTCTCAGATTCCAG
Source organism: Pleurodeles waltl (assembly GCF_031143425.1). Lineage (NCBI taxonomy): Eukaryota > Metazoa > Chordata > Amphibia > Caudata > Salamandridae > Pleurodeles > Pleurodeles waltl. The sequence continues at coordinate 1,144,984,379 of NC_090437.1, read as the reverse complement.
AACTTTCTGCCACAGAAATGTGAGGAACATGTGTTTTTTTAGCCAAATTTTGAGGTTTGCAAAGGATTCTGGGTAACAGAACCTGGTCCGAGCCCCGCAAGTCACCCCTCCTTGGATTCCCCTAGGTCTCTAGTTTTCAGAAATGCACAGGTTTGGTAGCTTTCCCTAGGTGCCGGCTGAGCTAGAGGCCAAAATCTACAGGTAGGCACTTCGCAAAAAAAACCTCTGTTTTTTTCCAAAATTTAGGATGTGTCCACGTTGCGCTTTGGGGTGTTTCCTGTCGCCGGCGCTAGGCCTACCCACGCAAGTGAGGTATCATTTTTATCGGGAGACTTGGGGGAACGCTGGGTGGAAGGAAATTTGTAGCTCCTCTCAGATTCCAGAACTTTCTGCCACAGAAATGTGAGGAACATGTGTTTTTTTAGCCAAATTTTGAGGTTTGCAAAGGATTCTGGGTAACAGAACCTGGTCCGAGCCCCGCAAGTCAGCCCTCCTTGGATTCCCCTAGGTCTCTAGTTTTCAGAAATGCACAGGTTTGGTAGGTTTCCCTAGGTGCCGGCTGAGCTAGAGGCCAAAATCTACAGGTAGGCACTTCGCAAAAAAACCCTCTGTTTTGTTCCAAAATTTAGGATGTGTCCACGTTGCGCTTTGGGGTGTTTCCTGTCGCCGGCGCTAGGCCTACCCACGCAAGTGAGGTATCTTTTTTATCGGGAGACTTGGGGGAACGCTGGGTGGAAGGAAATTTGTAGCTCCTCTCAGATTCCAGAACTTTCTGCCACAGAAATGTGAGGGACATGTGTTTTTTTAGCCACATTTTGAGGTTTGCAAAGGATTCTGGGTAACAGAACCTGGTCCGAGCCCCGCAAGTCAGCCCTCCTTGGATTCCCCTAGGTCTCTAGTTTTCAGAAATGCACAGGTTTGGTAGGTTTCCCTAGGTGCCGGCTGAGCTAGAGGCCAAAATCTACAGGTAGGCACTTCGCAAAAAACACCTCTGTTTTTTCCCAAAATTTAGGATGTGTCCACGTTGCGCTTTGGGGTGTTTCCTGTCGCCGGCGCTAGGCCTACCCACGCAAGTGAGGTATCATTTTTATCGGGAGACTTGGGGGAACGCTGGGTGGAAGGAAATTTGTAGCTCCTCTCAGATTCCAGAACTTTCTGCCACAGAAATGTGAGGAACATGTGTTTTTTTAGCCAAATATTGAGGTTTGCAAAGGATTCTGGGTAACAGAACCTGGTCCGAGCCCCGCAAGTCACCCCTCCTTGGATTCCCCTAGGTCTCTAGTTTTCAGAAATGCACAGGTTTGGTAGGTTTCCCTAGGTGCCGGCTGAGCTAGAGGCCAAAATCTACAGGTAGGCACTTCGCAAAAAACACCTCTGTTTTTTTCCAAAATTTAGGATGTGTCCATGTTGCGCTTTGGGGTGTTTCCTGTCGCCGGCGCTAGGCCTACCCACGCAAGTGAGGTATCATTTTTATCGGGAGACTTGGGGGAACGCTGGGTGGAAGGAAATTTGTAGCTCCTCTCAGATTCCAGAACTTTCTGCCACAGAAATGTGAGGAACATGTGTTTTTTTAGCCAAATTTTGAGGTTTGCAAAGGATTCTGGGTAACAGAACCTGGTCCGAGCCCCGCAAGTCACCCCTCCTTGGATTCCCCTAGGTCTCTAGTTTTCAGAAATGCACAGGTTTGGTAGGTTTCCCTAGGTGCCGGCTGAGCTAGAGGCCAAAATCTACAGGTAGGCACTTCGCAAAAAACACCTCTGTTTTTTTCCAAAATTTAGGATGTGTCCACGTTGCGCTTTGGGGTGTTTCCTGTCGCCGGCGCTAGGCCTACCCACGCAAGTGAGGTATCATTTTTATCGGGAGACTTGGGGGAACGCTGGGTGGAAGGAAATTTGTAGCTCCTCTCAGATTCCAGAACTTTCTGCCACAGAAATGTGAGGAACATGTGTTTTTTTAGCCAAATTTTGAGGTTTGCAAAGGATTCTGGGTAACAGAACCTGGTCCGAGCCCCGCAAGTCACCCCTCCTTGGATTCCCCTAGGTCTCTAGTTTTCAGAAATGCACAGGTTTGGTAGCTTTCCCTAGGTGCCGGCTGAGCTAGAGGCCAAAATCTACAGGTAGGCACTTCGCAAAAAACACCTCTGTTTTTTTCCAAAATTTAGGATGTGTCCACGTTGCGCTTTGGGGTGTTTCCTGTCGCCGGCGCTAGGCCTACCCACGCAAGTGAGGTATCATTTTTATCGGGAGACTTGGGGGAACGCTGGGTGGAAGGAAATTTGTAGCTCCTCTCAGATTCCAGAACTTTCTGCCACAGAAATGTGAGGGACATGTGTTTTTTAGCCACATTTTGAGGTTTGCAAAGGATTCTGGGTAACAGAACCTGGTCCGAGCCCCGCAAGTCAGCCCTCCTTGGATTCCCCTAGGTCTCTAGTTTTCAGAAATGCACAGGTTTGGTAGGTTTCCCTAGGTGCCGGCTGAGCTAGAGGCCAAAATCTACAGGTAGGCACTTCGCAAAAAACACCTCTGTTTTTTCCCAAAATTTAGGATGTGTCCACGTTGCGCTTTGGGGTGTTTCCTGTCGCCGGCGCTAGGCCTACCCACGCAAGTGAGGTATCATTTTTATCGGGAGACTTGGGGGAACGCTGGGTGGAAGGAAATTTGTATCTCCTCTCAGATTCCAGAACTTTCTGCCACAGAAATGTGAGGAACATGTGTTTTTTTAGCCAAATATTGAGGTTTGCAAAGGATTCTGGGTAACAGAACCTGGTCCGAGCCCCGCAAGTCACCCCTCCTTGGATTCCCCTAGGTCTCTAGTTTTCAGAAATGCACAGGTTTGGTAGGTTTCCCTAGGTGCCGGCTGAGCTAGAGGCCAAAATCTACAGGTAGGCACTTCGCAAAAAACACCTCTGTTTTTTCCCAAAATTTAGGATGTGTCCACGTTGCGCTTTGGGGTGTTTCCTGTCGCCGGCGCTAGGCCTACCCACGCAAGTGAGGTATCATTTTTATCGGGAGACTTGGGGGAACGCTGGGTGGAAGGAAATTTGTAGCTCCTCTCAGATTCCAGAACTTTCTGCCACAGAAATGTGAGGAACATGTGTTTTTTTAGCCAAATTTTGAGGTTTGCAAAGGATTCTGGGTAACAGAACCTGGTCCGAGCCCCGCAAGTCACCCCTCCTTGGATTCCCCTAGGTCTCTAGTTTTCAGAAATGCACAGGTTTGGTAGCTTTCCCTAGGTGCCGGCTGAGCTAGAGGCCAAAATCTACAGGTAGGCACTTCGCAAAAAACACCTCTGTTTTTTTCCAAAATTTAGGATGTGTCCACGTTGCGCTTTGGGGTGTTTCCTGTCGCCGGCGCTAGGCCTACCCACGCAAGTGAGGTATCATTTTTATCGGGAGACTTGGGGGAACGCTGGGTGGAAGGAAATTTGTAGCTCCTCTCAGATTCCAGAACTTTCTGCCACAGAAATGTGAGGAACATGTGTTTTTTTAGCCAAATTTTGAGGTTTGCAAAGGATTCTGGGTAACAGAACCTGGTCCGAGCCCCGCAAGTCACCCCTCCTTGGATTCCCCTAGGTCTCTAGTTTTCAGAAATGCACAGGTTTGGTAGGTTTCCCTAGGTGCCGGCTGAGCTAGAGGCCAAAATCTACAGGTAGGCACTTCGCAAAAAACACCTCTGTTTTTTTCCAAAATTTAGGATGTGTCCACGTTGCGCTTTGGGGTGTTTCCTGTCGCCGGCGCTAGGCCTACCCACGCAAGTGAGGTATCATTTTTATCGGGAGACTTGGGGGAACATAGATTAGCAAAACAAGTGCTATTGCCCCTTGTCTTTCTCTACATTTTTTCCTTCCAAATATAGGAGAGTGTGTAAAAAAGACATCTATTTGAGAAATTCCCTATAATTCACATGCTTGTATGGTCACCCCGGAATTCAGAGATGTGCAAATAACCACTGCTCCTCAGCACCTTATCTTGTGCCCTTTTTGGAAATGCAAAGGTTTTCTTGATAGCAATTTTTTACTCTTTATATTTCAGCAAATGAATTGCTGTATACCCGGTATAGAATGAAAACGCACGTCAGGGTGCAGCTCATTTATTGGCTCTGAGTTCCTTGGGTTCTTGATGAACCTACAAGCCCTATATATCCCCGCAACCAGAGGAGTCCAGCAGACGTAACGGTATATTGCTTTCGATAATCTGACATTGCAGGGAAAAGTTACAGAGTAAAACGTAGAGAAACATTTATGTTTTTTTCACCTCAATTTCAATATTTTTCTTTTTCAGTTGTTATTTTCTGTAGGAAACCCTTATAGGATCTACACAAATGACCCCTTGCTGAATTCAGAATTTTGTCTACTTTTCAGAAATGGTTAGGTTTCTGGGATCCAGCATTGGTTTCATGCCCATTCCTGTCACTGACTGGAAGGAGGCTGAAAGCACAAAAAATTGCAAAAATGGGGTATGCCCCAGTAAAATGCCAAAATTGTGTTGAAAAATTGGGTTTTCTGATTCAAGTCTGCCTGTTCCTGAAAGCTAGGAAGCTGCTGAGTTTCGCACTGCAAACCCTTTGTTGATGCCATTTTCAGGGGGAAATCCACAAGCCTTCTTCTGCAGCCACTTTTTCAATTTGTTTTGAAAAAAACGAAATTTTCACTGTATTTTGGCCAATTTCTTGGCCTCCTTCAAGGGAACCCACAAAGTCTGGGTACCTCTAGAATCCCTAGGATGTTGGAAAAAAAGGACGCAAATTTGGCTTGGTTAGCTTATGTGGATAAAAAAGTTATGAGGGCCTAAGCGCGAACTGCCCCAAATAGGCAAAAAAAGGCCTGGCACAGGAGGGGGAAAAGGCCTGGCAGCGAAGGGGTTAAACTGTTTCAAAGCTTGTTTGAGGAATGCTGTGGAATCTGTTCATTGGTCAGTGAGTTGTCGGATCATCTTATGAAGCTGATCCATGACCACCATATATGATGTGACTGGGACTTGGTGCTCTTCCAATCAACCAACATTGATTTAAGCCTCATCGATAAGATTGAAGCTGAAGTTCTTTTTAATTATTTTGCAGTGCGCTGGAGTTCCAAACCGGATCTATGTCAGTCACATGAAGAAAGTGGTATGTCAAACTGATGAATAAGCAGAGTTGTTGAGAATACCAACAGCGATAGGATCAGTCTCAGGGCCAGAAGGAGAACAAAGGGGAACTGAGACGGGATCTGAGCCCGTTGGGGACGGTTCAGTCACTCCTGTGAGAGACGAAGGAGGAGATCTCCAGGAGGGTGTCGGTGAGCCTATCTCAATTGAGGCAGCAGGAGAGCCTAGTCAGAGGAGGGCTTTCCCAGATGCAGATAAATTTGAGGGACAAACAGAGCAGTTGGCAGACCCCGAGGGAGAAGGAGTTGAGGTGCATTAAAGTCACTGCGATCTGGCTCCTCCTGAACCAGTTGCAGGTCCGTCAAGAGAAAACACCATAGAGCAAGGAGACGTTTCAAGTTCAACACTAAAAAGAACATTGACGAAGGGTCCACTGAAAGGAGATAAGTGGCCGGAGTCACAAGCAAAGAGAAAGGAAGTAGCAGTTGACTCAACAATCGAGGAAGAAGTAGATACAACAAGGAGAGAAGATTTTAGTGAAGGAGAATTGAATAGTGTTCGAAAGTTGAAAAGAAAAAAAATAGGAAGTCGAAGATGCTCAGGTCCTGAATGGGCGTATGCAACTACAAGGGAATGGCAAAAATAATTTTTGTCTTTTTGTTTTGATCAAGACATTCCAGGTCAATATTTTGGCACTTGAAGGAAGCTGATTAACTGAACTGTTGAAACAATCTGAGAAACATTTTGAGAAAGAGACTGTTGAAAAAGTATCCAGAAAAGACTTTGATTACATGATTTGACTTTGAAACCTGATTTTGACAAGCTTCTAAACCGATTTCTGACAAAGGATCTTGGAAGAGAGGATGAAAGCTGTAGATAACTGCTGAAAGAAGATTTTTGTGTTTTGTGTTTGATTTTTGCTACAATTTTTTAAAATTTCTCTTCTGCTTTCTGATTCTTTACATATCATGAATGACATTACCCAGCAGGTTAGGAAAAATAGGTGCTGCAAATACATGATTATTGGGTTGGAGATTATGTGTGAGATATTGTTTATGGTATTGATTGTGGGAATGACTGTTCTTGATAAAAGCAAAGCCAACCATACTTCTGCTTCTGGGACAACTACTGCATTACCCGCAATAGAGAAGTTTAGGTTAGATGAGAAGTATCTGCACGAGGGAACTAATGCACAAGGGGAGCTTTCTTCTAATGTCTTCTGTCACTTATTGAGTGAGTATGTTGAGACAAAGGATGCGAATAATTGTTTTGTGTGTATGCAGATTCCTTCCTCAGTTGAAGAAGGAGTTACTTATCATGTTTTCCTCTTTGTTATGGGAAAAGTTGTAGTCTGTTACTAACAGGATTCTATAACCAAGAGTACATGCAGTACTTTTACTCCAACCATGATGTGGTGTTTTCGTTTGTCCCTATAATTAGGTATTTGAGTAAAGTAACTAAGGATAATGACAGTATTAGTTAGAGGTTTCTCTGAACTTACATTAACCTTTGGCACGGCTTATTCACACCGCAACAACTTGACCTGCTTGCTTACACCTTCAGAAAAGAGCTTCTTAGATCACACCGATGACAGGAGAAAGACATTGAAGGAGAAGTTAGAAAAAGGCTTAGAGCAAAGGACTTACAAGAATGATTATGCTTATAGTGCAATTAAAACACAAGGGAAATTAGCTTTAGATGCACAACACATAGTGAAACTTTGTATATATAGGCCTAAATCACACACTGACACTTTATTTGTGGGAATGAGTGAATGTAGACATGTGTTTTTGTTTCAGAGTAAATAGACATTTATGTTGAATGGACAGGATCCAGCAATTCCTGGGATATATTACATCTGTGGTCCTAATGTTTATTACCGTCTTCCAAGAGGATGGTATGGGAAATCTTATTTGGGAATAGTTTTCTCAAAGATTTTTCAAATGGATGACTTAAAGAAATTTCTGAAAGTGACTGAATTGCATCTTATGAAACAGAGGAGAGAGTCTCCTTCTTGTATAGTGGGAGATATATTTGGAGCAATAATTCCTTCAGTGGGAGTTTTTCTGAATTTCATAAAGATTCAAACATTGGCTACTATTGTCGATAACATGCTGACAAATTATTCAAGAGCCATACTCTTGATAGATAATGAATTACCTGTTGAAAGAGCTAGGACTCTTCAAAATCACCTTGCTTTATACATTCTATTAGCAAAGGATGGTGGAGTTTGTAAAATGCTTAATTCTAGGCATTGCTGCTCATTCATTCCTCATAACAGTAAAGAAATTAGGAGCTTTCTTACTAATCTGACTAATAAAAGTGCTGATTTGAAAGAATTGAAAGAACCAGGTGTTTGGGAGAAAGTTGGAAAAGGTTTTGCTTCAGTGGGAAATTGGCTCAGCAACATTGGGAAAGGGATCTTATTGAAAATTATACAGGGAATATTAATTATCATGGTTTGCCTTATTGGAATATGAGGAATATGTAAATTGTGTAAAAGAACAAAATTAAAGAAGTCAAAGAATAATCAGAGGAGGAAAGAAAAGAAAAGAGAAAAATTAATCAGGAAAAAGTTGAAAAAGGATCAACGATTTGAAGAGAATGAAATGACAGAATTTTAGTTGATGAAAAAATTTGTGAGGGATAGTTTAGTTTGTTGACACATTTAGTCATCAGAGGAGGGATTGCTAGAGTAGGTGTTTAATAAAAATATTCATGAATATTCATGTATTTTGAGTAATGGATTTGTGTAGATAATATATTAATCTAGAGGAAAATAATGCATGCATTTGAAAATCTCTCCATGTGAGTGGCCACCAAAGTTCATGAAGTATACTTATTAATGGTTTATTAACATGAAATGTTGAGCTTATGTTTAATTAATGTAGTAATACATAATATTAAGGGTTATGCATTATGTCTTAGCTTTATTATTTGAAAGCCTAAACTTAAGGGAGGTCCTGGCCTAGTTGCACGGCCTCATGTCAAGCTGTAGTTCTAAACTGATTACTAAAATGTCTGCTTAGAGAATTAAATTGTGATTTGCCACTGTGCTCATAGCTAAATTATTTTCTCATGAGGACTGCTTGCTAGGAGATGCTGTTCCTTTTGAATGCAAAAATGTAAATGTAATGTGTGTAGGACTGACTTTCCTAGGAGAGAACAATAACCACACTGACTGGAGTATAAGCTGCAACAATATTGTTACCCGACGAGCCAGATGATGAGGACATCGCAAGAAAAATCCAATCATCGACATGTGAACCGTGAACTAGGAGAAACTGCAGATTTGATGTTTTCGTTTTATTGGACAAAGTGTGAACATGCAATCCCTTGACAAATAGGGACATAGGAAGTAGTTTTAGGAAATCTAGCAAGACTGCATAGAGAGGAGATACCGCCATTATTGTTTGAGCGTCTTGACGAGAGACATGCTTAACTTTAATGCTTAAAGACTTTGCATTTCCTGAACTTAGATGCTGAATCCTGATTCCTTGCTGACTCAACTGATGACCTGTTGACGAAGACTATCTTTTCTTGCCTACCCACTTGAGGACAGGTATATTGTTACGCATGTGTTTGCTATGCCTATTTGATTTTTCTTTCTAGGTACCAACCACACTATTTTGATAGAGCAATACCACTGACCTGGTCAGTGCATTGCTCTGCCTCCCATGGCTCCACCCTCTAAGTAGAGCCCTTTCCCTGGCTCCTCTGAACTCCTGACCCCTGTCAGGAGTTCGAGGCCCTCCTCCACCTGCAGGCTTCTGCCTGCGCCTCTTCCCTGGTGTCTACTGGGAGACCTCTGCTTTCCTACTAGGCTACCTTCTACCTCTCTCCTTTTCCTCGTTTGTCTCTCGCTCCACTCTCTCTTTCTCACTTTGGCTCTCCCCCGCCGGTGCTGGCCCTGAGGCCCCACCCCCTTTTGGCTCCGCCCCCTTTTACACACCATTTTTTGTCCCCCTCCTGCCTCCCAGCTGTCCTCTCCTCCCCCCACCTCCCTACTTTAAGGCGGCTGTGCCACTGGTGTGCCAAAGGCAAGCCCGTCTGTGCCCGTCCAAGCCTGGACCGCACCCAGCACCAGAACCCCTGGCTCTCGTCCCCCACCACACACATCTTCACTATGACGCCACCACCCTCCGCGCCCTCAACACCGGCCGCTCTCCTGCCTGCCTTCAAGCCTCCCCACAGACCACCCGCAGACCCTTCTCCTGCCGGAACTGCACCTTCACCAGTCTCCACGCCAACGACCCACCTACCAAGGCAGGACACAACCATCTCAGATGTATCCTCTTCAACACCCTCTCTGTCCACAGGCATGCAGTAGAGCTATGGAATCTACGCGACTCAGCCTCCCCGACGTTGACTTCCCGACCGAGACCTGGATGAACCCCTCCTCAGCGCCTGACATCGCCATAGCCATCCCAGATGGCTACAAGACCACCCGCAGGGACTGCTCCAACAAACCAGGAGGAGGCATCGCCATCATCCACAAGAACACCCTCAGGATCATGACCAACACCGAAGACACCCTCAGCACCGCCAAACTCCTGCACTTCCAAATCCACACTGACCCAAACACCACCCTCCGAGGAACCCTTGTCTACAGGCCCCCCCAGCCCACGACAGCAATTCAGCGACTCCATTACCGACATCATCAGCACCCACGCTCTTGCATCCACTGACTACATACTCCTCGGAGACTTAAACATCCACCCCGAGAACATCAACGACAACAACACTGCCACCCTGCTCGACAACATCTCCAACCTCGCCCTCAAACAGCTTGTCATGACACCAACCCACTCCGCAGGACACACACTTGACCCTATTTTCCCCCCCAGCAATCACGTCTCTTCCAGCCACACCACTGAACTCCACGGGACAGACCACCGCTGCATCCACTTCTTCTTCAAGAAACCCAAAAGACACCACCGCTCACAAAGGATTCCCAAGCGCAGTTGGAACAAGGTCACCTAAGACCAACTGATCACGACCCTCTCCCGGAACACACCCATCGACACCACCGGCACTGATGCAGCCGCCCGCAACTTCAGGCAATGGATCAACACCTGTGACAATACTCTCACCCCAATCAAGAATCTCTCCAATAGATGCACCAACAGAAAGGCCTTCTGGTTCACTGCTGACCTCCATGAATTTAAGGAAAGCTGCCGAAGACTCGAAAGAAAGTGGCGCCAAGATCAGACTCTGGACAACCACACAGCCTTCAAAAACACCATCCGCAGACACCACCAACTAATCTGAGCCGCCAAAAGAACTGCCTTCAAAGACCAAATCAACAACAACACACACAGCCACAAGGAGCTCTTCAACATCATGAAGAAACTCTCCAACCCCGGCTTCAATGCCAACGACATCATGCCATCCCAAAACCTCTGCGATTCCCTAGCCTCCTGCTTCCAGTGCAAGATTGTAGACATCCATGACAGCTTCAGCACCCAGACCCCCCTGGCAACCACCAACACCACAGATTCACCTCCGACCAATCTCCTGCTCTCCTGGACCCCCGTCAACAACAATACGATCGAAATCATGAACCCTGCCCTAACCACATCCTCAACAAGGCAAGCTCCGTCATCGCACCCCAACTACGGAAGATCATCAACAGCTCCTTTGAGTCCACCACCTTCCCGGAGAGCTGGAAACACGCCGAGATCAACGCCCTCCTCAAAAATCCCAAGGCGGACCCAAAGGACCTCAAGAACATCCGGCCTATCTCCCTGCTCCCCTTCCCAGCAAAAGTCATTGAGAAGGCCACCAACAGTCAACTAACCTGCTTCCTAGAGGAGAACCACACCCTGGACCCTTCCCAATCTGGATTCCACAACAACCACAGCACCGAAACCCCCCTCATATCCGCCACCGACGACATCAGCAACATACTGGACAGCGGCAAAACCGCAGCCCCCATCCTTCTGGACCTCTCGGCTGCATTCAACACCGCCTGCCACCACACCCTATGCTCACGCCTCAGCAATGCTGGAATCCGCAACAGAGCCCTGGACTGGGTCACCTCCTTTCTCACTGGCAGAACTCAGAGAGTCCGCCTCCCCCATTCCGCTCGGAGGCCACCAAAATCATCTGCGGCATACCCCAGGGTTCGTCCCTCAGCCCGACCCTCTTCAACGTCTACATGGCCCGCTCACTAACATCACCCGATCCCACAACTTCAACATCATCTCATACACCGACGACACCCAGCAGATCATCTCCCTCACCAAGGACTCTGCCAAGACCTACCTCCAGGAAGGAATGAAGGCCATCGCCGAATGGATGAAGAGCAGCTGCCTCAAACTCAATTCTGACAAGATGGAAGTCCTCATCTTCAGCTCCATCCCCTCCACAGGGGGTAACTCCTGGTGGCCTGCCACTCTCGGAACCACTCCAACTTCCACCGACCACGCACGCAACCTAGGATTCATCCTAGACCCTTCACTATTCATGACCCAGCAAGTCAACGCCATCTCCTCCTCCTGCTTCAACTCACAATTTGAGGCTGCGACTCGCAAATAGGAAGGGGTGTTCCCTTCCTATTTGCGACGGCATCGCCATGCTGAGTTGCTTTGTGACCGCAAATGCGGTCGCAAACCAACTCGCAGTTACCATCCACTTGAAGTGGGTGGTAACTCATTTGCAAAAGGAAAGGGGTCCCCATGGGGGTAACACAATAACAATCTGACACTAATTTATTAAAATAGGTTATATTTTTAAATAGACACCTCAATGGATGAAATCCAAAGAGATGGTTCCAGAGATATGGATTTTTAAGAAAACAATGAAGCAAAGCACATTGTAATGGACCGCAATAGCAATACAATTCCAAAACGTTCATAAAGTTGTAAACAACTACTTTGGCACTTTTGGGGTGACCATTTCCGGCAGGGTGCTGATCACAGAGACCAATAAGGTCCAGTTAAACAGTTACCTCGCAGTCAAAGCAGTCTCCAGTCCATTTTCAGACTCTGTGGGCAAACCACCAGTGACTTTAATGGAGTGGTCCTGATGCAAGATTCAGGATGATGAAGATACCCAAGGTTGCTGAGGATGCTGACTCAGTGCCTGGGGACTTCCTAGAGCCATCCCTTGGTCCACAAACACAGTAGGTGGTTTTGACTACAGTTGTCAATGTCCCTTGACATACAGGTGAAGTTCAGCCAAAAACAGTTGCCATTGGTCTATTGGTCTCTGTTTACAGCAAAACCAGCTATCCCCTTTAGCTGTTGGTAACTTTCTTACTGGATGGTCAAACTGTACTCTCATGACTCTCCTTGGTCCAGCAGACTCAAGTGCAACTTGAAGGGTCTAGACTCAGTCCTTCAGTGATCAGTGGTGATCAAGTGTTCTTGGCTATCAACTCACCAAGGCAGACTTCTTCAGCTCCTGTGGCCCTGAAGCTGTAACAGGAACTCTGCCAACTGACTTGTGGAGTCACTTTTCCTTTCCGGGGCTCAGGGAGGACTTTTTCTTGAGCAGGACAACACAGACGTATCCTCTCTTTGCCAGCTCAAGGAGAAGCAAGGGCAGTCCAGTCTTTGGTGCAGCTTTCCTTGCTGGGTCCAAGAAAGCATCAGAGCAGTCATTCTTTATTCTAGTTCAGACATGTTCTGAGGTCTGGGTGCCAGTGGTACCATTTTTATGCCCACTATGTGCCCTCGGTGGATGTGGTGTCTCCTAGCCAATGGCCTATTAGGGACCCTCCTGCCTAGTGACATTTTCATGAAAAGTGCAGCATTTAGCTAGCCCAGAATGTACCATTCTGCCATTCCGCGCAAGGCAAACCCTTCTCATGGCATGTGGAGCTCCCTTGCCTATCCCAGATTTGTGGCTACCTGGGTGCTACATTCTCATGGAGAAAAAAAACAGTTTGGCAGCTGATTCCCCCTCTTTGTCCATGATGCCAGCTTGTCTGCAACAACAAAAGAGCAGCCCCTCTTGTGTGTGCACCATTTGCCCCACAAAGGTGGCTTCCACTTTGATGCTCAACTTTTGGGCTGACACCCTGTTTGGCCATTCTGCCAAGGAGAGGTCACACCTCTTCTAATAGCAGGCCCTTTGTGTTCCTTCCTGAGAATCATTTACCCCTTCCTGAGGAGGGCAGAATGCTGTCTAGTGACCAGCAACCATAAATAGTCATAGGAAAACCTTGGGTAACAAAGTGACAACTTTCCAAAGTTGCCATCTGTGGAAAAGTTAAATTACATTGGACTCAACCATAAAGTCGGGTTTAAGCAACAATTATTTTTATACCTTTAAGTATCATATTTATTAGTATAATTCAGAATTTAACACTACTGAGTTGTCAGTGTGTAAATCTGTACTTGCCAATGGGACTACTAGCCTTTCCACAGTAAAAGCAAGAATGCAGGTTTTTTTCTGTTAAGACATATAAATGTTAATAAACACATGCCCATCCTTTTAATGTTATGCACACTGCCTTTAGAGCTCATTAGGCATGCCTTAGGGTGATTTCAAAATATTAAAAAGAAAGGTTTGTGCTTTGCCATTATTTTAAATGGCACAGTGGAGTTCGCAGTTTAAAAAAATGCTTTGCCAGCCAGCAATGGTGGGCTGGAAGTCATGATTTATTTTGTCACACTCTTAGTGGAACAATAAGTGCTGCAGTCCATGAGAGACACTTTAACTTACAGGCCCTGGGAACACCTGATACCACAGACTTGGGACTTATAAGTAGGTTAACGTATGCCATGTGTGGATGCTTTATGCTTTAATGGTCAGAACTCTGGCTCTGAAGGCTGTTTGAGAGGACTCAGTGGACCTTCAGAATGAAAATACCAGCATAATCAGTCCAAAAACTTGAGGGTGAGCATGCAAAGAGGCATATTCTTACATATTTGCATATAGTGCCAGAGCCATTCTGTAGAATTATTCACGAAGGGCAAATGTATTGCCAATTAATTATAAAAAGGCCCATAAGGTGTTATCATGGGCCCTCTCTGCATCTAAAGCCATTGAAATCCCTGGAGAGCCTAGAAGTTTGTTTTTTCCTTTTGCATATAAAAATAGGTGGGTTTTGTCCAAGGCCAATCAACCTTTCATAACATCCATTTACAATGGATGGATTGGGTTATGTAGGATAGACTCTAATCTAGAAGTTAGAATCTTTGCGTAAATTTTGCAATCCTCATTTAGGAATGAGATTGACAAATAGTTCCTTGGTTGTAAAGAACTCTGAAAGAACCTTTACTTTCTTTATGTATTAATACAATCTGTACTTGTCACTCTATGGCAAAATATGTATACATGGAGGTCATGGGAACCAATAGTCCTTCATGACAGTTTTTCTGAACTAGAGATAGGATCCCTTTCTAGCCAAGCACTTTCTGAACGCATTGCCTTTATATTTTTTAATTCTCAATTGAACTATTAACAGTTATCTTGTGTTTTTGTGAGATGACAGGAATCTGAAAGTTGTCTGAAAAAAGGTCTCACATATTTTAGGAGACATTTGATTTTCTGAAAAGTATTAGTAACAGCAGAATGAATTCAATGTTGATGGTATTTCTTTTGTGTTCACACATTTTGTTGGGAAGGAAAAGTCCCTCACAGGGTGTTGGAACTACAACCCTGCAGAGTGCCTCAACTGTAATGATGTCTGGATTCCCTGATGCTTATGTTTGTTGTAGTGAGCGGATATGGAGTGTACCATAACATAGGCCTGTCTCATGGATTGCTGTCTGTTTAGACTATGATGGGCACCCAAAGTGCTACCCTACTAATGGTGAAAGGCTACTGCCTTTACAAGGAGTTGAGCTGCACAAGTGCCATGGTGTCAGCATACCGAATAATGATCAGTAGGAATGAACAGGTACTTTTTACTTCTGTCACTGAAGTGATGCCAACAGGTTCACTTATTTAAAGTTTGGTTGCTATGTGCTTACCTCACTCTTGGCCTACATTGCTTTAATGTGTAGTGCTGTGCAGTGGGTTTATATTATATGAATGTGCTGGGTTTATGTGCGACTGTGAATGGTAAAACACAAGAACCGTGTATTACTGGAGAAGGGAGATCCAGCCTCTTAAGAACACTTCAAATTATGTTTTTTGATTTTGCAAGGGGGCTCTGGGAAGCGGCTGGGCACATCTTAGGAAGGAGATGAGGCTGTTAAGAGAATCATAAACAGTAGGGTGGGGCTCCTATGGTAGCCTTTTGATACAAACATCACTGTGGCTTACATCCAGGTGTGAAACTGCAGTCACTCCCATGGCCTGTGTTGTGAATTGGAGTCACTGCTGCTGTGACAAACTGCTTTTCGGCAAAAGAGCACCGTAGAGGGACGAGGGCACTTCAAAACAAAGCTCAGCCCTAATACAAACTTCAAAGACTCAGACTCTAAATCACAGTTGGTGTCTGGAATGGACTACGATAAAGGGAGCCCAAGCCCCCCAAATTGTCAAGTCAAGCAGCAAGTCAGGCAGTGGGAGGAGGATATGCACTACAAGACTTCAGTCTGTGACCAGGACTGGGGCCAAGTCCTACTAATCTCCTAGCTGTGTGAGAGGACATCACCCATTCATGCCAAAACCACCTGGAGTGTGGAGCAGAGACATCTGCTTGATTGTCAAGATCAGTGTGCCCAATGATGAATAGGAGGGCGCTGGAGGTAGTGAGATTCAGTGGGGGATCTTGGTAAATGAATCCTTGTATAGAGGTGTGAGGAGATGGGTGCTGTACAGATTGGGTCATTGCCCAAGCTCAGGGAAAGTTTGACAGCCTCCGTAGGCCAGGGAATGGCCACCATAAAGTGAGTTGTGAATGCTGCTGGGTGATAGCCAGTGTGCGGAGATATGTTGGTGACCGCCGAAATGCCAATGGTGAACCTGTGAAGAATGCTGCTGTGCTGATCGGGGCTTAGTCCATGTACAAAGTGAGAACGGTGATCCTATATGTTGGGGGAGCCACTGGAACACTGCAAAGAGATGTGTTCTGGAAAGACTGTCGTCATAAGGAGGAGGCCGGCATCACTACCTGAGCGGGCCTAAGCTGCGACTGACAACCAGTCCCAGGAGCATCACACCTGCCCACTTGTAGTGAGATTCGGAAGATACTTACCAGCATCAGAGGAGCATTGAGAATGCCCTAGCCGCTGCCTTTATAGGACCATGTGTGAGGAACTTGAGGACACCTGACCACCTCCCTTTCTGGGCCATGTGTGAGGAAATTACCGGAGACTGCAATTTCAATGTTCAGATGCAAAAGGGTTAAATATAAAGGGATCTTTATACAAGGATGTAGATTTTTCAATACTAGAGATTTACTTTCCTAGGTCATTCTGTCTTACATTTCTTTCTTTATTTTTGGAACAAATGGTGATAATCAGGACTCCTCTTATAGTAGTCATTTAGGCATAGTAAAGAATGTAGGGAGTAAGTGAAGATAGATCATTGTTATTTAAAAGGTCTTTCATGGCTGAATATGTCATTCCTGTCTTTTGAATCATTCATCAACTCCTCATTCATTCTGCAATTCCCATTGTATTGCCTTGAAGAGACCAGGTTGTATTGTAGCTAACACAGGCTTGATCAGAGATGATAATCGCTTTGATCTTGGGATATAGTCAATATTGGAAAAGAAATGTCCTGTATGGTAATAAGAAGTAAATTATTTTTTCTGTTGTGGTATAGACTCCAGAAAAAGTCACTGTTTATGAGGTGTAAAACTCAGGACTATAAGGAAAACGTAAAAGCTACATCTTTATTTTCTTACTTTATATGACTCTAAAAAATATATTGATGCACACCAGGGGCCAGATGTAGCAAAGAAACATTTTGCGACTTGCAAATAGCGAGTCATAGCGACTCGCTATTTGCAACTCGCAAAATGTTATGCAGAACGGTGTCTCAGACACCGTCTGCGAGTCGGTATGGGGTCGCAATGACCTACCTCATTAATATTAATGAGGTGGGTCGCAAATTGCGGCCCCATACCGACTATGAGCACTCACTGACATGGAGGCCTGCTGTAGTCAGCAGACCTCCATGTTCGTGACTGCTTTTAAATAAAGCATTTTTTTTTTCTTTTAAGTGTAGCCCGTTTTCCTTAAAGGAAAACGAGCTGCACTTAAAAAAAATCCGAAACCTTTAGTTTCGGTATTTTTTCAGGGTAGGTAGTGGTCCCTTGGACCACTACCAGCCCTGAAAAAATAATTATGGGTCCATTCACAAAGAGGAAGGGGTCCCATGGGGACCCCTTCCAATTTGCGAGTGGGTTACCATCCACTTGAAGTGGATGGTAACTGCGACACCATTTGCGACCGCATATGCGGTCGCAAATGGTATTGCATACCACTAGGAATCGCAAATAGGAAGGGAACACCCCTTCCTATTTGCGATTCTGAAATGCATTTTGCGAGTCGGTCCCGACTCACAGAATGCATTTCTGCATAGGAAAATGCGATTTGCGACTCGCAAACTGCAGTTTTTGCCGTTTGCGACTCGCAAATCCTTTCCTGCATCTGGACCCAGATCTACTTTGCCCTGGCTAGTTGGTTAATAGAACGCACTGAATACGACATACATAAATCTGATTTCTCTCATTATTTTACAAAACAATGTAGTTGTCTTCTATCTCTTTTTTGCTGGAAGATATCTCTACAAGGCTTGATCCTCCGCTTTGTTTGTCTGGGTCTTCTGAGCTTACATGTGCAAGCAATTTATGGGGTTTCTAACTGGTGCATACAGGTGATAAACTAGGTGAAGTGCACTGAGGAAGTTTAAAAAATAGATGAAATTATAATGATGGTTTGAGGTACCTGTCTTTTGGTCATAGACATCACCTGTAATCTTTTTGGAACCATACATTACCTAAATATCTGTGACATCTGTATACCCTTAACTTTCTGTCACTGGGTACCAAAACTCTCTTGCCCTATTTGGCTAGGAGTAACATCGCACTGAACATGATTTTTTTCAGTTATCTATTACTCAAAACATGCTGGTTCTCTTCAGTGTCCTCACGCAGGGGTATATCCCTATCAAGGTCTGACACACATCTGTGTTTTTACTGAGTGTGATACTCCAGACATGTCTGTGTTTTCAATATACACACTTTATACCAGGAAATGTGTTTGATGGGGGAGATTCTATAATATGAAATAGCTGTGTCCGGGGTCTGTCAGAAATTAAAGAGCCCTACCAATCCCATTTTTTTCTAAAAATAAAAAGCAACAGCAGAAGCCTGGCTTATGGGGCTTGTGTGAATCCAAACACATTTAATTACCTATGCTAATGTGAAAGTGTGAAAAACGTGGTTGTTCGTTTACGGGGTGGTGTGGGCCGTTCTCAAGCAGCAGCCACAATCCTTGTCGAGGTGAACATAAAAAATTACTTAATCAACCTGTGCTTAACCCTCTTGTACTTGGCACAAAAGCAATCAGGCTTACCCTAGGGGTGATGTGTTCAAACTGTCATGAAGTGAAAAAAACACAAAAAATCCCCACAATAATTTTAAAAAATAGAGTACATTTTAATAGACTATTTGACACCAACACACTAAAACTCCAGTCAGTAGAACTGAAGATATGAAATTTTAAAGACCTCAGATAAATATAGCCCATAAAACACAAATTGACACTCATGGTTATCTGGTCGTACGAGAACAGGTGAAAGCAACAGGTTCAGGCCGACCGTGATGGGGCTTGGGCCGGTTATAGGGACCAGGTTAGTTCAACTGCAAAAGTTACCTTTTATGACCAGTGTGAACCATTGCTTTCTTGGTGAAGGGGGCTGCAAGGAACAGGAAGAGTGCTGCGTATGGTCATCACTGTAGCACGAGCAGCAGGCTGGACATCGTGAATAGTCATCACTGTAGTGAGAAGATCCTGTTGGGCGTCACAGACCACTGTTGCCGGAGATTTTCTTTGGTGGTCACCACGGGCTGTCAATACTGTAGCACAAAGGGTATATATCACATTGACGGTCATCAATGACAGTTACTGTAGTTCAATAGTCAGGTTCCCCAGAGCTTTGTGTTGGCAGTCAGCACAGGTGGCAAGATCTTGGCACAAATAAGCCTACTTGAGTCAGGATCTCAATTTATGAGGTAAAGATTACCAACTAATCGAAGAGAGATCTCGCTTCTCAGTCCAACTAACCTTTGACGTAAAATGAGATTAACCAGTAGCTATACATCAATTAAATAATCTTGATGATTTAAAGTATTGTTTTCAGTGAATAATGAGAGTTGGTGTGAGTTTTAAAGCTTCAGCCTTTTTAACAGCTCATTCTTATTGAAATCAACATATGATGTCATCAATTTCAATCATTAATCAATACATAAAAAAAAACAATCAACATATAGGAATAAACACAACAAGCCAGTTCCATAAAGTAAAGGATCCCTATTCTAAAATTCAGAATGGATTTTTAGAGAGAACAAGAAAAAGATGTGAGTCAGAACCCTTAAAGAGCTCCAAAGGGGAGTTTAAAGCATGAAGCTTTGAAGCCAAATATTAGCCGAACTTACCATACAGAGAGGTTCGTGAAACACAGGAGAGTCTCAGAGCAGCATAGATTCAGCAGCAAAATGAATGAGTCTGAGACATATATCTGCCCTAATGTAGGAACACACACTACTATAAACAATATAACCTAAGCTTTTGCAACATGCTTCTTCTTCTTCCCCCAGTGGGCTAATCACCTTTCAATGTCTTCATGGAAACGGGAATAGTTCATTGTCTTTTCACCAGGAAAACAATAGCTCACAGACAACAATGCTTAAGTCAATCATTTTTATCAACTATTTTGTATAAGTCCACAATGGTTCTCATCTTTTACTTTCCTTAAAAAACTGCAATTTCATGTTTTAAGCTTCTAGATCACTTCAGTAAAACACAAGGTACTTATTCATTCTCTATACTTAGTCTTTGCATGATTACAAAAATTTGCCACAGTTAAACTAAGACATTTAAATGCATTATATTATTCTATGAAATATATGCCTATGGAAAGGTTGAAACTAACTTCTTTGACATTGTCATCACTTTCACACGTCAGCTTGTTGGAAATGAAACATTTCACATTCTTAATTCAGGTCAACTTTGTAGAAAATGCTCCTTTAGTTATTCAAACCTAATACGTGTAATTGGGACAGTCTACTATATTTACTATAAATTTTAAATATTATTTTCTATCTAATGCCTACATGCTAATTCTGCACACTACTGCATTCATTTTCAATGTTTTAAAAATGCTTCATCAAGCCTGTTCAGGGTCAGGGAGAACATAAACCATCAGGATTTATTTTTTTCTCCAAGAAGCAGCTCAATTGATGCCGGCCAAGGGCCCAGGACTTGGGAGGCACCTGTTGGTGATCAGGAACTCACTCCAGCAGAGGCCAGCAGGGCTCAGGCAGATCCAGCTGCAGGTCGGAGCAGGTTTAGTGCAACCAGTCAGCTAGCTTGGACCTGATAGCAACTAAGACTCATCAACATCTAGGTTCAAGCACCTGCTTACCAGTTTTATCTTCAGTATCTGCTGGAAGATTATCAAGGTAAGACTAGTTAATTAGTCAGTTAGGGATTCAGCTTGATTTTCACAGTTTGACATCTAGAGACAGCATTTGGTTCTAGAGCAGCAATTGCAGACTTTTACCTGGTGTTACAGCACTATGAACTTGGCCTTGTTTTTCAGCGTTCAAAACGTACCTTATTCCATGCAGGTTGTCAGTTGACCACACAGTATAGACAATTCTTTTGTTTCTTAGCATTTACAGAACCCTAGCACTCTCAATGCATGATATAATGCATTAAGGCAAAAGGAATTCTGGAGCATTTCAATTAAAGTGTGCACCAGTATTGGTGTTTCTGTAAAGCGTTTTGTTAATATAAGTTATGTGGTAGCTTTACCAGGTTTGTGTTAAACTTGCTTGTACGACGTTTTTAGCACACTGTAATATCTGCAGACAATTAATACTGCACACCATGCTTCAAAGTGAGATCTGGATGAGTCTTTTAACAGGTGTAAATCCAAATAGAGCATTCCATTGTCAATAAAGACTGATTCATAGTGAAATAATGGTCATTGTATTACTTTTGCCTTTTCCACTGTAGCAATATTATGCCCAATATTCACATACACCTAACAGACAAGATCAAATTGTGGCTTCATACCACTGTATTGCTTTTGGACCAAGCAGCTGAAGAAAGATGTTTTCTATCTGCTTCCCAGATTCCTTTTTCTAGTCTCTAGTGTGTTGCTCATCCACAGAGGTAGTTGTGAGTGGCGGATACATGTTGCTCCTGCAGAATCTACTACGGCACCAAACAGGTTAGTGCATGTTTTCCCCAGATCATGAATCTGGCAACAATCTGTTCTGTTCAAGACACAAGACACCAAAACTTGACAGTAGGAAATTCTTTTATAAAACAAACACTGTGTGGGTGCTGGACCTTCCTGACATTGAGCCACAATTGTGTGGTACATGCAGCCTTTCCTCCCATGTGGGGACATATTAAAAGACAAAACTGGTTCATTCCCAGTCAGGGGCCAGAAAGCACCACTAGACACCATGGATTTGAAATAGTATTCTTGGCCTCTCTTGCAATTGGCTAGTTTCTTTCTTAACAAGCAGTTTTATCTTCTACATTGGGGTACCAATTGGTGCGTTGTCCCAAATTTGCAAAAGCTAGTGAGATGGAGGACAGAGGAAAGAGTAAGCACACACTCAGTTAGAAAGCCTGCCATCCCTCTATAGCATTTCTTGTTGCTTGAATAAAAATCATCCTTAGTGATAGGGTGTATCTCAGGCCACCTGAGTTTGTCCATTGGGAGTGTACCTCTCCTGATCTGCTTCCCCAGTAGAATTGAAATGCACATGGTAGTCAGATGCCAGAACAAGGCACACATTGAACCTTGAAGTCAAGCTCACCACTCTGTTTCGTTATTTGCAGCATGACAAAAAAGACACTGGTTGTCGATTTGGCTTTTCAGGTGCCTAGATTGACAGAACAGGGCTAACACCCCTCACATGCTTCACAGGGGTCTAACATTCAGATTTAAAATAGAGTCCATAGCAAGACAGGCTTTTGCTAGGGAACCCAGCTCCTTACTGTATATATTTCTGTCCCTGGACAATTTTTTCCTAAAGTAGTGGATTTACAGGGCCTGTGCACCTTTGTTTAGTGTCTAGCCCCTTCTTGCCCCAATTATCCCATGCATCACTGTTAAAATATTACTACATGGTTCCGTGATCCTGCGACAGGAGAGATGAACACTCAAATACTGAATCCATTTGTTACAAGTTTGGATTCACAGATTGACTTTGGGACTTGAAAAGTTGCATATGAACAGTTTTGGTCAGGAAATTCTAGTATCCCTACACATTTTATAGAGACCTGACTCCTTTTAAGGAGGTGTGAGCTGCAAACAGTGTACAGGCGCTCCTTATCCCTAATGCTGTGTTAATGGCAAATGTTGATGAAAACACTCAGGCCCTCATTACGACCCTGGCGGTCGGTGGTAAAGCAGGGGTGAGACCACAAACAGGCCGGCGGAAAAAAAATGAAATTATGACCGCGGTCATCCGCCACTTCAACTTTCCGACCGCCATGGAGGTGATTACCGCTGGGCTGGAGATTTCGGTCTCCAGCCCGGCGGACGTCACTATACCGCCAACGGTAACTAGTCCCTGCATACCACCATGGATTTCGGGTGATTGGGAACCGCCATGAGATCCATGGCGGTAGGCACTATCAGTGCCAGGGAATTCCTTCCCTGGCACTGATAGGGGTCTCCCCCAACCCCGCTACCCCCACGAGTCATCCCCCCACACCCCCCTGCTACCCCCCAAAGGTGGCACAACCCCCTCCCCACCCTCACCCCAAGTTGCACATATACACATATACACACCCCTACACGCACACACACCCAAAATGCATATACATGCACCCCTACACGCACACATACATCATGGCAACACATACCCGCACATTTCCCATACACACAGCACCGCCCTGCACGCATACACGCACTTACACACCCCCTCTACATACTCACACGCATACCCCCATGCACGCACACAACACACATCACCCCCCTCCACCCCTTCCCCTAACGGACGATCAACCTACCTTGTCCGTTGGCCCTCCGGGAGGGGACAGGATCCATGGGGGCAGCTCCGGCACCAGCACACCGTCACCAGAACACTGCCACACCGAATCATGGGACGTGATTCTGTGAGCGGTGTTTTGTTGACGTGGCGATGGAGGTTGAGCAGCCTCCACTTTCCCGCCGACCGCCAGTATGGCTTCTGGCGGCTTTCCGTACGGAAAAGGACGGAGGGCTGCCAGCGGTCATAATACGCGGTGCGGAAGACCGCTACCTCGGCGGTCTTGCGAAAAGACCGCTGAGGTCGTAATGAGGGCCTCAATCTTCACATTTGCATTAAGTATTGCACACCAGATTTTACTGCCAGTGGTGAATCCCTACATCCGGCATTCCCACTCTTCTATTTCAGTATACAGGTTCTCATGAGTATGTGTAGGGCATATCACAGGACAAAGTGCTTATTCCGACACATTGCCAATAAACATACCTTGCAAACTGCCATCTATGCTCCACTAAAGACACTTAGGCGGTCATTCTGACCGCGGCGGGCGGCAGTCGCCGGCCGCCATGCGGTTACCGCCAAATGACCGCACCGCGGTCAAAAGACCGCGGCGGTCATTCCAACTTTCCCGCTGGGCCGCCGGGCGACCGCCAAAAGGCCGCCCGCCGACCCAGCGGGAAAGCCCCTGCAACGAGGAAGCCGGCTCCGAATGGAGCCGGCGGAGTTGCAGGGGTGCGACGGGTGCAGTGGCACCCGTCGCGATTTTCACTGTCTGCAAAGCAGACAGTGAAAATCTTTCTGGGGCCCTGTTAGGGGGCCCACGGCACCCGTTCCCGCCATCCTGGTTCTGGCGGTGGACACCACCAGAAACAGGCTGGCGGGAAGGGGGTCGGAATCCCCATGGCGCCATCCCCATGGCGCCATGGCGGATTCCCTGGGCCAGGGGAAAACCGGCGGTAAAAGGTTCCCCTTTTCTGACCGCGGCTTTACCGCCGCGGTCAGAATAGCCCAGGAAGCACCGCCAGCCTGTTGGCGGTGCTTCCGCCGCCCTCCGCCATGGCGGTCATGGACCGCCAGGGTCAGAATGACCCCCTTAGTCAGTATTTACAGTTCATAGCTATGCACCTACTGATCGTTTTCAAGAACACCCTAGTAGACACACACTACTGAGCTTCCACAATAACCTTGCAAATCATGATTTCACTAAACCTCAATTAACACCCATTTCTAATTTTCATACATTAGCATTCTCACATAGGGGCACATGAAGATATTTGCCACACTAATGTTATAATGTGGGATTGTGTTGTACCTGGAGCTCTGCGAAGCTCAGCCGTGACTGATGGAATGCTGGCTACGTCCAGCTTCTATTACATTATGGGGTTCTTGGAGGGTGGGTGTTTGAATCTCGCCATGGCAATTGGTGTAGATTCCTGGTTTAAGTGGCTGTGGAGGGGTTTTACTCCTGATGGAAGAAAGGAACCTGTTGCAAAACACACCTTTGTCCTGCAACATTATTACAAACTAACAAATGAGCTACTGACCAGTTGCGAAGAGGCAAATAGAAATATACATAAGCACATGCATAACCTCTTCACCTATCAGCAGAATGGTTCCACCCAGACAGAGACAGACTGACTTTTGATTTCCTCATAGTTCCAGACAAGGGAATGGGTGCCGCTTCCTGGGGAGAATCTACCTGGCAGGTCAAGGGTTAAAGAATTCACAATATTGATTTTAATCACCTTACAAATTACTAATGGTAACCTCTGACACATATGGTAACTTTGCTGAATACTTCAGACCAATGCATGAGTTATTTGGAATAGCAATAGAGTTAAAATATTAGATATATTTATGGTGGTGTAAAATTGAAACTTTTACTACTGGGCCTGGTAAAATCAGAAAACACATTTCCATTTGTGAAAACATTCTTCAACTTTATCATACAAAGACAAGGTTTAACTAATCTAGCCAGTGGCGTTACAAAGGTCTCCGCCACCCACGTGGTGTGGGTGGGCCCCTGAGATCCAGGGGGCCTCTCCATGTACTTTTCAGAGGGGCCCACTCACGTTTTGTTACACCATTGCGTCTTGCACACCTGTGTTGAAGATCTTATGTCACAAAATATGTCTACCAAGAGGAGTTGGACATCCTGCAGCAGAAACATATTTGCTACTTAGAATGTACTTCCACTTAAATGTAAATGTCATGCCCCACGTGGCTGGGGCCTATGAAATTAAGAAAGAGCTGATAGTATGGTCAAAGATGGCAGCAACCCATGCACTGAGATGTGTAGCCCTGAGCAGCATCAAATCAGTTTTATTTTAATTTTTACAACTTTTATACTTTGCAAAGTTTCAAATAACATAAAGAGAGAAGTTTAAAGTCAGTCAGCTACGCATGTTTGCAGACTTCTAGTTATAGTACAGGTGGTTAAGTGTCAATAAATGACACAAAAATATCAGAAAATTGTGCATTTATGTAAAAGGGAATCTCCGGGTGCTATAATATAAAACAAGAGCTTAGGTCTGGTGAAACATTTTAACGTGTGACATTGTCATTGAGGTGGATAAAACATCTGGTCATGAGAACCAGGCAGAAGGCAAATCCAAAGAGATATTTACAGGTCTGGTTATAGTGAACAGAACTTGGTGGGGGAAGAAAATCTGAAATCAAAAGCTCCTGCTGGAGTGATGAAAGATTAAATGAAGGTGCATTTAAATTGTTGAGATGTGATGAAAAGTGATTGGATCCTTCTGCTACCTTCACTTGAAATCACCCTTGCACATTGAGCTGCCATCGCCTTTCGCCCCCTACACAGTAACTTGATATATGTTTCACATTCACACCCCCTGACGACAATGAAACCATAGCTATGTTGCAAGACCTAGCTCAAACAAGGACTAAGGTGGCCTATTTACGAGGCCACCCAGGTGAAACACTTACAGGCCCAATGCCTACATTTGTGAACAACTCTCTAAGATATGGAGCATTCTCCAGTCTTTTTCGACTTTACCTATATAAAGTGGAAAAAAGCTTTAAGTTTGTTTAGCCATGATATTTTGTACAGAAAGAGTTCCCAAACCCAAACCCATGCTAGACATGATATACACATCTTAGCACTATGGTGCATGAGTGTGTGTAGCAATAGGCAGTATAATTGTGTGTCAGTGCTAGGGAGAGAGCAGTACAGTGCAATATCTTAGTATTCTGCTCACTCCCTCTCACTCAATTCAGCACATTAACTTTGGAAGCTGGGTTGTCTGAGTTTTTAGTAACTCTATCCTATGTTGTTTCAGCCTGGGGGTTACCTGCATTCAGGAAAACTAAAAACACTATGTGGCATATTTACAATCTTTTCACATAGGGTAGTACCGCAAGCCTCCTTGCTGCGCTGTGCAGCATAAAAAGAGCAGGAATGTGCCATATCTACAAGATTCAGGCAGTTCCAGTCCCCTCTGCTGGCGCACAATGGGCAGTGTGTGTGTTGCAGGGATTATTGTTTTTATGCAGGGAAGGACCCCTTCCTGCACTAAAAACACTCACAAGATGTGTTTTCTTTCTGTGTCTGCTGCAAAATGCAGCACACAAAGAACAAGAAAAAAACGAGGAGAAATAAAGGTATTTCTCCTCGTTGCGCCTCCCTTATGCCTCTCCTGGGGAGGCATGGGCTTTTGACACATTAACAGGTTCACAAATCCTTTTAAGTCTGGGAATGTGTCACAATCCATGGGTGTTGTGTGGGAACACCTACTGCAACACCCATGGAATGCCTCTGTCACAGAGTAAGGCAACACAGGAACTTGCGCTGCATTGCCTTACTCCATATTCATAAGCCCTTGAAAAGCCATGCAAAGTGGCTTTGCATGGCCTTGTAGATATTGGCCTGCAGCCTGCACTGTTGGTGCATTAAAAAAAAGTCACTCCCTGGTGGTGCAAGCCACTTGTTAATACGACCCATCTATTTTTGTGAGGTTGCCCTCCTGATCAATCAAGAACAGATATCAACGTTTACTTCCACCACAATGTCAAACTCCATGAGCCTTGGAACAAAGATTTCTGTCACTTAAATTCTCTGTGTTTGAGAGTTCAGAGAATATGGCTTCCTTATAGCGAAAAATTGTGGAATCATTCCCCGAATTTCCCAGAAGATCATGTTAGCAGACATTTATCAGTCACCACCTTGTCACAGCTTCATAATTCAATTTGCAATAATGTTCGGAGCTTTTTCTTTCACAACTGCTTACAGTCAGGAGACACTTCTAATAGAGTGGGGCACCACTAGGGTATCTCCCCACACAATGATGTGCGGATGTATAATTTGTGTCTCCTCCACAGAAATTCCTTCAACTTGAAGCAGTCAGATTGCTGCATGCAAACAAAACAGCCTTTTAATTCTGGTCGGTGTCTGTTAGTCAACTTTCCAGGCCCCAAAACTCTGAATAGCATGATGCAGGGCAGGAACAACTGGCCAGAATCAGTGATTCTGTTTATAGGAACTCTAACACCCCCTGCACCACACTACTAGATATATGCTCGTTCAGTGCTGAATAGAGACTTTTATGTATGTTATACTAACTGGTATACACTACTGAATTATTGTGAATTTATTGATTTGTGAAATATTAGTATTACAGTTACCAAATCAGTGCAATGTAGGTAGTCAATATATTCATCATTACCAATTGGCTCTATGTCTCTGGTCTAGGCTAACAGTGTCCTTCTTCCTATACTCTGTAACTTTAGGATGGAAGCGGAAATCTTCACCACAGACGTCTGAAACCAGATCATCTATAGTGGAACTTAGAAAGGCTCTGTAAAAAAACTGCTGAAAAAGCTTTTGAACTCATAGATAATGATCCTCATGCTGACTTTGAGACTTGATATTGATTACGTGACTTAGGTACAAAAATTGCCAAGTTCATAGAAGAAATCAACAACAATGAAATTTCAGTCATATCGGGCAAAGACAAAGGTTAACCTCAATTTCCAACATGGAAAACCCCTAATCGGTTAATGTGCTTCCCTAAATGAGGGGATCAGCAACATATCCAAACTTTAACATTCCAAACATTTTATGAACTATTTATCAATGGACATACTGAACCGATCTGATCAGCTTCTCTTAACACTAGGGTAATGTCCTGGAATATCTAATATTGTTTAAAGTCAATCCTTTATTTCCTGGCTATATCCTATGGAGAGTAGTGTGAATAGACAAACATAAAAATACGTCCAAATAAGGAACCTCCCCACATAATCACCAATCGGGCTGTAGATAGGCCTGTGTTGGGTTACCTCCCACAAATTGTTTAATTCACTTTAAGCAAATTATGAACAATTCTGTAAATTAGACATTTAAGCACATTTTCCACTGAAAAACGGGTTCAGGCTAATTGAAGTGAAAAATGTTTCACGGAGACATGTTGAAATAGAAAATGGGTCACAAGACTTGAGCATCAGCAAAGCATTTCAGATTGAATAGTGAAGGAAAATGATAGAGCCAGAGAGACTCCATGGTTTACAAGAAGGGTGCGTAATCTTCAAAAGCCTAATTGTGATCTAGATATGAAGGAAGGAATGTGAAAAATAGTTCAGTACTTGCCATTTTATCCACAACCTGGTGAATAATATAGTGAGAACTGTTTCATGATCAACTGTGTCAAATGCAGCAAATAAATCAACATGCATTGAGAATATTGTTCAGAATTTGCATCCATTGTTTGGGAGGCCCACTATCTCTCTACTATTTTTGGGTTGATTTCCTGATGACAGGGTGTTCAGGAGATCATTATTAGACTTGGGAGATATCCATCAAGGTCGAGGGAAGCTCTGAGACCTGCCTTTTACTCTGGAAATCCATGGGCTCTAGTTTTGGTTTCTTCAAGAAAGACGTATGCTGACCAAATTTTATATCTGATAGAAATATATATTTTTTTATGGATAAATCAATGATTTTGACAATTAATGAGTCAATGTTTTTTGTGCAACATTTAATCTGGTTTGCTGGAATGTAGAGATCTGTATAAATTGAAGGTTTGGGAATGCGATAATTTGGAGTATGCTTGGAATGTCATTTTATTTTTATAAAGACCAGTTCGTTTTTCTGAGGAGCATTTCCTCTTTGCCTGGGATTGGACTTCTAGTCCCAGGCTGCCTGTTGTGACATAGACTGGCAGGAGGTGGAAGAACTAACTGGCACTCCATGTGGGAGCATAAAAGTGGCCACAGCTACAGCAACGCAGGATTCCTGAGCACCATTTCTTCCTCACCTAGGATCGGACTTTTGGTCCCAGACAGCCGGCAGGAGGTAGGAAGGATACTTGCATGCTGTGTAGGTGCATAAAGGTGGCCACAGCTAAGGCATGAGATGCACTCGGATGTGTGCCCGGGCCAGAAGTTGGTCCATCTGCGCCCATCCACAGCCAAAAGAGGCTGGGCTGGGCCACCACTCCTGGATTTGTCATCTGCACCACCAATAATGACTGCAACCGGGAATTGGGGGTAAGAGAAAGTCAGCTATGTTATTCTTTCTAAGGATTGCCTGTTGGCAGCCTCAATAAGCAGTTTTCTAACAAATGCTGTGGGTGCAATCAACACGGAGATTCAGTGTGTGGAGGAAAGAATAAGGGTCATCACGAAGGTCTTATCTAAGGCCATGGATAATGGATCAGGAAACTCCATGTATACTGGTAGGGGAGTCACTCAATCCCTGCATTTTTACCAGTGACTCATTAATTATCTCTAATAATATCTTGTCCTGCAGCAATGCTCCTGCGGGATCCCACTTAAGGAAAGTGGCAGCTGATACTAACTTACCAATTAAGACAGTGAACAATGTACTGTCTCAAGACAGTCATCCTGACACAGGAGCAGTTTTACATCAAACCTGCCATGCCCAGAAAGTAATCCCATTAATGTTCAAATCAACGTTATCGAAGGTGTCCTTAGGGCACCGATCAAAACTATACTCTCTCAACTTAAAGGCATCAAATCAATTTGTCAATTTTTTTATTCTTATGGTTTGGGACTCCAATGGAGGTCCACATAACACATCAATACCATAACACTTTTTACAACACAACAAAGTTAAATAGTTAAAAACATAGTTAAATAAAATTCTTCCGAATTATTCAGCCTCCAATAAACTTTGTGTGTTATATTTAAAAAGGAGCAGCAGCCTTAGAAAGTGACAACATAGACTATGCAGATATTACACGCGTGCAACAGATAACTGGCTGTGCAAAGAGCAATAACCACAAAAATGACAATATATGTCATACATCACAAACCAAACTGATATTACATTCAAATTCAGTACTACACATTTAAAGAATATCTAAAAAATGGAATGATCTTATTACAAGCCATTTCATTAGATGGAAATGTAGGGCACTTTTGATCCTACAAAACAGAGCGTGTTCGACAATGGCTTTAGAAAGTGAGGTGCATTGTGCAACACAGGGCAAACAAATATTACGTGGCTTTGACCTTGACTATAAAACTGGTAAAACTCACATAGGGGGTCATTCTGACCCTGGCGGTCATGGACCGCCATGGCGGTGGGCGGCGGAAGCACTGCCAACAGGCTGGCGGTGCTTCCGTGGCATTCTGACCGCGGCGGTACAGCCGCGGTCAGAGACGGGAAACCGGCGGTGTACCGTCGGTTTCCCGCTGCCCTGGGGAATCCTCCACGGCGGCGCTGCTAGCAGCGCTGCCATGGGGATTCCGACCCCCTTACCGCCATCCTGTTCCTGGCGGTGTTCCCCGCCAGGAACCGGATGGCGGTAAGGGGTGTCGTGGGGCCCCTGGCATGCCAATGGCATGGGCACTGCAGGGGCCCCCTAACAGGGCCCCACCAAGATTTTCAGTGTCTGCCAAGCAGACACTGAAAATCGCGACGGGTGCAACTGCACCCGTCGCACCCCTTCCACTCCGCCGGCTCCATTCAGAGCCGGTATCCTCATGGAAGGGGCTTTCCCGCTGGGCTGGCGGGCGGCCTTCTGGCGGTCGCCCGCCAGCCCAGCGGGAAACTCAGAATTACCGCGGCGGTCTTTTGACCGCGCAGCGGTATTCTGACGGCGGTACTTTGGCGGTCGGCCTCCGCCGACCGCCAAAGTCAGAATGAGGGCCATAGTCTCTCCTTTTTTGGGAATTTATCCCAAGTGGCAGTAATCACATGTAGGGGGAGCGAATCCATTCTTATTAAAAGGATCAGTCGTCAAACCCTGTAAGGAAGATTGCAAGTTAAATAACCCTTAGGTTTGTTCCCCAGAGTACTATCCTATACCACCTGGTCAAACTTGTTTAACTAGCACTAGCAGTGTCTCTGGCCAAATGTATGTTATATTTTATACAGAGATTTTTTTTACATAACTTTTCAACATAGGTGTGTACATAGAAAAGCCTATATTCAGATCAAGTCCAAAAGGTTCTTTAGCCAACTCGAATGGCCTGGAAAAGGTGCTTTTTTCTTTCTGGAGATAAAAAATGTAAAACTTCAAAGCTGCATGAAGGGTTTCCACCTCTCTGCCTAAAAACAAGCAGAGCAAGAGCCAAAGCAAAAATGTAAGCAGACAATACACCAAACCCCACACAAAAGTCTTGGGGGCTGTAAATGTATTCAAGTTAGAAATATGATGGAAATTTGTCCTTTAATTTCCTCAAAAAAGCCTCAAAGTCTTGTATCCAACAGTACACGCGTATACCATAATGAAGGGGGAATTTTAACCATAAAGACCAACAGAACATGACCAAAATGGTGGTAAAACACTGTGGAGAAATCAATGGAAGCTATATACACAGGCA
Organism: Pleurodeles waltl; assembly: GCF_031143425.1. Lineage (NCBI taxonomy): Eukaryota > Metazoa > Chordata > Amphibia > Caudata > Salamandridae > Pleurodeles > Pleurodeles waltl. Next base: position 1,144,952,394 of record NC_090437.1, on the reverse strand, counting down.
TACCCCTAGAAAGAGGATATTTATACATTATTGATTTGAGCACAGCAATATTATCAATAGTACTGTGATTTCTTCTGAAGCCTGCTTATTCTGGGGGAATTATGGTATTTCCTTTAGCCCATTGTTGTAAATGGGAGAATGCTTTCTTGGTAAAAGGTTTGCCAGTTGCATTCAGTAGTGCTATCAAACTAAAACGTGCAGGAGAAGACTTAGGTCTCTTTTTGTACAACAGAACAATGACAATGCCCTTCCAAGATGAAGGAATTTTTACATATTGGTAGCAATATTCAAAAAGTGGACCAAGAAGGGATACCCATGTTGTAGCTTCCTTTTTAATAACCCCAATAGGAGCCTCATCAGGCTGCATTGTTCCAGATGTTCTAGAATTCTTTTATGAAACCAACAATCTCACCTATAGAAGGAGCACCACATGCTGCAAACATCTCTTCATCCACACAGAGCTCCTCTGGATCAACTTCTTTAGTGTTGCTAGAATACAGCTTAGAGATATATCCCACCCAGGAGTTGCATGCAAAGTCACCCTAGAGTCACAGTTTTCAGCAACCAAGTGCCAGAATTTCCGTGAATCCCTAGAGTTCACAGCCTCTCCCAGGTTGGTCCACTTAGCATCACTTTCCCTCCTATGCTGTTGCTCTCTGAATGTACATATGTACATTATTTACGTTTGAGATAATCAATTTCATGCTGTCTTTTTAAACTAAATCTTGCCGAAGGATGGATTCCCAGGAACTAATTCCTGGATAATCCCTGGATATTAAAGGTCACAGTTGTACCTACTAAGCTGTGATCACTCATAGTGGTAGCACGTGCAGTAAATTTCTCACCGGTCCCAAACATATGTACAGATACTATGCCATAATCAAGTAAACTCTGCACAGAATTTGAATGGGAAGCAAAGGTGGCAGGATCACCAGCTGGAGTTCTTCCATTTAAAATAATACTTCCCCAGAATTTCAAGTAATGAGAAACTTCACCTATCTGTTCTAATTATCTTCTGGTAAAGAGATCATTGGTATGGAAGACTGCTTCTTTTTAGACATTAGCAAAGTTTGAGGAGGCAGCTCCTTTTGCATTTAAATCACCTATAATATTACCAAGGGACAACATTCAGCCATACTGATGTCATAGAAAAAAATGAACTAACCAAGTTGTCAAAAGAGATCCCTGGAGGAATGTATATTTGCTAATAGAAGAAAGGAGGAGAAGCGTCTCTCATCCCGAAAAGCCAACATAAATCAGTGGCATTAATTTGAAGGATGAACAAAAATCTCTTCGTTCCAGTATTCTTAAGTAAAATTAGCCCTCCCACCCCTAATAGCACGACCCTTCCAGAATGCCTTTCATTGCAAGAAAGTACAAAATATTCTGCAAATGTACACTCTGAACCTGACCAGGTTTCTTGTAAACATAAAATTAGTGGGTTAAAAGACTTCAGAAAATTCAAAATTCAGTTTTGCCTCATCATGTCCCAGTATGGACAAATTCCAGTCTTCTGTCACCCAACTCCACTTAATGGGGTCATCCTTGTATTCAATATCTTGTGGTTAAGCTACATGACCCTCCAAGATTTTGATCTCTCATCCACTCTGCCAAGTGAGGCAACTATATCCTTCGGAGACCCCATTTGGAAATCGTTAGCAGGCCTAACTGTAGCAACCACCACTGACTTGTTATATTTTTGTGTATTCAAATGTTGTATCAGAGTCTCTAGGTGCTTCTCAAAAGGAACAATATTAATCCCCCATTTCAAAAAGTAAACACTATTGTGTACCACAAGCCTTAGTGCTTCAATCTCTAAAAAATAATTTAGAATAGAACTTCTGTTCACCAGAGGAGACTCATTGTCAAATAACAAAATAAAATCCAGGGCAGTTGACACATGGTTCTGTTCTAAAGACACCCCTTTGGAAAACCATGACACAGGCTCCGCTACATACTCCTTAGACTTTGGAGCAAAGCTCATGCCCCATAATTGAGCAGAAGGAAGGATTTATCATCAGGAGATATTCAAGCACAGTGTTGTTCATCATTTTTTGTATTTAATTATTTAGTTACTTGGTTGTCCATATTTACCTTTCCTGAAGAAATACATTCAATTTATGCAGGCCAACAAAGATTGAATAGGACACAGTGTTCACACCCTCTACAGTGAGTGGCAGTGAGGAGCCACACTTTCGATCCTCCCGATTAAACAAATGAAGTACTTGGTGCTAGATATGGAACTAACAGTTGGCAAGGGGGAGCCACAGAGGGGATAGGAAGATCAACCAAGATTGCCCCAACCCCCTCTTCCACCATGGGATTGTAGGCATCCAAACATGTCTTAGTTAGAGGAAGGGACGAGGCACTGCCTCCCAGTGTTGTTGGCATCACCTCACCAGGACCCTTCATTTTAGGACAGTTGGGAAGGTTACATTTTCTCATTTTGTGTTTCGTGATTCTTCTAATCTTTTTTATGTTTATGTTTCTTTGGAGCCCCCACCTGTGCCAGCGAAGAGGGCTCTGACTTGTATTCCCGCTTTGAGCAGTTTGGTAGAGGGACACACTTTTGCGTTTCTATGAAATTAGTGTCAACCTTCTACCCAGCACTAACCGCTGCTGTTGACTAAGCCACTGAACCATTCTACTTCCCGGATTTCTTATCTCCAATGTCTGAGGGGAAATTCTACTATGGTTCCCAAACAGCCAGCTGAATCAGAGATCCAATTCTTTTTAAGGGGGCACCACATTTTCATTGGTTTGCCAACTTGAACAAAGGCATCCTTTATCCCTCCTGAGTTCCACAAAGACTTCACAATGTCATTAGTATTTTTCCCAATAGGATTTACATACGATCAACCTAAGTTATTTACATTCTGTACTTTGAATAGAATTGCTGACAATGTTTCGAGTATATGGTCGTAGCTGGACACAGACATGGTGAACAACATTTTTTCAGTACAAAACAGAGATTCTAATGGCACACCCCCTCCACTTCTTCCATTGTTTGTATTCTTGGAAATCAAAAGTGATCATGTCCTGATTTGAAGAGGGAGCCGCCAAGAGGTGATTGACCCACATCACCCAAATTGTTCATAAGAAAACAACTGATGGAAGTCCCTGGCCCTTTTCCCACTCGAAAGATAAATTAAATGTCGGGCAAGATGAAGTCCTCCATGAAAACAGCCTCCACCTCATTGACTTTAACATAATTACCACTTGCAGGGAGGTTTCTGGATCTACTCATGAGACCCCATCCTGACAAGATGGGGTGATGAAATGTGACACTCTCCATTACTCTTGCCAGAGAGGAACCCCCCCGGAAGTCCAAAGTTAAGGAGCAGCCCTGGACATTTCCTCCGAGGACCTGAGACCCAGGCCCAAGCCCTCAGAAACTCCAGTAACCAATGAAGACCCAAGGTACTCACTGCCTCTTCCAATCTGGCTTTAACCAGTTCTTAAAGCTCTTTTGCATTTGTAGATGGAGAGGAGCAAGTATATTTCCAGTCTTTCAAACTTGATTGAGCCAAAATTAAAGAATACACAGCCAAAGTTGAAAGTGTTGGAAGAGAGTAACTGAAGGCTTTGTTGGGCATAACTTTGCCTATTTTTCAGACAAAAATTGAAATAGAAGAATTAGATTCATAAAGTGGAGGGAATAACACACACAGTTTAACATTTCCTCAGTCTCATCATTGCACCGAGGAGGGAGTCATTTGAAGTGCTAGTGTTCCATTTTAGAGCTAAGTAGGGTTGTCACAGGATTGTTGTAACAACGGAGTGGGAATGGCAGTGGGGGTAGTGGGACACTGAACTCAGAAACTGAGTTACTGCTCCCCCTAGGGTCCAAATTGCGCTGGGCTAATGCCAGCTGCCTCTGCACACAGGAGGGTTGCGGGTGTCTAGTGCACTTTCGCTGAGCTGCCCTCAGAGCCACTTCTCTATATGCCTCACCCCTGACTCCAAATGCCACTGAGAAGGGCAATACAACCACTGTGTGCTATGGGCAGTGAGCTTCAGGTCTAGTGCTCTAGGTGCACTCTGGGTGCCCAAAGTTGGACCTCTGCTGGTACTTCAACTGTCCTCCCCTCACAGGTATCCACAGGTTGGCAGCAGCACCATACCACAATATGTCAGCACTGCAGGCACCAGCGGAAATACTCAAGCACTGCAAAGCTCTGGATCTTGGCATGGGCTCTAATCCTGTATTGAGTGCTACTGTCCTCATGAGGGGGCCAGAGATGAGGAGGTCAAGCGCTTTCTAGGTTGCACTCTGGCCATACAAGCACCGCACCCGTGCCCGTGTTGGGTGCGTTTAGCACTGAAGCCTGATAAAAAGGCCTTGGCTCAACCACAGCCAGGCGGCTGTTTTTCACCGAGCACGCCGCAGCTTCCATGCAGCCACACAGCCTCCTTACTTGTACCTTAATCTGGCTTTTGGAATGAAACATAATGTAACAGGTCATTGTACTGTTTGAGAATGCTAAAACCTTTGTACATGAGGCAGAGAATCAGTACTGAAAAAGGTACCAGAAGGTGCTGGTCATGCAGGGGCAAATGTGGAAAATTGTGCTGGGTCAACTGAAGGTGCTCACAGCAGAAGGAGGAAATACTGGGGCAATAGGTGGACAGAATGAAACTATAACTACAATGAACCCTCTCTGATTAGTCCAGTAACAAATTCACAACATGCTTGCAAAGGCCTGAATGCTAGGGTCTTGCCATCCACTCTAGATCAAGAAGAGAAGCTAAAAAACCTTGGACTATCAATCCTTCTCACATTGGTGATAGGCACAATTATAAGGTTTTGCAATTTTCCTAGAAGCTGCAACCTTAGTGATAGTGCTCAGAAATGTGCCAGTATTCATCCTAATATAATCGAGGATTATTTTAAACTAAAAATAATGTTAATCATTGGATGGGCAAATCTCTCAGGGACCTTGACAGTGATGCCTTGCATAAAGATATAATTGCTGCCAGAAGAGTACACTGCCCTAAAAGAGAGGAATCAGACTGTGTTCTCATAACATTTAGGGATCCCCAGCTGACTTTTTACTTTATAGATTGACATGTTTTGGGACAACAACAAGTAAAATTAAGGTACTTCCTCTTGGATACTTTTATAGGTCCAGTATTGCTGTGCCCCGTGGACCTAATATGACGCCACCACCTATGCGTAAACCATTTAGTATTGTGACTCCTAATCTACTTACCCCTCTGGAGCAGGTTGATTGACCTGTGTGCAACAAGTATTTAACCACAAATCAGAACTTAGTGCGCATGCTTAGGAACAAAGGTCTAGGACAGTAACTAAAGGTTCACTGTAACACTGTTCACAAGAAATATTAACTCTTGTTTTCATAACCAGTAAGAACATATTTACACAGTTGATTCAGCTGTGCAAATGGTCAAAAACTAAGAGTGAGTGGAACTTGCAGATTTTCACTGCATGACATTTGGCAGAGTTACCTTAAAACTCCACAAGATTCAGTGGAGTTCCGGGAGAGGTGGAAACTGGCATGACTCATTGCCCACACTGATTTGTTAGTGCCACAAGCTTGCCCCTTGCTGAAAAATCATTGTGAAAGACACCACACGGTGTGCCAGAGGGCACGGCTGCTCAAGTTGGTTTTGCTACCACTTGAGTAGATGTTCTACTCACGTTGTAGCTTTCTCAACATGAATGGTTGCGACAGCCTGTGAACGCCCACGTTGGGAAAATCTTGCCTCAAAAATCATGCAAGGGAATGCCATTTCTCTCTCACCAACAGTCTGCGAACTGCATGCGAGAAAAAACCGCCACCACACAGTGGTTATTGGCAAGGGCAGGTAAGTACCTACACTTAGCAATAGGCCACTAACCTCCACTTAGGTCCAGTTAGGTCTCTGTAAATTTAACCTAGCTCAATCCTTGGTAGCTTGCAACGAGCGACAGTGCTTAACTTAGGAGACAAAGCGTAAAGCATTCAAATATCACAAAACAGTAATTAAATAAAACACAGGAAACAGTTTAAAAATCCGAAATCAATTTATAAAAATAGATTATAATTTTATCTTTAAAATTACACCATAACGAATAAAATCTGATAAGGGGAACAGGAGATATGAATTTTTAAAGAATGAATGCTTTCTAGCACATAGAATCAACTAGCGCTCAAAGGGTTAAAAAAGGTCACTCTGGAAAGGAACAAAGTCCAGAGTTCAGGCCACCCATCAGGTAACACTGTCACACTTACTTTCAGAAGTGTTTGATTCAGGAAAGTGGTCCACAGCACCAGCCAAGGGTTCAGAGGCTCTGGTGTTCCGCTTGGGGTCTGGGACTACAACTCCCACAATGCACCTTTTCAACTTATGGAGTTGCTCCAAACGTCTCCAAACATCTGGATCTTTTTCCAGAGGTCCTTTTTGTGTCCTTGAAGTGTCCACAACTTGATCCAAGGTTCCAGAAGCTCTGAGTTGCTCCTTGAGAGTTGGGACTACAATTCCCAGAATGCACCTGGTCAGAATCCTCAATTGGCCACTGGACGCTGGTCAGCTGGGCTCTGCTTGCAGGACTTGATGCAAGGGACTCTGGGCAGCTCCTTTGTACCTACAGCAATCAGGGAGTCCCTTCTTGAAGCAGTAGAAGACAGGTAAAGTCCTTATAGTGGTGAAGCCCAAGTGTGCAGCTGGTGCAGTCCTCCAGAGTGCAGTATCCAGGTGCAGGTCAGGGGTCCAGCAGGGCAGTCCTTCTTCTCCTGTAGTTCTTCCTTGTTGGAATCTGATAGGGATCTAAGGCGTGGGTGCAGGTCTGCCAGTTTTATCCCCGCTCCTGGGTGAAGAACAGGGGGGTCCTGGTTCTCCAATCAGGGGCAGGGTCCTTCCCCCTGTGATGACCACTTCCTGTGAAGTGTGGCAAAAATCAATCCCAGGTAGCAACATTCCTCAAAAATCCATCATGGCTGAAAGTGATTTTTGGAGGTTACATCTGGCTGAGCACACCCACTGGTGTGGCTACAAATCCTAAACTCACCCCTCTCGGCACCTAATTGTCTGGGTTTGCAGGATGTGAGGGTGTTGCTGGGTTGCTCCAAATGTCCTTCTCTTCCTTTGAAGATCAGTTTGGCAGCCCTCCCCCTTCCTGCTTCCCCATCTACTGAGGGGGGATCTCCTACCCCAGGAACATCTCTTTGTGTGGAGCCAGGCCACTTCACACCTCATCGATGCTGCCTGGCCAGGCTGCCAGAGGCTGGCCAATCAGAGCACAGCAGTAAAAACACTGCAGGGCTGAAGTTGGCAAGGTAAGGTTTTCAGGTAAAGTTTAAAACTCTTTAACTGAACAAGTTATATTAAATCCAACAACTGGAAGTTGTGGGATTTATTATAACAATTAATGTGATACCAAACATCTTGTATCAGTTACTTAAGAGGATTTTTAAGATTAAAATAAAGTCTCCCCATTCTAGCCTATGGAGGCCATTCACTACAATGAGGGGAAAACGAATTTGGTTGTTTTACCTCACCAGGGCTTATAAAACTATTTTTATAAGGTCCCTGCTTATAGTTACATGGCACCCAGCCCTAAGGGGACATAGGGCACACCTTAGGGGTGACTTATATGTAAAAATAAGGTAGCTTAAGACTTTGGAACTACTTTTAATTCCAAAACCGAATTTGCATGTAACTTTAATTTAAAAGCAGCCAGCAAGGCAGCCCTGCCTTTAAAATTACACTGGGCACCTCAGCAGTGCACCTATGTGGGCACTACCTATGCTGGGGTCCCTAAACCTCCATGCACTACCATATACCAGGTACCTATAGGTAGGTTGACTTAGCCAATTATAATTAGCCTAATTTGCATACTGATTTTACACAGAGCACAGGCCCTGGGACTGCTTAGCAGTAACCAGGGCACCATCAGAGTCAGGAAAACACCAGCAAAAAGTGTAAAATAGGGGTAAAAAGTTAGGGGGCCTCTGCAATCAGCCCTGTTCTCTCACACCACCCCCACCAAAAAAACGTCATCTCCAATGACACAGGTGCTAATGATGAATTGGTGCAAGCAGTTACAGTGCCAAGGCCTAAATTGTGTACTTTTCTATCTGTTTCATTTTTTAATTGGTTATTTTGGAATGTGGCAAACTGCAAAATGTTCTGTGGATAAACTTGAATATGGGATACTGTTTTGTCCTTTGGGAGACCTGGGCATACAACAGTGTATATATTAATGGGTTTTATTCAGTGATGACACCAGTTACTCCGTCAACATCACAGGAGCGGTCTGTTAACCCCCGTCTCCCTTGCAGACCAAATACCCATTCCTTAATTCACCCCACTTCCAAGTTTATTTATTTCTCTCTGTAAATCTGTTTATTGTATTATTAATTTTTTTCACATAACCTTTGACTGCAATAATACTGCAAAAGCGGATTCATGTGACTTGGTGGTAAGTATGGTACTTGATGAATCAAAGGCGGATTTTGTTATAATATGGGGTGGTGATTTTTTTAGTAGATTGTGCTCCATTTCAAGGAACGTTGTGTGTGTTATATTGGGGTATGATAATGTTGATCCCTTGTATATCAAACGCAGTCCTTGTGGTGATGTACCCAACAGGATAATGATCAGCCAGGACCTAATACTCATACTAGTTCAGGATGCGGTTCTGAAGCAAGTCACCTTTACTGGGAAAGGTACTGGCAGCATAGTCTACTTTTGCAATTTTAAATATTTCAATACTTCAAAACTGTCTTAGTAATCATTATCACTTGTATTTGAGCCTGCTCATCGGTTACTCCCAAACCCAACAAACCTATGTTGTCCCCTATTAGAAGCCACCAACGATAAAGGTATCCTGCATAAATGGACAAATAGCAATCCAGGACATTTACTGTAAGAGCTCTTAGGTAGAAACTGGGGACACCTAATGGTATGTCTGGGATCCGGTGAAAATCCTGCAAACCTACTTTGGGTTTACAATGAAATTTGCAAGCTGGTAGGAGAGATATTTCCCTTATCACGATCTACTAGGGATCCTACGAAAAGGTAATGGCTTGATGGGACTTGTTCCCTGGATCATAGTTACCTAATTAGGGCTCTACAAAAGGCAGCAAGGGATGTAGAGGAATTACAGTAGTGTAGATTGCATTACATTGAAGTGATCAAGGAGAGAAAGGAAACCATAAGGCAGGAAGCATGGAAGCAACTGCGTGCTGCAAGGTGTACGAATGATGTTACTAGTTTTTGGAATATTATAAACTCACCTTTTATTAAAAATACCCACAATACAAGTTTTAATCTAACTATTTCTTTGCATATGTGGTTGCCCCATTTTTCCAAGAATATCATCATACTGAAGGACACATCAGTAAATATAATGATGAACAATTCAAGCTTAGAGAAGGAAGACCTTTTGACAATCACTTTAAAGGAGGTAATCTCAGCAGTAGAATGTAGCCCAAGCAACAAGGCTCCAGGCCCACATGGGGTCCCTAATGGTCTTTTCAAAAACAATTTAGATTTCTGGGTACCATTATTAGTAAATGTGTTGTGAAGCACAATCCATGATGGCCCCCAAAAATGTCTTGGTCTATGTCAATTATTGGCTGGATTCCTAAGAAAGGGGACCATGCTGATCCATGATGCTTTCATCCAATGTCCCTCATTTGCTTCTCTGCCAAAGTTCTTGGAAGAATTCTGATAGACCGGCTAGAATCATGGGCCAATGAGAAAAGTATTCTTTCAGATATGCAGCACATGTTTAGACAGGGCCTGGGAATTGTCTACCAGTGCCTGAATCTTCACTCTTAAATTAGTAAGAACACCAGGGTGAAAGTAGGCTGTTCACATCTAGCTTTTGTGAAAGCTTATTGACTGACTGTGTTGATGGAGAGAAGCTATAGAGGAGGATGCTGGATAGGGGAGTGGCTCTCCAGATTGTGGATTTACTGATCCAGTGAGGTGTATAAGGTATGGGCCCAATAGTGAGTGCACCTCCCCAATTTAGATTAGGTGAGACAAAGCCATGTTATGGCACCCTTTCTCTTATGCCCCACATCAATGATCTTGAACCATTCTTTTTGAAGGCAGATGACTGTGTCCTATTATCCATAACTTGGTCAGGCTGCAAAAGTTATTGGATATGTTTGTCTTATTTATGGATCAACTGTGACTATCTATTAATAACTCCATATACAATGGTTTGTAGCCAGCTGCTTAGTAATCTGGCCTTTCCATATTAGTAAGACCAGGTTGTTATGTGTACCAATCTGGGGGTCTCCTTTGATAACAAAGGCACTTGGTGTCACCTGGTTAAAATAAGGAGGACATGATTTGAACAATTAATAGCTGCTATTTTAAAAAGTTGCTCGCACATTGGGGCCTTCACCTCTGGATCTGATGATTAAAATATAAAAGACTAGATGTATTTCAGTGGCTACATATGGTGCATTTTAAGTTCTGCAACACTGTACAAATACAGTATAGCAAAAAATCCTTTCTGTGAAAGATGCTATCAGTACCTGCAAGTGCACTTACTTTTGCGTGCACTGCGGGACTGAGCATGTCATTTATAAAAGATGTCATAAAAAATGTTCCTTTAATGTTGTGGCTGTCAATCGAGTCAAACTGGAAGCTTTACTCAAACAAGCTGTGATTATCAACTGTTTGAAACATGATAAAGCCTGTAGTATCCAATGGCTGACATATGTGAAATACCAGCTCTATTTGATAGAATGCCTGGAACATTTCGATAACCCACAGAGTATCAATCTCTCAGTCAAAGCTAGTGCTAAAACTGAATTTCTGGCTTTGCTAATGAGCAGTAGAGAATCCCTTGAATGCAGTAAAAGAAGGGCAGTGTTCCATCTAGCATTAATTACCACAAACTATATGTAACCTTATCTATATTTTGTATCACACCATCAATATAGGCACTATCACTTTCAATAATGCTCACCTGCTGGTTTCCAACACAAGGGATATGTACTGTGATACAGACCTTGTGGCATGTCCTTGCGACTCAGAGTCTTCACAATCCATGTCACACTTTTTAATTTTTTGTGTGAATTGTATGGAGTGCCATTGAAATGTTTTTTCATTCCCTTACTTAGGTCACTCAACATACGAAGATGTAGACCACCTTTATTTCATTTACACTTACAACAGTCCACATTTTTTTGTTGTTGATGGTATTCAGATTTATAGTGGCTGCAGTAAGAGTGCATAATATGGTGGGCAAGTAATGCAATTCTGATATGTCATTTTTTAGACCTTCAGTTGAAAAGTTAAAAGGGAATATTGTTTTTATATATCATGCATAATGCACTTTATGATCTGAATGGAAGGTCCCATAACATTGCTACTATGGCCACAGCACTTGAATTAATTCTGTGTATGATATGTCATGTTTTTAGTCCCATGATTAGTCCCACGATTAGGAGGGAATATTGTTTTATGTGTTATGCACAATTCCTTTTTATGATCTGATTTGACTGTAAGTTTTCATAAACTGTTAATAACAGCCTTACCATGCTAAGTTGTACATAGATTGTTGGAATGATTTTATGCACAAATTAGTTTTAGGCTACCATTTTGATCTGGAAAATTAAACTTCCTGTCAGGCCCAAACCTTCCTTTTTAATGCATGTATGCCACCACTAGGGTGGGCCCTGGACAGCCCAGAGTGCAGGTTGTAAAGATTTTAAAAAGTAGGACATGAACTTTTAGTTTGTGCGTGTCTTGATAGTAAAAACAATCTTAAATTCATTTTTCACCCTTACAAGGGCTACTTCTCCTAAAGGATAATAATAGAGTTAGCCTTTTACATTTAATAAGCTGTAATTTCTAAATGGGAGCAGGTAACCAGTTCATGTTTGGTGTCTTTGGAATTGTAATGAAAAGTCCTAAATTATGGTGAAGTTAGATTTTAAATTGCAATTTGGAAAATGCCACTTTTAGAAACTTGCCATTTTCTTGCCTTAGCCATGTGGTGCCTAAAGCTTGTCTCTGTGTCATATGACTGGGTATACCTTAAAGTTGGGTTTTATGCATTGCTCCTACACAGCCACACACAATGGAGAGCTTAGGTGTGCCTGGATGGACCATCACTGGCAAGATCAGAGGGAGCAGCTGGGCACAGCCCCATTAACACTGGAGTGAGCTGGGTCCTGCCTCCACACAAAGGGCTGCATACCTCTGTATTTGGTCTAGAGCAAGGGCAAGGAAGGCATGGTAGTTGTGCACTTCAAAGCCATCTTTCAAGAAGCTTCTCCCCATTTTAACGGCACAACTTTGAATAATTACACAACCTCAGACGCCAACTCTCCAGGACACTTCTGGACCTGTGGATACTCTGCCAGGTAAAGGTACTGCTGTGCTGCTAAAATGACTGCCACTCCGATGGACAGCTGTTCTGAAGGACTGCTGCCCTCCTGTGCTGACCTGCTGCCTGCTGTCCTCTTGCCTAGGTGATATGGGCTGGACCTGTATCTATTTAACCCAGAACAATCCGAGTGACTACAAGGGCTAGCTGGCTGGTCCCCTGACTTGAGCCTCAGGTACAGAAGATTCCAACAACTTTGATCCCAGTACCTGGACTCTGCCATCTGTGAGTCTAACCTTCCTTGTGGTGCCACCCTAATCGTGACCTTTAGAAGTGGACCTAAGGTGCCCTGCCAGTTTCTGTTGATCCAGGTGAACCAGCATGTCTCCTCTGATGTATGATGCAACCCCAAGCAGAAGTGTTGCATTGCTGCTGCTGCGTGGATTGGTACAGCTGCAAAGACCAACATCACTTCACAGCCGGTTGCCCCGTCACAAGTGCCGCTATTCAACAAGTACTCAGTGTAGGCTTTTGCAACCCTCACCAATGGCAGCCTTTATGATGATGCCGGACTCCAAATGGCTCCCTCGCAGCTACTTAGAAGTGCTGCATCGCCCCAACTGCACAATGCATTCTCAATGCCAGATGTCACATTGCAAGCCTTCATCAATGGGATCCCCGATGATGACCCAGGACCTTGCATCGCAGACACACTGCATCTCAGGACCAGAGCATCCCTTCGGCTGCACGATACATCTTTGACACTGATCCTTGCAATTCTCTGCAAACCAGTATTTAAGGTACTTAGTTAAGTGAACCTTGATGGGTTCCTGTAGCTGGCCTATCCTCCATCAGGGTTGGCTGAACTTGTAACGTTGTCCGGGTCCGGCATAACCAGATACCAGATATCTCTTTGTGCTTTGTGGCTCTATTTTTACTCAAATCTCTAAAATTACATATCCCCAGGTCTACTGATGTTTTTTTTTTGTTTTGCTCTTGTTTTATTTATTAAAAATAACTGCATTTTTCTAACTTGGTGTGGAATCCTTTTTGTGTTGTGTTTTAACTTTACTACTGTTTAAAGTTTTGCACAAATTCTGTACACATTGCTTCTAAATTAAGCCTCACTGCTATCTGCTAAACTATTAGAACCTTGAGTACAGGTTAATTTAGGATTGTCTTGTGCCTCACCCTGAAGGACTGTGGTTGCTGATCGACCAGGGCTCACACCTCAGTCAGTCAATAACCCAGTTTCCTACATTTGGTTTATGTAAGGAGTTATAGGATAGCTTAATCCATGATGTTGAGTCTTGAAAACAGACTCTGGCTAATTAGAGGCTTTATTCATCTGTTGTTAAAGTAATTGGTTTTGGTGATGCATGTTTTCACTTTGTAGTGTTTTCTTCATTTTTCAGTCCAATTTTTTTATGTTTACAGTTTCAGCTACATCCTTTCAGTTCTTCTGGTTACTCCTTTGTGGAGTTCCAATTGTTGATCTAACATGGTGCAGCTGATTTCTATTTAATAGATTTTTGATTGAATCATATCTATCTGTTGAACAATAGATTCACTTTCCTCACCCAGAACCCTGTCAGAGGAATCATTGGCGCCTTGATATATATGTACATACGTGTTTGTATCTATCTATGTATATCTACATATATATATGTATATGTATCAGATCAGATCAGATCACTTTATTCGGTTAGAAAAATTTCAGCCATAAAAACATATAAATAAACAACAGATCTCATATCTCTCAAACCTCATAACCCCCAATTATTATTTTTTTTAAAACAATTAAAAAGACAATTACATTCAAAATTACAGTACTCAATTGTTGGATCCATAAGAAAGTAAAAATTTATAAAAACACTAAAAAAAGTTAAAAAATTAACACTACACTACTTGTGTATGTGTGTATATATATATATATATATATATATGTATATATATATATATATATATATATAATCACTGGAAAATAAAGGTTACAGGAAAGTTATAGTTAGGCCCACATTTTAAACATACAAAACCATAGAAATTCACCTGTTAGAGTTATCTCAAGTAACTATAACTTGTGCCCTAAGGTAACTATAACTCGGACCCTCTCCATGCACAGTTTTTTCATAATTTGTTTTACTGCAAATATTACATTGATATGTTATCAAAGATGTCATGAGTGCTGTAATTGTGGGATAATTATCAGTGCATGGTGAAGGCCGGATCCTATAATAAGATTTTCCATCTATTCTTCAAAATCTTAATAGATAACAAATCCAGAATACTGAAATTAGCAGATAATGTGAGAAACACAGTCATGAGTTTTAATTATTATTTTGTTATTGGTTATTTTTGCATGGAACTTTTGTAAACAAAATTGGATGTTCACTGTATTTTAAGTGGTTGATATTTGTGGTAATGTGGTAACCTTGAAGAGTTTTCCAAATTGAATATGAGACAGCTTGTAATCTCTAGAGTACTTTCACCATTTCTTTTGACATGGTGCACAGGATGCATTGTTGTTTTGTTTCATAACCATTGAAAACGGACTGCTGGCTAAGTGATCAAGACCCCGTGTGAGGTTGAAACGCTTCTTTGTTTCTGCCAAGAAAAAAAAGGTTGTGAGGTTGAAACGCTTCTTTGTTTCTGCCAAGAAAAAAAACTGTGAAGTAAAAGTGAATCCAGAGTGGCTTGTTATTCTGACCATAAGCGGGAAGGATATTCTAGTGGAATATAATGGTGGCGGCATCCGCCCTCGAGCCTTGACTCGCTTGGGTTGACGTTCAACTACCATTGCTTTAGCAATCGCCACTAGGTGTTAGAGTTTATTTAAATATGTATATATATATATTCACACAGAGTTCCCTAATATAGTATGCTTTATTTTTTTAAATTAAGAATAAAATGTCAAAATGTAATTACATTTTAATTTTTTTTATGAAAAGGGGCTTATAAATATTTATATATAGTTGAGTTAAAAAACTAAAGCTGATGCAGAACACAGCTGCTAGATTAATATTGAATTTGCCACGATCTGCCTCCGCTAAGGAAAGCCTTAGAAAACTTCATTGGCTCCCTATAGCCCAACGGATTTCCTTTAAGGCTCTCTGTATCTCTCATAAAGCCACGCACGGGATTGGGCCCAAGTATCTGACTACTAAACTTCAGTGGTACCGATCTACACGGCTGCTGAGATCTGCCAGTACCTTTCTAATCCAGGTTCCCCGCACTAAGAAGGTGAATTGGGGGGATAAAACCTTCACTATAGCGGCCGCTAGGACTTGGAATTCTCTCCCGTTGGACCTCAGAAAAGAGCACAATTATCTTAACTTTAGGAAACGGGTTAAGACCTGGCTGTTTCCTCATTAGCCTGCACCTTTCTCTTCACTGACATTGTTGCCTCTCCTTAGTTAGCGCTTCGATGCCCTCGTGTCAGAATGCGCTCTACAAATACCCCCATACATACATACATAAATACAGTTTTAACTGTGATTTTATCCCAGAATTCATAGTGCTTCCCTAAACAAACAAAAAACACAGCATTTCTTCTTTCTGTAGATGCTGATGAAAAAAAATATTTTGCAATGACAGTGCTGCTCTTAGACCCTTATTAGCACCCCTGACAATCTTACCATTGCCATTTGAGTCACATTCTTGATGCAAGTGTCTGCCAATTAATCCCCCACTGTATATAAATAAACATTGTAAACTCAGAGCCCTGTCAGCAAAAAGTTACACTGTCAAACATTACACTTTATTTTCGTTCTCATTATCTGTATTGTTAAAACTCTATAGTGTCAATGTACTACAAATGAAAACACATTTCCGAGTGCATGTTTTTAATTTACTTAAAACATTGACAGATATCTACACTCTCAGGAAAACAATGCTTACTAAGTGGATGATGCTGAAATACTCAAAATCTTTCTAGAGAGTACTAACATCAATTCATAAATCATGTACTTTATAAAAAAATACACAGCGAGTGTCAAGTTTAATATAAGCCTATACTTCCATTAGGACGGTGTATCCGGAGGTCGCCTCTGTACATTAAAAAGAACCTCCATTACGGCATTTCCTTTCAAGCTAAAAAAAGATTTGATGGACATCCACTTTTGGTTTTAACTGCCATTCACCAAACCTTTCATGTGATTTTGTATTTGGAAATAAAACACAGGAGGCTGAAGTTTGTTTCAGACAGCCAAATGTCTAATGACCCCACACCCTGGGTGTATTGTAACAGGCATGTCAACATATAAAAGAGTCAATAAACATTCAACATATTTTGCTACAATATACTGTGAGATTGGATAGAAATCTATACTCCGCTAATGGGAACAACTAATGGGAATAACGCTTTAGTAAATAATTATCGGCGAGGGCTCAAAGCAGAATGTGGGGCCATATAAAAAGAATAAGCCCTGTTCTAACTCTATAAAACCTAATATATTGGAGTCTTTATTACATAATAGCATTGACAGACTACAAGAGAATGAAAAACTTGGTTAAGGTCTAATCATTACTGCGCATTATCTGAATTAATTACCGAATCAGAATTAATTCCAAAACAAGCACAAACACAGTTGGTGATTAGTCAAGAATAATAAACTAGTTCTTGGTAATGAAAACAAAATTATTTTCAGGGCTCTTTCACTCTGAATTAAAACAGTAGTGACAATAATGTTAAGTAATTATGCTAACATTTGCCTTTCATCAATTAAAGATTAATACATCTGCGAATAATTTGCTTTCTGTAACTTAAAGTCTTCAAAAACTACATATTTGCCCACAGTTTCGTATCATATACCCATGAAAAATGTTTCTGCATTGAAATCTAAAGTTCAATTTAGTTTTCATATTCGAACCAATACCTCTAATACCTGTATAAGAAACCTAAAAGAAAAACAAGCATCTTCTGCAGGACCTCAATAAAATTCGTGTCGGCAACCTTTTTTTTAGATTCAGTCGTATAACATCTGTTAGGTATTTTCCACCTTATCACAGGAGTGTCAGTTAAAGTGGAAGGGTGAACAGATTGAAATCCTAGTCTAAAATGTGTTAAGAAGAAAATGCTCCGAGGGGAAACATATGCTGCAGAGAAACATTTTAAATGAGTAACAGAAAAGGGACGTGGTAATTTAGGTGCCTCTGTTGTAGTGGATGCAAAAGAAGCACTTGTGGAATAGTAAGTGTCTAGGCTCATATACTAACTGCATTGTTTATGAACAGTTAATTCATCTATCGAGTTTGTCATTCTCTTTTCAATTTATGTATAAATATATATGGTCATCGCTTTTCAATATTCCTCTTTCCACCTCTGCCATTTTTTCACTACCACCCTATATATTACAAGCGAGTATCACAACAAATCCATGCATTCCTATGTTTTGCAATTTCCCCCTCACTCTGGATGTTCAAAGTGCTGCATGGTACAAGAAGAATAGGCACATAATATATTGGCCCGTATTCATACTTTTTGACGTGAAACTGCACTTACAAATTTTTCTAAAATACTTACCTCTATTTACTTGGGATGGGGTCCCCCATCCCCTAGTGTCCCTCTAGTGTGGGTGGGGGTGTTCCTGGGGCATGGGGTGGGCACCTGTGGGCTCTTTCCATGGTGTTTGACCATGAAAATGTGTCCACAGGTCCCTTAACACGTGCCCAGACCCAGGCATTAAATAATGGCGCTAAGCAGGCTTAGCGCCATTATTTAGGCTCGCCTACCCCCTGTGCACCATTTTTGCATGGGAGAAGAAATAGGGCGCTAGGGCCTTAGAGTCATTTTTTGAATGGGAACACCTACCTTGCATCTTGACGAAAGGTAGGTTCACACATCCAAAAAATGACTTTAGCACCAATATTTTGATGCTAGACGGGTCTAGTGTCAAAATATAAATATGGAGATAAGTTTGTGCTGAATTAGCATGAAATAATTTAAGCTAATTTAGTGCAAACATAGTATAAATATGACCAAACATTTGTCAATGGGATACATTTAAAATTAATAATTGAGTTAACTGGATCTATTGCACATTCTGTTTTCCAACTTGTTTTTTCCTAAACATTTAAAATATACGCAAAGGCCATATTTGCATTCACTGATTGACATAAAATGTTTTATGTCGATATTTTATATATTTAGATTTAGTGCTGGACTTTTTGAGCTATCTAACTGTAAAATCCAACTGGGATTTCACAATGACTAGCATACGTGAATAGCCTTCCTGAAATTTGATTTTAGAGAGATCTGCCTTTATTATACTAATTATAAATACTCTGAAATTTTATTTTCGTGTTACTATTTTATGAGTTGATCAGCTGAACTCTACCCGCAATTCCTTTTTAAAGGTATTGATTTTTGCAAGAAGCTTTGCAATGGAGAAACTTATCCCTGAAAATTCCACAACAAAGCGGCACGATAAATGTCTTACAACCTATTATTCATGATGTTTAATTACATTTTTTAAATGGTGCTTGTTAGAAGTTGGGTCTCTAGTTGGCAGAGGATGCACCCTGTCCGAGTATGGACCACAATCCTAGCCAGGGTAAGATACAACACAGCCTAAATTACCCTGTGCTCAACCTCGGGTATGTTGGCACAGAGCAGGCAGGTTTAACTTAGAAGGCAATGTATAAAGTATTTGTGCAATAACTCATACAGTAATAAGGTGAAAACACCACAACATGTACTCCACACCAGTTTAGGAAAATATAAATTATTTATCTGAATAAAATAAGACAAAACAGCAAGAATCCAAAATGCACAATTCAAGATTTTACTTTTTAGAGGTTTAAGTCAGTTTTAATCAATTGGAATCAATGGATTTATATCTGTAGCACAAAGTACTTGGGATGCATAAAAAATAACGATGCTGCAGGTTTGCAAAGGAGGTGATGGGTCAGAAAATAATGCAATGCGTTGATTTTTCCAGTAGGGCAGAGATGATGTGTTGATTCTTTCCTCACAGGAAGTGCAATTTGCCGATTTCTGGTCATGCAACCCCAGTTCCTCACTGTTGTGCTGTGACAAATTGACACCTAGGGACGAAGCATGGAAAATCCAATCATGCCATGATGATGAAACAGGTGCTGTGTTGAATCTGCAGGCACTGCATCGGGTTACAGCCGTGAGACAGCCACTGTTTTGATTTTGCAGGCGTTGTGTCACTTTTTTGGCGCAGTGAATAGTCCCCCCTTAGTTGAAGACTATGATGGCCCTGGAGGCAAGCTGAAGAGCCCTTGGAGATCACTTTTGGGGGAAAGCAAAGCCTTCCCAGGAGAGTCAGGGAGTAGCAAGCAGCACAGCAGCAAGCAGGAGAACAGTCTTTCCAGAAAAGCAGTCCAGATGAGTTCTTTGGGCAGCACTGCAGACCTTCTGACATAGTCTAGTTTTAGGTCTAGAAGTGTCTGATTTTAGGGGGTCACAGACCAGGTATATATCACCAAATGTCCCTTTGAAATGGAGGAGGCTTCAAAGAGTGGTGTTGAATTGCACAAGTTCGCCTTTCAACTTAGCCCTGTCAGTCAGCAGATCTGTGGGGGGCTTTCAGTCCTTTGAGTGAGGTCAGGCCACTAGCCTTTAAAGTGTAAGTGAGAGTCTCTCTACCCTTCCTGCCCTGGTAAACCCATCTGGATGCAGATGAATGCAGAAGCAGCTGAGTGTTCTTTGTTTATGGCTGTCTGGGTGGAATGCATAAGGGACGCTGTCAACCAGCATGACCAGACATGGATTGGAAACAGGCTCTTAAGCACCGAAACCAGTAAATGCAGAGAAATGTCTACTTTCTAAATGTGGCATTTCTAAAATAATAGTGTTAAATCCAACTCCACCCATAAGCAGCAGACTCTGCTGAAGAGATAACAGAAGTCACCACAAATTACCTTCGTGCAAGTCTACCATGGGTTTTCTGAGAACTTTTATAATAAAATAAGATGCTGCTGATCCCCATAACCTATATGGCATTTAAGGAGGCAGGGTAGTCTAGTTCACTAGGGTACTTGTCAAACAAATCCCTTTTAGCTCTTATCCCCAAGGCTGGTAAAGATCCCGCAGATGAAGTAGTTATCACCCCATTTCTTTCAAAATACTAACAGAAATACTTGTCCAACTTTGAAAGATCAGCTCATCTGTGAAGCACTCACACTCCAGTGGGATATGTGAAAGGCTCCTCTTCCCATAACCATTTAACATCTCTGACACATCTCTGTCAAGTGAAAGAGACTTGAAGGAGGATGCTGTGACCACATTCTTGAAGTGGAACAAACATTTGCCTATGTTGAATTAGGTTATCTTCTGAATTCTGAAGAGGTTCCAAATCGGGTAGTAGTTCATGAACAAGATTAATTGGATCTATGAGCATTTCACAGCACTGGTTAAATTTGGATATTTTCTCTCATGGCCCAAACAATACTTCAGGTGATTTGCCAGAGGTGTCCTTTATCATTTTCTTACTTGTTCTTAAGCCCCTGCCCATGGGTTTCAGTAGCAGCCCCTTGGTCAAGAATGTACTTACACCCTCTGACCTGCATTTTTTACACAAATGTTATTCCTCCCATAGCCTGTGGAGAAAACCCTCCTGAACTCAGCAACACAATCATAAAGAACATGCTTTGAGCATCAAAACCTGCACACAGGCCCTGCCCCCTATGCCGTGTGGAAGAACGCCTCGCTGCAGAGGGCGCAGAGCTGCGGTGTAGAGGTGATGTGGCGGTGAAGGCGGTGATTGTGCTGTGTGCAGGAGCTGCCTTGCCCCCCCGATGCTGTGCGGAGGTTGCTGGATGGTAAGATAAGCTCTGGGAGGCTACGGGAGGCTCCTTGCTACCTGGAGCCTGTATCTCAGGGCATAAACACGCATAAACACAGTTTGACCGCGCAGCAAGGAAGGACACGCCTGGGGAGGCCGAACGCATGAGACAGCGGTTCGTGAGCAGGGGCAATATTACCTTTCCTGCACTCCTTGGAAGTGACGTGTGGAGTGAGCAGGACGGTGATCCTCTCGACGCCGCACTGAGGTTGCTGGATGGTGGAAGGCTCCGGTAGGCTCGATGCTAATTGGAGCCTGCATTTCAGGATATAAACGCGGTCTGGACCATGGGGCAAGAAGGACCTGCCCGAGGAGGCAAAGGATCAGCCCCCTAGACAGATTTTATAGACTCTGGTTGCACCAGTGAGGAGTACACTCTTTTGCATAGCAAGAGAGGTTGAGCGCTGGCAAACGATAATAAGGAGGATCGACGTGTCAATAGGAGTCTGTCCAGGGGTCTCGTCTGGAAAGTGGATATGGTGCCTAAGAGTACACAAAATATTGGAGACAAAGTGGAGGGGGCTCATCAAACACACACAGCAAAGGATGGCAGTGAAGGATGCTTGGCAGGTAGGCATTCTTTAACAGGGCCGACTAAATTAAACAGTAAAATTGGTGGTGGGACCGGTAACAATGTGCCTAGTATGGGCAGGGTGGCTCAGGCTGATCACAAGGCAAAGGGCAGACGCAGTCTGCTATCACCAACTTTTTCACCAATGGAGGGCAAGAGAATGGTAATGCGAATCTTATGCCCCATCTAAAGACGCGCCAATGTTTGAGAAGGAGAATTTGAAAGTAATAAACCTTAGAGCGGAGCTGCCACAAGCTTATATTGGGCCCTCAGGGGGGCAGCCTGGACTCTGACATGCCACAGACTCAGGGGAAGAGTCAACTACATGAGTCTAGGAGCCTGAAGGAGCATATTCAGCAGATTGAAGCAGCCGCCGGGGTGGTCACCAATGTAAGCATGCAGATGCAAATGGAAATCTATAAAAAAGGTACTCAAGACTTCCATGGCACTGTCGATGAGCCCCCAGAATTCCACAATAGAAAGGGGAAAGAACTGAGTTTTAGAAGGCTGTGGTCTAAGGAAAGAGGAGATACATTCTACTCATTAACCGAAGATTCGGAGGCCATTAGTAGTGGTTGTAATCAAAGCTAAGATGAAGAGAGGATTCCATCAGGGTCTGAGAGCTTATCATCGGCTGTAGGCCCCACAGTAAAACTGAAGTGGCGACACCGCAGGCGCATAAAGTCGAGATCTGGCTCAATAGGTGAAACAGACCTCCCAGGACGGACTGCCGTGACTCTTAAGTGGGACTACTCAGAAATCAGAGTTTCGAGTCTGGAGAAGGACTCTAAGGCTACCCGCCTCCTAATGCTGACACAGGAGAAAATAGTATGAGTGACCCTATAAATAATAAAGGTAGCACAGATACAAAAACGTTGTAATTGATATATGACACAATAAGGGAACTGCAAACCGAAATGCAAATGGAGAACCAGAGAGCCCAGGTGGCTACCAAACAACTGCAGGTCATGGTGAGAAAGTAGCTAAGACCTGCTGGGAAATAGAAGAAAAATTAAATACAATGGTAAACAGAACTTCTGTATTGGAGGCAGAGGTCGAGGTTCTGAAAAGCAGGTTGACACACAAGGAGGGCAATTAACTGATATCATGTCGAAATTGGAAGACTATGAAAACCGTCAGAGAAGAAATAATTTGCGTTTTTTAGGTATAGAAGAAGGGTAATGCTATCAGGGCATTTATGATCAAACTCCTGCGCAACGCTTTTCCAGAGCTCACAAAATGGGACTGGGAGGTGGATACCCAGAGCGTCCATAGATTCCCACTGGTTAGACGAGTGAAAACCACAATCCTGAATTAAAACATCCAAGAGCCATATTGGTTTTCTTTGGTAATTATTTGTTAAGACAAGATATCTTTGAAAAGGCCCGTCCGGATGCCCCACATTGTATTGTAACTTTTTTACCCAAACCAGATTACTGCCGTGGTACTGAAGAGTGCAGATAGAGGTTGCGACAATTGATTAAGCCTTATTAGGACATGGGGGGGAGGCCTTTTTGTTGGCCCAAGCACAGTTGAAGACATTAATTAAAGGAAAAACTAGAATATTTACTTCCGAGATTCAAGCAAAGGAGTACTTGAATGAACTGAAATAACAGAATTTGTAGAAACCTGAGCAGAGACAGAAAGAACTCTAACTTGCAACGAGGATGGGTGTTAACACATCTGGTGGGAGTACAGCTTAATTGGGGGGTGGGCTGTGAACGGCACTCAGGGATACCATCATTCAGGCTGGTGGGGGTCTGATTTTTCTAATGGTTGGTGGGGTGGGGAGGTGAGGGTGGTGGTGGAAGGGTGGGGGGAGAGAAGGGGAGAGAGGTGGGATAAGCAGGGGAAGAGGAGGGGAAGGAAGGTGGGTGGGGGGAGAGGGTAGGCACTAAAAAATAAAATGATGACTGGGAATTGATTAGTGCAGGGGATGAAGAGGGAGGAGGAGATTGTGAAGGTAAAAAGGGGAGGAATAAGAGACAAAGAATGTCAAAGTGCGATATTTGGTATAAGAAGATGGCAACCAGAAATGGCAAAATGTGTATGACTATTTACAACTATATGTGCCCTAGGGTAATAGGTGGGAATCAATGGACAAATGGCTAGGATGCGAAGTGTATCTATAAATATATGTGGGCTAAATAATCCCCAGAAAAGGCGAAAAATCGCGGAAGATTTTAAAACACTGAGGGCGGACATATATTGCCTGCAGGAGACGCATGTAGAGTATTGCAATAGATCTATCTTAGATTCCTTAGGGATGAAGGTAGTAAAATGTACTGAACAGAATGTTAAGACCAATGGGGTTGCTATACTCGATAGCAGCAGTAAATATACGTTTACAAAACAGATTGCAGATAAAGACGGAAGATGGGTATTGCTAGAGTGTCATCATAGTAAAGGATGTTTTACCTTATGTTCCCTATATGGTGCAGTGATGGATGATCCATCTGTGTTAGATTTTATGTCAGTAGAGTTAGCGGAGTGGCCGTCCCCCTATATATTATGTGGAGATTTAAATTTCAATGGCTCTTGGGATGGTTTAAAAGATCTAATGGGTGCCACCCTCAAAAGATATGTTGAATGTTAACCTAGAGTATATAAGGCTCTCTGTATCTTGCAAAAATAAATAGGATTGGTGGGTGCTTGACCAAGACTCTGTGCACCAGACCCTGGGTATACGTACTATTCAGATCCTCGTGTGAAATTGGCCTGATTAGACTACTTTTATTATTTCCCCTGAATTGTTAACAGGGGCACAGCTGGAAATGTATCAACGGTTCATGTCAGATCATAATCTGCTAATATTGGAAATAAACATGGAGGGCTTTAAATATAATAAGAGGGGGTGGACCTTCGAGAGAGGGCTTCTTAATGATCCAGAATATCGCCACCACATAAACATGTGGCTGAAGGAATTTCTTGAAATGAATAGGGGGACTGTTCCAGTGGAGATTGTATGGGACACTTTAAAGACAGGGATATGAGAAGAAACTTTGAGTTTCAGCCTCAGAAGGCTGAAGCATACCCAAAGTCTGATTAAAGAAGCATATTTAAAGCTCAAAGAGGAAGAAAGTCAACTTACCTTAGTTATTGAGGGGGGTATGGAAGTAAATACTACCTTATACAAGATTGCTATTGCTGAAGCAGCAATTAGTGAGATCTCAGCAAAGAAAGTGGCAGAAAAATACCTCAAGGCGCTCTGAATGCTATGAATATAGTGAGAAGGTGGGCCGCCACTTGGCGGTACTTGCACGCCATAAGGCAGCCGCTGGTATTATTAGAAAAATTAAAGACCTACAGGGACGGATTGTCTCAGATCCTGAAGGTTAGGGAGGATTTTCGTATGTATTATGTCAAACTTTATAAGCCTTACCCTCCCGTAGATGTGCAAGCAACGTGTAGGTTTTTAAGCACTATAGAGATACGCAAGCTTAAAAACAGGGAACAAGAAGCATTTGGGGACATAACCAGCATGGATGAACTTGAAAAGGAAATTCAGGGGCATCCCACTGGAAAAGCTGTAGGAACGGATGCAATCCCCCTAGAATTGTATAAATATATTAAGACTCTATTGCTGTCTGTAATGCTAGAACTATTTATAAAGGTGCAAAAAGATAGCTAAACTCCCCCCTCCTGGTCTTCTGCCAATATAGTAGTATTTGTGAAAAAGGGGAAAACGCAGCAAAATCCTAGCTCCTATAGGCTAGTCACATTAAAAAATAGTGATATTAAGATCTACTCTAAAATCTTTGCATCACGGTTATCTACTGTTATTAAGAAATTAGGCACACCAAATCAACATGGGTTTGTTCCCAGGAGGGACACTACTTATCATATTATAAGAGTCATCAAGTTGTTTGATGTAACTGGTGTGGCAGAAGAATCTATGGCAGTGGCATTACTAGATGATGAAGAGGCCTTTGTTAGGGTTAATTGGGATTATTTGTTGAAAATCTTGAAGGTGTATGGTCCGGGAGATACACTCTTGTTGGCAATAAAAGCTATCTATATGCATCCAAATGCCCGGATTCAACTTATGGGAGGACCATCCAATAGTATACAAATCGTCCGGGGCACCCGACAGGGGTGTCCATGCTCCCCATTGCTGTTTGCATTGTATATTGATCCCTTGCTTAGGCAGTAAGAAAAGAAGCCAGCCATTTTTACCAGTTCATAGGTATGGATGGGATACCAAGATCCTAGCATATGCGGATGATATAGCTTCCGGGTATTTATTGAACAGAGAAAAAACTCACCTATTGGTTGATAAGTATACGACTACTCACGATACTCGTAAAGTGGACCATGCAGTATATTTAGGTGTAGACATTACCCCTACTGTGGATAAGATAGTTAGTTTAAACTTGACACCAATTTTAGGGAAAGCAAAACAAGATTTTAGTAGATGGAACAACTTGCATATGTCTATAATGAGTCGATGCAATATGATCAAAATGATATTAATACCCAAGGTGCTGTATCTTTTTCAGACCATTGCACTGGTTCTTGAGAAATCATGGTTTATAGCAATAGATCGGCTGGTAACAAGATTTATCTGGGTGTTTAGTAAGAGTAGAACAGCTAGTACATTTATGTCCTTACCTAGAGAGAAGTGGGGATGGTCCTTACAAAACTCAAAATTATATCAATTGGCAGCTGCTTTCCAATATATGTGTCCGTTGATGGTAGACAAAAGTGGTGTGACAGGATTCGGATATCGGCCAAATATTTATGAGCTACTAATTGGGCTGATATCTAATGGTGGATTGTTGGTGTTGGTGGAACCTAATTATTATAAGAAAGTGTGGTTCAAGATATTAAAAGCTGCTTTTAAATGTTGGAACCCTTGGTGGAAAAAGCAGGATTTGGCAGGTTTAACCGGTATACGCCAATAGATAATAACCCCTCCCTCCCAGAGACATTCAAAGATCATTGCTTTGCCAATTGTAGCTTGCAAGGAGTTCGGAGGCTAGGAGACTTTTATGAGGGAACTGGGATTAGAACATTTGAGGATCTCCGAGAAAGATATGGATTAGAGCAAAGGGAATTTTTTAAATATTTGCAAATAAGACATTTTTTTATGCAAGAAAACCGGTGGGCCAGAGGGTTTGTAAAAAGCCCACTCTTGGAGATGATAACAGGTGAGGCCCGATTGTCTATAAGCTCTTTATATTCAATACTCATGTCTGAGCAAACCTAATGATCTTGAGAAATACAGCAAGAAGTGGGAAGGTAGTTTTAATAATAGAGGCACTACATTTTATGAATCCCTTTAACTTGGTTGTACTATGTTGATTTCATCAGCACTGCAGGCACAGCATTATCAGACAATATATGACCTATATTTTACCCCATCTAAAATAGCTAAATGGGGAAGGCTGGAGAGGACTCATTGCCCGAGATATCAGGTATTTGGGGCAGATATGATACATATGTTTGCTACCTGCATAAAATTGGAACTGCTGAAAGGGGAGAACAAGCAGGTAGGTTTTAAGAGGGGTGGTAAGATATGATGTGGAGCTCACACCGGATATTATGGTTTTAGGTGTATCAGGGAAACTTTTATTTTTATATCAATGGCTGTTTATCGATTGTGTGTTGCATATGCATGGTTAGACCCACAACCCCCATCATTTCAGCAGTGGCTGGCATGACATTTATCTATATATCAGTTGGAGATTGCACTTTATCAACGTAAGCGGAGGAAGGCTAGACTCAAGGGGCAGATAATATGAGGGCTTTTTGGGAATTGCGTTAGGTCTAGGTAGCGGCTCAGGGAAAGAAAAATAAGGCACGAAGCACTTTGGGACAGATGTAGGAAAGGTTTTTCACGTTGCAAACAGCGAATTTCACTGTTTGCGACGTGCAAAACCCACATCGCGATGCCCAATTCCCGTTTTGTGAGTCGGTAACCTGGTTAACGACTCACAAAACGGGACTGCGAGTCGCAATTAGGAATGGGTGTTCCTCTTCCTAATTGTGAGTCGCAGTGCGATGCTGCATTGCTTTGTGACCGCGAATGCGGTCGCAAAGCAATCGCAGTTACCACCAGTGTCACACTGGTGGAAACCCATTTGCAAAAGGGAAGGGGTCCCCATGGAACCCCTTCCCCTTTGTTAATGGCCTGGAATTTTTTTTTTCAGAGCAGGCAGTGGTCCTATGGACCACTGCCTGCTCTGCCTGCCTGCTCTGCCTGCTCTGAAAAAATGAAACTGAAAAGTTTTATTTTTTCATTTTGTAATGCATCTCCTTTTCCTATAAGGAAAACGGGCTGCATTACAAAAAAATACCTGCTTTATTTAAAAGCAGTCACAGACATGGTGGTCTGCTGTCTCCAGCAGGCCACCATCCCTGTGAGTGCTGCGAGTCGCAAGGGGGTCTTTGCGACCCCCTTGCGAGTTGCAGATGGTGTCAAGGACACCATCCTGCATCCTGAATTGCGACTCACAAATTGCGAGTCTCTCTGACTCGCAATTTGGAAGTCACAATTCAGGAATTTCCTACATCTGGCCCTTTATTCTGAATATATTGTATTATTGTTATACTTTATGGAAGGTTTTTTTTTCTTTCTTTCTCTTGCTCTCTCTTCTTCCCAGTTTTTGTAATGAACTGTTTTTTTCTGCATTCAATAAAAATTATTTAAAAGAAAACCTGCACACAGACTGCTCAAGCCTGATCCCTGTTTCTGCTCCCATAAGGTATAAAATGGGCATCAAAAGTGGTGCTAGGCTAAATTCTTGGTCTCAGTTACAGATGAAAGGGAGTCTCACTGTGGACCAGCTCTTGGTGAATGTTTTTCATAACTCTTTTCTGTCATTATGTGAGGAGTTTTGTCTTGGCCTCAATCAATGTTGGCAGCATAGACAGCTATACCTCTGCCTGTTTTGCAGGTTGGATGATTATGCTACTATCTCTCTGAGATCCCTCTCCATGGCTTCTGAATTAGTTAAGGACATGAGTATCTTTTCATTTCATGGGTTCTGGTATGTATGGGATGCAGATTATTAACCTGCTTTCTGCCCTGGCACCTGCTGCCACAAGTTTGCTTTAGGAGAGAGGAAAGGGTGCTGTTATTGTATACCTAGTATTTCAGGAAGGCTTGCCTGAAGTTGTCATACATTTAGATCCTAAACAGCTTGTTTTTGGTCTTCTCCACAATATTTCTATCCATTTTTGTTTATTCCCAGATTTACCATTAGTGGTAGACCTGGGAATGCATCAAAATGCTACACCTCCCCAGGTGAGGGATAACAAGGAGAAATATCTTTATTTCTCCTTGTTTTTTCATCTTTCTACATGTTCTGCATTCTGAACCACACATAGAAAGAGGAAATGCCCTGCAGGATTGTTTTTGTTGAAGGAAGGTGTCCCTTGCTGCACAAAAACAATCTTCCTATAAAGCAGGCACCCTTGCAACATGACACAAGGGGACCTCCATTGGCACTAGGCAGACAAAAGTGTTCCAGTGCTAGGAAAGGACAGTGATAAATGTGGCACATTTTTACCCTTTTATGTGGGGCAGCATGAAAGAATGATACCTCTGTCCCTAGGTTTTCTATCGACAGAACCCTTGTTGGCTCTGCAGATGGAAACCATCCTCTTTTGGCCCAACAGCATAGGGGTTGTCAGAGGAAGGAAGTCAAACCACCTACCCTATTTGAGGTGGATGGTGCAATGTATTTTGTTCCTGTCTGTAACCACTAGGAAACACCAGAGAGCGAGGTATTGAAAAACAAGAACCTGCCTGGTTGTTTCACATGGTGTCAGGCAGAGTCCAAACAGCAGTGTCCAGTCCAGGTCCAATTGCCACTTTAAAAAAAAGACCTGTTGTAGTTTTGTGTGTCTCTATAAATTTAACAGAAGGTCAGTCTTATAACCATTAAAGTCCACTTCTTCTTGTTGGCACAGGTGAGAGCAAGTCTAGTCCTTTCAGGGCTCTTCTCGGGTCAAAAACAGCAGGTTCAGTCCTCTTCTAATCTTCCTCATGCCCAAAGGTGTTTTGAAGTGGGTGCCTGGAGATGCTGCATTTTATGCCATCAAAATTGTTAGTACGCCCTAGTCAATGTGGTAAAAAATCTTAGGGCTAACCCTACAATTGTTTGGAAATTTTCAAAATGATTGCAGAGGTCTTCTGCCACATTAAACTTGGTCTCTAAGTGTTGGGGGGGTGTGGACTGCATCCTGTTTCCCTTTCTTTCATGTGCACCCCCAGTGTTATATGTAAACATGGTGAGACAGACATCTGGTGGGCCAAAGCAGGTCTTTCAGGAACCAGACAGCGGATGCAAAATTGCTTTTGCATCCTGTTTCCCTTACTTTTGAGTGCCCCCCCAGTGTTATTTGAAAAAACCAAGCAGACTTTCAAGCAGGCTTTGACAGTCAAGCAGGATTTGACACTGTAATGTTGAAAAGCATGCTTATAGCCCCACCATGCTTAATCTGTCAGGTTCAGATGAGTCATCTCTGCACAATCAGGTCAGCCTATTGTTTGCTTCTGGGAAGCACTTGGCACCTTTTTTCACAATTATTTGAATGCTAATTACAGGGTAGCAGAACTGGAAAGCAAATGTAAATGTAGCTTCGATGAACTCCAGGCAGTGAAAATGTAACTTTCTAAACGTTTCTTTCCTTAATATTTATTAACAATCAGTCTTTCATTAAATGTGGATTTATTAACTAATGAAATAGTTGTTTGAATATGTTTATGGTAGTCCCATTTCCAAGATACAGTACTAGAATGTTTTATCTGTACTATGGTTTTCTACATAGGACAACTAGGCCTTTCAACCTGAAAATTAACTGCCTTCTGCTAGTTACCATGAGCATTAATTTTCTGCATGCTTTACTCTCAAATACCATGCATCCTGCTTGTGGGCTCCAAGGTATACATAGTGGTGACCTATTAACATTTAAAAGGGGGAGTTTGACCTATCAAAAGGGTTTGCTGTACTGGGTCAAATTGCTGACCTGACTTTATTTCAAAAATAAAACCTAAACAATCAATCTATGGCACAGGACCTAAAATCAGAATTACTTCCTGTCAGATTCTATCCGAGGGTCATGGGGCAATCATTGGTTAATTCTGATGGGATATATCTTCTTTTACTATTGCTTGTTTTGGGGCCTGACCTACAATGAGCATTGCAAATAGAACACCAAGTACGCTTGGTGTTCTATTTGCAATGCTCATTGTAGGTCAGGCCCCAAAACAAGCAATGGTAAAAGATGATATATCCCATCAGAATTAACCCATGATTGCCCCATGACCCTCGGATAGAATCTGACAGGAAGTAATTCTGATTTTAGGTCCTGTGCCATAGATTGATTGTTTAGGTTTTATTTTTGAAATACATGTTTTACAACTTAAAGAATTCTAAGCTAAAGGTTTAGTATGTGGCAGCTTTTCATGAGAAGCCAGGTAACGATTTGAGAATATGGGTAATGTATTTTGAACACTATGTTTGAGGCTAGTCATTCTGCTTTGCTCGGGACTGCTGTCAAATGAGTCACACTTGACATTGGAATTACAGAAATTATGGAGGTCATGTAGTTTAGTCTACATGAAAATAGTGACTAAACTGATCTGAAGTCTTCTTTAGGCACTATTTACTTACTTTTTGGAGAGTGTGGAGTGCCCAGCATAAATTAGTAGCTTTATTATTTATGTGGCTATGTAGTGAAATGCCGACTCTACCAACAGTAATAATATTGTTTGTCAACCAGTGTAGAACTTCTATTGGACTTGTGAATGTGATATATTTTTGGTCCTAAATGTTTGAGGAGTTTTGGGCGGTAACGAGGATCTCTTCTGGTTGGGTTAAGTTTAAGGAAGCAGTTAGCTAGTCACATTTGTGTTATTATTCCTAGACATTTTTGGTGAGATATTTAGATAAAGTTCTGTGTCTCCAGTGTATTTGTCCAGTGTTTGACCTAGTCTAACAGTTGTTTCATCAGTGGCTTCACATAGAAGTCTCTGAAATGTCAGAATTTGTGAGAAATAGTGTTTACTTATTGGTGCTGTAAGGCACTAAATTGTGATATATTAGAATCTAGTTTATGACCTTGGCTTGTATCTAGGAGCCCATTTTCACTAAGTGTTTTTAATTGAATAGAGTGTATGCTGCCCTTGATTTGCCTAGGAAAGGCAGGGTATCAATTGCTCCATTGTATGACCTTTGGCATTCATTTATATCATCACGTTTTAGCAACCTTGGAATAGGGCAGGAGCAGGAGTTGCAAGAAACCATGGTAATATACAAGTCATTGAATTTTACACGTAGGTAGAGTTACAAGAGTTACAATAAAGATCCTCTGTAAGAGGACAAGCCTAAGAAAGTATGGACACCAATTTAGATTTACGGCTGTTCTTTTTTCAAATTAACCAGCAATAGTCAGAGCACCAGTTCGTTTTCCGTTTGCATGCTCTGTATTGCAACAATGGTAATACATGAATACAATACATAACCACCTCAATGGTAAAGCTGTGAAGAAATAGAATTACTTCTGATATTCTGGATTGTGGGTGTATATTAAATGAATTCCCTTTCCTTTTATATTGAGATCAATGGCCAAAGTATGACAACTCTTAAAGAAAGATAGGGATCACCATCCATTACCTTTATCTTAAAAACAAATTCAACATTAATCAATAATAAAATAATAGATTGGACTGATTCCCAAAGCTGAAACTCATGCATAATAGATAATGCCCTAAGAGTAGCTCAACTATTAAGGGCCTCATTACTAGTCTGGTGGCCACTAGACCGCCGGACTTGTGGTGGCGGTCCAACCACCACATTACAACCCTGGTGGTCTGACCACCAGGTTACCACCCTCTCTGATGGGATCAGTGATCCCAATGGGCTCATGTTGCCAGAGGTCGGAATCAGCCAGAGCGGTGCTGAATGCAGCATCACCCTGCTCATTACGACCTGGTTCCCCGCCAGCCTTTTCATGGGGGTTTCACCTCCATGCAAAGGCTGGTGGAGAACAGGCGCAGGAGGCCCTGGGGGGCACCTGCACTGCCCATGCACTTGGCATGGGCAGTGCAGGGGTCCTCTGCCCAGCACCCTCGCAATGCTTGCAATGCTGCTGCCATGTTCCCGCTGGGCTGTCAGCTCAGCAGGAAAGTCATAATAGGCCTGGCGGGGAGGTCACCAGTAAGCGGCAACCTCCCTATTGGAAGTTTGGTGGATGGGTCTTCCCAGCCGCAAAACTCAGAATCCAGCACCATGCGTTCAAATGAGTTCCTGACAGATGATGAAATATGATTTGGATAAATGTAAATGTTGTTTGATATATGTGTGGTCATATCAAGATGATTGCATCATGTGCCTATTAAAATGGCATGTCAAATCTAGGTCAGACCTATTACAATCAGATGGTGTTTGTCAAAACGAAAATGTGTTCATATGTTAGGTACAATGTTAGATTTAATTTGACACACAAGACTTGATTTGAATATTTAGGGAAAGTTGTGGCTGGTGACGATATGAGTCTTTGTGGGCAATATAAAATTTCCAGTACAACATTATAAAATAATGAAGTTATGCTTCTGCTCTTGCATTCCTTCATTTTTAGGTCTTGCATGCTACAGCACATGCTTTGCATCCACATCTGATTGGAAAGAGATTGTATACAACAAAGGGTTTCCAGCCCACCTTTACTTAACGTTTGTTGGCTTCATTGTCACTCCTATTTGCTGCTGTCTAATTGGCCAGTGACTGCTGTCTTCACTTCCTCTTTTCTTAACTGGAGCACAGACCACGTACTGGTTGCTTCAGCTTTATGGCTGACCTTCCTCTGATTGTGCAGTGATTAAGGCACTACTTTTATTTTTTCTTCTTCCCTGTCATTTTTGTTGAAACTCTTGCCACTTATAGCTATGATTTACTATGCCAAACACACTTCCAAGAAGCTCTTTTGTCCTATGAAATGGATGTCTATTGTGAAAACAGACATTATCTAATTTTATTGCAATACAGATGTTATCTGCTTCCACATGTGTTTTCACTAAGAGATGGATGGACATGAGTGCAATTGTTTTTTTATATGATAGATGTTTTTGCATGGGGATATTAATTGATTTGCTCAGCCTTCTTGTGTGCCAACTGCAATTTCAGTGTCTCAGTCAGGGAATAAGTTCCTCGAGTCAGTGACAGTAGCACCCTTGAAATCTGAAGGGGGAAAAGGTCTGATGGAAACAATGGAAACAAATTTGAGCACACACTCAAGTGTGCCTGGGAAAACCTATACTAGGAGGTTAAGAGAGCCTGATACCATGTCACCTCCTCTCTGTTTTCCTATAATGGTATTATCCCTGATATCCAACATAATTTCTTCTCTAACACTCACATGCTCCAACTGGTTGATAATACAACCTACACGTATCATCCTATCTTTGTTTCTGTGCGCCCTCCATCGTCTATCCAAACATATCATTTAACTAATCTAACGCAAGGTTGTCAGGGTTTACCCCCACCAACCTTAAATGTGCTATTGTAAAATTGCAGGTAACACCATGTTTAAGTTAAACTTATTGTTTTGATCAAGGCATCCCCAATTGGACCTTGCAGATCCTGCACCACTTCTATCAACTGTCAGCACCTGCTTGGAAGATCCACATGATAGACAGAGGTAGCTGGGCCCCAATTGTGGTGGTTAAGGCCGTTTGCCTTTGATAAGCTGGGGTCAGTCTTACGATGTCTCCGCAAACTGGGCCCAGTAAACCCTTTTCACACTTGACTTGCTCTGTAGATAGAGTGATCAACCAAAGGCTTTTAAGCGGGGTAGTGTCTAGGAGCAAGAGCTCAGAATGCAAAAGTTAAACAACAAACATAAAAACATATAATGTAGCCCAGTACTTATCATTAATTAAAAGAAAGTATGTAATCTTATATAGAAACAGAAAATCTGTTCATAAAGGTTTCTTTTGACTGAAAACAGGCTAAAATAAATCTTTAACATTGTCTCTTCCTTTATGGACACCAAAGCTCCCCGTCACTCTTATCCCAAAAATGGGCCAAAGGTTAAGTAATTTTTTTTAAAACCAAAATTATCAAAATACTAACCAACCTTAGTGTGCCCTTTGCTCCCCCTACTTTTGACCCCTCTCTTATGCCAGATGATCCTTCCCCAACCAACCAACTGGTGTTGTTCTTAGCACCAACTGAAGAATAACTGAAAAGTGTTTTTCTTCTTGTAAGTCTAGCTCACCACTAGACCCTTGCCACTCCCCAAATCCTGAGAAAATTAACAGATGTTATATGCCCTGTCTATGCACCTATCGTCAGACAGGTTTGGTTCATATGATATGGAAAAAAGCCAGTGTTGTCTCACTACTAAAGAAACCAACCACAGACAGTAAGATCTTATCCTACTTCAAAGTCATCTCCCTCCTCCCAGCAGCTGGAATCAGTCATGAACAAACAACTCTCAGTATTCTTTGAATACAGTCATCTCTTGCACCCCACCACATCTGATTTCTGAACACAACACAAAACCGAAATAGCATTGCTTGAAGTCCAAGTCACTAAAAATTTCATTGGATAACTGAAATAATGCAGCCCTCATTCTTTTGGTCTTGTCAGTGGCTTTCGACAAAGTTGCCCCTGACGTCCTTCTACAATGTCTATTTAATTGTGGTATTAGGGGACTAACCTTAAAATGGCTGACCTCTTTCCTAAAAGATTGAGAACAGTCTGTCTGGACAAGACCTCACTTCTCCAAGGCACAATCACTTAAATGTGGAGTACCTCAAGGATCCCCATTAAGCCCAGTTTCATTTGATGTTTATCTGTCTTCTCTTGCCACACTGGTGGAGTCTTTCGGCATCACTGTTGCCTCAAATGCTGACAATATGTAGCTGGTGTTTTCCTGTGAGTGCAACTCAGACACCAGCAGATATTCCATTCCTAACTGCATGAGAGCAGTCTTTGATTGGCTTAAGGAAAGCCAACTACAGTACAACCTGGATAAAACTGAAATCCTATTTCTGGGGTCCATCCCCAACCCTGGCTGGTCCGGATCCTGGCCAAGGGACAGACCTACCCCCTCCACCCATGCAGTCAGTGAGAAACCTTGGAGTAATTTTTGACAATGTACTTTTCAAAACACAGATTCATTCCATTGCCGATAACTCTATGGATCCTTAAAACTCCCAGAAAATGTCAACCCCTCTTTCCTTGGGAGGCTTGCAAACGTTAGTTCAAGTCATGATTCTCTCCAGGCTGGCCTATGTGTTCACTTTATATTTAGGTCCACTTGGTTTTCTGATTCGTCATCTTCAAGTAATCCACCATAGTGCAGCCTGTCTGCTCTCCAATGCTCAAAAGATTACCTCTACCTCATCTTTCTGATTCAAACTGCACTGTCTCCCAGTCTATAAAAAGGATCTCTTTCAAAGCATTCACTTCAGCACACCGTGTTCTGCATCAATTGGCCCCATCTACCTGAACAAAATAATTAAAAGAAAACAGCAAAGTAGAAAATCATGGTCCTGTAAGGCTTTCTTGATATCCACCCCCATTTAAAAAGAACTGGACACTGGGGTGCCTCCTTTTTAGTACATACTGCAAAAATATGGATCTTCCTCCCGATACAGCTTAAGAGTATAGAAAATGAAACTGCCTCCTGCAAAGTTCTAAAGAACTATCTTTTCAATCAGTAATGCCCTCATTTACCAACCCGCCCCACCCCCCAGTTATGCAAGTTGCAGTGCTGGGACACTCTCATTAAGTAACTGTCACTCTATATAAACTTATCATTCATTCATTCAGGATTCAGACACATGGTTGTGACTTCACCTTTCCCTCATCTCTCTCTCTCTCTCTGGGAAGATCCTGATATCTTTCAGTAATTAGGTGCAGATTGGAGTACATGATTTAACTTGGAAAAAGGTGTAGTTCACTTTCAATTACTGAGAAGCATGGTTTATAGGCCAGGTCAATAGTCTTTATGCCCAAAGGCTTTGTAACAGCAAAGATTAGGTATCCAGCAGAGGAATTCACCATCTCACATGTACAAGCTCAGCACCATGTGGATCTGTGGCACTGGCTGGTGCAGTCATTGAATTTGGACCATCTGGTTTGAGCATCATTGATAGCTGGCTGATAAACCCCAATTAAGGCGAAACCGATCTTGAGTTGCTTCTGTTCCGATTCAGTGAGGATATGGTCTTGCAGTTCAGGCCGGATTGTTCCTGTTGAAGCAGGGTCATGTATGATTTGCATATGGCTGTGCTCAAAATGGGGTACTGTGGTGCGCCAAAAAACAGTGCGTTGGAATGATACCCTGAGCGAGTGCCACTGGTTAGATTTATTGTAAGCCCTCCTCCTTTTACCTTTTGTGTGTTTGATCTACTCTCTCCATGCTACTAGTGTTGAAAGTGCATCAGGCATGTGCGTCAGGTGCTCTGCCAATGCAGGTGGGTGCTCATCTTAAGAAATTGAGATCTCAACTGCAATGTAGCTGCTCCCCACAGGTGAACACTTCTATTGGTAATTCCAGCACCAGGCCTTCGGTGGCTTAACACACAATTGCTAGATAGTACAAGATAGATAACTTCTTCATGTTGCTCATGATGGAACGTCATTGGGAGAACAGAGGAGTCCCCCATGATTCTGGTCAATAGTGCCTTCTCTTTCTGAAGGCAGTGAACTACTTCTGGGTGTTCCTATGCAGGGAACCTGCTGGAATATTCCTCCTGGACAGTTTCTTCTCCTTCAGGTTCTCTCTTTCCCTATCTCAGAAGACAGGCAGGATTCTAGGCTATATCCGACCCTCAGCTTCACTAGTAAGTTGCAGACTCCAGTTGATGTCCCCTTGCCAATGGTACACTGTCTGCATTGCAGGCACCATCTGTGGAGACAAGGCAGCCCTTTGTGAACTCTGCAAGGTACTCCATCCATTGGTGAGGAGGAATTTAGAACTGGAACAAATTGTGCTGGTTTGGATCCCACTTCTATATGCATTTTCCAGATAGCGAATGTGGATCAACTATCTAGGGATTCAGAACCTGTTTGGTTTGGTTCTATTTCAAATGCCATTAACTGTCTGTTTCTCAGACACAGCCTTTATGCACAGGGATTGTTGTCACACTAGGTAACAACAATGCTGGCTACCAGCAGCAGTATCCAAGTCAACATTGCAATGAGGTATGATATCCCTGCATCTAGTAATCATCAGATTTCCTGAAACAGTAATCAGCTGCAGACAAAAGGTCAGGCCTTTCCTAGAAATTCCTCTCCAGAAACTGTAGTTCAACCCCCCGTTGCCAAATGGCAACACTCAGGAAGAACTAATCAGTAGCTCTTAAGTAATAAGATCCTACTAAGTTTATTGAATTACTTGTGGCCATCCTCCATCACTCCAGTGGTTTAAATTCAGACCCTCATTACGAGTTTGGCGGTCACCGGATCGCCCCGCCTGCAGACAGCCTAATTACGATTGTTAGGCAGTCAGGTTATCCCCTGTCCAAGCAAGGACCCTCACTCTGGTCAGGGTAAGTCACACACAATCCAAATTTTCCTGTGCCCACTCTCTGGTAGCTTGGCACTGAGCAGTCATGCTTAACTTAGAAGGTAATGTGTAAAGTATTTGTGCAATAAATCATAACACCATATAGCACTACAAAAATACACCACACAGTGTTAGAAAAATATATAATATTTATCTGGATAAATGCAGGTCAAAACGATTAAAGATACAATAAGTAAATGTTGAGATATCACTGAAAAGTGATATAAAGTGTCTTAAGTCTTTTAAAAGCACAAAAAGTCTCTTTCAAGCACAAAGTACCTGGTTCACATAAAAAATCTCCGCAAAGAACTGGAGAGGAGGAGATGCGTGGAAACAAAGGGGTGTGTGTTTCTCGGGCCACACACAGCGATGAGTCGTTTAGTTTTCATCCAGGAACGGCTGTGCGTCCATTTCCGGTGCTCGGTCGTGGATCCTCTTCGGTTTGCAGAGTTTTCAGATGCCCCGGGAACGATGCATGGATTTCCTGCGCTGACAGGATGAAGTTACAGGAGCTGCATCGATTCCGTCGCCGTTGCGTCGAATTTTCTACTGCACAAAAGGTGCTGCATGGATTTCTCTCGGGAAGTCGGGCTGCATCATTCCGGTTCGACTATGCGTCATTCCGGTGGGCCTTGCGTTGAATTTCCAGTCGCTACACTGGCGCTGCATCGATCTTCTCATTGTAAAGGTGGACTGCATCATTCCGGTTCGGCGTGCGGTGAAATTTTCACCACAGTGCAGGCTGTGCATCGTTTCTGGTAGGCTGTGCGCCGAATTTCGCTGCACAAGGAGTCCTTCTTGTAGAGATTAAGGCCCTCATGTTGCCGCCCGCCAAGTTGTAACCGCTGTGCGGCCGCCAATGCGGTCGCACTCCCAGGGTGGCCATTATGACCTCCCCGCTGGGCCGGCAGGCGGAAACCGAGTTGCTGCCCCTGAGCCCAGCGGGGATGTCGGCCGCAACATGGGAGCCGGCTCCAAATGGAGCCGGCGGTGTTGCGGCGTGCGACGGGTGCAGTTGCACCAGTTGCGCTTTTCACTGTCTGCTGTGCAGACAGTGAAAAGCTTTAAGGGGCTGTGCCAGGGGGGCCCTGAACTGCCCATGCCAAAGGCATGGGCAGTGCAGGAGCCCCCAGGGGCCCCGCAACTCCCCTTTCCGCAAGCCTTTCCATGGTGGTTCCTACCGCCATGAAAAGGCTGGTGGGAAGGTGACTTGTAATCCCCTGGGAAGCGCTGCCCTGGAGGATTAAATCCGCCAGGACCAACGTGGCGGAAAACCACCGGTCCTGGCGGTGCGACCACGGCGCTTCCGCCGCAGTCGTAATATGCAAGTTTGCACCGCCAGCCTGTTGGCGGTGCAACCTCCAAAACAGCCCTGGCGGTCTTTGACCGCCAGGATTGTAATGAGGGCCTAAGTCTTTTTGGTCTTGAGACTTCAGGGAACAGGAGGCAAGCTCCATTCAAGCCCTTGGAGAGCACTTCTTCCCCTCAGCCAGAGAGCAGTAGGGCAACAGCAAGGCAGCAGTCCTTCACAGAAAGCAAACAGGTGAGTCCTTTGGGCAACCCGGCAGTTCTTTTTGGCAGGATGGAGGTTATGGTTCAAGTTCCTTCTCCAGGAAGTGCCTGAGTTGGTAGGGACAGAGGCCCTGCTTATATACCCAAATGTGCCTTTGAAGTGGGGGAGACTTCAAAGAGTGGCTTAGAAGTGCACAAGGTCCCCTTTTAGTTCAATCCTGACTACAAATGTCCCAGTAGGGGGTGTGGCAGTCCTTTTTGTGAGGGCAGGCTACTGTCTTTTGGCATGCAAGTGTCAGGCCCTCCACCCTCCCACCCCAGGAAGACCCATTCAAAATGCAGATGTATGCAAGTGAGGCTGAGTAGCCTGTGATTGGGTTGTGTCTGAGTGAATGCACAAGGAGCTGTCAACTAAACCCAGTCAGACGCGGATTTTAAGGCACAGAAAGATTTAAGTGCAGAGAAATGCTCACTTTCTAAAAGTGGCATTTCTAAAATAGTAATATTATATCCAACTTCACCAGTCAGCAGGATTTTGTATCACCATTCTGGCCATACTAAATATGACCTTCCTACTCCTTTTAGAGCAGCAGCTACCACACAAACAATGTATAAGGGCAGCCCCAATGTTAGCCTATGAAGGGAGCAGGCCTCACAGCAGTGTAAAAACGAATTTAGGAGTTTTACACTACCAGGACATGTAAACTACACAGGCACATGTTCTTCCTTTTGCCTACACAGCACCCTGCTCTATGGGTTACCTAGGGCATACTATAGGGGTGTCTTATATGTAGAAAAAGGGGAGTTTTAGGCTTGGCAAGTACTTTTAAATGCCATGTTGAATTGGTAGTGAAACGGCACACACAGGCCTTGCAATGGCAGGCCTGAGACAAGGTTAAGGGGCTACTTAAGTGGGTGGCACAATCAGTGCTGCAGGGTCACTAGTAGCATTTAATCTACAGGCCCTGGGCACATATAGTGCACTTTACTAGGGACTTAAAAGTAAATTAAATAGACCAATTGGGTATGATACAATGTTACCATGTTTATAGGGAGAGAGCATATGCACTTTAGTACTGGTTAGCAGTGCTAAAGTACGCAGAGTCTTAAAACCAGCAAAAATAGTATCTAAAAAGTGAAGGAGGCCGGCAAAAAGTAAGGGGTGACCACCCTAAGGCTGTCAGGTCTAACAACTACCACGGAGGTGATCCAACCACAACACAGCCAAGACACCGCCAGTACCGTCAGTGTGGTTGGACAGCCGCCGAGGGCAGTGCCCATCTCCAGGACGGTCGGGATTGCTATACCGTCCACAATGTTACGAGTCAGCAGACTGTGAGGAGGTTAGAAATGGTCTTTGGTTGGCAGTCTGGTTACCCCATGTCCAAGTAAGGACCCTCACTCTAGTCAGGTTAAAAGAGAATCACCCTTAGATAACCCTGGCTCACCCCCTTGGTAGCTTGGCACAAGCAGGCAGGCTTTATTTCAGAGTGCTAAGTGTAAAGTATTTGTACCAACACACACAGTAACTTAATGAAAACACTGCAAAATGACACAAGACAGATTTAGAGAAAAAGAAAATATTTATCTACACAAAACAAGACCAAAATGCCAAAAAATCTATAACACACAAGTGAAGTTACCAATAAAAATGCAAAAAGAGTCTTCATGTAATTTTAAGCACAGCGCTAACGCTGTTAGCGTGAAAATGTACCTGGACGCATCAAAAATAACCCTGCACGGGCAGGTGAGCGCCAAAAGGGGCTTGAGATGCGTCGATCTCACTCACAAGCGAGACCTTGCATCGTTTCTCCTTCAGTCGGGTCGGCGTGCGTCCTTTCTTCTCTCCACAGCAGAGTTATGCGTCGATCCGAACAGCACTCTTGGGTCTAGCCAGGGCTTGCATCGTTTTTACACACCCAGCGATGTTTGCGTCGGAAATCCTGCTGCACGATGATTCGAAAACCACACAGCGCGGGTTGCGATCTCACCAGCCTTCGTCAGCGATGCTGCGTGTTGTTTCTCCAGCTCCGTGTGTCGATCTTCAGTCACGTTACAGGCGAGCATCGATTTCAGCCACATCTTGGAGTTGCGTCGATCTTTTCCCCGCACGGCGGTCTGTGTGTGGATTTCTCACTCTGGTCCTGCCAGCTTCTCCTTTCAGGGCACCAGGAAGTGGATGGGCACCACTTGGCAGAGTAGGAGTCTCAGCAGAGGCTCCAGTTGCTGGCAGAGAGAAGTCTTTACTGTCCCTGAGACTTCAAACAACAGGAGGCAAGCTCTAATTCAACCCTTGGAGAGTTCTTTACAAGAAGGAAGGCACACAAACCCAGTCTTTGTCCTCTAGCACAGGCAGAAGCAGCAACTGCAGAATAGCTCCACAAAGCACAGACAGGGCAGCTCTTCAGCTACTCTCCAGGCAGAGATGCCTCTTGGTTTCCAGAAGTGTTCTAAAGTCTGTGGTTTTGGGTGCCCTTCTTATACCGATTTTGCCCTTTGAAGTAGGCTTACTTCAAGGAAACGTTTCTCTTTTTTGTGAGATACTACCTTGCCCAGGCCAGGCCCCAGGCCCCAGACACACACCAGGGTGTTGGAGACTGCATTGTGTGAGGGCAGGCTCAGCCCTTTCATGTGTAAGTGACCAATCCTCCTCTCCCTCCTAGCACATATGGCTCATCAGGAAATGCAGACTACACCCCAGATCCCTTTGTGTCACTGTCTAGAGAGAGGTGCAAACAGCCCAACTGTCAAACTGGCCCAGACAGGGAATCCATAAACAGACAGAGTCACAGAAATGTTTTAAGCAAGAAAATGCCCCTATCTAAAAGTGGCATTTTCAAACATACAATCTTAAAATCAACTTTACTAAAAGATGTATTTTTAAATTGTGAGCTCAGACATCCCAAACTCTACATGTATATCCGCTCCCAAGGGGAATCTACACTTTAATTATATTTAAAGGTAGCCCCCATATTAACCTATGAGAGGGACAGGCCTTGCAACAGTGAAAAACGAATTTAGCAGTATTTCACTGTCAGGACATATAAAACACATTACTATGGCCCTCATTACAACATTGGCGGTAAATCCCACTAACCACCGTGCAGAAGACCGCCAACACACCGCTGCAGCGGCAGAATTCCGCTACAGCTATTCCGA
The DNA here is from genome assembly GCF_031143425.1 of Pleurodeles waltl. Lineage (NCBI taxonomy): Eukaryota > Metazoa > Chordata > Amphibia > Caudata > Salamandridae > Pleurodeles > Pleurodeles waltl. The sequence goes on along the minus strand of NC_090437.1, from coordinate 1,144,909,514 downwards.
CCCACAGGCCAGAATCCGCCAAAATCCAGACACCCACACAAGTCCGCCACACCAAAGGTCAGTGATAAACTGTCAATAACAAAACCAACACCGTCACGCCAACAGGAATACGCCCACACTATCGTGACCCACGAATCCACATGGCGGTCTTTCAACCGCGGTATTCCATTGGCAGTACACACTGCCGCGCTCAAAATGCACACACATTTACAAAACACAACCACATTGGACAATTCCAAATACACACACCTGATACACATACACACACCACTCCCACACACTCAATACAATATAAAACCCACATCACCCACAAACCCCTACGACAAAAATTGAGAAAGAAGCCCAGAGAGAGATACCACTATCAACAATACTGGCATCCACAGGCACACAACATCATCACTCACACAACATCCACACACTTCAGACAACACACACAAACACATCCCCTCACACATCACAACACACACCACCTCACACATCACCCACACCACATCATGGCAGCGCAAAGACACCCCAGGTTCTCTGTGGAGGAGATCAGGGTCATGGTGGAGGAAATCGTCCGGGTAGAGCATAGCTATTCGGATGACAGGTGCAGCACACCTCCATAGCTAGGAAGATGGAGCTATGACACAGAATCGTAGACAGGGTCAACGCAGTGGGACAGCATCCAAGAACTAGGGATGACATCAGAAAGAGGTGGAACGACCTACGGGGGAAGGTGTGTTCCATGGTCTCAAGACACCAGATTGCAGTTCAGAGGACTGGCAGTGGACCCCCACCTCCTCCCCCACAACTAACAACATGGGAGGAGCAGGTCTTGGCTATACTGCATCCTGAGGGCCTCGCAGGAGTAGCAGGAGGAATGGACTCTGGTAAGTCAAATCTTAACTATTACATCCCCCACACCACCTGCATGCTATCACATACCCCACCCTCACCCCCATCACTCCAACACCTCACAAATGTCCCACTATCACAACCCACACATCCCAACACCAAGCCCTGCATGCAACACCAAAGCATGGACACCCATCACCAAAGCATGTCCACTACAGATACCCACACAGATCCCCAAACCAATTATCACACAAGGTCCTACACAAGAATGCAAGCACTGGAGTACAGGGTCACCCACCCATTGCACACAATGGCACACACAGATGCAATAATCATGCCTTTAAACCCCTGCAGGACCCCTACCCAACGTCACTGGACAGGAGGTTCCAGACATGTCCACTCCCCCCACAGAAGAGGCCCACAGTGATGACAGCAGCTCTGTCCAACTGGATCAAGATGACCAGCCCAGCCAATCTGCGACCTCGGGACAGTCGGTTCCCCTGACACTGGCACAAGAGCCTTCCCCCTCAGGAAACACTAGCACAGCACCCACCCAGCGGGCCCATCCCTCTGTCCCCAGGACACGTCAAGCAGCAGTGTGTCCACCACTACAGGGAAACCAGGCAAACCCACCAACCCAAGAAAATCAGGGACCTGGGCGCAGTGGCATTGGGCACACGGTTCAGGGGACAGAGGCACAGGATAACAGGGGAACTGGTGAGGACTGCTGTGCGACAGGGTGAGGACAGGCCCAGGGAACCCACTCTCCATGAGGCCCTCTCCAACATCATGGGAGCATACCATCATTCCCAGGAGACGATGGCAACGGTACTGGCCAAGTTTCAGGAGACCCAGCGGCTGCAGGAGGAACAGTATTTGGGGGTCACGGAGGAACTTAGGTCCATCAACACCACCCTGGTCACCATTATAGGGGTGCTGAAGGACCTTGTGAACACCAGCAGGGACACTGTGGCACAACAAGGACCCCTGACACTAGCCTGGATGATGAACAGCCCACCACCTCCGCCAGCGCTAGTGGACAGGAGGCACCGCCACAGGACCACGACACCAGCACCCCACCCCCTACCGAAGGACAACCATCCCACAAACGGTCTCTGAGATCCAGGACAAAGACAGAGAACAATGCCAAGACCCCGCCAGGAAATTAGACCCCCCTGAATGTCATCCCTCTGTCCCACTTCGTCACCCTGTCTATCCATCAACTGCCCTAGCTCCACTTCCTATGCCCCTTTGGACAATGCACCTGTGAAACAAATACACTGGACTCTGCCATGGAAATTCCTCCACCACCCCCCCTGCCCATTTTACAACCCCTTCCACTATTTTGCAGTGAAATAAACACCCTTGAATCACAAAACAAGCTGGAGTCAGTCTGTGCTTTCACAAATGTGTATTTGCAATAACTATGGAATATAGCAATGTTGATTGTACTGTCAACATACCGATGTAACACAGCTCTAGTCGATGAGGTAATATCGCAGAGGTCACACAGTGGGACCCACATCTGTGAAATGGAAAGGCAAAGTGGCAAGTCAAGGTTCATACACTGGGTGAAAGTGACTGACATATGATAAGTCTAACAATTGTCTGAGAGGTGTGAGGCAGTGACATCTTCTTACCTGTGTCTCACTGGAAGTATTGCTGGATAACGTTGTTTCTGTTGTCGATATCCCCTTCTTCTGCCCCCTCTTCTTCACTGTCCACAGGCTTCACAGCTGCCACAAGACCTTCCTCTGGACCATCCTCCTGCAGAAAAGCAATGCCAGGTTGTGCAGCATACAACAGGCCACGATGATCTGGCACACCTTCTTTGGTGAGTAGTAGAGAGAACCACCTGTCATATGGAGGCACCGGAACCTGGCCTTCAGGAGGCCGCAGGTCCTTTCGATCACTCTCCTAGTTCGCCCATGTGACTCATTGTAGCGTTCCTCTGCCCTGACAGGTTGGGGTAACCAGAGTCACCTGCAAATGTCGAGGGACAACTGTTAGAGACACACTAACCCATAGGGACAACCCCAGACCCAGATAACTATTCACAGGGTATAGGGTCCTTGTCCTCACCAATTAGCCACACATGGAGCTTCTGGAGTTGCCCCACCACATAAGGGATGCTGCTATTCCTCAGACTGTAAGCGTCATACACTGATCCAAGAAACTTGGCATTCACATGGGAGATGTACTGGTTGGCCAAACACACCATCTGCACATTCATTGAATGGTAGCTCTTCTGGTTTCTGAACACCTGTTCACCTCTGCTGGGGGTACCAAGGCCACATGTGTACCATCAATGGCACCTATGATGTTGGGGATATGTCCCAGGATATAGAAGTCACCTTTCACTGTTGGCAAATCCTCTACCTGAGAGAAAACGATGTAGCTGCGCATGTGTTTCAGCAGGGCAGACAACACTCTGGACAACATGTTGAGAACATAGGCTGGGACATCCCTGATGCAATGACCACTGATCTATGAAAAGACCCACTTGACAGGAAATGGAGTACTGACAGGACCTGCGCTAGAGGGGGGATTTCTCTGGGATGGCGGATTGTGGACATCAGCTCTGGCTTCAACTGGGTACACAGTTCCTGGATTGTTGCACAATCAAGTCTGTAGGTGACTATTACATGTCTCTCTTCCATTGTCGACAGGTCCACCAGCGGTCTGTACACCGGAGGATGCCGCCATCTCACCACCTGCCCCAGCGGACGTGCCCTATGGAGGAGAACAGCGAGCAGAGAGTCAGCCAACACTGAGGTATAACTAAATGTCAGTAGCAAACATTTGTAGATCCGCAATGTGCCTATTACTGTGTGTATGCAAGGCCTAAATAGGGGTGACGCAGTTATTATTAATGCCATGTGGCCCCCTGAAATGATGGCTGCCTGACCTGTAAGGTGGGACAAGGGGATATGAGGTAACTGCGCTGGCATTCTGCACCGTCGCGGTAGGTGGACGAAGACCGCAGCGCAATCCTGCATGGGTTAACATTGGACCCTGTGGGTCCCAGGAGCAAATGACGATGTACGCCGGCGGTGACGGTACGCACCGCCGCGGACGTGACCGCCATTTTCTGTCAGTTCACTGACTTGACACCTGACCTTCGTCAGGAGAGGACCTACACTGCAAGTGCTGCTGTGACCTAAGTCTGGAAGCGACGATGGCTCATGTGTCTGGGGAAAGGGCCCCTGCCTTCACTTCGGAGGAGTTGTAGAAATTAGTGGATGGGGTCCTCCCCCAGTACACACTTCTCTACGGTCCTCCAGACAAACAGGTGAGTACACCGTGAGCATGCTGCATGGGCAATGCCTGTTTGGAGTGGTGTGGATGGAAGATACATGGGGGGGGACTGAGGCCTGCATGTGCGGACGGTGAGTGTATGTGCATCATGGCAAGGGTGGGAACGCGGGCCAATGACTGCGACGGTCCAGACGGTTTACAGCTTTTCCTTTTCCCCTGTACTATTCCTCTAGGTCAGCGCCCACCAGAAGAAGGGTATTTGGCGTGCCATTGCCAAGGACGTAAAAGATGGGAGGACCTTCACCGCTGGAGCAAGAAGACGGTGGAGGCCCAGCTGGGGATGGCCTCCCAACGTGGGAGGGGGGCCCGTCGCACCATGACCCCCCTGATGTTCTGGATCCTGGTGGTGGCGAATACGGAGTTGGATGGGCGCTTGAGGGCATCACAGCAGCCACAAGGGCATGAGTACCGTCACATCCATCTGACTCTGCGTGCATTATGAGGTGTCTGGGTCAGGGAGGTGGGCAGTGGTTTACCCTAGGCCAGGGCGAGCTTTGTAGGCAAGGACCCTTTGTGAGGCAGGCTATGTGGCACCCCAACTCCACCAGTAGTAAGAACCATCTACACCTAGTCAGGCTCCTGTGCCTTCCATGTGTGCAGCAATCGGGCATAGGCCTTGTACCCCATGGCCCTGTGATTACTCTAGGAACTCTAAGTGCATGGCGTAGTGCAGAGGGCTGCTGTGTTTGTGGTGTCTGCCAACGGTAGTGGTATTGCATGCACTAAACATGTCTTTCTTCTGTTTTTCCCCCACCCTTTTTGTGGTCTCCCTGTTCTTGTGTGCAATAGCATCATCAGGCGGAGGAGCAGTGGCACCGGACCAGGAGGGAGCTGCATCCCACTTGGCCCTGGAGGGCGAGACAGCAGAGTCTGAAGCCACAAGTGGGATGGAGGGCGAGGGGAGCTCCATGGCGGGAACAGGAAGTTACTTCAGCGACAGCGACTCCTCCTCTGATGGGAGCTCCCTTGCGGTGACGGGCTCCTCTGTGCCCCTCGCATCAACAGGTACAGCCGCCCCCCCCCTACCAGCACCGCCCTCCCAGCAGCCCCTCAGCGCGTGTCCCGTGCGCGCTCACCCAGGAGGGTGGGCATCTCCTTAGCCCAAGGCACCTAAGGCCCTGCCCCAGTCAGCCCTGCTGCCCTCATTGAGGAGGCTATTGACCTCCTGAGATCCCTCACTGTTGGACAATCTGCCATTCTGAATGCCATCCAGGGTGTTGAGAGGCATTTGCAACAAACAAATGCATACCTGGAGGGCATTCATTCTGGCCAGGCAGCCTAACAGAGAGCATTTCAGGCTCTGGCCTCAGAACTGATGGCAGCCATTGTCCCTGTGTCCATCCTCCCCCCATCCAACTTCCTCCACCCAGACCCAATCCCCTGTACCTCAGCCTATCCCAAGCACACCATCAGACCAGCATGCAAACACCTCATCACACAAGGGTGGCTCAGGCAAAAATAAGCACCACACATCCCACAGGCACTCACACAAGCATCATTCCCATGCAGACATACCAACATCCACTGCCTCCACTGTGTCCCCCTCCTTCACGTTGTACTCCTCCCTCCCATTCTTGTCTTCCCTCCCACCTGCATGCACTATATCCTCAGCCACTACCTCCATCACCAACATGCCCATCGGCACACACCGCTCATGTGCACTCACCACCCCCACTACCATTTACACATCCACTGTGTCCTCTCCCAGTGTGTCTGTGAGCCCACCTCCCAAAGTACACAAATACAGGCACACACCCACCCAACAGCCATCCACCTTACAACAGCCTCCAGCCCATGCACCTTCACCCAAATACAGCATTCGCGCACCTCCTACAACCACTACCTCTTCCTCCACTCCCAAACCCCCTCCATCTACCCGTCCCAGTGTGTCTAAAAAACTTATGCTGTCTAACATTGACCTCTTCCCTACACGTCCCCCCGTCTCTCCCCTATGGCCCACCTTTCCAGGTCCCAACCCAGCACCTCAGCCACCACATCACCCTGCACAGTGGTCCCAGCAACAGCGGGCTTTTGGAGTGCGCCAAGCATCAGGGCAGCCAGTGTGCCACGTAGCTAGGGGGAGGACATTCTGCCTCCTGCGAAAGTTAAAAAGTTGCCCACACCTGCCACCAAGGGCTCAGAGAAAACAAAAGGGGATGGTGGCAAGACAGCTGCACCACCATACAAGTTGGGGAAGGGCCAGAAAATCAAGGGTAGGTCAGGAGAGGGCATGGCGGCACCGACTATGCGACCAGTGTCACACCTTCTGTCCACGTCGACGCCAACCGGTATGGCGAAGAAGACCGCCACCTGCACCGCCACATGCACCGCCACCAGCACCGCAGTCACTGAGCCCGCCACCAGCACCGCAGTCACTGAGCCCGCCACCAGCACCGCAGTCACTGAGCCCGCTACCAGCACCGCCACCAGCACTGCTGCCAGCCAGAGTCCGCCACCAGCACCGCTGCTTCAGAGTCCGCTGCCAGCACCGATGCCACAGAGTCCGCCGCAAGCACTGCTGCCACAGAGTCCGCCGCCAGCACCAATGCCACAGAGTCCGCCGCCAGCACCAATGCCACAGAGTCTGCCACAAGCACCGCTGCCACAGAGTCCGCCGCCAGCACCGATGCGACAGAGGTTCCGCTAGCACTGCTGCCACAGAGTCCGCCGCCAGCACCGATGCCACAGAGCCCGCCGGCAGCACTGCTGCCACAGAGTCCGCTGCCAGCACCAGTGCCACAGAGGCCGCCGCCAGCACCGCTGCCACAGAATCCGCCACCAGCACCGATGTCACAGAGCCCGCCGGCAGCACCGCCGCTACTGACACCACCAGCAGCCCCGCGACATCCTGATCCAGTGGCACCACCGCAGACATGGCTGCCATCCCCAGTGGTCAGTCGACCGAGACTGGTGGTCAGTTCCAGGAGCCTGGGCAGCTTCCATGATGCACCACCTTCAGTCGAGAAAAGCATCCACTACCTCGGTACTTGGCAGGATGAAGCACTCTGGGCACAAAGCCCCCTCCAGAACCAGTGGAGAAAGGCATCCACTCCCTCTGTCCTTGGCAGGATGAAGCACTCTGGGCACAAAGCCCCCTCCAGAACCAGTGGAGTATCACATCCACTACCTCTGTCCTTGGCAGGATGAAGCACTATGGGCACAAAGCCCCCTCCAGAACCAGTGAAGAAAGGCATCCACAACCTCTGTCCTTGGCAGGATGAAGCACTCTGGGCACAAAGCCCCCTCCAGAACCAGTGGAGAAAGGCATCCACTACCTCTGTCCTTGGCAGGATGAAGCACTCTGGGCACAAAGCCCCCTCCAGAACCAGTGGAGTATCACATCCACTATCTCTGTCCTTGGCAGGATAAAGCACTCTGGGCACAAAGCCCCCTCCAGAACCAGTGGAGAAAGGCATCCACCTGAGAGACTGCGGCTTTGCACTCCCAAGGATTCAGCAGTGGGCAAACCACCCACTGAAGAGACTTGAGAGACTGTGGCTTTGCACTCCCCAGGATAAAGCAGTGGGCAAACCACCCACTGGAGAGACTTGAGAGACTGTGGCTTTGCACTCCCCAGGATACAGCAGTGGGCAAACCACCCACTGAAAAGACTTGAGAGACTGTGGCTATGCACTCCCCAGAATACAGCAGTGGGCAAACCACCCACTGAAAAGACTTGAGAGACTGTGGCTTTGCACTCCCCATGATACAGCAGTGGGCAAACCACCCACTGGAGAGACTTGAGAGACTGTGGCTTTGCACTCCCCAGGATAAAGCAGTGGGCAAAGCACCCACTGGAGAGACTTGTGAGACTGTGTCTTTGCACTTCCCAGGATACAGCAGTGGGCAAACCACCCACTGAAAAGATTTGAGAGACTGTGGCTTTGAACTCCCCAGGATACAGCAGTGGGCAAATCACCCACTCAAGAGACTTGAGAGAATGTGCCTTTGCACTCCCCAGGATACATCAATGGGCATGGAGCCCCCTGGTGGAGCAATGGAGTCATGCAAGCATACGGCTGAGGTGCCCCCCTTCCCTTCCCCCTGAGGTGCCTGTTTCTTTTTGATCTGATGCCCCTGCAGTGTTCTCTCCGCTTGAAGTCTGGTATAGAGTGTGGGCCTCGCCCATGCATTTTGGGCCCAGTGGTCCACGGACAATAACTGGTGCACTATCTGGGCTTGTGCTGTTGGTGTATATACTGTAATTGTATATACTGTATTTTGAGTTTTGACTACTGTTTTTTTCATGATTACAATCGTTCAACTCATTTCCTTTTGTCCTTGAGTTCTTGAAGGGGGTGGTGGTGGAGTGTAAATGTAATGTTGCAGCATCTATTTGTGTGTATGTTGTAGTGAATGAGGGTGGGGGTGTTTCATGTGTGTGTCCCTCCCTCCTCTCCTGCAGTGACCGCGAAGCTGTTTGTTTCTGCCGCCGTGGCGGTCGGAGTGTTAAAGTGGCTGTCTATGTTGGCGCCATGTTCGTGATTCAATTTGTTTTCCGCCGGCCTGTTGGCGGTCTTACCACCACTTTAACACCAACCACCAGGGTTGTAATGAGGGCCTATATGTCCTACCTGAACTATACACTGCACCCTCCCCTTGGGGGTACCTAGGGTCTACCTTAGGGGTGTCTTATATGTAAGAAAAGGGAAGGTTTAGGTCTGGCAAGTGGGTACACTTCCCAAGTCGAATTTACAATTTAAAACTGCACACACAGACACTGCAGTGGCAGGTCTGAGACATGTTTACAGAGCTACTAATGTGGGTGGCACAACCAGTGCTGCAGGTCCAATAGTAGCATTTGATTTACAGGCCCTGGGCACCTATAGTGCACTGTATTAGGGACTTACTAGTAAATCAAATATGCCAATCATGGATGAACTAATTACATACACATTTTGTATAGGAGCACTTGCACTTTTGCACTGGTTAGCAGTGGTAAAGTGCCCAGAGTAACAAAAACAGCAAAAACAGAGTCCAGCACACATCAACAACGTGGGAACCAGAGGCAAAGGGTTAAGGGAGACCACACCAAGGATGAAAAGTCTAACACAAGTCCCCCCCCAGCTAAAAGTGGGGAGCAACTACGCAACCTCATAGGAGTTCTCATCACTAAGGCGGAAGAATCTGGACAGACCATCAGCATTGGCGTGTTTTGTACCAGGGCGGTGTTCCACCGTAAAGTCCATCCCCTGTAGGGAAATGGAGCACCTCAACTGTTTTGGATTCTCACCCCTCATCTGCATTAACCATCTGAGGGTCCTGTGGTCGGACTGAACCCGGAAGTGAGTCCCAAACAAGTACGGTCTTAGCATCTTCAGCGCCCAGACCACAGCAAACGCTTCACGTTCTATGGCACTCCACCTACATTCCCTGGGAAGTAACCTCCTGCTAATGAAGGCTACGGGTTGATCTAGGCCCTCCTCATTAAGCTGTGAGAGTACGGCTCCAGTACCATTCTCTGTGGCGTCTGTTTGCGCAACAAACTTCTTGGAGTAGTCAGGTGCCTTCAACACAGGTTCTATGCACAAGGCAGCCTTAAAGGCATCAAAAGCGGTCTGGCAAGCCTCTGTCCAGATCACCTTTTTGGGTTGATTCTTAGAAGTCAACTCAGTCAAGAGGGTAACAATGGTACCATATCCCTTGACAAACCTCTTGTAGTAGCCAGTGAGACTCTCACCTCAGTCTGGGTTTTGTGAGGCTCCCAAGCCAGAATGGTGTCACTTTTTGGCTGTAGGGGTACCACCTGGCCACTCCCTACCTGGTGTCCCACATACACCACAGAACCCTGCCCTATTTGGCACTTGCATGCCTTAATAGTGAGGCCTGCTTTCTGCAGGGCCTCCAACATTCTACAGAGGTGTTGCAGATGTTCCTCCCATGTGGAACTAAAAACAGCAATATCATCCAGGTAGGTGGCACTGAACTCATCCAGCCCAGCCAACACCTGGTTGACCAACCTCTGTGACGGTGGCATGGGCATTTTTCATCCCAAAGGGCATCACTTCGAATTGAAAGTGCCTATCTGGGGTAGAAAATGCAGACCTCCCTCTTGCCCTCTCAGTCAAGGCAATCTGCCAGTACCTAGACATTAAGTCAAGCGTACTGAGGTACTTGGCAGCTCCCAACTGTTCTATGAGCTCATCAGCTCGGGAGATGGGGTGTGCATCAGTCTTGCTGACCGCATTGAGTCACCAGTAGTCCACACAGAACTTGAGTTCTGGAGTGCACCAGGTGCAGCAGGCTTTGGGACCAATACCACTGGGTTGGCCCAAGGACTGCTGGAATGCTCAATAACCCCTAGGGTTAACAATTTGGATACCTCATCCTTAATACAAGCCCTGACAGTGTCATTCACCCTATAAACCATCTGTTTAATGGGTGGACTGTCCCCAGTTTCCACATCATGTGTGCACAAATGTGTGACCCCTGGGATGAGGGAAAACAGTGAGGCGAACTGTCCCAACACCTGGCGACAGTCCCTCTGCTGCTCTTCAGTCACGGAGGGGGAGAGGATCACTCCCTCCACAGACCCATCTTTCTCTCCTGCAGGCAGGAGGTCAGGAAGAGGCTCACTCTCCTCCTCCACCCCATCATCTGTTGCAAGGAGCATGGACAGTTCAGTCCGACCAAAGTGCGGCTTGAGGTTAACATGCAGGACACTTAAAGGGTTTCTGGGAGACTGAAAGTCCACCAGGTAGGTGACTTCATTCTTGCGCTCCCCCACCTCAAATGGCCCAGTCCACTTATCCTGGAGCACCCTAGGCTCCACTGGTGCCATCACCCACACTTTTTGACCAGCTTGAAACTCAACCAGAGTGGCATTCCAGTCATACCACTGCTTAATATCATCCTGGCTTGCTTCTAGGTTTTCCTGTGCGAGACTCCTGAAGCGGACAGTCTGGTTTCTCAAAGCCAGCATGTAGATAAATACATCCTGGGGGGTTTACCAGGAGCTTTCTCCAAAGCCTCCTTCACCACACTCAAAGGTCCCCTCACAGGGTGGCCATAGATGAGCTCAAAGGGACTAAACCCAAATCCCTTTTGAGGCACCTCCCTGTAAGCGAACAGAAGGCATGGCAAGAGGACGTCCCACTTCTGTCTCAAGGGCTCTGACCGGCTCTGAATCATGCCTTTCAAGGTGCAGTAGAACCTCTCCACCAGACCATTACTTTGGGGGTGGTAAGGTGTGGTGAACTTGTAGGTCACCCCACACTCCTTAAACAGAGACTTCATATAGGTTGTTATGAAGTTGGTACCCCTTTCAGATATCACTTCCTTCGGGAACCCCATGCGGGTAAAAACTCCCAACAGTGCACGACCCACCACAGGGGAAGTTACTGACCTCAGAGGAATGTCTTCTGGGTACTGGGTTGCATAGTCCACCAAGACCAGAATGAACCTGCTGCATTTGGCTGTCTTGGGGTCCAGAAGCCCCACAATGTCAATACCTACCCTTTCAAAGGGAGTACAAACAACAGGTAAAGGTTGGAGGGGAGCCTTACATTTCCCCCCACTCTTGCTACTTGCCTAACAAGTTGGGCAAAACCTACAGTGTGCAGCAGAATGTTTGTGCATCTGGGGCCAATAGAAGTGGGAGTCAAGCCTCTTATAGGTTTTGTCCTGCCCAAGATGTCCTGCCAAAGGCACATCATGAGCCAACCCCAGTAGGAAGGCCCTGAAGCACTAGGGTACCACCAGCATACGAGCTGACCCAGGCTCAAGAACCTTAGGCTCACTATACAGGAGGCCGTTCTCCCAAAAGATCAGGTGAGTACTGGGCTCCTCGCCAGCCACCTGGGCTGCAGCCTTCTGCTGAAGACCCTCTAGAGTAGGGTAGGTTTTCTGTGCCTCACAGAATGCCTCCCTGGTGGGTCCCTATTTCTGCTGCCACCTCAACAGCTCAGGGACCTCCCCAGTTCAGCCACCTGTTCCCCTGTAGGCTCCGGGGTGTCACCCTCAGGCTCTGCCTCCTCCCGGATCGTGGGAACTTCTGGTGCCGGTTTCCCACACCCCCTGCCCTTCCTCTTCTTGGCAGCCCCTGGGCCACTGTTTCAGATACTCCAGGGGCTCTTGACCACCTTGACAGGCTGCCATTGACCAGGTGGATATGCATACCCACCCAGGCAGACCCAACATCTCCAAGTGAGACCTGTGTTCCACCTCCTTCCAAGGAGAATCCTCCAGGTCATTGCCGAGCAAACAATCTACAGGCATGGTTGGACTCACAGATACCTTCAAGGAACCTGAGACCCCCCCATTCAAAGGGAACCTGCGCCACTCTGCATAGGCGCTCTGAGTTGTCCACTGCAACTACTTGGTGAAGTACACAGGGATCAATCTGCTCTTCAGAGACCAGCTGACTCCTACCTGTAGTCACACTGGCTCCTGTGTCTCTCAGAGCCTCCATCCTCTGTCCATTGATGGTCATCCACTGCCTGTACTTTTTTGTGTTCTCAGGCACAAGGTTTCTCTGGACCATCTCACTGTCCCCTAGTGAGACAAGGGTCATCTCAGCTAGCTTCCACCCACCTGGAACCAACTCCTCCCCAAGTGGTACACTAGCCAAATCCTGGGGCTGTGCACCAGTGGGTGCCGGTGTACTCTTGGGGCATTTGGGGTCCTCCCTCACATGACCCACTTGGTCACATGCATAACACTTACGTGGGGGACCCCTGCCACTGGCTTCCCTTTGGAGAACCATAGCTTCTTCTCACTTGGGGGTTGGGAATCCTTACCCTGGGAATCAGTTTGCAGCTCTTTAGAGAACTCCCCCTGCGCACCCTTGGCGTGGTTTCCCCCATACCTCTTTTGGACCGTGGTGCTCTCCCAGTGGTCCGCTTTCTGCGCAAGCTTCCTGGGATCAGTCAGCTTGCTGTCAATCAGGTGGTGGCGCAGCTCTGGCAAAGATAAACTGTACAAGCGCTCCCAAACAATCAGATTGAAAGGCCCTCATACGTTGTTACCTTACTGCCCTTCACCCAACCACCCAGTAACCTACAAAAAAGATCAACACATTCCAACCTTGTTTGGGATTCCTTCTTCCTATAGGACCTAAACTTATCCTTATACTGCTCAGGGGTGAGACCATATCTTGTATGTAGGGCATCCTTCAAGATAGTGTAGGTGAGATTCTGAGCATGCCCTAAAGCTGTCAGTGTATCCCTCCCTTTTACCTCAAAGTGCTTCCACAGACCTGCCCCCCAATTAACTTCAAGGACCAAATTCATGTGGAGAGCAGACTTGTACCCCTTAAACCATAAGAATATATCATCCCCCCTCTTTTAATCCATCACAAGGTCTTAAGGAATGTGAACCCTCCTCTCAGGCTGCAATGCGATGTGGCTGCCACCATCCCAGCTAGACTGGCTCCTCTGATCCAGCTCCCTTAAGCTGAGCTCATGAGCCAACAATAACTTTTTCTCCTCTATGGCCTTTCTCATTTTCTCCAACTCCCTCTGGTGCTCCCTCTCTGCCTGTCTGTCCTGCAATTCTTCAGGGGTCAGACCCTTAGATGAGACACTGCTACATGCCCTGTAGTCCCTCTCCCTGGACATAACATGCCCACCCACAATACCATTGTGTATGGAATGCTCTTTATCCTCCTCATCCTCTGTGTGCCCTTCAGTGTTCTTGGCTGTCAATCAGGCCCTCAGCGCCTTTTGCAGCTCCTCATTCTTGGATGAGCTGTTAATGGGACAGTCTAAACTTTTACAGAACTCCTTCAACTGAGCCACTGTATAGCTCTATAATTTCTCTAGGTCACAAGCAGCTCCAACTGATGCATCTCCAGATTGGGACATGATGAAAAGTCAACAAAAGTGCAAAGTTCCAAAAGGCAGAAAACTATTTCCCAATGAAGTTCAGAAGTCAATCAAAGATTACCACAAAAACGGATGTAGGGAAAAATCCAAGAAAAAGAGAAAAAGCAAAACTCACAAGACAAGTAGTATGTGGTCACGTAGTGGTCTAAACTGAAACCAGTAGTGTACATTCAATCACTGTATGTCAAGTACAAATACAAGTCCAATCCCAACCGCTGATCACCAATGTTAGAAATGGGGTCTTTAGTTGGCAGTCAGGTTACCCCCTGTCCAAGCAAGGACCCTCACTCTAGTCAGGGTAAAAGAGAATCACTCTCAGCTAACCCCTGCTCACCCCATTGGTAGCTTGGCACAAGCAGGCAGGCTTAACTTCAGAGTGCTAGGTGTAAAGTATTTGCACCAGCACACACAGTAACTTAATAATAACACTATAAAATGACACAACACAGATTTAGAACAATAGGAAATATTTATCTAAACAAACCAAGACCAAAAAGACAAAAATACATAATACACATTCAAGTTATCAATAAAAATTCAAAAAGAGTCTTCAAGTCATTTTAAACACAACGCCAATGCTGTTAGCGTGAAAATGTACAATAGGGCTTGCGATGCGTCGATATCACTCAGAAGAGAAAAATTGCATTGTTTCTCCTTCAGTCGGGTTGGCGTGAATCATTTCTTCTCTCCACAGGAGAGCGATGTGTTGATCCAAACAGCACTTACGGGTCCAGGCAGGCTTTGCGTCGTTTTTACATGCCCAGCGATGTTTGTGTCGGAAATCCTGCCACACGATGATTCGAAAACCAAGAAGTGCTGGTTGCGATCTCACCAGCCTCCATCAGCGATGCTGCGCATCGTTTCTCCAGCCGCATGCATCGATCTTCCAGCCGCACAACAGGCGAGCGTCAATTTCAGCCGCAAAGCTGGGACGTGCCAATTTTTCAACCGTGTCTCGGAGTTGCGTTAATCTTTTTCCCGCACAGCGGTCTGTGCATGGATTTCTCACTCTGGTCCTGCCAGCTTCTCCTTTCAGGGCCCCAGGAACTGGATGGGCACACCTTGGCCGAGTAGGAGTCTCAACAGAGGCTCTAGGTGCTGGCAGAGAGAAGTCTTTGCTGTCCCTGAGACGTCAAACAACAGGAGGCAAGCTCTAATTCAAGACCATGGAGAGTTCTTCACAAGAAGGAAAGCACATAAAGTCCATTCTTTGTCCTTTAGCACAGGCAGAAGCAGAAACTGCAGGATAGCTCCACAAATCACAGACAGGGCAGCTCTTCTTCCTCAGCTCTTCAGATCTGCTCCAGACAGAGGTTCCTCTTGGTTTCCAGAAGTGTTCTAAAGTCTGTGGTTTTGAGTGCCCTTCTTATACCCATTTTGCCCTTTGAAGTAGCCATACACCACCAGGACCAGCGACAATGATGAAGACGACAACCGTAAGTAACCCAACCTAGCACACACTAGAGGGAAGGGCAGTTTTACACACCGACACACAACACACACACAGCACGGACAGTGACGACCACACACACACGCAAACAAACGCCCATATCAACACATACAGCTATAGACACACACACACAAACTACAGAAATGCATACACTAACTACACATACCACGGCCAACAGACACATGTCATTCACACAGAACAACACACACACCACTGTCAAACACAGCCATACACAACACCCCATAATCACACAACGACAACAACATCACATACACACA
This sequence comes from Pleurodeles waltl, assembly GCF_031143425.1. NCBI lineage: Eukaryota > Metazoa > Chordata > Amphibia > Caudata > Salamandridae > Pleurodeles > Pleurodeles waltl. Next base: position 1,144,893,807 of record NC_090437.1, on the reverse strand, counting down.
AACGCAGTCAGAAAGGCACATTGAACACCTCCTCCTGATAACACATACTGGCAGCAATACGTAGCAACAACACGCAATCATATACATAGTATAGACATCCAAACAAGGCCTCAGGTAACACACCACGTCCAATCAACATAACAGATGCATCACTATACGGACGCACATACCACTACCAAACAATGACACCCACAACCATAACAACACATCAAAACAAGTACATGGCACAAGTCATTAACCCAGCTCATGCAGCAACATAGATACATCACATACATATACAACACACACATCAAAGTACACAGCTATAACACAACCACGTTGAAGGAAATCCAGGACAATTTCTCAAACTTGACATCCACAGCTATGAGGGCAGATGTATTAAAATTATTAAAAATATAAAAACTATATACAGATGAGGCCTACTGGCCAGTCCAAATGTCTGATGTGCCCCATGCACATTGGGTCAAGACTTCAATGCCCAACTTGACTCCTGACTGCAAATTAGTCTCCACATGGTAGTGGCATCAATGGGGCAGACAGGCACATCAGGGGTCGGGGCTTAGGTTTGGAAAGGGGGGTCCTTGGGTTTAGTTTTGGGAGGGGGTAGTTTTTAGGTTTTGATTTAGATTGTGGCGGAGGGAGTTTGGATTTTGGGGTAGGAGTAGGGTCCTTGGGCTTTAGAGGGGCTAGTTTCTTTGCAGGGGGGGGTAGGGGAGGGAGACTGGATTGAGGCAGGGAAACATGGCATTTAGGGGCATCATGGGGTGGAACCGGAGCAGGGAACAAGTCAAGACTGGCAAGGAAAACTTTTTTAGGTACACGGGGCGGTCATGGGTAAAAGGTTTAGGAGTGGAGGTAGGGGGAGTGGTTGTAGGAGGTGTTGGTCTGCTGGATGTGGATGGAGGTGTGTGCAATGTGTGCTTGTGTGTGGTGGGTGTATGTTGGGTGGGTGAGTGAGAGCGTTTATGTTTTTTGGGAGGAGGGTGGAGAGATGCAGGGAGATGTAATGCAAGAATTAGTGAGTGTATGTTGGAGTGGTGGCTGCAAGTAAGGAGGATGTACTGCATGTGGTCGTGATGGCTGTAGTGGTGAGTGCGGATGTGGTGTGTGAAGTGGATATCTGCTCTTGTGGTGTCTGTGGGTATGGCAGGACTGGTGGCAGGATCAGGGATTGCTGGTGTAGTGATGGCAGGTGTGAGTGGTGATGTGACTATGATGGAAGAGGTGGTGGGGAGACATTGTAAGGAGTGGCTGTTGTCATGTCTGCAGGTGTGTTGACTGTGTGCATGCTTGTGGTGTGTCCTGTGGTGCCTGTATTTGCCTTTGCACACCTTGTCTGTTGTAGTGAGTGAGTGCTGGTCTGTATGTGTGGTCTGGATGGGTGAGGGGAGAGGGGTGGTGATTGGGCACAGGTAGCTAGAGGGGGGACAGAAGATGAATGCACACTGGCTGCCATCAAAGAGGAGGCCAGAGCCTGAAACAATCTCTGCATGCCAGCCAAGACAACGTGAATGTCTTCCAGGTAGGCATTACTTTGTTGCACCTGGGATGCCAGTCCCTGAATGGCATTCATGATGGCTGACTGCCCCACAGAGATGGACCTCAGGAGGTCAATAGTATCCTCATTGAGGGCAGCAGGGCTGATGGGGGCAGGGGCAGAGGTGCCTGCGGCAAAGGAAATGCCCACCATTCATGTGGAGAGCAGACTTGTACCCCTTAAACCATAAGAATATATCATCCCCCCTCTTTTAATCCATCACAAGGTCTTAAGGAATGTGAACCCTCCTCCTAGCACGGTCAACTGGGTGAGGAGCTACAGAGGGGGTGGTGCTGGTAAGGGGGTGGTGGACAAAGATGGTGCTGGGATGGTCCCAGATATGTCTGCCACCACCAGGGAGCTTCCATCGGAGGAGGAATCCAAAGATGCTGTTGCTGTACCGGTCTCCCCCGTGGTACTCCCCTAGCCCTCTGTCCCACTGGTCCCTTTGGATTCGGTGGACTCTGCCTCCTGGGTCCCTTGGGCTGCAGCTTCCCCACTCACTGGTGCCCCTTCTCCTTCACCTGATGATTCTGATGCGCACAAGGGTAGGAGAGGACAGGGAGAGAGGGTGTTACCTCTATCAAAGTACAATCTGGACTCAGATGAGATGCTGGATGAAGTCCCCACACTACCCACAGAGGCTATATCCACAGAAACACACCAGCCCCTGCCCCAGCATCAGTCAACTCCCCTCAGGAGGCATCACAATGCAGGCAGACGGTGCACAGAGGAAGGAGAGGGCCCATCACTCTTTGGTGGCCTTGAAGCTTCCTTGCTGAAAGTGCAGTGCCTGCAATGCAAACACATGAGGTCAATGCACAGGCAGCTGGTGTCAATCAATCAGAACATGGGCACAATGAACAAGCAGTTGGAGTCTCTAAATGAGGGACAACAAACAGCAGCTGAAAACACAAAGGAGTTGACAAATGTCATTAGGGAACTCTGCACTGAGAGTCAGCAGGAGCATGTCAGCCACTGTAGGTGCCATCACCAATTTATGGGAAGGTTTGATGGGTTCTTCAGATCGGTCAATCGGCTTGCTAGCTCAACTGCCTTGATTTCACGACGTGCTGTGGGCATACAGGTGGAGATGTCACACTGCACTCGGGACGTTGCACAGGGATTAGTGCTAATAACCAATGTCCTGGATGCAATGTAGACAGCAGGCAGTGCTACAAATCGTGAACTTGGTGGTGGGGAATGTGAGGAGTTCTCTAGCCTCAGCAGTCTACAGCCCCAGTGATGGATCCTAGGCGTCACAGTACCAGACACAGTATTGCCAGTGAACCGGCTACAAGAGGTGCCAGCAGTGCTTAATTTGTCAATAAAAAACATGCCAGTGCCCAAAGCCCTCCTCTTAAACATGCGGCTGCTGCAATTAAATGTGGGAACATGGAATACTGAGGCAGCATAACCCTGAAGCCATCTGCGGCCTCTTCAATCCATATAAAGCCACTCCCTGCACCTTCAGCTCACTCTAGCAGCCTTCTACTTTCTCCCTTTGTGATGCTTTTTTGTTTTCCCTTCCTCCGTCTTTCCCATATGTATCTTTTGCTCGCAGCAAATGCTTGAGGCAGGAGAATAAGCCCTGGCCCTCAGAAATAAGTGCTGGTGCTTAGCACCGGAAACAACAAGCAATGAGCACTCCAGTGGAGTACATGGACGTAGGAAGTAATGTTAAGGCCTACAGGGTACTACGGTAACATGTAGCTGTACACTAATACTATGATGCTAATAGTGTGACACTGTTATTCGCGTATGTTAGCCTATGGTTCATGGCTATGTCCTTTTGACACATACGTTACCTGAAGTCAAGGTAATAAAGTTGCTAAGTGCAGAAACACATAATATTGCAGTGGTGTTGTTATTACTTACACCAGAAATGGTTGTCCGTGATGTCAGCACGTCTTTGCCTGCCCTCTGCTGCACTGGGTGATGAGATGGTAAGGGATCACCATCTTCATCGGAGTCAGGCTCAATGGGTTCAACTGGTATGCCCCTTCTGGTTGCAATGTTGTGCAACATTGCACATGTAGCCACAATTTTGCAGATCGTCTCAGGGCTGGACTGTAGTGCACCTCCACTCTTATGGATGTGCCTGAAGCGGCTCTTCAGCAGTCCGAAGGTCTGCTCCACCACACTGCGGGTTGCCCTTTATGCAGCATTGTACCTCCTCTCTGCTGGTGTTGCAGGGCTCAGGTAGGATGTCAGTATATAGGTACGCACTGCGTAGGCACTGTCTCCTGGAATGAACAAAGGGTAAAATGAGTACTGTTGAAATCTGCAGTCACTATAACACCAATGCAACATTGTCAACTATTACTTTACCCAGTAGGTATCCTTTGCCAAACTCAGCTAGCAGTCTTGTTTGAATCCCGCTGCGGCGATAGATGCACGAGTCATGTGTTCTACTTGGGTATCTGTCCACAAGATCAGTAATGATGTTAGAGGCATTGCTAATCACCTGTATGCTCATTGAATGTTAGTTCTTACGGTTGTGGTACACATACTCAGTGGCCGATGGTGGATAGATTGCTACATGGGTCCCATCGATGGCACCTATGACATGTGAGAATTGTGCAATCTGATAGAAATCGATTTTCGTTTGTTGTAATTCCTGTGGGGTGTTGGGGAATCTTATGTGCTCCTGTATTTCGCTAAGCATGGCATTCAGAAATGCATTGAAGAAGCGTGAGAGAGCACTCTATGAGACCCCTCTAGCTGCTGCTATGACCCCTTCATAGCTCCCTGAGGCTAATAGCTGCAGGGAGCATAATACCTGCACATTGGGTGGGTATGCTTTTGGTCCTGTGTGTGGTGTGCTGCAGTATGGGTTGTAGATCTGCTATCAGGTCAAGTATCATGGCTGAGCTTAAACTGTACTTCTCGTAGATTTCCTCCTCTGTCTGGTCAAATAGGGTTTGGCACACTCTGAACATGTGCTCCTGTCTCCCCCTCCCTCTCATCAAACCTGCCAAGATCCTCATTCTCCTCACCAGCACGTAGAGCGCAGCCTTTGTGGAAAAGGGGCTGAGTCATTCTGGGCCTCTTTATATAGGTTGTAACTGGTTACCATCTGATTTCAATTTGTGGTAAAGTGTATGTGCAATAGGCCATTCTGCGAATATTTGCGATTTGCGAATTTTTTATGCATCGGATTGTGAAATGGTTTTGCGTGTCACAATGAGTATATTACAAATTGCACCAGGATTTTGCAGATAACTATCTGCGAATCACAAAACTTTGTCGCAGTTGCATCACGCTAATAGCGATTCGGTAAATCATGTCGCTATTTGTGATACGCTGCTAGCGACACGCAAAACCATGTACTATTCGCTAAAATTTGCTAATGTAGCGATTCCATATTTTCACACTGCGAATGCCTTTCATACATCGCAGGGGGCATTTTTGCACTCGCAAACGGACAATTTTTGCGAATCCGACTGTTTGCGACTGCAAAAAAGTTTGATACATCTGGCCCTAGGTCTTTTCTCCTGCTGGCCAGATTAAACGTCCAGCACTTTCTTTACTATTGCTTACATTGGAGTGGAAATAGCACACCTGACCCCTCCAAAGTGGAATACCTTTGCTACTTTTGCTCATATTGCAGTTTAACTTTTTAGTTGTATTTTCTTTTAATCATGTGTTTTTGTACATTTTGTTTGCATAGAATTATAATGGTATGTTTGTTTTTCTTAAATGTAAATTGGGGTTACTATTGTAATTACTTTGTTTTCACTTTTAATATATATTAATGTTTATTTATGTTTTAGGATTGTATTCATACAAGGATTTGTGATTATTTCCATTTATTTTTATTTGAATGCTTTCATAAAATGTCTGCACTTGCTTTATCATTTTTATATGTATACCATTCATTTTGAAATTATTTATTTATTTAATTTGATATTTTATTTTGTGTTTTCTTTAAGTTGTTTTGAGTTTTGTTTCAGGGAAATGTTACATTTAGTTTCTATGATTTAGTAATTATATTTGAGTGTGTTAATTCTTTATTTATATTAATTGCATACATTTTTTCATATAACTAAACTATTTATTTAGCAGATATATTATTTTCTGTGTACATTTAATTTAAATTTACATTTATCTAAATAGTTATTAGTTCTAGTTATATATATGTACCTATATATGTTTAATATTATTGTTCATGATCTACTCAGAGGACACTTATGTATCAGTTCTTCTTTAGAGTAACAGGTTTAATGTTTGTACATGTGTAGAAGTGCTTGATAGTATTTCCAGTGTATGAGACCATCATATCTTTAATCTCTCACATAAAATGTTTGCACAGTTCAAAAGGAACTGCTAGTCATGCAGTGCACCCGCAAACATCCACTGTGTATTGGCTGTGATTCAATGTGAATCCCCAGGGTGCCTCAGGCATTAGTATTGCTGCCATATTTCAAATATTCTATGAGTGGTATTAAGTGTGTGTTGTGGAGATTATGCTGAGAAGAAAGTGGGTGTTTCTATTTATATTTCTACTTCTATTTCTAAACCCCTCTCTACCCTTTACAAACCCCTCCTGTCCCATTTTCAGCCACTCACCCAGTCACTCCCGCATTTAATATAAAAGTTTAGAACTACATGTGTGGAGACTGTTAGAGTTGTTAAAGGGTGTACATGCTCTGTTGGCTAATTCCTTTACTGTACCTGGAGCTAAACAAAATAGCCCATGAAATGCAATAAAATAAAGAATTCATGAACATTGTGAGAAATTGTGTTACTGGCTGAGTGAGGTGAAATACTTCTCAAGCAGCAACCACAATCTTTGTCAGGGTGAGGCACAAACAAACCCCAAATTAACCTGTGCTCAACCTTCTGGTAGCCTGGCACAGAGCAGTCAAGCTTAACCTAGAGGCAATGTGTAAAGCATGTATGCAGGACTTCAAACAATAATAAACTGAAAACACAATACAAGAAAAACCCTATACAAATTTTGAAAATAGAGCAAAATCTAATACATCAAGACCAAAATGACAAAAATCCAATTAGTAGAACAGGAGATTTTGAAATTTTCAAGGTTAAAGTGAAAACTGCGCTGAAAATCCCAAAGCACTACTCATGGTTATCTTGTCATGTGAGACTGGGAGAAAGTCACAAAATCAGGCCACCTGCGATGCAGCGAGGGTCAGATACCGGGACCAGGTTAGTCCCGCTGAAAAGTTACCTTCTCAGTTCAGCACACAGTCCATTTCGCAGTAGAGGGGGCCACGTCACGGATGTTCAACGTTGTATCACGTAGAGCATGCCGGGTGTCGGAACTGTTGCTGCTGTAGCATGAAGATCCTGTTATCAATGCAGGTGGCCCAACCAGAGCTTTGCATGCTGCTCCCACAAGTTGGTTGCTGTTGTAGTGCGAGTGGTCAGGATGAAAGAACATTGCATTGGTGGGTTATGTGAGCAACAAGGTTTTGGAACCTACAGGCCTGTTCACAGTCACGAAGAGCCCACAAATTTCAATCCAGCTCCACTGAGGCCACACCAAGGTTCAATGACCTGAAGAGCACCACTTGGGGGACAAGGTATTGCTGGTTACTGGTTTAGGTGGTTGGGAGCCCCTTATACCCCTGTGGACTGAACAGGAGGCCAGCAGCCTAGCCCTTAAAGTCGCTCTGGTTGTCCTGGGTTCTGGTGCAAGTCCAAATTCCTCTGACTCAGGCAGCAGGGCAGCAGGACAGCAGGACAGGAGGATAGCAAGAAAGCAGCTCAGCAGCTCAGCAGACCAACAAAGCAGCAGTCCAGCAAGCCAGTAGTCCGGAAGGGCAACAGTCCAGCAGAGTCTCAACAGGTCCAGAAGTGTACTCATAAATTTGTGGATGAATTCCAATATTTATACCAGGTGTTTCCTTTGAAGTGAGAGTGAGAGAAGCATCTAGAGGTGCTCACTGGGGCTGCAGCTGCTGGCAGTGGTGCTTGCGGCGGTGCTGGTGGCGGTGCTAGTGGCAGTGCAGGTGGCGGTGCTGATGTCGGGGCTGCCAGTAGTGGGTGAGGCTCCAGCCCTTTGGTGGTACATCCTTGCCCTTCCCCTTGGCAGCTGGTGCAGGCACACTGGCAGTGCTTATGGGTGTTTCCTTGGAGCTTCTCACACCTGCAGTAGCTGCCGAAAGTACTGTGGCCGTGGACTGGGTGGCTGAGGTGCTAGCCTGGGTTCTGCCCGGCCTGGCCTGAAGTGAAGAATGGGGGGGTAGCGAAGAGGTCAATGGCGGAGAGGAAAAGCTTCTTAGGGACACTGGGGCAGGAAGAGGGTGAAGGTTTGGGAGTGGAGGAAGAGGGAATGGTTGTTGGAAGGGTGTATTTGCTGTGTTTGGGTGCAGGTGCATGGGCTGGATGCTGTTGTGTGGTGGATGGCTGTTGGGTGTCTGAGTGTTTGAGTTTGTGTACTGTGGGAGTAGGGGGCACAGACACAGTGGGAGAGGACACAGGGGATGTGTGCATGGATGTGGGGGTGGTGACTGCCAGTGAGCGGTGTAGGAGGCTGGCCTGGCTTGTAGTGGGTACCAATGGTACTTACACCTTCTGCCAGGTCCAGCTATCCCTTATTAGTAGAGTGTAGTAGTGTTCTATCAGTTTAGGCTGATAGAGCTAGCTATATCAGAGCAGCCAAGGCTGAACTAGGAGACATGCAAAGCTCATGCAATACCACTTGTATCATATAGGTACTATATCATAAGAAAGACAATATGCATAGTTACTAAAAATAAAGGTACTTTATTTTAGTGACAATGTGCCGAAAATATCTCAGAGGATATACTCCCCTAGGAGGTAAGTGACATACACAAAATATACACAACTAACCAAATCAGGTAAGTAAAAAACACAGTCAGAAAGTAGTGAAAACACTGTAAAACACAATAGGATGCAGTAGGCCTAGGGGCAACACAAACCATATACTAAGAAAGTGGAATGCGAACCACAAATGCACCCCAAGGCAAGTGTAGTGTGTAGAGGGTCGCTGGGAGTGTGAGAAAACACTAAGGGTGTAAAGGAGATCCCACCCCAGGACCCTGGAAAGCAGGAGTAAAGTACTACTATTTCCCTCAAAACACACTAAAGTTGTGATAAAGGATTTTGCAAGGACCACAACAGACTGCAAAGCACTGAAGAGTGATTCCTGGACCTGAAGGCCTGCAAAGGAAGGGGACCAAGTCCAAGAATCACTAAAGTGTCCATGGGGGCGGCAGGAGCCCACTAAATCCCGGATGAAGGTGCAAAATGGCTGCCTCAGGTTGGAAGAAGCTGCAGGTTTTGCAACAACGAAAGGAGGTAGGAGGTTCTGCTTTGTACAGACGATGTCCCACAGCGTGCTGGAGGATGCAGAGTTGTCTCCTTGGCAAAATACCACAAACAAGCCTTGCTACCTGCAAGAGTTGGGGTTGGAGAAAAAGGGTGCTGCCTGTGCCCAGAAAGGACCAGGATGTCGCCACTCAGGTGAGAAGACAGAGGGGGCCCTCAGCAACATAGAGAACCCACTGGAAGGAGGGAAGCACCCACAGAAGTCCTTGAACACAGGTTCAAGAAGACTGAACATAGCGGTTGTCTCAACACTGCAAAGAGAGGTCCCACAACACCCGAGGTCAACTCAGGGAGCTGAGCACTGCAGGACAGAGTGCTGGGGACCTAGGCTCAGATGTGCATGCATGATTTCTTTGAAATGTGCACAGAAGCCCTTGTAGCTGCAGATCACACGGTACACAGAATTACTGTTTGGGGAGGGGAGGCAAGGACTTACCTCCTCCAAATTCGGAAAGTTGGACCACTGGACAGTCTGGGTCACTTGGGTCTACCACCTGTGTTCCAGGGGCCACGCTCATTAGGATGAGAGGGGACCCAGAGTACCGGTGAAGCTGAAGTTTGGTGCCTGCTAGAGCAGGGGGAAGATTCCGTCGACCCACAGGAGATTTATTTGTGGCTTCCAGCTCCGGGTGAAGGCAGGCAGCCCCCAGAGCATGCACCCCAGGAAACAGTCGAGAAAGCTGGCAGGATTAGGCACTACAATGTTGCTGGTAGTCTTCTGGCTACTTTGTTGCAGTTTTGCAGGTGTCCTGGAGCAGTCAGCAGTCGATCCTTGGCAGAAGTCGAAGAGACCCTAAATAGCCCTCAGAAGAGGATTGGCTACCTAGTCAGGTATGCACCTATCAGGAGGGGTTTCTGACGTCACCTGCTGGCACTGGCCACTCAGAGGCCTCCAGAGTGCCCCCACACCTCTAGAAACAAGATGGCAGAGGTCTGAAACACACTGGAGGAGCTCTGGGCACCACCCCTTCCTTTTTCCAGTTTTGCGCCAGAGCAGGGACTGGGGGTTCCCTAAACCGGTGTAGACTAGCTTATGCAAGGAGGGCATCATCTGTGCCCTTCAAAGCATTTCCAGAGCCTGGAAGAGGCTACTCCTCCCCAGCCTTTAACACCTATTTCCAAAGGGAGAGGGTGTAACACCCTGCTCTCAGAGGAAATGCTTTGTTCAGCCTTCCTGGGACTGGGCTGCCCAGACCCCAAGAGGGAAGAACCCTGTCTGTGGGGTAGCAGCAACTGTAGCTGCAGAGAAAACCCTAGAGAGCTGCTGTGGCAGTACTGGGGTTCACAGTGGAGCCCCCAGGATGCATGGCTCCCCAATAGCAGATTTGGAATGGGGGACAATTCCATGATCTTAGACATGTTACATGGCCATATTCGGAGTTACCATTGTGAAACTACACAAAGGTATTGACCTATATGTAGTGCACACGTGTAATGGTGTTCCCGCACTCACAAAGTCTGGGGAAATGGCCCTGAACTATGTGCAAGGGTGCCCTCACACTTAGTAACTTTGCACATAACCTTGAGCAAGTGAAGGTTAGACATATAGGTGACTTATAAGTTACTTAAGTGCAGTGAAAATGGCTGTGAAATAGTGTGTGCACTATTTCACACAGGCTGCAGTGGCAGTCCTGTGTAAGGGTTTGTCTGAGCTCCCTATAGGTGGCAAAATAAATTCTGCAGCCCATATGAATCTCCTGGAACCCCAATGACCTGGGTGCCTAGTTACCATATACGAGGGACTTATAAGGGGGGTCCAGTATTCCAATTGAAATTGGTAAATGTAGTCACTAGCCTATAGTGACTAATTTAAAGTCAGAGAGAGCATGAGCACTGAGGTTCTGATTAGCAGAGCATTAGTGACACAGTTAGGCACTACACAGGCATACACATTTAGGTCACAAACTATGAGCACTGGGGTCCTGGCTAGCAGGATCCCAGTGAGACACGCAAAAACATACTGACATACATATAAAATTGGGGGTAACATGCAAAGAAAGATGGTACTTTCCTACAAGGGGCGTGTAGTGATAGGTGTGACGGTGATGGAGGCAGTGGGTGTGGATGTAGTGCATGCAGGTATGAGTGGAGATGCTATTGGGAGGGAGGTGGAGGACGAGGAGGGGGACACAGTGGAGGCAGTGGATGCTGGTGTGTCTGCATCTGGATGGTGTTTGTATGAGTGCCTGTTGGATGATGTGCGCCTATCCAGCTCCGGATAGGCCACCACCGCACATCCTTGGCGATGGCACGCCATATACCCTTTTTCTGATGGGCGCTGACCTGCAGAGGAAATACACATAGAAAAAGGGTATTAGTCAATCGATCCAGCCAGTTACAGTAATGGCCCACCAAATCCCTCGAATCCCCCCATGAATATACATTGCTTACCATACATGCTGCCCAAGACCCCTCAACCACCCCCCACTTACACGAGGCCCTTACATACAGCACTCCATGCATTCATGCCCCATGCATCGTGCTCCCAGTGTACTCACCTGTTGGTCTGGAGGCCCATACAACATTTGGTACTGGAGTAGGACCCCATCCACCAGTCTCCAACTCCACAGCAGTGAAGTCAGGGGCCCTTTCCCCAGTGACTTGAGCCATGGTCGGTTCCAGACAAAGGTCACAGCAGCACTTCCAGTGTAGGTCCTTTCCTGTTGAATGCAAAGTAGCAAGTGAGAGAACAGATAGAAAATGGCGGTCACGTCCGTGGCGGTGTGTACCGTCACCGTTGGCGTACATCACCATTGGATACTGTAACCCATAGGGCCCAATGACAACCAATGAGGTGTTGCACGGCGGTAGTCGACCGCCTCCCACAGTGCTGCACAAGGTCAGCAGCATTACCTCATTTCCACATGTCCATCCACACAGGACAGGTGGGAGCTATTTCAGGGGGGGGGGGCAGGCCATGGCACCTAAATGCGTCACAGCACACATAGGTACCATTTTGAGCTATACAACAGCATACTGTTTCTGTCACAACATGCAATGCAGTGTACATTTTGGAAATGTTGAATACTGACCAGCTGCTCATCGTTTTGCCCCCTAGATTGCAACCGCTGCGGATAAATAGGAGAAGGAGACCCCCCCGTGTACAGGCACCTGGTGGACTTGGCAACAATGGATGACAGGCACATTATCCTCACCTACAGACTTGACAGGGCCACAATCGAAGAGCTGTGTGCCCAATTGGAGCCAGACCTGATCTCTGCTATCCATCACCCCACTGGGATCCCCCCTCTTGTGCAAGTCCTATCAGTGCTCCATTTCTTGGCAACTGCTCTTAATAGTGCTGACAAAAGTGTTGTCTGCCCTGATGAAACACAAGCGCAGCTGCATTGTTTTCCCCCATCGAAAGAGCTTTCACTCCATGAATGTGCAGATAGTGTGCCTGGCGGACCAGTACATCTCCCATGTGTCACTGCAAAGTATCCTGGGTCTGTGCATGATGCCATTATCCTGAGGAATAGCAGCCTTCCATATGTGATGACTCAACTCCAGAGGCACAGGATGTGGCTAATAGGTGAGCCCATGGTCCCCACCCAGTATATGTTGTTGTATGGGAATGGGGTTGACCATAAGGAGTAGTGTCTGGCTACCTGGTATCCCTCGGTGTTTGCAGGTGATTCTGGTTACCCCAACCTCTCATGGGGAATCCCCAGGAGGTGAGGCACATGGGCGAACAAGAAGAATTATAGAGCAAACCTTCGGCCTCTGAAAGCCCAGGTTTCGGTGCCTCCATCTAACAGGTGGTTCCCTGTGCTACTCACCCAAGAAGGTATGCCAGATCATCGTAGCATGTTGCATGTTGACCAACCTTGCCTTACGTCACCAGGTGCCTTTTCTGCAGGAGGATGAGGCTGGAGATGGGCTTGTGGCAGCGGGGGAGCCTGTGGACAGTGACGAAGATGAGGCAGAGGATGAGGATGTGGACAATAGAACAGCAATCATTCAACGGTACTTCCATTGACACACAGGTAAGACTGTAACTTCACCTTCCATTGCAGTTTTGTATTGTAAATTTTCACTGCCAGGCTGATATTCCCACTACTATGGCAACTTACTGTACCCTTTGACATGCCTATTTACAGATATCTGTGCCCCACTCTGGCTCCTGGTGGTTTGACTGCAGCAAACTACAGGTCATACCTGTGTGTACATTACTGTACAGTTGAACTGCAATGTCTACAGATTGTTAAAAGAATACATGGTTCAATCACTTGACAGAATCAATACTTGTATTTTTTACAAGGTAATTTATTTATGAGCTAATAAGTGGATGGGGTATTGCTATAGGCTAGGGGGTGGTGGAGGAGAGTCAACGTAAGAGTTCCAGTCTATTTGGATTACAGATGCATTGTCCAAGGGGGCATAGGAAGTGGAGCAATGGCAGTTCAAGGTGGACAGGGTGACATAGTGGGACACAAGGGTGACAATCAGGAGAGTGTTATATCTCCCGGTGGGGGTCTTGGCAATGTTCTCTGGCTTCTGTCTGGATCGCAGGGACCGTTTGCGGGGTGGTTCTCCTTCTGCAGGGGGTGGGGTGCTGGTGGCCTGTTGTTCCTGTGGTGGGGCCTCCTGTCCACTAGCGTTAGCGGAGGTGGAGGACTGTTCATTGGTGTGTCTAGTATCAGGGGCCCGTTGGTGTGCCACTGCCTCCCTCATGGTGTTGGCCATGTCTGCCAGCACCCCTACAATGGTGACCAGGGTGGTATGGATGTCCCTCAGGTCCTCCCTGATCCCCGGGTACTGACCCTCCTGCAGCGACTGGGTCTCCTGCAACTTGGCCAGTATATGGCCTATCATCTCCTGGGAATGGTGGTATGCTCCCAGGATGTAGGTGAGTGCCTCCTGGAGAGTCGGTTTCCTGGGCCTGTCCTCTCCCTGTTGCACAGCAGTCCTCCCAGCTTCCCTGTTGTCCTGTGCCTCTGTCCCGTGAACTGTGTGCCCACTGTCACTGACCCCAGGTCCTTGATCATCCTGTGTTTGTGGGGTGTCCTGGGGTCCCTGTAGTGGTGGACACACTGCTGATTGACGTGTCCTGGGGACACAGGTATGGGCCCGCTGGGTGGGTGCTGTGCAGGTGTTTCCTGAGGGGGAGGCTCTGTGGTGGTAAGGGACTGTGGCTGGGTAACCGACTGTCCGGAGGCCCCTGATGGGCCAGGTTGGTCATCCTGATCCAGGCGTGCAGAGCTGCTGTCATCACTGTGGGCCTCTTCTGTGCGGCGACTAGATGTTGCTGGAACCTTCTCTCCGGTGACGTTGTGTGGGGGATCTGTGGGGATGTAAATGCAGTGTTATAGTTTATGCGTGTGACATATTGTGCATGGGTGTGTTGCCCTGTTAGTTTGTGTTTGCCCTGCCAGCTTAGGCTTGTGTGAGTGGTGGTTTGGTTGGCTAGGTGATTGTCTCAAGTGTGCATGCTTTGGTGATGGGTGTCCTTGCAGGTCTGTGATGGGTGTCCATGCATTGGTGTTGCATGCAGGGCTTGGTAGTGGGAAGGGTGGGTTGTGATGGTGGGGTATATGTGAGGTGGTGGAGTGATGGGAGTGAGGGTGAGGGTGGGGTATGTGATGGCATGCAGGTAGGGGGTGAAAGTAGTAATGAGTTGTCTTACCAGACACAGTCCTCCTGCTACTCCTGCCAGGCCCTCAGGATGCAGTATTTCCAAGACTTGCTCCTCCCATGTTGTTAGTTGTGGGGGAGGAGGTGGGGGTCCACCACCAGTCCTCTATACTAGTATCTGGTGTCTTGCAACCACGGAATGCACCTTCCCCCGCAGGTCGTTCCACCTCTTCCTGATGTCGTCCCTTGTTCTGGGGTGCTGTCCCACGGCGTTGAACCTGTCCACGATTCTCTGCCATAGCTCTATCTTTCTAACGATGGATGTCTGCTGCACCTGTGATCCAATTAGCTGTGGCTGTACCTGAATGATTTCCTCCACCATGACCCTTAGCTCCTCTTCTGAGAACCTGGGGTGTCTTTGTGGTGCCATGGGTGTAGTGTGAGCGGTGTGTGTGAGGGTGTGTGGGGTGATGTGTTGGGGTGTGTGCTGTGAGGTACGTGGATGGTGTATGGGTGATGGTGTCCTGTGGCTGTGGTTGTGTGGGTGCTCTTGCTGTAGCTCTCTCTAGTGGCAATTTTTGTTAGTCGTAAAGGGATGTGGGTATTGTGGGTGTGTGTTTTATAGTGGTGTGGGTGCGGTGTGTGTATGGGTGTCAGGTGTGTGTAGTGTGAAGTGTCCAATGTGGTGTTGTTTTGTGTGTGTGTTTGTATTTTGAGCGTGGCGGTATGTACTGCCAATGGTTTACCATTGATGAATGTCCACCATGGTGATTTGTGGGTCATAATTCTGTGGGCATAGTTCTGTTGGCGTAACGATGTGGGTTTTGGTACCGCCATTTTATCACTGACCTTTGGGCTGGTGGACTTATGTGTGTGTCTGTATGGTGATGGATTGCTATGTGTGTGTCATAATATGGGTAGTGGTAAACCGCAGTGGCGGTGGTATGTTGGCGGTGAGTCAGCATGGCGGTAAGTGGGACTTACCGACAATGTCATAATGAGGGCTATAGTCTATTCAAGTATATGTAGGAGTGTGCACAGCTCCACCCCCCATGCTGCCAGTGATGGTCCATCCAGGCTCTTTTAATCCCTCTATTGTGTGTGGCTGTCTAGGAGGAATATACAAAGCCCAACTATTGGCTACATGCAATTATGTGATCCAGAGACAGTCTGCGGGCACTAAAGAGCTAAGGCAGGAAAATGCCAACTTTTTAAAATCATAATTGTCAAAATTGCAGTTCAACATGGGACTTTACCATAGGAGAGGTCTTAGAAATGTAGTCTCTAGTTGGCAGAGATATTTACCCTCGTCTAAGTAGGGACCACAATCCTTGTCAGGGTAAGTCACACACAATCCAAATTATCCTGTGACCACCCTCTGGTAGCTTGGCACTGAGCAGTCAGGCTTAACCTAGAAGGCAATTCGTAAAGTATTTGTGCAATAAATCATGCAATAACACAGTGGAAACACCACAAAAATACACCACATAAGTTTAGAAAAATATAAGATATTTATCTGAGTACATTATGGTCAAAACAATCAAGATTTGATAGGCACAAGTTGAAATATCACTTGTGCAATGATAAGAGGAGTCTTAAGTCTTTAGAAATCAACAAATGTCTCTTGTGTGCACAAAGTACCTGGTATGCGTCAAAATTACACACATGAAGATCGCAGAGGAGGAGATGCGTGGAAAAAGGAAGGTGTGAGTCGGATTTCCTGACACGGACAGACAATGCATTGATTCTTCCCACTCTGCAAGGGCTTTGCGTTAATTTCCGGCACACAGTCTTGGATCCTCACTGCGATGTGGCGTCTTTTGACACCCATGGACGATGCGTGGAAATCCTGGGCATGCAGGATGAAGTCACAGGTGCTGCGTCGATCCAGTGTGCCGATGCATCAGAGTTTTCAGTCACACGGCAGGCGCTGCGTCAGTTTCTCACACAGGAAGTCAGGCTGTGTCGTTCTGGCGCGGCGACGAGTCGATCCAGTATAGCTGTGCATCAAAGTTCCGGTTGCAACGGAGGTTCTGCTGCATTGATCTCCACTCCGAGCTGCATCATTCCAGTTCAGCAGTGCTCAGATTCTTTCACTGCTGAGCAGGCTGTGCGTCAATTTCAGTGGGCTGTGTGTCACGTTTCACCACACAAGGAGTTTCCTTGAAGAGGAGAAGTCTTTTTGGCCCTGAGACTTCAGGAACAGGAGGCAAGCTCAATCCAAACCCTTGGAGAGCACTTCTAAGCAGAGCCAGAGGGCAGCAAGGCAGCAGTCCTTCACAGCAAAGCAGTCCAGGTGAGTCCTTTGGGCAGCCAGGCAGCTCCTCTTGGCAGGTTGCAGGAGCTGATCCAGTGTCTGTCCCAGGAAGTGTCTGAGTTGGTGGGGGTCAGGGGCCCAGGTTATATATTCAAAAGTGCCTTTGAAGCGGGGGAGACTTCAAAGAGTGGTTTTGAAGTGCACAAGGTCCGCTTTCAGTACAGGTGTGTCTGCCAGGGTCCCAGCAGGGCATTAGACAGTCCATTGTGTGAGGGCAGGCCACTAGCCTTTGAAATGTAAGTGTAAGGCCCCCCTACCCTTCCAGCCCAGGAAGGCCCATTCAGTATGCAGATAAGTGCATGTGTGACTGAGTATCCTGTGTTTGTGGTCGTCTGGGTGAAATGCACAAGGGAGCTGTCAACCAGCCCTGCCCAGGTGCGGATTGGACACAGGCTGTAAGGCATAGATGGATTTTAAGTGCAGAGAAATGCTCACTTTCTAAAAGTGGCATTTCTAAAATAGTTATATAAAATCCAACACCTCCAAAAAGCAGGATTTTTTATTACTATTCTGGCCATACTAAATTTGACCTAGTTACCCCTTTCTGATCAGAATCTACCACTCAAACAGTATATGAGGGTAGCCCTAATGTTAGCCTATGAAAGGAACCGGCCTCACAGCAGTGGAAATGAATTTAGGAGTTTTCCACTTCCAGGACACATAAAGCACACAGGTATATGGACTGCCTTTTACCTACATAACACCCTGCCTTAGGGGTTACCTAGGGCCTACCTTAGGGGTGATTATATGTAGAAAAATAGGAGTTTAAGGCTTGGCAAGTACTTTTAAATGCCAAGTCAATGTGACAGTGATCCTGCACACACAGACCTTGCAATGGCAGGCCTGAGACATGGTTAAGGGACTGCTTATGTGGGTGACACAACCAGTGCTGCAGGCCCACTAGTAGCATTCAATCTCAAGGCCTTGGGCAAATGATCAAGAGATTTACAATAAGTGAAGAAAGGGCGTTGTTAAAAATCGACTAAGGCATTGAATATAATGCTGCTAAAGCTATCAAAGGTTGCAATGGTTTTCCTTCAAATCAGATGCCGCTATTTTTGGAGTCTACAGCGGTGTTCACCTTTAAATGACATCTTCAACCTCTTATAAGTGCGAAAACACCTTGAGTCTTCATTCATCAGCATGACAGTGTTGCCTAAAGCTGCTCTCTTGGGGAGGTACCTCTCTCATCTCTAAGTTCACATCTCACACCTAACTTTGTCCAATATCAGCTGTTGGCACATAGGTCACTCCTTATCTTTAGGTGTGGTACGTGATGTTACTTTGAGTTCTTGTGTGAGGCTTGTAGATTAGGGTCATTTTTTACTGTGCTGCAGAAAGTAAAAACGGACTTTAGGGGCGGTTAGGGCCCTCGCGAATCTTGCGATGTGCCACTCTGCATTTCACAAAGGGCATGTGATGGATGCCCTTTGCTTCCTTACAAAAATGCTTGCGTACGTTTTGTTTTGATGTTGTTCAGATTGAAAAGGGCACAGCAATCGTGAGGGCTGACATTGCTGTCAGTCTTTACCCGTTCCCCTGTCTAGATGGCAATAATAAATGAGAAGTAGCCATGTAGAACCCAGTGTAATTTCCTTTTGTGGAATACTTAAATTTCAGAACGATTATGCAAAATTACCTGAAATGCAAATCTGGAATTTAATGCTGTAATTAAGGTTGCTGGTTGTATGACTCTGCACACTTTACCGCTGCTAACTAGTGGTAAAGTGCATATGCTCTCTCCCTTAAAACATGGTAGCATTGGTTCATACCCAGTTGGCATATTTGAGGTACTTGTAAGTCCCTAGAAAAATTTACTACATTTGCCCAAGGCCTTTAGATTGAATGCTACTACCCACATAAGTAGTCCCTTAACTATGTCTCAGGCCTGCCATTGCAAGGCCTGTGTGCAGGTTCACTGCCACTTTGACTTGGCATTTAAAAGTACTTGCCAAGCATTAAACTCCAAAGGTAGACCCTAGGTAACCCATAGGGCAGGGTGCTATGTAGGTAAAAGACAGGACATATAGGGGGCCATTATGACCCTGCCGGAAGGCGGAGAACCGGCGGTAAGACCGCCAACAGGCTGGTTGTCTTACTTGGTGGAATTATGACATCCGCCGGTTCTCCGTTCCGGCCGCTGGGCTGGAGACCTGGGTCTCCAGCCCGGCGGCCGTCACTATACTGCCGGCGGTATTTTTCCCCGGCTTACCGCCGTGGATTTCCAGCAGTTTGAACCGCCATGAAATCCATGGCGGTAAGCACTATCAGTGCCAGGGAATTCCTTCCCTGGCACTGATAGGGGTCTCCACCCACCCGACTCCCTCCCCTACCCCCCCACCACCCCTGCCACCCCGCAAAGGTGGCAGGGCCCCCCTCCCCACCCCGACCCCCAACATCACATCACCCATACCCACACGACACGCACGCAGGCACCACCTACACACTTACACGCACACACGCCGACATACATGCCTACATCCACACACGCAGTCATACACGCACATCCACATTCAAACATACACGCACACATCCATACAGACATACACACACTCATTCCCATACACACAACACCCCGCAAGCATACATGCACTCACACCCCCCCTACATACACACACCCCCATGCACCCACACAACACCCCACTACCCCCCTCCCCTCACAGACGATCGACTTACCTGGTCTGCCGATCCTCCGGGAGGGGACGGGAGCCATGGGGGCAGCTACGCCGACACCACACCGCCAACAGAACACCGCCATGGCAAATCACAGGACGTGATTCGCTGGGCGGTGTTCTGTTGGCGTGGGGGCGGAGGTGGAGCAACCTCCACTTCCCCGCCTCCCGCCAGTATGGCTGTTGGCGGCTCTCCGTCCGTAAAAGGACAGAGAGCTGCCAACGGTCATAATAGGCCGAGCGGCAAACCGCCAACACTGGCGGTCTTCCGCAGGGCGGTCCCTCGGCAGTCTTTAAAAAAGACAGCCGAGGTCAAAATGACCCCCATAGTGTGCTTTATATGTCCTGGTAGTGGAAAACTCCTAAATTCATTTCCACTTCTGAGAGGCCTGCTCCTTCCATAGGCTAACATTAGGGCTACCCTCATATACTGTTTGAGTGGTATATTCTGATCAGAAAGGGGTAAACAGGTCATATTTGGTATGGCCAGAATAGTAATACAAAATCCTGCTTATTGGTGAGGTTGGATTTTATATTGCTATTTTAGAAATGCCACTTTTAGAAAGTGAGAATTTCTCTGCCTTACAGCCTGTGTCCAATCCCCGTCTGGGCCCGGCTGGTTGACAGCTCCCTTGTGCATTTCACCCAGACAACCACAAACACAGGATACTCACACCTGCACTCATCTGCATACTGAATGGGCCTTCCTGGGCTGGGAGTGTCGAGGGCCTGACACTTACAAGTCAAAGGACAGTAGCCTGCCCTCACACAATGGACTGCCAAACCCCCTACTGAGAACCCTGGCAGACAGAATGGAACTGAAAAGGGACCTTGTGCACTGCTGAAAAGGACTGCTGCCTTGCTGTTGCCCTGTTGCCCTTTTGCCTTTGCTGCCCTCTGGCTCTGCTGAGAAGTGTTCTTCAAGGGCTTGGATTGAGCTTGCCTCCTGTTTTTTGAAGTATCAAGGCCAAAAAGACGTAATCTCTGCAAATAACTCCTTGTGCAGAGAAAAAGCGATGCATAGCCTGCCAGAATTGACGCACAGCCTGCATCACAGAGAGAAAAACGTTGCATGCCGAACCGGAACGATGCAGCTCGGCTCCCCGTGTGGAGATCGACGCAGCACCACTGTTGCGACCGGATCTTCGCCGCATGGCCCACTAGATCAACACATTGCCAAGCCGGAACAAAGTGGAATCGACAGAGCACCTGACCTGTGACAGAAATTTCCCCACATCGCAACCCGGAACGACGCAGCTCCTGTAACCTCATCCTGCACGCCCAGAATTGCTCCGCATTATCCCGGAGCGTCCAAACAGCCCGCAACCCGAAGAGGATCCAAGTCCACGTGCTGGGAAATCGATGCAAGACCCTTGCTGCGTGGACACTATCGACGGATCATCTGTGGACGCCTGGAGAAACCGACACACGCCTCCCAGTTTTCCCTGCATCTCCTCCTCTGCAGTCCCTTGCAGATAATTTAGATGCAAACCTGGTACTTTGTGCTTGCAAGAGACACTTATTGCTTTTAAGAACTAAACACTCCATTTTTCATTACAAAAGTGATATCTCTACTTGGACATATCAAATCTTGATAGTTTTGACCTTATTCTACTCAGGTAAATATTCTATATTTTTCTAAACCTGTGTGTTGTATTTTTGAGGTGTTTATGCTGTGTTATTGCATGATTTATTGCACAAATACTTTGCACATTGCCTTCGGAGTAAAGCCTGACTGCTCAGTGCCAAGCTACCGAAGGGTGGGCACAGGATAATTTAGATTGTGTGTTACTTTCCCTGACTAGAGAGAGGGTCCTCGCTTGGACAGAGGGTAACCGGACTGCCAACCAAATACCCCATTTCTAACAGCTATCATGTGTTCCTGGAAGGCGCTACCCATTTCATATTTTGAATGTTAGCCTGGTCTACTTTGGAGATTCCATTTCAGTCTAGCAGCCTGGTTTAGAACGCATGAAGGTTTATTGTTTTTTTTTGTATACAGGTTGGTTTATATATAGTTGTGTGAGAGCCAACATTTATCATGAATAATTATCTTGTAGATAATTATACTTATACACTAATGTGTGAAATGCTTTAATTATAAAATTATGTATGTTACAAAATGTGCCTTTATTATTGGCCACCATCGAGTGCAAGGCCTGAGCATGCTTTTTACAAATAACGTACTAACGCTGTAGTGAAAAACATGTCTCTTTAAGAGCATGTTCTCTGCTGGATTAAATGCTGAAATATGAGTATTTCTTGTTTTATGCTGGGCCTCAAACAGACAAAGCCACAGTGGGAAGTTATCTAACTCCTGGTGTTCTTACTCTTGTTACAATTGTATGTTTTCACGTGCGTTGTTATGACAGGCTAAATTCATTGATTTGCATATTTGTCTTAAGCTATGTTTCTAACTCATGTTTTTCTCTCGAGGATACTGAGGGGCATATTTCTACTCTGTTTGCACCAGATTTGCAAAATTTATTTTACGCAAATCCAGTGCAAACTTAACTCCATATTTATATTTTGGTGCTAGACAAGTCTAGCGCCAAAATATTGGAGATAACGTAATTTTTTGCCTGCGGAAAACTACCTTGCGTCAAGGAGATGCAAGGGAGACGTTCCTGGGCAAAAATGACTCAAAGGCCCTAGCGCCTTATTTATCCTCCTGTGCAAAAATCACGCACAGGAGGAGGAGGGCCTTAAATAATGGCGCTAAGCCTCCTTAGCACCATTATTTAATGCCTGGGTCAGGACAGGCGTTAGGGGACCCGTGGGCCTTTTTCCATGGTCACAGATCATGGAAGCAGCCGACAGGTGCCCTTCCCTGACCCCAGGGACACCCCCACCCACCCGCACCTACACCTGGAGGACACTTAAGGATGGGGGGACTTTTTGCAAAGTGCCATTGGGAGCCTAACTTGGGCCCCCCTACATGGCACTGTGCCCACTCTTTGTAACGGGACACACACGCCGCTACTCGCCTTGTAGGACTTACCAAGGTCTCCAAGCTCATCGCTTACCTAGGACTCTACTACGTTCGTCCTACACAATACTATTTTCTTAGGACACCGGAACCACATACCTGTTCACCTACTTATTTGGATACACATACAGACCGTGCAATTGCTTCATCTCTTCTGGCTGACACTTGATTTCTCATTGATAGTCTTGCCTTGAAAAAGTCACTGTGTGACGAAACATGTGTTGGCTGTGCTTGACTGGCTGTACTTACTGGTACACAACCTTGACCCAATTAAACATCTCTCTGGAACACTAAGAAGAGGACTATACTATTCATTATCATATGTGTATTACCTTAATCTACTTTTTTACTTTACAACTATATAAGCGCTGTGTGCTGTGGCCATATCTATGTAATTTTCTATTGTGTATACCAATATACACTTTACATGTGCCTACAGGTAGTGGGGTACTAGACCAGTTGCACCACTGTTTGACTACTTAACTTACTTGATTGGACACCTTATGGAGGTGCATAAACGCTTGCATTACAACCTGTATCATTTGTTCCTGTGTCCAGTGGCCATGCCCAGCGGACTTAAGTCCCCTGGGCATGGCCATTGGGCTGGGGGGCATGACTTCTGACTTTACTTAGACAGGAGTCATGTCCATGGGGGTTGCTTGTGGAAAAAATGACGCTAATCAGGTTAGGGTCATTTTTTTTTACTCTAGCCTGACTAGCGTCATTCTTTAACGCACAACCTCCAGTTTCCCCTACGCCTCCCCCACCCGGTTTGCGTCAGTAATTTTGCCGCTACTGGGCCTTGCCACCAGCTAGCATCATAGCTCAAATACGACGCCCTGCTGGCATCCAGTAATGGTGCTAGCCGGCGGTATACTTTTGACACAAACCTGCGCTAACGCAGGTTTGCGTCAAAAAGTATAAATCAGGGCCTGAGTGTTCTGTAACAACTTTCTTGCATCATATTTGGAATGTGCCAAACAAAAGAGCCTACTGATCACAGCTGGACAATGAGGCGCACAAGATACATTTAGTATAGTCTAGAGTTACGTAAAGATGAAAAAATACAGTCGAAGCTTTGCCAGTTACTTTTTAATGCATTGCTGATACCTAATGTTTTTGTACTTGGATGTTCTTTCTTCACCTGATGTTTTTGAACAATAGCAAATGTGTGTGCATCTTAATTTACCAAATTGTGCATTGACAGGAGTAGATGCATTGGTTCCTGGTTTCCAGAGACTTCACTTCATATTCTTGGTGTGACCTGTCACTTTGACTTTTCATGCTTTGCCAGTCAGTCTACTGCCATTCTGGTGCTGTATTATTTTCCGAGTTTACTATGTCTGTACAATACTGAACTAATAACCTGATGGTTTATTAATCTTATAGTCCAAAATATAAACCGTCCCCCTTTCTCTGTTCCTGTCCTGATCCTGCCGCTGTTGTCCTCCTGATGAAGTTGATGAGGAATTGCTGATTACCTTACGGATAGGTAAATGTATAATCTGTATATTGTTGTTTGTCTTTTGTTTTTCAGGGACATACTGCTACTGTTTAATACTGCTGCTATTTTGATAGTGCCATAGCTAGGTGTTTCCTAAATTAATACTAAAACGTTTGCATTAAGCCCAACATGCTAATGCTAATCTGAAGTTGGTGAGGTGTTTTCTCTATACCTATGACCTGATGTTATTTGTTTGCTGAACAAATGTATGTCATATCTCTTGCTCAAGTTTTATTATTAATAATTAATGATTTCGCTATTGAAATTGTCATTCTCATTGCTTTGATTAAACTAAGATTTTTTAGGCAATTTGGTCTGCCTGTAATGTTTCTTTACTTGTATCATTTGGTGTTGAGATTATTTTTCATGACCTTAGCCTTGTTAATGTAGGGAAATAAACATTTTAATTGATACTAAAAGGAGTGGTTATTCATGGCCTAAATGGTCATGGTGCGTTCTTTACTGACTCTTTGGTGATTGTTATTATTTAATGCTGTTGTGTTATGTGGCACTTGATAATATTAATTTAAATGAGTCAAAAGGTTCATTGTTCTTATAGATGCGTCCGCCTACTATTATCATGAAAAATTAGATAAGCCAAGGGCGCGCTATAAGTTTCAGTAGTTAAAACCTACCCCTCACCAGACATTAAGGCCCATATTTATACTTTTTTAGCTCTGCATTTGCATCATATTTTTATGCAAAAGTGGCGAAAACTTACAAAAGACCATTGTATTTTGTACATTTGCGCTGCATTTGCATCAAAAAGCAGCGCAAATGCAGCACTAAAAAAGTGTAAATATGGGCCTAAATTATTATGTTTGGTTTCCAGGAAATGTAGGCTGTTCCTCATGTGAGATAGCTAGAAGTCATTGTTTTTTAACATTATTGTAGTTTGTGGCTCAATGAATAGGTTAACTTTGATGCCTTGGCTCAACCTTTTGTCTTTCAGTATTGGAACTGACGACCAGTCAGAACAACCCAGACAGCAACCGCAGGTATCTGAGTTATCTTATTTACACTCCGCAAATCTTCATGAAAGCTCTCTGGACACCTGTTAAGATTTACAAAAGAAAATTTGGCAAGAAAGTAAATGTTAAAATTATGCAAAAAAGGTTTGGAAAGTGCGCTTTGCCTCATCTAGACTCTCACAGGCACATTCATGGACTGGTGTCATTTTAAAATCTACTGTTTTCTGAAAGAGAACTGTTGGACCTGGCTTTTTGAGAGGGTCATCCCCAAACTTTTTGCCTCCTTCCTCCTATTCTTTCTGGCCTGTTGTTGTTGGCTTTTGAACTCTGGGCACTTTACCACTGCTAACCAGTGCTAAAGTGCATATGCTCTCTGTGTAAATTGTACTGTTGATTGGTTTATCCATGATTTACTTGTAAGACCCTAGTAGAGTGCACTATATGTGCCTAGGGCTTGTAGATTAAGTGCTACTAGTGGGCCTGCAGCACTGGTTGTGCCAACCACTTAAGTAGCTCCTTCCCCTTGTCTTAGGCCTGCCATTGCAAGGCCTGTGTGTGCAGTTTCACTGCCACTTCGACTTGGCACTTAAAAGTACTTGCCAAGCATAAAACTCCCCTTTTTCTACATATAAGTCACCCCTAATGGGTGCCCTAGGTAACCCCTACAGCAGGGTGCTGTGTGGGTAAAAGGCAGGACATGTACCTGTGTAGTTTATATGTCCTGGTAGTGTAAAACTCCTAACTTCGTTTTTACACTACTGTGAGGCCTGCTCCCTTCATAGGCTAACATTGGGGCTGCCCTCATACATTGTTGAAGTGGCAGCTGCTGATCTGAAAGGAGCAGGAAGGTCATATTTAGTATGGCCAGAATGGTAATACAAAATCCTGCTGACTGGTGAAGTCGGATTTAATATTACTATTCTAGAAATGCCACTTTTAGAAAGTGAGCATTTCTTTGTACTTAAATCTTTCTGTGCCTTACAATCCACGTCTGGCTAGGTTTCGTTGACAGCTCCTTGTGCATTCACTCAGACACACCCCAAACACACGGTACTCAGCCTCACTGGCATACTTCTGCATTTTGAATGGGTCTTCCTGAGATGGGAGGGTGAAGGGCCTGCCCTCACACAAAGGACTGCCACACCCCCTACTGGGACCCTGGCAGACAGGATTGAACTGAAAGGGGACCTGGTGCACTTCTTAGCCACTCTTTGAAGTCACCCCCACTTCAAAGTCACAATTTAGTATAAAACAGGGCCTCTGTCCTACCACATCAGACACTTGCTGGAGAAGAAACCTGAACCAGAACCTACATCGTGCCAAGAAGAACTGCCTGGCTGCTCAAAGGACTCACCTGTCTGCTTTCTACAAAGGACTGCTGCCTTGCTGTTGGCCTGCTGCATTGTCTGGCTGTAAAACTGCTCTCCAAAGGCTTGGATAGAGCTTGCCTCCTGTTCCCTGAAGTCTCAGGACCAAAAAGACGTCTCTTTTTCATTTGGACTCCTCGTGTGCCGAAAATTTCGACGCACAGCTTGTTCCGCAGTAAAAAATATCCCGCACTCCGATCCATAAAGACTCCGCTTGACGCGACGCCTGCGGTGCGACCAGAACTTCGACGCACGGCCTCGCATGGACAACGCCACCCGACTTCCAGAGAGGAAATCGGCCAAGGCCTGCAGTGAGAAAGAAAATTCCACGCAAAGCCTCCCGGAACGCCGCGCAGCCGGATAACAGGCCGAGGAATCCACACACAGACCCAGGGACATCTGGTAATCCTGCGATCCATAGAAGAGATGGTCCGTGTGCCAGAAAACGACGCACGTCTTCCCCGAGTGAAAAAAAACGATGCAAGTCCGTGTGAGAAGGGGCGAAACCGACGCACACACCATTTTTCTTCCCGTAGAATGACGCACGTCTCCCCGCGTGAAAAATAATGACGCAAGTCCGTGTGTGAAGGGGCGTAACCGACACACACACCAGTTTTCCACGCATCTCCTCTTCTGCGGCCCTCTGCGGAGATTTTCCACTTTAAACCAGGTACTTTGTGCTTGAAAGTGACTTTGTTTACTTTTTAAAGACTTAAGACACTTTATATCACTTTTTAGTGATATCTTTACAAATTCATATTGCATCTTTGATCGTTTTGACCTGCAAATACCCAGATAAATATTATATATTTTTCTAAACACTGTGTGGTGTATTTTTGTGGTGCTATATTGTGTTATTGTATGATTTATTGCACAAACGCTTTACACATTGCCTTCTAAGTTAAGCCTGACTGCTCGTGCTAAGCTACCAGAGGGTGGGCACAGGATAATTTGGATTGTGTGTGACTTACCCTGACTAGAGTGAGGATTCTTGCTTGGACAGAGGGTAACCTGACTTCCAACCAAAAACCCAATTTCTAACATTGGTGATCAGCGGTGAGGATAGGACTTGTATTTGTGCAGTGACATACAGTAGCTAAAAAATTTCACTAGCTACCCACAGTTGAAGGTCAACTTGATTTTTCAACTTTTTGCTTTTGGTTCTCTGATGTCCTCCTGGATATATTATTGATATTTTGGACTTTGGATTTTGGTTTTGCCTGTGATACCGAGACAGATTGAGAATTGGTACCTACCGTGTGTCATTCTTTGTGCCTACTGAATCCCTCACTAAGGCTGACCTAAGGAGGCTTTGCAGAAAATGGGGACTTCCTATGTCAAGGATACCACTAAGATGGAATTGCTAGATATCTACATAACCTGGGGGGAAGAAAGATGGGCAGAGGAAGAGGCAGCAAAAAAACAAATGACTTAGGACTCCTCAGATGAGGAGGAGGAGTGCTCAGATGAGGAGGAGGACTACTCAGATGAGGAAAGAGAACCAGTGAGAGATGAATGGCTCCTAGAGGCAGAGCGGTCACTGGAGGAGCTAGATGACTTTATTGAAAGGGCTGAGGCAGCAAGAGCCTTAGCCCTGGACAAAGAAAGGATTGCAGCCCAGGAACTGAGCTGGAAGAGCTGAAACTGGAAGCTGGAAGGGCTGAGTCCAGTTCAGATGGTGGCAGCAAAAATCTTGCATCCAGTACTGCTGAAGAAGGGCACAAGCCCAGAGATGTGGTGCCCAACTTGAAGAAGGGAGTTGACACACCCCAGGCAGTTCAAGAGTATGAGGTAGTTCCCGTTATGCACAGGGTCCCTGAGAAGGATTAGGGAACTGGCACAGGGAGTCATATTCCTACTGGGGGAAGGACACTTTACTGGCTCTAGAAGAGAGTGACAGGGAAAAGGGTTCCCCCTTGGTGGACGTCCTGGATCTAGAGTGTGGAGACATCCCAGGAGAGTATGGGTTGAGTGTCAGGTACAGTCAGATACCGTCTTATCAGTCTCAGGTGGGTGATGTAGAGTGCTTTTTCAAGGCTGAGTCACTGGATGGTTGGGTGAAGGGTACTGTGGTTAATACGTGTGAAGGGCAGAGTGATGTAATTGCTGGAGAGCATATGTCTGGCCCTTATTTTCCAGAGCTACTCCAACACCATGTGGAGTGTGAGTTCTCTGACCCCAGGGAGCTTACAATGGAGGCAGACTTCTGGGTGAATACCAGAGAGTCTGAAGAGGCATTTGGGGGTGCTCCTGAAGGGAGTGGTCTAGGTGTTTCCCAACCAAGTGAGGTGGGAGAGGATTGTAGTGTCCCAGGTAGGTCCCAGGTCCTAGAGCGTTCCATAAGGGAACGCCAGGAGGGAAGCCTAGCTTGTACCGTAGGGCCACCTGTTGAGGGAGGCACGCAGTGTCAGAAGAACTTGGGGGGTTGACTGTAGCCAGCATCCAACCAGTTCTGGTGTCTGGCAGTACCACTCCTAGTGAGGGGGTGCAGAAGTCCAGACAGAGGGTTGAGAGGGGGTTGCGGACCCCAGTGGAGGTCCTGGAGAGTCATGGGTCAGCTCTGAGAGCGGAGCCCCCCAGGAATGACGCAGGTGAAACCGTTTCTGGTTTGGGGGAGATCCAGACTCTGCCAGATGGGCAAAGGTCAGGAGACCTGCGCCAACCAGACTCTTGTGTAGCCCTTGGGGATGGTGTGTCCCTTGTGGGGGGTGAGCGAGCCCCCAGGAAGTCCTGGCGTGCCAGGCAATTGTTCAACCTCAGGGTGGTGACTCTGGGTTGGATGACCAGGTTCAGGGGTTAAACTCTGGCCTGGTGGGGGGTAGGTGTGCCACCCAAGAAGTCCTGGTGTGCCAGGTAATTGTTCAACCTCAGGGTGGTGACTCGGGGTTGGATGACCAGATTCAGGGGTTAAACTCTGGCCTAGTGGGGGGTCAGTGTGCCCCCCAAGAAGTCTGGGTGTGCCAGGCAATTGTTCAACCTCAGGGTGGTGACTCTGGGTTGGATGGCCAGGTTCAGAGGTTAAACTCTGACCTGGTGGGGGGTAGGTGTGCCCCCAAGAAAGTCCTGGTTTGCCAGGCAGTGATCCAGTCTGAGGGTACAGACCCTCGGCTGGAAGACAAGGTTCAGGGTGTCCCCCCGGACCTGGAGGGAGGGGCTACTGATAACAGTGCCCCTACCATGTTGTCTTCTGAGGAGGCCACTCCTAGTTGGAGGGTGCTGGACCCCAGAAGGGAGGACAGGGGGAGGGAAGCCTCACCCCAGGCCCTAGTCCAACCTGAAGGTACAGAACCCAGGTTGGAGGGCCAGTTGCAGGTTAACAGCCCTGCACTGGTGGAGGAATGGTGCAGGGCGGCTTCTATCAGCACTCTGACCATGTTGGACTCTGGGGGTACCACTCCAGGAGGGAGGGTACAGAGCCCCAGAGGGGAGGACCAGGTACAGGCTGTTAACCCTAACCTGGTGGAAGGGAGAGTGGTTAAAGGGTGCCCAGCACCTGGGGCTACCGACCCCCACTCTCCACAGCCACAGTGGTTGGAGAGCTTTGAGGGGCCTGGCTCTCATCCCTGACAGCTGTCAGTAACCACTGTGGCTTGCTGTCCGGGAGAACAGAGTTATCCCTGGAGAGGGGACAAGTGTCACGCCCCGGGGGTAGAGTGGGCAACACCACTGTGTTGGTCCTGGTGGTACTATCCTGCTCCTGGGATACGTCTGTGAGCAAAGTAAGGTTAGGTGCTGCACAGATGGTATCCGCAGGTAAGGAGAAAGGTTCCCCATGGGTTGGCTTAGTGGGCCCTGAGAGTGTGGACAGAGGGATCCAGTTGGAGTCAGGAAGGCGAAGAACTGGAGCATGCCCCTGCTGTTGTGGGCCTGGGTCATTGTTCTATTGCCTCAAACAGGGAAGTACATCAAGGTATTGATTGTTCTCCCCTGGCTTTAGGCTGGTGGGGGGTCATGTTGGACCTGGCTTTTTGACAGGGTCATCCCCAAACTTTTTGCCTCCTTCCTCCTATTTTTTCTGACCTGTTGTTGTTGGCTTTTGAACTCTGGGCACTTTACCACTGCTAACCAGTGCTAAAGTGCATATGCTCTCTGTGTAAATTGTACTGTTGATTGGTTTATCCATGATTGGCTATTTGATTTACTTGTAAGACCCTAGTAGAGTGCAATATATGTGCCTAGGCCTGTAGATTAAATGCTACTAGTGGGCCTGCAGCACTGGTTGTGCCACCCACTTAAGTAGCCCCTTCCCTTTGTCTCAGGCCTGCCGTTGCAAAGCCTGTGTGTGCAGTTTCACTGCCACTTCGACTTGGCATTTAAAAGTACTTGCCAAGCATAAAACTCCCCTTTTTCTACATATAAGTCATCCCTAATGTGTGCCCTAGGTAACCACTAGAGCAGGTTGCTGTGTGTGTAAAAGGCAGGACATGAACCTGTGCAGTTTATATGTCCTGGTAGTGTAAAACTCCAAAATTCGTTTTTACACTACTGTGAGGCCTGCTCCCTTCATAGGCTAAAATTGGGGCTGCCCTCATACATTGTTGAAGTGGCAGCTGCTGATCTGAAAGGAGCAGGAAGGTCATATTTAGTATGGCCAGAATGGTAATACAAAATCCTGCTGACTGGTGAAGTCGGATTTAATATTACTATTCTAGAATAGCATCCAATCCGAGCTGTGCTTTTCCCTGCATGAGCTCGTTTTTATTCGCGAATACTTGGCAGCCAGAGAAATTAGATTTTCCCTAAATTTCTCAAAAACCGCTGAACGGATTTAATTCAAATAAGCAAAAGCGCAATCTGCATACCGACAGCTAGCTTTCCGCTGAATTTGGTGTAATTCTGTCCAGTGGTTCAGCCTGTAATTGTGTCTAAAGACTCCTATGGAAATTAACATGGGAAACACAATGTTTTTTTAGCCTCCTTTTTCTCAGCCCACGCTTGACGGATCACCCAGAAACTTTCCATGTGCAACAAAAATCACTGCAATACTTTTTTGGGGAATTTTTTTTTAAGGTTTGTCATTTGGTGCCAAAGATATAGACAAGTCAAAAAACGTTTTTCTTTTCCTGTGGAAACATGGTCCTAGCTATAACTACCAACTGGAGACCACCAGTAGGTTTTACATATATATATATATATATATATATATATATATATATATATATATACATATGTATATATATATATATATTCACTCCAGCTATTTATTAGTCCAAGACAAAGACCTGCAGCATCAATCTCAATGGAGGAGCAATATTGATCTGTAGAATTGTGTATTTTTCCATGTCAGTCACCATAAGGCAGAAATGGTATCAGAGATTCAAGAATAAAAAGGTTCATTTCCTTTTTG
The DNA here is from genome assembly GCF_031143425.1 of Pleurodeles waltl. NCBI lineage: Eukaryota > Metazoa > Chordata > Amphibia > Caudata > Salamandridae > Pleurodeles > Pleurodeles waltl. The sequence goes on along the minus strand of NC_090437.1, from coordinate 1,144,862,209 downwards.
ACCTTAAATTGAAACCCTAGGCCTTCTCAAAATCACCAACAGTGGTAGCGGCCTTTTAAAGATGACAGTGTTTAATGATAACAAATCGTATGGTGTAAAAGAACAGTCAAAGATTCTACTAAATGTCTGTGTCTCTCTGCTGCATTTTCTCAGTATCTCTTGATCCACATTCATTAAATGGAGGGGTTTCCCATTTGTGACATATTTGGTGACATTTGTTTTATAACTTGTCATTCTGAAGAGTAATAGCCCATTGACTTCTGAGGGCTCCTAGTTGCGAACTGATTCTAATCAGGAATAATGCAGGTCTATCATCAACATTGTAAAAGTCAGTGCTTCCACTTTTTGCCCTGCCCCGCTCATTCTATCTTTCCTTTTACTAATGATTCTCTGCTATTCCCTTATTCACTCTTATCCTACTTGCCTTGAATGAATCATATATAAGCATTTCTTCAGTTGGACCTCCTAGGCTGACAGGCAATACCGGTTGTAATCAGCAATAAAGGGCCTCTTTCCCTTTTGACCACTCCCACTTACTAAAGAGCGTAAAGGTGTATATCTCTTCCTTGATCTGACTTATTGAATGCTGAGTGGTGCCTGTCTCCTGTGTATTTTGTTTATCCTTATCTAATTGTAAGAGTGGCCACTACTATGTTTCTCTTGGAGATACCTGTATAGGACAGTGATAATCAATTATTTCGGTTTATTACCTTTATACAACTGTACCCTCAGAACATTTCAGGTGAGAAGTTACATAAAGTATATATTGTACTTGGGGTACGAGCTGACCTCAACAAGACAGATGCCTTCTGTTATACGGTTCCCACTAAAATGGTAGTACTGCTAAAAGATATCACAATATTTCTATTTTACAGAAACCATTCCATCAAAATGCTCATTCAAACAATGTCACTGACAACACACAATAAATGAAGATCTTTCATTAATTTACACATGCTTATATTATAAACTGAAGCAATGTCCATCCCATTTACAGGAGTCAGTAAGATTATTTGTTACCAAAAATCCTACTGAACCATGAAGAGGCATCCACTACAAGGAATACAAACAATGTCCAGTATATAGGCAAAATAGATTGTTTGTAATAAATGTGGTTTCAATATCCCTGAGATATATAGGTGCTAGTACCTAAATCTAAAGAAACTGACCCTCCATTGCCAGTTGTGAGCCAACACAATATCTTCCTGCTCACAACTGTGTTAAGTTACTAACTTGGGAGCACCCTTTTTATCTCCTAGTACTAGAGGTCATGGAGTTAGACATCATAAATAATTACTTGCACATCTACCAACTTAAAAAAAATGTTAACATGTGTGCCAAAAGTGGGAGTTAACGTTTAGTAATTCAACAAACCAATAAGTACAAAATATTTATATCAACACCACCATGACCAAGACTAGGTCCAATCCAAAGTTCAGGCCGACCACATGCAAGCACGGGGCAGTTACAGGGACCAGCCTTGGCCCACTAAAACAGTACCTTGCTTCGGAGTTGTGTCGACTTTGAGAACAAGATGCTAGAAGCAAAGGGAGGCAATGTATTGGTATCAATTCCAAAGATGTAGGTGTTGCGTCAGCTCCGAGACACCCAAAGTCGAAAATGCATTGGAAATGGAGGATGGGTCATGCAGTTCACAATGCAGAGTCAACAGCAATGTGCCAGTGTCATCGACGATCTCGGAGCAGCATGGGGAATCCCCATTATTGAAAGGCTCCATTATTGCAAAATAGTGTCACACTGCAGTATTCTTTGTCTTATATTCCAAGAAAGCACTGGGCTGATAAATGTTAGGGCTGGGCAATTATTCCGGAATATTTGGAGTAATTTTAGTTATTTTGTTCTCTTTTGATTTGAAGTTATGAAAAATCACATTATTACTCCCATTTGCTTAATTATGAGTAATTAGGTGCAATAAAACTTACCGCAGGAACCACACAAATTAATGATGGCAGTTGCTGTTCATGTCCTATTGAATTTAGCACTATTTTATTACTGCAAAATACATCATCTGATCACTTTTTGATGTAAAAACACACACATAGCTAACTGCTGGGTTACACGCTATGCATAATACTTTGCAATCTAATGTAATTTTGTGTTGATTTCACATAATTAATTAACTATGCTACATCAAATTACACAAGTTACATGCACGCTTAATAATAAATATATAATTACTCTCTGATCAGAGGCTGTTCATTACAATTTGAAAGAAAGCAATCATGAACTGGCTACCTATATCCATTTGGAAATTAAAGATTATTAAATGTAGTAAGGTAACTCCATAGTTAGCCTGTGGAAAAGTAGGCCTTTAAGTACTGAAAAACAAAAGTAAGGGTTTTTTACTGCAAAGACATGTAAAAGTAAAACGTACATGTCCTCCTTTTTAAATATATTGCACCCTGTCCTCTGGGCTGTCCAGAGCCCATGCTAAGTGTGAATTATATGTATTAAAAAGGTTTAGGCTAGGAACAAAGTTCACTTTGTCAAGTCCAAATGGCAGTTTTAAATTGCACATACAGGCTCCAATGGTAGACTTGAGATGTGTTTAAAGGGCTAGTGAAGTGGTGGTACAATAGATGCTGCAGACCAATTTGTTGCATTTAACTTACAGGCCCTGGGTGCATGTAGTACTGCTTTACAAGGGACGTATAAGCAATTTAAAAATGCCAATTGGTGATAAGCCAATGTTACCATGTATTAATGGGTGAGCATATGCAATTTAGCACTGGTCAGCAGTGGTAAAGTGCAGAGTCCTGAGGCCTGCAAAAACCAAATAAACAAAAGTAGAGGAGGAAGGCAAAAAGCTTGGGGGAAGAAACCCTCAGGCTGACAGGTCTAGCATCCACCATATGTTAAAAGAATACTGCAAGTGACCTTAGAGTTCCATGATTCTTTAAAGAAACTCAGGGCCATATTTATACTTTTTGACACAAAACTGCGCTAACGCAGTTTTGCGTAAAAAAAATTAGCGCCGGCTAACGCCATTCTGAAGCGCCATGCGGGCGCTGTATTTAATCAATGACGTTAGCCGGCGTTAGCCGCTGGCGCTGCCTGGTGTGCGTGGAAAAAAACGACATAAACCAGGCAGCGCCGGCGTAGGGGGATATGGAGCTTGGGCGCCAAAAAATGGGGCAAGTCAGGCTGAGGCAAATTTTTCGCCTCAACCCGATTTGCGCCATTTTTTTCGACTCCCAACCCCCATAGAAATGACTCCTGTCTTAGCAAAGACAGGAGTCATGCCCCCTTGCCCAATGGCCATGGTCATTGGGCATAGTGGCATGTAGGGGGGCACAAATCCGGCCCCCCTATGCCACAAAAAAAATTAAAAAAAATACTTACCTGAACTTACCTTAATGTCCCTGGGATGGGTCCCTCCAGCCTTTGGTGTCCTCCTGGGGTGGGCAAGGGTGACAGGGGGTGTCCCTGGGGGCATGGGAGGGCACCTCTGGGCTCCTTCCGAGCCCACAGGTCCCTTAACGCCTGCCTTGTCCAGGCGCTAAAAAACGGCGCAAAAGCGGCCGTATGTCATTTTTTTTGACCCGCCCACTCCCGGGCGTGAATTTTGCCCGGGAGTGTAAATACGGCGCACATGCCTCGGAGTCAATTTTTTAGACGGGAACGCCTACCTTGCATATCATTAACGCAAAGTAGGTGTCCACGCAAAAAAATTATGCAAACTCCATGGACTTTGGCGCTAGACGCGTCTAACGCCAAAGTATAAATATGGAGTTAGTTTTGCGTCGGAATTGCGTAAAAAAAAACAATGCAATTCCGGCGCAAACAGAGTATAAATATGCCCCTCAGTTTTAGCCATATTCTTCTAATGGAAATTATACATAATTAATGAAGCACTTAATTTCTCTATCACATGTGTGTTCTAATTTGAAATATTTTAAAAGACATTGTTGGAATAGTCTTCCACAGGTCCAGAAGTACACTAAAGAGTTGGTGGTTGATGTCCAATATTTATACCATGTGCCCCCTTTGAAGTGGGAGAAGCTTCTAGAGGTGTCCCTGTGAAGGTCACAGGTTTCCTGCCTCCCCTGTCTTTGCTTCTGACAAACTACAGGAAGTCCCTAAATGATAAGCAGTCACTATGTTGAATATGTTGTCCTACCATTGGAAAGACTGTTGTCAATTCCTCTCTTTTCTGCCACAGCTAAAATCTATTCTCACTCCATCCTAGCTCCAAATTGGCAGCTTGACACTTTTTTTCTTACTGGGCTTTTAGACTCCTCTGCCTTGTCCCCACCGTTTCCATGTTTACCTTCCAATGGTGCTCACTGTGTTGCTCCAGGAACTACTGGCTCTCAATCTACTCTTACTGACCAGAAGTCTCCTTCTCCTAGTCACTCTTGCTAAGGTGTTCAATGTTGCCTGGCTGTTTCTCTTCATTTAATTTATTGCCAGATCTCTTGTGTAACTGTCTCTGTCCACAGAGATCTCCATGTCACTCATATGATGCCTTTCTTTATGTGCTTCTTGCCCTCTCAGATTTAAATAATCCTGGTCACCAATGCACACAATTGCTGCTCCATCTGCCTCTAGCCTCGCTGGTTGAACAACTGCAGTTAATTTGTCTGACTGCTCAGTTATTATATATGCACATCACATCCACACTTTGTATTGTTGAGCTACTATCTATTGTTCCATTTCTTTTTTTACAAATTGACTAAAAGCCTATATGTTGTCATGCTATGCAATGGTATGTGTTTTTATACAAGGCCAGGTTCTGAGCTTTGCATTTGTTTTTGGTTGCTGACTAAAATAAACCAGTCATCTCAATGATGGGGCAGCTATGGTACCACCTTCATAATACTTGGTATTTGCCTTGGAGCAATTTAAGGCCAAAATGCTAATCTAAGATTGTACAGGGAGTACATTACACCCATCAGCACCACCTGCTGAGCATCAATAGCATTCATCTGGAAGTCAAGTCGATGCTACCTGATGATCCCATGGAGTTGCTGCACGTACAGAGGGAGGGCAAGAGCTTTGAGCCATGTTAGAGAATTCATCCAGTATGACTAGAAGAAAGAGACACTAGCATCGTTGCACAGCCTGTACTCTACCCTAAAGAAAATATTGAGTTCATTAACTTGCCATGCTCTAATTCTTTACACGTTCTTCAGAAACTACATTAAAAGCAGGCAATCCATCAATCATAACTGACAAACAGTTCTAATAATATCTGTCCCCCCACCCAAGGAACATGGGGGCATTTTTAAGAGCTCTTAGCACCATTCTAACGACACATTAGCATCATTTATTTACACTTATGTGGCATTAGAAGACCAAAACCGACATCCAATATTTACAAAGTGGTGCAATGCATGCATGCATGTATTGTGCCACTTTGTATCCCTTTACGCTGCATGATGCCAGCGCCAGGCATAATGTATGCAAAGGGGGCATTCCCACATTAGGGGGGCCAAAAATGGTGCAAATAAATCTAGGAGAGTTCTTTGCGTCATGTTTTTTGGCACGTTTAATGTGTGCTCAGAGCAGGTGTTAAAAGGAGGCTTCCATTGGTTACAATGGGCCTCTGGGTTGCTTTGCAAGATTAGAGACAACATTTTTGATGCAAATCTTGCAAAGTGCCATACTAGCATAAAAAATTCTGACACTAATCCCCTAACTACCGCCATGGTGTGCCGTATTTTAAATATGGCACGCACATGGTGGTGTTAGGAGGCACAAAGGGGCTCAAGAAAAGTGGCGCTGCACTGTTTGTAGCACCACTTTTCTAAAGTATGTCCGTGGTTCTTGATACCCACCAAAGGAAACATGGTCCAACTGCCAGACATTAAACCATGCATTCTGCTCCCATACAAAAATACAATCTGCCAGGTTAATGGATAGTATTGCAATCCATTTAGGTGCCTAACAATAATCAGTATATAATACATGGGATTCAATCCCTTTATAAATACCTGTCTCGAATTCTTTACCAATCAGCGACTTCTGGCACACCCAGCTACCTATTACAAAGGAAAGACATCAGAACTCAACTACTATTAGTTATCACAGTTGAGTTCTGAGGTCAGAATACTTGCTGCCGGAGCCAGTAGCAGAGGTGAAAGTCAGGTTGAGTCCTGGAGCAGCTGTTTAAAGCACTGAAAATAAAAAATAAAAAATTATTTCTTCTGTTCTATTTTTGTAACATACCGTGACCCCTGACTAGAAGAAAGAACATGATTAGTTTGTGCATTTCTTAGATAATTATAGAAAGTTAGAACCTTTCTGCATGCTTCTACATACTGAAGCTTTTTTAACAAAAAAACGGACTTGTATTGACCAGTTTCTAGTATCTTTTTGCAAGAATTGTCTAGCATGTGATTGCTGTACTTAATTTTCCTCTTGAGGTTCTATTTTTATTCTTCATATTTGCAAACATTCTCTCTCTTTCATTTGAAAGAGCTATGCACCAAGGTTTAAAGTGGTTTTTGGGAAAGGGGATGGTTTGATCATGAATGATATGGGATGAATTACCCCCTGGCATACATAATAATGATATTGTAAGACACCTTGGAGTTCCATAACCTTATAAAGGGGCTCGATCTTCGGCCTCCTTCTTCTATATGTTTAGGTATCTCCTCTGTGACTTCCACTATCCTTATAATGTATGGTACGGGGTAATTTATCTCTTATGTGTTTGTTACAGCAATATCTTGTTTGCTCTAGAAATGAGCAATGGTTGTTAGCAATTTGGAAAATAGAAAGCCTTCACATTCTTCGGAACACTTTTGGAAAATATGAGCAAACCTCTGCACATAGGGTCATATACCTTGGGGAAACTGCAGTATAACAATAGATCCATTCAACCCCACAATTTTTCAAGCAGAGCAATCCTCTGTCAATGCAGTTCAACATTCAGTATGCCCATTCACTCTACCTTTGATGCCACCATGAGCCTTCACAGTCAAAGGGAATGCATGATTTCAAACAGGATGTGTGTAGCACTCAAACTTAGGGCGAGAGGTAGAAGGCAGCATATGTGGAGGAGGTCAATTGATGATATGACGAGAAGTAGGAGAAGGGGTGTGATATTGGGATTGCTTAGTTGTGTGATACCAGTTTATATTGTTATGTCGTTGTTTTAATTGTGTTACTATTTTGGTATGATGTTTAAGTACTGTTTCTGTTTAGCTTTGCAGTGCTCTCATGCTTTGTGACCTTGTACGCACTGTATAAAATCTTCAAATAAATAAAGGAATATTGAATGGGATATCAGGAATTAGGGTGGCGTAATGAGAAGGGTTATGTTCCTATGATCAATTAGGATTTATTAGGTGTAGCATTAAAAATAATTTGCAACAGTATTGTTAATTATCAAGAGTCCTATCATCTCTACATTTCTTCTGGGAGGGTTTGTGAGCACATCTTTATCGTCGTCAGTGTCATGGCATATATTTTCCTCCTTGCGTGCAGGCACATTGCGTCTCATGGTGGTGTTTGGCTGAAAATCACTTAGGACCACAATGCAGCACACATTCTTCAAATATAGTACTTGCTCAACCAGTGACATGGAAACAACAGAACACTCCATTCTAGGGACCCAGTACACATTTAATTGTACTGCAGATTGTTACACCTGTCAGCCTTAGGGTGGTTTTCCCCAAATCTTTTTGCCTCTTCTCCTACAGTTTGATTAGCACATTTTTGTTGGCTTTATGTTTCTGTTCACTTTACCACTGCTAACCAGTGCTAATGTGCTTGTGTTCCCTCCACTAAAACATTGCTAAATTGGCTTATACCTAATCATCATATTTATTTTACTTATTAGTCCCTTGTAGAGTGGTATGCCATATGTCCAGGGCATTTACGCCACATGTTTACGCCACCGTACATTTTATAATACGAGTAGGTCTACATCACCTATTGTGCTACCCACTTATGTGGCACTGTAAAACATGTTCCAGGCCTGCCATTGCAGCCTAAATGCAGTTTTGAACAGCCATGTCGACTTGATATTTAAACCAATTTCCCAAGCCTTAAACTCCCCTCGTATTACATATACGTCACTAGGTCGCATATAGGGCAGGGTGTTAAAGGGTTGGGCAAGTACTCTTAAGTTCTACTTGCCCTGGAAGTGAAAAATTCTTACATTCATTTTTCACTATTGGGAAGTCTACCCCACCCATAGGTTAACATAGGGGATTCCTTATTACATTTAATAAGCTGCAATGTCCAATTGTGAGCTGGTGTCTATATCATATGTGGTGTCTATGAAATTGTAATGATAAACCCTTTTTAATGGTAAAGTCAGATTTTTTATTACCATTTTGAAAATGCCATTTATAGAAAGTTGGGTCACATGGCTGGATGTAGCTGACAATGGATTCCTCCCAGACAGTCACACAATAGGGGGATTAGGTGTGGCTGATTGGGCCATCTACTGGCAGGGTGAGGGGCGGAGCTGAGCACAGCCCCATTTAATCATGAATAGCTAGTGTTCTGCCTTCACACAAAGAACCTAATGACCCTGCATTGTCACTTTTATCACCTTGGAGCCAGGGAATGGGAGGAAGGAAATCCAGTGCACTTTAAAGCCACTATTTAGAAGTTTCTTTCACCTTCCAGAACCAGGACATCAGGGTATAAACAAAGGACCTCAGACACCAACTAATCATTACACTTCTGGACCTGTGGATACTGTGCCAGGAAGGACAACTGTGCTGCTGCAAGAACTGCCAATCTCCTGCTTGACTGCTGCTCAAAGAGACCTGCTGCCCTGTGGTGCAGACCTGAAGCCTTCTGCCCTCTTGCCTGAGGTAATAAGAACTGGACCTGTAACTTCATTTTGAACCCAGCACCCCAGAATTAACTCAAAGGGCTAGTCTGTTGGCCTCCTGATTTGAGCCTCAGAAATGTAAAAGGTTCCCCAACCAGTTACTGGACCCAGCATCAGAGTTGTTCAACCCCAAGTGGAGTGGTGCCCCTCAGATCCTGGACCCTTTGTGTGGCTCTGCACTACTAAAAGCAAGCTTTTGGGCTCCGCAACCACAAGCAGCCCCGGTCACACTGAGATCCCGCCCCCTCGCACCACTCACAGTGAAATTCAGTGAAAGCTGCTGCCATCTCTTCCCACAGCACAGCAGGCATTGATTGCCCACCGGGGGCTGCCAAACTGAAGCTCTAGTCCACCTGTCTGCGACACCCATCCTGCTTTTTTGCAGCACTCGCGCCACCATCCGTGACCCCCTCCTTACTTCCCACAAAACGCTCCAAAAAGAATGGGATTCTTGGCACAAAACTTGAGAAGTAAAAACTTGAGCTGACTGATCTGGGGCCGTATTTGATCCAGGCTCCATTAGAGTTGACCTGAATGTTTGACTTTGACCTGGTCTCCCCAGGTCAGATAGCTGCAGTTGGCATTTTGTGCTTTTAAGTGCTATTTTTTCACGCCATTATTTACAAATTAATTACTCTGGTTCTACCGATTAGATTTTTGTCTCTTTGGTCTTGTTTTATTCATTACAGTTTGCTCTATTTTCCTAACCTGGTGTGGGATCCTTTTTGTGTGATGTTTGCATTGTTTTACTGTTTGAAGTGTTGCACAAATACTTTACACAGTGCCTGCAAGTTAAGCCTGAGTGCTCTGTGCCAAGCTACCGAAAGGTTGAGCACAGGTTAATTTGGGGTTTGCTTGTGCCTTACCCTGACTATGATTGTGTTTGCTGCTTGGCCAGGGCTCATACTACATTAAATTAGTACCCCCAATTTCAAACACACTTTTATGTGCACATTGTGGTTTCTATTCTCCTGTGGCATTAGGGGATCTCCAGTGGGCACAAATGTCCAAGGATATATATGTTGAATATCCAGAAACACCTGTGTGTGTGGGTGTGTGTGTGTAAAAAAAAAATTGCCACAGTAATCATAGCATGATGTATGCAGACAGCATTGTATGTTGGGACAGGCAGTACCTATGTGCATTTGCTGCATCTTGCCTAATATGACAACATGTTTAGATACCTAACTCCATGATGCATCTCAGCATGATGCAGGATATTTTGCTTTTGTAGGGGATCAATTATTATGTGTAGAGCTGGAGAATGTGGCCCACACGTTTAAATATGAGATCAGCTTGCACAGCACCTGAACATTTATGTTTTTTATTTTTTTATTTCGGTACATATGCACTCTGACTGTGCTGTAGTATTTGGGAAGAGATTGGCAGAGAGGTGCCATGATGAAAGACACAACAGACACTGAGTAGCTTCCTGCTTCACACGTTGTGGTATTGCTGCCTATAAGTTTATTATGGTTTGTATGAGCATTTCACTATTGATATCAACGCTGGATAATATAAGAATGTTTGCTGCATGTAATTTGTGCTGCACTGATGGTGGGTGAGGTGAGTCTATTGCAGTAGATTTTCACAGCCCTCTACTCCTCCTCCAGCCCAGGTTGGTATGCAGAAGTTATTTCTCTTTATGCTTGTATAATTCCTGTTGCTTTGCATGTGCCTTCAAAATGGGTGTGTGTACAACTGAGTACTAAAATAGCATGCTCACCCTACCTATGTTAATTCCACTCTGAAATGTGTTGTTTGCACAGGCATTATCTGTGCTAGGTGTGAGATATATTGTCTTTGCGATTTTTACACAATAGTTTCGCAGTCATATTAACAAAAAAAAAGGGCCGGCGCGAGAAGGCTGACACGGCTGCCACCAAGGAGCAAAGTCGTGGCCCGTCACCTGCCACAACATCAAGGGGAGGCAAGGGCCGGAGAGCCTCATCGAAGGAGGGCAAGGGCAGCAGGGCGGAGAAGTCAGCCAGCAGGCGCGCGGACCAGGAGGGCCCCACCAGCCCCATACCAGGTGTGACGGAGGACACCCACGGGCCCAGGACTACATCACAGGAGGGGCCAGCAACCGCACGGTCGGAGGGCGACTAAGCGGGGAGTCCTGGCCAGGTCTAGCTCCCTTGAAAGACAGGACAAGCACTGCTGAACAGGGCCCCGCCGTTAAGACAGGCACCGCTGAACAGGGTCCCGCCGTGAAGAGCACTGCTGAACAGGGCCCCGCCGTGAAGAGCACCGCTGAACAGGGCCCCGCCGTGAAGAGCACCGCTGAACAGGGCCCCGCCATAAAGACAGGCACCACTGAACAGGGCCCCGCCGTGAAGAGCACCGCTGAACAGGGCCCCGCCGTGAAGAGCACCGCTGAACAGGGCCCTGCCGTGAAGACAGGCACCGCTGAACAGGGCCCCGCCGTGAAGAGCAACGCTGAACAGGGCCCCGCCGTGAAGAGCACCGCTGAACAGGGCCCCGCCGTGAAGACAGGCACCGCTGAACAGGGCCCGCCGTGAGGAGCAACGCTGAACAGGGCCCCGCCGTGAAGAGCACCGCTGAACAGGGCCCCGCCGTCAAGCACCGCTCCGCTGGGCCCTTCCTGTCAAGCACCGCTCCGCTGGGCCCTTCCTGTCAAGCACCACTCCGCTGGGCCCCGCCATCAAGCACCGCTCCGCTGGGCCCTTCCTGTCAAGCACCGCTCCGCTGGGCCCTTCCTGTCAAGCACCGCCCCGCTGGGCCCCGCCGTCAACCACCGCTCCACTGGGCCCTTCCTGTCAAGCACCGCTCCGCTGGGCCCTTCCTGTCAAGCACCGCTCCGCTGGGCCCTTCCTGTCAAGCACTGCTCCGCTGGGCCCCCCGTCAAGCACCGCTCCACTGGGCCCTTCCTGTCAAGCACCGCTCCGCTGGGCCCCGCCGTCTCAAGCACCGCTCCGCTGGGCCCCGCCGTCAAGCACCGCTCCGCGGGGCCCTTCACCGCTCCGCTGGGCCCCGCCGTCTCAAGCACCGCTGGCCCATTGACAGTGCCGGTTCTGTGTCGAGCTGGTGTTCACGCTGCACTCTGGGCACCCTGCCTCCTCCAATACCAGTGGAGTCGGGTATCCATCTGATGGACTGTGGCTTTGCACTCCCCAGGATGTAACAGTGGGCAAGCCACCCACTGTAGAGACTTGTGAGACTGTGGCTTTGCACTCCCCAGGATGGCACAGTGGGCAAGCCACCCACTGTAGAGACTTGTGAGACTGTGGCTTTGCACTCCCCAGGATGGCACAGTGGGCAGCCCTCCCACTGTAGAGACTTGAGAGACTGTGGCTTTGCACTCCCCAGGATGTAACAGTGGGCAAGCCACCCACTGTAGAGACTTGTGAGACTGTGGCTTTGCACTCCCCAGGATGGCACAGTGGGCAAGCCACCCACTGTAGAGACTTGTGAGACTGTGGCTTTGCACTCCCCAGGATGGCACAGTGGGCAACCCTCCCACTGTAGAGACTTGAGAGACTGTGGCTTTGCACTCCCCAGGATGGTACAGTGGGCATGTAGGCCCCTCGAGGATCTGGCGTCGTGGACTCATGTGGCTGAGGTGCCCCCCCTTCCCTTCCCCCTGAGGTGCCTGTAGTTTTCTCATCTGATGCCCCAGCAGTGTTCTCTCCAACGGAATCTGGTCTCCTGTGTGGGCTTTGCCCATGTGTTTGTGGACATTGGCCAACGGACTGTGGAACTTTGACAAACTGAGCAGGACTTATTGCCTATGTATATAGATTTCACACTCTTCATTATTTTTATTTTATATTTCATATACATAATTTTCCATGACTTCAATGAACCTATTTTATACATAAATTTTAATTATCATTTTAATTATGTCTTTGCATTTTTCCGGGGTGTTTGGGGGGTGTCACTCTGAGTTGTTGCTCTGCATTGGTGGGTAGATAGTTGGGGGGGACGGGGGGGGTCGCGTATCTGTGTGCCCGTAACCTTTTCTCCTCCCCCCTCCCCTGTGTCGTAGGTGCAGTACTCACCGTTGTCGTCTGCGCCGGCGTTCGTACTCGTGGTAGATGAGCAGGTAGACAATAGCTGGTAGGATGTTCAATTCGGGTTCCATGCTGTTCTCCGTCCTCGTGGAGTGTGTAGAGGTAAGCGTTTTCCCGTTCGTAGTCTGTTTCCGCCGTGTTTTTATCGGCGGGGCTCCCGCCCCGGAAAAGGTGGCGGATTGGTGAGTTGTGATAGGGTGGGCGGTACGTTGTCTGCTGCCTGCCTGTTGGCGGTGACCACTGCGCTGTTTGTCTGTCCCGTCGCGTCGGAGTGTTAAAGTGGCGGGCTGTGTTGGCGGTTCCCGCCAGGGTCAGAATTCTTTTTTTTTTACCGCCTGCCTGTTGGCGGGTTGGCCGCCGCTTTATCACCGACCGCCAGGGTTGGAATCACCCCCAAAATCTGTTCGTTGTATCATCCTGAGGGTAATGGTATGGTGGAACGTTTCAATCAGGTTCTCAAAGAAACTATCTCAATTGCAAAAGATAACCAATTGAATTGGAAGGAAGAAGTGCTAAAAAAGGTTTATCTCTATAGACATACCCCTCACATGTCTACAGGGGAAACACCTTTTACTCTGTTTCGAGGAAGGCGTGGAAATTCTGAATTGGAACCTTCTTGGGTTAATAATTTACTTGATGGCAGGGGTAGGATGATGGTGAACGATGAGTTGAGGTCCAGGGAGTGTGCAAAGAAGGTGAAGAGTGAAATTAATTTTGATAAAACTCATGCTGTGAAGAAAACGGAAGTTCATGTTGGTGATTATGTTCTTATCAAAAATCCTCTGATGAAAAAAAAACTCTCTGGTCCCATGAAGGTTGTGAATTTGTTTACTAATGCTGTGAAAACAGATGATAATAGAGTTTGGAATTTGAATAGAATTGTTAGATTTAGAGGAAATCTCAATTCCTTGTGTAGGAATGTGTCTCATAAGAAGGCCATTGGAGTCTCCACACAGAACTCAGACTCTAGTGGTCGGAAGGATAAACGGAACTCAGACTCAAGTAGTCGGAAGGATATCGCTGAAGAGTTGCCGTGCAGTTCAGATGTGAGGAGATCGAACAGATCTGTCAAACCTCCGTCATATCTCAAAGACTATAACTTGTTGTGAAGTATCTATTTTACAAAATGCCGTAGTTAGTTGTAATTAGTTTGCATGTTAAAAAAAAAAAAAAAAATGTTTATGTTCTGTTACTGTTGTTTTGGTTAAAGAAGGGAGAAGTGTTATATCCTAGATCCGGGTGGGAGCGCGAGAAGGTGAGTGTTAGAATGTCTGGTTGTGTTTGCGCGAGGAGATGAATGGAGAATGGTGAGCGAGGTTGGAATGTGAGGTGCGAGGACGGAGAAGGACGGTTGCGGAGAGTGGCGGAGGTCGGGATGTTTTCTCTACAGAAGAACTGTATTTATACAATAAACGAAGCGAGTCATCTTTGAAGTTGTGTCCTGGTTTTCACATGCCTCGTTCTTACACTGGCTCTGTTGCCGGTTTGCACGCTTTTGCTCCTCCTCAACATCATTTTATGCAGGATGAGCCCTGGCAGCCCTGAGACTGGCTTGAATGCAGGACTTTAATAGTGACAACCACGTTAATTATAAAGCCATCGCGTGCACCATACTGCTGACGGTTTGGTTTAGTATGGATGTCAGTGTTTTCTCTTTTTACTTTGTGCCACATGCTGTGCCATAGGTGAGGGAGAGCTCTTATGCTCACCTCAGCTGCATCTACACAATTGGTTAAATTTTTATCGTGCTGATTGATTTCACAGCAGAGCAGCGGAATTCATCGGTAATTCTACGTGACAAGAATAATACAGAATTACTAAATTTCTCAGTTTCCGCCAGGGGAATGAAAAAGTTTGCTCTTCCCTAGTAACCAGTTCATGGTGTCTTTGGAATTGTGATGAAACATCCTCTCTTCTGGTAGTCAGATTTTAAATTACAGTTCAGAAAATGCCACTTCTAGAAATTTGGGGGGTTATTACAACTTTGGAGGAGGTGTTAATCCGTCCCAAAAGTGACGGTAAAGTGACGGATATACCACCAGCCGTATTACGAGTCCATTATATCCTATGGAACTCATAATACGGCTGGTGGTATATCCGTCACATTTGGGACGGATTAACACCTCCTCCAAAGTTGTAATAACCCCCTTGGTCTTTTCCTGTTTTAGCCATTATTGCCTGCTGGCAGTCCCTGGGTCACATGATTGGGCGTGGCTGACAGTTGTGCTTTGTGTATTCTTCCCAGGAAGGAAGGCCTAGGTATGAATATTGGATCCCAGACATCAACTTTAGTACACTTCCAGGAAGAAGGACTGCTGTGCTGCTGAAAGGATTGCCACCCTGCTGGTCTCGGAAGGAACTGCTGCCTTGCTCTGCTGTCCTGCTGCCCTCTTGCTGGATGAGAAGGACTGGACCTGCACCTATTGAAACCCGGCAGTGGACCCAGCAAAACCAAAACATCTCCTCTGCTGAGCAGTGCAACCCAGAGCAGAACTGATGCATCACCTCTGCTGCAAGGTTTTTCCTAATGTAAGGACTTTGCATTGACTCTGCCATCAGCCAGTACTCCCATCACCAGCACACCCTCCAGTACAGTCCGCACACGTGCAGTCACCACCCCCACTGCCATTTACACGTCCCCTGTGTCCTCTCCCACTGTGTCTGTCACCCCCTCTTCCAAAACACACAAACGCAGGCAGCCACCCACCCAACAGCCATCCACCTCACCACAGCCTACGTCACAAGCACCTGCACCCAAAGACAGCACACCTGACTCTCCTACAACCACATCCTCTTCCTCCACTCCCATAACCACTACACCTACCCGTCCCTGTCTTTCCAAATTGATTTTCCTTTCCAACCTTGACCTCTTTTCAAACACTGACCCACCCCCTCCATCTGGTAAGAGTCCTAAGAGCACCTCAGCCACCACCAGCCCTGCATCGAAGGCGACCATTGTGCACGGGTATTGGAGTCCACCTTTTCCTAGTGCAGATACATCGGCCAGCAGCAAGGGGACAGCCAGCCCACCCCCTGAGAAGAGAACCCGAAAAACAAAGGGCCGGCGCGAGAAGGCTGACACGGCTGCCACCAAGGAGCAAAGTCGTGGCCCGTCACCTGCCACAACATCAAGGGGAGGCAAGGGCCGGAGAGCCTCATCAAAGGAGGGCAAGGGCAGCAGGGCGGAGAAGTCAGCCAGCAGGCGCGCGGACCAGGAGGGCCCCACCAGCCCCATACCAGGTGTGACGGAGGACACCCACGGGCCCAGGACTACATCACAGGAGGGGCCAGCAACCGCACGGTCGGAGGGCGACTAAGCGGGGAGTCCTGGCCAGGTCTAGCTCCCTTGAAAGACAGGACAAGCACCGCTGAACAGGGCCCCGCCGTGAAGACAGGCACCGCTGAACAGGGTCCCGCCGTGAAGAGCACCGCTGAACAGGGCCCCGCCGTGAAGAGCACCGCTGAACAGGGCCCCGCCGTGAAGAGCACCGCTGAACAGGGCCCCGCCATAAAGACAGGCACCACTGAACAGGGCCCCGCCGTGAAGAGCACCGCTGAACAGGGCCCCGCCGTAAAGAGCACCGCTGAACAGGGCCCTGCCGTGAAGACAGGCACCGCTGAACAGGGCCCCGCCGTGAAGAGCAACGCTGAACAGGGCCCCGCCGTGAAGAGCACCGCTGAACAGGGCCCCGCCGTGAAGACAGGCACCGCTGAACAGGGCCCGCCGTGAGGAGCAACGCTGAACAGGGCCCCGCCGTGAAGAGCACCGCTGAACAGGGCCCCGCCGTCAAGCACCGCTCCGCTGGGCCCTTCCTGTCAAGCACCGCTCCGCTGGGCCCTTCCTGTCAAGCACCACTCCGCTGGGCCCCGCCATCAAGCACCGCTCCGCTGGGCCCTTCCTGTCAAGCACCGCTCCGCTGGGCCCTTCCTGTCAAGCACCGCCCCGCTGGGCCCCGCCGTCAACCACCGCTCCACTGGGCCCTTCCTGTCAAGCACCGCTCCGCTGGGCCCTTCCTGTCAAGCACCGCTCCGCTGGGCCCCGCCCTCAAGCACCGCTCCGCTGGGCCCTTTCTGTCAAGCACCGCTCCGCTGGGCCCTTCCTGTCAAGCACCGCTCCGCTGGGCCCCGCCGTCAAGCACCGCTCCGCTGGGCCCTGCCGTCAAGCACCGCTCCGCTGGGCCCTTCCTGTCAAGCACCGCTCCGCTGGTCCCTTCCTGTCAAGCACCGCTCCGCTGGGCCCTTCCTGTCAAGCACCGCTCCGCTGGGCCCCGCCGTCAAGCACCGCTCCGCTGGGCCCTTCCTGTCAAGCACTGCTCCGCTGGGCCCTTCCTGTCAAGCACCGCTCCGCTGGGCCCTTCCTGTCAAGCACTGCTCCGCTGGGCCCCGCCGTCAAGCACTGCTCCGCTGGGCCCTGCCGTCAAGCACCGCTCCGCTGGGCCCTTCCTGTCAAGCACCGCTCCGCTGGGCCCTTCCTGTCAAGCACCGCTCCGCTGGGCCACGCTGTCAAGCACCGCTCCGCTGGGCCCTTCCTGTCAAGCACCGCTCCGCTGGGCCCCGCCGTCAAGCACCACTCCGCTGGGCCCTTCCTGTCAAGCACCGCTCCGCAGGGCCCTTCCTGTCAAGCACAGCTCCGCTGGGCCCAGCCGTCAAGCACCGCTCCGCTGGGCCCTTCCTGTCAAGCACCGCTCCGCTGGGCCCTTCCTGTCAAACACCGCTCTGCTGGGCCCTTCCTGTCAAGCACTGCTCCGCTGGGCCCCGCCGTCAAGCACCGCTCCGCTGGCCCCTTCCTGTCAAGCACCGCTCCGCTGGGCCCTTCCTGTCAAGCACCGCTCCGCTGGGCCCTTCCTGTCAAGCACCACTCCGCTGGGCCCTTCCTGTCAAGCACCGCTCCGCTGGGCCCCGCCGTCAAGCACCGCTCCGCTGGGCCCTTCCTGTCAAGCACCGCTCCGCTGGGCCCTTCCTGTCAAGCACAGCTCCGCTGGGCCCTTCCTGTCAAGCACCTCTCCGCTGGGCCCCGCCGTCAAGCACCGCTCCGCTGGGCCCTTCCTGTCAAGCACCGCTCCGCTGGGCCCTTCCTGTCAAGCACCGCTCCGCTGGGCCCCGCCGTCAAGCACCGCTCCGCTGGGCCCTTCCTGTCAAGCACCGCTCCGCTGGGCCCTTCCTGTCAAGCACCGCTCCGCTGGGCCCCGCCGTCAAGCACCGCTCCGCTGGGCCCTTCCTGTCAAGCACCGCTCCGCTGGGCCCTTCCTGTCAAGCGCCGCTCCTCTGGGCTCCGCCGTCAAGCACTGCTCCGCTGGGCCCCGCCGTCAAGCACCGCTCTGCTGGGCCCTTCCTGTCAAGCACCGCTCCGCTGGGCCCCGCCGTCTCAAGCACTGCTCCGCTGGGCCCCGCCATCAAGCACCGCTCCGCTGGGCCCTTCCTGTCAAGCACCGCTCCGCTGGGCCCCACCGTCTCAAGCACCGCTGGCCCATTGACAGTGCCGGTTCAGTGTCGAGCTGGTGTTCACGCTGCACTCTGGGCACCCTGCCTCCTCCAATACCAGTGGAGTCGGGTATCCATCTGATGGACTGTGGCTTTGCACTCCCCAGGATGTAACAGTGGGCAAGCCACCCACTGTAGAGACTTGTGAGACTGTGGCTTTGCACTCCCCAGGATGGCACAGTGGGCAAGCCACCCACTGTAGAGACTTGTAAGACTGTGGCTTTGCACTCCCCAGGATGGCACAGTGGGCAACCCTCCCACTGTAGAGACTTGAGAGACTGTGGCTTTGCACTCCCCAGGATGTAACAGTGGACAAGCCACCCACTGTAGAGACTTGTGAGACTGTGGCTTTGCACTCCCCAGGATGGCACAGTGGGCAAGCCACCCACTGTAGAGACTTGTGAGACTGTGGCTTTGCACTCCCCAGGATGGCACAGTGGGCAACCCTCCCACTGTAGAGACTTGAGAGACTGTGGCTTTGCACTCCCCAGGATGGTACAGTGGGCATGGAGGCCCCTCGTGGATTTGACGTCGTGGACTCATGTGGCTGAGGTGCCCCCCCTTCCCTTCCCCCTGAGGTGCCTGTAGTTTTCTCATCTGATGCCCCAGCAGTGTTCTCTCCAACGGAATCTGGTCTCCTGTGTGGGCTTTGCCCATGTGTTTGTGGACATTGGCCCACGGACTGTGGAACTTTGACAAACTGAGCAGGACTTATTGCCTATGTATATAGATTTCACACTCTTCATTATTTTTATTTTATATTTCATATACATAATTTTCCATGACATCAATGAACCTATTTTATACATAAATTTTAATTATCATTTTAATTATGTCTTTGCATTTTTCCGGGGGGTTTGGGAGGTGTCACTCTGAGTTGTTGCTCTGCATTGGTGGGTAGATAGTTGGGGTGGGGGGATGGGGGGGGGGGGTGTCGCGTATGTGTGTGCCCGTACCCTTTTCTCCTCCCCCCTCCCCTGTGTCGTAGGTGCAGTACTCACCGTTGTCGTCTGCGCCGGCGTTCGTACTCGTAGTAGATGAGCAGGTAGACAACAGCTGGTAGGATGTTCAATTCGGGTTCCATGCTGTTCTCCGTCCTCGTGGAGTGTGTAGAGGTAAGCGTTTTCCCGTTCGTAGTCTGTTTCCGCCGTGTTTTTATCGGCAGGGCTCCCGCCCGGGAAAAGGTGGCGGGTTGGTGAGTTGTGATAGGGTGGGCGGTACGTTGTCTGCCGCCTGCCTGTTGGCGGTGACCGCCGCGCTGTTTGTCTGTCCCGCCGTGGCGGTCGGAGTGTTAAAGTGGCGGGATGTGTTGGCGGTTCCCGCCAGGGTCAGAATTCATTTTTTTTTACCGCCTGCCTGTTGGCGGGTTGGCCGCCGCTTTATCACCGACCGCCAGGGTTGGAATCACCCCCAAACTCTGTTCGTTGTATCATCCTGAGGGTAATGGTATGGTGGAACGTTTCAATCGGGTTCTCAAAGAAACTATCTCAATTGCAAAAGATAACCAATTGAATTGGAAGGAAGAAGTGCTAAAAAAGGTTTATCTCTATAGACATACCCCTCACACGTCTACAGGGGAAACACCTTTTACACTGTTTCGAGGAAGGCGTGGAAATTCTGAATTGGAACCTTCTTGGGTTAATAATTTACTTGATGGCAGGGGTAGGATGATGGTGAATGATGAGTGGAGGTCCAGGGAGTGTGCAAAGAAGGTGAAGAGTAAAATTAATTTTGATAAAAACTCATGCTGTGAAGAAAAGGAAGTTCATGTTGGTGATTATGTTCTTATCAAAAATCCTCTGATGAAAAAAAAACTCTCTGGTCCCATGAAGGTTGTGAATTTGTTTACTAATGCTGTGAAAACAGATGATAATAGAGTTTGGAATTTGAATAGAATTGTTAGATTTAGAGGAAATCTCAATTCCTTGTGTAGGAATGTGTCTCATAAGAAGGCCATTGGAGTCTCCACACAGAACTCAGACTCTAGTGGTCGGAAGGATAAACGGAACTCAGACTCAAGTAGTCGGAAGGATATCGCTGAAGAGTTGCCGTGCAGTTCAGATGTGAGGAGATCGAACAGATCTGTCAAACCTCCGTCATATCTCAAAGACTATAACTTGTTGTGAAGTATCTATTTTACAAAATGCCGTAGTTAGTTGTAATTAGTTTGCATGTTAAAAAAAAAAAAAAAAATGTTTATGTTCTGTTACTGTTGTTTTGGTTAAAGAAGGGAGAAGTGTTATATCCTAGATCCGGGTGGGAGCGCGAGAAGGTGAGTGTTAGAATGTCTGGTTGTGTGTGCGCGAGGAGATGAATGGAGAATGGTGAGCGAGGTTGGAATGTGAGGTGCGAGGACGGAGAAGGACGGTTGCGGAGAGAGGCGGAGGTCGGGATGTTTTCTCTACTGAAGAACTGTATTTATACAATAAACAAAGCGAGTCATCTTTGAAGTTGTGTCCTGGTTTTCACATGCCTCGTTCTTACACTGGCTCTGTTGCCGGTTTGCACGCTTTTGCTCCTCCTCAACATCATTTTATGCAGGATGAGCCCTGGCAGCCCTGAGACTGGCTTGAATGCAGGACTTTAATAGTGACAGCCACGTTAATTATAAAGCCATCGCGTGCACCATACTGCTGACGGTTTGGTTTAGTATGGATGTCAGTCTTTTCTCTTTTTCCTTTGTGCCACATTTTGTGCCATAGGTGAGAGAGAGCTCTTATGCTCACCTCAGCTGCATCTACACAATTGGTTACATTTTTATCGTGCTGATTGATTTCACAGCAGAGCAGCGGAATTCATCGGTAATTCTACGTGACAAGAATAATACAGAATTACTACATTTCTCAGTTTCCGCCAGGGGAATGAAAAAGTTTGCTCTTCCCTAGTAACCAGTTCATGGTGTCTTTGGAATTGTGATGAAACATCCTCTCTTCTGGTAGTCAGATTTTAAATTACAGTTCAGAAAATGCCACTTCTAGAAATTTGGGGGGTTATTACAACTTTGGAGGAGGTGTTAATCCGTCCCAAAAGTGACGGTAAAGTGACGGATATACCACCAGCCGTATTACGAGTCCATTATATCCTATGGAACTCGTAATACGGCTGGTGGTATATCCGTCACATTTGGGACGGATTAACACCTCCTCCAAAGTTGTAATAACCACCTTGGTCTTTTCCTGTTTTAGCCATTATTGCCTGCTTTCAGTCCCTGGGTCACATGATTGGGCGTGGCTGACAGTTGTGCTTTGTGTATTCTTCCCAGGAAGGAAGGCCTAGGTATGAATATTGGATCCCAGACATCAACTTTAGTACACTTCCAGGAAGAAGGACTGCTGTGCTGCTGAAAGGATTGCCACCCTGCTGGTCTCGGAAGGAACTGCTGCCTTGCTCTGCTGTCCTGCTGCCCTCTTGCTGGATGAGAAGGACTGGACCTGCACCTATTGAAACCCGGCAGTGGACCCAGCAGAACCAAAACATCTCCTCTGCTGAGCAGTGCAATCCAGAGCAGAACTGATGCATCACCTCTGCTGCAAGGTTTTTCCTAATGTAAGGACTTTGCATTGACTCTGCCATCAGCCAGTACTCACATCACCAGCACACCCTCCAGTACAGTCCGCACACGTGCAGTCACCACCCCGACTGCCATTTACACGTCCCCTGTGTCCTCTCCCACTGTGTCTGTCACCCCCTCTTCCAAAACACACAAACGCAGGCAGCCACCCACCCAACAGCCATCCACCTCACCACAGCCTACGTCACAAGCACCTGCACCCAAAGACAGCACACCTGACTCTCCTACAACCACATCCTCTTCCTCCACTCCCATAACCACTACACCTACCAGTCCCTGTCTTTCCAAATTGATTTTCCTTTCCAACCTTGACCTCTTTCCAAACACTGACCCACCCCCTCCATCTGGTAAGAGTCCTAAGAGCACCTCAGCCACCACCAGCCCTGCATCGAAGGCGACCATTGTGCACGGGTATTGGAGTCCATCTTTTCCTAGTGCAGATACATCGGCCAGCAGCAAGGGGACAGCCAGCCCACCCCCTGAGAAGAGAACCCGAAAAACAAAGGGCCGGCGTGAGAAGGCTGACACGGCTGCCACCAAGGAGCAAAGTCGTGGCCCGTCACCTGCCACAACATCAAGGGGAGGCAAGGGCCGGAGAGCCTCATCGAAGGAGGGCAAGGGCAGCAGGGCGGAGAAGTCAGCCAGCAGGCGCGCGGACCAGGAGGGCCCCACCAGCCCCATACCGGGTGTGACGGAGGACACCCACGGGCCCAGGACTACATCACAGGAGGGGCCAGCAACCGCACGGTCGGAGGGCGACTAAGCGGGGAGTCCTGGCCAGGTCTAGCTCCCTTGAAAGACAGGACAAGCACCGCTGAACAGGGCCCCGCCGTGAAGACAGGCACCGCTGAACAGGGCCCGCCGTGAAGAGCACCGCTGAACAGGGCCCCGCCGTGAAGAGCACCGCTGAACAGGGCCCCGCCGTGAAGAGCACCGCTGAACAGGGCCCCGCCGTGAAGACAGGCACTGCTGAACAAGGCCCCGCCGTGAAGAGCACCGCTGAACAGGGCCCCGCCGCGAAGAACACCGCTGAACAGGGCCCCGCCGTGAAGAGCACCGCTGAACAGGGCCCCGCCGTGAAGACAGGCACCGCTGAACAGGGCCCCGCCGTGAAGAGCAACGCTGAACAGGGCCGCGCCGTGAAGAGCAACGCTGAACAGGGCCGCGCCGTGAAGAGCACCGCTGAACAGGGCCCCGCCGTGAAGACAGGCACCGCTGAACAGGGCCCGCCGTGAGGAGCAACGCTGAACAGGGCCCCGCCGTGAAGAGCACCGCTGAACAGGGCCCCGCCGTCAAGCACCGCTCCGCTGGGCCCTTCCTGTCAAGCACCGCTCCGCTGGGCTCCGCCGCCAAGCACCGCTCCGCTGGGCCCTTCCTGTCAAGCACCACTCCGCTGGGCCCCGCCATCAAGCACCGCTCCGCTGGGCCCTTCCTGTCAAGCACCGCTCCGCTGGGCCCTTCCTGTCAAGCACCGCCCCGCTGGGCCCCACCGTCAAGCACCGCTCCGCTGGGCCCTTCCTGTCAAGCACCGCTCCGCTGGGTCCTTCCTGTCAAGCACCGCTCCGCTGGGCCCCGCGGTCAAGCACCACTCTGCTGGGCCCTATCTGTCAAGCACCGCTCCGCTGGGCCCTTCCTGTCAAGCACCGCTACGCTGGGCCCCGCCGTCAAGCACCGCTCCGCTGGGCCCCGCCTTCAAGCACCGCTCCGCTGGGCCCTTCCTGTCAAGCACCGCTCCGCTGGGCCCTTCCTGTCAAGCACCGCTCCGCTGGGCCCTTCCTGTCAAGCACTGCTCCGCTGGGCCCTTCCTGTCAAGCACTGCTCCGCTGGGCCCCGCCGTCAAGCACCGCTCCGCTGGGCCCTTCCTGTCAAGCACCGCTCCGCTGGGCCCTTCCTGTCAAGCACCGCTCCGCTGGGGCCCGCCGTCAAGCACCGCTCCGCTGGGCCCTTCCTGTCAAGCACCGCTCCGCTGGGCCCTTCCTGTCAAGCACCGCTCCGCTGGGCCCCGCCGTCAAGCACCGCTCCGCTGGGCCCTGCCATCAAGCACCGCTCCGCTGGGCCCTGCCGTCAAGCACCGCTCCGCTGGGCCCTTCCTGTCAAGCACCGCTCCGCTGGGCCCTTCCTGTCAAGCACCGCTCCGCTGGGCCCCGCCGTCAAGCACCGCTCCGCTGGGCCCTTCCTGTCAAGCACCGCTCCGCTGGGCCCCGCCGTCAAGCACCACTCCGCTGGGCCCTTCCTGACAAGCACCGCTCTGCTGGGCCCTTCCTGTCAAGCACAGCTCCGCTGGGCCCAGCCGTCAAGCACCGCTCCGCTGGGCCCTTCCTGTCAAGCACCTCTCCGCTGGGCCCTTCCTGTCAAGCACAGCTCCGCTGGGCCGCGCCGTCAAGCAGCGCTCCGCTGGGCCCTTCCTGTCAAGCACCGCTCCGCTGGGCCCTTCCTGTCAAGCACCGCTCTGCTGGGTCCCGCCATCAAGCACCGCTCTGCTGTGCCCTTCCTGTCAAGCACAGCTCCGCTGGGCCCTTCCTGTCAAGCACCGCTCCGCTGGGCCCTTCCTGTCAAGCACCGCTCCGCTGGGCCGCGCCGTCAAGCACGCTCCGCTGGGCCCTTCCTGTCAAGCACCGCTCCGCTGGTCCCTTCCTGTCAAGCACAGCTCAGCTGGGCCCTTCCTGTCAAGCACCGCTCCGCTGGGCCCCGCCGTCAAGCATCGCTCTGCTGGGCCCTTCCTGTCAAGCACCGCTCCGCTGGGCCCTTCCTGTCAAGCACCGCTCCGCTGGGCCCCGCCGTCAAGCACCGCTCCGCTGGGCCCTTCCTGTCAAGCACCGCTCTGCTAGGCCCTTCCTGTCAAGCACCGCTCCGCAGGGCCCCGCCGTCAAGCACCGCTCCGCTGGTCCCTTCCTGTCAAGCACCGCTCCGCTGGGCCCTTCCTGTCAAGCGCCGCTCCACTGGGCACCGCCGTCAAGCACCGCTCCGCTGGGCCCTTCCTGTCAAGCACCGCTCCGCTGGGCCCTTCCTGTCAAGCAACGCTCTGCTGGGCCCCGCCATCTCAAGCACCGCTCCGCTGGGCCCCGCCGTCTCAAGCACCGCTCCGCTGGGCCCCGCCGTCAAGCACCGCTCCGCTGGGCCCTTCCTGTCAAGCACCGCTCCGCTGGGCCCCGCCGTCTCAAGCACCGCTACCTCATTGACAGTGCCGGTTCTTTGTCGAGCTGGTGTTCACGCTGCACTCTGAGCACCCTGCCTCCTCCAATACCAGTGGAGTCGGGTATCCATCTGATGGACTGTGGCTTTGCACTCCCCAGGATGTAACAGTGGGCAAGCCACCCACTGTAGAGACTTGTGAGACTGTGGCTTTGCACTCCCCAGGATGGCACAGTGGGCAAGCCACCCACCGTAGAGACTTGTGAGACTGTGGCTTTGCACTCCCCAGGATGGCACAGTGGGCAGCCCTCCCACTGTAGAGACTTGAGAGACTGTGGCTTTGCACTCCCCAGGATGTAACAGTGGACAAGCCACCCACTGTAGAGACTTGTGAGACTGTGGCTTTGCACTCCCCAGGATGGCACAGTGGGCAAGCCACCCACTGTAGAGACTTGTGAGACTGTGGCTTTGCACTCCCCAGGATGGCACAGTGGGCAACCCTCCCACTGTAGAGACTTGAGAGACTGTGGCTTTGCACTCCCCAGGATGGTACAGTGGGCATGGAGGCCCCTCGTGGATCTGGCTTCGTGGACTCATGTGGCTGAGGTGCTCCCCCTTCCCTTCCCCCTGAGGTGCCTGTAGTTTTCTCATCTGATGCCCCAGCAGTGTTCTCTCCAACGGAATCTGGTCTCCTGTGTGGGCTTTGCCCATGTGTTTGTGGACATTGGCCCACGGACTGTGGAACTTTGACAAACTGAGCAGGACTTATTGCCTATGTATATAGATTTCACACTCTTCATTATTTTTATTTTATATTTCATATACATAATTTTCCATGACTTCAATGAACCTATTTTATACATAAATTTTAATTATCATTTTAATTATGTCTTTGCATTTCTCCGGGGGGTGTCACTCTGAGTTGTTGCTCTGCATTGGTGGGTAGATAGTTGGGAGGGGGGAGGGGGGGGTGTCGCGTATGTGTGTGCCCGTAACCTTTTCTCCTCCCCCTTCCCCTGTGTCGTAGGTGCAGTACTCACCGTTGTCGTCTGCGCCGGCGTTCGTACTCGTGGTAGATGAGCAGGTAGACAATAGCTGGTAGGATGTTCAATTCGGGTTCCATGCTGTTCTCCGTCCTCGTGGAGTGTGTAGAGGTAAGCGTTTTCCCGTTCGTAGTCTGTTTCCGCCGTGTTTTTATCGGCGGGACTCCCGCCCCGGAAAAGTTGTCGGATTGGTGAGTTGTGATAGGGTGGGCGGTACGTTGTCTGCCGCCTGCCTGTTGGCGGTGACCGCCGCGCTGTTTGTCTGTCCCGCCGTGGCGGTCGGAGTGTTAAAGTGGCGGGTTGTGTTGGCGGTTCCCACCAGGGTCAGAATTCATTTTTTTTTACCGCCTGCCTGTTGGCGGGTTGGCCGCCGCTTTATCACCGACCGCCAGGGTTGGAATCACCCCCAAACTCTGTTCGTTGTATCATCCTGAGGGTAATGGTATGGTGGAACGTTTCAATCGGGTTCTCGAAGAAACTATCTCAATTGCAAAAGATAACCAATTGAATTGGAAGGAAGAAGTGCTAAAAAAGGTTTATCTCTATAGACATACCCCTCACACGTCTACAGGGGAAACACCTTTTACTCTGTTTCGAGGAAGGCGTGGAAATTCTGAATTGGAACCTTCTTGGGTTAATAATTTACTTGATGGCAGGGGTAGGATGATGGTGAATGATGAGTGGAGGTCCAGGGAGTGTGCAAAGAAGGTGAAGAGTAAAATTAATTTTGATAAAACTCATGCTGTGAAGAAAACGGAAGTTCATGTTGGTGATTATGTTCTTATCAAAAATCCTCTGATGAAAAAAAAACTCTCTGGTCCCATGAAGGTTGTGAATTTTTTTACTAATGTTGTGAAAACAGATGATAATAGAGTTTGGAAGTTGAATAGAATTGTTAGATTTAGAGGAAATCTCAATTCCTTGTGTAGGAATGTGTCTCATAAGAAGGCCATTGGAGTCTCCACACAGAACTCAGACTCTAGTGGTCGGAAGGATACACGGAACTCAGACTCAAGTAGTCGGAAGGATATCGCTGAAGAGTTGCCGTGCAGTTCAGATGTGAGGAGATCGAACAGATCTGTCAAACCTCCGTCATATCTCAAAGACTATAAATTGTTGTGAAGTATCTATTTTACAAAATGCCGTAGTTAGTTGTAATTACAGTAGTTTGCATGTTAAAAAAAAAAAAAAAAATGTTTATGTTCTGTTACTGTTGTTTTGGTTAAAGAAGGGAGAAGTGTTATATCCTAGATCCGGGTGGGAGCGCGAGAAGGTGAGTGTTAGAATGTCTGGTTGTGTGTGCGCGAGGAGATGAATGGAGAATGGTGAGCGAGGTTGGAATGTGAGGTGCGAGGACGGAGAAGGACGGTTGCGGAGAGAGGCGGAGGTCGGGATGTTTTCTCTACGGAAGAACTGTATTTATACAATAAACGAAGCGAGTCATCTTTGAAGTTGTGTCCTGGTTTTCACATGCCTCGTTCTTACACTGGCTCTGTTGCCGGTTTGCACGCTTTTGCTCCTCCTCAACATCATTTTATGCAGGATGAGCCCTGGCAGCCCTGAGACTGGCTTGAATGCAGGACTTTAATAGTGACAGCCACGTTAATTATAAAGCCATCGCGTGCACCATACTGCTGACGGTTTGGTTTAGTATGGATGTCAGTGTTTTCTCTTTTTCCTTTGTGCCACATGCTGTGCCATAGGTGAGGGAGAGCTCTTATGCTCACCTCAGCTGCATCTACACAATTGGTTACATTTTTATCGTGCTGATTGATTTCACAGCAGAGCAGCGGAATTCATCGGTAATTCTACGTGACAAGAATAATACAGAATTACTAAATTTCTCCGTTTCCGCCAGGGGAGTGAAAAAGTTTGCTCTTCCCTAGTAACCAGTTCATGGTGTCTTTGGAATTGTGATGAAACATCCTCTCTTCTGGTAGTCAGATTTTAAATTACAGTTCAGAAAATGCCACTTCTAGAAATTTGGGGGGTTATTACAACTTTGGAGGAGGTGTTAATCCGTCCCAAAAGTGACGGTAAAGTGACGGATATACCACCAGCCGTACTACGAGTCCATTATATCCTATGGAACTCGTAATACGGCTGGTGGTATATCCGTCACATTTGGGACGGATTAACACCTCCTCCAAAGTTGTAATAACCCCCTTGGTCTTTTCCTGTTTTAGCCATTATTGCCTGCTGGCAGTCAATGGGTCACATGATTGGGCGTGGCTGACAGTTGTGCTTTGTGTATTCTTCCCAGGAAAGAAGGCCTAGGTATGAATATTGGATCCCAGACATCAACTTTAGTACACTTCCAGGAAGAAGGACTGCTGTGCTGCTGAAAGGATTGCCACCCTGCTGGTCTCGGAAGGAACTGCTGCCTTGCTCTGCTGTCCTGCTGCCCTCTTGCTGGATGAGAAGGACTGGACCTGCACCTATTGAAACCCGGCAGTGGACCCAGCAGAACCAAAACATCTCCTCTGCTGAGCAGTGCAATCCAGAGCAGAACTGATGCATCACCTCTGCTGCAAGGTTTTTCCTAATGTAAGGACTTTGCATTGACTCTGCCATCAGCCAGTACTCCCATCACCAGCACACCCTCCAGTACAGTCTGCACACGTGCAGTCACCACCCCCACTGCCATTTACACGTCCCCTGTGTCCTCTCCCACTGTGTCTGTCACCCCCTCTTCCAAAACACACAAACGCAGGCAGCCACCCACCCAACAGCCATCCACCTCACCACAGCCTACGTCACAAGCACCTGCACCCAAAGACAGCACACCTGACTCTCCTACAACCACATCCTCTTCCTCCACTCCCATAACCACTACACCTACCCGTCCCTGTCTTTCCAAATTGATTTTTCTTTCCAACCTTGACCTCTTTCCAAGCACTGACCCACCCCCTCCATCTGGTAAGAGTCCTAAGAGCACCTCAGCCACCACCAGCCCTGCATCGAAGGCGACCATTGTGCACGGGTATTGGAGTCCACCTTTTCCTAGTGCAGATACATCGGCCAGCAGCAAGGGGACAGCCAGCCCACCCCCTGAGAAGAGAACCCGAAAAACAAAGGGCTGGCGCGAGAAGGCTGACACGGCTGCCACCAAGGAGCAAAGTCGTGGCCCGTCACCTGCCACAACATCAAGGGGAGGCAAGGGCCAGAGAGCCTCATCGAAGGAGGGCAAGGGCAGCAGGGCGGAGAAGTCAACCAGCAGGCGCGCGGACCAGGAGGGCCCCACCAGCCCCATACCGGGTGTGACGGAGGACACCCACGGGCCCAGGACTACATCACAGGAGGGGCCAGCAACCGCACGGTCGGAGGGCGACTAAGCGGGGAGTCCTGGCCAGGTCTAGCTCCCTTGAAAGACAGGACAAGCACCGCTGAACAGGGCCCCGCCGTGAAGACAGGCACCGCTGAACAGGGCCCCGCCGTGAAGAGCACCGCTGAACAGGGCCCCGCCGTGAAGAGCACCGCTGTACAGGGCCCCGCCGTGAAGAGCACCGCTGAACAGGGCCCCGCCGTGAAGACAGGCACCACTGAACAGGGCCCGCCGTGAAGAGCACCGCTGAACAGGGCCCCGCCGTGAAGAGCACCGCTGAACAGGGCCCCGCCGTGAAGACAGGCACCGCTGAACAGGGCCCCGCCGTGAAGAGCAACGCTGAACAGGGCCCCGCCGTGAAGAGCACCGCTGAACATGGCCCCGCCCTGAAGACAGGCACCGCTGAACAGGGCCCGCCGTGAGGAGCAACGCTAAACAGGGCCCCGCCGTGAAGAGCACCGCTGAACAGGGCCCCGCCGTCAAGCACCGCTCCGCTGGGCCCTTCCTGTCAAGCACCGCTCCGCTGGGCCCCGCCGTCAAGCACCGCTCCGCTGGGCCCTTCCTGTCAAGCACCACTCCGCTGGGCCCCGCCATCAAGCACCGCTCCGCTGGGCCCTTCCTGTCAAGCACCGCTCCGCTGGGCCCTTCCTGTCAAGCACCGCCCCGCTGGGCCCCGCCGTCAAGCACCGCTCCGCTGGGCCCTTCCTGTCAAGCTCCGCTCCGCTGGGCCCTTCCTGTCAAGCACCGCCCCGCTGGGCCCCGCCGTCAAGCACCGCTCCGCTGGGCCCTTCCTGTCAAGCATCGCTCCGCTGGGCCCTTCCTGTCAAGCACCGCTCCGCTGGGCCCCGCCGTCAAGCACCGCTCCGCTGGGCCCTTTCTGTCAAGCACCGCTCCGCTGGGCCCTTCCTGTCAAGAACCGCTCCGCTGGGCCCCGCCGTCAAGCACCGCTCCGCTGGGCCCTTCCTGTCAAGCACCGCTCCGCTGGGCCCTTCCTGTCAAGCACCGCTCCGCTGGGCCCCGCCGTCAAGCACCGCTCCGCTGGGCCCTTCCTGTCAAGCACCGCTCCGCTGGGCCCTTCCTGTCAAGCACCGCTCCGCGGGTCCCCGCCGCCAAGCACCGCTCCGCTGGGCCCTTTCTGTCAAGCACCGCTCCGCTGGGCCCTTCCTGTCAAGCACCGCTCCGTTGGGCCCCGCCGTCAAGCACCGCTCCGCTGGGCCCTTCCTGTCAAGCACCGCTCCGCTGGGCCCTTCCTGTCAAGCACCGCTCCGCTGGGCCCCGCCGTCAAGCACCGCTCCGTTGGGCCCTGCCGCCAAGCACCGCTCCGCTGGGCCCTTCCTGTCAAGCACCGCTCCGCTGGGCCCTTCCTGTCAAGCAATGCTCCGCTGGGCCCCGCCGTCAAGCACCGCTCCGCTGGGCCCTTCCTGTCAAGCACCGCTCCGCTGGGCCCTTCCTGTCAAGCACAGCTCCGCTGGGCCTAGCCGTGAAGCACCGCTCCGCTGGGCCCTTCCTGTCACGCACCGCTCCGCTGGGCCCTTCCTGTCAAGCACCGCTCCGCTGGGCCCCGCCGTCAAGCACCGCTCCGCTGGGCCCTTCCTGTCAAGCACCGCTCCACTGGGCCCCGTCGTCAAGCACCGCTCCGCTGGGCCCTTCCTGTCAAGCACCGCTCCGCTGGGCCCTTCCTGTCAAACACCGCTCCGCTGGGCCCTTCCTGTCAAGCACCGCTCCGCTGGGCCCCGCCGTCAAGCACCGCTCCGCTGGGCCCTTCCTGTCAAGCACCGCTCCGATGGGCCCTTCCTGTCAAGCACAGCTCTGCTGGGCCCTTCCTGTCAAGAACCGCTCCTCTGGGCCCCGCCTTCAAGCACCGCTCCGCTGGGCCCTTCCTGTCAAGCACCGCTCCGCTGGGCCCTCCCTGTCAAGCACCGCTCCGCTGGGCCCCGCCGTCAAGCACCGCTCCGCTGGGCCCTTCCTGTCAAGCACCGCTCTGCTGGGCCCTTCCTGTCAAGCACCGCTCCTCTGGGCCCCGCCGTCAAGCACCGCTCCGCTGGGCCCTTCCTGTCAAGCACCGCTCCGCTGGGCCCTTCCTGTCAAGCACCGCTCCGCTGGGCCCTTCCTGTCAAGCACCGCTTCGCTGGGCCCCGCCGTCTCAAGCACCGCTCCGCTGGGCCCCGCCGTCAAGCACCGCTCCGCTGGGCCCTTCCTGTCAAGCACCGCTCCGCTGGGCCCCGCCGTCTCAAGCACCGCTGGCCAATTGACAGTGCCGGTTCTGTGTCGAGCTGGTGTTCACGCTGCACTCTGGGCACCCTACCTCCTCCAATACCAGTGGAGTCGGGTATCCATCTCATGGACTGTGGCTTTGCACTCCCCAGGATGTAACAGTGGGCAAGCCACCCACTGTAGAGACTTGTGAGACTTGTGCTTTGCACTCCCCAGATAGTTGGGGTGGGGGGGTGTCGCGTATGTGTGTGCCCATACCCTTTTCTCCTCCCCCCTCCCCTGTGTCGTAGGTGCAGGACTTCAATGAACCTATTTTATACATAAATTTTAATTATCATTTTAATTATGTCTTTGCATTTTTCCGGGTGGTTTGGGGGGTGTCACTCTGAGTTGTTGCTCTGCATTGGTGGGTAGATAGTTGGGAGGGGGGTTGGGGGGGTGTCGCGTATGTGTGTGCCCGTAACCTTTTCTCCTCCCCCCTCCCCTGTGTCGTAGGTGCAGTACTCACCGTTGTCGTCTGCGCCGGCGTTCGTACTCGTGGTAGATGAGCAGGTAGACAATATCTGGTAGGATGTTCAATTCGGGTTCTATGCTGTTCTCCGTCCTCGTGGAGTGTGTAGAGGTAAGCGTTTTCCCGTTCGTAGTCTGTTTCCGCCGTGTTTTTATCGGCGGGGCTCCCGCCCCGGAAAAGGTGGCAGATTGGTGAGTTGTGATAGGGTGGGCGGTACGTTGTCTGCCGCCTGCCTGTTGGCGGTGACCGCCGCGCTGTTTGTATGTCCCGCCGTGGCGGTCGGAGTGTTAAGGCTGTGTTGGCGGTTCCCGCCAGGGTCAGAATTAATTTTTTTTTACCGCCTGCCTGTTGGCGGGTTGGCCGCCGCTTTATCACCGACCGCCAGGGTTGGAATCACCCCCAAACTCTGTTCGTTGTATCATCCTGAGGGTAATGGTATGGTGGAACGTTTCAATCGGGTTCTCAAAGAAACTATCTCAATTGCAAAAGATAACCAATTGAATTGGAAGGAAGAAGTGCTAAAAAAGGTTTATCTCTATAGACATACCCCTCACACGTCTACAGGGGAAACACCTTTTACTCTGTTTCGAGGAAGGCGTGGAAATTCTGAATTGGAACCTTCTTGGGTTAATAATTTACTTGATGGCAGGGGTAGGATGATGGTGAATGATGAGTGGAGGTCCAGGGAGTGTGCAAAGAAGGTGAAGAGTAAAATTAATTTTGATAAAACTCATGCTGTGAAGAAAACGGAAGTTCATGTTTGTGATTATGTTCTTATCAAAAATCCTCTGATGAAAAAAAAACTCTCTGGTCCCATGAAGGTTGTAAATTTGTTTACTAATGCTGTGAAAACAGATGATAATAGAGTTTGGAATTTGAATAGAATTGTTAGATTTAGAGGAAATCTCAATTCCTTGTGTAGGTATGTGTCTCATAAGAAGGCCATTGGAGTCTCCACACAGAACTCAGACTCTAGTGGTCGGAAGGATACACGGAACTCAGACTCAAGTAGTCGGAAGGATATCGCTGAAGAGTTGCCGTGCAGTTCAGATGTGAGGAGATCGAACAGATCTGTCAAACCTCCGTCATATCTCAAAGACTATAACTTGTTGTGAAGTATCTATTTTACAAAATGCCGTAGTTAGTTGTAATTAGTTTACATGTTAAAAAAAAAAAAAATGTTTATGTTCTGTTACTGTTGTTTTGGTTAAAGAAGGGAGAAGTGTTATATCCTAGATCCGGGTGGGAGCGCGAGAAGGTGAGTGTCAGAATGTCTGGTTGTGTGTGCGCGAGGAGATGAATGGAGAATGGTGAGCGAGGTTGGAATGTGAGGTGCGAGGACGGAGAAGGACGGTTGCGGAGAGAGGCGGAGGTCGGGATGTTTTCTCTACGGAAGAACTGTATTTATACAATAAACAAAGCAAGTCATCTTTGAAGTTGTGTCCTGGTTTTCACATGCCTCGTTCTTACACTGGCTCTGTTGCCGGTTTGCATGCTTTTGCTCCTCCTCAACATAATTTTATGCAGGATGAGCCCTGGCAGCCCTGAGACTGGCTTGAATGCAGGACTTTAATAGTGACAGCCACGTTAATTTTAAAGCCATCGCGTGCACCATACTGCTGACGGTTTGGTTTAGTATGGATGTCAGTCTTTTCTCTTTTTCCTTTGTGCCACATGCTGTGCCATAGGTGAGGGAGAGCTCTTATGCTCACCTCAGCTGCATCTACACAATTGGTTACATTTTTATCGTGCTGATTGATTTCACAGCAGAGCAGCGGAATTCATCGGTAATTCTACGTGACAAGAATAATACAGAATTACAAAATGTCTCACTTTCCGCCAGGGGAATGAAAAAGTTTGCTCTTCCCTAGTGACCTGTTCATGGTGTCTTTGGAATTGTGATGAAACATCCTCTCTTCTGGTAGTAAGATTTTAAATTACAGTTCAGAAAATGCCACTTCTAGAAATTTGGGGGGTTATTACAACTTTGGAGGAGGTGTTAATCCGTCCCAAAAGTGACGGTAAAGTGACGGATATACCACCAGCCGTATTACGAGTCCATTATATCCTATGGAACTCGTAATACGGCTGGTGGTATATCCGTCACATTTGGGACGGATTAACACCTCCTCCAAAGTTGTAATAACCCCCTTGGTCTTTTCCTGTTTTAGCCATTATTGCCTGCTGGCAGTCCCTGGGTCACATGATTGGGCGTGGCTGACAGTTGTGCTTTGTGTATTCTTCCCAGGAAGGAAGGCCTAGGTATGAATATTGGATCCCAGACATCAACTTTAGTACACTTCCAGGAAGAAGGACTGCTGTGCTGCTGAAAGGATTGCCACCCTGCTGGTCTCGGAAGGAACTGCTGCCTTGCTCTGCTGTCCTGCTGCCCTCTTGCTGGATGAGAAGGACTGGACCTGCACCTATTGAAACCCAGCAGTGGACCCAGCAGAACCAAAACATCTCCTCTGCTGAGCAGTGCAATCCAGAGCAGAACTGATGCATCACCTCTGCTGCAAGGTTTTTCCTAATGTAAGGACTTTGCATTGACTCTGCCATCAGCCAGTACTCCCATCACCAGCACACCCTCCAGTACAGTCTGCACACGTGCAGTCACCACCCCCACTGCCATTTACACGTCCCCTGTGTCCTCTCCCACTGTGTCTGTCACCCCCTCTTCCAAAACACACAAACGCAGGCAGCCACCCACCCAACAGCCATCCACCTCACCACAGCCTACGTCACAAGCACCTGCACCCAAAGACAGCACACCTGACTCTCCTACAACCACATCCTCTTCCTCCACTCCCATAACCACTACACCTACCCGTCCCTGTCTTTCCAAATTGATTTTTCTTTCCAACCTTGACCTCTTTCCAAGCACTGACCCACCCCCTCCATCTGGTAAGAGTCCTAAGAGCACCTCAGCCACCACCAGCCCTGCATCGAAGGCGACCATTGTGCACGGGTATTGGAGTCCACCTTTTCCTAGTGCAGATACATCGGCCAGCAGCAAGGGGACAGCCAGCCCACCCCCTGAGAAGAGAACCCGAAAAACAAAGGGCTGGCGCGAGAAGGCTGACACGGCTGCCACCAAGGAGCAAAGTCGTGGCCCGTCACCTGCCACAACATCAAGGGGAGGCAAGGGCCAGAGAGCCTCATCGAAGGAGGGCAAGGGCAGCAGGGCGGAGAAGTCAACCAGCAGGCGCGCGGACCAGGAGGGCCCCACCAGCCCCATACCGGGTGTGACGGAGGACACCCACGGGCCCAGGACTACATCACAGGAGGGGCCAGCAACCGCACGGTCGGAGGGCGACTAAGCGGGGAGTCCTGGCCAGGTCTAGCTCCCTTGAAAGACAGGACAAGCACCGCTGAACAGGGCCCCGCCGTGAAGACAGGCACCGCTGAACAGGGCCCCGCCGTGAAGAGCACCGCTGAACAGGGCCCCGCCGTGAAGAGCACCGCTGTACAGGGCCCCGCCGTGAAGAGCACCGCTGAACAGGGCCCCGCCGTGAAGACAGGCACCACTGAACAGGGCCCGCCGTGAAGAGCACTGCTGAACAGGGCCCCGCCGTGAAGAGCACCGCTGAACAGGGCCCCGCCGTGAAGACAGGCACCGCTGAACAGGGCCCCGCCGTGAAGAGCAACGCTGAACAGGGCCCCGCCGTGAAGAGCACCGCTGAACATGGCCCCGCCCTGAAGACAGGCACCGCTGAACAGGGCCCGCCGTGAGGAGCAACGCTAAACAGGGCCCCGCCGTGAAGAGCACCGCTGAACAGGGCCCCGCCGTCAAGCACCGCTCCGCTGGGCCCTTCCTGTCAAGCACCGCTCCGCTGGGCCCCGCCGTCAAGCACCGCTCCGCTGGGCCCTTCCTGTCAAGCACCACTCCGCTGGGCCCCGCCATCAAGCACCGCTCCGCTGGGCCCTTCCTGTCAAGCACCGCTCCGCTGGGCCCTTCCTGTCAAGCACCGCCCCGCTGGGCCCCGCCGTCAAGCACCGCTCCGCTGGGCCCTTCCTGTCAAGCTCCGCTCCGCTGGGCCCTTCCTGTCAAGCACCGCCCCGCTGGGCCCCGCCGTCAAGCACCGCTCCGCTGGGCCCTTCCTGTCAAGCATCGCTCCGCTGGGCCCTTCCTGTCAAGCACCGCTCCGCTGGGCCCCGCCGTCAAGCACCGCTCCGCTGGGCCCTTTCTGTCAAGCACCGCTCCGCTGGGCCCTTCCTGTCAAGAACCGCTCCGCTGGGCCCCGCCGTCAAGCACCGCTCCGCTGGGCCCTTCCTGTCAAGCACCGCTCCGCTGGGCCCTTCCTGTCAAGCACCGCTCCGCTGGGCCCCGCCGTCAAGCACCGCTCCGCTGGGCCCTTCCTGTCAAGCACCGCTCCGCTGGGCCCTTCCTGTCAAGCACCGCTCCGCGGGTCCCCGCCGCCAAGCACCGCTCCGCTGGGCCCTTCCTGTCAAGCACCGCTCCGCTGGGCCCTTCCTGTCAAGCACCGCTCCGTTGGGCCCCGCCGTCAAGCACCGCTCCGCTGGGCCCTTCCTGTCAAGCACCGCTCCGCTGGGCCCTTCCTGTCAAGCACCGCTCCGCTGGGCCCCGCCGTCAAGCACCGCTCCGTTGGGCCCTGCCGCCAAGCACCGCTCCGCTGGGCCCTTCCTGTCAAGCACCGCTCCGCTGGGCCCTTCCTGTCAAGCAATGCTCCGCTGGGCCCCGCCGTCAAGCACCGCTCCGCTGGGCCCTTCCTGTCAAGCACCGCTCCGCTGGGCCCTTCCTGTCAAGCACAGCTCCGCTGGGCCTAGCCGTGAAGCACCGCTCCGCTGGGCCCTTCCTGTCAAGCACCGCTCCGCTGGGCCCTTCCTGTCAAGCACCGCTCCGCTGGGCCCCGCCGTCAAGCACCGCTCCGCTGGGCCCTTCCTGTCAAGCACCGCTCCACTGGGCCCCGTCGTCAAGCACCGCTCCGCTGGGCCCTTCCTGTCAAGCACCGCTCCGCTGGGCCCTTCCTGTCAAACACCGCTCCGCTGGGCCCTTCCTGTCAAGCACCGCTCCGCTGGGCCCCGCCGTCAAGCACCGCTCCGCTGGGCCCTTCCTGTCAAGCACCGCTCCGATGGGCCCTTCCTGTCAAGCACAGCTCTGCTGGGCCCTTCCTGTCAAGAACCGCTCCTCTGGGCCCCGCCTTCAAGCACCGCTCCGCTGGGCCCTTCCTGTCAAGCACCGCTCCGCTGGGCCCTCCCTGTCAAGCACCGCTCCGCTGGGCCCCGCCGTCAAGCACCGCTCCGCTGGGCCCTTCCTGTCAAGCACCGCTCTGCTGGGCCCTTCCTGTCAAGCACCGCTCCTCTGGGCCCCGCCGTCAAGCACCGCTCCGCTGGGCCCTTCCTGTCAAGCACCGCTCCGCTGGGCCCTTCCTGTCAAGCACCGCTGCGCTGGGCCCTTCCTGTCAAGCACCGCTTCGCTGGGCCCCGCCGTCTCAAGCACCGCTCCGCTGGGCCCCGCCGTCAAGCACCGCTCCGCTGGGCCCTTCCTGTCAAGCACCGCTCCGCTGGGCCCCGCCGTCTCAAGCACCGCTGGCCAATTGATAGTGCCGGTTCTGTGTCGAGCTGGTGTTCACGCTGCACTCTGGGCACCCTACCTCCTCCAATACCAGTGGAGTCGGGTATCCATCTCATGGACTGTGGCTTTGCACTCCCCAGGATGTAACAGTGGGCAAGCCACCCACTGTAGAGACTTGTGAGACTTGTGCTTTGCACTCCCCAGATAGTTGGGGTGGGGGGGTGTCGCGTATGTGTGTGCCCATACCCTTTTCTCCTCCCCCCTCCCCTGTGTCGTAGGTGCAGGACTTCAATGAACCTATTTTATACATAAATTTTAATTATCATTTTAATTATGTCTTTGCATTTTTCCGGGT
The DNA here is from genome assembly GCF_031143425.1 of Pleurodeles waltl. Classification (NCBI taxonomy): domain Eukaryota; kingdom Metazoa; phylum Chordata; class Amphibia; order Caudata; family Salamandridae; genus Pleurodeles; species Pleurodeles waltl. Next base: position 1,144,824,189 of record NC_090437.1, on the reverse strand, counting down.
GGTTTGGGGGGTGTCACTCTGAGTTGTTGCTCTGCATTGGTGGGTAGATAGTTGGGAGGGGGGTTGGGGGGGTGTCGCGTATGTGTGTGCCCGTAACCTTTTCTCCTCCCCCCTCCCCTGTGTCGTAGGTGCAGTACTCACCGTTGTCGTCTGCGCCGGCGTTCGTACTCGTGGTAGATGAGCAGGTAGACAATATCTGGTAGGATGTTCAATTCGGGTTCTATGCTGTTCTCCGTCCTCGTGGAGTGTGTAGAGGTAAGCGTTTTCCCGTTCGTAGTCTGTTTCCGCCGTGTTTTTATCGGCGGGGCTCCCGCCCCGGAAAAGGTGGCAGATTGGTGAGTTGTGATAGGGTGGGCGGTACGTTGTCTGCCGCCTGCCTGTTGGCGGTGACCGCCGCGCTGTTTGTATGTCCCGCCGTGGCGGTCGGAGTGTTAAGGCTGTGTTGGCGGTTCCCGCCAGGGTCAGAATTAATTTTTTTTTACCGCCTGCCTGTTGGCGGGTTGGCCGCCGCTTTATCACCGACCGCCAGGGTTGGAATCACCCCCAAACTCTGTTCGTTGTATCATCCTGAGGGTAATGGTATGGTGGAACGTTTCAATCGGGTTCTCAAAGAAACTATCTCAATTGCAAAAGATAACCAATTGAATTGGAAGGAAGAAGTGCTAAAAAAGGTTTATCTCTATAGACATACCCCTCACACGTCTACAGGGGAAACACCTTTTACTCTGTTTCGAGGAAGGCGTGGAAATTCTGAATTGGAACCTTCTTGGGTTAATAATTTACTTGATGGCAGGGGTAGGATGATGGTGAATGATGAGTGGAGGTCCAGGGAGTGTGCAAAGAAGGTGAAGAGTAAAATTAATTTTGATAAAACTCATGCTGTGAAGAAAACGGAAGTTCATGTTTGTGATTATGTTCTTATCAAAAATCCTCTGATGAAAAAAAAACTCTCTGGTCCCATGAAGGTTGTAAATTTGTTTACTAATGCTGTGAAAACAGATGATAATAGAGTTTGGAATTTGAATAGAATTGTTAGATTTAGAGGAAATCTCAATTCCTTGTGTAGGTATGTGTCTCATAAGAAGGCCATTGGAGTCTCCACACAGAACTCAGACTCTAGTGGTCGGAAGGATACACGGAACTCAGACTCAAGTAGTCGGAAGGATATCGCTGAAGAGTTGCCGTGCAGTTCAGATGTGAGGAGATCGAACAGATCTGTCAAACCTCCGTCATATCTCAAAGACTATAACTTGTTGTGAAGTATCTATTTTACAAAATGCCGTAGTTAGTTGTAATTAGTTTACATGTTAAAAAAAAAAAAAATGTTTATGTTCTGTTACTGTTGTTTTGGTTAAAGAAGGGAGAAGTGTTATATCCTAGATCCGGGTGGGAGCGCGAGAAGGTGAGTGTCAGAATGTCTGGTTGTGTGTGCGCGAGGAGATGAATGGAGAATGGTGAGCGAGGTTGGAATGTGAGGTGCGAGGACGGAGAAGGACGGTTGCGGAGAGAGGCGGAGGTCGGGATGTTTTCTCTACGGAAGAACTGTATTTATACAATAAACAAAGCAAGTCATCTTTGAAGTTGTGTCCTGGTTTTCACATGCCTCGTTCTTACACTGGCTCTGTTGCCGGTTTGCATGCTTTTGCTCCTCCTCAACATAATTTTATGCAGGATGAGCCCTGGCAGCCCTGAGACTGGCTTGAATGCAGGACTTTAATAGTGACAGCCACGTTAATTTTAAAGCCATCGCGTGCACCATACTGCTGACGGTTTGGTTTAGTATGGATGTCAGTCTTTTCTCTTTTTCCTTTGTGCCACATGCTGTGCCATAGGTGAGGGAGAGCTCTTATGCTCACCTCAGCTGCATCTACACAATTGGTTACATTTTTATCGTGCTGATTGATTTCACAGCAGAGCAGCGGAATTCATCGGTAATTCTACGTGACAAGAATAATACAGAATTACAAAATGTCTCACTTTCCGCCAGGGGAATGAAAAAGTTTGCTCTTCCCTAGTGACCTGTTCATGGTGTCTTTGGAATTGTGATGAAACATCCTCTCTTCTGGTAGTAAGATTTTAAATTACAGTTCAGAAAATGCCACTTCTAGAAATTTGGGGGGTTATTACAACTTTGGAGGAGGTGTTAATCCGTCCCAAAAGTGACGGTAAAGTGACGGATATACCACCAGCCGTATTACGAGTCCATTATATCCTATGGAACTCGTAATACGGCTGGTGGTATATCCGTCACATTTGGGACGGATTAACACCTCCTCCAAAGTTGTAATAACCCCCTTGGTCTTTTCCTGTTTTAGCCATTATTGCCTGCTGGCAGTCCCTGGGTCACATGATTGGGCGTGGCTGACAGTTGTGCTTTGTGTATTCTTCCCAGGAAGGAAGGCCTAGGTATGAATATTGGATCCCAGACATCAACTTTAGTACACTTCCAGGAAGAAGGACTGCTGTGCTGCTGAAAGGATTGCCACCCTGCTGGTCTCGGAAGGAACTGCTGCCTTGCTCTGCTGTCCTGCTGCCCTCTTGCTGGATGAGAAGGACTGGACCTGCACCTATTGAAACCCAGCAGTGGACCCAGCAGAACCAAAACATCTCCTCTGCTGAGCAGTGCAATCCAGAGCAGAACTGATGCATCACCTCTGCTGCAAGGTTTTTCCTAATGTAAGGACTTTGCATTGACTCTGCCATCAGCCAGTACTCCCATCACCAGCACACCCTCCAGTACAGTCCGCACACGTGCAGTCACCACCCCCACTGCCATTTACACGTCCCCTGTGCCCTCTCCCACTGTGTCTGTCACCCCCTCTTCCAAAACACACAAAAGCAGGCAGCCACCCACCCAACAGCCATCCACCTCACCACAGCCTACGTCACAAGCACCTGCACCCAAAGACAGCACACCTGACTCTCCTACAACCACATCCTCTTCCTCCACTCCCATAACCACTACACCTACCCGTCCCTGTCTTTCCAAATTGATTTTCCTTTCCAACCTTGACCTCTTTCCAAACACTGACCCACCCCCTCCATCTGGTAAGAGTCCTAAGAGCACCTCAGCCACCACCAGCCCTGCATCGAATGCGACCATTGTGCACGGGTATTGGAGTCCACCTTTTCCTAGTGCAGATACGTCGGCCAGCAGCAAGGGGACAGCCAGCCCACCCCCTGGGAAGAGAACCCGAAAAACAAAGGGCCGGCGCGAGAAGGCTGACACGGCTGCCACCAAGGAGCAAAGTCGTGGCCCGTCACCTGCCACAACATCAAGGGGAGGCAAGGGCCGGAGAGCCTCATCGAAGGAGGGCAAGGGCAGCAGGGCGGAGAAGTCAGCCAGCAGGCGCGCGGACCAGGAGGGCCCCACCAGTCCCATACCGGGTGTGACGGAGGACACCCACGGGCCCAGGACTACATCACAGGAGGGGCCAGCAACCGCACGGTCGGAGGGTGACTAAGCGGGGAGTCCTGGCCAGGTCTAGCTCCCTTGAAAGACAGGACAAGCACTGCTGAACAGGGCCCCACCGTGAAGACAGGCACCGCTGAACAGGGCCCCGCCATGAAGAGCACCGCTGAACAGGGCCCCCCCCGTGAAGACAGGCACCGCTGAACAGGGCCCCGCCGTGAAGAGCAACGCTGAACAGGGCCCCGCCGTGAAGAGCACCGCTGAACAGGACCCCGCCGTGAAGACAGGCACCGCTGAACAGGGCCCGCCATGAGGAGCAACGCTGAACAGGGCCCCGCCGTGAAGAGCACCGCTGAACAGGGCCCCGCCGTCAAGCACCGCTCCGCTGGGCCCTTCCTGTCAAGTACCGCTCCGCTGGGCCCCGCCGCCAAGCACCGCTCCGCGGGGCCCTTCCTGTCAAGCACCACTCCGTTGGGCCCCGCCGTCAAGCACCGCTCCGCTGGGCCCTTCCTGTCAAGCACCTCTCCGCTGGGCCCTTCCTGTTAAGCACTGCCCCGCTGGGCCCCACCGTCAAGCACCGCTCCGCTGGGCCCTTCCTGTCAAGCACCGCTCCGCTGGGCCCCGCCGTCAAGCACCGCTCCGCTGGGCCCTTTCTGTCAAGCACCGCTCCGCTGGGCCCTTCCTGTCAAGCACCGCTCCGCTGGGCCCCGCCGTCAAGCACCGCTCCGCTGGGCCCTTCCTGTCAAGCACCGCTCCGCTGGGCCCTTCCTGTCAAGCACCGCTCCACTGGGCCCATCCTGTCAAGCACCGCTCCGCTGGGCCCTTCCTGTCAAGCACCGCTCCGCTGGGCCCCGCCGTCAAGCACCGCTCCGCTGAGCCCTTCCTGTCAAGCACCGCTCCGCTGGGCCCTTCCTGTCAAGCACTGCTCTGCTGGGCCCCGCCATCAAGCACCGCTCAGCTGGGCCCTTCCTGTCAAGCACCGCTCCGCTGGGCCCTTCCTGTCAAGCACCGCTCCGCTGGGCCCAGCCGTGAAGCACTGCTCCGCTGGGCCCTGCCGTCAAGCACCGCTCCGCTGGGCCCTTCCTGTCAAGCACCGCTCCGCTGGGCCCTTCCTGTCAAGCACCGCTCCGCTGGGCCCCGCCGTCAAGCACCGCTCCGCTGGGCCCTTCCTGTCAAGCACCGCTCCGCTGGGCCCTTCCTGTCAAGCACCGCTCCGCTGGGCCCAGCCGTCAAGCACCGCTCCGCTTGGCCCTTCCTGTCAAGCACCGCTCCGCTTGGCCCTTCCTGTCAAGCACCGCTCCGCTTGGCCCCGCCGTCAAGCACCGCTCCGCTGGGCCCTTCCTGTCAAGCACCGCTCCGCTGGGCCCTTCCTGTCAAGCACCGCTCCGCTGGGCCCCGCCGTCAAGCACCGCTCCGCTGGGCCCTTCCTGTCAAGCACCGCTCCGCTGGGCCCTTCCTGTCAAGCACCGCTCCGCTGGGCCCTTCTTGTCAAGCACCGCTCCGCTGGGCCCTTCCTGTCAAGCACCGCTCCGCTGGGCCCTTCCTGTCAAGCACCGCTCCGCTGGGCCCCGCCGTCAAGCACCGCTCCTCTGGGCCCTTCCTGTCAAGCACCGCTCCGCTGGGCCCTTCCTGTGAAGCACCGCTCCGCTGGGCCCCGCCGTCAAGCACCGCTCCGCTGGGCCCTTCCTGTCAAGCACCGCTCCGCTGGGCCCCGCCGTCAAGCACCGCTCCGCTGGGCCCCGCCGTCTCAAGCACCGCTCCGCTGGGCCCCGCCGTCAAGCACCGCTCCGCTGGGCCCTTCCTGTCAAGCATCGCTCCGCTGGGCCCCGCCGTCTCAAGCACCGCTCTGCTGGGCCCCGCCGTCAAGCACCGCTCCGCTTGGCCCTTCCTGTCAAGCACCGCTCCGCTGGGCCCCGCCGTCTCAAGCACCGCTGGCCCATTGACAGTGCTGGTTCTGTGTCGAGCTGGTGTTCACGCTGCACTCTGGGCACCCTGCCTCCTCCAGTGGGCAACCCTCCCACTGTAGAGACTTGAGAGACTGTGGCTTTGCACTCCCCAGGATGGTACAGTGGGCATGGAGGCCCCTCGTGGATCTGGCGTCGTGGACTCATGTGGCTGAGGTGCCCCCCCTTCCCTTCCCCCTGAGGTGCCTGTAGTTTTCTCATCTGATGCCCCAGCAGTGTTCTCTCCAACGGAATCTGGTCTCCTGTGTGGGCTTTGCCCATGTGTTTGTGGACATTGGCCCACGGACTGTGGAACTTTGACAAACTGAGCAGGATTTATTGCCTATGTATATAGATTTCACACTCTTCATTATTTTTATTTTATATTTCATATACATAATTTTCCATGACTTCAATAAACCTATTTTATACATAAATTTTAATTATCATTTTAATTACGTCTTTGCATTTTTCCGGGGGGTTTGGGGGGTGTCACTCTGAGTTGTTGCTCTGCATTGGTGGGTAGATAGTTGGGAGGGGGGTTGGGGGGGGGTGTCGCGTATGTGTGTGCCCGTAACCTTTTCTCCTCCCCCCTCCCCTGTGTCGTAGGTGCAGTACTCACCGTTGTCGTCTGCGCCGGCGTTCGTACTCGTGGTAGATGAGCAGGTAGACAATAACTGGTAGGATGTTCAATTCGGGTTCCATGCTGTTCTCCGTCCTCGTGGAGTGTGTAGAGGTAAGCGTTTTCCCGTTCGTAGTCTGTTTCCGCCGTGTTTTTATCAGTGGGGCTCCCGCCCCGGAAAAGGTGGCGGATTGGTGAGTTGTGATAGGGTGGGCGGTACGTTGTCTGCCGCCTGCCTGTTGGCGGTGACCGCTACGCTGTTTGTCTGTCCCGCCGTGGCGGTCGGAGTGTTAAAGTGGCGGGCTGTGTTGGCGGTTCCCGCCAGGGTCAGAATTCATTTTTTTTTACCGCCTCCCTGTTGGCGGGTTGGCCGCCGCTTTATCATCGACCGCCAGGGTTGGAATCAACCCCAAACTCTGTTCGTTTTATCATCCTGAGGGTAATGGTATGGTGGAACGTTTCAATCGGGTTCTCAAAGAAACTATCTCAATTGCAAAAGATAACCAATTGAATTGGAAGGAAGAAGTGCTAAAAAAGGTTTATCTCTATAGACATACCCCTCACACGTCTACAGGGGAAACACCTTTTACTCTGTTTCGAGGAAGGCGTGGAAATTCTGAATTGGAACCTTCTTTGGTTAATAATTTACTTGATGGCAGGGGTAGGATGATGGTGAATGATGAGTGGAGGTCCAGGGAGTGTGCAAAGAAGGTGAAGAGTAAAATTAATTTTGATAAAACTCATGCTGTGAAGAAAATGGAAGTTCATGTTGGTGATTATGTCGTTATAAAAAATCCTCTGATGAAAAAAAAAATCTCTGGTCCCATGAAGGTTGTGAAGTTGGTTACTAATGCTGTGAAAACAGATGATAATAGAGTTTGGAATTTGAATAGAATTGTTAGATTTAGAGGAAATCTCAATTCCTTGTGTAGGAATGTGTCTCATAAGAAGGCCATTGGAGTCTCCACACAGAACTCAGACTCTAGTGGTCGGAAGGATACACGGAACTCAGACTCAAGTAGTCGGAAGGATATCGCTGAAGAGTTGCCGTGCAGTTCAGATGTGAGGAGATCGAACATATCTGTCAAACCTCCGTCATATCTCAAAGACTATAACTTGTTGTGAAGTATCTATTTTACAAAATGCCGTAGTTAGTTGTAATTAGTTTGCATGTTAAAAAAAAAAAAAAAATGTTTATGTTCTGTTACTGTTGTTTTGGTTAAAGAAGGGAGAAGTGTTACATCCTAGATCCGGGTGGGAGCGCGAGAAGGTGAGTGTTAGAATGTCTGGTTGTGTGTGCGCGAGGAGATGAATGGTGAATGGTTATCGAGGTTGGAATGTGAGGTGCGAGGACGGAGAAGGACAGTTGCGGAGAGTGGCGGAGGTCGGGATGTTTTCTCTACGGAAGAACTGTATTTATACAATAAACGAAGCGAGTCATCTTTGAAGTTGTGTCCTGGTTTTCACATGCCTCGTTCTTACACTGGCTCTGTTGCCGGTTTGCACGCTTTTGCTCCTCCTCAACATCATTTTATGCAGGATGAGCCCTGGCAGCCCTGAGACTGGCTTGAATGCAGGACTTTAATAGTGACAGCCACGTTAATTATAAAGCCATCGCGTGCACCATACTGCTGACGGTTTGGTTTAGTATGGATGTCAGTCTTTTCTCTTTTTCCTTTGTGCCACATGCTGTGCCATAGGTGAGGGAGAGCTCTTATGCTCACCTCAGCTGCATCTACACAATTGGTAAAATTTTTATCGTGCTGATTGATTTCACAGCAGAGCAGCGGAATTCATCGGTAATTCTACGTGACAAGAATAATACAGAATTACTAAATTTCTCAGTTTCCGCCAGGGGAATGAAAAAGTTTGCTCTTCCCTAGTAACCAGTTCATGGTGTCTTTGGAATTGTGATGAAACATCCTCTCTTCTGGTAGTCAGATTTTAAATTACAGTTCAGAAAATGCCACTTCTAGAAATTTGGGGGGTTATTACAACTTTGGAGGAGGTGTTAATCCGTCCCAAAAGTGACGGTAAAGTGACGGATATACCACCAGCCGTATTACGAGTCCATTATATCCTATGGAACTCGTAATACGGCTGGTGGTATATCCGTCACATTTGGGACGGATTAACACCTCCTCCAAAGTTGTAATAACCCCCTTGGTCTTTTCCTGTTTTAGCCATTATTGCCTGCTGGCAGTCCCTGGGTCACATGATTGGGCGTGGCTGACAGTTGTGCTTTGTGTATTCTTCCCAGGAAGGAAGGCCTAGGTATGAATATTGGATCCCAGACATCACATTTAGTACACTGCCAGGAAGAAGGACTGCTGTGCTGCTGAAAGGATTGCCACCCTGCTGGTCTCGGAAGGAACTGCTGCCTTGCTCTGCTGTCCTGCTGCCCTCTTGCTGGATGAGAAGGACTGGACCTGCACCTTTTGAAACCCGGCAGTGGACCCAGCAGAACCAAAACATCTCCTCTGCTGAGCAGTGCAATCCAGAGCAGAACTGATGCATCACCTATGCTGCAAGGTTTTTCCTAATGTAAGGACTTTGCATTGACTCTGGACGACACTTGTAAGTTGATAGCTGCTATTTCCACTAGATGCTATTTTTATTAGTATTGGGAAAGCGTAATTGTTTTATATTGCCTAATTTTTAATATTTGTAAATTCGTAGTGTTATTACCGAATCACATTGCCTAATTTGTAATATTTGTAAATTTATAGTGTTTTTACCAAATGTATCCGGGGTCCCTACGCTGGCAGACACATTTTAGGACCAGGTAGGGACTGCTAAATAAATTTTGCTAAATACCTTTCCCCTCCCTCTTGGTCCATGTTTAGTGACCTGGGGGCAGAGATTCTTGATCTTGGCTTCTGCCCTACTTTTTTCCGCTTCCCTAAAAGCACGTTCACTGCCGCCATTTTGGGTGGGTTGGCGGTTTAGTTGTTAGTTTTCCGGTCTTCCGGCCTATATTTAGACCGGATGCAGACTACGCGCAGCGGATTCGCGCAGCGGGGGCGCCGCTGGCGCTCCAAATGTGTGCCTAAAGCAAGCCTGTCTGCACCCGTCCGCGTCAGAACGGGCCTAGGCCTAGACTCCTATGTCCCTCCTGAAGGGAAAGGAATTAAGTATCCCCCTGACCTCTTCCATTATATGAGACCGGTTTTTCAGAATGCCTGTGCTCATAGTATGGACCTGGGAAATCTTAGGGACCACTGCAATGAGTGCTCCTGGTTTCTTCAACCTACTTTGAACAATCATGATTCAGCAGCTCAGGAGGGAAACAAATATCTCCTCCTACTAGCTAACTGTCGCTCCTTGGTAGCACATAAATTAGATATATATCTGCTCCTGGAACAGCTTACACCTACGGTCCTTTTTCTAACAGAGACCTAGCTACATGAGGGTTTAGCCTCCGATATTACCCTGGCTCTACCCAGCGGCTATTCGATAAGTAGCCTTGACAGAGATTTCGCTAGAGGTGGGGGCATTGCAATTATATATAGGGAAAATTTTACGGTCTAGTCTTATCTCTTGCAGCTATCAGGTTGTGAAAGTGTGTATTTCTCCATAAACCTGAATCCACAATATACCCTGTCAGGTGCCCCTGGTCTACCATCCCCCAGGTTCCCCAGAAAATTTACTACAGTCCCTCGCAGACAACATTGCTTGACTGGTATGTTCTCAACCTAATTTTACACTGCTGGGTGATTTCAACATTCATGCAGAGGAAGCTGATAATCCCGTAATGAAATCTTTATTATCTGACATGGAGGATTTAAATCTGGTACAACTGATTAAGGGTCCGACGCACAATAGGGGCCACACAATTGATTTAGTTTTCTCAAATATCATAGAACCGACGCCCTTTGGCTTGGTCTGACCACTTCCTGATAACCCTTGAATTAGCCATTCTCAGTACCAGAAAACCTACTCATAATACACCCTTACTTATCAGACGCTAGCGTAATCTTAATGCCAGTACCTGGATTAATACCCTGGAGAGGCTAAAACCATCTACCAACGATAATATTAGAGACATGTTGGAGTTTTTTAATAGCTGGATCACTGGCAGCCTAGACGTTCTTCTGCCCTCTGCCATTAAAATCAAAGTAAGCCGTGGGCAGAGCCCCCCCTTCGTTCTCCCTGCACCTTCTTCATCTCAAAAGAGAATGTAGAAAATTGGAAAGGAGATGGCAAAAATCCTATGACGATATATTAAAGTTAAGCTACAGGAAATCCATCCAGTCCTATCATACTGAGATCCAAATTGGCCAAACTGCGTATTATTCAGCTAAAATTGAGTTGATTTCAAATGCTCCTAAGGAGATTTTTCGGATATTCAATGAAATTACCCAGCCTCAGGAGGAATTGGCCCTCTTGGATGCTTCCCAGGAGCATGTCAATAATCTTGCAAGACATCTATTCCACCCTCGCTAAAGCCGCGGCCCAGGCCCAGGAAGTGATGGAACAGAGGTCTATGGGCTCCACAACTCTTTCAGATTTTCTACCAATATCCAAAGAAGCTGTGACTAAATACCTTACATCTATCAAATAAGGATCCCCCCTTGATCCTGCCCCTCCTCAGGTGCTGACATTAGGTGCTCCAGTGACGGTACCTGTTATTACGAACCTTCTGAATTCTTCGCTGTCCTTGAGGACAGTACCAGAACAATGGAAACATGCCATTGATAAACCAATTCCGAAAAAACCCAACCTTGACGCCACACAGCTTAGCAAAGATAGACCTATTTTGTTGCTACCTGTTCTCGCCAAAATTGTTGAAAAGCATGTCAACACTCAACTTTCCTGTTTCTTGGAGGAGAATAATGTTTTACACACCACTCAGATGGGCTTCAGACCGCTCCATGGTACTGAGGCAGCTTTTATTGCTGTCACAGAAGAGGCTAGAAGGCGTCTCAATCAGGGTTTGGAGACAGCTATCATTCTTCTGGACCTCAGCACCACTTTTGATACAGTGGACCTTGATATACTATTTGGCAGGATACAAGAGATGGGAATATCAGGGCACGCCTTAGATTGGATCACATCCCTTATTAATGCAAAATTGTTTCAAGTTATAGATAGATCATATTTTTCAAAGCATGTTAAGAACAACTATGGAGTGACACAGGGGTCTACTCTAGGCCCCACCTTATTTAATATTTACATGTTACCTCTTGCAGAAATAGTCAAGACTTTTGGGCTGGCTTTGGTATCATACGCAGATGACACACAGCTAGTACTATCATTATCCATAGACCCCAGTGCTAATGGTCCAGCACTGGGTCCATGCCTCCAAGCGGTGGCGACATGGATGTCAGTAAGTAACTTAATGACAATAAGACAGAAGTGATGATATTTGGAAATCACACACAACCCATTTCTAATCCATCTATTAATGAGAGTCTGGGAGACTTGCCACCCCCCAAAGCACTCATTAAGAGTCTGGGTGTATGGCTCGACCTGCAACTATCTATGATGTATCAAGCCAATAAAGTCACAGCCACCTCTTTTGGCCTCCTTAGGCTTTCAAGGAAGGTTTGTAACTTTAGTAGATTGGTTCACATTTGGATTATGGAAATGCACTGTTTATTGTAGCACCTGGATATGTGATCAAAAAGTGGCAGGTAATTCAGAATGCTTCAGCCCGCCTGCTTTTAAATATACCTAGACGTGAATCAGCAAAAGCAGGAATTTCCTCTCTTCACTGGCTGCCTGTGGCCAAACGGATAGAATTCAAGACGATGTATCACATTCATAGAGCTTTTCACAATAGAGGTCTGGCATTACTGAGGACACTGGCTTCCTTCTGCTCTCCGAGCAGGTCACTCACGTCCTCCACAGCTTTTTTAGCGGTGATCCCCAAACTGAAGAAGGCCAGGCGGGGGGAAGAGCCTTGCCCTATCAGGGGGCAAAGTTATGGAACTCCTTACCTCTGAGCTTACGTATAAACAGCCACAAATTAACTTTCCAGAAGGCTCTGAAAACCTGGCTGTTCAAAGCATCGACTCCTAAGTGTCCTAGCATTCAGCGCTGGGAGCCCTTTGGGTAGCCAGGCACTATACAAATCTACATAACATAACTCTGCAGCCTACATTGGAACTGCTGCCTGTATGAAGCTTTCCCAATGCAGGCCCTCATATTGCAAAGCCGCCTCCAATGGCAGCCTTCCGGTGATGCAGGTTCTCATATCACACCCTAATAGCTCTTCAGTACTGCATCAGTACTGCATCAGCACTGGGTCATTGCCTCAAATGCATGTCTCATCCATGACACCTGACTTCATATTGCAAGCCCTCATCAACGGAATGTTTGACGATGAGGCAGAACCTCGAGACAAAGCTTCACTGCTCCTCTAAACTGCAGCATTGCCTTGGCTGCATGAGGCATCCTCAGCACATGACCTCTCAGTGCTCTGCAAACCAGGATTTAAGGTACTCTTGTTTAGTGGACTTCAGTTGATTCCTGTAGCCCACTCATGTTCTATCGCAGTCGGCCTAACTTGTGACTTTGTCCCGGTCCATCATGACCATATGTCTACAGTTTGTGCTTTGTGCTTTTTGGTGCTAGTTCTATTGAAATCTTTAAAATTGCATATCCAGTTCTACGGTTAGATTTTTATCTTTAAAACTATTTTTTGATTTTCAGCAACAAAAAAAAACAACAAGGTACAGAGCCATATCATCACCCACATCCACTGGCTGGTGAGGTGAATAAGGCATGGAAAAGGTGAATAAACTGGGAAAGGAGAGGGAAAGAGGAGGGGTCTATCAGAGGGACTAAGAATTGCAAGTCCAGTTCAGCGACTTCTGCTGCTTCGTTCAGCAATAGCATTGAGAATGTCTCAGGATGAAGAACTGAGTCCACAGTGTGTACACTTAATTGAGCAGTGCTGTGAGGCGAGGTGCTTGCATGTATATTGGGCAGGTCAATTCCCTGAAATTCTGTGCAAAGTTTCGTTACATAGGGGCCCCATATTTTTTCAAATTGTGGGAGATTGTGCTCTACAAAAGCCGTTAGCTTTTCTATCCTTAGGAGGTGCCAGAGTTTACATAGCCAGTCGGCGTGAGTTGGCATCATCTCTGTGCCTCAAGTGGACAGGAGGAATTGTTTGGCTGCACAAAGGGCTAGGGTAATTGCTCTCCCCTTTGCAGAATGCAATGGATACATTAACCGGTTCTGTGCCGAGGACGTAGTGGTTACGTCCAGCGGCACAGTGCTGCTGTGCCGAGGACGTAACCATTACATCCTGGGCACACAGCCCAGAGGGAGCGCTCTCGCTCCCTCTGTGTGTTTCCCCCCACCCGCCCAAAGGCAGGGATGGAAGGGGAAGCCCTTCCCCTTCCACCCCCGACCCCTCCCACCCCCCTGTGACATCAGCACGCGAGCGCGCGCTGTTTGTCACAGAGCATCCCCCATCGCGCTGGAAGCTCAACTTCCAGCGCGATCGAAAGAGAAATGCTTTGCATTTCTCTTTTGATCACGTGGGGGAGGCCCGGAGAGGCTTCAAAGGGAAGGAAATGTATTTCCTTCTCTTTGAAGTCTCCCAAACGTTTCAAAAGCTGGATTGTTTGCAATCCGGCTTTTGAAACGCCCACTAGACACCAGGGATGTTATTTTTTTTTTATTGTCATAAAGGGAGCGACCCCTTGGGCAAGGGTCGCTCCCAGGGGGGGCATTTTTTGGAAGGCCTTTTCTGCCCCCCCCCTGGGGGCAGATCGGGCTATTATTAGGCCAATCAGCCCCCGGGGGGGGGGCAGAATCCTCTAGACACCAGGGATAATTTTTTTTGTTTACTCTTTTGTTTTAAGGTGTGGGGAGCGACCCCTTAGGCAAGACATGACATGATGGGGTATTTTCAGGAGAAGATTTGTTACCAACATAAAACTATCAATACTAAAGTTTACGTAGCTAAATGAGGGTATAACATCTTGGGGTGGAGAGATCAAGGGCTGTTCGGCATGGTTCTTAGACCAGGTACGGATCAACCAATTACTTTGGTTGAAAAGATTGATGTAAAGTTAGATTCTCTTCAAGTGGTACTTGATAGGCATACTGCTATTTTCAGAAACAAACTTGGCTTGGTTAAGGGGTACAAACATAAAATTGTACTTAAATCGGAGGCAGTGCCTGTAGTGCACAAAGTTCGGAACGTACCATTGAGTATTAGAAGGAAGTTGAAGGAGCATTTCTGTGAACTATGTGCTGAAGGGATTATTGAACCAACTGACTCATCTCAATGGGTGTCTCCGATTGTAGTGGCAATTAAGAAAACAGGTGATTTAAGACTATGCGTGGATTGAGGTCTTTGAACAAGAACATTTTGGTAGACTGTTTCCCGTTGCCTAAGATTCAAGATCTGTTAGCACAATTGGGGGGGATGAAAGTGTTTTCCTCAATCGATCTTAAATCGGCTTATCATCAAGTTGAATTGAGTAGAGATTCTCGTAGTCTTACCACATTTATCACACCATTTGGTGCTTATCGTTTTTTGCGTATGCCATTTGGGTTGGCTTCTGCGGCTTCCGTATTCCAGAAGCTTATGTATCAATTGCTCGGCAATGAGTGCGGCGTATTAGCCTATCAAGATGACATTTTGATTGGTTCGGAGTCAGTCCAAGAACATCTACACAAACTTGATAAGGTTATCGGAATACTGGAAGTTCATGGAATTACAGTTAGAAAAGAGAAATGCAAATTCATGGTTGATTCGGTAGACTATTTAGGACATAGAATTTCGGCTCAAGGGATTTTTCCCAAGAAGGATTTGTTAAGTGCAATCGAAAATTCACCTTCCCCTAGGGATAAAGATCAATTAAAGTAATTCTTGGGTCTATTTGAGTATTACTCACGGTTTGAGCAGAATTCTGCTTATTTTACTGAACCATTGAGAAAAATATTGAGAAAAGGGGAAAAATTTCAGTGGCAAGATGAGCAGGAGCAAACATTTTCTACGCTGAAGGAGCTCATAGTGAAGGTTCCTGCCCTTCAACCTTTCAGCGAAGATGCACCCTCCATCATTACTGTGGATGCGAGTGGAGTTGGCTTAGGTGCTGTTTTGAGTCAAATGGTGAATGGTATGTAGCACACCATTGCATTTGCGTCTAGGCGTCTTTCTGAGGCTGAGGTAAATTATAGCACAATAGAGAGGGAGGCATTGGCTTGCGTGTGGGGTGCTAATCATTTTTCAACATATGTGTGGGGTAGAGAATTTACTGTGGTCACGGACCATAAACCATTGGTTTATTTGTGGAATGACAAAGTTTTTAATAAAAATAGTCCAAGGTTGACCAGGTTGTTAGCTAAGTTATATGAATTCAACATGAAAATGAAGCATATTTCCGGTGGGAGTAATGGCAGGGCTGATTTTCTTTCTAGGTGTCCTGTTTGCATTCCTAGTGATACAAAACAAATTGAAGATGAAGAGGTTGTAGTGGGCATGATTGATGGTGTGGTTGTTTCGGGGAGGAATCATTTCTAGACAGGATTGGAAGGAGGCAGTGGACAAGGACAACTCTCTTTTGCTTCTTAATTTGTGAAGGTTGGCCTGGAGGAAATGGTGTTCCTGAAGTTATGAGATCATTTGGTAACGTAAAAGAGGAGTTGAATATGGAGGACAACCTTGTTATGAGAGGGGAGCGTTTGATACCTCCTAGTAGCTTAAGGTACAAATTAATTAAACTGGCTCACGAAGGACATGTGGGGATAACTGGCACAAGAAAGCGGTTGCATTGTATTATTGGTGGCCGGGTATGGACTCGGAGGTGGAGTTGGCAGTCAAGAATTGTTATGAGTGCAAAGGGGCAGACAAAAGTTTGCATACGAGGGAGGTGCCATTGTGTCCAGTACCTTTCCCTGATAAACCTTGGCAAAAACTAGGATTAGATTTTATTGGTCCAATAGGGGGAGTGAATGGAGGCAAGAGGTATGTGTTGGTTGCAGTTGATTATCATTCCAAATGGATTTTGTGCAAATTTTTAAGAGAACCTAATACTATTAATGTAATTGGATTTTTGAAAGAGGTTTTTCGTCGGGAAGGAATTCCTAAATATTTGGTCACGGACAACGGTGTACAATTTGTTTCGCATCAGATGAGGGAATTTTTGAAAGGTCTTAGTATTAAGCATCTTACTCCCGCTTTATATAGTCCGCAAGGTAATGGTCTTGTGGAGAGGGTAAATAGAATGTTCAAGGAATCTATTCAATTAGCTATTCATGGGGGGAAGAGTGTGCAGGATTCGGTTGCGGAAAGAATTTGGTGCTATCACAATACTCCTCATTCGACTACAGGGGTAGCTCCTTTTGTTTTGTTAAAAGGTAGATACTCTTGCAATGAACTATCTCCTGAGTGGGTGGTGGAGGAAACCATGAAGGGAAGGGTCATTCCTGATATTAAACAGGTGAAAGAGAGAGTGGAGAAACTGCAAGATAGAAGTAAATTGAGATATGATCATTTAAAAAGAGTGTGGGATATGCAGTTTGTTGTGGGTGACAAAGTCAGCGTGAAGAGGCCTCATTGTAAAAGAAGTGGTGAGTCGAGTTTTTATCCTGTTACTAGGGTCATCAGAGTATCAAAGCATTCTGTCATGGTAGAAAATGGTAAGTGGTGGAATAAGAGGAATGTGGTGAAGGTTCGTCATGAGCAAGAGGTGGTTCATGAAGTTCAATCTCCAAGTATGCTTGGCGGAGGTGAATTTACTTGTGGGGGTATTGTTGGTGATGGTCAGGAAGTGGGTTCTGGCGAAACTATGCAGAAAAACAGGGTGGGACATGAAGGTGGAAACTACAGTATGGGAGGTGTGAGTAATCAGGAGGAGGGCTCTGGTGAAAACATACAGGGAAGCAATGTGCAACATGGATACAACCTTGGAAATTCAAGCATTAGATGTGAAAGCGTTCCGGGTGGAAATCTGGAGACAAACGTTAATAGGCCCAAAAGGAATGTTGTTAGACCTAAACATTTAAATCAATATGTATTGTATTAATGCAGATGTACTTTGTTTAAAATTGGGGTATTTGTAGATCAATATCTGTTGTTGTATTTGTTAAGGGGGAAGATGTGTTATGTTCTTTACTGTATGTTATCTGTAGCAGGGCGCCTTTATGGAAGGTTCCCTGCAGTGAATTCTGGCGTGCTCAGCGGCATTCCAGAGGAGACAGTTGGCGGCTGGATTTCCCTCTGGAGGGCTGCTGAGGACGTCGGTGTTGATACGGAAAATAAAACACTGAAATACAAGAATAATTCTCGTGCTACTGATCTTCTTCCTGCACCGGATTCAACATTTCCCTCGGTGCCGGCTGAGCTAGAGGCCAAAATCTACAGGTAGGCACTTTGCAAAAAACACCTCTGTTTTCTTTAATAAATGTGATGTGTCCACGTTGCGTTTTGGTGCATTTCCTGTCGCGGGCGCTAGGCCTACCCACACAAGTGAGGTATCATTTTTATCGGGAGACTTGGGGGAATGCTGGGTGTAAAGAAATCTGTGGCTCCTCTCTGATTCCAGAACTTTCTGTCACCAAAATGTGAGGAAAATGTTTTTTTTTAGCCAAATTTTGAGGTTTGCAAAGGATTCTGGGTAACAGAACCTGGTCAGAGCCCCACAAGTCACCCCATCTTGGATTCCCCTAGGTCTCTAGTTTTAAACAATGCACAGGTTTGGTAGGTTTCCCTAGGTAGATACTTTGCACAAAACACCTCTGTTTTCTTTAAAAAAAATGTGATGTGTGCACATAGTGTTTTGGGGCATTTTCTGTAGCAGGCACTAGGCCTACCCACCCAAGTGAGGTACAATTTTTATCGGGAGACTTGGTGGAACACTGGGTTGAAGGAAGTTTGTGGCTCCCCTCAGATTCCAGAACTTTGGAGCACCAAAATGTGAGAAAAAAATATTTGTATTGCCAAATGTTGAGGTTGGCTAAGGATTCTGGGTAACAGAACCTAGTGAGAGCCCTACAACCCCATTATGAATTTTCCTATGTGTCGAGTTTTTTTAAAATGTATATGTTTGCTAGGTTTCCCTCAATACCGGCTGAGCTAGACACCAAAGTCAAAAGCCAGGCACTTTGCAAAAATAGGTCAGTTTTCTTTGGGAAAATGTGATGTGTCCGTGTGTTTTAGAGCATTTCCTGTTGGGGGCACTAGGCCTACCCACACAAGTGAGGGAATGCTTGGTGGAAGGAAATTTGTGGCTCCTCTCAGATTCCTGAACTTTCTATCACCGAAATGTGAGAAAAAAGTGTTTTTTTTTGCCAACTTTTGAGGTTTAGAAAAGATTCTGGGTAACATAACCTGGTGGGAGTGCCACAAGTTACCCCATTCTGGGTTCCCCTAGGTGTCTAGTTTTCAAAAATGTACAGGTTTGGTAGGTTTTTCTAGGTGCCGGCTGAGCTAGAGACAAAAATCCACAGCTAGGCACGTTCTGATAAGCATGTCAGATTTCAATGTAAAAATGTGATGTGTCCATGTTGTGTTTCCTGTCACGAGCATTAGGCCTACCCACTCAAGTGAGGTACCAGGAGACTTGGGGGAACACAGAACAAGAAGAACAAGTGTTATTGCTCCTTGTCTTTCTCTACATTTTTTCCTTCGAAATGTAAGACAGTGTGTAAAAAAGAAGTCTATTTGGAACATGCCCTGTAATTCACATGCTAGTATGGGGACCCTGGAATTCAGAGATGTGCAAATAATACTGCTTTTCAACATCTTATCTTATGCCCATTTTGGAAATACAAAGGTTTTCTTGATGCCTATTTTCCACTCTTTATATTTCACCAAATGAAATCCTGTATACCCGGTATACGATGAAAACTCATTGCAAGGTGCAGCTCCTTTATTGTCTCTGAGTAGCTAGGGTTCTTAATTTACCTACAAGCCCTATATACCCCCGCAACCAGAAGAGTCCAGCAGACGTAATGATATATTGCTTTCAAAAATCTAACATAGCTGGAAAAAATTATAGAAGAAAATGTGGGCAGAAATGGCTCTTTTTTCACCTCAATTTCAATATTGTTTTTACTGAAGCTGTTACTTTCTGTTAGGAAAACTTTGAAGGATCCACTCAAATGACCCATTGCTGAATTCAGAATGTTGTCTACTTTTCAGAAATGTTTAGCTGTCCAAGATCCAGCATTAGTTTTATATCCATTTCTGGCACTAACTGGAAGGAGGCTGAAAATACAAAGAAATTTAAAAATGATTTATGTCCCAGTAGAATGCCAAAATTGTGTTGAAAAATGTGGTTTTCTGATTCAAGTCTGCCTGTTCCTGAAAGCTGGTGATTTTAGCACCACAAACCCTTTGTTGATGTCATTTTCAGGGAAAAAACACAAGCTTCTTCTGCAGCTCTTTCCCCCCATTTTTTTAATTGATTTTTTAGCTGTATTTTCGCTAATTTCTTGGTCTCCTCCAGGGGAACTCACAAAGTCTGGGTACCTCTAAAATCCCTTGGATGTTGGAAAAAAGGACACAAATTTGGCATGGGTAGCTTATGTGGACAAAATGTTATGAGGGCCTAAGTGCAAACTACCCTAAATAGCCAAAAAAAGACTTGGCACCTGAGGGGGAAAAGGCCTGGCAGCGAAGGGATTAAAGTTGCATATCTCAGGATCTACATATTGGATTGTCGTCATCTTGTTGTTGTTTTATTTATAAAATCATAATTTATTTGTCTAACCTGATGTGGAGTCTTTTTGTGGTGTTTCACTGTGTTACTGTGTGAGTTATTGCCTAATATTTTACACATTGGGGGTCATTACGACTTTGGCGGGCGGCTACCGCCGTGCGGCTGCACTCACGCGGCCCCCATTATGACATTATGACCAAGTTTGCGCCCGCCGGCCCAGCGAGAATGAGGCCGCAACATAGGAGCCGGCTCCTAATGGAGCCGGCGGTTTTGCGGCCGTGCGACGGGTGCAGTTGCACCCGTCGCGCTTTTCACTGTCTGCTATGCAGGGCCCCAGGACACTCCTTACCGCCAGCCTCTTCCTGGTGGTGCAAACCGCCAGAAACAGGCTGGCAGTAGGGGGGTCATAATCCCCAGGGCTTATCACCGCCAGGGCTAAAACGGCAGTAAACCGCCGGCCCCGGCAGTGCGAACGCGGCGCTACCGCCGCGGTCGTAATAAGGGCCTCCGTACCGCCAGCCTGTTGGTGGTACGGACGCCACATTACCCCTGGCGGTCTCTGACCGCCAGGGTCGTAATGACCACCATTGTCTTCTAAGTTAAGCTTGCCTTCTCTGTGCAAAGCTACTGAAGGGTGAGCACAGGATAATTTAGGTTGTACTGTGACTTCCCCAACTAGGATTGTGGTCCCTGCTTGGACAGGGTGCATACCTCTGCCAACTAGATACCCAATTTCTAACAGTGACACATACAGGCAGTGTCTAGAAAGGGGGACCCAAAGAGGAGCAACACAAAGGGGGGGTGACCGGGGCTGGGAATTGATGAAGACCCCCCAATATCACCAGGGGACCTGGGAGGGCACAAGAAGGCACGGGCCTCTAGAACCACAGTAGACACCATCAACAGTTGAGGTGTGAGGCATGGCAGCAAACATCAGACTGCCTGGAGGATGGTGAGCAAAGGAGCCAAGCCACTTAGTGGGGGGCCAGGTTGGGAAAGAGGCCAAGTTGCAGTATGAAGATGGAGAGACTTTTTTTTACTCGCCCTCCTCCCCTGTTCCCCCTGCTCCCATGTGAGTGGCTACATCGGGCGTCCCTGCCCCTATGGGGACTCGCCTGCCATAGGACATTTTGCACAAATGGGTTGAATCTGGGGGCGCTCAGAAGCAGGAGAACTGCCTCTGGGAGCTGCTTAACTACATGTCTGCAGTGAATCATTAAACAGAGCTGAATCGATGAAACAATGGCCTTTCATAGTGATGTGGAAACTGACCAATGGACCAATTTTTTATTTCCACAGGCCTATCCTGAGTCTAGTATACTCAATGATGAACAGTCCTGAAAAAGGTCAGACGACCTTTACTAACCCACTGTACTCTGCTGAAACTGCTTTCAATTCAAGGCTTGCTCAAAAACATATATTATGATATGCAGGTACCTTGCTTACCCAGGAACAGCCACTTAGATCTATAACCATACAGTGCTTTACTTTCAGGCTCACCCTTGATTGGTCAAGGGTGATGGAGAAACTGGTTTTGTGAACTCTGGACAGTACCAGCTGTTAGGGCATGTGGACATCTCCCCTTGCACCATATTGTATCACGCTTAGCATGCAGGCCACATGGCCTATTCCTGAATGTTGAATTGTCTGTGTAATCTGCACATCTCCTGATCAAATTCACAACATGTATTAATGGAGAAGGCACCATTCTGGTACTCTGATTGGACAATGTACTTTCACGCCTTTGTGGGTTTCATGTTTAAAAGACCTGATGGAACTTCTCAAAATTGGTTTTGTGGTCAAGGACACTTGGCTCTTTTATCACAAATATACTGCATTTTAAATTGACTCTGTCTGTGTCTCTTTATTTGAAGGAGCTTCCACAGTGTCAAAAAAGATACCATGCTGAAGGATATGCTCATTAATCCCTCCACTAAGAAGGCTGATCAGCTTTGTGATATGTCCCCTACCCTTTGAACACCTCCCATAAAATAGAAGCTGCAGACTTTTCAGAGGGTGAAGTGCAGATCATATACACCTTTATGGAACAACTATTTAATACACTGTGGGAGATATAACTGCCCTGCAACAGGAAGCTCTAGATATTAATAAAGTCCTCTGGGAGATGGGGGGGCATAGGACTTCAAGTTGATGTCCTGGAACAGAGCAGTGAAGCAGGAGAGGAAAAAATGTACAGCTACTGACATTAACTACTTGAATTGCAAGCTAGGAATACAGATATGCAACTCCACCTGGAAGATCTCAAGAACAGGTCCTGCTGGTCGAACATATTGATTAAGGTTGTTCCCCTCCGGACTGATTTCAGGAATTTAGAGAACTATGTGATTTGCCTTTTCTATCATGTCTTGCCAGAATTTTTTAGAGAAAGACATTGTACTTGACCTCACACACAGGGCAGGCCACTGGTCTAAAGCCACAGGAACACTTTAAGACATACTGATCTGTGTCCACCATTATCGTCAAAAGGAAACTATTATGGCAGTGATGTTGGACCATAGTTTGATCACTTTTGAGGGAATGAAGGCATGACTCTACCAAGACTTCTGCACTATCAAACTGCAATGCCACTGAGAGCTTAAGCCAGCCATTATATTCCTCCGGGAGAATCAGATAAAAATGGTGACATTGTTTAAATTAATCTTTACCTGGAACAATGAGACACACATAACCCGCAGCTTGAAAGAGGCCTGATCAGTTCTGAAACTGAAGCTCCCACAAGACAAAGAAACTCGACCTCAGATGCCGCATACCCCACCCCTAGAATCGGGCATGAACAGAAGAACACGCCACCCTTTGTGGAAGAAAACAGGCAATCTTACAGCAGCTAACAGCTGCAGTGAACATTCAGCCTTGGTCTAGCAGCTTCATCAGCAAGGGCTCTCCTAAGGAAGAGAATCCACTTAGAGCACTGAGGCAAAAAATGTGTGGCGGCAATATGTGTAACAGGTGGCGGCAATATGTGTAACTCTCCCACTGTTGATGATATACCCTTTCAGGTGTCTTGGGGACTGGCCACATCTGTCTCTCTACTGATGAACCTACCAGCATCACAGTAGCATGGCTGTGCCACCCTGCCTCACATCCAGTTGTACTCAAAGCCAGTGTCATTACTCCAGACTACTCAAACCTTCTAGCTCCTGGAATTGTAGTGATTGTTGTCCCCAGTTCAGTTTCCTCTCTACCAGACCCATGCTTGGGGATTTTGCTGTTTCACCACTACATCTTTAATGGAAAACACAATCTGGTCTGTCAACGAGGGGGCTCTAGCAGTTACTCCCAGGCCCACTCTCTTTGATCCACCACAGATAATTGGAGTAAACATTCTAAGTCTGAATGTTCATGGGCTTTATGTCCCAGCAAAACAGTTAGAGCTCCTCACAATGCTCAAAGACTCAAATGTGACATTTGTCTCCTGCAAGAGACCTACCTCCTTAAGGGAGATTAGAGGGACATGAGATCCCAATTGTTTTATCAGCAGTACTTTTCCTCATTTCCAGGGTCAGGTTCTCCAAACACAAGTGGAACTGATGGGTAGGCACCTTTCCTTGAGACTCTCACTGCAAACGCACACTTTCACAGTTGCCACCATATACACCTCTAATGACCATCAAGAGAAATTCATATTGACCACTATTGGGCGTGTACAGACCACTCCAGATGCCCATTGAAGACCCATCAGTATGCAGATGAATGCAGATGCAGTTGAGTGTTTTTTGTTTATGGCTGTCTGGAGCGAATGTACAAGAGGAGCTGCCACCCAGCACAGACCAAGTGCTATGGGTTCAGAGTGAGTAGAGGATTGAAGACAGGCTGTAAGGCACAGAGAGCAGTAAGATCAGAAAAATGTCTACTTTCTAAAAGTACCATTTCTAAATAAGTAATGTTAAATCCAACTTTACCACTAAGCAGGATTTCTCACTACCATTCCAAACATACCAAATATGACAGCTCCACTCCTTTCAGATCAGAAATTACCACTTAAAAGTATATAATGGAGTTCCTAATGCTGGCCTATAGGAGGCTTGCGGTTCACAAGAGTGAAAAATTACTTTGGGAGTTTTTCGCTATCAGGATATGTAAACTTACAAGTACATGTCCTGCCTTTATTAACATGACACCCTGCCCTACGGGCTACCTAGGACCTACCTTAGGGGTCACATATGTAAAATAGGGGATTTTAAGGCTTGGCAAGTACTTTTAAATGCCAAGTCGAAATGGCAGTGAAACTGCACACAGGCTCTGCAATGGCAGGACTGAGATGTAGTTAAGGGGCTCCATATGTGGGAGGCACACTCAGTGCTGCAGCCTCACTAGTAACATTTAATTTAGGGGCCTTGGTCACCTATAGACAATTTTACTAGGGACGTACAGGTAAATTAAATATGCCAATTGGGTAGGAGCCAGTGTTACCTTGTTTAGGGGAGAGAGCACAAACATTTTAGCACTGGTCAGCAAAGGGTAAAGTGTGCAGAGTCCTAAAAACATTAAAAATGACATCAGAAAAATGGAGGGAGGCAGGCAACAAGTTGGGGAAAAATCACCAAAGGCTGTCAGGTCTAACAGTCACAATATCGCACTCCAGCTCCTCCGTTCCTGTGTGGAGTCCAACTGCCTTGTACAGGGCATCAGATCCCTTGTAGTGTCGTCAGTTATGGGGCTTCAGCTGGTTCGGGTTCCTGCAGTGCCTGTGGTACATATACTATTGCTCTGAGCTCCTCTCATTGCTGAGTTACTGGGCAGCCATATGCTGGATGGCACAGCTGGGGCCTCATCATTCAGTCAATGCGAGGGCTGCCAACTTGACTGCAAATGCTCTCCCGCAGTCTCTGCAATCGCTGCAACCCAGTCACCATCACTGGCCCCCCACAGTATGATCATCTATGGAGCTACAAGTAGAACGGGGCTTCCAGGCGGTGTGTTGTAACACAGCACTCTTCACCTTTTGGCCGTGTGGCAAAGTTCTCTACTCTGGTCCATCATTCGGTCTCCCTGTAGGCCACCATCTTGATCACTGATGCTGTTGTATGGTCTCTGCACCCCCTGCTTTCCTGATTTCTCCAGAGATGGATAGCAAATTTGGCTTTGTATGTTCCCTGAAATGTCTCCCACTGCAGCCTGCACTTCAGTCAGTCAGGTAGCAGTTCAATCTGCCCACCAACAAAATCGGGCAGCAGAGCTCCATGGGATAACTCCTACTCAGGCATCATATTGGACATGCCCCCGATTAGTTTTTTGTTGTTCTGGTCTTGTTTTATTTATTAAACTTTACTCTATATGTCAAAATTTTTGTGGGATTTTCCTTGCGTTGTGTTGTCACCTTATTAGTGTTTGAAGTGCTGAATAAATACTTAACAAATTGTCTGTTACGTAGTGCGCTGGACTTCTCACCTCTGGATACCGAGTTGGCAAATACTCCAAGTCTCTTACAGGTTCTGCATACTCCCAGATAAGGGCGACCCCCTTCTAGTGGCCACGGTGTCGCTTGACAGGCTACGCCAAAGCAGACCGTACCTTCCAGAAGGAGTCCCAGAGGAAAAAAAAAACAACACTAGGGAAAAAACCTCAAACAGGAACTCCTGAAGAACAACAAGAAAAAATAGGACTTGACAACAGAAACAAAAATAGGCAAATCTACCAAGGTAAAAAGCAGGAACAAAGAACAGGCAAAAATCTCCCAAAGCAAAAAGCAGAAACAAAGAACAGGCAAAAATCTCCCAAGGCAAAAAGCAGGAACAAAGAACAGGAGCGAACAGCACAACCAGAAGGAAGTGTTTGCAACGCAAGGAGGAACAAGACTGACTGACTTATATACTGAGAAAAGGGAAGTGACATCACAGGAAAAGGAAAGAACATCATCTTGAATTGGGAAGAGCCCATAGACCAGTATAGGAAAAAGAAAGTATTAGAAATGAAAAACAGAGCATGCTAGGACAAAAACACGAAGAAGACAAGATGGGCACAACATGGACAGAGACAGGCAAAAAGACCAGCCAAACCCACCACCAACACCAAAAAGAAGAAAAAAGGGCTACAGGTAAGTGTAGCGCGACCGGGAGTGAAATATATGCTTCCCAGGATGTGTAGTCAAAGAACGCGGGGAATGGCGCTCCAACTCTCGGTAGCGCATTCCATCTGCGAGGACAGAAAGAGACGCCGCGTCTGAGTGCGGCGTTACTTTGTCTCAAAGTGAACCCTTCCTGCTTTGTGTCAAGCTACCAGAGGGTTGAGCACATGTTAATTTGGGATTTACTTGCGCCTCACCCTGACAAGGACTGGGGTTGCTGCTTGGGTAAGGTTCTGCTGCCTACAATTAGTAAACCAATTTCTTAAAGTCTGTAAATTGACCCCATAGGTTTTACTATGCAGCACTACATAATGCAGGTCAGTTCAAGGAAGATAAGTACTATGCAGGCTGTTTTCGCTTATTTGCAACACAGTACTTTAGTATGCACTAATTTTTGTTTATTACATTATGGCCCTGATTCTGACCTTGGCGGACGGCGGAGGCCGTCAGCCAAGGTACCGCCGCCAAAT
Source organism: Pleurodeles waltl (assembly GCF_031143425.1). Taxonomy (NCBI): domain Eukaryota; kingdom Metazoa; phylum Chordata; class Amphibia; order Caudata; family Salamandridae; genus Pleurodeles; species Pleurodeles waltl. Next base: position 1,144,798,026 of record NC_090437.1, on the reverse strand, counting down.
GACCGCACCGCAGTCAGAAGACCGCGGCGGCCATTCAGACATTTCCTCTGGGCCGGCGGGCGCTCTCCAAAAGAGTGCCCGCCGGCCCAGAGGAAATGCCCCTGCAACGAGGATGCCGGCTCAGAATTGAGCCGGCGTAGTTGCAGGGGTGCGACGGGTGCAGTTGCACCCGTCGCGTATTTCAGTGTCTGCAAAGCAGACACTGAAATACTTTGCGGGCCCTCTTACGGGGGCCCCGCGGCACCCCCTACCGCCATCCTGTTCATGGCGGGTTTCCCGCCATGAACAGGATGGCGGTAGGGGGTGTCAGAATCCCCATGGCGCTCCGCCGCCATGGAGGATTCCCCCGAGCAGCGGAAAGTCGGTGGGAGCCCGCCGACTTTCCGCTTCTGACCGCGGCTGAACCGCCGCGGTCAGAATGCTCGTGGGAGCACCGCCAGCCTGTTGGCGGTGCTCCCGTGGTCGGTGGCCCTGGCGGCCACCGGCCGCCAGGGTCAGAATGACCCCCTATATATTTTAATATAAATTAGAAAACCAAAAAGAAGGATAGGTAAGGATTAGGAACAGGTTTTTTAAAGATCAGAGTGAGTAAATGTAAAGGGACATAAGGGTGTTTTAAGGTTCAGAGGTGGGTAAAGGGAAAAGGAGATAGGAGTTCTTAAGGTTCAGGGGAGGGTAGAGGTAAAGGGATAAGAATGCTATGGGTTCAGAGTGAGTAGAGTTTAAGGGAGATAACTTTTTTAGTTGTTACAGGTCAGCAGACCTATAGGGAGATATGGGTTCATTAGGGTTCAGGGGCGTGGGCAGGTAGAGGTAAGGAGGTTTAAGGTTTGGGATTCAGGGAGGATAGAGGTGAAGGGATGTATGTTTTTTAGGGTCCAGGGAGGTTAGAGGTACAGGGAGGTAAAGCAAATTTTAGGTTTCAGTGGCAGGTACATACAAGAGACATAAGGGTTTTTCGTGTTCAAGGGTCAGCAGAGACATAGGAAGGCACAGGGTTTTAATGTTCAGGGCCAGGTAGAGGTAAGAGGGTAAGGGTTTTAAGGCATCCAGGATGGGTAGAGGAAAGGAACGTAATTTTTTTCAGGGCCAATATACATGTAAATACATTTTTACTTTTTATTGTGAACCTTGGGGTATTGCTAGGTGGTAGGAAGTGTGTAGCTCTCCATAGATTCCAGAACTTCATATCACAGAAATGTGAGGAAAATCTTTTTTTCATCAATGTTTGAGAACTTCAAGGGATTCTGGGTAAGGAAAACTGGTGAGGGAGATGCAAGTCACCTTACCCTGTGTTCTCCTATGTATCTAGCTTTCAGAAATGTGCAGGTTTGCTTGGTTTTACTAAGTTCCAGCTGAGCTAGGACCCAAAATCCACAGCTTCTGACATTGCAAAAAAAATGGTAGGTTTTCAGTGGAAAAAAGTGATGTGTCCACGTTGCATTTTGGGCCGTTTCCTGCCATCGGCACTAGGTGTACCAAAACAAGTGAGGTGCAACCTTTAACAAAAAACTTGGGGGAATGCAAGGTAGTATGGAGCTTGGGGCTCCACACAGTTTCCAGTACTTTCCATCACAGAACTATAAGGAAACTTTAGTGCTATGTGGTAAAGGTTGAAGTTTATCATAGATTCTGGGTAAGAAAACCTGGTGAGAGCCAAGGAAGTCAGTATCAGTATCAATTTATTGTATAGATAAAGAAAAACATAACATTGTTTGTGCATATTCATGCAACCAGTAAAATTATTTCTAAAGTTCAAAGTGCAACCTAGTGACACCCAAAGAACAAGATTAGCTGTGCTGGACTTTTTTGCTTATGCAGGGTCATCCCCAATCTTTTTCCCTGCTGCCTCCTATTCTTCTGACCTGTTGCTGTTGGCTTTTGAACTCTGAGCGCTTTACCACTGCTAACCAGTGTTAAAGTGCATTTGCTCTCTGTGTAAATTGTATGTAATTGGTTTATCCATGATTGGCATATTTGATTTACTAGTAAGTCCCTAGTAAGGTGCACTACAGGTGCCAGGGCCTGTAAGTCAAATGCTACTAGTGGGCCTTCAGCAGTGGTTGTGCCACCCACTTAAATAGCTCTGTAATCATGTCTCAGACCTGCCATTGCAGTGTCTGTGTGTGCAGTTTTAACTGTAAGTTCGACTTGGCAAGTGTACCCACTTGCCAGGCCTAAACCGTCCCTTTTCTTACATGCCAGACACCACTAAGGTAGGCCCTAGGTAGCCCCAAGGGCAGGGTGCAGTGTATGGTTAAGGTAGGACATAAAGTAATGTGCTTTATATGTCCTGACAGTAAAATATTGCTAAATTTGTTTTTCACTGTTGCAAGGCCTGTCCCTCTCATAGGTTTACATGGGGGCTACCTTTAAATCTGATTAAAGTGTAGATTCCCTTTGGGAGTGGATGGACATGTGGAGTTTGGGGTGTCTGAGCTCACAATTTAAAAATACATCTCTTAGTAAAGTTGATTTTATGATTGTGTGTTTGAAAATGCCACTTTTAGAAAGTGGGGATTTTCTTGCTTATACTATTTCTGACTCTGCCTGTTTGTGGATTCCCCGTCTGGGTCAGTTTGACAGTTGGGCTGGTTGCACCTCACACTAGACAGTGACACAAAGGGAGCTGGTGTGTAGTCTGCATTTCCTGATGAGCCATCTGTGCTAGGAGGGAGGGGAGGAGTGGTCACTCACACCTGAAAGGGCTGTGCCTGACCTTACACAATGCAGTCTCCAACCCCCTGGTGAGTGTCTGGGGCCTGGCCTGGGCAAGGCAGGATTTCACATTCAAAAGAGACTTTCTTTGAAGTAGGACTACTTCAAAGGAGAAATTGGGTATATGAAGGGTACCCAAAACCACAGACTTTAGAAAACTTCTGGAAACCAAGAGGAACCTCTACCTGGAGAAGAGCTGAAGAGCCGAGGAAGAAGAGCTGCCCTGCCTGTGACTGTGCTTTGTGGAGCTATCCTGCAGTTGCTGCTTCTGCCAGAGTAAGAGGGCAAAGACTGGACTTTGTGTGCCTTCCATCTTGTGAAGATCTCCAAGGGCTTGATTTAGAGCTTGCCTCCTGTTGTTTGAAGTCTCAGGGACAGACTTCTCTCTGCCAGCACCTGGAGTCTCTGGAGAGGCTCCTACTCTGCCCTGTGGTGCCCATCCAGTTCCTGGGACCCTGAAGGAGAAGCTGGCAGCTTAAGAGGAAGAAATCCACGCACAGAACGCCGTGCGGGGAAAAGATCGATGCAACTCCGATCTGCGGCTGTGAAAACGACACGCTTCCGGCTTTTCGGCTGAAAATCGACACTCGCCTGTAACGCAACTGAAGAATCGACATATACAGAGCTGGAGAAATGCCACGCAGCATCGCTGACGGAGGCTCGGAGATCGCAACCTGTGCTGCATGGTTTTTGGATCAGCTTGCAGCTGAATTTCTGACGCAAACACTGCTGGGCGTGTGAAAACAATACAAGGCTTGCCAGGACCCGAGAATGCTGACCAGATCGACGCATCGCTCTCCTACAGAGAGAAGAAACAACGCGCCCCAACCCGACAAAAGGAGAAACAACGCAAGGTCTCGTGAGTGAGTGAAATCGACGCATCGCATGCCCTTTTTGATGCACACTTGCCTATGCGGGGTTATTTTAGACACACCCAAAGGTACATTTTCACGCTAACAGTGTTAGTGTGTGTTTGAAACTACATAAAGACTCTTTTTGCTTTTTAATTGATAACTTGACTTGTGTATTGTGGATTTTTGTCATTTTGGTCTTGTTTTGTTGAGATAAATATTTCCTATATTTCTAAACTTGTGTTGTGTAATTTTGTAGTGCTTTCATTACGTTACTGTGTGTGTTGGTACAAATACTTTACACCTAGCACTCTGAAGTTAAGCCTAAGGCTCTGCCAACCTTCCACGGGGGTAAGCAGGAGTTAGCTGAGTGTGATTCTCTTTTACCCTGACTAGAGTGAGGGTCCTTGCTTGAACAGGGGGTAATCTGACTGTCAACCAAAGACTCCACTTCTAACATTCGTGGCAGTGGTGTGATTTGGACTTGCATTTGTACTTGACATACAGTGATTAAGTGTACACTACTGTTTGAGTTCAGACCACCACGTGACCACATACTACTTGTCTTGTGATTTTGCTCTTAATAGCCTCTGAGCTGTCAGGCTGGGGTTTCCCTACCAGATATGAAGTGTTTAAGGGAAGTATAATGCCTGAGGACATTAGGGAAACAGTGTCTTTCTGAAATGAAGCAAGCCACAGCTACCTATTTTCAAAGTTAGGAAGGAGATGGTATTGAGCACTAGTGCATCACTTTAGAAAGATGTAATTGCCTTTTGTAGTTGCCAATGCCATGGGTTCCCTGGACTCTCAAAAGTGTCTCTCAGGATAACCTTGAGTGAACTCCCGGGTGTAGGAGGCTGGACTGGCTTGTAGTGAGTACCAAGGGGTACTTGCACCTTGCACCAGGCCCAGTTATCCCTTATTAGTGTATAGGGTGTCTAGCAGCTTAGGCTGATAGATAATGGTAGCTTAGCAGAGCAGCTTAGGCTGAACTAGGAGACGTGTGAAGCTACCACAGTACCACAAGTGTCACTTGCACAATATCATAAGAAAACACAATACACAGTTATACTAAAAATAAAGGTACTTTATTTTTATGACAATATGCCAAAGTATCTTAGAGTGTACCCTCAGTGAGAGGATAGGAAATATACACAAGATATATATACACAATAGCAAAAATATGCAGTATAGTCTTAGAAAACAGTGCAAACAATGTATAGTTACAATAGGATGCAATGGGGACACATAGGGATAGGGGCAACACAAACCATATACTCCAAAAGTGGAATGCGAACCACGAATGGACCCCAAACCTATGTGACCTTGTAGAGGGTCGCTGGGACTATTAGAAAATAGTGAGAGTTAGAAAAATAACCCTCCCCAAGACCCTGAAAAGTGAGTGCAAAGTGCACTAAAGTTCCCCTAAGGACAAAGAAGTTGTGTTAGAGGAATAATGCAGGAAAGACACAAACCAACAATGCAACAATGATGGATTTCCAATCTAGGGTACCTGTGGAACAAGGGGACCAAGTCCGAAAGTCACAAGCAAGTCGGAGATGGGCATATGCCCAGGAAATGCCAGCTGTGGATGCAAAGAAGCTTCTACTGGACAGAAGAAGCTGAGGTTTCTGCAGGAACAAAAAAGGCTAGAGACTTCCCCTTTGGTGGAAGGATCCCTCTCGCCGTGGAGAGTCGTGCAAAAGTGTTTTCTCGCCGAAAGAACGCCAACAAGCCTTGCTAGCTGCAAATCGTGCAGTTACCGTTTTTGGATGCTGCTCTGGCCCAGGAGGGACCAGGAGGTCGCAAATTGGACCAGGAGGTAGAGGGGACGTCGAGAAAGACAATGAGCCCTCTTAGCAGCAGATAGCACCCAGATAAGTGCCAGAAAAAGGCACTACAAGGATGTGTGAAACTGTGCTCACATGAAGTTACACAAAGGAGTCCCACGTCGCCGGAGACCAACTTAGAAAGTCGTGCAATGCAGTTTAGAGTGCCGTGGACCCAGGCTTGGCTGTGCACAAAGGATTTCCGCCGGAAGTGCACAGGGGCCGGAGTAGCTGCAAAAGTCGCGGTTCCCAGCAATGCAGTCTAGCGAGGTGAGGTAAGGACTTACCTCCACCAAACTTTGACTGAAGAGTCACTGGACTGTGGGAGTCACTTGGACAGAGTTGCTGGATTCGAGGGACCTCGCTCGTCGTGCTGAGAGGAGACCCAAGGGACCGGTAATGCAGCTTTTTGGTGCCTGCGGTTGCAGGGGGAAGATTCCGTCGACCCACGGGAGATTTCTTCAGAGCTTCTAGTGCAGAGAGGAGGCAGACTACCCCCACAGCATGCACCACCAGGAAAACAGTCGAGAAGGCGGCAGGATCAGCGTTACAGAGTTGCAGTAGTCATCTTAGCTACTATGTTGCAGTTTTGCAGGCTTCCAGCGCGGTCAGTAGTGGATTCCTTGGCAGAAGGTGAAGAGAGAGATGCAGAGGAACTCGGATGAGCTCTTGCATTCGTTATCTAAAGTTTCCCCAGAGACAGAGACCCTAAATAGCCAGAAAAGAGGGTTTGGCTACCTAGGAGAGAGGATAGGCTAGCAACACCTGAAGGAGCCTATCAGAAGGAGTCTCTGACGTCACCCGGTGGCACTGGCCACTCAGAGCAGTCCAGTGTGCCAGCAGCACCTCTGTTTCCAAGATGGCAGAGGTCTGGAGCACACTGGAGGAGCTCTGGACACCTCCCAGGGGAGGTGCAGGTCAGGGGAGTGGTCACTCCCTTTTCCTTTGTCCAGTTTCGCGCCAGAGCAGGGCTAAGGGGTCCCCTGAACCGGTGTAGACTGGCTTATGCAGAATTGGGCACATCTGTGCCCAAGAAAGCATTTCCGGAGGCTGGGGGAGGCTACTCCTCCCCTGCCTTCACACCATTTTCCAAAGGGAGAGGGTGTAACACCGTCTCTCAGAGGAAGTCCTTTGTTCTGCCATCCTGGGCCAGGCCTGGCTGGACCCTAGGAGGGCAGATGCCTGTCTGAGGGGTTGGCAGCAGCAGCAGCTGCAGTGAAACCCCAGGAAAGGCAGTTTGGCAGTACCAGGGTCTGTGCTACAGACCACTGGGATCATGGGATTGTGCCAACTATGCCAGGATGGCATAGAGGGGGCAATTCCATGATCATAGACATGTTACATGGCCATATTCGGAGTTACCATTGTGAAGCTACATATAGGTAGTGACCTATATGTAGTGCACGCGTGTAATGGTGTCCCCGCACTCACAAAGTCCGGGGAATTGGCCCTGAACAATGTGGGGGCACCTTGGCTAGTGCCAGGGTGCCCTCACACTAAGTAACTTTGCACCTAACCTTTACCAGGTAAAGGTTAGACAAATAGGTGACTTATAAGTTACTTAAGTGCAGTGTAAAATGGCTGTGAAATAACGTGGACGTTATTTCACTCAGGCTGCAGTGGCAGGCCTGTGTAAGAATTGTCAGAGCTCCCTATGGGTGTCAAAAGAAATGCTGCAGCCCATAGGGATCTCCTGGAACCCCAATACCCTGGGTACCTCAGTACCATATACTAGGGAATTATAAGGGTGTTCCAGTAAGCCAATGTAAATTGGTAAAATTGGTCACTAGCCTGTTAGTGACAATTTGAAAGAAATGAGAGAGCATAACCACTGAGGTTCTGGTTAGCAGAGCCTCAGTGAGACAGTTAGGCACCACACAGGGAACACATACATATAGGCCACAAACTTATGAGCACTGGGGTCCTGACTAGCAGGGTCCCAGTGACACATAACAAACATACTGAAAACATAGGGTTTTCACTATGAGCACTGGGCCCTGGCTAGCAGGATCCCAGTGAGACAGTGAAAACACCCTGACATACACTCACAAACAGGCCAAAAGTGGGGGTGACAAGGCTAGAAAGAGGCTACTTTCTCACACTGGGCACCTTCAGTATGCGCATGTAGGGCCAGATTCAGAAGCAACTGGTGCTGCACCAATATTGGCAGCATCGCACTGTGTCAGTTCTGAAATGCAGGGATGCACAGTATTTACAAAAATATTGTGCACTCCTGTGTTTCCCATAGCACTGGTGCTAAATTTACCTGCCTAGCACCAGCGCAGGAACTCTTGCACCATAGTGCAAGGGTGTCTGCATTGAAGGGAGTGATTGTTTATGTGCAGGAAGGTGTCCCAGATTGAAGATTTCTGGTATATCTGGGGCAGTGTCAAAAGCAATGGCTGTTGTGGTGGAATGCCCACAACAACACCCAGTGCCCGCCCCTCTGCCACGCCGCCTTATAAATATGTTGCTCCGGTGCCACAGGATCATCACAACAATGACGCTCCAGTGGTGCTAGGGGCTTGTAAATATGCCCCATAGTATTTCAGAATGTCAGACTCACAAGTTAGCCATTGATTTGACAGGTTGAATTTCAGGTGAATTCTAGAACTATGAAGATACCTAGGCAGTTGAAAGACTTTCTGATAACCTGAGCAATGTGCATGATCTAGACTCAAAGCGCAGGCCCAGGAAAAGCCTGGTACCTGTAGTGTAGTACTGGGATGAGGGAAGTTTTCATGGCTTTAAGCATTGGTGTAGCAGAGACTCTTTTCAATTTCTTATTAAGGCAGGCAAGACCGTATATACAGCTTTGTTTTTTAGCAAACCTCTATGAAGTAAGGGTTTGGAGGTCTCTGTGAACCAATCCCCCAGGTAATTATATGTCATTGCTGTTTTAATAGTCATGGACCTCATACGCCATGAGAGAAGTTTCTTGTTCTTCTGGCAGCTGGAAATCAGGACTTTGGTTCTGCCTTATTAATTGTAGGATAGGATTTTTCACTGTATGTATGGAGGGTACTCAGTGCTTGCTATATGCCCACTTTGTTGTGATTCATTATTACAATATCATTAGCATATTGAAGAATCTATAAAGTCAAGTGACCAAGTTGTGGAGGGGCCAGACAGCTGCTTACCAGAGCTTTACCCAGGTGTGCTGTGTGTAGGTTGAAAAGCAGGGATGAGAAAACGTAGCCTTGCCTCAGACCACTCTGGGTGTTCATTTTAGAGGTGACAGTGTGTGGCCCAGTTCTCACACAGACCCATGTGTCTGAATAAAGAGAAATTATAGCTCTGAAGAGATTAGAGGGAATGCCCCACATGTTTAGTTTTTTTTCATAACATGGGTTGGTCTACCTTATCAAAGGCAGCTCTACTGTATAATCAATCAAACAGCAGAAGAATGGAAGCTGTTTTCCTTGGGCTGCTTGATGACTGAGGGCAGCAAGTGTGGTAATGTTGTCTGTAGTTTATGCTGCTGCTCAAAGGCCTGTCTGAAAGAATGGGAGAACATCATTGTCCAGAGGCCAAGCCTCTTGCTGTTTAACTAACAACTGAGTGTAGGCTTCGGCCCCTTCTTGAATATAGGGCACAGTATGGAGCCCCTAAATGCATATGGGACTTGGGTGGAAAAGAAGGCTTGGTTACAAACAGGAGTTAAGACCTTTGCCCAATCCTCCAAGGTGCATTTACAAACCCCAGCAGGAAGGCTGTTGGGTCCTGGCACCCCTTTGTTTTTCATTCCCTTAATGGTTTTGCAAACCTGGGCCATGATTAAATCCTGCTGGGTCCATGTGGATTGGTCTGGAGACCCCCGTTTATCTGTGTAGACTGGTGTGACTGGGTGACTAGAATATAGCGCTGTTACATGACTTACCCAAACTCTTTCTGCGACTCCATTGTCCCTGGTTGAATTTGGGATTTGGGACTTTTAGTTTGTAAATGTGATTCCAAAAGCAAGCTAGGCTGTTCTCCTGAAGCATTTGATGTATCTTTAGCCACTCCTTTTCTTCTAAAGCTTTATTTGCTTCCCACACTGCATATTATGTTCTGATAGCTGCTGCAGTTTTAGTGGTGGGGTTGCACTTGTGATCGAGCAAGGACCATCTTAACGTTCTCCTTGTGGTGACAATGACTTTGTTGTACTGCTGGTTGAACTGATCCTTCCCTGTTGCCCTTAAAAGTTGCTTGCAGCCCCCGGTTGCTAATAAAGATACCACAAGCTCTGTGGTCAGTCTACCCCACATGTTTTGCATGTCCCCCTGAGTAATACTATCGTTGGTAGTCACCTTACAAACCCACTTAGTCACCTTTGAGGTATCTGTGGACCCCTATTTGATCCTCCTGACTAAATGTGTTGCTTTTGCTCGTGTAGAGGAGCCCACTGCCCAATATTTGGCACCCATGGGAACTCCTACATCTATGATTAGTGCCAGAGGATTGTGGTCACTTTCACACCTATTCGTGACCTCAATGTTAATGAGATAACTTACTAGGGATTCAACCAGAAATATATAGTCAATCGTTTTAAAGTAAAGGGGAGCTTGTCGTGGGGAGCTCAAGCTTTGAATGCTTGTTTGGCAGAGATTAGTTCGAAATTATCCAGAAGATCTTTTATTTTTTCCTGCTCCTTGGTTTTTTGGGCAGCAGTGCTTATGTTTCCCAGCCCCTCATGTTACAATTACCTATGAGCAGAACTTCATGTGAGGAGAAGACCAGACGAATGGCTTCTAAGCTATTGCAGAGGTCATCAGTTGCGCGCAGTTTTTCAGGAGGATGGGGTCTATTTATGACAGATTACTAACCCTGAGATTATTGCCACTTGCAAAGCCGGGGAGTTTTGGTTGAGGGGTGCAACTTCAATCTTGCCAGTGTCCTTAACGAAGAATGAGAGGCCCCCCGATGGCCAGTCAAATAGGTGGGTCCATTTTGCTGACTTAAAAAGCTTGTAGAAGCCATGTAGAACTATTGGAGTAAGCACCCACATCTCCTGTAAGCAAATAATGTCACCATTTAGCAAGATTGTCACTGCAGATTCATTTGTCAATGTTGGCCTCAGACCTGCCACGTTCCACAAAGTAATTGTAAACTTTGGCTCCATCAAGTGTTTCGACATTCGAAAACAGCTTGGTTAATGACGGCAAGGAATAATCCTCTTGTGAGCCGCACTGGAAGTTACCCAACTGGCTCCACACGTCATTGTCGTTACTTCATGTCATATATCTTACATTTCTTTGATTATGGGCACATAATACTTCTAGGGAGTTTACAGCTTTTGTTGCATCTGGAAGTCCGTCATGTGTACTGCCCCATGCCCTTCTCAGGATGCTCCTATGCACCCTGGGGGACTCCTGCGGCAGTAAGACATGAGAGCATTTCAGAGAGAATATGTATATTGTTTGCACCCCTTAGAGAAAAGCTAGAATCTTGCTGCATGTTTTCTACACATTTCAGCTACAACAGCTTTCTTCTTTTAAAAATTGACTTTTGTACAACTGTTACAAATTAACAGGTTTTTGATGTGTTTAATTTCCCATCTTTATTCTTCATTTTAGCAAACATTCTCACTCTTTCATATGAAACAGCTACACATCAAGGTTTTAAGTGAGGTGAGGGTGTGACCATATATTGTATGGGATAAAGGACCCCTGGCATACATGACAAAGATATTTCAAGTCCTCTCGGAGTTCCACAACCATATAAAGGAACTTGGCCTTAGGCCTCATTCCACAATATAGTTAGGAAACTTCTCTGTGGATTGCAAAATCCTTATAACGTACGGCAGGGGGTACTTTATCCTGTATATAATCGTTATTCACCCTCAGTCTTAGACTGAATCCCATGAATGTCACCTACAACGTGGGATTCCATTGTTTTCTTATACCAGAATAAGCGTTCACTGATTAATGAATACGATTTTTTAACGCTGAGCAGCATCCTGAAATGCACTCATCTTATGGATATGTGGTGTTCTATAAATTAGTAAAATATAAAAGATGTACATAAATATGTAATGCATGAATGCACGAACAGATACATAAATAAACAATACCAGTTTTCGCCCTTTTTCACCAACAGTGGATAGAAAGATTTCAAAACGTACAGAAGAATATGCAGAGCAGACTTTCTGCATGTTTATTGTAATCACTTTATCCATTCCACTAGAACTGTGCAAGGATAATTCGTCCTCTGATGTGTTGTTTTAAGACGGTTGTATTATGTGCGCGCATGCTCGCGAGAAATAGGTGAAGAGGGCGAATGGGTATATGCCAGATGATTTGTTTAACTTTGTATATTTAAAAAGGCGGAAGCCTATGCTTTTTCCCTTATGTGCAGCCCCATCTGCCTCCAAAGAATGTCCTCGGGGAAAGAGAACAGCTTGCACTATGTTCTTGCAAAAAGAGTGCATGCATTAGGAGAAAAATTGTACATTCTACCCAATCAGTTTGTCTTTTAGAAATAAAACCAGATTTAATTTTGAGACACTACAACTTTTCCATTAAAATCTCGATTTTGTAAATATTTTTATCTTGAAAAAACCCCAAAATTTCATAATTTATGTTTTTGATGTATACTTGTTTCTATATTTTTGTGAATTGTTTTGAGGTTTAAAGCTTAGAAATAGTAATTCAGTGTTCAGTGGGGGTCCACAGAAGACAAAAGGTTAAGGGCTGCTATTCCAGATGACATAGTAATATGGTGTCTACAATAAATCTTGCATAAATCTGTGCAGGGCTGTTTTTAGTTAAAGCAACGGAGTTGTATTACATAGAATGGGTTACAAAGTTGGGGTGAGTAAGGCGTGCTGATGAAACAGAGCTTTCCCTTACCTGGTGGCCATGTGAGTTATCATTATAAGTAGTTACTTATGGGTGGGGAAAAGAATAAAAATAACTTACGCTTCATAAAGTGGAGAAGCGATGGTGGTAGATGGTCTGCATTAGAGATCTCACTTATGAATCTTTCTTGCATAGCAAAAGATGACTTGTCTTCTTAAGATCAAGCCTGGCAATGCCCTTGCTGCATGCTGCGTTCAACGCTGGGGATTTTGCTTTTGTTTGCTCAGTTGTGTGTGTGGTGTTAGAGACCTGATAGTCTTTAGCATAACCACGCAGACTTTGAAGGTGAATCTGGCTTGAAGAGAGAGACGGTGTGTTTCCTGGAATGTCAGGGAGATGGTATTTAGTGAGATGGATGTCAGGAATGCGTGACAACAGATATGAAGTGATTTATGTATGGACATTGTGAAGGAGTGTTATCTGGTTCCACACTGCCTCTGCCCTCTAAGTAATGTGGGTCTGCCACATCACTTAGAGGCGGCTGTCACTATGAAATCTAATGGACTAAGCCATGTTGAACATCTGTTGGGCGAGTACCCCAAACTTCACTTCTTTTTAATTACATGCGTTTTTAGTTGTCATTAGCCAATGTTTTTATGGCATTGGGTATCTTTTTTCTTTAGTTGGTTATTTGTTTCAGGGAATTGCTGAATATTCTTCCAATAAATAAATATGTTGATGGACATTTGTGCCAATAAGTAGATACGCTAGAATACTGCTATAATACTTATATCCATAATGCATTCTTGTACCTCATAGTGGAAGCAAGGGTAGCCTGTCTCTTTCCTCTTTTATTCTTTGAGGTGGAGAAACGTGTTCCAACCTGACAGATTGTGTTTTAAACTGTACAGATGTGCTTGAATTGATGGGCAGCTGCCCAGCTACTAATATCTGTGAATGGACGCTTGCACTTACTCATGCAACTCAAAGAGCTCGATCCAGTCGGACATGGGCAGCACTACAATGGTGTTTTCTGAACTTGAAAATGAGTGCTGCCTCTTTCATCAACAGGAGGACAATGTCTGATGTCCTGAAGAATGCCCCAAAGCTGCTGACCTTATCTGCTGAAACCCCTCAAACTTCTCAAGAAGTTCAAAGACGTTGACCTAGAGCACTAAATACCCTCTGCCATATCATACCAGAGACTAGAGGAGGTCTGCTCAATATCCATCTTCAAATGCGTTGATATATTTTACTTCATCACAAAGCAAATTGTAAACATTGTGAAGAACACAGCAGTGGAGAAAATACACACTTCTGAAGATACATTTTCTTGCCATTTCCTTTTCTTATGTCTGGTACAGGCTTTCTTTCTTTGACTAAATATGCTGCCCTGGGAAAAGAGGAACCTACCTTCAACAGAACACTTAGCTTAGCTGAGAAAGATCGTGTTCACACCTTAAAAAAAATAAGACCGATCAACGTGTTGAATTCCTTATTTAAAGAATGCTGAGCCTTCAGCCACCCTATTGTGGCATGTTCCATCATAGGGATCACTTCTCATTCATGTCTGGCAGTGATGACACAAGTATAACAGCCTTATCATAAAGGGAGTAAAAGTGTTATTAGCAACCCACTTCTAGAGATGATTACACTATCACTCTGTTTGTTCTTTGAGTGTAAAAATGTGGTGGTCCTGGAAAAAGTGAGGTAAAATTATGTACTGGCTGAATAACTGCTTTTTGCAGTTACCACCTAGGATTTAAAGGAAAAGAGAGAAATAAATCTCCTTTAGGCCTTCACCAGGGTCCTAAAATGACACTGCAAGTGGGGCCATGAACGGGCTTCCTAAGGTCAACGAATAAAAGAATGATGTGAGAATTCAAAAAATAATAAACCAAACCGCTTTTTTTCTGGCGATAGACAGAAGGAAAAATAATTTCTTGGGTTGTTCTACTGAATATGAGCCGAAGGATATTGACATACAAAAATATAATGAACTGCATACCGAGGGTCAAAATATCAAAACATAAGTACATATAGGGAAGTATAGATGTACTATTTTTAACTCCACATCTACATTCCTTGAAGATATATATAAATGTCTCACCATGGTACATATGCTTGGAATTATGAAGGCATAGACAATCTATACTTACTTACTTTTCGCTATTTTGGACTCAATATTTTGTCATTGATATTTGCATGCCTTATTATTCCTGGTTTGATGTTAAGGATGCACGCCCATTTCTTGATTAGGATCACGTGCATTTAAGGAAGAAAACACAAGGGCTTAGGTTGTGTGCATGGATCATAACTATATGTCAGCTACACACAGACACGTAAACACCTCAAAAACCTACATAATCATATTATGATTCCACATGTCACAGTACACACTTGACATCTAGGGTATACTCAGTAGACTCATTAGTGAGCAAAGGACCCTGGATGAGCCTTTAAGCACTGTTCGGGGTAGGACTTGGCAAACAGAAGTCAGGAGCATCAATTCTCGAGTTAACAAACATAGAACATAGAAGATTCAAAATGTTGGGCTGGCATTTCGCATACTTCGACATAGGCTTTCCACTGTCGGTTTACATTCTGGATAGCCTCCTCAAATTCTCAGATGTTGCCGGAAGCCAGGTTTAAAAAGACGGATTCCAAAGTCTGTGTCACATCACAGTGGGGGTGTCTATGAGCCTTAGGATCTGGAAGAAAAGCATGAATGACCTTTATCACATCTGGGGTAAATAGTAAAGCACAGGAGCGAGCGTGATAGAATCCAGAAATATGTTTGAAGCTAGATGAATGCCACCTAAGTCATGTAGAATCCATTTTTTTTTCTTAATGGTTGGCGACTCACTAAAAATTATGCATAATAGGTAATGATGTGAGAACATTTTGTCACATCACAAGCATTTGATGCAGTTAGTGTGGCAAGAGCTGACGTTGCTACTACTAGAGTGAAAGCCTGGTGACGCCGTAGATATATGTTCTTTCACAAAAGGTGTTTGATTTGCATCTTGTTGGTAGGCAGAGTGATGACATTTCACAATAATAGCCCACCTAAAGACATCTTCAAGGTATTCCTTTCATAAGAAATGTGGTATTTTTTATTGTTGCTCGTTTACCTTCAGATGTTGCTACAGTGTGTTTTTGTGAAATAGTTTTCTGCCTTTCTAGTTGCAGTCTAAAGTAGCGTAAGCCAGAGGGGCACTTACAGAAACATATACCATTTTCACTGTTGACATTTGTTTGATTTCTATAAGGCCATCACAGGTGGAAAACAGACCTTTTGGCTTTGACATAGTGTTTGGGCCATATTTGTCCTTATTCTTTTCTTCCTTTACAACATTACCTGCCTTTACTGCAGACCTCTCTCTCTCTTTCTTTTGCTTTCCTCGTTCTCTTTCCAGGCAGCAGAACATGATGTATAAAAAACATTGAAATACAAAGCAATTGTTGAACCACGAAGGCGACCAATGGGGCTCAAAGCCCGAATGTGGGTCACAAAACAGTCAGTGATTTTGTGCACCGACTGACTTGCAACTACACTTTTATTTTGCATTCGCCTGCTGTACAACTCGGTTACATCACAAAATGTAAATAACATTCTATTATTCACTATTAGTATAATAAACAAGGAGCACAATTGGGACCTAAGGCGGCAGCTGTGGTGAATAAAAATGGCTATAAATGTAATGTATGCATGCAAACGCGGTAACGATGACAGCGTGTTTAAGAGAGCAAGAGTGTGCTTATGTGTGTGAAAATGTCACTGTATGTGTAAGCATGCGTGTGTGTGAGTGAAAGTGTATGAGAGTCTAGTGACAGGTAGTGAGTGAGATTGAGGCCCGGATTTACTACTCTTTGATGCAAGACACCGCTGCACCAAAATTACTGTATAAGACATGCACATTTTTTGTCTCCCAGTACGCTGGTGAACTTTCGGCAGCCATGTACTAACGCACATACCCTAGTGCCACAATGCAAGATGTGTGCATTCCCGAAGTATGGGTTTTGTACTGACATGGGTCCTTTTCAGTACAAACCTATAGCTTAAGGTGTTTTCCACTTTGCTGATGTGCTGTATAATACAGGACAAATGCAAAGTTGAAAAAATGTGAAGAAATGTAAAAAATTCTCTTCGCTACGCCTGCCTTAAGGATGCATAAGATTTTGGTGCAAATTCCTGTCTAATAATGTTGGTAGAGAGTGATTCGCATTAAAAACCCATGGGTGGTTGTTTGGGAACCTGCATGCACCATCAACGGAGCACTCCCTGGGCACAAAATAATGAATAGCAGAGCACAGCACAACTTTGCGTTACTCTGTAATACTATCTAATGCAATCCTCAAACTGTTGTGATGTTAGGTCATGTGACGTCTTCCTGGAAGTCAGGGGTCATTTGATGTCACTTCCTGTGATATAATTGAAGTAAAAGGGTATGTGATGTCGCTTCCACTACCCCTGGCATTTTGGTGAATCGACGCCCCTGGGTGCCCATTACACTCCACCTTTCCTTTGCAAGTTGGTACGTTGCCATTCGAAAATACTTGTCTGACTCACAATAAAAAGCGGACACGATTTTGCATTTACAAAGCCTGTGATTTTGTGAACTACAGACATTGTGACAAACAGTTTGATACATGTGCACATACTTAACAAGTCTGGGTGTAAAAGTAAAGGGAAGATAAAAGAACACGGAGACAAGGTTGATATTTCCTTTGGATCGCCACTGCAATACCATGTCCCAGTCCCATCGTCACTTCCTGAAACAATTACGAGCTTGGGAGAGTTTACTCTTCGCCTGCAAAATCAGGCAAAGGTGGGACGCTTCACCCTTCTCGAAGGGTAAAGATTCCCGAATTTTGCCTGGCCAGATTTCACATCACGCTGCTTTCGGTTCCTGATGAGCAATACTTCTGTCTGCAGGTAGTCATTTTTTCATGTTGTATTTATTGCATTTATATTTATGATCAAATGCTTTGTCCTGCTGTTTTTACTGTTATAATGTTCTGACGATTATTGGTTTTATATTGTCACTATGCTTTTACCACATTCTTTTCTTTTATGTACGATTGTTATTATTATGTCAAATGGTCTAGACTTCTAGACCGAATTAATCAAATAAAATAAATAAAATAAATAGTCGGCCACACAGCACAAAGTGTCAGCTATGGAAGAACTATGAAAATACAATTGCTACTCCAGTGGTTTGCGGTGTACAGGTTTGATTTGGAGTACTGTTATCGAAACTAAAATTGAAGATTGCAATTAGCGAACACCTCAGTTCGTCACAGGACACCAGCATGTCCAACACTGTTTGTTCAGTGCCACACGACAATCTTTGTCTCTTTTTCCATGAAAGTGTTTTATCATTGTTCGTCTGCGGCCTTACTTTAAAAGTACTTCAAGATCATACCTCTGTGCAGTTCCTAATACACAGTTTACTTTTCTGAACTGAAACGTGGTGAGACTGTAAGTCTTCCTGTATTTACCCAGGAGAAAGGTACCGACCACCTTTACATCTCATCTCCTGGGTGTAACGTGTGCTGCCTGTCTGGCTGAGCTAACTTTCTCATTGCCAAATACAATTTAATTCGCTTTTTAAAACATAAAATGTCAAAGGGTTATACTGCATTACCAATGTTGTTGTTTAGCTTGAAAAAAGTCGTTTTTATCACACATATTAAAACATGTAAAAAAGATGTTCCCAATTTGTTAAGTCGCATCTGCTCGATGAACAAGTTTCCAACAGCTCTTCTTTTTAACGTTTAACCTTCCCATCTGTTGATTGCACACAGCTTCAGAGATGATGTGCAATCGCAGAAGCAGTTAAAGAAGAATATGGCTTCTACATGCGAAATGTCAGAAGGGGAGACTGCCTGTGGTCGAAAAAAGTATATTTAGAACATCATTTAGACTTGACGTTATGTCAATCTTTCTCTCCACGTTCCCCTCCTTTCTGAATTTTATATGTAATAATTGTATCTCGTTTATATCTCTGAATCTCTGAGTGCCAAAGGTAGATTGTGGTATTTTACGTGACCCTACTGTTTTCTTTTAATCTTTGCCCTATGTTTTGCTATGGGCTTTTTTGGTTAAAGAAATGCTTTTGATAAGACATACAGCGTGATAGCCACTTGTTGACAATACGTGCAATTGATTAAAGTGATTTAACAAAAATCTAATAAATAAATATTGGTACTGCCTACAGCCTAACATCCTGCAGATTGATCTATTTGGATTTAGATCACGTCCGTTTTTCAAGGAAATCACTGGGACTTTCTTCCACACCTTGGGCCGAACAGTATCCAACGCGAGGCTCATCCCACTAAGTGCTGAGCTGGTCACTTGACTACAGCAGGTGGCAGTCCACGGAAGACTGAAGCTCCCTAAATGTGGCCCATCACACAATCCCGAAGTGCAAGTAGATGGATCAATACTAAGGCTCTCCCTTACACCAGTCCCGCTATTCTGCGTTTATGGCACCTGTTAGAAATGGGGTTTTTGGTTGGCAGTTAGGTTGCCCTCTGTCCAAGCAAGAACCCTCACTCTAGTCAGGGTAAGTCACACACAATCCAAAATCAGCCTGTGCTCACCCTCCGGTAGCTTGGCACGAGCAGTCAGGCTTAACTTAGAAGGCAATGTGTAAAGCATTTGTGCAATAAATCATACAACACCATAGCATAACACCACAAAAATACACCACACAGTATTTAGAAAAATATATAATATTTATCTGGGTATCTTCAGGTCAAAACGATCAAAGTTGCAATATGAATTTGTAAAGATATCACTGAAAAGTGATATAAAGTGTCTTAAGTCTTTAGAAAGTAAACAGAGTCTCTTTCAAACACAAAGTACCTGGTTTCTGGTGGAAAATCTCCTCAGAGGGCCACAAAGGAAGAGGTGCGTGGAAAAAGGGTGTGTGCGTCGATTTCTCCCCAGCACACACGGACTTGCGTCGTTATTTTCCACGCGGTGAAGTCGGGCGTCGTTTTCCGGTGCGCGGACAGTCTCTTTCTGTGGGTCGCGGGGATTACCAGATGTCCCGGGTCTGTGCGTGGATTTTCCTGCTTGTTTTCCGGCTGTGCGTCGTTCTGCGGGGCTGCGCGTCGAAGTTTCGATCTCACGGCAGGCGTCGCGTCGATTTCTCCTGCGGAGTCGGGCGGCGTTGTCCTTGCGAGGCCGTGCGTCAAAGTTTTGATCTCACGGCAGGCGTCGCGTCGATTTCTCCTGCGGAGTCGGGCAGCGTTGTCCTTGCGAGGCTGTGCGTCAAAGTTTTGATCTCACGGCAGGCGTCGCGTCGATTTCTCCCGGGAAGTCGGGCGGCGTTGTCCTTGCGAGGCCGTGCGTCAAAGTTTCGGTCGTCCCGAAGGCATCGCGTTGATCAGCGTCGGTGTGCGGCGTTTTTCTTGCCGCGGAACAAGCTGTGCGTCGAAAAGTTCAGCGCACGGAGCGTCCAACAGGAAGAGTGAAGTCTTTTTGGTCCTGAGACTTCAGGGAACAGGAGGCAAGCTCTATCCAAGCCCTTGGAGAGCACTTTTACAGCCAGGCAAGAGTTCAGCAAGGCAGCAGGCCAACAGCAAGGCAGCAGTCCTTTGTAGAAAAGCAGACAGGTGAGTCCTTTGAGCAGCCAGGCAGTTCTTCTTGGCAGGATGTAGTTTCTGGTTCAGGTTTCTTCTCCAGCAAGTGTCTGATGAGGTAGGGCAGAGGCCCTGTTTTATACTAAGTTGTGCCTTTGAAGTGGGGGTGACTTCAAAGAGTCTCTAAGAAATGCACCAAGTTCCCTTTCAGCTCAATCCTGTCTGCCAGAGTCCCAGTAGGGGGTGTGGCAGTCCTTTGTGTGAGGGCAGGCCCTCCACCCTCCCAGCCCAGGAAGACCCATTCAAAATGCAGATGTATGCAAGTGAGGCTGAGTACCCTGTGTTTGGGATGTGTCTGAGTGAATGCACAAGGAGCAGTCAACTAAACCTAGCCAGACGTGGATTGAAGGGCACAACAAGTTTTTAGTGCAAAGAAATGCTCACTTTCTAAAAGTGGCATTTCTAGAATAGTAATATTAAATCCGACTTCACCAGTCAGCAGGATTTTGTATTACCATTCTGGCCATACTAAATATGACCTTCCTGCTCCTTTCAGATCAGCAGCTGCCACTTCAACAGTGTATGAGGGCAGCCCCAATGTTAGCCTATGTAAGGAGCAGGCCTCACAGTAGTGTAAAAACTAATTTAGGAGTTTCACACTACCAGGACATATAACTACACAGGTACATGTCCTGCCTTTTACCTACACAGCACCCTGCTCTAGGGGTTACCTAGGGCACACATTAGGGATGACTTATATGTAGTAAAAGGGGAGTTCTAGGCTTGGCAAGTACTTTTAAATGCCAAGTCGAAGTGGCAGTGAAACTGCACACACAGGCCTTGCAATGGCAGGCCTGAGACAGGGTTAAGGGGCTACTGAGGTGGGTGGCACAACCAGTGCTGCAGGCCCACTAGTAGCATTTAATCTACCTGCCCTAGGCACATGTAGTACACTCTACCAGGGACTTACAAGTAAATTAAATAGTCAATCATGGATAAACCAATCAGTAGTACAATTTACCCAGAGAGCATATGCACTTTAGCACTGGTTAGCAGTGGTAAAGTGCCCAGAGGTCAAAAGCCAACAACAACAGGTCAGAAAAAAATAGGAGGAAGGAGGCAAAAAGTTTGGGGATGTCCCTGTCAAAAAGCCAGGTCCAACAGCACCTTATCTGCTAATGTGGGCTTTCCTATACCACATAATGAGATAATGCTTCTGTGTTACTAGAAAGGCAAACCACTTTTTGGGATATGTGGTTTTCTGGCATTCTATACAGCTGTATCTAGGTGCGTATATTCTATGTAACTTTCCTCATATGACTCCGACATCAAGAAGCACACGTTTACAGAAGCTTCTGGTTATTTTCACGCACTCAAGGATAGAGTATGGCTGTGTTACATTGCTCCATGAGATGTACACAGACGTTATTTGGCATTTGAAAGGTAAACGTATTTAGTGACGTCATCTAAGCATTTTTAATCGTTATGATCATTTCACAGACTTTAGCTGTCAATCTCAGGGAGGGTGACAGAAGCTTTATCGCTTGCCAGGAGACCAATACACTAAATAAACCTTTATAGCTGACCAGGGGACCGATAGACATATAAAGATATATTGTAGGACACTCCGAAGCAGTTCTAACTATAGCTACGTCGAGAACACAAGTAGTAACTCCATTGAATTTCAAAGTTGTGCCCACTCAGCTACCTTTCTGTATCTGGGCAGACTCAATGATGAATTATGCTACTGAGAAAACTAAGGGACAGATGTAGCAAGGCATTAGCGCCTCGTAAATGGCGAAAAACGACGTTTGCGAGGCGCTAATGCCCGCACGTGATGCAGAAACACATTTTGCGAGTCGGAACTGACCCGCAAAATGTGTGTCTGACTCGCAAATAGGAAGGGGTGTTCCCTTCCTATTTGCGACTCGCACCACGATGTAAGTTGATTCACGGTCGCAAATCAACTCGCAGTTACCATCCGCTTGAAGTGGATGGTAACTCATTCGCAAACGGGAAGGGGTCCCCATGGGACTCCTTCCCCTTTGTGAATGATCACAAAATTATTTTTTCAGAGCAGACAGTGGTCCTATGGACCACTGCCTACTCTGAAAAAAACCGAAACAAAAGGTTTCGGTAATTTTTTCTATTTGCAGCTCGTTTTCCTTTAAGGAAAACGGGCTGCAGATAGAAAAAAAAAAACTGCTTTATTGAAAAGCAGTCACGGACATGGTGGTCTGCTGTCTCCAGCAGGCCACCATCCCCGTGAGTGCCTAGACTCGCTATGGGGTCGGAAACTGCAACCTACCTCATGAATATTGATGAGGTGGGTCTTTGTGACCCCATAGCGAGTCGCAGAAGGTGTCCGAGACACCTTTCTGCATAGCAAATTGCGAGTTGCAAATTGCAAGTCGGAAGGACTCGCAATTTGCAACTCGCAATTTGCTTTCTACCTACATCTGGCCCTAAGTGGGTTAGAGCCCTTATCAAAAACTATGAGGATGATCTGTGAGAGTATTTTTAGTGACAGTCCCCCAGAAGAGTGTGTTCACTCCAGTAGAAGGTTTAGGGAAGAGAAAACAGCAGTCTGGTCTGTTTCCAAGTGACATAAGCATCATTACTATAAACGTTAATTACAAACTTTAGTTCCATAAAATAATCGGAAAAGAATGATTTAACTAATTCCACACCTGTTTTTATCTCTAGGTGAATCATCAACATTGCAATTGATTTCTATAGAAGAATTATAAGCAGATGATGATGCATCAGTAAATTATGAGTCTATTATGAATTTAGAAGGTAGAACATGTTTAATAGAGTTAATCTACATATTATATTTGGAACTGGAAGAAGGGGACACATTGAATTTTTCTTGAAATGTTTGAAAGGACAAAAAAAACGTTGTCAGAAATTAGTTGATCCACATATCTATGTGCATCTAGTCCTTCCGAAAAATAACGTTATTATTAATTCTAATTTTATCATAATACCAATTTTGGGATATTTCAAAACTGTACAGTTGAGAAAAGACCAGAAAATACAGGTTTTGGCACATAACGGGGAGTAGTTCATGGTAGGGGAGGAAAGGAATCTGAGTTTATGTATGATATTGACTAAAGGCCTGTTTTAAATATTGGTGGATGGGTTACTCCCTCACAACAGTGATGAATATCCTGTCTGTTGATATCTAAATCCCAAAGGAAATAATGGGATTTAGCTTTCGGAGGATGGGATATCTGTCACCATTGTGACAAAGTAGCCCATCCACCAATATCTAAATCAGGACCTAAGTCCTTAAAAGAAAGTCGGAACATATCAATAGTTTCAATTTCTGCCAAATTGTGGGAACCTTAAATGAAGCTTGAGATTAGGATGTCCAAATTTGGCTAAGGAGGAAGACAGAATGATAGTTCATGAAACTGGGAAACCTAACACCACTTTTTCTCCTTCGGTCTTTTGATTATGTATAAAGATTTACATGATTTACATGATTTTTTTTCTGTTCAATAAACACTTACTCAATAAAGTGGTGATTGATCTCTGAAGTATTCTCACAGGAACCTTTGATAGGGAGAAATTAATACTAAGTAAGAACATCATCCTAATAGTATCTAATCTGTTTCCCGGAGATAGAAATATTGGAAACCACTTTCCAGTTTGTGAACTAACTATGTGTTTAACTTCTTCAAGATAAAATTTAAATTGTATCTTTGATTAAACTGGAATACATGACACCATATCTTTAAAACAAAATTTCCTGAGCAGCAATATCAATATTTAGGCCAAAATTTATGGAAAATCTTTATTTTTTCTTAACACAAGCTAAGACCATTCCCTAACGCCATCTGTGCACCATATTTATAAAATGACGTACAATGGCGCTAAGGAATGGCTAGCGTCTCACAAAAATACACTAATCAGTGAGAGATGGCATCAGGGGGAATGGCACTTGTGGGTCAAAAATGACGTTAGTCTGATCAGCGGCAAAATATCTGCCGCTAGTCAGCCTAGCATCATTTTCTGATGCACAAGCATCCAAATAATGACTCCTGTCTAGTTATAGACAGGAGTCATAACCACTACCCCAGTGCCCCCCACAGGGGACTAGTGTCCTCTGGACAAGCCCTACATTCCCAGTGCCAGCCAGCAGGCTCCATGTAAGAGGACCCCAATGGCACACCATAGACATAAACTTAGCTGCAACTTACTCCCTTCTCCTGTAGTGTCCCTGTGGTGTGAGGGTGGTGGTGATGTTGGTGGTTGGGTGGGCAACATTGTACCTTTTCCATGGTGTTTCACCATGGAAATGGGCCTACCTGCACATTAACGCCTTGTCTGACCAGGCTTTAAATAATGGCGCTAAGCGGGCTTAGCACCATTATTTAGGTCTGGCTCTCACTTGTGCGTCATTTCAGCAATGGGTGTTAAATATGGCGCTGGGGGGCTAGCATCTTTTTTAGGAACAGAACGCCTACCTACCTTGCATCTCATTAATGCAAGGTGGGTTGGCGCTTCCTAAAAATGGCACGAACTCCAAAATTTGAACACTAGACGGGTCTAGCATCAAAACATACATATGGAGTTAAGTCAGGGCCGCTTTAGAGTAAAAATAAATGGTGCTAAGGTGACGCTAACCTTCCATAAATATGGGCCTTAATGTATTACCTTACACAGCTTAGTAGTTAGTTAATACTTCAACAAAACTGCAGGAATAGTAATATCAGGATTTGTTGCAATTAGTAGTATATCATTGACATAAAGCATACATTTAACTTCTATATCCTTATTTCTATAATCAACAAAAATATTAGAATTGCAAATGTGCTCAAAAAGAGGCTCAAGAGCCAAGATGAAAAGGAACATGGAGAGAGGGCATCCCTGTCTTGTTTCAAATCAAAGGAAGCTGATTGTAGGCCATTTACAAGGACAGGTGTTGAGTAAAGCAAGCCAATGTACTTGAAGACATAAGGGTTGAATCCATGCTATTCTAGTGCTTTCATCATAAAGACCCAATCAATGTAGTCAAAGTCATTTTTAGCATCTAGTGAAACAGTCATAATTTGAATGGCACTTTGTGATGCTGCAGATATGATTTTCTATGAGTTTCTAGAAGTGTCTGTAATGTACTTCCCTTTATTAAGCCAGACTATTTCAAACCAATGTAATCAGGAATACTTTGTTTAATTGTTATGTCTGATAGTTCTGCAAACCAATTACAATCAGTGTTCATAAGAGAAATGGGTCTATAATTTTACAGGAAGATAAATCTCAAATGGGTCTATAATTTTACAGGAAGATAAAACTCAATCTTTTTTTGGGAACCAGACACACATAGGGGGTTATTACAACTTTGGAGGAGGTGTTAATCCGTCCCAAAAGTGACGGTAAAGTGACCGATTTACCACCAGCCGTATTACGAGTTCCATAGGATATAATGGACTCGTAATACGGCTGGTGGTATATCTGTCACTTTACCGTCACTTTTGGGACGGATTAACACCTCCTCCAAAGTTATAATAACCCCCATAGCTTCGGTCATCAAGACTTAACAATGAAAGGAATGATTTAAAGAGCAGAATAATCTTGGTACTAGCATTTAGCAAAAAATCCAAGAAGAAAATTAAACTGAAAAATCAGCAGTTCCTGGTGCTTTGTTAGAGGGCAGTTTTGTAATGGCAAGATATATTTCAGTAACTTTAATATCTTTTCCTAAGGGGGAGAGGTCCACTATTTGCTCTGGGTACTCAGGTACAGTATTAAAGACTTCTTCTAATTTAGCTACAGATTGGGCCATCTCAGGAGTACATAATTATTAACAATTATCTGAGAAACAGCAAAGAATCTTTGTAATATTTTTACCATATTCATCATGGATGATCCTAATTTTGGACATTTCTTTTTTAATTTTTAAATAATTGGCTAACATTTTGTCTGCCTTACTACAACCTCCATAATATTTTGGGTTAACTTTTAATAGCCTACCACATGCACTGGCAGTTGAGTTTTTATTAATTCTAGTTTTGCTTGAGTTAAACAGGCTAGGGTGATTTTTGAGTTGAAGACAAGTATTCACATGTTAGCTCTTTAATTATTTTTAACAAAGGATAAGATTTAGTAGAGGATTTCTTCTTTTTTTAGTCCAAAGAAAATTGATAATGATACCCTGGGCATCTATATTGAAGGAATCCCATACACTATCAAAGGAAGTGTCTCGCTGAACCTTAGTGGTGAAGAACTTTTTAGAAAACATTTAAATTCTTTAACAAAAAACGTATCCTGTAATACAAAATTATTAAATAACCATATGTTTGATCACGACTTTTCAAAAACAAATCTAGATGTACAATAACGAGAACACGATCCAAAATAAGAATGACACTTATCACAACATGAACTAAATATCCCAATAGTGTTACTCAGAAAATATAGGCCCTCATTATGAAATTGGCAGTAAATGCTGCTTACCGCCGTGCTGACAGCCGCCAACTTACCGATGCGCTGGCGAATATCTGTTCACCATATTATGACACACACACCAATCCGACAGAATACATCCACATACACAAATCAGTCAGACCAAAGGTCAGTGGAAAAGTGGCAGACCCAAAACCCACACCGTTACGCCAACAGAACAATGCCCATCACATTATGACCCACGAATCACCATGGCGGACATTCAAATGCGGTAAACCATTGGTGGTGCATACCATCGCGCTCACAGTGGACAGCCAAAGACAAAACAACACCACATTGGACAATTCAAACAAAACACACCTGACATCCATGCACACACCACACCCATACCACTATAAAACACCCACCCACATTACCCACAACCCTTTATGAATACAAATCATTGCCACCAGAAAGACACCAAAACTACTGCGACAACTAGACACACACACCACTCACACCCATAACACCATTCACGTACTCCACATCATACACCCCAACACATTACCCAACACACCTTCACCAACACACATCACATGACACCCATGGAACACCCATGGCATCACTGGGGAGGAGTTAAGGGTCATGGTGGAGGAAATCATCAGGGTAGAGCCACAGCTCTTTGGAGCATATGTGCAGCAGATATTAATAGCAAGGAAGATGGAGCTATGGTGGAGAATCGTGGACAGGGTCAACGCCGTGGGACAGCACCCAAGAACAAGGGACAACATCAGGAAAAGGTGGAATGACCTATGGGGCAAGGTACATTCCATAGCAGCAAGACACCATCTCGATATACAGAAGACTGGCGGTGGACCCCCACTTTCTCCCCCCAACTCACAGCATGGGAGGAGCAGGTACTGGCAATACTGCATCCTGAGGACCTGGCCAGAGTTGGAGGAGGACTGGACACTGGTAAGTCAACTGTTAGCAATTATCACCCCAATACCTGCATACCATCACACCCCCTCATCCTCACTCCCATCACTCCACTCCATCCCTACACACTGCACCCACACATTTTACTAACCACAATGCCAAGGCCTGCATCCTGTACCAATGCATGGACACCCCTCCTAGCCCTGCATGGGCACTCATCACCTAAGCATGCACAGCATAGGGAAACTAACAATCCCACAATACACCAACATACACAAGCAAAAGCTGGCAGGGGAACAACAACCATAGAGGGGATGCTACAGAAATACAAATGTCAGATACCTGAAGTATAGACATCATTTACATCCCCTCAGGTACCCCAGCCAATGTCACTGGAGAGGAGGTGCCACCACTATACAGTCCCCCAGCAGAAGAGGCCAACAGTGATGACAGTAACTCCAGACTTCAGGATCTGGACGATCTACCTGGCTCATCAGAGACTACTGTACAATCTGTCACCCAAGCCCAGTCACAGGCCACCATAGAGCCTCACCCATCAGGAACCACACCACAGCACCCACCCAGTGTACCCACACCACTGTCTCCAGGACACGTCAATCAACAGTGTGCCCACCTGTACAGGGACCACAGGCCACACCTCATACACAAGACAATCAGGGACCTGGGGTCAGTGGCAGTGGGCCCACCATTCAGGGGACAGAGGCACAGACCAGCAGGGACTGGAAGGACTCTCTGAGATACTGGGAGCCTACCAACATTCCCAGGACACGATGAGCCAGATCCTTGACAACGTGCAGGAGAACAGGTGGCTGCAGGAGGGACAGTATCAGGGGATTAAGGAGGACTTGCAGGCAATTAACACCATCCTAATCTCCATAGAAAGGGTACTGGCAGACATGGGCAACATCATGAGGGAGGCAGCAGCACACCAGCAGGCTCTACCACTAGCCAGTCCATTTACCAGCCCTCCACGTCCAATGCAAGAAAGTTGGCAGGAGGCCTACCACAGGACCCACAGGCCACCAGCAATCCTCCCCCTGCAGAAGGTGAACCACCCCGCAAACATTCCCTGTGACCCAGAGAGTAGCCAGAGACATTTGCCAAGACCACCATCAGGAAATGAGACTCTCCTAATTGTCCCCCTTGTGTCCCACTCAGTCACCTTGTCCACCTTGAAATGCCATTGCTCCCCTTCCTATATCCCCATGGACAATGCACCTATACTACAAACCGACTGGAACAATACCATGGACTTTCCTCCATCATCACCCCATTCCATTGCAATTTCCCCTCAATATTTTAGCACTAAAATAAACACCCTTGGATAAAAATCGACTACTAGTATTTCATGTATTGCATATTCATATTGATTGAAACAGCTACAACCATTGGAAATTAACTGTACATAGAATGAGTGTTAGAAATGGGGTTTCTGGTTGGCTAGGGTATGCACCTCAGCCAGGCAGAACTTACCCACTCTAGTCAGGGCAAGGGAGTTACATGTCCAAGATAACCCCGCTCACCCCCTTGGTAGCTTGGCACGAGCAGTCAGGCTTAACCCGGAGGCAATGTGTAAAGCGTCTGCACAACACACACAACACCTGTGACGCAATATCCCCACCACAAAGGAAACACAACACCAGATTATATGAAAACATACTGTATTGTACACAACACAATTATCAGACCAAACATCACATATCAGTACTATCCTGCTACCTTAGCCGTTGTCAGAACGTTACACATTAGTTACTCTGCAAATTAGCAGTAGTCACACATAACACACAGGTTACTCAGTATTCTGCAACATAAGCAGTAGTCAGGAAACACGTTATCACATTAAAACACTTGTCATAAGAATATCATAAAACGCCCATAGTAGGAACATTAGAAAACATATGGCAAGTCAGGGAAACATATTAGCAAGTCATGCCCATAAAAGGAACATTTGCATATGCCTATGAAACACCATCAAAAACAGGTAGACAATATATAAATGTGCAAAGTCTATAGTAAGAATTTAGGTTCTATATACTGGTCGTTTAGGGAATACTTGTGAGAGATGAAGAGGCACTTCCAGTGCCTAGAACGAACAATGGGGCCCCTGGCGCTCCTCTGCGCAAAACGGGGGCCTCCCTGATCTCCTGGGGTCAGAGGAGGGCGACATGCACCTCCTCTTGTCCATGAATGGGCCCCTCTGGGGACCGTAAACACTGGGGGCCCCCCTAGGCCTCCACCGGTCCTCACGAGGGGGGCCCACGTCAGCCAAAACTGCTTTTGAAGGGAGGGGGGCGCCGCGCACCCCCTCCATGCTTCAACAGGACCCTTTTAGGGGCCTGCAATTTCCTGGGGTCCCCCCGGGCCTCCACCGGCCCTCCTCTGGGAGGGGAGACCTCAGAAATGCCAGTGGCCCACGAGGGGGGCCAACAAAGGAGCCTAGCGGCGCAGGGAGCCTCCGATGAGGCTTCCACCCCCCGCAATGAAAGGAGAGCCCTCCGGGGCTCCCGCAGGCGAGGGAGAGGCGTCCTCCTCTCCCTTCTCTTCCTGACGTCGTCCTGGCCCAAGGCAGGGCCTGCCGGTGCCCCAGGGGTGCTCCACGGAGCGGTCCTCGCCCCGGGGGCACCAATAGGAGCACACTTGCTCCAGCTGACGGCAAGGAGGTTTTCTTCGTGCCCCAGGGGCACTAGAAGGTGCGCAAGTCTCGCGCTTTGCAAATAAAGGGCACCCGGGCTGCGGCGGTGATCTGGGGCATCCAAGAAGTGCTTTTCAAAGCGCTAAGGCCATACTTATAGCCCAGGTTGCGGCGGTGATTCCAGCAGGAAACAGGTGTCTCGAAGTGCCTGAGGGCACAGAAGAGCGCTCTCTCAGCCTAAAGGGGATATCAAGGCAGCACTCTTCGTGCAGGGAAAAGTTACAGGGGTCAGGGGCCACAGCACCCTGCCCCTGGGAACAATGAAGCAGGAAGGAGCACAAGGCTGGTGGGTCCAACTACAGGCCAGCACAAGGGGTGTAGATGATGGCAGTTCCTCCTAGTGACCAGGCAGTTCACAGGTTAGCACAGCAGCAGCAGTCCAAGGCGGTTTCCTGGTGAGTCCATTCAGCAGCGTCTTGTGTCCAGGTTCAATTTCCAAGAGTGTTCCAATTGTGGGGAAAATTCCCCTGTACTTATAGTCAGTTCTTACAGTGTTTTACAATGGTAGGGAGAGGAGGTTCCAGCCAGTTACAACTGGTTCTGGGAGTGCCCCTTCTCTCCTTTCAGCACAGGCTCCAAACATCAGTGGGGGGTTAACAACCCTATTGTGTGAGGCCAGGGCACAGCCTTTACAAATGTAGGTGTGCCCCGCCTCTCCCTTCTCTCAGCCCAGGAAGACTATTCAGTATGCAGATGCACCTCTGTGACACCTCCACCCTCCCTGTGTACAGGCTGTCTGAAACGTATGCACAAAGCCCCAACTGTCACTCTGCCCAGACGTGGATTGGAGTCGAGCTGCAAAACACCAGAGTCATAAGCACAGATAAATGCGCGCTTTCCAGAAGTGGCATTTCTGTGATAGTAATAAAAAATACACCCACACCAGTAAGCAGCATTTATTATCACCATCACAACCATACCAAACATGCCTACGCTACCCCTCATAAATCAGACAATACCCCTTACACATAAGGCAGGGCATTTCTAATGCAATCCTATGAGAAGGCAGCACTCACAGCAGTGAGACACCAAGTTAGGCTGTTTGTCACTACTAGGACAGGCCATGCAATATGGCACATGTCCTACCTTACTACATACATGGCACCCTGCCCATTGGGGTGACTTACATGTAGTAAAATGGAAGTTCTGGGCCTGGCAAGTAAGTTTAGATGCCAGGTCCCTGTGGCAGAAAACTGCGCATGCAGGCCCTGCGCTAGCAGGCCTGAGACAGGTTTTGAAAGTCTACTTCAGAGGGTGGCGCAAGCAGCGCTGCAGGCCCACTAGTAGTATTTAATTTACAGGCCCTGGGTATAGAGATACCACTGTACAAGGGACTTATAGGTAAATTAAATATGCCAATTAGGTATAAGCCAATCATACCAACTTTAGATGGGAGAGCACCTGCCCTTTAGCACTGGTCAGCAGTGATAAAGTGCTCAGAGTCCTAGAGCCAACAGCGAGAGGTCAGAAAAACCAGGAGGAAGGAGGCAAAAAGACTGGGGATGACCCTGCGTAAGGCCAAAAGTCCAACAATGGGCATAGAATTAATGACCTGTATCTGGCTGTTGTGATCACACCAGGAGAATGTGTCATATCACCAACATCTGCAAAATGAATATCCAGAGCTAACAGTAAGTGGGCAAAGAAGCGGGTAATGCCAGCATGGCAATGCCACACAGCATACAACAATAGTCATAATAATGTAAAGTTACACTGTCTCACCTGTGTGTCACTGGAAGTACTGACGTATCACAGATGTTCTGTTGCCACATCCTCATCCTCTGCCTCCTCATCCTTGCTGTCCTCAGGGGCCACTGCTGCACTAGGGTATCTTCAGTCTCCTCCTCCTGCAGAAAAGGTACATGGCATCTGAGGGCCAGGTTGTGCCACATGCAACATGCCACTACTATCTGGCAGACCTTCTTGGGTGAGTAGCACAAGGATCCACCTGTTAGATGGAGGCCCCTGAACCTGGCCTTCAGGAGGCCCAAGAATGATTCCTGAACGCCTGTTCATTCTGGCAGGTGGGGGGGCAGAAATGCAATATGTGTTCCTTCAATCGCACCAATGGCCCATTGCATAGAATCCGGCCTTTACCATGGCCAAATCCTCAACCTGGGCTAATGCAATGTAGCTGCACATGAGTTTTATCAGGGCAGACAACACTCTTGTTAGCAAGTTTGAGAACATTGGCTGTGACATTCTAGCTGCCAAGCCCACTGTCACTTGGAAAGAACCAGTTGTTAGGTAATGGAGAACTGATAGCACTTGCACAAGAGGGGGGATCCGAGTGGGGTGACGGATTGCAGATATCAGTTCAGGCTCCATTTGGGCACACAGTTCTGTGATTGTGGCCCTGTCCAGTCTATAGGTGAGTATTATGTGCCTGTCCTCCAGTGTAGCCAAGTCCAACAGGGGTCTGTACACAGGAGTATGTCTCCATATCCTATTCATCCACAGCGGTAGGTATCTCAGGGACACAAGAGTGAGTAGGCTGTTACAACCTGAACAATGGAGCCACAACAGTAGTCCACAATGTGCAAACATGTTATGGGAGAGTGTAATGTGTGAAGTATGTGCCTATTGATTCTGTGACGCATCAGTAATCGATAGGCCTGTTCATCCCCTCTGAAATGGCGACCGCCTGCCCTGTGTGTCAGGGACAGGTGCGAGTGAGGTAATGCCGCTGACGTTGTGCGCCATGGCGGTAGGCGGTCGTGAACCGCTGTGCAATTCCTCATTGGTTAATATTGGGCCCTATGAGGTACAGTGGCCAATGGTGATCTACGCCAGCATTGACAGGTATGCACCGCCGCGGACGTGACTGCCATTTTCTATCAGATTCCTCACTTGTTTCCTGACCTTTGATAGGAGAGGACCTACACTGCATGTGCTGCGGTGATCTGTGTCTGGAACCTACCATGGCTCGTGTGACCAGGGAGAGGGCCCCAGCCTTCACTTCAGAAGAGATAGAGTGACTGGTGGATTGGGTCCTAGCCCAGTACGGATTGCTGTATTGGCCTCCAGACCAACAGGCGAGTACACCTTGTGCACAATGCATGTGGCATGAACGCTTGGAGTTGTGAGTGAAGACCTCGTGCAAGGGGGGTGGGTGGATGTCCTCTTGGCAGTGTACATGTTGTGGGCTGGGATATGTGTGTGTGACAATGGTGATGCAAACGGGTATGGTGGGCAATTTGTGTGACAGGCTGGACTGTTTGTCTAAGGGTGTTCTCCTGTCTGTATTGCCTCTGCAGGTCAACACCCATTAAAAGAAGGGAATATGGTGTGCCATCACCAAGGACGTGCGGACCCTGACGTCCATGGCATGCAGAGCACCCACTGTCGGGAACAGTAGGAGGACCTGAGACCCTGGACACAGAGGAACATGGAAGGCCAGCTGGGGATAGCCTCCCAACGAGGAAGGGTGCCCGTTGGAACCTGAACCCCTGATGGCCCGCATACTGGTGGTGGCCTACCCTGAGCTGGATGGGCGCTTGAGGGAATCACAGCAGCCACAAGGGGGTGAGTACAGAGGGTATAATTACAAATGTTGGCAGATGGGGTGAGATCCAGGTGGTGGATGTGAGTTAATGGGTGCCCCTAAGGTCAGGCCAGACATTGCAGCATGGGTCATCTCTAGGGTAATGGGTGTATAGCAAATACAGGTAACCTAGCTTGTTAGCAGTCCATTTCAGGCAGGGCATTGCTGGTCCCAGGAAGGGTGCAATTGGTGGTGTGTGGCCCTCAACTTCCCTTAGCATCTAGCCATATCACTGGCAGTGCAATGCATAGTGCTTATGCCTGTTCCCTCTGTGTGACGGTATTGAGTATGCCAACTGTCGTGTTGGTGCAGTCATTGACCCAGTGTTTCCTTTTTCTCTCTCCCCCCCTTTTTTGTCCTGTCATCCTGTCCTTGTGTGCGTTAGCACCATCTGGCTGAGGAGCAGGGGCACCGGTGACAGAGGGAGCTGCATCCCACAGGACCCCAGGAGACAGAGTCCACCAACGCAACCAGTGGGACAGAGAGTGAGGGGAGCACCACAGCAGAGACAGGAGGTGACAACACAGACTCAGATACCTCCTCCGATGGAAGCTCCCTGGTGGTAGTGGACATCTATGTGACCACCCCAGCAGCAGCTACAGCAGCCACCCTCCGTACCAATACCGCCCTCTCAGTACCCCCTCAACGAGTTGCCCATGCCCGCTCACCCAGGAGGGTGGGCAACTCCTTTGCCCCAAGCACCTCATGCCCTGCTCCAGTGAGCACTGCTGCCCTGAGTGAGGAGGCTATTGACCTCCTGAGATCCATCTCTATAGGGCAGTCAACCATTGTGAATGCCATCCAGGGGCTGGCATCCCAGATGCAGCAATGCAATGCATTCCTGGAGGACATTCACAGTGGATTGGTGGCCCAACAGAAATCGATTCAGGCTCTGGCCTCCTCTCTGATGGCAGCCATTGTCCCTGTTTCTACCTTCCCCCCTCCAACTACCACTTCCCAGTCCCATACTCCCCAACCCCAACCCATCCCAGGCACACATACAGACAAGCATGCACACAAGACAACACCCAAGAGTGGCACAGGCAAACACAAGCACCACACTTCATCACACAAGCACTCACTCAAACACGACACAACAACATCCACTGCCTTCACTGTCTTCCCCCTTCTCCTCCTCCTCCCCCTCCCTCCCAGTCACATCCACACTCACACCTGCATGCACTACATCAGCATCCACCATCAGCATCACCACACCAAGCAGCACACACACCTCACTAGCAGACACCTCCACAAATCCATGCATGTGTCCCCTGTGTCCTCTCCCACCCTGTCTGTCCCCTCTCCTAAAGGACACAAACACAAGCACTCACAGACCCAACAGCCATCCACCTCACATCAGCACACTGCCCATGTACCTGCACCCAAATCCAGCAGACATACATTTCCTACAACCACTCCCTCAACCCCCACTCCCATCCCTCCTCTCTCCTACTGCCCCACCGTCCCTAAGAAGCTTTTCTTTGCCCAACTTGACCTCTTTCCTCCCCCACCCCCTTCCTTCGGGTCAAAGTAGGGTCCCAAAGACCCAGCCCAGAACCTCAGCCAAACAGTCCAAGGGGACAGTGTTGGCACTACCTACTCGTGGTGGGAATAATACCACACCTCCAGGCAAGAAGGGGAAGGAGCCGGCAACTCCATCCAAGAAGGGGAAGGAGCCTGCACCTCCAGACAAGAATGGGAAGAAGCCTGCACCTTCATACAAGAAGGGGAAGGAGCCTGCACCTCCATCCAACAAGGGGAAGGAGCCGGCACCTCCAGGCAAGAAGGGGAAGGAAGCTGCACCTCCAGGCAAGAAGGGGAAGGAGCCTGCACCTCCAGGCAAGAAGGTGAAGAAGCCATCAACCCCTACCAGGAAGGTTAAGGAATCCATGCCTCATGTCATGGAGGGGACGAAGCCCTCTACTCCAGCAAAGACTGTCAGGGTGACACCTCCACCACCACCAGCGGTTCACGGAGACCCCACCGCCAGCTGAAGAAGTACAGCCATCACCACCTGCAGAGGCTACCCAGCAGGCACCTCCATCTGCCACCAATGTGCAGCCATCACCACCAGCGGTTGCCATGTAGGCCACCCTCCAGGGGTTGCTATACATGGGTCCCCCTCCAGAACCAGTGGGAAAGTCACCCACTTGAGAGACTGTGGCCTTGCACTCCCCAGGACAGATCAATGGGCAAGTTGCCCCTCTAGAACCAGTGGGAAAATCACCCACTCCAGAGACTGTGGCCTTGTACTCCCCAGGACAGAGCAATGGGCATGTTGCCCCTCCAGAACTAGTGGGACTGTGGCCTTGCACTCCCCAGGACAGAGCAATGGGCACGTTGCGCACTCGAGAACCAGTGGGCAAGCCACTCACCTGAGTGGCTGTGGCCTTGCACTTCCCAGGGCAGAGCAATGGGCATGTTGTCCCCTCCAGAACCAGTGGGAAAGTCACCCACTCCAGAGACTGTGGCCTTGCACTCCCCAGGACAGAGCAAAGGGCATGGAGCCCCCTCCAGAACCAGTGGGCTTGTTCCCGAATCCGGCTGAGGTGCCCATCCTCCCACTGAGCTGTCTGCTCACTTGCAAACTGATGCCCCTGCAGAGTTCTATCCGGATGAAGTCAGGATTCGAGTTGGACCTTAGACTGTGCCCTGTGGCCATGTGGGCCCTTTGAACAGTGGACTGGGCAGTGTCCCTTTGTGTACATGTATACTGTGAAATCGGGTTTTTAATAAACTAACAAGACTGTTATAAATGAAGTAAAGAAGTGTCTTGTTTATTCATCGTCACCCCAGCCATCGAGCTCCTTCCAACCGTCATCGCATCTCCCGTTCATTCGCTTTGATCTCCGTGGAGACTGGGCGCATGATCCCACTCATAACAATACACCACACATCTCCCTTTTTTATATTTAACAAGTGCTAGCACAGAAATATGTGTTATCCACATAAGAGATCTTAAACACAAAGAAAAAATATCAGCGCAACAGAAACCCTTATACCCCAAGCATATGAAAACAACCATGACCCCACAAACTTAAATACCCCGCTACACAGTGAGTTTTGATTATTTACACTATTACAAAATGAATGCAACATTTCCTTTTGCATGTACAGAACAAACTTACAAACCCATAAACCACTACCCAATTCATTCAATCTAGGACATAGGCCCTCATTACATCATTGGCGGTAAAAGCCGCTTACCGCTGTGCAGAAGACCGCCAACACACCGCCGCGGCAGCGGAATTCCTCCACGGTTATTATGACCCACTGCTCGGAATCCGTCAAAATTCAGACACCCACACAAGTCCGCCACACCAAAGGTCAGTGATAAACTGGCGAAAACAAAACCTCTACCGTCACGCCAACAGAAATACACCCACACTATCACGACCCACGAATCCACGCAGCGGTCTTTCAACCACGGTATTCCATTGGCGGTACACACCGCTGTGCTCAAAATACACACACACCTACAAAACACTACCACATTGGACAAATCTACCTACACACACCTGATACACATACACACACCACTCCCACACACCCATTACAATATAAAACACACACTCACATCACCCAAAAACCCCTACAACAAAACCTACTGAGAGAAGGCCAGAGAGAGACACTACAAACTGCTACCAAGCATCCACAGGCACACAATACCATCACCCACATGACGTCCATGCACCTCACACAACACACCACTAAATATCACCCCACTTATCACTACACACACCACCCCACACATCACCCACATCACCCCATGGTACGGCAAAGACACCCCAGGTACTCTGAGGAGGAGCTCAGGGTCATGGTGGAGGAAATCATCCAGGTAGAGCCACAGCTATTCGGATCACAGGTGCAGCACACCTCCATAGCTAGGAAGATGGAGCTATGGCGCAGAATAGTGGACAGGTTCAACGCAGTGGGACAGCACCCAAGAAATAAAGCACCTGTCATATGGAGGCACCTTCAGGAGGCCGAAGGTCCGCTCTATAATCCGCTGAGTTCGCCCATGGGCCTCATTGTAGCATTCCTCTGCCCTTGTCCTGGGATTCCTCACTGGGGTCAGTAGCCATGACAGGTTGGGGTAACCAGAGTCACCTGCAAATGGCGAGGGCAACTTTTAGACACACACTAATCTGTAGGGATATCCCCAGACCCCGACAACCATTCCCACTGACTTGCTTCCAGGTGCTCACCTAATAGCCACACACGGAGCCTCTGGAGTTGCCCCATCACATGTAAGCGTCATGCACTGAGCCAGGGAATTTAGCATTCACATGGGAGATGTACTGGTCAGCCAAACACATCATCTGCACATTCATCGAATGATAACTCTTCCGGTTTCTGTACACCTGTTCACTCCTGCGGGGGGTACCAAAGCCACATGTATCCCATCAATGGCACCTATGATGTTGGGGATATGTCCCAGGGCATAGAAGTCACCTTTCACTGTAGGCAAATCCTCCACCTGAGGGAAAACGATGTAGCTCCGCATGTGTTTCAGCAGGGCAGACAACACTCTGGACAACACGTTGGAAAACATTGGCTGGGACATCCCTGATGCTATGGTCACTGTCGTTTCAAACGACCCACTTGCAAGGAAATGGAGTACTGACAGCAGCTGCACTAGAGGGGGATTCCTGTGGGATGGCGGATAGCTGACATCAGGTCTGGCTTCAGCTGGGCACACAGTTCCAGGATTTTAGCACGATCAAGCCTGTAGGTGATGATCAGATGTCTTTCCTCCATTGTCGACAGGTCCACCAGCGGTCTGTACACTGGAGGATGCCGCCATCTCCTCACATGTCGCAGTGGACGGTGCCTATGAAGGACAACAGCGAGCACAGAGTCAACCAACTCAGAGGTACGTACCCACAGCATACACAGAACACAAATCATAATCCGAAAATTGGCCTGTATGAGTGTTGAGGCAAGGCCCAGGTATGTGTGACGCAGTGAAAAATTAAGCCATGTGGGCCCCTGAAATGGCGACTGCCTGACCTGTAAAGTGGGACAATGGGATGTGAGGTAACTGCGCTGGCGTTGGCGCAATTCCGCATTGGTAAACATTGGACCCTATGGGTCCCAGGAGCCAATGACGATGTACGCCGGCGGTGACGGTACGCACCGGCGTGGACGTGACCGCCATTTTCTATCTGTACAATCACTCGATACTTGATCTTCGACAGGAGAGGACCTACACTGCAAGTGCTACTGTGACCTCGTCTGGAAGAGACAATGGCTCGTGCTACTGGGGAAAGGGCCCCTGCCTTCACATCGGAGGAGTTCTAGAAACTCGTGGATGGGGTCCTCCCCAGTACACGCTACTCTACGGTCCTCCACACAAACAGGTAGGTACACTGGGAGCATGCTTTATGGGCTATGTCTGTGTGGAGTGGGGTGGATGAATGATTGGGGGGAGAGATTGAGGCGTGCATGAAACAACGGTGAGTGCATGTGCCACATGGCAAGGGTAGTAAAGGGGGCCAATGACTGTGACGGTGCGGATGGTTATATCTTCTCCTTTTCCCCTGTACTATTCCTGTAGGTCAGCGCCCACCAGAAGAAGGATATTTGGCGTGCCATCGCCAAGGAAGTCCGGACCCTGGGGGTCTACCACAGACGGAGCACCTACTGCCGTAAAAGATGGGAGGACATTCACCGCTGGAGCAAGAAGACGGCGGAGGCTCAGCTGGGGATGGCCTCCCAACGTGAGAGGGGTGCCCATCGCACCATGACCCCCCTGATGTTCAGGATCCTGGCGTGGCGTACCCGGAGTTGGATGGGCGCTTGAGTGCATCACAGCAGCCACAAGGGGGTGAGTACACTCTCATTCTGCTGATTTTGCACGCAGTGGAGGTGTCTGGGTGGGGGAGATGGGCTGTGGGTTTCCCGAGGCCAGGGCGAGTATGCTAGTTAGGTCCCCTTGTTCTGTTAGAGCCTGTGGCACCCCACCCCACCTGTGTAGAGTGCCAAGTACACCTAGTCAGGCTCCTGTGACATCCATGTGTGCAGATGTCAGCCATAGCCTTGTAGGCCATGTCCCAGGGATTGAACAGTGGAGCCCAAGTGCGCGGCATACTGCAGGGGGCTTCTGTGTCTGTTGTGTCCGCCAACGGTAGAGGTATTGCATGCACTCAACATGTCTTTCTACTGTCGTTGTCCCCCTTTTTGTGGTCTCCCTGTTCTTGTGTGCATTAGCATCATCAGGCGGAGGAGCAGTGGCACCGGAGCACAAGGGAGCTGCATCCCACATGGCTCTGGAGGGCGAGACTACGGACTCTGAATTCACCAGTGGGACGGAGGGCGAGGGGAGCTCCACGGCGGGGACAGGAGCTGACACCATTGATACGGACTCGTCCTCTGATGGGAGCTCCCTTGTGGTGGTGGCCACATCTGTGCCCCCCGCATCTACAAGTACAGCCGCCACCCCCCCTACCAGCACCACCCTCCCAGCAGCCCCTCAGCCTTTGCCCCGTGCCCTCTCACTCGGGTGGGCATCACCTTCGCACCTCAGGCCCAGCCCCAGTCACCCCGCTGCCCTCTGTGAGGAGGCCATGGACCTCCTCAGGGCCCTCACTGTTGGGCAGTCTACCATTTTGAATGCCATCCAGGGTGTAGAAAGGCAGTTGCAACAAACTAATGCATTCCTGGAGGGCATTCATTCTGGTCAAGCGGCCCTTCAGCGAGCTTTTCAGACTCTGGCCTCAGCACTGATGGCAGCTATTGTCCCTGTCTCTAGCCTCCCCCCTCCAACTTCCTCCACCCAGACCCAATCCCCTGTACCTCAGCCTATCCAAAGCACACCTTCAGACCAGCATGCACACACGCCAACACACAAGGGAAGCTCTGGCAAACATAAGGACCACACATCCCACAGGCACTCACGCAAGCATCACACACATGCAGACACACCAACATCCACTGCCTCCACTGTGTCCCCCTCCTCCTCGTCTCCCGCCTCCCTCCCGGTCTTGTCTCCACTCACACCTGCATGCACTACATCTACAGCCACTACTTCCATCACCAGCACACACACCACCACACACCGCTCACGTGCACTCACCACCCCCACTACCATTCACACGTCCCCTGTGTCCTCTCCCAGTGTGTCTGTGACGCCACCTCCCAAGATACACAAGCGCAGCCACACACCCACCCAACAGCCATGGAGTACTTGCCTTAAGCACTACTGCTAAACAACTAAAAAGTCTCTACAACTAAGTACTGAACAACTACTGTCTAAACAATTGTGCCTGAATAACAATTGCCCGAACAACTAATTTTAAGGTAAGGTTTTCTTTTTATAAACAACTAATAAACAACTAATAAACCATAAAAACCAAAAAGAAAACCTTACCTTAAAATTAGTTGTTCGGGCAATTGTTATTCAGGCACAATTGTTGTTTAGACAGTAGTTGTTCAGTTCTTAGTTGTAGAGACTTTTTAGTTGATAGCAGTAGTGGTTTAGGCTATAGTTGTTTAGGACCTAGTTGTTCTGTCACATATTCTGCGCTTCTATGAGCTAATGCAGGCACCCCTGCACCATGCTGCAAGGGTGCCTGCATTGAAGGGATGATTGTTTTTGTGCAGAAAGGGACACCTTCCTGCAAAAACCAATCACAACAGGAGTTCTACTTTTTAATGTGTGCTGTAGATTGCAGCACACATAGAAAAAGGAAAAAACAGGGAACAATAAAAGTATTTTTCCTTGTTGAATCTCCCTTAGGCCTCCCCTTGGGAGGCGTAGGCTTTTGTTGCACTCCCAGGTTTTCAAAGCCGTGTTAGTCTGGGAATGTGGCAAATGTGATGGGTGTTATGTGGGAAGACCCACTGTAACACCCATGGCACACCTCTCTGTCGCAGGGTGACTCAGTCCATATTCACAAGACATTGAAAAACTACACAGGGTGGCCTTATGTGGCCTTCTAATTATGGCACTGCAGTGTGCGCCGCAGGACTGTCATTAAATGTGACTTCTGGTGGCACAAAGGGCCTTGTAAGCATGACCCTACATGTACAACTATGTACCACTAACAATGCATGCACATTTCAAAAAATTATCTTTACTTCTCAACCCCCTTTAATGGGGTGACTCAGCCTCTATTTTTTTTCAAAACATTGAGGCATACATTCTATGATGATATCATACTCACAGGAGATTGTGATTGGGAGGGAATACATAAGCTACATAAACAAAGGCACGGAGAACGGGATGCTAATTGTTGCTACTACCACTATCTTATTCTTGGTGACAAGAGGATTCTCTGTGAGCATGGCTTCTTCAATAATCAGCCCAAACACGCACCCATGATTACAATTAGGCAGTATGGACTCACCTTGCTAGCTCAAAGTGTATCACATAACAAACAAACGTAACCTTAACTTACCTCTGAGAGTCAGCACTGCTATTAGAAAAAAACCTAGCATTGTGGAACACACATAGCAAATATATAACTGTTACTCACTGAGCCCGGACACCTCAACGTCCAGCAGGTCGAGCAGGTCCTGTTCTCTGTCAATTATGTCCATCCAGTGGTGCATTAACTGCTACTGTGTGTGCTGGACCCCAGTGTGCTGACAAACTAACCGGTGCAACCTCCCTCACAGCAGACAATCCTCCTGAAAGGCATAACCACTCTCAGGCATGCCCCCTGCGGCAAGCCTGGAGGGGTGGTTGCGCTGCACAAAAAAGACAAGTGCTCCCACCTCCACCTCAGTAAAAATGGAGCAGGACTGCACCCCTTGGTGGCGCTGATGCTCACTAGCTAAGCGACTTGCAGCTGCATTGGTGCAGCCACCCCCTCTGCCGTCCTCTGCCATGGAGCTGGGTGGGAAAAAGAAAGGGGAAGAAATAGAAGAAAGGAAGAAAGAAATAAATATTAACAAGTAAAGGGAAAAGCAAGAAAATTATGCCTTCAAAAAATCACAAAAACACACCAAAAGTGACAGAAATGTTAAAATACACAAAGACACACACTGATGAAATAAAGGAAAATGAGAGGTGGATAGTTTAGAAAAGGGTGGGATTAAGGGTGGAGAAAACAAATGGCCGCACCCATGCGAACTAGCTTGTTTCATTTGCATGATTTTTTCAACATGAGTGTGCAAATCTTGCTCCCAAATGTGAAAAGCGTAGTGCACATGGGCATATTGAGCAATTCCGTCCGCTGGAGGAATTCCACAGAGCTCAGTGAGTTTTTTAACTAGTTTGTGGAATTGCACAGAGTGGGACTCCGCGAGCTCCACCCACCCCTACTAATATTTCACATCTAAAATCTGTTTTTAGGCCATTCTGAACTTTAAAGAATTGTATATGTTTGACTGGCGTATGTCAACATTGCCATGAACATGTCTTGTTTGCAGATACTGACACATTTTCCAACCTAGAATGGAATATGGCAATCTCTCCAAGGTAGGCGACACTGAAGCCCTCCATTCCAGTTAGCACCCATCTGAGCAACCTCTGTAAGGTTCCAGGGCAATATTTAACCTAAAAGACATCACTTGAACCTGAAAGTGTCCCTCTGAGGTGGAGAATGCAGACCTTTCCGTAGCCCCATCAGTTCGGCTCGTAGGCACTTGACAGATCTCAACCGGTCAATGAGCTCTTTAGGTCAGAGAATGGGGTGCGAGTTAGAATTTGTATCTGAGTTCAGCACTCTGTAATCCACACAGAACCTGAGTTCTAGTGAGTTCTAGTGTGGGGCCTGGTGGGGTGGCCTTCGATACCACAACCACTGGAATGGGCCAAGGACTGTTGAAATGTTCAATTACCCCAACATCTTGCACTCATTTTCCTTGATGCTGGCTTTTACTTAGTCAAACAGCCTGAAAATGTTGTTTCTGACAGGCAGGATGCCCTCATTGTCAATGTCATGATTACACCAAGTGGTGAGTCCAAGGGTAAGTGAGACAAGTGAGCTGAATTGCCCTGACAATTGGAAGCAGTCCCAATGTTGCTCTTGAATCAGGGTAGGGGAAAGGATTACTCCTTCTACCAACCCAATTTGCTCTTTGCAGACAGGAAGTTGGGGAGAGGTTTGATCTCCTCTTCCATACCATCATCTGTCACCAGCAGCATGGCTACGTTGTACCTCTCT
The DNA here is from genome assembly GCF_031143425.1 of Pleurodeles waltl. Classification (NCBI taxonomy): domain Eukaryota; kingdom Metazoa; phylum Chordata; class Amphibia; order Caudata; family Salamandridae; genus Pleurodeles; species Pleurodeles waltl. Next base: position 1,144,754,546 of record NC_090437.1, on the reverse strand, counting down.
AGGGTTTGAGGCATTTCACATGCAGGACTCTTAAGAGGTTCCAAGATATCTTGATGTCCACCTAGCAGGTGACCTGACCTTTTCTCTCTTTGACCTCATAGTGCCCAGTCTACTGGTCCTGTAAGGCCAGAAGCTTAATAGGCTCCATAATCTCCATCTTTTGGCCGGGTTGGCACTCGAACAGTGTGGCCTTCTGGTTGTACCTCTTCATCACTTCCTGTCTATCATCCAGGTTCTCAGTGGCTTCAACCCAGAAGTGCATAAAGAATATGTGACAGAACAACTAGGTCCTAAACAACTATAGCCTAAACCACTACTGCTAAACAACTAAAAGATCTCTACAACTAAGTACGGAACAACTACTGTCTAAACAACAATTGTGCCTGAATAACAATTGCCTGAACAACTAATATATATATATATATTCTAAACAACCAATAAACCATAAAAACCTAAAAGAAAACCTTACCTTAAAATTAGTTGTTCAGGCAAACATTAACTGTGCTATAGAAATTTCACAACAGTAGACACATCCTCCTATTATATCAAAACATTCCCACACAACATATACACTTTTTGGAGAAAAAAAAATGCAAAAAATAGCCAACATTCTCAATTGTATCCAATGCCATCCATGCCCTAAATGATGTTTTAAAAACACATACCACTGATATATTTATTTCATGCATTGATGACACTGGGCCTACTGGCTAGATGGCCCTTTGGAAATTTAGGCCACATAGTAAAATAATACTGCAAATGTTACAAACATGTAGAAAGGGACAGCTACTGAGCTGTACAATAATTTCCCTTTACAAAAGAAGAAAAATCAGTGAAATGCAAAATAAATAATAACTATGCCCATACTTAAATTCCAGGCCACCCACCACTATAAAAAGTTTAAAATCAAATTAAAGTACAAAGAAATACTGAATCATGCCCAAGCAAACAAAGAACACCCTTATTCAATAGTTTTTTAACTTACTTGTGTGATTTCACAAAAACAAAGGCCCTCATTATGACATTGGTGGTAAATGCCACCTACCGCCACGCTGATGGCCACCAACATACCGCCACGGTTGCGAATATCCGTTCACCATATTATGACACACACACACCAATCCGACAGAATACATGCACATACACAAATCCGCCAGACCAAAGGTCAGTGATAAAGTGGCGGCCCCAAAACCCATACCATTACGCCAACAAAACAATGCCCACCACATCATGACCCACGAATCACCACGACGAACATTCAACGGTGGTAAACCACTGGCAGTACATACCACTTCACTAATACAAATTATTTCCACCAGACTGACACCATGACCACTTAGACAACTAGACAAACACCACTTACACCCATACATCCCTCATGCACCCCACAAAGCACACAGTCCACCACATTACTTAATACACTCTCACCAACTAAGACCACACAACACCCATGGCACCACAAAGGCACCCCTGTTTCACTGAGGAGGAGTTAAGGGTCATGGTGGAGGAAATTGTCAGTGTAGAGCCACAGCTGTTTGGAGCACAGGTACAGCAGATATCCATTGCAAAGAAGATGGAGATATGGTGGAGAATCATGGACAGGGTGAACGCCATGGCACAGCACCCAAGAACAAGGGACGACATCAGGAAGAGGTGGAATGACCTACGGGGGAGGTACGTTCTATTGCAGCAAGCCCCTGCTCGCCATCCAGAGGACTGGCGGTGGACCCCCACCTCCTTCCCCACAGCTCACAGCAAGTACTGGCAATAATGCATCCTGAGGGACTCACTGGATGAGCTGGAGGTCTGGACACTCGTAAGTCAATATTTACTACTAATCACCCTGATACCTGCATTCCATCTCACACACCCTCACCCTCACTCCCATCATTCCACTCCATCCCTCACACTGCACCTACACATATGATTAACCACAATGCCAAGCCCTGCATGCTATACCAATGCATTGACAACCCTCCCACCCCTGCATGGACACCCATCACTAAAGCATGCACGGCATAGGGAAACTAACATTCCAACAATACATCACCATACACAAGAAAAAGGTGGCAGGGCAACACCAACGATAGAGGGGAAGCCAGAGATGTACAAATGTCATACACATGAAGCATAATACATCATTTACGTCCAACAGGTACCCCAAGCACTGTCAGTGGAAGAGAGGTACCACGACTATCCAGTCCACCTACAGAAGATGCCCCCAGTGATGACAGTTACTCTGGACTTCTGGATCTGGATGACCTACCTGGCACATCAGGGACCACTGGACAGCTGGTCACCCAAGCCCACTCACAGACCACCACAGAGTTTCCCCCATCAGGATCCAACACCACAGCACCCACCCAGCATACCCACACCTCTGTCCCTAGGACATGTCAATGAGCAGTGTGCCCACCTGAACAGGACCCCAGGCCACACCTCACCCACAAGACAATCAGGGACCTGGGGTCAGTGGCAGTGGGCACACCATTCAGGGGACAGAAGCACAGGTCAACAGGGACACTGGGAGGACTGCTGTGCACCAGGGGGAGGACAGTACAAGGGAACTGACCCTCCAGAAGGCACTCTCCGAGATCCTGGGAGCCTGCCAACATTCCCAGGAAACGATGGTCAAGATCCTGGACAACGTGCAGGAGAACAGACGGCTGCAGGAGGGGAAGTATCAGGGGATCAGGGAGGATTTGCAGGCCATTAACACCACCCTGATCTCCATAGATCTTCATAGCAGGGGTGCTGGCAGACATGACCTACATTATGAGGGAGGCCCCTACCACTAGCCAGTCATCTGAACAGCCATCCACTTCTGCTGCCGCTAGTGGCCAGGAGGCCCCGCCACAGGACTCACAGGCCACCAGCACCCCTCCCCCTGCAGAGGGTGAATTAGACTCTCCTGATTGTCCCCCTTGTGTCCCACTCAGTCACCCTGTCCACCTTGAACTGCATTGCTCCCCTCCTATGTCCCCATGGACAATGCACCTGTGCTACAAACAGACTGGAACAATACCCTGGACTTTCCTCCATCATCACCCCATCCTATTGCACTTTCCCCCTATATGTTAGCACTTCAATAAACACCACTTGACAAAAATCGATTTCAAGTATGTCATGTATATCAAACATGTATTGTTTGAAACAGGTACAACCATTGCAAATGAAATGTACATAGAATGAGCACAGATTAATGACCCGTAGCTGGTTGTAGTGTTCACACCAAGAGTATTTGTCATATCACCAACATCTGCAAAATGAATAGCCAGAGGGAACAGTAAGTGGGCTTTGAATTGCGAATTACCTGCATTCCAATGCCACACAGAATACAACCAAAGTCATTGAAATGTAAAGTTACAGTTTCGTACCTGTGTGTCATTTGGAGTACTGATGGATCACAGATGTTCTGTTGTCCTCATCTTCATCCTTTGCCTCTTCATCCATACTGTCCACAGGGTCCACTGCTGCCACAGGGGCATCTCCACTCTCTCCCTCCTGCAGAAAAGGGACATGGCGTCTCAGGGCCAGGTTGTGCAACCTTCAGCATGCCACTACTATCTGGAAGACCTTCTTGGGTGAGTAGCACAGGGATCCACCTGTTAGATGGAGGCACCAAAACCTAGCCTTCAGAAGGCCAAAGGTTCTCTCAATTATCCTTCTGGTTCACCCATGTGCATCATTATAATGTTGTTTTGCCCTTGTCTTGGCACTCATCACAGGGGTCAGCAGCCATGATAGGTTTGGGTAACCAGAGTCACCTGCAATTATTGAGGGACAACATTTGGCCACACACCATCTTATATGGCCCACACCATACCCATACACCAACATATGCTGTGCTCACCTATAAGCCACACCCTGTGCCTCTGTAGTTGGGCCATCACTTTTGGGATGCTGCTATTCCTTAGGACAAAGGCATAATGCACCGACCCTGGATACTTAGCATTGACATGGGAGATGTACTGGTCCACCAAGCACACCATCTGCACATTCATGGAGTGGAAACTCTTACGATTCCTGAACGCCTGTTGATTCTGGCAGGGGGGGACAAATGCAATATGTGTTACATCAATCACCCCAATTATATTGGGGATATGTCCCATTGCATAAAACTTGGCCTTCAGAGTGGCCAAATCCTCAACCTGGGGAAATGCAATGTAGCTGCACATGTGTTTTATTAGGGCAGACAATACTTTTGTCAGCACTATTGAGAACATTGGCTGTGATATTCCTGCTGCCAAGCCCACTGTCACTTGGAAAGAACCAGGTGCCAGGAAATGGGGTACTTATAGCACTTGCACAAGAGGGGGGATCCCAGTGGGGTGACAGATAGCAGATATCAGGTCAGGCTCCAAATTGGGCACACAGCTCTGTGACTGTGGCCCTGTCCAGTCTATAGGAGAATATTATGTGCCTGTCCTCAGGTGTAGCCAAGTCCACCTGGAGTCTGTACACAGGGGTATGTCTCCATCTCCTATTCATCTGCAGCGCTAGGAATCTATAGAACAAAAGAGTGAGGAGCCTGAAACAAACTGAACAATGGAGCCACAACGGTAGTTTGGATTCTGTAAACATGTAATGGGTCAGTGTGATTTGTCCAGTATGTGCTTATTTCTCCTGTTATGCTGCATTATTCCGTAGGTCTGCCCCAACCTGAAAATGAGTCCGCATGTCCTTTGTGGAGGAACAGGTGGAAGTGAGGTAATTCTGCTGACGTTGTGAGCCGTGGTGGGATGCAGTCGCTAACCGCCATGCAACTCTTCATTGGTTAATATTGGGCCCTATGGGTTATAGTGGCCAATGGTGATCTACGCTGGCGGTGACGGTATGCACCACCATGGACATGACCGCCATTTTCTATCATATTCTTCACTTGTTACCTGACCTTCCATAGGAGAGGACCTACACTGCATGTGCTCCTGTGACCTGTGTCTGGAACCTACCATGGCCCGTGTGATAGGGGAAAGGGCCCAGCCTTTACTTCAGAGGAGTTGAAAAGACTGGTGGATGGGGTCCTACCACAGTGCGGACTGCTGTATGGGCCTCAAGACCAACAGGTGAGTACACTGTGGGCATGATGCATGTGGCATGGATGCATGAAGATGTGTGTGAAGGCATTGCGTAAGGGGTGGCATTTTCTGTTGGCGGTGTATATGTTGTAAGCTGGGCTATGTATGTGCCAATGGTGATGGAAAGGGGTATGGTGGACCATGTGTGTGACAGGCTGAACTGTTTGCTAATGGTGTTCTCCTGTTTGTATTGCCCCTGCAAGTCAGTGCCCATCAAAAGAAGGGTATATGGCGGTCCATCGCCAAGGAGGTGCGAGCCCTGGGGGTCTATGGCAGGCAGAGCACCCACTGTCCTAAATGGTGGGAGGACCTGAGACTCTGGGTACGGAATACTGGGGATGGCCTCCAAACGAGGAAGGGATGCCCGTCGAATCCTGGCCCCCCTGATGGCCCGCATACTGGCGGTGGCCTATCCAGAGCTGGATGGGCGCTTGAGGGCAACACAGGAGGGGGTGAGTACAGTGGCTATCATTACAGCTTACACCTGTTGGGGTGGTATCTGGGTGGTGGTTGTGTGTCAGTGGGAGCCCGTAGGCCAGGCCAGACATAGCGGCATAGGTCCTCTGGTGGCTAGGAGTCTGAAGGGAAAATAATGGCTACCTAGCTTGTTAGCATTCACTACTGGCCAGGGCTGCATGGGTCTCAGGTGTGCTGCAGTTGATGGTGTGTGCCCCTCCTCATGCCTTGGTGGCTAGCAATATCACTAGTAGTGCAATGCATAGTGCGTAGGCCTATACCCTGCGTGTGAGGGTGCTGTGTACGCCAACGGTGGTGTTGGTGCAGTCATTGACCCAGTGTGTCCTTGTCTCTCTCCCTCCCCTTTCTTGTTTTGTCATCCTGTCCTTATGTGCATTAGCATAATCTGGCAGAGGACAGAAGCACCAGCGACAGAGGGAGCTTCATCCAACAGGACCCAGGAGGCAGAGACCACTGACGCTGAGGGCACCAGTGAGATGGAGGGCGAGGGGAGCACCACGGCAGAGACTACACTGGACAATACAGACTCAGATACCTCCTCTGATGGGAGATCCCTGGTGGTGGAAGACACCTCTGTGACCACCCCAGGTAGAGGTACAGCCACCACCCTCGTACCAACTCCGCCCTCCCAGCAGCCCCTCAGCGAGTTCCAAGTGCCCGCTCACCCATGAGGATGGGCATTTCCTTCACCCCGGGCACCTCAGGCCCTGCCCCAGTGAGCCCTGCTGCCCTGAGTGAGGAAGCTATTGACCTCCTGAGATCCATCTCTGTAGGGCAGTCAAAAATTGTGAATGCCATCCAGGGGCTAGCAGCCCAGATTCAACAATCTAATGCATTCCTGGAGGGCGTTCACAATGGATTGGCAGCCGATTGATTCAGGCTCTTGGATCCTCTCTGATGGCAGCCATTGTCCCTGTTTCTACCATGTCCCCCTCCAACTTCCACTTCCCAGTCCTATTCTCTTCAGCCCCAGCCCATCCCAAGCACAGAGCCTGATGAGCATGCACACAAGACAACACCCAAGAGTGTCACAGATAAACACAAGCACCACACTTCATCCCACTAGTTCCAATGTCTCCCCCTCTTCCTCCTCCTCCACCTACCACCCAGTTACGTCCACAATCACACCTGCATGCACTACATCATCATCAACTACCTGCGTCATCTCCACACCAAGCAGAACACACACCGCACTGGCAGACACCTCCACAACAGCCATGCACATGTCCCCTGTGTCCTCTCCCACCTTGTCTGTCCCTCCTCCTAAGGTACACAAATGCAAGTACTCAGACACCCAACAGCCATCCACCTCACAACAGCATACAGCCCATGCACCTGCACCCACATCCAGCAGACAAACACCTCCAACAACTACTCCCTCATCCTCCACTCCCATTAATTCTCCCTCTTCCTGCCTCAATGTCCCTAAAAAGCTTTTCCTTCCCACCACTGACCTCTTCCCTACCCCTCCCCCCATCCTGCACGTATGGCCAGGGTACCAAGAACCCAGCCAAGCATTTCAGCCACACAGTCCACAGGCCCACTTCCATCTGCACCTACTCATGGTGGAAAGTATTCCAGGCCACAAATACTGAAAGGGAAAGAGCCTGCACCAGCCAGCAGAAAGGGGAAGGAGCCTGCACCAGCAAGCAAGAAGGGGAAGGAGCCTGCACCAGCCAGCAGAAAGGGGAAGGAGCCTGCACCAGCAAGCAAGAAGGGAGAGGAACCTGCACCAGCAAGCAAGAATGGGAAGGAGTCTGCACCAGGAGCTGTAACAGAGCCCCCACCACCAACTGTGGTTGTGCAGCCATCAGTGAGTGCAGGGGCTGAGCAGGAGCCTCCCACTACCACCACCGCAGTGCAGCCATTGCAGGGTGCAGGGGCTGAGCAGAAGCCTACCACTACCTTCACCACCACCACAGTGCAGCTATCGCAGGGTGCAGGGGCTGAGCATGAGCCTCCCACTACCCCCACCACCACCACAGTGTAGCCATTGCAGGGTGCAGGGGCTGAGCAGGAGCCTCCCACTACCTCTACCTCCACCATAGTGCAGCCATGGCAGGGGTCAGGGGATGAGCACGAGCATCCCACTACCACCACCACCACCACCACTACAGTGCAGCCGTCACCGCTGGCGAACGCAATGTGATCCAGCCTCCATGGGCTATTGTGCAGCCAGTCCCCTCCAGAACCAGTGGCCAAGTCACCCACTCCAGAGACTGTGGCCTTGCACTCCCCAGGACCAAGCACAGGGCATGTTGCCCCCTCCAGAACCAGTGGGGAAGATACCTACCCAAGAGACTGTGGCGTTGCACTTCACAGGACCAAGCACAGGGCATGTTGCCCCCTCGAGAACCAGTGGGGAAGACACCCACCCGAGAGACTGTGGCCTTGCACTCCCCAGGACCAAGCAAAGGGCATGTTGCCCCCTCCAGAACCAGTGTTCTTGTTTCCGCATCTGGCTGAGGTGCACCCACCTCCCCATGAGGTGCCTGCCTATTTTCCAACTGATCCCCCTACAGTGTTCTCAACGTATTGATGCAGGTAAAGAGTGGGGCCTTGGACTTTGTCCTGTTGCCATGTGGCCTACGTGAACTGAGGACTGGGCAGTGTCCCTTTTTTGTACGTTAGTACATATGTGTTGCATTGGCAAAATCGTTGTTAATATTGTGTTGATCTTATGACAATCACTTTAGTCAATTTCTGTTGTCCTTGCATTATTCAGACGATTTAGGGGGATTAACTTGTTTTCTTGGGCAGCTGGTTGTGTGTATGGTGTGTGTGTGTGTGTGGGGTGTGTATGGTGTGTGTGTGTGGTATTACTGCCACTTTATCACCGACTGCCAGGGTCGTAATGAGGGCCAAATTCTTGCACATGTTCGCTAGCGGGCCAGTAGTATCATGGCTCTCGCAAGAGAGCGAACTTTGCTCTGCGCTGGGTTGTGGAATTCTCAAACTAGATATTTCCATACTAATTTTCTCTGGTTATTTTAATACTCTTAATATGTCTCTCCTGTCAATTGCTTAATCGGAACCACTGCTGTGCAACGTATCTTCAACTCGGGATCTCACAAGGCTCTGCTACTAGGTTTAAGGTACTGTGATCAAAGAGCATAAATTTGTCCCTGTATCCAGCCCATGCTCCATCGTGGTCAGCCTGAACTTGTGACTTTGTCACAGTCCGACGTGACCAGACCTCCACAATTGGCACTTTGTGCGTCTAGGCATTATTTTTATCACAGTCTTTTAAATTCAATATAGCTGGTTCTACCGATTTGATTTTAGTCATTTGGAACATTTATTTTTCTAAATTGGTGTGTGATTTTACTTTATTACTGTTTCAAATTCTTCATAAACATTTTACACATTGCCCGCAAAAAGTCTGACTACTTTGTTCCAAGCTATCAGAGGGTCAAGCACAGTTCAAATGTGTTTGTTGTTTGGTTACGGTTTCATCCTCTTCAACCAGTAACCCAATTTGCTTCACCTAGCATGGTGGCTTGTATTCTCCCTTGACATCAGATATTCTAGGTGCAACATTACCATATTCTGGAGGTATTTCTCTATGTTTGCCAGAACCTAAGTCTGTCACTCTTTTATCCTTGGTAAGTCTTCCAGGTAGAGAGAGATGCTGTGCATGATTGCCCTTATGTCATGAATCTCGCACATCAGCCAGATATTCAAGAAACTGATCTGCCCAGAGACCAAAATTTGTTTATGCCAAACCTACCACTTGCCGTTCGTGGCCATCTAGCCCAGCCAGCTGGTTGACCGGCACATAGAGGGTGGCACATGGAGTGTTGCTACCTAGGGGGTTCTTGAGGGAAACTGATCAAATGGGCACAAATCCTCCTTTCTTGGGGTTTCCTTTCCACCTGGATCTTGGTTGAAGGTTTTAACAGTGAAGGCAATTGAGGAAACTGTAGGATGAAATGTGGGTGGGGATCAGTCCTGCAGGACAAGCATCTATGCCTCTATGGATGGAACCTGGAGGCTAGCAATCAATAGAAAAGCTGTTGGATGGAGAATGCTGGAGACCAAAGAGATGGCAACTTCTGAGATGATTAGATTTCTACTTGAATTGCACACCTCATAGATGGTATGTGTTAGGAATGGGGTCTCTAGTAGGGAGCACAATCCTAGTCAGGGTAAGTCACAACACAACCTAAATTATCTTCAGCTCACCCTCCAGTAGCTTGGCACAGAACAGGTAGGTTTAACTTAGAGGGCAATGTGTAAAGTATTTTCGCAATAACTCATACAGTAACACAGTGAAAACACCACAGAAAGTACTCCACACCAGTTTGAAAAATAGATAATATTTATCTGAATAAAATAAGACCAAAACGTCAAGAATCCAATATGCACAAGTCAAAATATCATTCTCAAGATGTTAAGGTAAGTCTTTATCCACAGGAATCAACAGTTGTATTTTGTAAGCACAAATTACCTGGGATGCGTCAAAAATAACGATGCAGAGGGCCGCAGAGGAGGTGATGCGCCGGAAAGTAAAGGGATGCATTGATTTTTCTGGCTTGGCGAAGGTGATGTGACGAGTCTTTCCTTACGGGCAAGGCGATGCAGCAATTTCAAGGTGTGCAGCCTTTGCTCCTTACTGTGGTGCAGGGATATTTTGATGCCCAGGAACAATGTGTGGAGAATCCGAAATGCTCTGTGATAATGAAACTGCATCGATTTGGGAGGCGCTGTGGCAATTTTTCAGCTGCGGGACAGGTGCTGTGTCAGTTCTGTAGGTGATGCGTCGCTTTTTGCAGGCATTGAGTCGGTTTTCCGGCACAGTGGTTTTTCTCCCTCTGTTGATGTTTTCATGGTTCTGAGACTTCTTAAAGGAGGCAAGCTCAGTCAAAGCCCTTGGAGATTACTTGTGAGGAATGGCAAAGGTCTTCCAGCAGAGTCAGGGAGCAGCAGGCAGAAGGGCAAGAAGCAAGAGAGCATCCCTCCCGAAAAGCAGTCCTGATGAGTCCTTTGGGCTGCAGGGCAGTCCCTCTGACCGACCCCAGTTGTAGGTCCAGAAGTGTCTGATTTTAGGGGGTTTCAGACCCCCTTAGTATATATACTCAAATGTGCCTTTGAAGTGGAGGAGACTTCAAAGAGTGTCTTTGAACTACACCAGTTCCCCAATAAACCCAGTCCTTTCTGCCAGGAGATCTGTGGGGGTTATCAATCATTTGTGTGAGGTCAGGCAACTAGCCTTTGAAGTGTAAGTGAGAGCTCCTCCACCCTTTCTGCCCAGGAATACCTTTCAGTATGCAAACAAATGCAGATGCAGCTGAGTGTCCTGTGTTTATGGCTGTCTGGGTGGAAGGCACAAGGAAGCTGTCAACCAGCACAGACAAGATGTGGATTGGAGGCAGGCTGTGAGGCCCAGAGAGCAGTAAGTGCAGAGACATGCCTACTTTCTAGAAGTGGCATTTCTGAAATAGTAATGGTAAATCCAACTTCACCAGTAAGCAGGATTTCTAACTACCATTCCAACCATGCCAGACATGACGATGCCAGTAGTTTCAGATCAGAAATTACCACTTAAAAGCATACAAGGGAATTTCCTGCACCGAGCTATGAGGGCAGAAGGCATCACAGTGGTGAAAAATGACTTTGGGAGTTTTTCACTATAAGGACATGTAAAACTTACAAGTATATGTTCTGCCTTTCACTAACATAGCACCCTGCCCTGAGGGCTACCCAGTACCTACCTTAGGGATCACCTATATGTAATAAAGGTGAGTTCAAGGCTTGGCAAGTAGTTTTAAATGCAAAGTCAAAGTGGCAGTGAAACTGCACACACAGGCCTTGCAACGGCAGGCCTGAGACATTATTAAGGGGCTACTTATGTGAGTCGCATAGTCGGTGCTGCAGGCCCACTAATAGCATTTAATTTACAGGCCCTTGTCACATGTAGTGCATTTTATTAGGGACTTATAAGTAAATTAAATATGCCAATTGGATGAGCCAATGTTACCATGTTTAGGAGAAAGAGCAGAAGGACTTTAACACTGGTGCGCTGAGTCCTAAAACTAGCAAAAATGAGATCTGAAAAATGGAGGGAGGCAAGCAAAAAGTTGGAGGAAGAACACCCAAAAGCTGTCAGGTCTAACAGCATGTATCATCATCAGGATCTTTGTCCTCTGGTGCTGCAAGGGAGGAGTATTGTATGTAACCTGCAACTGCAATGGAGGCTGCTCTTGTAGACTGACCTCTTGATGTCAGTTCCTGTGTAAATGCATAAGAAGAATGAGGTGAATTGTGTCTTAACAGAGTGATGAAAAACCTTAGCATTCTGACATTGTGATTAAGGAGAACTGTGATAAGTGGCACACATATTGTCAATGATTATAAATATATAAGGAGGAGATGGCAGATTGTTTTTAAGTGAAAAAATGGATAAGTGGACAGAGATATGTTAGAAATAACAAAGGGGTGCAAAATAAGGTACAAATGGGTCTTGTTAGTAGTATATGTGTTGTAGTCACTGACATACATGACAAACAGAGGGTAGATTGCCAAATTGCTCCTTGCAGGATCTCCCTCGATGTCAATCTGATGGGCGGTGCATTCCTTGCACCACAGCAGTCCTTCTGAGTCTTCCACAGGTCCAGAGGGATACTGAAGAGCTGGGTCTAAGGGTCCAATATTTATACATAGTGCCAAGCTTTGAAATAGGAGAGGATGCTGCAGGTTTCCACCCAAGAGGTGTTTGGAATGTCTTGCCTCCCTGTGCTGTCCCCCAGCTTGTCTGAGTCACAAAAGACCAGAGTGAAACCCTTTGTGAATATGAGAGGCCTAATGATGTGATGTGTATGTGTGATAGGCAGCAACTCCTCCCCTCACCAACTTAGAGATGGCCTATCCTACCAACCTGTGTTCCTCCTTTGTCTCACTGTGTGGAGGATGAACTGTCAGATACACTTAGGTGGTCATTACAACCCTGGCGGACGGTGTTAAAGCGGCGGTAAGACCGCCAACATGCTGGCGGTAAAAAAATAGCAATTACGACTGTGGCGGAAACCGCCAACAAAGACAGCCACTTTAACACTCCGACAGCCACGGCGGTACAAACAAACAGCGCGGCGGACACCACCAACAGACAGGCGGGAGACAATGTACCGCCCACACTATTATGACAGGCTAATCGGCCACCTTTTCCGGGGTGGATTCACCGCGGATAAAAACACGGCAGAAACAGGAATTTCCTAGGGAAAGCGCTCACCTCTACACACTCCACGAGGAACGAGGACACCATGGAACCGGAACTCCAAATCCTACCTGCGATAGTCTTCTTGCTCCTCTACCAGGAGCACGAACGCCGGCGGCGAAGACCACGGTGAGTACTGCACCTACGACACAGGGGAGAGGGGAGGGAAAAAACAGGGACACACACATGCAACACTCCCACCCTCACCCACTACAACATACACACTAATGCATATCAATACATCACAGTTACACCCCCCAAACCCTCCCGGAAGAATGCAAATCTTAAAGAAAATGAGTGTAACCATTGGAATATATTACAAACAAGTAGGCAGAAATATTTATATATATATTATATATATATATATATATATATATATATATATACACCATGTACAAAATATATACCAGGCATAGTAGTCCAGGTACTGCACAAAGAAAGTCTGTGGAACACTGGGACCACACGGTATGGGCGAGGCCCACACAAGATCCCCGACCATGACAGAGAGAACACTGCAGGGGCATCAGACAGCAAGAAAACAGGCACCTCAGGGGGAGGCAAAGGGGGGGCACCTCAGCCGCTTGAGTGCACGATGCCAAATCCACGAGGGGGCCACATGCCCACTGTTCAATCTTGGGGAGTGCAAAGCCACAGTCTCACAAGTCTCCCAAGTGGGTGGTTTGCCCACTGTTCAATCCTGGGGAGTGCAAAGCCACAGTCTCACAAGGCTCTACAGTGGGTGGTTTGCCCACTGTTCAATCCTGGGGAGTGCAAAGCCACAGTCTCACAAGTCTCCCAAGTGGGTGGTTAGCCCACTGTTCAATTGTGGGGAGTGCAAAGCCACAGTCTCACAAGTCTCTACAGTGGGTGGTTTGCCCACTGTTCAATCCTGGGGAGTGCAAAGCCACAGTCTCACAAGTCTCCCAAGTGGGTGGTTTGCCCACTGTTCAATCCTGGGGAGTGCAAAGCCACAGTCTCACAAGTCTCTACAGTGGGTGGTTTGCCCACTGTTCAATCCTGGGGAGTGCAAAGCCACAGTCTCACAAGTCTCCCAAGTGGGTGGTTTGCCCACTGTTTAATCCTGGGGAGTGCAAAGCCACAGTCTCTCAAGTGGATAACAGTCTCCACTGGTTCTGGAGGGGGCATTGTGCCCAGAGTGCTTCATCCTGTTTAGGACAGAGGTAGTGGATGGATGTCTCCACTGGTTCTGGAGGGGGACTGGTGCCCAGAGTGCTTCATCCTGTGAAGGACAGAGGTAGTGGATGACAGTCTCCACTGGTTCTGGAGAGGGACTGGTGCCCAGAGTGCTTCATCCTGTGAAGGACAGAGGTAGTGGATGGATGTCTCCACTGGTTCTGGAGGGGGACTGGTGCCCAGAGTGCTTCATCCTGTGAAGGACAGAGGTAGTGGATGATAGTCTCCACTGGTTCTGGAGGGGGACTGGTGCCCAGAGTGCTTCATCCTGTGAAGGACAGAGGTAGTGGATGGATGTCTCCACTGGTTCTGGAGGGGGAGTGGTGCCCAGAGTGCTTCATCCTGTGAAGAACAGAGGTAGTGGATGGATGTCTCCACTGGTTCTGGAGGGTGACTGGTGACCAGAGTGCATCACTCACCCCGTGACGGACCCAGTTGCGTCAGTGCCCCTGCCGCTAATGGGCTAGCGGTGCTTGAGTTGGCGGTGCCCTGTTCAGCGGTGCTTGAGTTGGCGGTGCCCTGTTCAGCGGTGCTTGAGTTGGCGGTGCCCAGATCAGCGGTGCTTAAGTTGGCGGTGCCCTGTTCAGCAGTGCTTGAGTTGGCGGTGCCCAGATCAGCGGTGCTTGAGTTGGCAGTGCCCTGTTCAGCGGGGCTTGAGTTGGCGGTGCCCTGTTCAGCGGTGCTTGAGACGGCGGTCCTTCATGGCCCAGCGGTGCTTGAGACGGCGGTCCTTCATGGCCCATCGGGGCTTTTGCTGGCCGTCCTTCATGGCCCAGCGGGGCTTTTGCTGGTGGTCCTTCATGGCCCAGTGGGGCTGGTCCTGGCGGTGTCCTCCTGGGCAGCTGTGCAGGGGCTGGCGGTGTCCTGCTGGGCAGCTGGGCTGGGGCTGGCAGTGTCCTCCTGGGCAGCTGGGCTGGGGCTGGCGGTGGCCTCCTGGACAGCTGTGCTGGGGCTGGCGGTGGCCTCCTGGGCAGCGGGGATGGGGCTGGCGGTGGCCTCCTGGCCAGCTGGGCTGGGGCTGCGGTGGCCTCCTGGGCAGCTGGGCTGGGGCTGGCGGTGGCCTCCTGGGCAGCTAGGTTGGGGCTGCCAGTGGCCTCCTGGGCAGCGGGGATGATGGTGGTCTTCTCAGCCGTTCTGCTCTTCCCAGACTTGCTGAGTTTCTTGTGCCCCTTCCCCACCTTGGAAGGTGTCACAGCTGACTCCACACTCCCACCGGGACCCCTGGTAGCGGCTTTGGTGGCTGGAGTCTTCCCCCTCTCCTGCCAGGCACTGGCCAACTTCTGATGCTTCACAGGTGGGGGACTGTCTGTGCCGTGGCTCCGTGCCACACTGGCTGTCTTGGTGGCCGGTGCACTCCACATACCGGTGACTACAGGCACCACTGGTCCCGGAGATGTTTTGGCTGAGGTGCTACTTCGGGACCTATGAGATGGACGGGGTGGGGGAGGTGTGGGAAAAAGGTCAAGGGTGGACAGGAAAAGTTTTTGGGACACACTGGGGCGGGTAGCTGGAGGGGGTTTGGGAGTGGAGGAAGAGGTGGTGGTTGTAGGAGGTGTACGTTTGGTGACCTTGGGTGAAGGTGCATGCGCTGGAGGCTGTCGTGAGGTGGATGGCTGTTGGGTGGGTGTGTGCCTGCGTTTGTGTATCATGGGAGGGTGCGTCACAGACACACTGGGAGAGGACACAGGGGACGTGTGAATGGTAGTGGGGGTGGTGACTGCACGTGAGCAGGGTGTGGTGGTGGGTGTGCTGGAGAGGGACATAGTGGCTGTAGAGGTAGTGCATGCAGGTGTGAGTGTAGACGAGACTGGGAGGGAGGAGGGAGACGATGAGGAGGGTGACACAGTGGAGGCAGTGGATGTTGGTGTGTCTGCATGTTTGTGTTGCTTGCGTGAGTGCCTGTGGGATGTGTGGTGCTTATGTTTTCCTGAGCTTCCCTTGTGTGTTGAGGTGTGTGCAGGCTGGTCTGATTGGGTCTGGGTGGAGGAAGTTGGAGGGGGGAGGCTAGAGACGGGGACAATGGCTGCCATCAGTGCTGAGGCCAGAGTTTGAAAAGCTCAGTGAAGGGCAGCCTGACCAGAATGAATGACCTCCAGGAATGCATTAGTTTGTTGCAACTGCCTTTCTACACCCTGGATGGCATTCAAAATGGTAGACTGCCCAACAGTGAGGGACCTCAGGAGGTCAATGGCCTCCTCACTGAGGGCAGCAGGGGTGACTGGGGCAGGGCCTGAGGTGCCTGGGGCGAAGTTGATGCCCACCCTCCTGGGTGAGCGGGCACGGGGCGAAGGCTGAGGGGCTGCTGGGAGGGAGGTGCTGGTAGGGGGGGGCGGCTGTACCTGTAGATGCGGGGGGCACAGATGTTGCCGACACCACAAGGGAGCTCTCATCAGAGGACAAGTCCGTGTCGCTGGTGTCAACTCCTGTCCCCGCCGTGGAGCTCCCCTTGCCCTCCGTACCACTGGTGAATTCCGAGTCCGTAGTCTCGCCCTCCAGGGCCATGTGGGATGCAGCTCCCTCCTGCTCCTGTGCCACTGCTCCTCCACCTGATGATGCTAATGCACACAAGAACAGGAGACCACAAAAAGGGGGGGACGACAGAAGAAAGACATGTTGAGTGCATGGATTACCGCTACCGTTGACGGACACAACAGACACAGAAGCACCCTGCACTACGCCGCACTCTTGGGCTCCACTGTTCAATTCCTGGGAAATGGCCTACAAGGCAATGGACGACATCTGCACACATAGATGACACAGGGGCATGAATAGCTGTACTTGGCACTCTACAGAGGTGGGCTGGGGTGCCACATGGCCTGCCTTACGGAGGGGCCTTGCCAATGGAACTCGCCCTGGCCCAGGGAAAACCCACAGCCCTCCTCCCCCACCCAGACACCTCCACTGCACGCAAAGTCAGCAGAATGAGAGTGTACTCACCCCCTTGTGTCTGCTGTGATGCCCTCAAGCGCCCATCCAACTCCGGGTAGGCCACCGCCAGGATCCTGAACATCACTGGGGTCATGGTGCGAAGGGCACCCCTCCCACGTTGGGAGGCCATCCCCAGCTGAGCCTCCGCCGTCTTCTTGCTCCAGCGGCGAATGTCCTCCCATCTTTTCCTGCAGTTGGTGCTCTGTCTGTGGTAGACCCCCAGGGTCCAGATGTCCTTGGCGATGGCACGCCAAATATCTTTCTTCTGGTGGGTGCTGACCTACATGAAATGTACAGGGGAAGAAGAGAAGTCATTACCAACTGCCGTCAAAGTGATTGGCCCCCATCCCTACCCTTGCCATGTGGCACATGCATTCACTGTCTATCATGCACGCAGGACTCTGCCCCCTTCCTTCTTACATCCAGCCCTCTCCACACAGGCATAGCCCATACAACGTGCTCCCAGTGTACTTACCTGTTTGTCTGGAGGACCGTAGAGTAGCGTGTACTGGGGGAGGACCCCATCCACGAGCTTCTCCAACCCCTCCGATGTGAAGGCAGGGGCCCTTTCCCCAGACCCACGAGCCATTGTCTCTTCCAGACCGAGGTCACAGCAGCACTTGCAGTGTAGGTCCTCTCCTGTCGAAGATCAAGTATCGAGTGATTGAACAGATAGAAAATGGCGGTCACGTCCGCAGCGGTGCGTACCGTCACCGCCGGCGTACATCGTCATTGGCTCCGGGGACCCATAGGGTCCAATGTTAGCCAATGCAGCATTGCGCCGCTGTCTTCGACCGCCTACCGAGACGGTGTACAACGCCAGCACAGTTACCTCACATCCCATTGTCCCACTTTAGAGGTCAGGCAGCCGCCATTTCAGGGGACCACATGGCTTCATTTTCAACTGCGTCACACATACCTAGGCCTAGGTTCAACACACATACAGGCCACCTTTTGAGTATGATTGGTGTTCTAGGTAAACTGTGGGTACGTACCTCTGAGTTGTTTGACTCTGTGCTCGCTGTTGTCCTTCATAGGCACCGTCTGCTGGGACATGTGAGGAGATGGCGGCATCCTCCGGTGTACCGACCGTTGGTGGACCTGTTGACAATGGAGGAGCGACATTTGATATTCACCTACAGGCTTGACCGTGCCACAATCCAGGAACTGTGCACCCAGTTGGAGCGAGACCTGATGTCAGCAATCCGCCATCCCACAGGAATCCCCCCTCAAGTGCAGGTGCTGTCAGTGCTCCATTTCCTTGCAAGTGGGTCATTTCAAACAACAGTGGCCATGGCATCAGGGATGTCCCAGCCTATGTTTTCCAACGTATTGTCCAGAGTGTTGTCTGCCCTGCTGAAACACATGCGGAGCTACATCGTTTTCCCTCAGGTGGAGGATTTGCCTACAGTGAAAGGTGATTTTTATGCCCAGGGACACATCCCCAACATCATAGGTGCCATTGATGGGACACATGTGGCTTTGGTACACCCCCACAGGAGTGAACAGGTGTACAGAAACCGGAAGAGTTATCATTCGATGAATGTACAGATGGTATGCTTGGCAGACCAGTACATCTCCCATGTGAATGCCAAGTTCCCTGGCTCAGTGCATGACGCCTACATCCTGCGGAATAGCAGCATCCCTTATGTGATGGGTCAACTCCAGAGGCACTGTGTGTGGCTATTAGGTGAGCACCTGGAAGCAAGTCAGTGGGAATGATTGTCTGGGTCTGGGGTTATCCCTCCAGGTTAGTGTGTGTCTAACAGTTGCCCCTCGCCATTTGCAGGTGACTCTGGTTACCCCAACCTGTCATGGCTACTGACCCCAGTGAGGAATCCCAGGACAAGGGCAGAGGAACGCTACAATGAGGCCCAGGGGCGGACTAGGAGGGTGATCGAGCGGACCTTCGGCCTCCTGAAGGCCAGGTTCAGGTGCCCCAATATGACAGGTGGATCCCTATTCTACTCACCAAAGAAGGTGTGCCAGATCTTCGTGGCCTGCTGTATGCTTCACAACTTGGCTTTGCGACGACAGGTGCCTTTTCTGCAGGAGGATGGTCCAGATGGCGGTGTTGTTGCAGCTGTGTAGCCTCTGGACAGTGATGAGGAGGAAGCAGAGAAAGAAGACATGCACAACAGGGACTCAGTGATCCTGCAATATTTCCAGTGAGACACAGGTAGGAATACAAACCTGCCTACTACATGTACTTTGACACTACTACCTCTCTCCTGTCTGTCGTTTTCACCCAGTGTATGGTCACTGAGTTGTCACTTTCCCTTACGATTTCACAGATGTGGGTCCCACTGTGTGACATCTGCTTAGATTCCTCATGGACTAGAGCTGTGTGACATAGGTATGTTGACATTACTATTTAAAAATCATTTTGTCACTGTAATTGCTAATATACTATTTCAAAATCACAGACAGACTCCAGATGATTTTGTGCTTTAGGTGTGTTTATTTATAATGCTCAATATTGGAGGGGGTAGTGAAATGGTGAGGGCTGATGGCGGAGGAGTGTCCATGGCAGAGTCCAGTCTATTAGTCTCACAGGTGCATTGCCCATATGGGCATAGGAAGTGGAGCTGGGGCAGTTTAATTATGGACAGGGTGACAAAGTGGGACAGTAGGATGACAATCAGGGTGGTCTCATTTCTTTGCGGGGGTCTTGGCATCATGCTCTGTCTTTGTCCTGGATCTCAGGGACCATTTGCGGGGTGGTTCTCCCTCTGGTGTGGTGGTGCTGTGGCGGGGCGTCCTGTCCACTAGCGTCCTGTCCACTAGCACCGGCGGACTTGGTGGGCAGTTCATCGTCCATGCTAGTGTCAGGGGCCCCTTGTGGTGCCACAGTGTCCCTCCTGGTGTTGAGTAGTTCCTTCAGCACCCCTACGATGGTGCCCAGGGTGGAGCTGATGGTTCTGAGTTCCTCCCTGAAGCCCATATACTGTTCCTCCTGCATGCGCTGGGTCTCCTGAAACTTGGCCAGTACCGTTGCCATCATCTCCTGGGAGTGGTGGTATGCTCCCATGATGGAGGAGAGGGCCTTGTGGAGAGTGGGTTCCCTTGGCCTGTCCGCCCCCTGTCGCACAGCAGCCCTCCCAGTTCCCCTGTGTTTCTGGGCCTCCGTGCCCTGGACCGTGTGCCCACTACCACTGACTCCAGGTCCCTGTTGTTGTTGGGGTGGTGGGTTATCCTGGGTTCCCTATAGTGGTGGACACACAGCTGATTGACGTGTCCTGGGAACGGAGGCATGGACCCGCTGGGTGGGTGCTGTGCTGGTGTTTCCAGAGGGGGGAAGGTCTGTGGTGGCCTGTGCCTGTGTGAGGGGAACCGACTGTCCAGAGGTCCCCGATGGTCCGGGCTGGTCATCTAGATCCAGTTGGACAGAGGTGCTGTCATCACTGTGGGCCTCTTCTGTTGGTGGTGTGGACATGTGTGGACCCTCCTGTCCAGTGATGTTGGGTAGGGGTCCTGCAGGGGTATAAAAGGATGTTTACTAAATCTGTGTGTGTAATGGTGTGCAATGGGTGGGTGACCGTGTACCCCAGTGCTAGCATTCCTGTGTGGGAGCTTGTGTGATGATGGTTTAGGGGGGTGTATGAGTATGTGCAGTGGGCATGCTTTGGTGATGAGTGTCCATGCTTTGTTGCTGCATGCAGGGCTTGGTGATGGGATGTGTGGGTTGTGATGTTGGGACATATGTGAGGAGTTGGGGTGCTGGGGGTGAGGGTGAGGGTGAGGGTGGGGGTATGTGATAGCATGCAGGTAGGGTGGGGGATGTAATAGTAAAGCTTTGTCTTACCAGAGTCCATTCCTCCAGCTACTCCTGCGAGGCCCTCAGGATGTAGAATCGCCAAGACCTGCTCTTCCCATGGTGTTAGTTCTGGGGGAGGAGGTGGGGGTCTGCCGCCAATCCATTGAACCACCAGGTGGTGTCTTGAGACCACGGAACGCACCTTCCCCCGTAGGTCGTTCCACCTTTTCCTGATGTCCTCCCGATTTCTTGGATGCTGTCCCCCTGCGTTGACCCTGTCCACTATTCTTCGCCATACCTCCATCTTCCTAGTTATGGAGGTGTGCTGCATCTGTGATCCGAATAGCTGTAGCTCTACCCGGATGATTTCCTCCACCATGACCCTGAGCTCCTCCTCTGAGAACCTGGGGTGTCTTTGCTGTGCCATGGAGTGGTGTAGGTGATGTGTGGGGTGGAGTGTGTGGTGATAAGTGTGGTGATATGTAGTGGTGTGTTGTGTGAGGTGCGTGGAAGTTGTGTGGGTGATGGTGTTGTGTGCCTGTGGATGCTGTTGTTCTTGCTGGTGTTGTCTTTCTCTGGCCTTCTTTCGGAATTTTTGGTAGTAGGTGTTTGTGGGTGATGTGTGTGTGTGTTTTATATTGTATTGGATGTGTGGGAGTGGTGTGTGTATGTGTATCAGGTGTGTGTATTTTGAATTGTCCAATGTGGCTGTGTTTTGTAAGAGTGTGTGTATTTTGAGCGTGGCGGTGTGTCCCGCCAATGGAATACCGCGGTTGAAAGACCGCCACATGGATTCGTGAGTCGTGATAGTGTGGGCGTATTTCTGTTGCCGTGACGGTGGAGGATTTGTTTTCGCCAGTTTATCACTGACCTTTGGTGTGGCGGAGTTGGGTTGGTGTCTGACTTTTGGCGGATTCCGAGATGTGGGTCGTAATAGCTGTGGCGGAATTCCGCGGCGATATGTTGGCAGTCTTCTGCACGGCGGTAAGCGCCTTTTACCGCCAATGTTGTAATGACTGCCTTAGTCATGTTGGGGAAAGAAAATGACAACTTTCTGAAAAAAGCGCTTCTGGAATTCTGACTTAAAATCTGACTCTACCATTAAAGTGGGCTTTAAATTAGAATTCTGTAGACACCGAACTCGATATTCCAACGTGTTCCCAATTGGAAGTTATCACCTATTAAATGTAATAAGATAACCCATTGTTACACTATGGTAGAGGCAGGCCAGGCAGTAGAGAAAAATTAATTTACCAGGTATTTTTAAGGTTAAAAGTACATGCCTAACTTTCTAAATACACTGCACCTTTCCCTATGGGCTGTTTAGGACCTACACTAGGAGTGACCTATTTGTATTAAAAAGGAAGGTGTGGGCTCGGCAAAAGGTATATTTTCCCAGATCAACCTGGTAGCTGCAACTGCACACATAGGCGCAATTGCAGGACTGAGATATGTTGAAAGGGCTACTTAAGTGAGTGTCACAATGAATATGACAGGCTCACTAGCAGCATTTAATTCAAGGACCTGGGTACATGTGGTGCCACTTTACTAGGGACTTACAAGTAGTCCACTCTCCGCCACACGTCTCTGAAATTTTGTTAGTGCCACCATTTGTCACAATATGGTATACATCAATTTCACCACGTTTAAAGGAGCGAGCACTAGCACTTTATCACTAGTTCACAGTAGTAAAGTGCACATAGTCCTAAGGCCAACAAAAATGACAACAGAAAAAATGAAAGAATGATTCAAAAGTTTGGCAGACGACCACCCTAAGCCTCACACTAGGCCATGCTTCTGATAAAGGCCTTGTGAAACAGGGCCTTGTTTAAAACTGTAGGGCCAAGTCAGGTGTGTCAGGTAACTAAGAATCTTAAAACAACGTGCAAGGATTGGATTCCCACACATGATGCGTGGGAGGCATAAAAGAGGTTTCAGCATACTGAATGGTGCACTGGATGTCAAATTCATGCTTTCTTCTCTTAGGTGGAAAGAATGCCATGGATATTCAAAGAGGGACAGAACTAAGACTTATAAAATATGTTTCCCAATATGGCAGTCAGCCCATTGGAAGTTATTGGAGTACTCCAATCCAAGATGTCACAGAGTTCCTTCCTGAGATGTCAGTTCCTGTTACAAGTATATATAAACCAACACTTGGAAGGGCATGATTGTTGCAACACATTTCATTCCCTGATTTTCATCACACTTTTTGTTCCTGAGTTTTCATCTATCAAGTTTGATAATCTTCATCTTGGATTATTCATTAGCTCTGCTTGTTCTTCTTTGTTTTTGTCCCATTGCTGATATTCAGGAGACATTTGGGTCCTTGCTGTTTTCACCAATGTTTTTTGTCTTCTCTGGTTCCCTACCTGTCTCAAGTATTTAGGTGTTAAAATATACCATAACCATCAAGATCTATTTGATGCTAATGTTGGTGCAGACATTAGACCACTTCAAACTAGTATAAACCTTTGAACAACATTGCCATTATCTGTGGCTGGCAGAATAGTGGTGGCTAAGATGGTGGCACTCCTGAGATTACTTTATTTCTTGGCCTCTCTGCTGCTGCAGGTACATCGTTGACTGTTCTGTGACCTGAAATATCTACTTTTAGACCTGATCTGGGGAGCTGGTAGGCATATGGTGGCACTAAAAAAAATTCAGAGACATGTGGCGGAGGGTGGTCTGGCTGCTCCTAACCGTGATTCTTATTACTGGGTGGCCCAACTGCAATGGCTAAACCAATCAATTTACTGTAGAATGAATCCTGAAGAGGGTGTCTTTGGCTCACTGCCTGAGGTGTGGGACTTGTTGCTGCTCACCTGGGTTCCCCTGTGGCTTTTACTTGCAGTCTCCCAGGAGCTCCTAGTGATACAGCAGTGCTGGCAATGTTGCCTTCACCGGACCTGTGTGCAAATGCTGTATTTACCTGATCTGCCACTAAAGTGGTTGAAGATTATTGCTTGGGTTAGAGTGCTTGGGAAGGATAGAGGGATGGGCTGACTATGGGGTTAATAGTGTAGGGGATTTGTCCTGGAATGGAGATTTGTTGATGTTTGAAGACTTTTCAGAAGAATTTGGTATACCAGGAGACAAATTCCTGTTGCAGAGGGCAGTGGTCATCATGATTAGGAATCACTGGGGGAATATAGACACTGAACCTGTGGCACACCATGTGTGTCAGTTGCCCTGTACAATGATGGGTTGGCTAAAAGGGGTCACATGCCTATATCGTGCAATTCGTGCTGGCGTCCTTACTTCCCTCAATGATCTGAAAGAGAAATAGGAGTTGGACCTTGATCTTCAGAATACTGATATGGACTGGGAGAAGATCTTAGCCACAGATACCTGCTGTTTCTCGTAATGCCAGGTTCGAATTAATGAATGTTTACATTCTGTGCAGAGTCTATGTTACAGCTGGCAAGTTCAGTAGGTTTTATGCAACTGCTGCTCCGAAATGTCCAATCTGTGGGGAGTTAGTGTCAGAAAGTTATCATATGGTATGGTCCTGCCCATCCTTAGCAGTGTTCTGGGAGGTGGTAATAAACTGGTAATGAAATACCATTACTAGCTATCCCTTGCACACCCATGGCCTGCATCCTTTGGGGATACCCTTGCCCCAAAAAGAGGAAAACCACTACTAGATTTACCGACTTCTGGCTAAAAGAGAATTGACAATGCATTGGAAGTCTGTGTGAAGCCCTCAAATTAATAACTGGTGAGAAAAACTGATTAAATGGACAGGTCTTAAGAGTGCTGTATTATTTCAGGAGCTTAAGAGAAGGCAGGGAACTATTGAAAGGGCTAGAACATATGATTGCTTTGTGGATTGCTTGTTGGCCCCGGATAATGAGACTGATATACCAAATTGCTGTCATGATTTCTCAAGAAGATCTAGAGGGTGACAAGAGCTGAACTTGCATGAGTCATCCTGGGGGGGATTTGGAACTACTGTAGGAGAAGTACTATGATGCTGGCCATTTTAGTGCTCTACATATGTCAGCTTGGCAGGAGGTAACTGTGGCTGAGGGAGTTAGTTGTTGTTTGCTATTTAGAAGCTGTAGTGGGCTGATGGTATGTTTGATTACGATTTGTACTTAGACTGTACTTGCTTGCTTGTCTTTTTTATCTTATTTATTATATGTTCTTGCTTGCTTTTCATTTTTAACTTATTTATGTGTGTATTCACTTGCTTATCATTTTTAACCTATTTCGTTTAGTGCAATTCTTGCTAAAGCTGTTGCTTTAAGTTGTTACTGAAAACAATAAAAACATTTTCTTTAAAAAAAATAATTAGAAAACTGCATAAGTTACTACGTGCAGAAATACTTCTAGTCATCAAAAGAGTTTACGTTGTATAGCCACCAATATGCAAGTGAAGCTAAGAGCGCAAGCTGTGATAAGCACACACCTCTGGTTATTCGAACTACCACTGCAACCGCGCCAAATTGTAAGGCCTGGCATCATTGTGACATGACGTGTAATAAATGTATTGTTTTGAAACTTGAGCATACGGAATCTTATGTGGAGGACTTCACTCTTACTTTTGAACTTCTACACTTGTGTGCTATGGTATCTTTAGCTGAATTTGCACAGTGAACCTAGACCTACTGCTAGTAGCATAAATGACACTGCATAATCACACTTACCAATTACTGTATTCTTGTATATGAGGTGTGATACATATTCCACTACTACCAAGTGAATTTTAAGTAGAAACACATATTACTTCCACCTCAAACATAAACCTTTGGCCATGAGCTATATAGTCACAAACGCCAACCGAGAATACAGAATGCTTTGACTTACCCAAGCAATGTCACCCTTGCATCCCCTAATGATGGCAAAGTGGAAACATAGATATGATTCTGAGGTCGACAGGCAATGAATTATGGGCATGTCATGCATGGCTATTAAATGCAAAGGGGATTGTGAATACTTCCATGTGCACATTGTATGTATATGTCTGGACAGTAACAACTTTTATGTGTTAATATGTCAGAATGGTGCTGAACATTCTTCAGAAGCATACACTTGATTTGTCATGACCAAGTGTCTTTGTGCCAACATATGATATAAACACTACTTAATAAATTCATTTTAGGAAAAAAAAACATAATTAAAATAAAAGTTACATTGACGACATTCTTTCAGCTACACATTGTGTAATACAAATGTAATACAGATGGCATGGACATTAATAAGAAAAGTTAACCATGAGACGGGACACTACAAAGCTTGCAATCCACAGATGAAAGCATACATATTTTATATGGCAATTCTTATCACTGGGCTCCTATTTTTGAGATTATTGCTTTCAGTGCTGCCCTTCGCCCATGAGCACTATTACTGACTTTGTGGGCTGGGGGGCTGCCCACTAAACCTAAAATGAGGTCTTCAGTCTATTGACAATATCTTTAGGAAACAGGCTATCATCTGATTCAAAATGCTTGTAATGCAAGATAGTCATTTGTTTTCAAAAGACCTTAATATGATTGGCTGAGAGCCAGTACAATTAAGTCCACATCCCTGGTGTTACTGGCTTTGAAGACATTAGTTATTTTTTTAGGGGATGGCTTTGGAACATAATAAAGGATATCCTCATGATCATCTTAGTAATAAGTAGTAGTTAATGTGGGATTCTGTAATTCAGGACCTGTTTCCTCTTGCCATGTCTCATTAATCAAGAGGACTCACGATGGACGAGACTCACTCCATCATGAGCAGCATCCACTCCGGAGCTCCTACTGCCCCCTGCCCCCACTACATCTTCAACAAGGGCAACGCCTTGATCAGCAACCTTTCCGGAGATCTGGAAGCATGCTGAGATCCACCCACTTCTGAAGAAACCCACAGCTGGCCCAACGGATCTCAAGAACTACCGCCCCATCTCACCATTGCCCTTCCCAGCTATGGTCACCAAGAAAGCAATCAACATTCAGCTCCGCCAACACATCGAGGACAACAGCACCATGGACCTCTCACAATCAAGGTTCAGAACTAACCACAGCGCCGAAACCACCCTGCTCGTCACAGATGACATCCGCTCCCTCCTTCACTGCGGCCAAACAGCAGCCCTGATCCTACTAGATCTTTCAACCACCTTCGATACAGTGTACCACTGCACCTTATGTGCCAGTCTTCACACAGCAGGCATACGCAGCAAGGCCATTTAATGGATACACTCCTTCCTGACAGGCAGAACATAGAAAGTCAGGCTCTCACTACACCTGTCAGAACCCACAGATATCAGCTGTGGAGTACCCCAGCGATCCATGCTGATAAACATCTACATGATCCCGCTCACCCCTATTGTCAGGAACTAAGGTATGAACATTGTCTTCGATGTTGATGACACCCAGATGACCATCTCCCTGATGGAGAACCCCTCAACAGCCACAAAGAATTTTGGAGACGGGAGGGGAGCAGTTGTCACCTGGATGAAGGAGAGCTGCCTTAACCTTAACTCTGATAAGACCAAGATCCTCATCCTGGGACCTTCCCCCTCAGCCTGGGATGACGCCTGGTGACCCTCAACACTCTGCAGGTCCCCCACCCCAACAGACCATGTACAAAACCTCTGCATCATCCTCGACTCAGCGCTCACCATGACCAGACAGATCATCTCCGTTGCATCCACTTGCTTCCACACCCTCCGGCTCCTACGGAAGATTTTCAGATGGATACCAACCGACTGCCGAAATACCGTGACACACATCCTAATCACGAGCAGACTTGACTACGGCAACACCCTCTATGTTAGAACCTCCAGAAAGAAACTGAGGAAGCTGCAACAAATCAAGAACGCCGCCACCAGATTCGTTCTGAACATCCCCGCTGAGAACACATCATAGGACACCTAAAAGGCCTCTACTGGCTCACCGCCGAGAAAAGGATCAACTTCAAACTCCTTGTACACACCTACAGAGCACCTTCACAACATCTGACCCAGCTACCTCAACCACCGCATTATCTGGTACTCCCCTTTCAGACCTCTCCGCTCATCCCAGCAGTCTCTCGTCAACGTACCCCATGTGAAGAAGTCCTCAGCTGGAGGATGATCTTTCACCTACCTGCCAGCAAAAGGTTGGATCACCTTACCTCTTCACCTCAGACAGTCAAATCGCTACCTCAATTCAGGAAGGACCTCAAGACCTGGTTGTTCGACTGAACCCTGAGGTGTTATCCCTCAGCGCCTTGAGACCGTATGGGTGTGTAGCACGCTCTAAAATATTTGATTGATTGATTGAAATGGGACTTTATCAGAATGAAATGCTCAGGATTTGCAGATGTACCTGTGGATCTCATAATCCTAATGGGCCCGGTACCCCCACTTAAAAGCACCATCAGTACTACCTGGCAGATGTAATCTGCCCCCTAGTTGGCAAACTAGAGAGGAGGAACAGCAGAGGACCAGTGGACCAGTGGGAATGCGTGAAAAACAAATGACTGGGAATGTGGGAAAGTAGACATTTAAACATATTTTACTGTCCTTTAGGGCCACACATCTCTCACGTGGCTAAAAAACAAAAGTACACAGCTTGACTCCTGAGCAACCATATCTCTTGGGCTACCATGATACCCATTTTATTTCATAAATCGTGATGAAAGACTTAGAAAGACTTGCTGGTGAACAAAATATCTACCTAGGTCTAGAATGCCTTGATTTGTGCCAAAGTGCTCAAACGTTTCCGAGGGACAAATGGAAACGTAAATAATTATAACTTTTTCAAAAACAACATGTTTTATGTGATAAAATATGTATATAGATTCCAATTGAAGGCTGAATTCTACTAAAACAGGATTGCACTTGTCGTTGGAAAGAATTTACCAAAGAAAGTTGGAAGGGTGGTGGTGGGATGGGGATATGCCATCTTCCTTGCTGTGCGATTAAGGCAATCAAATCTCACAACCGATTGTAAATGTGATTCCAATCTGTATTTGTGGCCCAGGTGTTCATGGAACCCTGCGTGTCCTATCTTTTTTGTTAAATACAGTAACATCTCTGAACCCAGCAACTGATGTAAACTTTTTCATATGCAACATTCTTATATATTTAATGATTAGTAAACATTTTAATCCAGTGTGACTATTTTCTGTTTGACAAAATCAAACCAATGTGCTATTCGTTTTATACACACATGACCACATACTTTGCAATATGTGATTGTAGTTTTTAATGCATGGCAATAGGGGCCTGATTTATAAAAAGTTAGTTCCGCTTTTACATCATTTTTTGATGCAAAAGCGGTGCAAACTTACAGGTCCTGATTTATACTTTTTGACGCAAACGTGCGCTAGCGCAGGTTTGAGTCAAAAAGTATAGTGCTGGCTAGCGCCATTCCAGAGCGCCAAGTGACAAGCCATATTTAAGGAATGGCGCAAGCCGGTGCTAAGGCCCAGTTAGTGTAAAAATACATGATGCAAACCGGGTCAGGGAGGCGTAGGGAAAACTGAAGGTTGTGCGTGAAAGAATGGTGCTAGTCAGGTTAGAGTCAAAATAATGATTCTAACCTAACTAGTGTCATTGTGAGACGCACAACCCTGTGAACATAACTCCTGTCTAAGTAAAGACAGGAGTCATGCTCCCCACCCCAATGGCCATGCCCAGGGGAATTAAATCCCCTGGGCATGGCCATTGGGCACAGTGCCATGCAGGGGGCCCAAGTTAGGGCCTGAGAGGAAGACAAATAAATAAATAAAATACTTACCGGGACTTACCTGGTGTCCCTCTGGTGTGGGTGTTCCTGGGGCCAGAGAAGGGCACCTGTGGGCTCATTCCATGGTCTCTGACCATGGAAAAAGGCCCACAGGTCCCCTAACGCCTGCCCTGACCCAAGGCGTTAAATAATGGTGCACCAATATTTGACCCCTCCTCCCCCTGTGCATGATTTTAGCATGGGGGGATAAATATGGCTCTAATGCCATAGAGTCATTTTTTGCAGGAACGCCTACCTTGCATGTCATTGACGCAAGGTACGTGTCCACGTCCAAAAAATGACTTTAACCCCAAAACCTTCGCGCTAGACGGGTCTAGCGCCAAAGTATAAATATGAGTTAGTTTTGCACCGAATTTGCGTAAAAAAAAATGATGCAAATTCAGTGCAAAACAAGTCTAAATGTGCTCCATAAATATAATTTGTAAGTTTGCACCGCTTTTGTGTCAAAAAATTACGCAAAGACGCTGCTAACTTTTCATAAACCAGGCCCTACGTATGTCATTCATAATGGTGGAACCGCATCCTATACGAACACGTTTTTTGATAAATATTTCCAATTTCCAATATAATATAAGATTTTCTCCATTTTACAATGAAAAAAGTTAGATTTAGTGAAAAGGAAATCTACATTAACATGAAGTAATTCACGGAATATATTAGACGCTGGCCGGCTATTTCTTTTTATTAAAAAAAGCTTTTATGTTCTCCCATTCCAAGGTATTTGCACGTGAGTCCATCTTTTTGCTGATCGTGTTAGGTGATGCGTAAAAAATCCCAATAACAAGCAACAGCACGAAAGGCTTTTAAATCCAAAATAAGCTGCTGCTTTAGTGGCATTGAAATTGCTACATCGTGACATATTTTTCCTTACAAAGTTGTGAGGCAGCTCTCACAATCTGAACCCGCGAATGAAAGTGAAATTGAAAGAAAAATACACGTTTTGATTCAGTGACCTAGTACTCATACTTGACCACTCAGTCCACAGAGAATCATTAAAGTGAATATTGTACATTAATGGGAAAAAGCCACAACATCGAATACAGTAACAAGCGAAAATAGCTTAAAGGGGCAAACATTCAGCAGTTCAGGAAAAGGTCCAAACTGATTTCCTTGTTACAATAAATTACTTTTCCTGATGGACTTTTCACAGAGCATGTTTCCGAAATGTTAAATTAGTACCTCTGCTATTCCTTTTATGACTTTGTGTACCTTGATTCAGAAAATGATGACACCTTTTAAACAACTTTTCAGTGATATGTGGCAGTTCTGTAGCCTCCAACTGCGATATGAAGCTGGTAGAAAACTGCTGCAAAGGCGTCTTGTATCCAAACACTGGCAGGGGCAATAATTTGTAATTCAATCAACCGGAAAAAGAGTGAAATAGATTTATGACTCTGTTGTCTAAGGGGAATGAAGGTCAGTCTGCGACAGTGGGTGTACTGTTGACTGCACCGGTATGTGATGATTTTATATATAGTTCGCTGTCAACTGTGAGGAGAAGATAAAAATAGCAACGATACTCAGTCTTGTGATTTGATGCGAAATGCATCATGAAGATGCTGCAAAGACATCTATATATTTAGTTGAATGAAAGTTACATATGTATTTGGTGCCCCTGTGCATTAAAAAAAAATCCAAGTCACAATAATCAGACGGCTGGAGTGCGCAGGTATTTAATTTTCGCTGATAAAACCTGCGCTTATCTGCAGTCCACGTCCCGGCCTTTCATCATATCCGAAGTTAGTAAACTGAATGCGATTAAAGTGAATAGTAGTAATACTAGTGCTTTGAAATGACACCAGTGTGGTAAGAAATGCATTGTTTTTTACAAAAAAGTTAATTTAAAAACAACCTGTTTTTCTAAGAGGTGTGCATGTTTTAAATGTTGCACACATAGCAAGACGAAATTGAATAATGTCACATTTCACAAACGTATGTAATTCCCCAGATTTGCCAGACTCTCATAATTAACTTTATTTATCCCTGCAGCTGGATGGCTAACATAGACAGGACATCAAAATCCAGAATGAAGCTCACAATTCGACACAATTAAATCTGAATTCAGGCCCAAACACAGCGTTGAGACTGTCCTCATCATTGCCATGGATGACATTTGACTGATCATGCATAGAGGAGACACCGTTGCCCTCATCCTTCTGGACCCATCTGCTGCCTTTAACACCACCTCTCACTCCATCCTCATCCAACGCCTCCACTAAACTGGCATTTGAGGCCCCGTGATCTGTCGGATCTGCTCCTTCCTAGTACACTGTACCCAATCAATCAGGCTGGCTTCCTTCACCTTGGCTACCTCTAGCCTCATCTGTGGAGTTCTGGAAGAATCATCTCTCAACCCCACTTTGTTTAATCCCTACATGGACCCACTCACCTGAATCATCCTTGCCAATGGAGTCAATGTCATATCTCATGCAAACAACACCCAACTGATCCTCTGCCTCTCCGACATGTCGCCAAACACTCAGAACAACTTGTCCACCTGAATTACTGTAGTCGTCAGGTAGATGAAAATCAGCTGTCTCAAGCTCAACACAGACAAAACCTAAGTAGTAATCTTTGAAAAAGACACCTCACTGTGAGGCTTCACATGGTGGCCTGCCAAAGTCAGACCCACACCCCACCCGATCACAAGATGTGAAGAACCTAGGAAGGGTATTTGCACAAGCAGCTCACCACTGCTGGACGAGTAAATGCAGTCTCAATTTCCTGTTTCCACACACTCAAGATGCTCAAGAAGACCTGCAAGTGACTTTGTACCAACACACATAGAATCCAGGCCCTCATCACCAGCAAGCTGAACTACAGTAACACACTTCATGTAGGAATCAACACACAGTCCATCAGAGAAGACAATAGACTATACAAACCTCAGCATCCAGGCTTACATTCAGACTACCCTCTGTACACACTTCTCCAAATATCACAAAATTGGCACCACCTACGTCAGCAATGACATTTACTTTTCACTTTCACGTCTCCTACTTGCAAATACCACGCATATGCAGAATCAGAGCCAACCATCATATCTTCTCCTATCTCACTCCCAAAACCTAGACTGACCTGCCTCTGCACATCAGAGCCACCTCCATTGTTCTTGAATTTCACAAGAATCTGAACCCTGGCTCCTCACTTAGGTACTGACCAGTCTTGGCTAATACAGCTCCTGCTTATAGCAGCTGGATATCCTCATGTTGTGCACTCTACACATAAACATAATATAACAGTCTGCAATGACTGATTTTTGCCACTGTGACCAGAGTGGGACACAATAGACACTGATTGTGAAAGTCCCACACGGAAACTTATGGTAGCAGGTAAAAGTGATAGAGCACAATGCAGACTTTACAAAATGT
Organism: Pleurodeles waltl; assembly: GCF_031143425.1. Lineage (NCBI taxonomy): Eukaryota > Metazoa > Chordata > Amphibia > Caudata > Salamandridae > Pleurodeles > Pleurodeles waltl. The sequence goes on along the minus strand of NC_090437.1, from coordinate 1,144,721,805 downwards.
ATGTAAGTGCTTAAAGTTCCAGGCCCAGCACAGCAGTGTTACATTTGCTGCTACAGTGTATAGCCCCTTATTAACGCCCTCTGTAGTCTCAGCTACTGAGAATTTGAGCTGTTTGTTGGCTAGACCATTTGTTTCCAATATACTTAGAGTGAATTTGGGTCAGCCCCTTTCTTGTGATTGGATGACTTTGTCATCTACTAAAAGTTGTTTTCTCTTGGTTGGATGGCTTTCCTACCTATTTTTGTGTTTACACCACATAGGAACTTAAGATTATTGAGGCATATTGATTGCTTGACTGTATCCTTCTACTGTTGACGTGGCTTGCATTCACATAATCACTTTTTCTTTATCTCTAATCATACCTAGGATTTCAGGTGTGTTCTTGCTTTCTCCGTTGTTCTGTTTCCCTTCACTTTCCCCCAGCCCTCTCTCACTCTCTGTGTTGCTTTCCATTCTTATACAGGGCCATTTCCAAGCATAGGGTGCCTTGAGATTGGATACCATGCTCCAGATTTCCTTTTAAATGAAAACACCTCTTTGAGACCCGTTTTGAAAACAAAGGCCCTCATTATGAACATGGCAAGAAAGACCGCACCGCCGGCTGTGGCGGTAACTACCGCCAACAGGCCAGCGGTCTGGACTGCCAAATAATGAAGCACATGAAAAACAGGCAGCCAGAAAACCAGTCACCGCCAGCAGAGGAGTGCTGACAATGACGGAAGAGGCTGCCTACAGGCCGACGGAAAGGCCCTACTTGACCAACAAATAATGAAGCACAAGACCACTGTCAGCCCTGGGGCGGGAACCACCACCACGCAAAGCCTGGCGGAAACAAACCAAATAAAAGGAAGCACTCACTGGAGGCACACAGAACATGCTGAAGCAGACATGGAGAGAGAGTTGGAAATCATGCCAATCCTGCTCCTTGCCATATACCTCCACAACTGTCACCGCCGACGAAGACGACGGCGGTAAGTACCGCAACCTACCAAACGAAGGGAAGAAAGGGCACAGTTACATACCCACCCACCTCTCAACGCACCCCAACCCCTCACAGCCAAACAAACACCGGAGCAAGAGGTACTTATGCGCCACAAGGCCAAGACAACCTGCCCAAAGTACACACATGTGCACAACACCCCCCACAATGAATTGTTGAACCACGTATCCAGAGTGTACCAACACCAACACTGAGCACACAAACTTTATAACTGGATGTCTGATGTTGTGGTGACTGCAAGAATTGGGCCAGCAACAATGACTGAGGGTGCAGTGCATGTGAGTGTGCATGTAGAGGTGACAGACAGGGAGACAGGGGAGTTGGACACAGTGGGGGAAGTGGATGTTGTTGTGTGTGCTTTTGTATGTTGGCAGTGTGTATGCCTGTGGTGGGAAAGTGTGGTGCTTGTGTTTCTCTGTATGTTTTTTGTGTGTTGAGGTGTCTGCATGGCTGTCTGAACGTGTGCTTGGGATGGGTGAAGGGAGTGGGGTGCTGGAAGGGGTAGAGGTGGTTGGATGGGGGAACGGAAAGACAGGACACTGTCTGCTATCAAAGTGGAGGCCAGAGCCTGAAAAGATCTCTGTAGGCCAGACATGGCACTGTGAATGCCTTCCAGGTATGCATTGCATTGCTGCATCTGGGATGCTAGCCCCTGGATGGCATTCACAATGGTTGTCTGCCCTACAGAGATGGTCGTCAGGGGGTCAATAGCCTCCTCTGTGAGGGCAGCAGGGCTGACTGGGGCAGGGGATGAGGTGCCTGGGGCACAGGAGACCCCCACCCCTCTGGCATGGGCAACTGGGTGGGGAGTAACTGGGAGGGCGGTGATGGTATGGGGGGAGGAAGATGACACAGAATAGGTGGGCCCGCTATGGTCCGCCACCACCAGGGAGCTCCCATTGGAGGAGGTATCAGAGTCACTACCTCCAGTGGTAGTAGCCTCCCCCCGTGGTACTTCCCTCGCTCTCCAACCCACTGGTCCCCTTGGCGTTGGTTGATTCTGCCTCCTTGGAACCGTAGGCCTCTGCATCCCCACTCGCTGGCGCCACTGCTCCCTCACCAGATGATGTTTATATACACAGACAACACAAGAGTACAGGGGTGGGGAGACAAAACAGGAGAGAAATATGTTAACACCTGATTGGATGTCCATATTTGGTTCACTCATACTCCCGCCCAGCTAATACACCAACACGCAGCACCTTCAGCTATAGTCATGCCTATGCCCCTGACTAGTGGCCACAACCCTAGCATACAACCATCTCCCACATTACAGAGGACCTGAGGAACTGCAGACCTGCCCCTAATCATCTAATTGCCCATGGGGGCCGTATTGCTGTAAGACACCATTCAGAGTCCCTGCCACTAGACAGCATACATACTTCAGCACCCTAAGACATCCATCAAGGAGGCAAAAAAATGGTGTTGGTACTCACCCCCTTGTGTCTGCTGTGCAGCCTTGAAGCGCCCATCCAAGTCTGGATATGTCACCACAAGAATGTGGCACATTAGGGGGGTCAGGGCCCAACGGGCACCCCTTCCTCATTGGGAGGACTTCCCTAGCTGGGCCTCCCAGGTCTTCCTGGCACAGCGCTGCAGGTCCTCCCACCGCTTCCTGTCGTGGGTGCTCCTCCAGTTGTAGACTCCTAGGGTCCGCACCTCCCTGGTGATGGCCTGCCAGAGTCCCCTCTTCTGATGGGCGCTGACCTGTAGGGGACACACAGAAAAGTAACACAGAGGTCAGACAATGCCCATTTGATACCACTGGCTATACGTCCCCTATGGGACAGACACTTAACAACATCATTCCACCACCTCACTCATGCTGATTGTCAAACATTCAACGCCTGTGCAGATACAAATTGTGCACACATGCATACAGGCATCCACCACCATCACACACATCCATGCATGCCATCTGCCTACTCACCTGCACCTCTGGTCGCCCATATAACTTGGCATACCGGGGTAGGACCTCGTCCACCAGCTTCTCGAGCTCCTCTGTGGTGAAGGCCGGGCCCTTTCCTCTGTGACTCTTGTCATTTGAGTAACCAGAGTCAGGACACAGCAGCACACTCAGTGCAGTACTTCCATGCACGGAATCCGGGAGTCAAGTGAACCTGGGGTGACGAAATGGCGTATGCTCCGCGGCGGTGTGCACCATCACCACTGACGGCAATCATGATAGGCCCATATTCCCCATTGACAACCATGTTAACCAATGAATGGGTGCACGGTGGTGAACACCACCTTATGCCATTACAACAACCGCTTGTGGTATGAGGTCACTTCCACTGCTGCATATCTGGATGGCAGGGGGCTGCCATTTTGCAAGCACTACGCTGATATTCCCTGGTCATGGGCCCCATGCAGGCCCTATGGAGCCCAGCCCTCATTTGCATGCCCAAATTAATATTTACTGCCCAGAACAGTCCAGATGTATCAGTTCAAACATGTCACTCCAGTTGTACATCCTACAATGCTTGTGTGTGAACGACATGTTTTACAGCAGTGTTTTATACACAACAGGTTTTGCAAATGAATGTGTGTCCCTCACGTGTGTTCTCCACTCCTCCTAGGAGGGCCCCATCTGTGTACAGACCTCTGGTTGATTTGGAGACCATGGTGAGGCCACACATCATTATCAACTGCAGACTCACTCGTGCCACTATCCATGAACTTTGTGGATTACTGGATCCTGTACTTAGCCCGGCAAATTGGAATCAGCAGGCCATCCCTACTGAAGTGCAAGTGCTCTCTGTACTACATTTCCTGGCTACTGGCTAATTTCTGGTGACAGTGGGCATGGGTGCAGGGTTCTCACAGCCAATGTTTGGCCTTATCCTGTCCAAATTTTAGGATGCATTTGTACTATACCTGCAGACATATGTGAAGTTTGCCCAAGGGACTGAACTCCCTGCCGTCAAGTCAGACTTTTATGCGTTTGCCAACATTCCCCATGTGAGAGGTGCAATCGATGCCCACATAGCTCTCGTCCCCCCAAGAGTAAGTGAACAGGTGTACAGAAACAGGAAGAACTTCCACTCAATGAACATACAATTGGTGTGTACTGCAGACCAGTACATTTCACATGTGAAAGCCATGTTCCCTGGGTCAGTCCATGATGTATTTGTCCTGAGGAACAGCAGTGTGCCACACATGATGGAACAACTACAAGGGGACAGAGGATGGCTCATAGGTGAGTGTGTTTGACACTTTTTCTGTACACAGCTGACAGCCAGGCTGTCTGCAAGTGATGGTAGTTTGTCACAGTCCTGTATTGCCCACTTTTGCATGTGATTCTGGCTATCCCAACATGCAATGGCTCCTGACACCAGTGAGGAATGCTAAGACAGATGCAGAGAGGAATTACAATGAGGCCCATGGACATACTAGGAGGGTAAAATAGCATACTAAAGGCCTCCTGAAGGCTAGATTCTGTTGCCTCCATCTCTCTGGGCGATTCCTGTGCTATGGCCCTGAGAAGGTGTGTAGAATAGTGGTGGCCTGTTGCATGCTGCACAACGTGGCTGTGAGGAAGTATATCCCCCTACTGGAGGAGGAGGGTGCTGCATATACAGACCTGCTTCCTCTGAGAGGGGATGAGAGTGATGGTGAGGATGAAGAGGGGGAAGATGTTCACTCCAGGAACCAACTGATACAACTATATGTCAAGTGACTATGAGGTACTGTTCACTGATGATGTTTGCACTGCATATTGTCAGTCTGACTTATTCACTATGGGGTTGTGGAGTCTGTAGTCATTGACACTGTTAAGTAAATTTAAGGTGCCATGTGGCATGATAACCAACATGGTGTACATTTCAGTTTACTCCACACAATGTTGTGTGTGGGATGACATTCCTGTAATAAAGGTCAGATTAATGAATGTAACTGGCAAATGCATTCACACTTACATTTGATTCAACATAATTACAGGGGACATAGGAATTGGTGTACATGTGTTTTATTTGTTGTCAGGATTGCATTGGTGTGCTTATAATGATAGGGAGTGGGCTGATGGTGGATGTCCATACTGGGTACATGGGCTGGGCGATTGGTGGCAGTGGTTATAGGTCCATCTGTACCTTGCAAGTTGTTGAGCTGCTATTGGCCGGTGAGGATGGTAGTGCAGTGGCACACTTGGGAGACAGTTCATGTCAAAGTCACTTCTTTGAAGGTGCCTTGGTCTTGGCAGGTGTTCCAGTACCATATCTGGGTCTCAGGGACCGTTTAAGTGTCTGGTGCTGGGCTGTACAGGTAGCAGTGCTGGTCTACTGTGTGTCCTTAGACAGTGACACCAGTCCAATTGCTGCTGCTGAGGTTGATGGCTGGTCTGTGTCCTGGTCAGTGGTAGGGGCTTCCTGGTTTGTGGGGGTCTCAGGCTGGGTTGGGTGGTGGTGCTGCAGCACCCCTGCAATAATAGCCATGGTGGCATTGAGTTCTTTCCACTGCTCCATGGTATCTTGATGGGCTATCTGCAGCCTTTGACTCTGCACCAGGGTGGCCAGGATCTGGCCCATCCTGTCTTGGGTCTGGTGGTGTGCTCCCAGGACCTCAGAGACCACCTCCTGGGCTGCAGCATTCATCCTTTGGCCTCCCCTGGGCCACTGATACCCTCCCACTGGGCCTAGACCCCTGTGCCTGTGTCCCCTGCACAGGTCTGGCAGTACCACTTGTACTGGGGCCATCTTCATCCTGCCTATTAGTAGGTGGAGACTCTGGCCTCTGTACTTGTGTTCCACCAGTCTGTGACCTGGATCCACTGTTGTAGGGTCATTTGGCATGTGTAGATGTTGGTGACTGGGTGGGGCTGCTGGAGGGTGACAGTCCGGGACTATGTGACAGACCAGGGTATTCCTCAGTGTCCACAGTTCCCTCTCCAGTGTCCTGAGTCGTGCCTCTGTCTCCATGTGGGGCGTTGGCACTCCGTGGACTTTCCGTCAGGGTGGCATGGGTGGTGGTGCCTGTTGGGGGGAATGGACATGTATGTTGCATTTACTAATTCAGATGGTGATGCACAGCTCTGCCCTGTTTTATGCAGTTGTTTCCCCTGTTGGAGCCACGCAGAGCCTTTGGTGGGATTACCATTGCATTTTGCATGGGATGTGGTGGTACATTGTGGATGGTGTAGTGCCATGTGATACCTTGCAGGGGTGGGTGGCTGTGTACAGGAGGAAGGATGTGGGCCTGTTGGTGGGTTTGTGGGCATGCAGGGTGACTGGATGTAGTGATTGTGGCCTAGGTGGGATAGTGGTGCTGATGGTAGTTAGGGTGGTGGGGTGGTGCATGCATTACAGGTGTGGTGGATATGGGGTAATTGTAGTTGACTTACCCGAGTCCATTCCTCCAGTGTGTCCAGTGAGGCCCTCAGGGTGCAGGATGGCCAGTACCTTTTCCTCCCAGTGGGTGTATTTGGGGGGTGTAAGTGGGGGTCCTCCCCCAGTCTTCTGGACTGCAATGTTGTGCCTGGATGCGATTGACCTCACCTTCCTGCGCAGGTCCTTCATCTCTTGCAGATGTCGTCCTTCATGCGTGGATGGTTTCCCACTGTGTTGAACATGTTCACTATAGTCTGCCATAGCTCCATCTTCCTGGCGATGGGTGTGTGCTGGACCTGTGCCCCGAAGATTTGTGGCTCGACCATGAGTATCTCCTCCATGTGTCAAGCCACTTGACCCTTGGAGATCAATTCCATCCCTTTGATGCCAGGAGAATTCATGAGTCTTTAAGTCCCTATGTGAGTCTTCTTCTTCCAGCAGGGTCAGAACTCAGGATTCTTCTTCCAGAAGGGCCATTTTCTTCATGTGAAAGCTTCCCAGGTCTGCAAATGAGGATGTGAAGGTGTGGTTGGCAGATTCACCTTGTGTACTAGCCAGTGATTGAAGAAATTCTACCACCCAATATTATCTATTTCATCACAGCCCCACCTCCTTTTGCAGTAGTTCCTCTGTGTCTTATTATAAAAATACCCAGGAGCCCCTGGTTCAAGACAAAGAAACCAAGCTGCCATCAGCCAAGCCTGTCTTCATCTTCAAAGACATTTCCTGTTTCGGTGAGCTCACCTCCCACCTGACACTTACGGAATTGATATTCTACCTAGGTTGAATGGAGCCTGGCTCACTGGGAGGGTCCTGCAAATTAATAGCAAGACATTCTAGGCAACTGTAAGTCAAAAAATGTTGTGCTGAAGCTGCTCTTTGTTCTGCCAACTATTCCTGTCTACTACCAGATAGCTAATACCTGCTAAGTGGTTAGCAGGTGGCACCTAATAACCTTTACTAGGCTCAGAGGGAAGCAGTTCTTTTCCGAACCATAGTTGTTAACTCATTCTAGCCAAAGATGTGTAGTCTACCTTACGATATATGATGAGTGGTGGAACTGGAGGTAAACCAGGTCTGGTTCAGGCAGTTTTAAGTACATTTTTATAAAGGTACTTTCTCTGCTTAAGTTATCAACAATCTAATGTCACCCTTTAAATTAGATTTTGAAATCTAAGCAGGAATTAACCTTGAAACACTTTCTGTTTGTTTTTTCTAAGCGGTTATCGGGGACTAAGGTTTTAATCCCAGCTAAATCCACTTAGGGAAATGTGTAGAATTCCTACACAAAGAACTAGCTTTGTGTTTTTATTTCACTGTGAGAGCACACTAACCCTAACATGTAGAGTGCCATATTTTTTATACTAGCACCCTGCCATGTGGGTTATAAGGCACACTTTAAGGATGATTTACATGAAATTAGGCTTTT